>NC_090935.1:169497738-170747738 GCF_040938575.1 Ambystoma mexicanum
GAAACTGTGCGGCAAATCTTAAGGCCTATAAAAGGAATGCTAAATCCTCGTGTTTGGTAAGACCCGTCGTGAACATGATGATGCCCTATGAGCTGCCTGCTGCGCGATACAAGAAGCAGGTCTGACCCTAAACGTGGACAAATGTCGGTTCAGCAAAGCTAAAGTCAAGTTTTTCGGACAAATTTTTTTGGCGGAAAGCATGACCCCTGACCCAAAGTCTCTACCATCTTCCATCTTGAGAAACCCAACCAAGCAGCAGACATCCGATCGTTCCTGGGCATGGCTGGATGTTGTGCCCGTTACATACCGCAATTTGCAACCATCACCGAACCCCTAAGACGACTGTTGCAAAAGGACGTCCCATTCCAGTAGACCGAGGAGGGCCAAGGTGCATTCGACGACATCAAATACTCCCTTGCGGAAGCAAGGAAACTAGCCTACTTTGACCCAGATTGGCATACTGAAATTGTCATGGATGCCAGCCCGGTAGGTCTAGGCGTGATTCTCGCCCAGACCAGTGGCAAAGACACGCACCCATGACACGTAGTTGCATATGCCAGCAGAGCCTTGGCCCCTCCAGAGTCTGCTTATTCCCAAGCAGAAAAAGAGAGCCTGGCAGCCGTCTGGGCCTGCGAGCATTTTCACCATTTCATCATTGGCAAAAAGTTTACCCTAATAACTGATCATCAGGCCCTCCTGTCTCTATTCGGTAACCCACGAACAAAAATGTCTCCCAGAATCGAGCGGTGGGAAATCGGCTCGCAAGAATACAACTTTGACATCATCCACAGACCGGGGGGTGAGAATAATCCGGCAGATTACCTATCGCGCCACTCTGTCGGTGTCCCGGCTCAGACGACTGGAGACTCAGAATACATTAGCTACGTCACAGCCAACGCCCTGCCCCCAGCCATCTCCATTGAACCGGTGGCTGCAGCCTCAGCGGCAGATCCGTCAAATGGCCCTAGCCATTAGTCTGACAGGAAACGACAAATGGAAAGATTTCAGGAGAGCGGTACAAACACATCCAGGGGCAAGCCGAGACGAGCTTGAAAGACTGGTCAGAGTGCACACTGAGTTAGCAGTTCAGGACAACTCCATTTTGCTAAGGGGGTACAAGATAGTTATTTGCAACACACTACGAGCGGAAGGCATCAAAACAGCTCACAAAGGCCACAGAGGAATGGAAAATACCAAGAGACAGCTACGGTGCCATGTTTGGTTCCTCTTCATGGATGATATGGTCGACCAGTGGTTACGAAACTGTACAGCATGCCAAGGCACTGCTAAACCAGAACCACCACTGCCACTCAGAGTAACAACAATTCCTGATTGCCCGTGGGAATGGGTCGCGACAGACTTATATGGACCAACGGAGTCAGGGGATTACCTACTGCTACTGATTGATGAACATTCCCGATTTCCTATTGTGAAAATAGTAAAGTCAACAGCGTTCGCACATGTGGCAGCAACCTTCTACGAAGTCATCAGCTAATGGGGGATTCCAGACATGATAAAGTCAGATAATGGTCTGCCATTCAGTGGGCAGAGTTAGGAGTATTTGCCAAGCACATGGGATTTCGACACCAAAGAGTAACCCCTAGGTGGCCCCAGGCCAATGGCATGGCAGAAAGGTTCATGGCTTCTATCAAAAAGATCATGCAAAGAGCACGCCTCGAAGGGTCTGACCCACACCAAGCCTTGTGCAGAATGCTGAGAGACTATCGAAACACGCCCCATGAATCAACCAATAAAACTCCAGCCGAGCTCATGGTCAAATATCGAGTCAGAATCAGAGTCGCCAACAATCCGACGTTGAGGCCAAAACCAGACCAGGAAGTCATCCGCAGAGAAGAAGCGAGGAAAGAGAAGGCACAAGAACAAGCCGACAAGCGAAGAGGAGCCCAACCAAAAGACTTCCAAATCGGAGATGAGGTTGGGTGCAACAAGCTGTGCACAAAAAGACAGACCCCTTATTCTCACCGAACCCGCTTCAAGTCACAGCAGTGAAAGGGACAATGGTAACGGCCGCAAATGGCGGAAAAGAGGTCACAAGGAACAGTTCACTATTCAAACGTGCTACAAAGGGAGCGGAAGAAATGCCACCACCAATTGAACCAGACCGACCCTTGTGATGAAGAGTGGGTCCCCCTCGAGCCACAAGCTCTAGGTCAGCCAAGTCTCTCATTGGAGGTTGACGGCGACCACAACCCAGGGTCGCGAGGACGGCCCCAAAGGACAATCAAGAAACCTCCAAAGTTAGTGGAGGAGTGTTGAGTGTTAGCAAACAAGTTAGAGTTATTTGTTGTAAAGACATTTCAGGGATACGGTTGTAAGGACATTTGTCCAGGGGTGTTGTTACCTTGGGCTGCCCCTTTAAGGCAGACCCACACTGAAAGGACGTTACGCAGGAAGTGATGTCCCGTCATGGCGGAAGTTGGAGGGAGGAATTAGTTATCGTGTGGAGTTCAAATAAATTGCACGTACCTTACCCACTGGCTCCTGTCTTTATCTTTTAACCGCATCGGCGGCTAACATCCACCTTCCTTTCAAACCAACCCACTAAGTGCAATTGGGCCCTTTCCTATTCTCCACCTCACTCTATACCTGTGGCTTCCCTATTGCTATGGCTCTTCATTATCTACCTTGCCCTTCTGGCCCACTTGATCTCCACCTTCTCTCCTCACCTCCAGTGCTATGCTGTTGAGACTCAGCTCTCTCTTTAAGCTCCCTTCTACCTCCTCTGCTTCCTCTCTCATACCTGATTACCTGCCTGCTATTCAGGCATGGCATACTGCTAATGATCTTAATGCCAGCAAGACAGAGATCCTTCTCATTGGGACTCCTGCTCCCTGTTCCACCCTCCTTGGGTCCCCTTCCCTCACCTCCATGAGTCAAAAAACCTTGGGGTCATCTTTGACTCGTCTCTCTCCTTCTCCCTGCACATCTCGGACCTTGCCAAGAAGTCCTACTTTCAGCTTGCCATCAGAAGAGGCATTCTCCTTTTCTTCACCTTCCTCCAGAAGCTCAATGTCTCCAGAGCTCTGGTCTCTCTAGGCTGGACTACTGCAGAAGCCTCTTCTTCAATCTGCCTCTTTCTTCCCTTTGCCCTCTTCAACTAATCCAGAATAGGGCTGAAACACATATCCTTGGCCTCTAGCCCAGGAACCGCATCTCTCCAGCCCTAAAATCTCTCCAATGGCTCCCAGTAACTGCAATTATCAAATTCAAGACCCTTTGCATCATCCACAAGGCTGCATGGGGCCTGAATGGCCTCTCTAAATCCTGTTTCTCTCCCTAAATACCTCCTTGCAAGAGTTCTTCAGTCCTCGAACTTCAACTCTCTTCAGGTCGGACACTCCTCCAAGCAGAGAGTGGGATCGAGACCCCTTTCGCTGGCAAGATCTTGGACTAATTTCATTTAAGCTCCTGCTCACTGTGCCTAGTTTTGGGGTTTGCATTAAATTAGATTATTTGCTTTGCAGCAACTCGGCTAGTATAATGACTGCTCTACCCCCTGAGACCTCTTCCTGGTTCCCTGTTCCCTACCAGCCTCCCAGCCCACCCTCGATCCCTGATTGGGCCTTGATGCCATGATGCTAAACACATTGTGGGTGTACCGTCAAAGTTTTGGATTTCATTTGATTATTTACTTTGCTGCTTTGCGGGCGGGGATATTACCTGCTCCACACTCTGAGCCCTCATCCTGGTTCCCTGCGTGGCTCTCAGCCCTGAATAGGTCTGGTTCCCTATTCTTAGTTCTGGATACTACAGCAGCCTCATGCGAGTACATCCCTTGGCTAAGGACACCAAGGCAAAGGGCAGCTCCTGTAGAAGCAGCTCTAGGCTGTGTTTGCCCGTGTTTGCCTGAGAAGCCTGCAGCCATCAACCAACAACGATCTGCCTCACCTGCCAACGGGGCCCCCTTGGCTCAGTTACCTGCCCTCCTGGACTTCCTCTGGCACTGCCTCCCAGCCACCCCTGCACCGGGGCCTGTTTTTTTTTTGTTTTTTTTTTATTTAAATTTGTTTTTATTTTAGAGTAACAATACAAACACAACATCATTTTCAATTTGTTTGCGTATTAGTAATAACTCTCCCAATCCCACCCTCACATATGACCAAGACCATAAAGATATGCCACAGTCAAGAAGCAATGGGGTTTTTAATGTGGGCCGACCGGCTCACCTTCGGAGGTGCTATCCTCATCCGCATAGAACAGGGTCGCTGTGAGGGCCACCCACTGCAACAGATCGTCTTAGGTGTCTATGTTTTGCTGCTGTTGTGCCAGTTCCCAGGTCCCTCTTTCGTCCGTGGACCATCTACGTAGATCCTCCCACCATGATGCAATGTTGGGGGCCTTGGGGTTTTTCCAGGCCATGGCGATATGCCTTTTTGCTAGGATGTACATCAAGTCTTTAAGCCTATTTAGAGGCCTGTTCTTCTTACTTTTAGGATATGAGCCCAAGATGCAAGCTTTGGGTGACTGCACGTCCAATGTGATGTCAGCGTCGGCTGCCTTCACCTGGATTTGAGACCAGAAGGCTTGTATTGCCGGGTACCCCCAGAACATGTGGGCCATTCCAGCGGAGGTTGCCTGGCACTTGGGGCACTTCACGGCACCCGTGTTGGTGAATTTGGAGATAATGGCCCTCATTACAACCCAGGAGGTAAGTTCCCTACTTTACCACCATGGTGTAAACTCTGTAGAAAGAATAGGCTCTGATTTCGGGGTGCTGTTCTCGCCATAGGTCTTTCAGGGCAAATTGGTGCGTAAGGGTATTTATTATTTTGGCGGGTGGGGAGGGGTAGACATGTTTGTTGTCAGATCTATCTATACGGGGATCCAAGGTACAATTGTGGTCACCACCCCATATTATCATGCCCTCTTTACATGGGTTCAGACGAGTGTACAATGAGCGAAAGAAGACGGTGGCATCGTGGTTGGGAGCGTAGGTGCTGATCAGGCAGAGGTCTCTACCCTCAACGGTGCCCTGGACCAGGGCCATTCTGCCTTCATTGTCCGTTTTGGTGTGGGTCAAGGCGGTAGGAATGGTGGGTGCGATCCATATCAGGACTCCTCTCGCGTACGTGGAGTACGCTGAGCCTATTAGGGTTCCTCTCCAGAGTTTGGCCAATGCTGCTAGTTTGGTTGTGTTTAAGTGTGTCTCTTGCAGCAGGGCGACCCCCACATTGTGGCGTTTCATGAAGGCGTGGATGCAGTGCTGTTTGATATAGCTGTTTAAGCCTCTGACGTTCCAGGATATAATTCTGATTTTATCAGCCATGGACTGCATGTGGTTGTGAGTCTGTAGGGGGTCCCGGGCCGGAGTTCCGTGTGGGCCCGGTCAGGCCTATAACGATATTGCAGTAGGTGGTCTTGGTCTGTTCCATGTGTAACTGTAACTGGGATCCCGGCTTGGGGTTCCCTTCTCAACATATAGCAACTTTAAACTTTCCTTTAAACATAACATGTCTAGCGAGGTTTCCCCCGTTCTGACTTTCCCGTTTCTGCTCCGTGGTCCTAAGTCTCTTGGTGCCCTATGGGCGAGTAAACTACCCGAACAGTTCCTGGGGGCAGGGGTAGCTTCTACTTCTGATTGTGCAACTCTGAAGCCCTCTGTGTCCGATGTAGCTCCGGTTGTATCTGGGTTGCCGTGCTGCGTAGTTGACTTCCGCAGGGGTGTGAAATAGGAGGGATTTGTTGTTGTGAAGGACCTTCAATCTCGCCGGGTATAGCAGCATATAACACAGGCCGGCATTTTTCAGTCTGGCTTTGGTGTGATTGAAATGGGCCCTGCTTCTTTGGACCTGCAGGGTATAATCGGGATAAATGGCAATCTTTGCCGAGTCTCGCTGTATGGAGCCGCCCAACCTTGAGAAGGTCAAAATCATTTCACTGTCCTTGTAATTGAGCACTTTGGCTATGATAGGTCTGGGTGGGTTACCCAGGGATGGGCGTCTGGCAAGGGATCGGTGGGCTCTTTCGATGGTAAAGCCTTGTGATAGCTTCCCTGCTCCAATTTCCTGTATGAGGAGGTTTTCAACGTAGTTCGTGGAGTCGTTTCCTTCAATTCCCTCTGGCAGTCCGATAATTCTGATGTTATTTCTGCGGGCCCGGCCCTCGGCCTCGTCAGCTCTGTCTTCCAGGTTCTTCACCCTCTGGGCCAGGATGTCTACCTTTTTTAGAAGTTGCGTTTTTGATTCGGAGTTAACTCGCACTTGGGCCTCAAGTGCGTCCGTCCTACTGGCAATGGAGCGCACATCCTGCCACAGGAGGTTCAGGTCGATGGCCAACACGTCTATTTTATTCTCCATGGTTTTTCGGAGTGTCATAATGGCCTTGAGGAGTCGAGAGTTTGCCGGTTCAGGAGGCTCCGCGTTTGCGGCCACCACGATGGCGGGGCCGGCGTCCGGTCTGGGCGGTCCGGAGGTTGCAAAGGTCTCCATGGTGGTTTTCCTGTGTTTGCCACGTGTGTTTTTGACGGGCATGTCGTCGGGAGCAGGGAAGCCCTCCAGGTCGTACGTGGACAATGGACGGACGCGGTGGCAGCCCGCTTTGTGGTGGTGCTGAGCCGGTATTGAAGAGGACTAGGGGACACCCGGGCAGGGGAACCTCTGTGTCGTGTAAGCTCAGCGGGGCAGGGTGGTTCTGTTTCAGGCTTGGGTGTCGGTCCCACCATTGAGCTAAAGTTGGAGGAGTAGTGTGCTGTTACTGCGTACCAGTCTTGCCGTGGATTTATTGCGCTGTGTTTGACTGTAAGTGGGAAGGTGCTCCCACACCAACAAGCCGGGGAAGAGAGATGGAAAACTTGGCTGGGCCGGGTCTTGTCTTTTATTTTTTTATTTTTTTATTATTATGGGGGGCCTTGAGTGAGTGCCGCCTCATATGTGCTGCATAGGGGCTGTTGAGGCCGCCAGGTCCTACATCCCTGGCTGCTCCCGACTGGTCAGAGGCCACAGTCTAGATCAGGGAGCAGTGACGGCTGGGGGGTTGTGGTCCCCCGGTCTGGCCTGGCGATTTGCTTACAGTTCTGGGTGCCCACTGTGGAAGGCCCCGCCGGTGTCCCAAGCCTTGTGAAACTGCTGCGTGTTATCCCCCACCTGGTACGGCGGGTCTGGCCTTGGGGGGCCTCGGGGGTCTAAGTCCGAGGCTTCACACAGGTTCAATGATGGCCCCCGAGTCCCCACCCCCGACTCCTTACCGCCTAGTTGCCTGCTGAATCTCAGCTCTTCCGAGTCTCCGGGCTAGGCCTGGGCCACCCCAATGCCCGATGCCCCCATTGGGGCCGATCTCAGCTGCCTCTGCAGTCCATGGTTGGGCCCGCGGGGCCGTCTCGCACAGCCCAGTGCCAGCTCGCTCCTCGGCCTGCGAGCGAGTGTGTCTAATGGCGATCGCGTCGCAAGGGCAGAGCCGCTCGAGTGTCCTGCTGATGGCGTGATGAGTGCGAGGCCCGGTTTCGCTTCATGTATTCACGGCCCCCGATCACACCGGGGGGGCTCGCTGGGCCCCATGACCAGAGTGCGGACCCTGCAGGGGAAGCGGCACCGCACCCTCAGAGCGAGCTGAGGCAGCTCTGGGGCACCACCTCTCCGATCACAGTTCGCTGTACATGGGCGCTGTGCAGCGTCCACCGCCTCCCGTCCGCTGCTCTTAACGGCCCTCTCACCTTCCTCGTACGGGGCCCCAGGGTGCAGGACCCGGCCACTGCCTTTCGGGCTGTCTTCGCAGCCTGGATCGCGAAGCCGCCGCCTCCCACAGCCGTGATGAGGTGCTCCAGGTCTCTGCTGTCCCGCGCCAACGCAGTGCAGTGCACAGGCAGCTATAAGAATATGGATCTGGTGGCGGCCGCCATTTTCTGGGGCACAATGATATATTTGATTCCGACGTGGTGGTCGAACGGGTGTACCAAGCCGCTCCAAACTTCAGTGACGAGTGCCCCAGGCAGTCCTTGTAAAGTGATGCTAATTTCGTACGATATAGCGTTGAAAGGCTAAAGTTAGCGGCGGATCAATAGGCTAATCCTGTAGAGCTACTGGAAACACGGCTTTCCTACATGGCCGTTAGCCACGCCCCCTGCACCGGGGTCTGTTATCTGTACCCTCACAGGTCCCCCCACTCCTCTCCTGCACTTATCAGATGTTACCCTATCTGACTTGCCCTGCACTGCACCCTTCACTGGCTGCACAAATCACTGCTCTTATCACCTTATTTATTTACTTATGTATCCACTAACTTATTATTTATCCTATGCCTGCACTTCTTTGCCCCCCCTCCCTTTTTCTGTTGCACTTCCCCTTTCCCTTTCCCATGCACTTGCACATTCTCAATGTCACTGGGCCTAGTAAGATTGTTTGTTTTTGTTTTCTCCCCTGCTCCCCCTCCCTTTGCCTGGTCACGGTCTGAAACACCTGTGCATGGGTGCGATATAATTAAAATATCATATCATATAAAGTGTGGCATGGATGGAGAGCCCAGCAATTGCTTTACTCCTTTAAAAGCCTTACCACCCCTGTTGCCTCATAGAACACTGTACATCCATGTTAGACAGCTATTAAGAAGTACCCCAATCCAATACTGTGTAAAAACTGGATGCAGCTCTCTACCTTATTTCTCTTTTCCTGAATGTTGTGACTGAAATCTGGACATCCTCTCCACCAGCCATATATCTAAAATGCTAACAGTTGTCCACTGACTGATGTTCTCTTATGTAGGCGTTTTCTCTCCTGCTATCCAGGTATCTAAACTCTAAGTGTTTTCCACTAACTGCTGTGTCTCAAATGTAGGTTTTTTTTTCCCATCTTCCAGGTTACTCAACCCTACTGTTTTCCACTAACTGCTGTTTCTTAAACATAGGTGTTTTCTCTTGCTATGCAGGCATCTCAAACCTGTTTCCACTGACAGCTGTTTCCCAAATTGAAGCATTTCCTCCCACTATCCAGGTATCTAAAACATAACTGTTTTCCACTGACTACTGTGTCTCAAATGTAGACATTTCCTTCTGTTATCCAGGTATTTCATACCCAACTGTTTGTCACTGGCTGCTGTGTCTCCAGTCTGGGCATCTTTGCTCCCACTGGCCAGACAGCTCCAATTTAACTATCTCTACCTGACCCCTCTGTCTCAAACCGAGGTGTTTCTCCCTCTAGCCAGTGACCCGCTTCAACTCTAAGGGCTTCCTTTTACGTCTGGATTTGTAATCCAGGCACTCCTCCCTTTTACTTTACTTCCCTCCCAAACAGGGTAGCCTAGACTCACTGTTCCAGTCCCTTCCACACCGGTCTCCCACCTATCCTGACTCTGACACGACGATGACTGCCAGCTTCCACTCAAGCCGGACACATTGACAACCGAGACCCCCGTACACCCCATTCATATCTCACCCATTACAACCACACTCGCCCATATTCACACTCCTGCACACGGCCACTCACCACACACCATCCAAATCACAATCAAGAGGCGCTCAATGGCAGTACAATAAACACCCCACCCACTCCGAATCCTTTACCCTTGCACACTCATTCACAAACCCTCCGTACACACCACAAAACCTTTTCATCTCTAACCCCTCCACCTGAACCACCTGAAGCCACAGACTGCCGCATGCCATCTCCTCTCACACCACAACCTCCAACTCTCAGACTATATGAGCTCACTGGCACACCAAGAATCTCACTTTACCTGCCCCTTATTATCCACCCCCTCCTCATCTCCAACCCCTCTTTCGCGCCCACCTCTCCTGAACACCTAAACACTACCAATGCCACACACCACACAGCTACCAACTCCCAGACCAGAGAAGGCCTCTGGTGCTCCCAGAATCACCATAACCCTCCCCCTTTCTGATCTACCTACACCACACCCTCTCCTCCTCCCTCCTCCCCAGCCTACTTACATGCCTGGTGTTAGGTGAGATTTTCATAATTATGATACATCTTCCTGACCTGTGTCAGCCCCAGAACTTTTTGCTCGGACTTCAACATTATTTAACCTTGTCCGTAGGTGAGTGGAAATCATTTTTCCCTCTCATCTAGTCTTTTACTCTTTTTATGGGTTACTTTTTTATGTCTCTCTATAGTAAATGGTTGGAGTTATAGTTTATTATAACTTTTGAGCTTAGGCTGGGTTGCCACGTTGTGCTCTGCTGTTAATTGATCTTTCATATACTTGTGTGAACTAACTGATCCCAAGTAGTAAAGAGGGATTGCCATCTCCTTTACATTGCGTATAAGTGAGCCACCACACACTCACCTAATGTGAAGTGCTAAGGGGATACAATGTATCCGCTTTCTTACTTACTTGGTAAAATCTTGTTACAATTGCAAGTTTACATGAATGGCAGGTGCAGTGGTTTTGCCTTTATGACTTTTAGTCGTTATTACTAGCAAGCAGGTAGTTAATTGAACCATCTGTAATGCACAGAAGGGCAACCATTTTGCTAAAAAGTGGGATCCCTATTTGCTTGCCATTTCTTGTGTGTTTGCTATTTCTGAGGTTTTCCCCTGCCGTAATCGGCAGAAACGACCTCAGTGGCAGTTTTGTCTTTGCGGGAATACTTTATATTCCCCACCCAGGCTCCAGATGGTCTGAGAAGGCAGTAAGCGAGGCAGGAGTCCACAACTCTGCCGCCCTTTGTCTTTCACCTTTCCTGAAAGGAACCAACTCCCATTGGGGGGGCTTGCTGTCCTGATTAGACAGCCAGACGGCCCCATGCTGTAAAATGCAGGCAGAGATTGTAGACGTTGTTCTGTAGTTCCTGTTAAATACCCCAAAGCTGGAAGCTTATAACAAGTTGACCACTGGAGCTGAATCCAAAGAGAAGATGAAGAAAAGACAGCTGTAGCGATTTCCAGTGACCAGAGAGCCTGCTTATAACTATAGCCCGCTCTAACCATGCCTTCCAATCCACCTGGAGAACCTAAAAAGTATGACCCGATCCAGAGCCTTGTGAGATCCACTAGACCCATAAAGACCTACATTTTAAGCCATCCCATGTCATGCTGTGATCTTGCAGGACTGCAATACCCCAATATCCTAGGACCTCGAGCCATTTGTATGGTGCACGGTCTTTCAAATTCCAAATCACACCAAAACTTAGGTGACATCCTTCCGGACCTCCAGAAACTTGATTTGAAACCTTGAAGTCCCCTCACCAGAGTGCTGGACCAGATTAGTGACAAGAATACAACCAGCGATATTCAGTCTTCTCTCGGCTCTTCAAAAGGGTGCCACAACCAAAGAACAGCATCCAGCCATGAAGAAACACATGGCTGGAGTCTTCCCTATTGTTTACTGCTGCAAATTCCATTCCAGTATCCTGTCTTCAGTCTTTACGACAAGGAATTAATCATTGGCTGCAGATCCTTAAGACGTCCTTCTGCAAAATCTTCTTGTGTGCTGAGGTACCGTGTTGGCTGGGGTATTACTTACCTTAAGACTTTTGTGATTCCTGTGAAGCTTTGGGGGTGATTCATGGGATAGGGAGTCCTCTCATCTAGTTCTCTGAGTTCCAATGTTGGAATCCCACTAGGGTGTCTTCTGTTTCTCAGAAACTCTCACTTTTCCTGCAAAGGAACCCTATCTCAACCTTCCTACAGCTGGCACCTAGACCACTAGGGACGCTCTTCTGCATCTGAGAATTCATGCAATAGACTAGGGAAGGGGTGCATCCCAGAGTAAGCAATGCCTGTTTGAGTGCTTTCCTCTACATATTTAATATAGAGACCCCGCTACATGGGTTACATTGATCCCAAGGTGCTCTTACCTATTACTCTATGGAGCTCCTCTCTCTGCGACGAGTGGCCCACACCAATATGGCGGATTTCCCGGCTGGCCCAGCGCGCATGCGTGGGGTTACCGGGACAACAACTAATGCCTACCGCAGTGGAGCCGCTGCGCTTACAGCGGTCGGCTCACTCGGTGTTTATCTGCAACCTAGGTAGGTCTTTAGACTCCGTGTGGACGGCGCACCTGCGTCTGCACTTTTTTGCACCCGCCTTTTTACACTTGGCGTGATGCATTGAACTTCATGTATCTCGTAGCGAGATACCAGGCTTGCGCTCCTATATACATTTAATATCTGTTTCTATCCCCTCGGTGGATAGCTTAGACATAGCTCGTTGAGAAAACTTTGTTATGACCATCTAGATGACTCATGACTGTTTGGTCTGATCATTACTCTGTTACTATTCCTTATAGGGTGTCCCGGCCGTATTCTGTCACTTCCCGGCCTCCGGCGCATTACAGCTGTTGACTGGGTCTGAATTGGAACTTTATCAGCCTCAGATTGAGGTTAGTACCCATTACCTCTCTACTTATTTCGGTTCAAAATTACATCAGTTAACCTCACTGATTAGCTTAAATGGTAATGTTTACTCTTTTGAATTCCCCGCAGGAAAGGCTTTTAGAACGCATTTAGCAATCACTACCCTACTACATACAGGAACAGTGAAGTCCCCACCCTGAAGATGGATCATTCGATCCGAAACGCGTTGGTTACCTATGTCACCTATTAAAAGGGGCTTCCCTGAATGGAGCTACTTCACAATACAAAACCCCAAGAGTGAACTTATTGCTGTTTGTCAAATTTATATCGCTGGTTTACAATTGGTTAATGAAATGTATACATGTCCCTTTGAACATTTACAGGATGTAAATAATTATGCTAGGCTTTGAGCTACTTGCTTTCTGCTTTTGTTGCATTTATGTACCTTCACGAACCAGGATATACTCTGTTTGTTAATTGGAATGAGAATTCCTGGATGCTTCACCATTGTCTGAATAATTCTTTTGTACATTGTTCATTTGTTTGGAAAAAACAGACCTGGAGAGGTCTATTAAAAAGTATTAAAAAGTATTAGTCAGTACCAGATCTGTATAATTGGTTACATAAGTGATCTTGCATGCCTGGTTTACCCTTTATTGATGCTATTTATTTTCTATTTTGTAATTTGTTAAAGTCAAGACTCAATTAACACTCTTTCCACATGAGAGTATTAATTGATCAACTAAGAGTCAACTTTTAACTCCCGAACGAAGATTCGGTAGGAGTGCATTTGGGCTTACTGCCTAGCAATAGGTAGTTTAGGTTGTTTAGATATTTTGTCCCAAGTGGTCTTGTGACGTTAGCCCGCCTGCACCTGAAATTTCACCATAAAATTCATTGACATTATTTCTTTATTTAATAGTGTGAACTAACACCTTTGGTGTGCTTCTACTCCACATCAATTATCCTGATTTACATTAGCTGTGCATTCCCACCTCACAGTTCTCTTGTGTTTTCCTTCTCTGACCACACAAAGGGAATTGCACGCACCTTCTAGATATTCGGTATTATATAATACCTGGATCTGTTCTCTAGTGAACAGTATAATATGTCTTTCTCTAAAATAGACCAGACTACAAATAACAGAGCTGAAACTTTAGCTTTCAGCGAAGAAGAAGCCACGAGAATCCTGGGGCTGATTAAGATAGCAGGAACTGAACTTACAACCACTGACAAACCAGAAGCCCTGATTCGACAATTAGAGTGGAAGATTCGAAGGGAAATCAATCTCAAGTTACATGCATCAACTTTAGCTCAGTATTTCACCACAAAGAGGATACCAAGAGGCCTGAGGGTAAACCTCGAACCCACCTTATGCAAAGAAAATCCTGCCTTTGTGAAACGTTGGCATTTGATCCTCAATAAATGCTCACTGGATTTGATCATTTTAACGATTGAAGAACTGGCTCGTTCTTTGACTACCTTGAATGAAGATATAGAAGGTCTCAAAACTTCACTAAGCAAAACCTACACGGCAGATCAACTTAAACAAATTCTTGAAGAAACCAATCAGAAACTAGCAAACTATTCACAGGAACTTGAAGCTAAAAAGATCAGGAAGTTCAGAAGGGACACGCAAGACTATAAGTTGGACATACTCTATAGTTGGCAAGCCTATTACTGGTACTACCCGAATAAACAGAATAGTAGCAATCCACGGAAGACTGGACACCCATCTACTGGGAACACCTCTTCTGACGCTTCCAGCACAGAACTAGACGCCATATCAGGTCAGACCGCGGAAATAACACCAGGTTCCTCAGCCAGCGAGCCCACGAACCATGAAGCTACGACTTCCCCTTTTTTAGAAAAAAGCTGACTCGAAGAGGACAAAAGAAAAAATCCACAGAGAAAGAAGGGGACGAAGAAACCCTGATAGTCAATATTTCGTCATACCATCTCTCGGAGATGGAGACACAAGTTCTGAGGAAAGGTTTATCCTTTGTTCCAATGAATAACAGTACCTTATTGAGGGAAAAGATTGATTTCTTTAAACTTATGCGCAAATTGAAGCTTAAAGTATTCTTCAACTCCCTGGAAGAAGACAACATCGAAAAGGAACCACATGAATTCCTAGAGCTTACTCCTAAAAGTACTTTTAATCCCCCAATACATAACCATATACTATCCACTTTTGAGAAGACCGTACTTGAAGACTTCAAGAAGATACGATTCAAAACTAAGGCTCAAGGAAACTTCACTAAAATCGAACGCCAGACATTGAAATATCTATTAGACAATCAAACTATCATCTTCAAACCAGCAGATAAGGGAGGAGCCCTAGTCCTGATGGACAAACAGGATTACCTTGATGAAATTGAAGGCCAATTAAGAGACGAGGAAACTTACCTTGAGGTCCCTATGAACCCAACAGAAACAGTGCGAGCTCTGATTGAAAAAGTCCTGGATGAGGCCGAAGAGAATGACGTAATCTCTGAGAAAACACGCCGGTTTCTCAACAATAAACATCCCATCATGCCGGTGATGTATATCTTACCTAAAATCCATAAGAGACTGTTAAAACCTCCAGGCCGCCCCATTATAGCAGCTACTAACAGCATCCTTGAACATTTGGCACAATATCTGGACAAAATACTTCAACCCTTGGTCCAAGAGACGCCGACTTATGTGAAGGACACCATGCACTTCCTGCAACTGTTGAAGAACACGCAGTTTGTGGAAGGGAGAGATATATTATTTACTATGGACGTTACGTCCTTATACACAAATATTGCCCATGAAGCTGGCCTAGAAGCTATAGAATGGCTTATTTTGAGATCAGACAAATGTCAAGGAAACCGGCTGTTCATTCTCTCCCTCTTGAAATTGGTACTTAACAACAACTTTTTTAAGTTTCAGGATAGATACTTTATCCAAATTTCAGGCACAAGCATGGGTGCAGCTATGGCACCGTGCTATGCCAATGCATTTATGTACTATCTGGAATACGAACATGTTCTCACATCACCAAGATGGATGAGACACCTATCCCTGTACGTGAGATACATTGATGACGTCTTTGGGGTATGGACTGGTCCTCAAGACGAATTGGTCAATTTCTTTGACATGATGAATCGGATGAATCCACGCATTAGGTTTACTACAGAGACAAGTACAACAACTATACATTTCCTGGATGTGGAAATTTACGTGGCTGGAGCTAAATTGGAGACCAGGATTTACACCAAACCAACCGACAGGAATAGTCTATTACTCGCCACAAGTTTCCATCCTAAACGAACCATTGACAGTGTGCCACTGAGTCAATTTCTACGTTATAGGAGGAACATCTCAGAACCCACTGAATATGAACGTCAGGTGATTACACTGGAAAATAAATTCACAGCAAGAGGATACGACTCTACATTGATCTCAGATGTATCAGGAAAGGTCCGTGAGATAAACAGGGACTCACTACTAGTACCGAAACCAACACAATCTCGAGAAACACTGGTATATGTTACCACCTACTCGGTCCAGAGCACAAGAATTAAGAAAGCCATCAAAAAAAACTGGCCCATGCTACAATTGGACCCACAATTGCAACATCTTTTCCCTGATCCTCCAACGTTTGCCTATAGAAATAGCAAATCTATACGAAAGACCCTAGTGAAAGCTGAGATCCCAGTTGGGGGTCCGTCCACCCAACACAAAGGCACTATTCCATGCCACAATTGTCAACACTGTGGCAACATCATAAAGGTCAATCACATTACACACCCCCATTCTGGCAAACCTTTACAATTAAAACACTCCTGTACCTGTGATGCTCAAAATGTGATATATGCACTGAAATGTCCATGTGGACTCTATTATGTAGGAATGACTACTCGGAAAGCAAAAACAAGATGGACTGAGCATAAGTCTAATATTCGGAACAAGAGTCCCAAATCACCTGTTTCATTGCACTTCACAGAGGCACGCCACACTGTGGCGCAGTTAAAATGTGTTATTTTAGAACAAGTGACATCAGGTACCAGGGGGGGAGATATACAACGGAAATTAGCACAACGTGAAATACTATGGATTGATCTTCTAGACTCACTGCACCCCCGGGGGATGAATGTTGAATTGGATTTAATGTGCTTTGTATAAATTAGCCTGAATCGCCACAATGTCCGCCCAGCTGCAAGGGTAACTGACATATGATTGTTTCATGGACTACAATGCCTCACCCCAAGCTGTAAATAGGGTTGTCCCCACGCCATTGTGACTCTGAGCTCATATTTCCACTTTCTTTATTCCTTATTAGGTTTTCGTTCTCAAACATCTAGAGCCTGTGTCCTTAACATCTAGATTGTGTGATATCACATATTCCCCTCTTTGTCCACTCGATTCGTTACCATGGGCTTGTCGATACATTTACTCTATGACTTTGTCACTTGGTGATTAGTAGATTAGGAATGCACATAGCTATATTGGCTTGACTCGCCAGTTCAATACCTCTTTTTAGTACAGAGATACGGCCACCTGAGATACCCCCCCATAGAATTGTCATTTATATTGATGCGATATGGGGGCACCCCGCGAATCCTTCTGGTTTCGCGGTGGTGCCCCCACTCGCATCCCAGAGTAAGCAATGCCTGTTTGAGTGCTTTCCTCTACATATTTAATATAGAGACCCCGCTACATGGGTTACATTGATCCCAAGGTGCTCTTACCTATTACTCTATGGAGCTCCTCTCTCTGCGACGAGTGGCCCACACCAATATGGCGGATTTCCCGGCTGGCCCAGCGCGCATGCGTGGGGTTACCGGGACAACAACTAATGCCTACCGCAGTGGAGCCGCTGCGCTTACAGCGGTCGGCTCACTCGGTGTTTATCTGCAACCTAGGTAGGTCTTTAGACTCCGTGTGGACGGCGCACCTGCGTCTGCACTTTTTTGCACCCGCCTTTTTACACTTGGCGTGATGCATTGAACTTCATGTATCTCGTAGCGAGATACCAGGCTTGCGCTCCTATATACATTTAATATCTGTTTCTATCCCCTCGGTGGATAGCTTAGACATAGCTCGTTGAGAAAACTTTGTTATGACCATCTAGATGACTCATGACTGTTTGGTCTGATCATTACTCTGTTACTATTCCTTATAGGGTGTCCCGGCCGTATTCTGTCACTTCCCGGCCTCCGGCGCATTACAGCTGTTGACTGGGTCTGAATTGGAACTTTATCAGCCTCAGATTGAGGTTAGTACCCATTACCTCTCTACTTATTTCGGTTCAAAATTACATCAGTTAACCTCACTGATTAGCTTAAATGGTAATGTTTACTCTTTTGAATTCCCCGCAGGAAAGGCTTTTAGAACGCATTTAGCAATCACTACCCTACTACATACAGGAACAGTGAAGTCCCCACCCTGAAGATGGATCATTCGATCCGAAACGCGTTGGTTACCTATGTCACCTATTAAAAGGGGCTTCCCTGAATGGAGCTACTTCACAATACAAAACCCCAAGAGTGAACTTATTGCTGTTTGTCAAATTTATATCGCTGGTTTACAATTGGTTAATGAAATGTATACATGTCCCTTTGAACATTTACAGGATGTAAATAATTATGCTAGGCTTTGAGCTACTTGCTTTCTGCTTTTGTTGCATTTATGTACCTTCACGAACCAGGATATACTCTGTTTGTTAATTGGAATGAGAATTCCTGGATGCTTCACCATTGTCTGAATAATTCTTTTGTACATTGTTCATTTGTTTGGAAAAAACAGACCTGGAGAGGTCTATTAAAAAGTATTAAAAAGTATTAGTCAGTACCAGATCTGTATAATTGGTTACATAAGTGATCTTACATGCCTGGTTTAACCTTTATTGATGCTATTTATTTTCTATTTTGTAATTTGTTAAAGTCAAGACTCAATTAACACTCTTTCCACATGAGAGTATTAATTGATCAACTAAGAGTCAACATTTAACTCCCGAACGAAGATTCGGTAGGAGTGCATTTGGGCTTACTGCCTAGCAATAGGTAGTTTAGGTGGTTTAGATATTTTGTCCCAAGTGGTCTTGTGACGTTAGCCCGCCTGCACCTGAAATTTCACCATAAAATTCATTGACATTATTTCTTTATTTAATAGTGTGAACTAACACCTTTGGTGTGCTTCTACTCCACATCAATTATCCTGATTTACATTAGCTGTGCATTCCCACCTCACAGTTCTCTTGTGTTTTCCTTCTCTGACCACACAAAGGGAATTGCACGCACCTTCTAGATATTCGGTATTATATAATACCTGGATCTGTTCTCTAGTGAACAGTATAATATGTCTTTCTCTAAAATAGACCAGACTACAAATAACAGAGCTGAAACTTTAGCTTTCAGCGAAGAAGAAGCCACGAGAATCCTGGGGCTGATTAAGATAGCAGGAACTGAACTTACAACCACTGACAAACCAGAAGCCCTGATTCGACAATTAGAGTGGAAGATTCGAAGGGAAATCAATCTCAAGTTACATGCATCAACTTTAGCTCAGTATTTCACCACAAAGAGGATACCAAGAGGCCTGAGGGTAAACCTCGAACCCACCTTATGCAAAGAAAATCCTGCCTTTGTGAAACGTTGGCATTTGATCCTCAATAAATGCTCACTGGATTTGATCATTTTAACGATTGAAGAACTGGCTCGTTCTTTGACTACCTTGAATGAAGATATAGAAGGTCTCAAAACTTCACTGAGCAAAACCTACACGGCAGATCAACTTAAACAAATTCTTGAAGAAACCAATCAGAAACTAGCAAACTATTCACAGGAACTTGAAGCTAAAAAGATCAGGAAGTTCAGAAGGGACACGCAAGACTATAAGTTGGACATTGTCTATAGTTGGCAAGCCTATTACGGGTACTACCCGAATAAACAGAATAGTAGCAATCCACGGAAGACTGGACACCCATCTACTGGGAACACCTCTTCTGACGCTTCCAGCACAGAACTAGACGCCATATCAGGTCAGACCGCGGAAATAACACCAGGTTCCTCAGCCAGCGAGCCCACGAACCATGAAGCTACGACTTCCCCTTTTTTAGAAAAAAGCCGACTCGAAGAGGACAAAAGAAAAAATCCACAGAGAAAGAAGGGGACGAAGAAACCCTGATAGTCAATATTTCGTCATACCATCTCTCGAAGATGGAGACACAAGTTCTGAGGAAAGGTTTATCCTTTGTTCCAATGAATACCAGTACCTTATTGAGGGAAAAGATTGATTTCTTTAAACTTATGCGCAAATTGAAGCTTAAAGTATTCTTCAACTCCCTGGAAGAAGACAACATCGAAAAGGAACCACATGAATTCCTAGAGCTTACTCCTAAAAGTACTTTTAATCCCCCAATACATAACCATATACTATCCACTTTTGAGAAGACCGTACTTGAAGACTTCAAGAAGATACGATTCAAAACTAAGGCTCAAGGAAACTTCACTAAAATCGAACGCCAGACATTGAAAAATCTATTAGACAATCAAACTATCATCTTCAAACCAGCAGATAAGGGAGGAGCCCTAGTCCTGATGGACAAACAGGATTACCTTGATGAAATTGAAGGCCAATAAGAGACGAGGAAACTTACCTTGAGGTCCCTATGAACCCAACAGAAACAGTGCGAGCTCTGATTGAAAAAGTCCTGGATGAGGCCGAAGAGAATGACGTAATCTCTGAGAAAACACGCCGGTTTCTCGACAATAAACATCCCATCATGCCGGTGATGTATATCTTACCTAAAATCCATAAGAGACTGTTAAAACCTCCAGGCCGCCCCATTATAGCAGCTACTAACAGCATCCTTGAACCTTTGGCACAATATCTGGACAAAATACTTCAACCCTTGGTCCAAGAGACGCCGACTTATGTGAAGGACACCATGCACTTCCTGCAACTGTTGAAGAACACGCAGTTTGTGGAAGGGAGAGATATATTATTTACTATGGACGTTACGTCCTTATACACAAATATTGCCCATGAAGCTGGCCTAGAAGCTATAGAATGGCTTATTTTGAGATCGGACAAATGTCAAGGAAACCGGCTGTTCATTCTCTCCCTCTTGAATTTGGTACTTAACAACAACTTTTTTAAGTTTCAGGATAGATACTTTATCCAAATTTCAGGCACAAGCATGGGTGCAGCTATGGCACCGTGCTATGCCAATGCATTTATGTACTATCTGGAATACGAACATGTTCTCACATCACCAAGATGGATGAGACACCTATCCCTGTACGTGAGATACATTGATGACGTCTTTGGGGTATGGACTGGTCCTCAAGACGAATTGGTCAATTTCTTTGACATGATGAATCAGATGAATCCACGCATTAGGTTTACTACAGAGACAAGTACAACAACTATACATTTCCTGGATGTGGAAATTTACGTGGCTGAAGCTAAATTGGAGACCAGGATTTACACCAAACCAACCGACAGGAATAGTCTATTACTCGCCACAAGTTTCCATCCTAAACGAACCATTGACAGTGTGCCACTGAGTCAATTTCTACGTTATAGGAGGAACATCTCAGAACCCACTGAATATGAACGTCAGGTGATTACACTGGAAAATAAATTCACAGCAAGAGGATACGACTCTACATTGATCTCAGATGTATCAGGAAAGGTCCGTGAGATAAACAGGGACTCACTACTAGTACCGAAACCAACAAAATCTCGAGAAACACTGGTATATGTTACCACCTACTCGGTCCAGAGCACAAGAATTAAGAAAGCCATCAAAAAAAACTGGCCCATGCTACAATTGGACCCACAATTGCAACATCTTTTCCCTGATCCTCCAACGTTTGCCTATAGAAATAGCAAATCTATACGAAAGACCCTAGTGAAAGCTGAGATCCCAGTTGGGGGTCCGTCCACCCAACACAAAGGCACTATTCCATGCCACAATTGTCAACACTGTGGCAACATCATAAAGGGCAATCACATTACACACCCCCATTCTGGCAAACCTTTACAATTAAAACACTCCTGTACCTGTGATGCTCAAAATGTGATATATGCACTGAAATGTCCATGTGGACTCTATTATGTAGGAATGACTACTCGGAAAGCAAAAACAAGATGGACTGAGCATAAGTCTAATATTCGGAACAAGAGTCCCAAATCACCTGTTTCATTGCACTTCACAGAGGCACGCCACACTGTGGCGCAGTTAAAATGTGTTATTTTAGAACAAGTGACATCAGGTACCAGGGGGGATGATATACAACGGAAATTAGCACAACGTGAAATACTATGGATTGATCTTCTAGACTCACTGCACCCCCGGGGGATGAATGTTGAATTTGATTTAATGTGCTTTGTATAAATTAGCCTGAATCGCCACAATGTCCGCCCAGCTGCAAGGGTAACTGACATATGATTGTTTCATGGACTACAATGCCTCACCCCAAGCTGTAAATAGGGTTGTCCCCACGCCATTGTGACTCTGAGCTCATATTTCCACTTTCTTTATTCCTTATTAGGTTTTCGTTCTCAAACATCTAGAGCCTGTGTCCTTAACATCTAGATTGTGTGATATCACATATTCCCCTCTTTGTCCACTTGATTCGTTACCATGGGCTTGTCGATACATTTACTCTATGACTTTGTCACTTGGTGATTAGTAGATTAGGAATGCACATAGCTATATTGGCTTGACTCGCCAGTTCAATACCTCTTTTTAGTACAGAGATACGGCCACCTGAGATACCCCCCCATAGAATTGTCATTTATATTGATGCGAGATGGGGGCACCCCGCGAATCCTTCTGGTTTCGCGGTGGTGCCCCCACTCGCATCCCAGAGTAAGCAATGCCTGTTTGAGTGCTTTCCTCTACATATTTAATATAGAGACCCCGCTACATGGGTTACATTGATCCCAAGGTGCTCTTACCTATTACTCTATGGAGCTCCTCTCTCTGCGACGAGTGGCCCACACCAATATGGCGGATTTCCCGGCTGGCCCAGCGCGCATGCGTGGGGTTACCGGGACAACAACTAATGCCTACCGCAGTGGAGCCGCTGCGCTTACAGCGGTCGGCTCACTCGGTGTTTATCTGCAACCTAGGTAGGTCTTTAGACTCCGTGTGGACGGCGCACCTGCGTCTGCACTTTTTTGCACCCGCCTTTTTACACTTGGCGTGATGCATTGAACTTCATGTATCTCGTAGCGAGATACCAGGCTTGCGCTCCTATATACATTTAATATCTGTTTCTATCCCCTCGGTGGATAGCTTAGACATAGCTCGTTGAGAAAACTTTGTTATGACCATCTAGATGACTCATGACTGTTTGGTCTGATCATTACTCTGTTACTATTCCTTATAGGGTGTCCCGGCCGTATTCTGTCACTTCCCGGCCTCCGGCGCATTACAGCTGTTGACTGGGTCTGAATTGGAACTTTATCAGCCTCAGATTGAGGTTAGTACCCATTACCTCTCTACTTATTTCGGTTCAAAATTACATCAGTTAACCTCACTGATTAGCTTAAATGGTAATGTTTACTCTTTTGAATTCCCCGCAGGAAAGGCTTTTAGAACGCATTTAGCAATCACTACCCTACTACATACAGGAACAGTGAAGTCCCCACCCTGAAGATGGATCATTCGATCCGAAACGCGTTGGTTACCTATGTCACCTATTAAAAGGGGCTTCCCTGAATGGAGCTACTTCACAATACAAAACCCCAAGAGTGAACTTATTGCTGTTTGTCAAATTTATATCGCTGGTTTACAATTGGTTAATGAAATGTATACATGTCCCTTTGAACATTTACAGGATGTAAATAATTATGCTAGGCTTTGAGCTACTTGCTTTCTGCTTTTGTTGCATTTATGTACCTTCACGAACCAGGATATACTCTGTTTGTTAATTGGAATGAGAATTCCTGGATGCTTCACCATTGTCTGAATAATTCTTTTGTACATTGTTCATTTGTTTGGAAAAAACAGACCTGGAGAGGTCTATTAAAAAGTATTAAAAAGTATTAGTCAGTACCAGATCTGTATAATTGGTTACATAAGTGATCTTACATGCCTGGTTTACCCTTTATTGATGCTATTTATTTTCTATTTTGTAATTTGTTAAAGTCAAGACTCAATTAACACTCTTTCCACATGAGAGTATTAATTGATCAACTAAGAGTCAACATTTAACTCCCGAACGAAGATTCGGTAGGAGTGTATTTGGGCTTACTGCCTAGCAATAGGTAGTTTAGGTTGTTTAGGCAAACAGACAGACAATGAGGCCATGGATCTGGAATGCTCTCTCAAAGCCATGCATTTCCAGGTCTTTAATAATGAGCCTACCACAGCCAAGAATAATAATCTGGATTGGGTGGTTGCACAGAATCTAACAGTGCACATTGGCCGCACTTCCCCTTGTATCTGGTGGTCCATTATATGATTGTGTTCCAACTGCGCTTCCAATGACCTCTTCCCAAAATCAGTAATGTGCTTAAAAAAATAATTGGCTGTAAGTTCAAAAAGCTAAAGGCTGCTGACTTGGACGGTTGTCTAACAGACATTATGTCCAGTTCATTTGATGTAGATATGGCTGAGAAATTAGTACCAAACTATGACAGCTCATTTACAAGATTACTCGATGGAAATACCCTCTTCAAAACTGAGTCAGTAAGCGAGAAAGCAGGTCACCTAAACCTTAAAAAAGACTAAAAGGAAACTAGAATCAAAATGGCTGAAAAATCCTTCAGAAACTAACAAAACCGCTTGGAAAGCTTATGAAAAACACTATAAAAAATACCATCATGTACACTAAAAAGAGCTTCTTGGATAAAAAATCAAGGAAGTTCTGAATAATTCTAGGAAGTTGTTCGAGATTTTTAAAACCATGGTCTTGTCCAGATCTCAACCACTTTTTTTCTCACCGTCACCCCAGGACTGTATCAATGTGCAAACAACCTTTGCATCTGAAGTGGCAAAACCACACCATAAGATCAAAACGACCTAGCTATGGCCCCTGCCAATACAGGTGTGACGTATCCCCCTTCCATAAAATCGGACCTTCCCAAATGCAGCTTCTCCCCCATTTCTCCTATTGACATAGAAAGAACTCTTGAGTCTTTGCGCCCAGCCGCTTGCCCGGGAATCATTCTTCCTCCACTTAATGCATCATTTCCAGATAATCATGTACCTGTGGTTATCAAACCTGTTCCAGTCACCCCCTTAATGAAAAAACAGGCCTAAACACAATCAAGTGACTTTTGCCTGTTTTATCAGGAAATGCATCATAAACCTGTAATACATCGAGTTCAAACGAAAATACCTACCAATAAATAATGCACATCTAATTAGCATAATTTAAAATTATTTTACCATAACGCAATAACTTTGATGTGTATAAATACCGTCTTACAAAAAATAAATCAAATATGCATCATACATATGATGTTATTATACATTTTGTGCATTCTCATGAACAGGGAGAATTAAGTCAAAAGAGTATTTAGAGAGATACTAATGTCAACTTTGGGAATTAAATGCTCAGAACACCGAGACACAATAACGTGTGTATCAAGCAAGAATTTGACAGATAATCACAATTTTTGTCCATATACTAATCACTAGCAAATAATGCGTTCAAACATTGACCATGATATGGAACTTAACAAAGGCTCCGCACTAGGCATCTGATGTCTCATGGAATTCAAAGGAGTCTGCAATATTGTTAATGCTCAAATGATAATATAATAGAGCCTAGATTCACGAAAGAATGTTCTGAGAAATGTACAATTAATTATATGCTTATGTGTCAAATGTGGAATGGACCAATAAGAAGTCTAATTCTCTGATCTCCTATCTCTCTGTCCTACCTCTTTTGTTGTCTTCATTACATGGACACATCTACATTCATCTGGGCATATATAGCAAAGGTTTGAACTTATTTAGCCCTGATGACGACCCCAGTGGGTTGAAAAAGGTGTCGGCAGTCCGTTTTGCACAAATCGTTATTCAGTGCTGTACCAACTGGATCAGTTGTGAAAACAAATTCACTAAGTGCCAAGGACGAGTATACTCGTCCTTTTTATATAGACTTCAATAATAGCCTGGCACTTAAGAGGTTAATATACATGTTCTTTAGAGGAGGTCAACCTGTGTTTATAATAGTTTGTGTTAGCAAAGAGAAATATTTGTGTTATGCTAGTCAGATGTATATGACTTGTATCGACTGTGAATTTTAAACTTGTGTAGGGTAGATAGCCAATGAATACACATGTCTTAGAGAGACAAAAAGTCAGTTTGTTAATCTCAAATTGCCTAATTTAAATATTCACAAAATAAATACAGTGACACAGGCAAAAACCGCTTGGAAATATTTGTGTAAATGTTGTTCTGATAATATAGTGTTAAGCGCGGAAAGTAGAGGGAACCATATTTATTCACTTATACTAGAATGGTGGTTTAGGGAAGCCACCAGATCCTCTACTACCACAGAATAACCTTGATACAGCATTCTTTGCTCAGACTTAAACCAACAATACAACTTAACTGAGTGAATGTGCACTCCACATTAGGTTCCCCATTCTCAGAACAACCAAACCCAAACTCAAAGATGGCCTCTAATTTATGACATATTACTAATGCTACCTTTCTTCTGAAGAGTCTGGATAAAATGGCCACCTCTCAGTTTGACTCTTCATAGAGTAAAATATGCTCCACCATGGCCATCAGTCAGGGTTTAGACCACTACATAGTACTGAAACCGCTCTTATTGATTTACAAACTTGCATGCTAAGTTACTCGACAAAGGGAAGACTGGCCTCTCTTACTTAACCTTTCAGCTGCCTTTAATCACCTAGACCACAAACTCTTGATCAACACCCTGGGAGTTCTGCGCAACTGCAGTGATGATACAATGTCCTGGGTTGAATCCTTTCTGTCTCATCGTCAATCCAGCATTCACTGGGGTGATCCCACCAGGACCCATCAGCTGCAGTGTTCTCAAGGGAGCATGTATGTGCCTGACCCTCTTCAATATCTACATCAAACTTCTTTGTACTTTACTAGAGGAAAAAGGGATTTTCTTTACCAACTACTCTGACAACATGCAACTTGTCGCCAAATTTAGTGGTTACTAGGAATCTTACAGATCCAATATTGAGGATATGTATCAACTGGTTGAACAATGGATGACAAACATCTGGCTCTGTTTAAACTGGAACAAAATAGAGCTTTTGATTTTCAGTTCAAATCAAGCTGTATCTAAATTGCATCCGTGTCATGAGGCCTACCCCCGGGGACCCAGACCAGGTCCAGCAACCCCGGAAGCAGGCATCAAGTTATTTTGAGCAAGCCAAAAAACCCCTGCTAGGGGCTGTTGGGGTGCGGTCCTGGCGCCTATGGCGCCAGGCTCATATGGAGAGTCAGTCCTGGCGCCATAGGTGCCAGGCTCATAGAGTAGAACTTACCTGATGCAGACCATGCTGCAAGCTTACCTGATGCAGACCATGCTGCAAGAGCTCGAAGCCAAATGAGACTTGGAAGGGACTATTTTACCTAGGGACTATTTTTTTACTCGGGTGGGGCTGGTGAGGAATACTTACCTGGGACTACTTTGGAGCTTTAAACCACGCCCAAAGAGCAGCACACGCTTCGCGTTATTCTGCATCCAGCAGCGTAACGCTCACCGTGCCTGCAAGTCTGCATCCAGTCTTCTGCCATGCCCGCCTCGAGTTTTGAGCTCCTAGAAAAAAGGGAGAAAGAAGGAGAAAAGGTTAGAACAAGAGCAATACCTTTGATCCTTCCCTGAATTCCTGATCCATCGCGCCTTCGAGCTGGAAGAAAGAAGTTATTTTATGCGCGCTGCCTCGCCTGCTGCAGCGCCGCGCTGAACTCACCGGCCTTCGCAGCATCTTCCCATTCCACTGCATCCTCCTGCATGTTTCCGCCGCATTCCGGCACCTAAGGAGAAGGCAAGAACAGCAAGTTGAGCCAAGGGAATACACAGAGGAATATTAGTTACCCCCCCATAGACTTACCTGATTTTACCACCAGGGGTACTATTCCTCTTCACAGGTCGGCGCAGCTTCCACCGCATCTTCGCCGAACCCCGGCCCCTAAGGGGAAACAAAAGGACAGCAAGATGAAACAAAGGGACTATAAAGGGGAACCCTCCTCACAACAATAGACTTACCTGATTTTACCGCCGGAGGTATTATTCCCTGAGACTTCATACTTTCTCAGCGCCTGAATAAGGGAGAAAGCAACAAGTTACATATTGACATTATTTTATCGAACTGTGTTGGAAAATACAAATCCTTACCAGAATATTACCGGCTGCCACAAGGAACTCTTCACTAGGGTCAAGCTGCAACCTGCAAGGAATCGGACAAGAGTGAAAGTCAGGCATTTGAACTCTTATGAACTACATACTTTTCGGAGTCAATATTGTTCTGGAACTCACCAATTCCTTCGAGCCAGTGAAGCAACTGGTTATCAACGCGCACCTGCGCTCAATGCAGGATGGAGAGCTCATCTTTTCAAACCATCAAGTGAGACTATAAGAGGGGATATCAAAGGTGATCGGTGGGGAGAACAGCGGGGGTGGGGGGATTTACACTCAACTCCACGGGTGGTTAATTCCCTTTCTTCATTTGCAGAAGGCTATTCCTACGGGCCAAGCAAATGAAGCTAGGTGGGCCAGTCCAGTCCGTCATCTCGGCCCTACGCGTCACATTGGTGGAGACCGCAGCTGTCCAGTTCAGATCGACGCCTCTGTGGGAGCCAGGTGAGCGTAACAGAACGCGAAGCCTACCCACAAATTCCCACCTGGGCGTTATGGTTACCTCAGAGACTGACCAATTGGCCCAATTACTAGGGGAACTGAGGGCTGAAGTGCATTCCGCCCGTCAAGAAACCAATGTTCTTAGGAGAGAACTGATTTTGTCAAAGGAGCGAACTGATGACTTTGCTAGGCAACTATTGCAAAACCAGGCTGGACAAGCACCCCTACCTGGTCCGGGGGAAATCCAGCTCCTGTGTTATCGAGTAACCCTGTGCAAATAAACCTACCAGGAAATATTCCATTAGTCCACCTGAACGCTTTGCCGTAGATCCCAAAAGGTTCGCCGTGTTTATGAACCAATGCCGCTTGCACTTTTTATGCAGACCCGGAGCCTTCCCAACTGATCAAGCCAAGGTAGCCTTTGTATTGTCATATCTCAGCGGCAGTGCAGCTGATTGGTCAATTCCACTAGTTACTCAGGATAACCCAATTCTTCAGGATTTTCAGGGCTTTCAAACAAGCATGGAAAGACTATTTGCACGGCACTCCCAAGGACAGGCCCTGGATAACGAACTTTTGTCCCTACGACAGGATAACCAGAACCTTTTATCCTACATCGCGACCTTTAATAGGTTGATAGTGGAAACTGGATGGCCTGAGGGAAAACGAACCACGTTATTTCATCGAGGGCTTCGAGGAGAACTCAAGGATGTCTTGGCTCAAGTCGTGAACCCACCTCAAGACTGTGCTGAATATATAGACTTAGTGGTCCAGTTACATCACAGACTTTAGAACAGAAAGGCTGATTGAGCCAAGTTTGAGAATCGGGTGTTGGTCAAAACCCATGCTAACCCCAAAGGAGCAGATGCTTCAGAACCCATGCAAATCAGAGGGGTTAAAGGACCCTTAACCCAGAAGGAAAGAGAAAGGAGAGGGCAATTGCAATTATGTCTATATTGTGGAACTTCTGGGCATTTTCTACGGGATTGCTGTGTAAAACCACCCAAGAAGGTGGTAGGAGCTGCTGATAAAAGCCATATGGAGTCAGACTTGGGAAACGACCACGCCGACAAGCGTCGAGGTCCGCTTGCCGAGCTTGAAGAAGGATACTCAGACCTCGCATTTCATCATACCAATGGTCCTCGTAGATCCAGGGCAGCCATTGCGTATGCACGCAGGAAGGGCATACATTGATAGCGGGGCCATAGGGAACTATGTGGACTATGAATTGGCTTCCAGGATGAATCTACCTCTCTGCCGAAAAACCACCTCAGATGTCATCACCACAGTCGATGGAACTGAAATTGCCTCTGGGCCTGTAACTCATTCCACCGCAGAGACACTATTGGGTCAGGATGGGCATCAAGAGACTATTGTGTTTGATCTAATCAAAGCCCCACAGTTCCAAATAATACTGGGGATACCTTGGTTGGAAACACATAATCCTTGTATTGATTGGCAAGAGAAGAGAATAACCTTTCCAGATTGTGCACAAACCTGTTACCCAAAGAAAAATCAGAATGCAGGCCTGGCCACAGTAACCACAGCAGTCTGCCCAAAAAGGAAGGTGACCTCAGAACATGCATAGACTACAGCGCATTGAACCAGAAAAATGTTAAGAACCGATACCCATTGCCTCTGATCCCTGAACTACTAGACCAAGTGAAGGACACTTGTATATACACTAAATTAGATCTCCAGGGGGCATACCATCTGGTACGTGTAAAAGAGGGCGACGAATGGAAGACTGCTTTTCGCACTAAGTATGGGTTATTCGAATACCATGTGATGACTTTCGGGTTGTGCAATGCACCAGCAGCCTTCCAATACTTCATGAAGGATGTCCTTCGTGAACTCATTGACATTTGTGTTGTCATATATCGATGATATTCTAGTATATTCCTCTTCAGAATCTGACCATGTGAAGCACGTCCGAGCAGTCCTTGAGAAATTGCGCCAGCACAAACTATATGCAAAACTAGAAAAATGTGTTTTTCATGCCACAGAAGTTGAATTCCTTGGCTTTATCCTGACCCCAAAGAGAGTCTGAATGGACTCACGAAAGGTGGACGCAATCCTTAAGTGGCCATCATCAAGTTCAGTTAAAGGAGTACAAAGCATGCTCGGCTTTGCCAATTTCTACCGCAGATTTATCCCAGATTTTTCACATGTCGTACATCCCATCACAGCACTCTTGCGAAAAAATAAACACTTTATGTGGACTGAAGAAGCTGAAAATGCCTTCCAAGAGCTGAAAGCGAAATTCACGTCTGCACCTGTATTAAAGCACCCGCGCCCTGACCTTCCATACACAGTGGAAACTGATGCATCCAGTTGTAACGCTCACCTGATTCTCGCAGAGGCGCCGGTCTTGACTGGGCGACTACCGTATCTTCAAAGGTGATGTGCAGCGCCCGGTTGGCTCTTTGGGCTGGACCTCTGTGCCCTGTATGCCTGACGTGCAGAGTAAGATGTCTGCAGATAGAAAATACGGGGTTAATGAACTGGGGTTATTGGGGTGTCCCTATCTCTTTCCTCTTCTCCTCTCCTGTAGACCCCCACAGGTTAACGCTCTCACCTTAGGTAAGTGAATGCCGAGCTCTCCATCTGCCTCGGGGCAGGGTGCTGTAACCAGTTTCTTCACTGGATAGGTAGCGCAGGCCTCTTGACTTCAGAGGACTGCTGTCTGTCGTTTACTGCACGAACGGTAAGTTTCGAGTAACTCAAATGTCTTTAAAGTCTTTAATAATGATGTCTCTTGTTTTGCAGGGTTCCGGCGATGGCGGATGACGGGCTGAAGTGAGTTGAAGATGGAGCCCGTGTGATGAATAGAAGCGCCTGGAAGCATGTGAGTAAGCGCTTGTTGCCAGCTTCACGATGCGCTCTAACTGTCTTTTTATTTTGCAGGTACAAGTTCGGAGCGGCTGCAGGGTGCCGGGATACCCACTGGGTTAGATGTGGAAAGGAGTAATGGCACGTGAGTATTAAAGTTCCCCAATGTCTTTAAACGCACCTTGTTTTGTCTTTCAGATGCCGGAATGCAGTGTGAAGACCTCCGGAGCGCACGAAGGGTGGGTAAGCCTTTGCCTTTCAGATGCCGGAATGCTAACCTGTTCTTTCTTGTCTTTATAGGTGTTGCTGAAGACTGGATTCAGGATGGTAAGCCTTTGCCTTTCAGATGCCGGAATGCTAACCTGTTCTTTCTTGTCTTTATAGGTGTTGCTGAAGACTGGATTCAATATGGTAAGCCTTTTCCCTTAGGCCCAGGATCAGATGCAGAAGACACGATGAGCGTTCTGCTGCAGAGGATGCAGAATAACGCAAAGCAAGATTCATCCACCGGGTGTGGTTTAAATAGCCTCCTGTAGTGCTTAGGTGTCTCCTTCCACAGCCACGCCTAAGTAAGAAAAGAGTTCCTGGTAAGAAAAGAGTTCCTGCCTTCCAGAAGAGTTCCAGTGTTCTGAATCTAGGGAGTGGCTCCAGCCCCACCCAACAGGAAAAGTAGTTCCAAACAGAAGAGGATCAGAGGCTCAACTGGCAGGCAAGTAAGCAGCATGGTCTGCTGCAGGTAAGTCCACCCAAGCATTATGAGCCCGGCGCTTCCAGCGCTGGGACTGGGCATATTTATGAGCCTGGTGCCACTGGCGCCAGGACTGGGTCCAAAAGGTCCCAATTGGGACTGGTTGGCACTCGGAACCTGGGTTATGGATCTGCTTCCAAGGGAGTTGGGAAAACCCTGACCTTTTGGAAGCAGAGATCATGACAGTACCCCCCCTCAAGGCCCCTCCCAAACCGGGCTTCTCCGGGGGTTTTGGCTTGTCAGGAAATGTTCGGTGAAATCTTTTGATTAGGCGAGGAGCGTGGACATATTCAGCAGGTTCCTAGGATCTCTCTTGGGGGCCGTAGCCTTTCCAGTCAATTAGGTAGAATAGTTTAGATTTGGAGATCTTGGAGTCCAGAATGCTTTTGACTTCAAACTCGAGTTCTCCATCAACTAGGATAGGTTTTGGAGATTTGGTTAGTCGGGTTTGAGGTTGCATGGGTTTTAATAGAGAGACGTGGAAGACCGGATGTATCTTCATGTGCGGGGGCAAGTCCAACTTGGCCGCTACTGGGTTTACTATGGTAGTGATGGAATAGGGACCAAGGTATCTTGGGTTGAATGTGCATGGCCCTTTTAGAGATAGATATTTGGTGGATAACCAGACTTGATCCCCTACTTGATAGTGAGGGGCTTCCTTCCGATGTTGATCTGCTCCTTTCTTGTATTGTTCTTTAGCCCTTTGAAGGTGAGAAACAGCTTCCTTAAAGGCTTGGGTGATTGTAGAATGCAGGCAGTCTACTGCTGGTGTTTCAAGATCTTGGAGGGGATCCAACTCCGAGGTTCGAGGGTGACTGCCGTACAAAAGAAAAAACGGGGTTTTCCCAGTTCCCGAATGGACAGAGTTATTGTAGGCATACTCGGCTATCCAAAGGATATCTTTCCAAGTTTTTTCAGTTTGTTGCAGCATGCAGCGTAAATACTGTTCCAGAGTTTGATTGGTCCTCTCGGTTTGTCCGTCGGTCTGAGGGTGGTGACTGGTCGATAGTCTTACATCAATTTGAGCCGACCGACAGCAACTTTGCCAAAAATGAGAAATAAATTGACTACCTCGATCCGAAATTAGAACCGAAGGAAAACCGTGCAGTCGGACGATGTTTTCGAGAAATTCTCGGGCCAGTGTTGCTGCTGTTGGCAAGCCTTTGAGCGGAATGAAATGCGCCATCTTGGAGAATAAGTCCACGATTACTAGAATCGTATTGTATCCGGAGCATGGAGGTAGATCGGTGATGAAGTCCATAGAAAGCGTATGCCAAGGGCGAGGTGGGATGTCAATAGGGCGTAAGAGGCCTGCTGGTCTTTCCTTTTGACTCTTGTTTTGGGCGCATACTCCACAGGACATTATAAAGTCTCTGATATCTTTTTTCCAAGACGGCCACCAGAAGTAGCGCTTGATCTTTTCTGAGGTCTTGGCTATACCGGGATGACCTTCCATTAAAGAGTCGTGATAACAAGAGATTACTTTTTTCTGTAAATCTGTGCTGGGTAGGTATAATCGTTCTTGGAAATACAATAAGTTGTCCTTTACTGCAAAGTCCTTTCCCTGCAGATGCCAATTCTGTATGTCTGCTGGAGTTACAAGTTGCCTGGCTTTATCCTTAACTTCCTCTATGGATTCTGTGGCGATTACACCCAGAATTCTTTGTTCGGGAATGATTGGTACAGGTTTAGGGTTGATCAAGTGTTCTTCCACTCCCATCCGAGAAAGGGCATCGGCTTTACCGTTCTTTGTACCAGGTCGATAGGTAATTATGAAGTCAAACTCGGCAAAGAATAATGCCCAACGGAGTTGTCTAGAGGATTGGGCTTTTGCAGTTTTCAAATATTGCAGGTTTCGGTGATCCGTAATCACAGTAACGGTGTGTCGGGCCCCCAGCAGATAATGCCGCCAAGCCTTAAAGGCAGACTTGATAGCCAGAAGTTCCTTGTCAGTAATCGTGTAATTGACTTCAGGAGGCGAGAATTTGCGGGACCAAAATGCCACGGGATGCAACTGATTGGTTACCGGGTCCTTTTGTGATAGAACTGCCCCCATGGCAAGGCTTGAAGCATCAGTTTCCACGATGTAGGGGAGTTCAGGGCGAGGGTGTTTTAAGATTGGTGCAGAGATAAATTTAGTCTTCAAATCCTGGAAAGCTTGTTCCGCCTCGGTAGACCATTCAAAACGTTTGTTTTTCTTTAACAAGGCAGTGATGGGCTGGACTATTCGAGAGAACTCGGGGATAAACCTGCGGTAAAAGTTAGCGAAGCCTAACATGCTTTGCACACCTTTTACGGAGGATGGTGATGGCCATTTGAGAACTGCATCGACCTTCTTTGAATCCATACGCACTCCGCCAGGTGATAATATGAATCCCAAGAATTCAACTTCAGTCACGTTGAAAACACATTTTTCCAACTTAGCGAAAAGTTTGTGTTGACGCAATCTTTCGAGGACCATTTTCACGTGTTTCCGATGTTCAGATTCCGATGAAGAATAAACGAGAATGTCGTTGATGTAAACAACAACACACACATCTATGAGCTCTCTGAGGACATCGTTCATAAAATATTGAAAGGCGGCCGGGGCATTGCAAAGTCCGAAGGGCATGACCTGATATTCAAATAGCCCATACTTGGTGCGGAAGGCCGTCTTCCATTCATCACCCTCTTTTACTCGTACCAAGTGGTAAGCTCCTCTAAGATCCAGCTTTGTATATATGCATGCTTTTCTGACTTGGTCCAGGAGTTCAGGGATCAAAGGTAATGGATATCTATTCTTAACGGTGATCTGGTTCAGGGAGCGATAATCGATACAAGTTCTAAGGTCTCCTTCCTTTTTTGGAACGAAGAACAAAGCTGAAGAGGCAGGGGACTTGGAAGGACGAATAAACCCATTTGCCAGGTATTGATCCAGGTATTGTCGAAGGTGAAGGTTCTCAGGCTCGGTGAGGGCATAAATTCTACTACAAGGAGGAGTAGATCCAGGTATCAGGTCTATCTGGCAGTCATAAGACCTATGAGGAGGTAGAGAGTTAGCCTGCTCCTTCCGGAAAACATCTTGGTATTCTAGGTATTCGGGAGGTAACTGGGGAGTCTCTGAAGAAATTGCTGCCAGTGCAACACCAGGTGGAGGGTGACAAGTAGAGACACATTCTGGAAACTGGACCGTTCTTGCTCGCCAATCGATCAGAGGATTGTGTTTCTCTAACCAAGGTATTCCTAGAATAATCTGGAACTGAGGGGCCTTGATCACATCGAACACGATCTTCTCATGGTGTCCATCTTGACTTACTAGCGTCACCTCTTGAGTGGTATGCGTTACTGTCCCGGAGGCTATCTCCGTACCATCCACCGTAGTAATGACGTCCTTTACAGCCTTGGGACAAAGAGTTAGATTCATCCTCAAAACCATTTCATGATCCACATAATTGCCGATGGCACCGCTGTCGACGTAAGCTTCAATTGCATGTAATCGATCCGGATTATCAGGGCTAATGAGGACCATAGGTATCACGAAATGCGAGGTCACGGAACTGGTTTTCACGCTCGGCAAGAGGACCTCTATTCTTGTCGGGCGAGGTCGTTTCCCTGCTCAGAGTTTGTAACTGTGGTAACCGCAGCTCCTACTGCCTTCTTGGCAGGTTTCACCGGACAGTCTCGAAGAAAGTGCCCTGAGTTTCCGCAATATAGGCATAATTGCAACTGTTTTCTCCTTTCCCACTCCCTTTGTGTTAGAGGACCTTTAAGACCCCCTATTTGCATGGGTTCCCCGGAGTCTACTCCTTTGGAAGGAGTTGGCGGTTTGGAAAATACTCGAGCATCAAACTTGGAACGATCGGCCTTCCTGTTCTGCAGTCTGTGATCTATTTGAACGACCAAGTCTATATAATCCGAACAGTCTTGTGGGGGATTCACTACTTGGGCTAAAACGTCTTTGAGCTCTCCACGTAGACCTCTATAAAACAGCGTAATCCTTTTGTCCTCAGGCCATTGAGTTTCCACTATTAGTCTATTGAAAGATGCAATATAAGCCAAAAGGTCTTGATTACCCTGTCGCAACGAAAGAAGCTCATTGTCCAAGGCCTGCCCCTGTGCATGTCTTGCGAACAGTTTTTCCATACTAAGCTGAAAGGCTTGAAAATCATGGAGAACCGGATCATCTTGATTAACTAGAGGGATCGACCAGTCTGCCGCATTGCCACTAAGGTACGAAAGTACAAAAGCTACTTTAGCTTGATCAGTTGGAAAGGCTGCTGGCCGGCATAAGAAGTGCAACCGGCACTGATTGATAAATACCGCAAACCTCTTTGGGTCACCAGAAAATCGTTCGGGCGGAGCCAGAGGTACATTCCCAGGTAGGTTGATCTGCACTGGATTCATAGAGGATGTTGAAGGAAGATTTGCCCCTGATCCGGGTAGCGGGGTCTGTCCGGCTTGTGACTGTAGCAATTGTCTAGCAAGATCATCTGTTCTCTCCTTGGAAATAATTAGTTCCCTTCTTAGAGCGTTCGTTTCCTGACGAGCTGCATGCACTTCTGCCCTTAGTTCCCCAAGTAACCGGGCTAGGTGGTCAGTATCCGAGGTTTCTATAGCACCTGGGCGAGAGTTTTGCGGTAGGCTTTGCGTTCTGTAACGCTCACCTGATTCTCGCAGAGGCGCCGGTCTTGACTGGGCGACTACCGTATCTTCAAAGGTGATGTGCAGCACCCAGTTGGCTCTTTGGGCTGGACCTCTGTGCCCTGTATGCCTGACGTGCAGAGTAAGATGTCTGCAGATAGAAAATACGGGGTTAATGAACTGGGGTTATTGGGGTGTCCCTATCTCTTTCCTCTTCTCCTCTCCTGTAGACCCCCACAGGTTAACGCTCTCACCTTAGGTAAGTGAATGCCGAGCTCTCCATCTGCCTCGGGGCAGGGTGCTGTAACCAGTTTCTTCACTGGATAGGTAGCGCAGGCCTCTTGACTTCAGAGGACTGCTGTCCGTCGTTTACTGCACGAACGGTAAGTTTCGAGTAACTCAAATGTCTTTAAAGTCTTTAATAATGATGTCTCTTGTTTTGCAGGGTTCCGGCGATGGCGGATGACGGGCTGAAGTGAGTTGAAGATGGAGCCGTGTGATGAATAGAAGCGCCTGGAAGCATGTGAGTAAGCGCTTGTTGCCAGCTTCACGATGCGCTCTAACTGTCTTTTTATTTTGCAGGTACAAGTTCGGAGCGGCTGCAGGGTGCCGGGATACCCACTGGGTTAGATGTGGAAAGGAGTAATGGCACGTGAGTATTAAAGTTCCCCAATGTCTTTAAACGCACCTTGTTTTGTCTTTCAGATGCCGGAATGCAGTGTGAAGACCTCCGGAGCGCACAAAGGGTGGGTAAGCCTTTGCCTTTCAGATGCCGGAATGCTAACCTGTTCTTTCTTGTCTTTATAGGTGTTGCTGAAGACTGTATTCAGGATGGTAAGCCTTTGCCTTTCAGATGCCGGAATGCTAACCTGTTCTTTCTTGCCTTTATAGGTGTTGCTGAAGACTGGATTCAGGATGGTAAGCCTTTTCCCTTAGGCCCAGGATCAGATGCAGAAGACACGATGAGCGTTCTGCTGCAGAGGATGCAGAATAACGCAAAGCAAGATTCATCCACCGGGTGTGGTTTAAATAGCCTCCTGTAGTGCTTAGGTGTCTCCTTCCACAGCCACGCCTAAGTAAGAAAAGAGTTCCTGGTAAGAAAAGAGTTCCTGCCTTCCAGAAGAGTTCCAGTGTTCTGAATCTAGGGAGTGGCTCCAGCCCCACCCAACAGGAAAAGTAGTTCCAAACAGAAGAGGATCAGAGGCTCAACTGGCAGGCAAGTAAGCAGCATGGTCTGCTGCAGGTAAGTCCACCCAAGCATTATGAGCCCGGCGCTTCCAGCGCTGGGACTGGGCATATTTATGAGCCTGGTGCCACTGGCGCCAGGACTGGGTCCAAAAGGTCCCAATTGGGACTGGTTGGCACTCGGAACCTGGGTTATGGATCTGCTTCCAAGGGAGTTGGGAAAACCCTGACCTTTTGGAAGCAGAGATCATGACACCAGTCTAGCCATGGGAGCTGTCCTGTCTCAAAAGGACACTGAAACTGGCCAGCTTTACCCGGTAGCATTTTGGTCCAGAAAGTTCTTGGCACCCGAGTTAAACTATGCGGTTACTGACAAGGAGTTATTAGCCATTAAATCTGCCTTCAAGGCTTGGCAGCACTATCTTCTCGGTGCCAGGCATACCATTACTGTGATCACCGATCACCGGAACTTACAGTATTTCAAAACAGCCAAGGCCCAATCGTCACGTCAACTCCGATGGGCATTGTTCTTGCCGAGTTCGATTTCGTGATCGACCAGGTTGTAAGAATGGTAAAGCAGACGCCTTATCCCGAATAGGGATGGGAGAGGCAGAAGTGAACCCAGAACCAGTATCTATAATTTCCGAACAAAGGATTCTTGGCATGACTACTCTACAGACACTAGAGGACATTCAGGTAAAGATCCAGCAACTCTTTGATCCTACAGCCCTGCAGGACTGGGTAGAGAAAGACCCAGATTACTCTGTCAACAATTATCTGCCTTATTACCAAGGGCGGCTATTTCTACCACACAAGGAACTACAAGAGCTAGTCATTTCCCGTTATCATGATACCCTAATGGAGGGGCACCCAGGTATTGCAAAAACTGAAGCTAAAATTAAAAGACAATTCTGGTGGCCCACCTGGCAAAAGGATATTAAATCATTTGTGATGTCTTGTGGCATTTGCGCCCAAAACAAAAGTCAAAAGAAAAAAACAGCTGGACTCTTACAACCTTTAGACATTCCACCTACGCCATGGCACACCTTATCGTTAGACTTTATTACTGATCTACCTCCTTGTAATGGATTTAACACCATTCTAGTTATTGTGGATCTTTTTTCCAAGATGGCCCACTTTATTCCTTTAAAAGGATTACCTTCAGCCTCAATCCTGGCCAAATAATTCCTCGAAAACATTGTTCGCATACATGGATTTCCGTCCGTGTTGGTCTCTGACCGAGGGAGTCAATTCATTTCACATTTTTGGAAGAAATGTTGTCAATTGGCGCAAATCGACGTGAGATTATCGACCAGTCACCACCCCCAGACCGATGGTCAAACGGAGAGGACCAACCAGACTCTTGAACAATACCTGCATTGTATGTTACATCAGACTGAGAGTAATTGGAAGGACATTCTTTGGATTGCCGAATATGCATACAATAATTCAGTACATTGTGGAACTGGACAAAGCCCCTTTTATACCCTATATGGGCACCATCCTCGAACCTCAGACCTTGACTCACCCCAACACTTAGCAATGCCTGCAGAGGACCATCTACACGCTACGATTACACAAGCCTTTAAGGAGGCAACTGCACATTTAAAACAAGCAAAGGAGAAATATAAGAAAGATGCTGATCGGCATAGAAGTGATACTCCACAGTACCAGATAGGGGATCAAGTATGGTTGGCCACAAAACACATACCTCTCAAGGGAACGCAGACCTTTAACCCTAGATATTTGGGACCTTACTCTATTAAGGCCATTATCAACCCGGTGGCCGTCAAATTGGACTTACCTGCTATTATGCAAATTCACCCTGTCTTTCATGTGTCACTTTTGAAGCCAGTGCATCCAGGGACAAGACTAACCAAGCCACCAGACCCCATCCTTATAGACGGGGAACCCGAATTTGAGGTTAAGAACATCCTGGACTCCAAGATGGTGAAGTCAAAACTTTTTTATTTAATCGACTCGAAAGGTTACGGACCACAGGAAAGGTCTTGGGAACCTAGTGACCACGTGCATGCACCTCGATTCGTGAAAAGATTCCACCGAAATTTCCCAGACAAACCAAAACCATGGGGAAGAACAAATTTAGGAGGGGCTTTGGAGGGGGAGTGCTGTCATGATGCCTACTCCCGGGAACCCAGACCAGGTCCAGCAACCCCGGAAGCAGGCATCAAGTTATTTTGAGCAAGCCCGCCCAAAAACCCCTGCTAGAGGCTGTTTGGGTACAGTCCTGGCGCCTATGATGCCAGGCTCATATGGAGAGTCAGTCCTGGCGCCATAAGAACTCCAAGCCAAATGAGGCTTGGAAGGGACTATTTTACCTAGGGACTATTTTTTTACTCGGGTGGGGCTGGGGAGGAATACTTACCTGGGACTACTTTGGAGGCTATTTAAACCACGCCCGAAGAGCAGCACACGCTTTGCGTTATTCTGCATCCAGCAGCGTAACGCTCACCTTGCCTAAAAGTCTGCATCCAGTCTTCTGCCACACCCGCCTCGAGTTTGGAGCTCCTAGAAAAAAGGCAGAAAGAAGGAGACAAGGTTAGAACAAGAGCAGTACCTTTGATCCTTACCTGAATTCCCGATCCATCGCGCCTTCGAGCTGGAAGAAAGAAGTTATTTTATGCGTGCCGCCTCGCCTGCTGCAACGCCGTGCTGAACTCACCAGCCTTCGCAGCATCTTCCATTCCACTGCATCCTCCTGCATGTTCCCGCCGCATTCCGGCACCTAAGGAGAAGGCAGGAACAGCAAGGTGAGCCAAGGGAATACACAGAGCAATATTAGTTACCCCCCCATAGACTTACCTGATTTTACCAGCGGGGGTACTATTCCTCTTCACGGGTCGGCACAGTTTCCACCGCATCTTCGCCGAACCCCGACCCCTAAGGGAAACAAAAAGACAGCAAGGTAAAACAAAGGGACTATCAAGGGGAACCCTCCTCACCACAATAGACTTACCTGATTTTACCGCCAGAGGTATTATTCCCTGAGACTTCATACTTTCTCAGCGCCTGAAAAAGGGAGAAAGCAACAAGTTAAATATTGACATTATTTTATCGAACTGTGTTGGAAAATACAAATCCTTACCAGAATATTACCGGTTGCCACAAGGAACTCTTCACTAGGGTCAAGCTGCAACCTGCAAGGAATCGGACAAGAGTGAAAGTCAGGCATTTAAACTCTTACGAACTACATACTTTTCGGAGTCAATATTGTTCTGGAACTCACCAATTCCTTCGAGCCAGTGAAGCAACTGGTTATCAACGCGCCCCTGCGCTCAATGCAGGATGGAGAGCTCATCTTTTCAAACCATCAGGTGAGACTATAAGAGGGGACATCAAAGGTGATCTGTGGGGAGAACAGCGGGGGAGGGGGGATTTACACTCAACTCCACGGGTGCTTAATTCCCTTTCTCCATTTGCAGAAGGCTATTCCTACGGGCCAAGCAAACAAAGCTAGGTGGGCCAGTCCAGTCTGTCATCTCGGCCCTACGCGTCACATTGGTGGAGACCGCAGCTGTACAGTTCAGATCGACGCCTCTGTGGGAGCCAGGTGAGCGTAACAATCTGTATTATCAAAGCTTAAAAATTCAGAACATTCAGATCACTGCCCTCAACAAGGTTAAAACACTTGGTGTTTATTTAGAACCTACTCTAAGTGCTGAGACTCAATTAAGAGAAATGGCCAAGACATGTGCCTACAATCTCAGGCTTTTACGTAGAATTCGACCCTTTCTCTTAGAGTAAAACTGTGGCACAATAGTAAGAGCCTGCCTTGACTATTGCAATTCCCTGCTGATCGGAGCCAATAAGTCATGCCTTCAAAACGGTCATGTTATCCAGAATGATTCAGTACTGATTACTAAAGGAAAAATCGAGAAAAGAGCTCATTTTGGAACACAAGATGAGGTTGAATTGACTCTGGGTTCATGCACAGATCCATTTTAAGAAAGCTGTGCTAGTTCACAGGTGCCTAGACGGCCAGGCTCCTGTCTAACTTAAATCTCTTATATCTAGCTGACCTGGCCAGATCCCTGCGCTCATTTGACTTCGCCCTGGTGAAATGTGTAGGTTTTAAATGTAAGAATGGACTGGGCAGTTCCAATCCAATCTGTGCAGCACATACTTAGAACCTCTTTCCAATGAGCATTAGACAAGAGCAAAGCCCTGCTGTTTTCCGTCTATCTCTAAAAACATTCTTATTCGAGTAGAGTCTCCTTCCTTCTCCGCTCTTCTTTTAGGTCAGGCTTGTCCTGTTCCTATATGTCATGCCCACTGTTTTAATGTGCACACTGATGCCTGCATGCTACCAGGTGCATTATAAGTAAATAAATAATAATACATAATTAACTCTAAAAGTGTATTACAAAATTAAGTTTTACTCACCTGGTATAACTGAGGGTCCTAACACCTGGAAGACATACACCCCGCGTCAGCCACACAGTGCCCAGCATCCAACTCCCAGACAAGAGGAGCCAGAAAACACTACCGCCTCTCCACCACCACATTCCTTGTGCCAACTTTCAGGAAGTTTCCTTCAGTCACTTCACTCCCATCCCTCTCCTCCACATCCAGGACCCTAAGAACCTCTGTGCATCACACTACATCTCAATCTCTTAGATTGGGAGCTCCACTGCATCCACAAAAACCTACAATCACCTCCTCCAGCCCCTGACATCAGACCCTTTACCCATGCGTGTCTGATCCGCTCCACTCCCTCTCCAACTCCAATCCTGACATTGCTGTCAAATCCAAAACCCACTCACACCGCTCCACACCATTGCCCCAACCAACATGCCTAGCCTCTCCAGCCCTGCATCAATCCACCAACCTCACAAACCTGACCTTTCCGAGTCCCTCTATCAAGCTCTCTATGTTACCCTTGCATTCTAATTCACTTTCCGAACACAACAGCTCCACTCTCCACCTCCAGCCACCCACCACTTCAACACCTCACCCTTCCCTTGGGCACCAATCTCAAACAGCAGCAAGCCTGACACCACCATTTGCCCCAGTGCCACTTACCACCACTTCCCACCTCCAATCCCCATGTGCAGGCCTGCAACTGGCTGCTCTTTATTCCCACTCCTGATCCACCTCCCACTTTGTCAGCTCCCACCACCAGAACCCCTCAACCCGACCAAAACCATTCCTACAGTCACAAAGACTAGACCAGTCCTTACAATCACCAGTCCTTCCGATCATACACTCCTCCCCAGCGACCAACTCCATCCCACCGGCCACTCCAACCAATACGGTTCTACCAGCCCTGGGCACCTGGAAAATCGCTGCCCCTTTGGCTTCCCACAAAGTCACAATGTCTTGTGCCTCCTTTTTAATGCTCGGTGTTAAAAAAAAGTCACAGCATCTCTGACCTCCTAACCTCCGACAATCCTGATCTCATCTTCATCACTGAAACATGTTTCTCGGGCTATTTCAAACCAATAGCACACAAAACATTCCCACCCGACTACTCATTCATCTCCCACAATAGACCCTCGAGAGGAGGTGAAGCAGCCGTTCTCCAAAAACCACACATCTCTATTAGCCTCACCAAAACAGAGCCCTGTACAGCAAACTCTCTCTGCTGCCCACTCACTCATACAGCTTCTTACTCATATACAGGCCCCCTGGATATAACGGATATTTTGCAGACCCACCCAGCACTCACTGTACTGGGGAATTTCAATATCTGGTTTGACGTGCCCAACCACTCCATGGCTCAACTCCTGATCAATAGTCGAGAGGCAACCTTATCCGGCATATTATAGAACCCACTCAAACTGTAGGCCACACTCTTGATGCTATTATTCTCTAGCACCTTGAAGCATACCCTGTGCAGGATGGAATTACCAATAAAGATCTCAGATCAAATAACTGGACAGACTCAAAGAATATGGCAGAGTACTACTTTATTCTCAATTTAATAAAGCAGGGTAAACTGGCAGATATCGGATTGATGCTCGCACACTCACAATCAAACTTGATTATAGGTCTTATACCCCAATATGTATTTCCATGTGATAATATCCATGCAAAAATGTCATCTGACAAAAATGTCACAAAAAAATTGCCATGTTTTTCAGGGACATTATCACATTGAAAATTCGGGGGACACCCCTGCAAACCCCAAAACCGTTTTTCTTTCCAGGGGAGAGGAGGACACCCCCACAACCCCCGCTCCCCTTTACCACATATATATGGTCACCATATATTAAGTTGCAACAGCCTTTTCCCAGCGTCCATACGTGTGTGGATAATATTACCGGATATCCAATATGCATCGTCTATGATGTCATCCTACGTGGAAAACTGTAAAAAATATTAACGGGAGGAATTGGTTAGGGGAAAATAACTACTTATAGAATACATATGGGTTAGTACTCCATTTGCTGCCACTTATCTGTAGGACATGCCTTGAATTACCTCTAAATATCTATGATACTCATTATTGTGGACATAATGGCAGCAGATTGTTGTATGCAACATTGTATAGTAGGTTTCCCCATAGACCAACTGATTGGTTGGCATTCCCCCCCAGCCTTGAACTTTTGCATGTTCAAAAAACAAAACCCAGGTGCTTAGGTCACATCAGATTACTCCCCGCTTTCCCAATTAGTACATCATCTCTCATCAGCATGACAATAAGACACAATTTCACATCTGTAGTTGACCTTGTAGTCTTCTCTCTGTTCTGGGACATTTAAGGGAGTATGAGCATATCACTAACTTCATCCACTGTTTAATGAATATCCCTTGTTTTTGCCTTCTGCATCATGTGTTAGGAGACCTCAAATTTGTTAATGTTGTTCTTCTCTTCACTGCTATTTGATTCAATTATGCTAACTGTTATTGCTCCTCTGGCCTCTAGAGACTTGCTGTAGGAGCCTTATCCATTGTTAATTATCCAATGCTTGACTCTTGCAGATGTTTTCATCTTCTTTAAATCAAAATAAATATGTCTCACGTTGATGGCTTATCTGCCTGCTTTCCTTTGTGCTTTTCAGCTATTCCTTGAAATAGAATAATTGATCCCAGGCCAACCTAAACTCCTCTTTGTTCTTCACACAAAGCTGTTTTCCAGCAACTCCTGACTCTGAATCTGACTCTACAGCCCTGGTCTGCTTCAGAGGTAGCTGGAATTAATATTTGTACGAGTTGACATACATTTTTCTATCATGGCCGTCCCTGCCACGTTATATTTCGTCTATATTAAGCTTCTATATTTCTCATCTAACTTGTGTTACTGCGTATTTACACTTATTGATCAGCAAGTTACTTTATATTCTTTTGCATACATGATTAATGTATCATTTCGTACATTTTTCTCTTGTTGCTTCCTTTACATTGTTACTCTTAAGTATGTTCATATCGTTTCAAGTATGTCCTTGTATATCTTCTTCATTACAACAATCTGCCCTCATCAGTTGTCACTCAGCAGTACATGATGTCCTATGATGCGTGCAGACATCCTTCCACTCTTTCAGCACAAGGGTACCTTCAATACAGTTGTCTGAGTGCATATCGTGTCTCGCACACTCAATGCTGTATAGGGACAACATGGGGGGGTCCCACACCCAGCTCTTCTCCTGCTGTTCCAGTATGACAGCGGTCAGGGGCCGGGAGTTAAGGTTTATGCATCTACCTGCTCCTCTAAACAATCTTCAGCTCCTCCAACCTCATCTTAGTGTCCAACCCTAAACCCCTCATCTGAACAGACCACTCATCCATACCTTTCTCTATCCACACACCACCATCACCTACCAAGTCCCATCTGCCCCCCTTTTTCAGTTCAAATGCTGGAACAAGTACAAGGTAGTACCTGACCTGGCTGAAGCCAATCTACACACATTCCCTTCATTCCCAGCCACAGATTGACCTGTTCCTGTTGAGCTATATGTCTACTGGCTAAATGACTCACTCCTTCCTCACACCCCCTCCAGCTCCACTCCCTCACACAAAGGACCAACCCCAAAATAGTTCACTCCTCAACCTGAAGGTGTTCAAAACACAAAATCGCTCCTTCGATTGTAAATCGCAAGCCTCCAGAACTCCTCAAAGCAAATCAGTGTTCAACCAACATCACCAAAACTGCACATCAGAGATCCAAATGGCCAAAAAGCCAATTGCAATAAAAGAATCCTGAGCTGATGCAGCAGCAGCAAAAAACTCCACAGGGTCACCACATGATTCCTTTACCCTTCCTGCACCTCTGCCCCAACCACCTCCTCGCATATGCTATGCAACTCCCTCTCTGAACACTACCACAAACCGGCCCTAGAGAGGACAGCTACCCTTAATGCCAAACTTTCCAACCTTCCCACCCATGCAACACCTGCAGTTCAAGAATTATTTCATTATGCCCTCAAACCTATCGTTCTTCTCATTGAACCCTATCTCTAGCAAGGAGTTTTGCAAACTACTATCCAACAGCTGACACTCTGTCTCCCCTTTGCTGTGCAGCAATACAGCTCCATTCCCGAAACCGTCTCCCTGGCCACCCTCCCTCGGCAAACCTCGCCACCCTACCTCTAGCACCATCACAAACCTAGGCTGCACAATGGACTAACCCTGTCTCACCACATTAATTATCTATCCAAATTCTGTCTCTTCCACCATAGGATTCTGAAGCGCATTGTCCCATACCTCACCTATGCCAATAGACTGGGTGCATTTCTGCCCATTGTCATGTCCAGACTTGACTATGCAAAATCCCTCTATCTGGATGCACCAGCCGCCAACATAATAAACCCCAAAGAGTCCAAATATTGGCTGCAAGACTGTGTCTTGCAGTGAGATGAAGGGTTCACATTTCACCTGCTCTTCGTACCCTATAATGGCTCCCAGTGGGATGAAGGGCCAAATCCTGTGCATTACTCAAGGAGCTGGCCCCAAATACCTACAAGAAAGGATTATGCCCTACCTCCCAACTCACACCCTAAGGTCAAGCACAGCCCTCCTCCTAATGGTTCCCACCTCCAATTCAACCAGGATGGGAGGGTCTGCCTACTCAATCCTGGTGACAGCATTGTGGAACTCAGTGCCTCCTCACATTTGACACAGCCAAGACTATAAAGCTTTCTGGAAAGCCCTAAAAACCTGGCTCTTTCCCTAGAATCATGTAATGAAATGTTTTAGCCACTCGAATGATCACCAAAGCCCAGAAATGGCTCAGAACCCCATCAATATTAGAGGTACGTACAACTGGGATACAGGAGCTCCCTCTATTGATCAAGTAATTTCAATGCTAGGAACCAGCTGGCCCCCCAACAGGCATAGCAATAAACGTATTGATGCTCCCATGCACCAGCACGCTGTATGTGTTACCCTAAACCAGTCTATAATCTTATTGCCCAAGACTCCAAACCCGAGACATAGTAGCACATATGCTCATATGCAATGACTGGGCTTGGTCCTCCACCAAACATGAACCACACTCTCAGACCAGAGCACTAGTAGCACTTTTGTTCTTACGCCATGAATGAGCTTGATCATTATCTTCATCCAGGTATGCACTATGCTATCAGTCCAGGAGATGCCTGTCGCTGCTTATCTTGCATATCAGGGAATAAATGCACTATGCTATCAGTCCAGGAGATGTCTGTGTCCGCTTATCTTGCGTATCAGGGAATTAACGTGCAGAAGTACAAAACCAAGACCAAGTAGCACTTATGTTCGAACAATACGAATGTGCTTGATCTTGTCTCCCACCGGGTATGCAATGTGGTCTCTGATAATGTGATGTTTACCCTGACCTGTCTGGGAACTACGCGCTAAACTCCTTTACCTGGGACCCACTATCGCCTTTGCTCTGAAGATCTGTCTGGGCTTGCTCTTTTTGTCTCTTATGGATTTGCACTACGCTCTCCTATCATATGACCGCTAGCACACTCAGCTCTCGCAAGGGACATTGATGCAGAATTACTCCACAATTGAAACCACAAACTGCAATGGCACTACTCATCAGCCATTGTAAACAAATTCCCGGAACCTGGAAAAATGAGCCTAACAGTACCTACACTCCAGCATTAGAAACAGACTGACTGTATTTGACCGGAGATGGAACACGCCTTAAATCAGGCAAGGAATCTGGCATGACAAGTTCCTGCAAGTGACATTGATGTGCTGTCGCCTGCCATCAATACTGAAACCACTCACCAGACCAGAAATACTTCAACCTCACTGCAAGTAACTATTTCAGTCAGACACACACACAACCTTCAGGTTCACCGAGTACCAGTTATTATGGTTAGGATGCACTTGTTAAGTCTGATAGAACAGAACTGGAATAAACTGCACACTAAGAAGGTGTCACCGATTAAGCACTTGCAGACTCAACAAGACACAGGGATGGTGACAGACATTGATGCTGGGCATTCGGGTTCATTGAGCACCAGCCATTGAACTTAGAATGTACTCATAAGTCCGATAGAACAGAACTGGATGTAATGACACAATGAGAAGATTTCATCCAATAAAATTGCAAACCCAATGAGACACAGGGACGACCATAGAGCTGCAAATCACTTAGCCCAGCATAGATTTGAAATCAGACAACTCCCCTACGATAACCCTCCCAAAAAGATACAGTATAGCCTGGTAATCAGAACAAACTCCAGAATAGACCGAGAATTGGCCTCATTACAAAAGGTATGAAAGGTAAGGCACCGTCAGTCAACGTACTACCTCGCGGGCTGTGCGGCACCCACGAGCAGAACTCGTGATTGCACTGGCACCTTTGGTAACCATGCTCCCGACCCCCATTGTGACATATGGGGCAGAATGGATATCGGGAGCCCGGCATTACCGCCTCCCGCAAATGGGCAATTACCGGCCCCTTCATCACGTAATGGGCCGGTTATTGCCCAATCACTGGAGGCGGTGCCGGTAGCAAGCATGGCGGTACCCGTGCCTTCCATACAGGCACGGCTACCGCCATGCTTGTAATGAGGCCCAATGTCTCAGAGAACGAAGGCACTGAACCTCTAAAATAGATTTGGTCACTACTGCAGCCACTGGAAGATAATCAGAGACAGGCAGGGGCCCCCCTCCATTCCGCCCAGACATTCAGCAATACCAATATGCCCACTCTCTCCTCTACACCAACATAGAATGCAGCTATACCCCTCAATCAATTCAGCCTAGCAGCACACATGCCTATACACCTCAATGAACACCACAACAGTCTTTACAACTCAGCTATACCCCAAGATAAATCGACTTAGCTGCACACATAATCTGAAAAAGAAGCTGCACCACTGCAGATTCCCAGATCGAATTCGACACATCATACTGATCTCACACAACCACAGCGCCACACCTAATATTGCAATGCAGCCACACCACACAAGCCACACTGGCTGCCCAAATTTTGAGTGCACCCTAGCACTATCTACCACCCAATGCTCTCCACTGACCTGCGATCCCCGAGGGTGTTCAACCCACAGCACTTTGAGATCATACCAATGATAGAAAAGGCGCTATGCAAATGCACAAAAACATAACATATCTTCAGTGGGAACCAAGTCACTGGTCTGGTGCAGCACATCCTATCCACATGCATTCAATGAACAGAAAATCACAAATGAAGACCATCTGCAGTGAAGAACATACAATCTGTGTGATTCTAATCACATTTGACAACCTGACCTTATACAACATACATTATTTGAAAATGTGCGCGTAAAAAAGGCCAGATTTCAAAACCTGGTGGGAAAGTCAAATAGAACCGGATGCATTCCAAAATTAATGTTGTTTATGTCATGAACACCAGTGAAAAGAGAAGAAAAACGGTGGCCATTTTATTTTATATTGAAACCTCCATCATTAATAGTAAAATACATTATTGAAATATGTTCGACTTCTGAGAAGTCGGTCACCCATTTCTATTCCTCAAACTGAAGCCTTTTCATAACCATATTTTTTTTTTCTTCGAGGTCCGGATATTAGGACACTATATTAAATTTCCCCAAACGGAGGCCCCCTGCTCGATTTACATAATAATGTCTCCGCTGTGTTTTTGACAGATGGGCCTCGTTGGCTCAGACATACTGTTGGGGTCTCAGCAGCTGATACAAAAAAAAAAAATAACAATACGATGTAAAATAATAAAAGTCTGTTGTAATGTACACCATAACTTGTGGCCAAGGCTAAATCTGCAGTCTGAGATGAAGTGTGAAAGTCATTTTCCATTATACAAAATAAATGTCAGCCAGCCAAGGCATTAACAACCAGTTGACGGAACCATTTATTTTCGCTTTATTTTTTATTTTATTTTCCTCTGCTTTATCTGTGCAGAATTGCTCCCGCCAGTAGAAAATGGCCCACAAGTCTCCAAGGCAGGCAAGCTGATGCATAGTTAAAAGCCCCTGTGTGCTCAGTATTATGGAAAACTTTCATTTCAGCTGAAGATTTGCAGGGCCGTTTTTTTTTTTTCAAGCCCTGAGGCGGTGAAAGAAGATTTCCTGTCTGTTGACTATCGTTTTAGGCAGCTAGGAGCAGGATTTTCTTTTTTTTTTTTAAGCAGAAAAATGCAAAGCGAATATTGCAGTGCTTTGCTGGAACTTTGTTTGCGCTTAATGCACTTACTCCATGCTGTGAATGGAGATGGCCGGCCATCCTCCGGTCCTTTCCTTTAAGATTGCTGACTTTCAAGCTACAAAGCTGGGGAAACAACAGCCTGGAGCTGCCTGAACAATCATGGCTGCTCTCAGCATGCAAAGGCGCATGAGATGCGGTGTGCAGAACACCCAGCAACCTACTGGGAGATAACCAAAGGAAAACCAGGAGACTCGGGTAACTCTGTAACAATTAGCACCATAATCACCATACGCCAGCTGCGGTGCAAGTAAACAATGGTTTAAAGTGCCCCTCCCACTCTTGGGTGCCAAATTTGAACCGGAGGTCAGAAGGGGGAGAGCGAATGGATCAGATTTCAAATCCCATGATTGAATGTATGTATTAAAGATTGTGCACCCTAGCTCCTTTTGTTTCTGTACCTGTGTGGGCTTTCGGCGCATCACAAATAAATAAATACAAATAAATAACCCCCAATAGGAGCTGCTCAAAAGGGGTAGAGATATAGCAGACTCACTCGAAATGTGGCAGAAGTACTAAAAGGTGGAGGTATTTGTATATTTGGCAGTAGGAACAAAGGCAGATACAGAGAGGAAGGGCATAGGATGGTGAAAAGCTTTGGGAGGGCAGGCATAACAGGTGGGACAGTAAATGATGTACTGCGGAGAGGCCGCAATATTAAAACAATAAAACAAGCATTGGCAATGCCAATTCTCTCTGCCCTTCTGAGCAGTTTGGGCGTTTGTGTAGGCATCGGAAAGACACTTGCCAGGCACATACTTAACTTGGATGGTGCAAAATGGTTTGAATGCCGGGGCATCCAATAGCAGTGCCTGGCAAATGGCTAATACTTATGCACAAGTCAAAACTGTTGGCATTGGCAATACTTGTTTTAACAGGAGTTCAGTGAAGGACACGCATAGGGCTTATACATTGAGTGGCTGAAGGGACAGAGAGTCAGACGGCCATCAGCTTCAGTGCCAGGGATGTTGGTGTCCTGGTGGAGCAAGTCCTGGGGCAGTACACGGAACCAGTAGAGGCTTTACAACTCCAAATGTTTCACTGTCTCTCAAGAGACTCCTTTGAAAAACCACCGACAAGCACTGCAAGCGCAACGTTTGATGGTAAGGCTTGTTTAAAGCGATCTCAAAAGTTACCATGAGGAGTTGCTTTGGGCGGTAAGGGGCAGGGTCTGAGTGGGAATGGCCATCAGGGTTAGCATGGCCATGAGAGTCAATACGTGGGCAAATAAACAAACAACACCTGCAAGCTTTGTGTCCCTACTCATATCCAATGTCTCCCCATGTGTACTCTAATGCAATAGTTTTGCTTTAAAGCTACAAGCACCACCAATTAGCACAACATTTGCAGATATATCGGGTGACAGTCAATACATCCATTGGATGGAGTCAACAACACTTTCTATGGTACCCCTGATGTTGAGCTGAGAGTCTGCAAGTCAACATTTATATATTTGTGAGCATACCTTATGGTTTGCAGACATTTAAGCCATCTGTTTTAACAATAGAAGATGGCTTCGAAAAAGTACACAATTCAATCCATCTTTTATAAAGCTTTAACAATAGACAAAGTCGAAGGCGTCTTTGTCCATCGGCAAAGCTTTATAAAAGATGGCTTGAACTGTGTACTTTTCAAGCCATCTTTTATAAACATAGAAAATAGCAGAGTTCCCAGGTTCGCTGAGGGTCAAAGATGCCTCAGTGACCCAGGAAAAAAAGGACAGTAATTTCCTCTTGTGATCCCTCGCGTGAATGGCAACTGGCAAGTCTTTTGCCCAAGGACATTCACCCTTATATCCTGTGGCAGATGTTTATGAAGTGGCCACTATAACACACACCATGGCTCTCAGGTTTTAAGACATCCCGTGCAGGGCTCTTGAACCAGCAATCATAGCAGCTACACGCCCAGACACACGCATTTATATCTACAGGGTATTGTTCCCTGGATGCTGATAATGTGTCATTAAGATTCGGATGCGCATATGCGAAGCCATTCCTCCAACAGCATCAATGATTCCCTCACCATCTAGACTGCCCTGATCCCTTTAGGTCCTCACCTTTATCTTCCAGCAGTTTACCGTCTAGACGACTGATTTTCTCAAATATAGTAGAACCAACGCCGCCAATATGGTTCCGGGTCCTGCAAATCCCCAGATGGCCACTGACTGGTGCCAACATTTGAGAGGCATATTTCCTTGGAACCTCTGCAAAAAGGAAACAGGATAAAATAACAGATATGTGTCATGGCGTTGGACCGGCTAAAGAGGGTAAAACAAGTAAGGCTGGTAATTCCAATATGGCAGACATGCAAGCACCTGATGATGGTGCTGATTCGATCATATTAGACACTTCTTTTGAGGGACTGTGCCATGAAGTGGGTGAAGAGCCACACCTGTTAGGCCAACCAGAATTAAATGGGGGATCTGAAAACATGCCTGCTCATACGCTTAACGTAGATGTACCTCAATTTACCCCACTTGAGCTGCCTACACAACCCAACTATTTTATGCCCTGTAATGTCCAAGCACACAGGGATTCGAATATCCTTCCTAGTTTGGACTTGCTGCGCCCATTTGCCATAGCGTGATACATTTAGTCTTAGAATCTATACTGAGGCTATATGACAATATTAAAGACATTGTTCAGGAACATTATTTTAAATGAGTGACTTTCGACACCATCTTAAAAATACTTTTGGAGTCTAATATTATGCCTTTTGAGAGAGGGATAGTCTGAATTTTGGCAAATCAGCTACAGTGGTGGATTTAGAGGAAGGGGTTAACAGCCCAACTCCTTTATCAGATTGTCACTTTAGGCTTATTTGTGACGGGCAATGATGAAGAGCCTATGCCTGTTGTTAATGGAGACGTTTCCTGTGGAGAGCTAGAGAACAGGGTACCTATACCCTGGAAATTCCGGTGAAAAAAGGCGGACTAAGGATCAAGGAAAAATAACTAAGAATAATAACAATAACAAACGAAAATCATAGAGATAATTCCTTCGTTCGCTGCCAACTGGAAGAGGAAATATCTGATTTAAATACCAACTCACTTCAATACCAGCGAATAGGAATAGGTGTTAACGAGGTAGTGATATGAACAATGTAGCATATCAGTACATGACAGAATGGTGATGATTAGCGATCACTGATGGCTCCTCATTTTCCAAGGGCAGTAAAGGAAATATAAATGCCACAATGGCCTGCTAGCCCTGGTCAATGCTTGTGGACCTATACAATCTCCTTGCCATGAGCAGGCTAGAGGGGAGTGTGATAAATGCCCTTTTGGTAGGCACCAGCCATGCCTATATTTGGCCTCATTTTAGTGTTCCTGGTCTTTGGTTTGGGCAGGTCGCCTAATTTGTGGAAATACCCAGCAGTGCATGCTATACATACAATGCTTCTACAGCCAAGGATACAAAGGGGAAGCCTTATATGAAGTGTGTTTGCCTCCCTTCCTCAACTATGTCCAGCCAAAGATATCACCGTGGGTGGCTAAGCATGTGTACACAATTCAGTCCCCGTACTGGGGATATTCTGCTCCTGAGTATAATGTGAGGATAGACTCAAGCTGGGATGATCTGTAGAAATGGAAGATGGACAAATATCACTCCCATGACAGGTAGTTTTTTTTTTTTAAATATGTTTTATTGGTTAAAAGTCAAATATATATATAAAACAATCATTAACTTAAAATAAACTTTTCCAAAAAGAACATCCACAAACTACAGCAAAATCCACTCCACCAAAAATAAACCTTTAGTCTTTCGATTCCAAAAATTATCCCTGAGCTAAAGCAAAATCCATCCCAAAAATTCCCCAAAAAACAGATCATTAGACAGTTAAAATCAGCAACATCCGTCCAAAATTCCATTAACACCCTCCCTCACTCCCTCTTCCCCCCTGATCAGATAGCACAGCATTAAGCAGCAATAACCAAGTGGGGCTGATCACCAATTAACATCCAGTTCCAACATTCCCCACTTGTAAGAGTTGATTTTGTCCATAAGAGTTCATCTAGAAAGAATGCTCGGGTCTCAATCAGAGCTTCACAGTTCATTACCAGATGCCCTGAGGTTTCCACCTGGCAGATACTCTTACAATACCGACAGTTTGCATTTTCCACCCTCGCCATTTTCCTCTTAAACAAGATCTCTATTGTGTGTAAGATGATTAGACGACATCTAAGAAGAAGGTCACGATATTTTGATGAAGGGAATTTGATCATGAACTCCGGAAGTTTATTAACTCTCCCCCACTCAACGGACAGAGATTGTCTGAACCCCCGACCACCACAATGATCTAAAGTGGTAATCCAATCTCTGAGCAACAATTTCTTTCTCACACTCATTGGATTACACAGTAACATATTTACGGACACATCCTTATCCCACAGAAGGGCTTCCACCTTGTTACGCCATTCTTCAAATGGTCCTTTTACCACCCTATTATCCAATGCCAAGATCTTAAATGGTTTCCAACACTCTCCAAGGCACATTTCCTGTATAGTGATACCTTCTTCCAAATTACCAATGATTCCAAAGACTGGAGTCTCAATTAAAACCTAATTGTACACATTGGGAGATCATTCGGCAGATGTAATATCTTGCGCCAAAAATGACCCTCCAATTTCTCCCAACAATCATATGAGAGGCAGAAAACAGCCTCAGTTCCATAGGTTAGGATCTGTGCCACCTTCTGCTTGTAAAAGGTAACGATCGGTATTAATGTGAATTTACCAAATTTCTGGTGGAGTAACCTGCCCTGATTGACCAAAGGAATCATTCTGTGCTATAGGTATTCATAGTGAGCAACCTCATTAGCATTTCTATTGACACTAACCACTAAGTAAACTATTGAATCCACCGTCTCTAAGGGGATTCCTCCCACACTCCAGGTAAATTTCTCTTTCTTTACCCGTCTTGCGTTCTTCATTGGCAGAATCTTAGATTTCCTTGCATTCATTTTCATACCATTACTTTTGAGGTACAATTCAAAAGCATGGAGATGATGCTGAAGTCCTATGGGGGTACAATCCAGGAAGACGAGGTCCTCCGCGAAAAGAATCCACGGTACCTGGGCTCCATTAACTGTCAGCAGAAAGGCATGAACATTCACCCGAGACAATCCCAAGTCAGAAATATATAGGCAAAACAGGAGTGGTGCAAGGGCACACCCCTGTTTCAAGCCTTGATAGGTGAACATTTTACTAGATAACGTTCCCCTTGCACACAGCCTAATTTGGACCGACGTGTTGGTATAAAGTGCTTCAATAGATTCTACCAGATCTACTGGACAGCCCCACATACAAAGTTTTGCCCACAGATGATTCCTCAATACACTATTGAGCGCCTGTTCGAGGTCCATAAAGGCCAAGAACAGTGTTGATCCCTTCTCCAAGCTCTTTTCTTTTAGTAAATTCAAAATCCACTCCCCTTACAAAACCTGTTTGCCTAGGGTCCAAAATTCCATTCCCTTCTGCCCATTTTTTCAGGTCGCGCAGAAGAAGAATTGCAAAAAGCTTTCCCATTGCATCCAAAAGGGCGATAGGCCGATAGTTTTTGGGATCAGCCCTATCGCCCTTTTTAAAAATGGGCACAATTAAGGCCTCCTTCCAAGACTCAGGTATGGATCTATCAATCATGATTTGTCTAAACATTGTTAGCACAACACTTGCCCAATGGTCTTTGTTCTTTTTTAATTCATAATTCGAGATCCAATCAGTTCCCGCCACGCAGGAAACACTCAGTTTTCCAATCATAAGGCTTACATCATGGTCATCTAAAGCAAAATTCCATCTATCCCTACCCATGACTTTGGGAGTAGCCAGACCCTCACCAGGATCAGAGAACAGGGATTGGTAGTGGCTGATCCAATCTCTCTCAGCCACCATCAGCAAGGACTTCTCGTGGCGGAATACACCACCATTGTTGATTACCTCCCATGTAGCTCTGGAGACTTTCTTACAGACCGCTTGAAGCATACACTCAGCGTCTTGCTGGAGACGCAAATGATTTGTGCTTCTACACCAATTTTTATAGGTCTGACATGTTCTGTGCATGTTCTTTTTGTATCTAGATCCTGGTCATATACATGCTTTTTTGACCATGGCAAATCCCCTTTCCGTACAGCTGGCTTAGAGAACTCTTTGAGGAGATCCCTATAGTCCGTATTCCCGGGATCCATCAGCACTTGGCTATTGTAGTCTCTATTGATCCTCCTGACCTCATAATCTTTCAATCTTAGACGAAGTCCACAACTCCTCAATTCAACCTCTTCCATTACATCCTTCAAACCCCTAACTCCTACACCCCCAAAACATACGGTCAGTAAGTCATGATCACTCATGGACTGGGGACTAACCACAAATTTCTCAGTATTCTCCTTAAGATTTTTCGAGATAAAACAGTAGATGTATGTCATGATACATGATGTCAGTGATCCACTCCTCCATGTCGGGCGATCAGGAATATCTCCCTCTGTTTGACCATTTACCATGTGCATTTCACGCTGCTTCATGCTCAGCATCCATTCATTCTCTCTTTCCTTCCATTCCTTCTTATCACACACTGTCCCAGTCTTGTCCAACAATTTAATATTGAGGTCACCACACAACACTATCTTAACTCCTTCCACCTCACACACAGCCTCATCAATCAGGTTAATTACAGAATTCATAAAGTCGAAGTCCTTCCCCATATGACTCGCCAATAAACATTGAGCAAAACTCAAGAAAAGTTCCCACCCTCCTCTTCATTCTTTAGGTATATAGCCCGGACATAGGGATTGGGGTATTTCGTGGCCGTCACTGACCAACACAAGTTGTTCTTCATCATCATCATTAGGCCAGAAAATGGGCGGCCCAACAGCCCTTTAGGTGCTGGGTTTAAGAACACCACAAATCCATCAAATTGAGGGGGCACCCTTAACCAAGTTTCTTGGAACACGAGGATATCGAGATCATTCAGAGGCCGCAACCCACTCCCAAACAAACTTAGAAACCCTCTACTGTTCCAGCAGCCTATCCTAAATTGGTTCAACTCCTTTTCCCTAACAGTCTAATGCCCTCCAAGATGACCCAATGCGCCCGCTAATCATGACCAGGAGGATGTTGTAGCGGTAGCAGAAGTTAAAGCCTTCAACTCTCCATGGTTCACAACTGTAAACTTCTGTGAATGTACATCTTTCTTATTAACCTCCAGATCCAACTCTTTAAATTGCTTCCTGGATCCTTCATTACTACTTTCTTTCCTCTTTTCAACCCCCCGAGTTGGTTTTCCAGTGGTCGGAGCCCTGTTGAAGTCGTCATTTTCCAGTCCCTTTTCAATTGGGCATGAAAATCTGTTAGTTCAAATCCGAAGGGTATGAATGTTTCTCTAAGTGCCAACAAGGAGTCCTTTTTAATTTGGGAGGAGAGATGCAATATGATCCAGTCTGTCTCCACAATCTTAATATCTTCCGTCACAAATTTAAGGTTTGGGGTTATGGTGTTAACCAACCGCACAACATTTCCTCTGTTCAGCAAGAACATCTTGGAGTCGCTCTCTGTTCTTTCCAAACATACCTTCGGACTCAATTCTTTCTTTTTCAGTAGGGATGGGGCTTTTTTCCCCACCCCCTCCTGGCCACCTCCCATCACAGTTCCTTGTCTGGGCCATTGTTTTTACTAGACTTAGCTGACTGATTCCTATTTCTGGCCCTCAAACCACCTCTTCTCATTTCCTCCAGGGACCTCAAACCAAGACCCATTTCATCAATGGGTCTTTGGCTGGCTTTGTCCAATCTCAAACACCAAGGGTAAGTCTATTTATACCTATACTAAGGTTTTTATTTCCATTCTTACCGGGAATTTTTAAATTTATCATCACACTCAATCACGGTCTATAGAGAAAGTGGTTTTACTAAACAGATTTTAATATGTAAAAACATTTCATCAAAGCAGTAGAGCAGTACAAAACTTTTTTAATATGTTGATAGTAATCTCCAACATACAGAGGAAATTCAGTTTGATCACTTCCAGCAATTAAAACACAGTATCAAGTGTATAAGTCACAACAAAAGAAACATATAAGGCATTTTACATTAGATAATGCCAATGTACTTAGATTTTTCTAGTGCTATATCTGCACGTCAGTGTATGAATACTTTAATGGCCACTCAGGTGCCAGCGAATAGAAAAATCCAGTAGCTTGTACTGTGAACACGCGACACTTAAATTATAAAGGCACCTCTGAGCGAGGGGTCCTTTCTAAGGATCTAAAACTTAGTGTAGACATATGACATTGTATAATGTCTAAAGTTTTTAACACAGTCTATGGCAACCATTCTACACATAGATCTAAAAACACATGAGTCCTGCTCATGCTATATCAGAGTCGACCGGTTTCATAACCATATCTCATTCTAGTTATCTTCGTCAGGACTTTGTTTGATAAGGTCTTGATTGCCTGTTCTGGGAACGCTGTCTTGCGCCCTTACGTGTCTGTTCCTATTCCACACTTTACTGTGGACCATCACTGCTCAGAAAGCATCTTGGAAAAGAGCGCGCCAGTTAGCTCATTGCCTATTTCAGCATTGGCTTATATACAATCTTAGTTACTTTAAAGCAGCATACATCAAAGCTTCACTGTGTCTGTGCAATGCATCTAAGTTTCAGCACGCTGGTGTTACTGTTACAACGCTATCTGCTATGGTAACTCCAATCTCTCCATAGTTTTAGAAGGTATAATAAGCACAGCCATCCTTCTTTGTTCAAGTGTTTTGAAGATCCCTAAATCCTTTTCCAACGTATTCACGCCCTTTTTTGAAAAGAGCTGATGCTTCATTGGACTTCAATTTTTATTCCATCTTATGGCCCAGCGGCAGACTTTTTTCGGGTGCTGCCACCTGTGAGGAATTTACCTTTATCACTTGGTGCTCCAGATGCATGGCAGGGCCCTAAATTCCGAGAGTCCTTCCATTAATTCCCATTCTGAGTTACTCACATCTTTCCATTGGGCACCTCATCTGCTCTCTCAAGTTCTTCAACCAGCAGGCTAAGCTCCCCTGTCGAGGTGTCTGGTAGGGGGGTAGATCGCGCCTAGTTTTCTTAGAAGACAGAAGGCTAAGTTGCATGGGGAAGATCTAATATTCCTAAGGAAGGCGCAAGAGCCCTTCACCTTCTTTCTTGCATTGGATGGCATCATTTTGGGGTTTTTCGCCACTTTTAATTTTTGTATCACCTGTGGAGTATCCTGTTGTGGGCCTTCCTCCATTATCCCCACAGGTTTCGGGTCCTTCTTTGACTTGAAGACAGAGAAGACGTTCTTTGCTGCAGAGAGGCATCATTAGCCCCTGTCAGATCTACCACTGGCTCTTGCCCACCAAGCACAGATGGCTAAATTGTAGAGGATTTGACCGTACTTTCTTTCACGAGAGACGGCTTTCTGGTCAACCCTTTCCTCTGAGCCCTCATCCACTTACAATCTTGTAAGAGGGCTTCCATCATGAGGGCCTTATCTACTGATGCATGGCTAGCCAAATTGCATAGTCTATTTTGCCACTTAAGCGAGGTTTCTGCTTCCATGTTGAGTCTCTTATCAACATTCATTGCCGCAGCTTCCATGTTTTGCATTTTCTCTAAGAGTCCACCAATCAAAGCTGATTGGGTTTGAATGGACTCATTTAGATTCTCATACAGCTTCGTGAAAGGCCCTAGGGAAATAGACAGGGAGGCCATCACAAGTTGCTTCAGTTTCATTAGGTTTACACCTGGCCAACCATCCATGACTCTTCTTTTTCTTCTTCCTCGTTGTTCATGAATCCAGGGGTAGTAATCGGGAGACATGCTCCCTGATGAGGAGGACTCTGATGGCACCTCACTTCCCGAGGTAGTCTGCCATAATTCCCTCCTATACGGCGGGCTATTTTCCACCTGAGGTATATTGAAACTGTTAATAGGACTAGCCGCCGCTCCCACTGGTGCAACATTCATAGGATCATCCCCCTCAGACAGTACATGGCACTCCCCTTCCTTCGGTGAGACGGACTCTAATATATCATCAGCCTCTCTATCCACCAGATCCTCTGCTTCCAGGAGGGATTTTTCCAAGAGTCTTAAACATTCATTCACCCTGGACAGACATAGGGGCCGATTCATGGAACAAACGTGGGCTGAAAATCGCAGGTCAAGCAGGCGCAAGGAGGCGCAAGCATGAGAATGCAAATGCACGCGCACGCATGCGATTCAAAGAAGGCGCTGCACTACTTTCCCACTGGTTGTGCGCCAAATCCGTGCATGGAGCACGCTGGCACACACGTCTCGAAACAGCGTGCGCTAAGCGCACAGCGAAAGTGCACATAGCACAGCGCACACAACAAAAGTCAGCGGAATAGGGGGCGTAACACGCGGAATGGGGAATAACGCGTGAAAAAGAAGGCGTAACTGGGGAAGTACTGCTGGGAAGTACACGGAACGCCCACACGCACGCGAACCACACGTATTCATGGAATCGAATAGGGCAAACCTGCGCAGGGGCAAAGACACGCACAGGCCTAAACACGTCCACCACACGAAGGCAGGAGGTAGCGTCCCTGCGCATTACAAAAGTGTGCACAAATAAAAAGCATGTATATGCTGAGTGGGGTACGTGTATTACTGGGGTTTGTGGGAAGTTTTACACGCGAAAGGGCCCTGTGCGAGTGGGGTACCTGTATAACTGGGGTTTGCGGGAAGTTTTACCCACGATTGGCCCTGTGCGAGTGGGGTACGTGTATTACTGGGGTTCGTGGGTAGTTTCACACGCGATTGGCCCTGTGCGAGTGGGGTACGTGTATTACTGGGGGTTCACGGGAAGTTTTACACGCGAAAGGGCCCTGTGCGAGTGGGGTATGTGTATTACTGGGGTTCGCGGGAAGTTTCAAACGCGATTGGCCCTGTGCGAGTGGGGTACTTGTATTACTGGGGTTCGCGGGAAGTTTTACACGCGATTGGCCCTGTGCGTGTGGGGTACGTGTATTCCTGGGGTTCACGGGAACTTTTACACGCGAAAGGGCCCTGTGCGAGTGGGGTATGTGTATTACTGGGGTTCGCTGGAAGTTTCACACACGATTGGCCCTGTGCGAGTGGGGTACGTGTATTCCTGGGGTTCACGGGAAGTTTTACACGCAAAAGGGGCCCTGTGCGAGTGGGGTATGTGTATTACTGGGGTTCGCTGGAAGACTCACACACGATTGGCCCTGTGTGAGTGGGGTACGTGTATTACTGGGGTTTGCGGGAAGTTTTACATGAGATTGGCCCTGTGCGAGTGGGGTACGTTTATTACTGGGGTTCACGGGAAGTTTTACACGCGAAAGGACCCTGTGCGAGTGGGGTACGTGTATTACTGGGGTTCGCGGGAAGTTTCACACAGGATTGTCCCTGTGCGAATGGTGTACGTGTATTACTGGGGTTTGCGGGAAGTTTTACACGCAAAAGGGCCCTGTGCGAGTGGGGTACGTGTATTACTGGGGTTCGCGGGAAGTTTTACACGCGAAAGGGCCCTGTTGCGAGTGGGGTACGTGTATTACTGAGGTTCGCGGGAAGTTTCACACGCGATTGGCCCTGTGCGAGTGGGTACGTGTATTACTGGGGTTCGCGGGTAGTTTTACACGTGAAAGGGCAATGCCCATGCGCGATACGTCACAGACGCGCTGACGCGCTAAGGGCCTTTGGTCCAATGAAATTGCATACGTGTGCTGACGCGCTTAAGCGATAAGGGCCTTTCCTCGGATTTCACACTGACATGCACTTTTTCACGTGCCAATTCACTCCGTATCAAGCTGGCCACACATACACACACAGAAGACCACGTTCCTGCCCTGAAGGCCATTTTCCTGGAGCCCTGAGCATGCTCCCACCTGCCATCTGCTGCTGCCTGACTGCCTGCTGCTCACGTGCCCTGCCATTTGCTGCCTGCACGTCAGCCAGGGGTGCAGTTGCTGTGACCACCCCTGCTGGAACTGAAGATTCCCGACTGGGATTACATCGCTCCACAGCCCAGCCCCAGGACCCAGTTGCCCACCCACTCCTGTCTCTGGGGTTGCCATGTCCAGCAGAACACCATCGGGCAGCACTGGCAACCCCCAGCCAGAGAGGCAGAGGGCCACCAGCTTCAGTGCCAGGGATGTTGGTGTCCTGGTGGAGCAAGTCCTGGGGCAGTATGATGCCCTCTTTGGAAATTCGCGCGCCGAAAAAGAAGGACAGACCAGGAACTGGATGGACATCGTGACTGCCATCAATGCAGAGGATGTGGCAGTCTGCGACTTACATCATGTCAAGAATCGCTGAGAGGACTTCAGGTCCAGGACCCTCAACATGGCCCGGCACCTCACAAAGGCAGTGGATGACGAGGGGCGCCGGGGCCAGCTGTCAGACCACCAAATGAGGGTCCAGGAACGCATATAAGTCTATCGGATGGTATTTTCTGCCAGAACTCGGTTTTTAAAATGGCGTCTGTGTTCGTCTCTGTGACTCCTAAACCAAAGGTCGAGCCCTTTGTTCCACTTTTGGCGGGCTTCTGTACAGAGACCCTCCAAAGTGGTGCCATTCTGTCTGGGTTACCATAGGGTTGTGGGAGGGGGTTTAGGCACCCTGGACCGAGTTGCCTTGCCAACTCCGGTCGCACTCTGGTGTGATTGGCCCAAGTGGTGAGCCTCCCCGCTCACCACTTAGCGTGTGTTGTTTGACAGCTAGACTGAATGAATGGGGGTTTTCTGCATAAAAGCAGGGCTTTTGGGACTGGATCTTCAGAAGTCGCCACAGGACCTAAGAATCCGACGAGGGTAAAGCTGAACCGACCTGCAACGACGACACCTCAGGTGGAGCCCTGCTGAACCGACTCACCACTTCTCGACGACAGAGGACATCTCCCTGCCGGAGAGTCTCTTCCCCTGACTGGTGGGAACAACCAGTCCCTTTTGCTTTTTCTTCTCCTCAGGACGCAGTGGTCGAATTGCCCGTGCAGAGCACCTCGGCAACCGGATAGGCACTACCCCTGTACCGCGACCAAAAGGTGGTGCCTTGTGACGGAGCACTCCGCGGCTGGTCTCTTTCCTGGTGGTGCAACGATCTTCAACTTTCCTTCGACAACGAGATCCTCTCTCCTCTTGGCAAAGACCGGACGTGCACCCACTACCACGAACAACTGCCCCCGCCGGAGCTGTCTCTCCACAATCAAGGTACTGTGTCCGCCTGGCTTCCCTTGTTGCCGGATAGAGTGAGGTGTCTTAATCCTCGCCTCTCCATAGGGACGCCTCCAAGCTTTCTCTAGCGTGTTGTTCTGGCTTTCTCTAGCGTGTTGTTCTGAACTGGTCCAATCTGCCGATAACAATTTGCTACAAAGACTCGAACGCATTTCCACTAAGATACTTTTTGAGACATATCGCCTCGCCTCTCTCCGAGTGGGCCTGGCCTCTGAACTTTATGATCTACAGTGGTTCTTGTCTTCTTGCCTTGCATTTGTCCGTTAAGTATTGGAACCGTGTTGATTTCGTAACCTGCTTATTTTTCTCTACCGTACTAACGAATACTAGAGTGCCATCTAGGTTGAAGAATACACCTCTGTCTGTAAATAAGTGATGCTGGTAAAACCTAGACTTGTAGAACTATTGTTAGGGGGATTGATCTTTTTCTTGGTAGAGTAATTGTAATTGAAGTGTTTGCCGTAATAGTGCCAGAGTGTTTTCTATAGATGTGTCGTTATAAATAAATACCTTTATATCTTTACACTGAAGCCTTGTTGCGTGTTTGCTTGCCTTACTGTGAAGAATTGCCCTATGTTGTATACTCCACATACTGTCTAACTCTTCTTGAGGGAAGTCTGACTGCTCAGCCACAGCTACCAAGTGAATCTGTGTGGTACAGACTGCTACCAAGTGGGTTTACTGCCAAACACCTGTAGTCCTAAATCTTTTGCAGTGGTCCCAGAGGAAACTGCACAGGTTTCCGCCTAACACTGGTGTACAACGGTGGGATTTGTATCGAGTATACAGTTTAGAGTGCTTTTCGACACTTTAGGATAACTAACCACAAAGCTTAGCACTAAAAAGCAACTTTCAAAAACATGTCTACTATGGAAGCTTACAGTCAAGAATCCTTGTCAGGTGAAAATACTGAGAGTTTACGAGCTCTCTGTAGGCAAGAGAATCTTTCTGTAAGGGGCAAGAAGTTAGAACTAATAGAGAGATTGCTGCCGACCCAAAGTCTGGGTACTGGTTCAGAGGAACCAATTTCTCCAGCAAATGTAGATAACAGTGATGTGTTGATCTAAATCTTAATTCTGATAATAGTGATGAAGAGGTTGAAGAGGAAGGAGAGGCTAACGAAACTGTCTCCCCTGCTCCTCTACCTGCCTTACCAGCTGTACCTACGGGGCCCATACAAGGTCCCACATGTAACCCTGCTTATTTTGAACTCGAAAAAATGAAGCTCGAATTGGAATACAAACGGTTCTTGGCTCAATCTGAACGAAACCAAGTGCTCGAGTTCAGACGGATGAATGCCCAGGCTGAGCAGAAGCAAGCTGAGTTAAGACTCAGGGAAATAGAACTTAATCACGAGTTAGAGATGAAAAAGTTGTCTATGGAAAATGCTTCTCTCTCCTCTGGTTCCTCTAGGAGCTCCAGTCCCAAAAGACCCCGGATGCCGAAGGAATTAGTGGGTATGTATGAACCGAGATCGGATGTGTTGGATTGGTTAAAACTGTTTGAATACAATCATGGGCTCCAGGACATCACCAGGAACGATTTACTTCCCTGGTTGGTCTCTAGGCTCCCTCCTGTTGCGACTGATGTGGTAATGGAATTGGGGGAGGCGGATAAGACGGATAACGAAAGTGTGAAACTAGCTTTGATAGCTAGATTTGGGAAGACCCCTTCCCAGTATCTTAAGAGGTTTAGAACCCTCAAAAAGCATGATGGTACCCCTTGGGCTACCTGGGTGAGTGAAGGGTTGAATAATTTAGAGGGATGGATTAAGGGTTACAAAGTGAACACTTATGAGGGTATGAAGAATCTTTTTATGTTGGAGTCTATTTATGATGCCTGTTCTCCTGAGCTCAGACAGCACTTGGCTGATTCGAAGGAATTGGATTCCCGGAAGCTAGCTAAGGCTGCTGACTTATGGGTTGCCAACAGGGCTACCCATAAGGATTCTGGGGCAACTCAGAAAAAGGATGAGGGAAAACAGCCTAAAAAAGACTCACAAGAGAATTCTAATGACTCAAATTCCAAAGAAGGCCCCAAACAAAACCAGAAGGGTAAGCCACAAGGAAAACCACAGCAGAATAGTGTGTCTTCTGGTGCCAAGCCAGAAGGAGGCCAGAACAAGCCACCATTCCAGAAAGCATTCAGTAAATGCTTTGTTTGTGGCTCGACTGACCACGTCAAAGGAGATCCCAGATGTAAGGGTAAACCTTCAGGGGTCCAGCTTGTCTCCTTAGCCTTCGCTCCAGAGGAGGAAGTCCAAATGGCAAGTGGAAACTTTCTACTGCTGGCGGATGAACCCATTAGAGTTTCAGCCAGCGTTTCTTTAGTATTTCTGGGGTTGTGGGAACAGCAGAATTTAGATGTCTATAATTCTATCCCCGATAATACTAAAGAGTATTATAAGGACAGTGTCCAGGTGAATGGTAAGGAGACTCCTGCCATTAGGGACACTGGGGCCAGCATAACTGTGGTGGATAAATCGTTTTTTCAGGCTGAGGATGTTGCTAAGGCACCCAAACGCCTCACCAAGTTAGCTGGAGGGCCTGTGCAGATGCTTCCCCAATTACCAGTTCTCATCCAGTGTAACGACATGACTGTGAAGATACCTGTCAGCATACAGAGTGAGGTACCAGGACGCGTACTGTTGGGTAACGATTTGAAAACTCTTGGAGTTGTATCGCATACTCCCAGACCTCCTAGTAAACGGTTACAGGAGCTACCCAGACCCGCAAGAGAGAGGACCATGCGCGGTACTCTCCAGGAGATGATGAAGAAAGGAATCACTCCTGCTCCACTGGAATTATCGGCGGCTGTCTCGAGGAAAACCGAAGCGAAAGGGAAACCTAAGACTTCTGCCCCAAAACCAGCAGCCAGCATTTCAGTGCAGCCAACACAGACTTCCCCGCGGTTGTCCAAAGTTACACCCATAACTTCACCTCCGGCTGAGGCTGAGAGGGAGGTACAACCCTGTGTGGTAGAATTAGACTCTGAGGAAGAGCTAATAGAAGGCCAGGAACTCATTGGAGATCTGGATCCTGTTGACCATCCTGAGCTGCAGTCTTTACTGGCTGAAGGTGGACCCAGCAGGGCAGACTTCAGTAAGGGACAGAGAGAATGTCCAACTCTGGAAGGTCTTCGCCACCAGGCAGAAGCTAAGGCTGAAGGGCAAGAGCCTGGGAAATACAGGTTGCACTGGGAAGATGGCCTCTTCTACAGTGAACTGACCGAATCTGCACCTGGAGACTACAAATGACTTGTAGTACCCCAAGAGAACAGACCACAGTTCTTGCAGTTAGCCCACGAGATTCCTTTGGCTGGTCACTTGAGTTTCAAGAAGACTAAGGAAAGACTCTCTCTCTACTTCTATTGGCCGAAGATGGGGGCCGAAGTGGAAAAACACTGCAGGAGCTGCCACACCTGCCAGACCTCTGGTAAGGTTGGCTCCAAGAATGTGGCACCTTTAGTGCCTCTCCCAGTTGTGGGAGTCCCATTTGAGAGAGTAGGGATTGACATTGTTGGTCCCCTTGATCCTCCAACCTCCTCAGGCAACAGGTTTATACTTGTCGTAGTAGACCATGCTACTAGGTATCCTGAGGCAATTCCTATGAGGACTGTTACAGCTCCGGCTGTGGCTAAGGCCCTCCTTGGTATTTTTACTAGGGTCAGGTTTCCTAAGGAAGTAATCTCTGACAGGGGGTCAAACTTTATGTCCCACTACATGAAAGCCATGTGGAAAACCTGTGGAGTTACTTACAAGTTCTCAACAGCTTACCACCCACAAACCAATGGGTTGATAGAACGGTTCAACTGAACCATGAAGAGCATGATAGGTGCTTTAGAAGAACCCCTTAAGCGTAAGTGGGACCTTCTACTGCCATGCCTTCTCTTTGCTTATAGGGAAGTCCCTCAGGAGGGAGTAGGTTACTCTCCCTTCGAGCTTCTCTATGGTCATCCCGTCAGAGGTCCATTGGCCCTGATTAAGGAGGGGTTGGAGAGTGCTCCTTCCCCCAAGCCAATCAGAGTGACTGACTACGTGATAGGTCTCCGGAGGAGAATGTCGCACATGATGACGGAAGCAAGTGATAACTTGAAAGCTGGACAAGCATTGGTCAAGCACTGGCACGATCAAAAGGCTAACATGGTTGAGTTTGCTCAAGACCAGCTCGTTCTTGTTATGATCCCAACAAGGCAGAGGGCCTTGCAAGACAAGTGGATGGGACCCTTCAGAGTTGTGGGTAAACTCGGAGAGGTCAACTATCTGGTGGACTTGGGCAATCCCAAGGAGGCTCCGACAGTCTTTCACACCAACCGACTCAAAGCGTATGTCTCAAGACCCGATGTAGGAGCGTTGCTTCTAGCATCATCCGAGGAAGAAGAAGAGAGTGAAGCTCTTCCGGATCTCCTCAGAGGCTTACCTTTAGATGAAAAAATTGAAGGAGTAAATCTCTCCTCCAATCTGACACCCGAGCAACAAGAAGAGTGCAAATCTATGTTGAATCAGTTTGCCTCTCTGTTCTCGCTTTCACCAGGCTTGACCCCTTGGGGCCAGCACGACATACTCACTGGTGACTGTCTGCCGGTCAAAAGCAGAGGATACAGAATGTCAGAAACCGTACGAACCCACATCAAAGGTGAGGTCAGCAAGATGCTTGATCTCAGGGTAATAGAGCCCTCTACTAGTCCATGGTCTAGCCCAGTTGTGTTAGTACCAAAGGCCGAATCTAAAGAACTTAGATTCTGCGTGGATTATAGAGCTCTTAATGCAGTCACTAAGACTGATGCCCACCCTTTGCCAAGAACAGATGAGTTGGTGGATAAACTTGGCGCCGCCAGGTTCCTCAGCACATTTGACTTGACGTCAGGCTATTGGCAAATAGCCCTGACAGACCATGCCAAGGAGAAAACTGCATTTTCTACCCCCGTTGGCTTATACCAGTTTAAGGTAATGCCTTTCGGATTGAAGAATGCACCTGCTACGTTTCAACGGATGGTAAACCAGGTTCTGAATGGGATGGAGGACTTCTGCATGGCATACTTGGATGACATCGCAGTGTTCAGCAATTCCTGGGAAGAACATGTAACCCACCTGAGAGATGTTTTGCAGGCCCTTGGACGAGCCAATCTGACCATAAAGGCGAGTAAATGCCAAATTGGACAGAGTAAGGTAGTCTATCTTGGACATGAGGTAGGAGGTGGAGAAATAAGGCCTTTGCTCAGTAAGATTGAAGCTGTGCCAAATTGGACAACACCTACTACTCAAACCCAAGTGAGAGCCTACCTAGGCCTCATTGGGTACTAGAGGAATTTCATAGAGAACTATGGGACCATAGCTTCTCCACTGAATGTCATCTCCTCGCCCAAATTCCCTAAAAAGGTCAGATGGAACGAGGAGTGCAATCAGGCTTTTGAAAACCTGAAAAAGGCTCTTTGCCAAGCCCCAGTACTCAGAGCTCCTGATTACCGCCAACACTTCATTGTGCAGACAGATGCTTCAAATGTAGGAATAGGTGCCGTACTCAGTCAATTGGATAGAAAAGGTAGGGAGCACCCCGTTTGCTTAATCAGCCGCAAGCTGAAGGATCCTGAAAGAAGGTGGGCAACAATCGAAAGAGAGTACTTTGCTATCGTGTGGGCTCTGAAGAAGTTTAGGCCATACTTGTATGGTTCTACTTTTGTCATTCAGACTGACCACCAACCCTTGAGATGCTTAATGCAAATGAAAGGGGAAAACCCAAAACTATTGAGATGGTCGATCTGCCTGCAAGGGTTTGATTTCACCATTGAGCACAGGTCAGGGTGTCACCACCAAAATGCTGATGGTCTCTCTAGAATGTATGTCATCGACTAGAGGTATGAGATTCATCCAGGAGTGGATTAAATCCTCTTGTCCCTTAGTCTGGGGGGGGGCCAGTGTTAGGGAGAATTCTCTGTTTAGGCTGAATTTCCTAACCTAGTGAGTCCCCCAGCAGCTTTGCTGGATTTCTGGAGTTTGTTTTTTCCATCCTGCCAAGAGTGAGACTCTTTTTCTCCCACTCTTGGACATGAATGTGTGTAATTCCTTTGAATGTCAATGTGTTCTATGGGCTATGGGGTCTTTTACTCCATAGGGTCTCATATGTTTTTCTATGTGTGTTACACCGCACCCTACGTGCCGTAACACTGGGGCGTCCTAGCGGACCTCCGTCATAGACTCCATACCCGGGGACTGACTACTGTCTCCCCGGGCATGTAAAGTCACCATTGGCTTTACTAGACCTAAATTTACTAACAGAACTAGTACAAACCATCCTATTGTGGACATACTAGTAGGGGTAATTTGATTACTCCTGGGTCTGTTATTCGAGGGGGCACTGTCCCGTCCCCCCTCGTCGAGTTTTGGCTGGTGACAGTGGAAACTACTTGTTATGTTCGACCCCGAATATAACCCTATGGGATTCTTCCCATTGTTGGAGATTGATACTTTTCCTCGTTAGTCTCTAACATACCACCGGTCTACTTATCTTAAATAAGTCTATCGGACGGTATTTTCTGCCAGAACTCGGTTTTTAAAATGGCGTCTGTGTTCGTCTCTGTGACTCCTAAACCAAAGGTCGAGCCCTTTGTTCCACTTTTGGCGGGCTTCTGTACAGAGACCCTCCAAAGTGGTGCCATTCTGTCTGGGTTACCACAGGGGTGTGGGAGGGGGTTTAGGCACCCTGGACCGATTTCCCTTGCCAACTCTGGTCGCACTCTGGTGTGATTGGCCCAAGTGGTGAGCCTCCCCGCTCACCACTTAGCGTGTGTTGATTGACAGCTAGGCTGAATGAATGGGGGTTTTCTGCATAAAAGCAGTGCTTTTGGGACTGGATCTTCAGAAGTCGCCACAGGACCTAAGAATCGACGAGGGTAAAGCTGAGCCGACCTGCAACGACGACACCTCCGGTGGAGCCCTGCTGAACCGACTCACCACTTCCTGACGACAGAGGAGATCTCCCTGCCGGAGAGTCTCTTCCCCTGACTGGTGGGAACAACCAGTCCCTTTTGATTTTTCTTCGCCTCAGGACGCAGTGGTCGAATTGCCTCTGCAGAGCACCTCGGCAACCGGATAGCCACTACCCCTGCCCTGCGACCAAAAGGTTGTGCCTTGTGACGGAGCACTCCGCGGCTGGTCTCTTCCCTGGTGGTGCAACGATCTTCAACTTTCCTTCGACGACGAGATCCTCTCTCCTCTTGGCAAAAACCGGACGTGCACCCACCACCGGGAACAACTGTCCCCGCTGGAGCTGTCTCTCCACAATCAAGGTACTGTGTCCGCCTGGCTTCCCTTGTTGCCGGATAGAGTGAGGTGTCTTAATCCTCGCCTCTCCATAGGGTCGCCTCCAAGCTTTCTCTAGCGTGTTGTTCTGGACTGGTCCAATCTGCCGATAACAATTTGCTACAAAGACTCGAATGCATTTCCACTAAGATACTTTTTGGGACATATCGCCGCGCCTCTCGCCGAGTGGGCCTGGCCTCTGAACTTTATGATCTACCGTGGTTCTTGTCTTCTTGCCTTGCATTTTTCCGTTAAGTATTGGAACCGTATTGATTTCGTAACCTGCTTATTTTTCTCTCCCGTCCTAACGAATACTAGAGTGCCATCTAGGTTGAAGCATACACCTCTGACTGCAAATAAGTGATGCTGGTAAAACCTAGACTTGTTGAACTATTGTTAGGGGAATTGATCTTTTTCTTCGTAGAGTAATTGTAATTGAAGTGTTTGCCGTAATAGTGCCAGAGTGTTTTCTATAGATGTGTCGTTATAAATAAATACCTTTATATCTTTACACTGAAGCCTTGTTGCGTGTTTGCTTGCCTTACTGTGAAGAATTGCCCTATGTTGTATACTCCACATACTGTCTAACTCTTCTTGAGGGAAGTCTTACTGCTCAGCCACAGCTACCAAGTGAATCTGTGTGGAACAGACTGCTACCAAGTGGGTTTACTGCCAAACACCTGTAGTCCTAAATCTTTTGCAGTCGTCCCAGAGGGAACTGCACAGGTTTCCGCCTAACAGCTGATCGCATAGGTCAGGTGACTGGTCAAAGCAGGACAGGATAGTTACTTGAAAAGAGCCGTTTTCAGCTTTTTTCTGAAAATCAGATAATTGGACTCAAGTCGGGGATAAAGAGAGTCTGTTCCATTTAGTCGTGGCTACGCTGGGAAAGGCTCGGCCCAGGCCAATGGATTTATTTACTTGTCTGGTAAGAATCAGCCTTTTATTTCCTGATCTAAGTGTTCGGCTGGGTACATAGGGTCTAATTTATTTTTTGAGATAATCGGGCGCTGATCCATATAATAAATGGTGGACAAAGGACATAGACTTAAAGGAGATGCAATCCTCTACAGAAAACCAGTGGAGGGTTTTCCTGTCATCAGAAATGTGGTCTCTATAGGATTTGCCTGTGATAGTTCTTGTGGCATTATTTTGGATGGTTTGGCATTGTTTGATGCATTTTTTGGTGGCACCAAGCATAAGAGAATTGCCATAATCGAGTCTAGAAATTATGAAGTCTCTCGCGATGTTGCCGCTGTTTTGTTGCCTCAGGTGGGGGTTTATTTGTTTAAGTAGTCTTTGGTGGTACTGACAAGTCTTTTTCAGATATGCCACCTGTGCCTCTGCTCCCATTGAGGCCTGCATGTAAATGCCTAGAGTCTTTACTTTTTCTGCGACCACTACTGGTGCATCTTTGATGTGGAAAGTTGCATAAGCTGGATCTAATTTTGCTCTTGCTTGGGGGGATCCGAAGACCATTAGTTCAGTTTCCCTCCATTGAGGCACTGTGATGGCACTGTGGTTAGAGGTTCTCTCTGCAACACCCCTCAATCCACCAATAGGCAATTTAAATAGATGTGAGGGGAGACCATGTACTCAGAAATAATACAGAACAAACAGAATATCACTCCCACCTTCCTCCCTTAAACACAAGAGAAAAACGGATTTGACTTTTCAACTGTCAGATGGCTTTGAAACTGGCTGAGCAAAAACACTAAATGTGGACAAAATTGCTTAAATTATTATAGAATTTCTACAGGAGCCGCTTTGAACATATTACCAGGGGGCAAGCAGACTTGGACTCCCTGCTCAATCTGCTCAGAGAGGCACAGGTTCACCTCACTGATGAGGCCTAACAAGTCTGAAACACGTGTATGGTGTTGCTGTTGGTACTCTTGTTCAGAGGAGAATTGCCTAGCATTTCGGTGCTGGACTGCCCCAGGGCAGGACAAAGACTTATATGTTTGGCATATTTCTTCTCTGTGAAAGATAGTGTGCTAAAGACTCTGGGTAAGTCTCTCATAACCAGGACTAATGCCTGGCAGAGGGTCTCCCAGAAACCCCCTGTTAATTTGCATATTTAAGTAACTTTGGGTCTCACCCTACGTTACTAGGGGAATTCAGACGTGGACCTCTTGCTCACTATTCTTGGAGAGGCACAGCTCCACCCTACTAACGAGGTCCAACCAGACCAAAACACGTGTCTGGGGTTGCTGTTGGTACTCTTGTTCAGAGGAGAATTGCCTAGCATTTCAGTGCTGGACTTCCCCAGGGCAGCACAAAGAATGATATGTTTGGGATATTTCTTCTCTGTGAAATATAGTGAGCTAAAGACTCTGGGTAACTCTCTCGTAACCATGACTAATGTCTGGCAGAGGGACTCCCAGGACCCCCCTGTTAATTTACTCAAGGCTAGAGCATACAAGCTAGACAAACAGGCTGGTTCGAAGTAAGCTCTGAGGCTGATTCATGACTTCAGAAATAGATCCCCATCACCTTCCCAGGCGGAACCAGTCCACAGTACACTCGAAGTGGGATTTTTGGATCAGGGTTACACAAATAAAAATTACTTTGAAAATGATGCTTTAGCCAATAGACAGAGCGAGATAGCACTAAGGATTTGGACACTGTTACTGGTTATGAAAGTGAGGATAGTTCAGAGATTAGGGTGGAACAAGATATGGCAAGGTATACAATAGTTCTCCAGTATCCTGTTAATACTCACAATCCACTGGGATTTAAGATTTCAGACCCGTCAAGATTCTGGTCAATGGATCGGGTCTAACAGGGAAAGACAGCACATCAGGCGCGGGACTGGATTAGCTAGACCGGTCACCGGAACTGCACAGGATCTGCCCTTCTTGTTTCTGGATATTTCAGATCAGCGGGATGGTGAATTCATCAGGCAAGCATTGAGGTAGCAAGCCAGATAGTTTTAGGATGCTTCCCCACACCACAGCGCTCCACTGGGTTGTAAGGATTAGTTGAGGATTAATTGAGGATTAAGGGAGTATTTAGACCTAGCTGAAAATGGTTCAGCTACTGCTTGGCTTGGTGATTGGCATCTGGATCTGGAAGGATGTTAAAGGCTGGATGTTGAATGCTGGATCAGAGTGCTTCACTGGAATCAGAAGAGAGAGTATGTCTGTGTGTTGTCAGCTGTCTCTAATTATCCTTTCCAATGACATCACAGAAATGGGTGCATGGCCGGCTTCTCTAAGCTTGCCCCTGTGAACTGGGATTGGCTCAGAGCCTCATCTCTGCCTTGCACCCGAGTGATTGGATCAAGGACAGATGATGTCAAGTTTATGGTTTGGTTTTTACAATCCTTAGAAACCTCCCCTAGCTACTAGTATCAAAATTGTATTTTGTCCTAAATACATATGTATACATTTGTAACCTTTATGAAAATCACATACAAGGATTACATACTTTAAGGAGTATCTGTTCCTCAAAATCCCACAGCTCTGAGACCTTGTTTCACCTTTCTCAGCATTTTATCAATTTCTCCATGAAAACATTTTCCAAACTTTCTCCAAATTTACACAAATATGCGTGTTTACCATAGGTATGTGTGTGCAAAGTTTAACAATTCTAGCATAAATACAGTTCCCATAAAACCACATATATCGCCATTCCTGCTCAGAATATGCTACACGGTTCCACCATGTTTTGAAATGTAGGGCCAAAAATTAGAGTAACAATTCTGCCCTTTTAATATTTTTCACCACTTCTGATAGCAAGTTATACGTCTCTAAAAATGTTCATTACATATTCTTAGCAGCAAATGTTATGCCTTTTGTCATTCTCTGGAGGAAGGGAGCAGCCCCCCCACCTTTGGGATTTCCTTCTGCAAGCCTAGTTTACAACCTTTTCACAAGTCCATTTCCTGGTCTGGAGAATCTGTCATTGTTCAGTCCTTGGGAGTAGACACAAGTCTGTCCTACCCCACAATTACCATATGTCAGTGAGCATCTGCTGAGAGGAATGCCCTCCCCTTAAGTGGAAACCTGTTTTTCAACTTCCTGCAGGCCCAGCCAGCCTAATTAAATTCTTAATTTCTTGACTTAAAAATCAGCACAAAACAAACGTGTTGCATCAGATGACATAGCTAAATTACATTCTTAGATCTAAACCTGTGGATCAAAACAACTGAGATCCGTGTTCCTTTCAGCAACAGCCATTTTATATTTGCTAATCCGGTAGATGCTTATTTTTAGACAACTTTAAGTTTAATCAGGAGAGCCCATTTGATAGGGGATGTCACTCACAGGCAGCCCAGTGTGGCCGCACACAGATTTTTGACAGGATCTGTCATCGACAGGCAATCGGTTTTTCTGAGAACATGTTTTGCTCTTAACATTTCAGGACTTTGTAAATTCACAATGCTTCATTAGATTAATTAGATTTTCGCGCCAAGCAAGATTTTGAGAGTTGGAAAGTGTTATGTACAGGCCTTCTGGGGTTTCAGCAGCAAAATAAATGTCATTTACAGGCAAATTTTGGAGGTTAATTTGCAAAGCAGTGCTTCTCCCTCTGTACTCCATGTTTACTTTGTCATGGAGCCCACTGGCACTTTTCTGCATCGTGTGCTCTGTTCCACCACCCATGCACCATGGGTGGCAGGTTGTGCAGACATCTTTTTGTGTGTTGAAAAATGCGGTTTTGGAGGTTTTGGCGCGCACAAGGGTTTTGCCGCCATTTGACTGTTTCTTGCACTATAGATAGCAGAGTGAGGCCGCATAGTATAGCAGAGTGGGTCAATGCATCCCACAGGTACCTACAGAAACTCTTCCGAGTGCACCGACTGGTAAGACTGGTAAGATGTGCCAATAACTACAACAACAGCCTGGCTCAGTAGACCGCTGAGTTACTTGGTATCAGTGTTTTAATACATTTATTTGGCTATGTAAAGTATAGTTCTTTTTAGGCACATGTTAGTGTTTGCTGTCCACTGCATTATCACTGTATGGAGCAGTGGCTTTAGGGCCAAACATATTTCCCAATAAAAACAATTGGTTAATCATTAACTCAATAAAAAACACACACTAGTTAGAACTAGACTGTCTGTATTTTATTGCAGTGAGTGAAAACGACGGCCATCTTGGGTTATGGGGTCCGTAGTGTACCCCCTATCTATTCTAATCCTTCTGTGCATACATAGTGGAAGCAACATACTGTCACTGACCTCTCCTTTTTAGGAAGTGAATACCTCATCTTACCTCATCTTGGATATTTTCTGTGCAGGTTCTGTGCAGTGCTTATCATTTATTCTGAAGATGGAAGGCAGTCTTTGAATTAGTGGCAACATCAATTCCAAAATGGCCACACAGTCTCCTACCCAGTCTCCTACCCACAATTTAGAAAAAAGAAAATTGCATGCAGAGGACAATTCATATTAGCACGTACTTGCTGTTGGGTCCCCTGCACACAGTTTATAATCACTCACAAAGCTGAGTCTAAACGTGAAGAGTAAAACAATGTGAAATCACTTTTACTCTCCGTTTCGTAAGAAATATAACACTAGCTGGAAATTCGACTTTTCAGGAGGTGTTTTATAATGTATTCGTATGCGTGATGCTAAAAGATGCACGCAATGCATAGAGGTGTAATTTGTAAAACCATGTATACAATAAATAAATAATGTATACCAAAGGAATCTGCATACTTTCTATCAGGTGAAAATAAAAAGGTGTATACCATGGCATCCGTTAGTTTGTACAGCTACATACAAATCTGGAGGAGGCGTAAATTCAGGTGCTCTTCCAAGATGGAGGAGGAAAGGAAAGCAAAGATGCAACTCTGCTTTGCTGTCCTCCTAGACCTTGGAACAGCATGGAAATTGGGCAGAGCATTACATGGAGGCGTAGAACCACACCACCACACTTTTTCACCTCCATCTACTGACGAAAATGACCCTCTATGTTTCATATTCTATAAATGTCTACGCGCAGCAGGGCTCTCCCAGTGAAGTTGGAGGAGGCCTTAACTGGCTGTTTTACCCTTTTACCTGAAAGTTAGATATCTCAGCGTGTTGAGTGTTCTCTGCTAAGCTCTGTGTATGATCTGCAGGTTGCGGGTTCAAATCCTGGCAAAGCCAAACCCGCTTTTCATCCTTCTGAAGTCGATAAACGAGCACCAACTTCAATTGGGTGATGATTCTATATAAATATAATCTATGGAGAGCGCTTTGGCCAAAGAGCTTTATAAATAACAAATCATTATCAATACTTGTGTCTAGCTGTGCTGTTCGTTCTTAGGCCAACACTGCATTGAATATTGAAAACAGCAAATTAAAAACTTCCTACTCTAGTGGACTGGGGAATTTGTAGGCTGAGCTCGTGGTGCGCCACGTCAAAGTTGTCATACAAATGTATTATAGTAATTCTGCAATCCACCTCCACATTCTTTCTGATATGAGGATAGAATTGAACCATAGACTTGGCCATCTGTGTTTTATCAGCCATACTGCTGTTGCTGTTATCATTGATGACCTGATTGCCTTTATGCAAACCCGGTTTTCCAAATTGATAGATGTGAATGTCCAACCAACTTTGGAGGTGCACGATTACACAGGAAAAATCCAAAATCACCTAGATCACATGCTGGTCTAAGACTGGCTACAATGAAACTGAACGTCCAGGGATTCGAGAATATTTACTGAAAACTCACTCTCGCTAATTGAAGATGCACACGTCCTCTGAAACAACCATCTCTGAAGCGCTACAATACTAATGAGACAAATCCTTATAGGCAACAAAAACGGTTGTCAAAGGTAATAACTTAGGTTGACAAGGCAGACCAGTCTATATTTGTCAGTGAAGTGAACAATAGCTGTGGCAGATATACAATTGATTTTCTTTTTTGCATCTTCAAATGTTAAGTGTCCCGTTGACTTCATGTTTTGGAACTTCTTCAACTTGGAATGTTTCACTGTGGGTGGGCACATGTGGGGAGTGAAGGAGATGAGCTTAAGATCTAACTCCCAAAGGAAGAGACTGCTGTTTCTCGCTCTTTACTTTAGCATACCAGGATTTGTGTGTCATAGTAGAATGGTAACATCTATAATGGTTTTTTACTTCATAGTTTCATTCACTTCTATCAAGCATACATTTATATGACAATATGTCCCGAGCCGGCGGGCCTTTACTGCGTAAGATGATGCCCCCGGGGCCCATAGTTACAGGGCCGAGCATAGCCCGTAGCATTCGACCGGGGTACTACTGTTTATTTTTTTTTGGCTGCGAGACGCAGTGAGTTTCTCAGCCGGATAAAAAAAGTAAAAAAAAGTTTTTAAAAATGAATGCCGCCGATAGAAAACATAGTCAGTTTTCTCTTTCCATGGCAGCCATAGTAGAGAAAGAAAATGGCCACCATGGAATGCGAGAAGTGACTTCATGACGTCCCTTCTTGCTTTCCATGGCTGCCATTGAAGTAACTTAAAAAAAGTGAACAACAAAAATGACCGCCATGGAGCAGGGAGAAGGTACTACACATAGTCCCTTCTCCCTTTCCATGGTGGCCATTCCGGAAAGAAAATGCTGTTGGAGAGAGGAGAGAGCTTCATGCCGTTGCCTGATCAGGATTACCATCCAGTAAGTATCGGAATCCAGCCAACGACAGGTACGTTTTTCTTTTTTCTTTTGCGCGACGTGTACTCATTGTTAAATATTTCTATAATGCTAAAAATCGGATGTATCGCTTTATGTATTGAAGGTTTATTGTGCCTCCTTCTGATTGTCATCACATACTTCAAATCATGGAATAATGCATTACACACCTTAACATTGCTGATATGAATGTGAAATCATTACATTTTTTGATTTTGATTTTGAATATTTTTTACGCGCATGATATGTAACATTATTTAACACATATCAAAATACTTCATTGCTTGCGGTCCCTAAACACGGATGTGGCTCTGGCACAGGAGAAAGACTTCATATCGAAAGAACCACATAAGATAAACGGACATTTATGGCGAAAATGCTGGGTAAGTAAATGTGTTGCCAACATTGAAATACATTTGAAGTCAACGTGTAGCGTCTCCAAAGTCTGGAAAAATTGAGATGTTACCCGTATAATGGTTTGTTAATAATTGTAAGGGGGTCGATCTATGCTTCTAACAGGGAGCAAGTGTCTTTTTTCGGGTGTATTACGATACAAGCAGCTCTACAAATATAATGCGCTATGCACATCAGTAGGAAAATGAACATGACACTATATAGTTCCCCTGTGGAGAATGAACTGCTAAATTGTTTAATTTCTATTTAGCTTTTAATTCTGACAAAGTTGGAAATCATTTTAGGGGGTAGCATCCTGAAGCAGGCAACCACAAGAAAGAAATGGGCCAAGGAACAACACACGCAATTATAGAGACGCATCACATTTTTGTTTAAAAAGTACGTTTAGATCATCTCTGACAGAACTGTTGAATCTGTTGATCAGTAATTTCAAGACTAAAGGGCCTCATTATAAGTTTGGAAGTGCAGGAACAGCGGTGGCAAAAGTGGAGATAATTCTGTTACCGCCACTTTTCCTGCACCACCAAACTACAAGTTTGCCATTGGGGGTTGACTGATTTACCTCCAGCCAGGAGCTGCAGATAAATCAGGCCCCCACTGGCAAACACAGCTGGTATTAGCGGCACTGGTACTACCGGTGCCTGTAATACTAGCAATTTCCCCATGAAATTCAGTGGAGTCCATGGAATAGGGATGGGGATTTACCTATACCTTTAATATCATGGACATTCAGGGATATCAGGAGTCTGTAATAGTAGATCTGTTGGCCGGTTTCCTGCCGGAATTACTGGCACAATACCAGAAAACGCATAATGAGCCCCAATGGGCCTCATTACGACCCTGCCGGTCTGCAAAAAAAAGTTCTGGTATTTCCATATACTGCCACTTTTCTAGACTGGCAGAGCCCAGGTTTACTGGTGGCAGTTCAGTGATCTACCCTCAGCCAAGAGCTGGAGGTAAATCAGGCCCCACTGGCAAAAAACAGCTGGCATTATCGACACTAGTATTCCCGTTGCCCTTATTACCGGCAGCAATACCCCCACATGGAGTCCATGTGAATATTTCTTGCATTGCCAGCACCTGTAAAGGCGCCAGTAACAGTAGGTCTGTTTGCCGGTATCCCATTGGAATTACCTACACATAATGGGCCCCAGTACCTATTCTTCTTCAAGCATAGACAATAGGAGCAAGGGGTAAAGTCTGAGTCACTTGAGTTGACTCAACTGCAGGGAGTATTCAGAGAGCAAGCATCTGATTGGAAAAGCTGTCAGCTACTCTATTTACACTGCAACTGAGATTTCCAATGGATGCAGGCTCTCATTGTTCTTCATTCAAGGATGGCATGCCCTTTTATCAAAGAAAACCACTTTTCTAGACAAGATGTGGATCCCAAAATGAACGCATACAGATGGAGCCGAACTAGAATCACCAATCATGGAAGCTGTTATCACAGAAAGAATTCAGGATTTGCACCCTGGAAAGGCCCCAAAATTAGGCATAAGGGTTAACAAGTAGAACTGGGAAAAGCAATACGTGTACCTTCTTACATTTTTTATGGTAACAAATATCCTCAGAAGAAACTCGGCAGTGCAATGATACTTTTCAGCTCTGAAAAGTAACTTTTCATCCTGCACAAAATTCCATGAATCGGGTGCTAGGTATATATTTGGATGCAGAAAAGGCATTTGATACAGTTTAATGGCCGTAGATGTTTGAAGTATTGGAAAGATTTCTCTAGACCCACATATTTTCTCCAAAATGTCTTCATTGCATTCTAATTTAACTGCACTGGTCGACTGTTTAATTTCTAATCCTTTTTCGACTTTAAGCGGTACTAGACAGGGTTGCTGGCCACTCTTCCTGACCTTGGAATCACTAGCAATAGTGATCTCTCAAGACTGTTGGGTGTCCTGACCCATGTTGGAGCTATCATGCTGCAACATTTGGTGCTGTGGGCTTAGAAAATCCAAGATGGCCAAAAAGCCCACATGTGCGCCAGAATCTATGAAAACCGCGCAGTTTGTGCGTACACCAAAATGGTTGCCTGACTTGCCACCCCCCGGTGCGGGTGTGCTGGGTCAGAAGAGCCATGAGTGAAATGGGGTGCCAAAGAGAAAAACAGCAGTGCCTGTTCACTAGAAAGCACTTTAAAAATCACCCTTTGTTTCTCTGAAGGCAAGCTCAGAATGCCCATTTCAAACTTTGCAGAATATCCAACAATCTCACTGAACACCAGACATTTGACAGAATAAAGTCTTGTGGGCATACAAAATCTGGAAAGAGGATGAGCCTAAAATAATGTTCATAGCAAAACTGGCTGAGCTGTGGATTTCAGCAGTTTAAGTAAATTTGGACTGAAAGACACTAAAAATCTAAATGTTTAAAAGAAATGAGTGACCTACTTTTGAGTGTCACATAGGTTGCAATTGTTTAAATGTCATAGTTTTAAACTTAGAATCAGCATTCTAGCTGCATGCGTAAAAATTGGAAGTTTGATTTGGACAGGAAAACTGGCAGCCAAAGAAACATTTATCTGAGGCCTGGCTTAAAAAGAGAGGGAATTTTGCCCACCAGCTACCCCCGACAGGAGTTGAGACTTGCACAACAGCTGTGTTCCCAGGCCTAGCTGCCTTTTGCTGTTCCCACCAAAAGGGATATGACACTTCTCTGATTGAATTACCTGGGCTCTGCAGGAAATTGAACAAAGCCCTGTCCTGACTCAAACATAAATCTAAAAAGATGGATCATTCATTGAGCGGACTTGTGAAAATTTTATAAGTGATATCATTAGTCTTGTAATTTTTCTGTGCACAATTGAAGAAGTGTTAGGACCCGTTGGTATGTTCAGGGGGGTTTTTAGCGGAAAATAGGATATTACTCTAAATGTATGTATCTTAAAAATCTGACACTCCACCACCTAATGCCCACATGCTTTGCGAACATTTGTGTAAAAGCGGGGACAAATCCAATATTGGTAACCCGACCAAAAAGTGAAATATGTTGCCATTTTTGAACCCAAGCTCCTAGAAACGACAGAATTGGAACAGGGGCTACCATCAGTAAATGCATGATGTGTGTATGCAATGCCAAACAACTGTTTATCGGGGAAGTATGTATTTGGATCAGATATAGATTTGTGTGTAAAGTTGACAGGGGAGGGTTCTCTGACTCATAAACAGACCTCATCATGATGACACCTCACTTCATTCCCCCAATCAAGGGGAAGAGGAGGAAGTGGCCAATGACAAGTGGAGAGGGGTAGGGCCTAGAAAGCTAGCCTCTCCACCCACTTTCAAAACACATAAAAGCAGACAGTCAGGACAGATAGACACATTCTATTCCATCTGCTGCGGGACTCTCTGCCGGGAAAATCCATACTTTACCTCCATCAACCTCCAGAGAGCCAACACAGAGACTTCAATCTATCCACCTTCAGAGACCAAGACTTTACTTCAGAATTTGTAGCAGAGAGGTCAACTACAAGCTAAATCCCTCTTTAGCAGGCCTCAAATCATTGCAACTATTCATAGCCAGGCGAGCTGTTTGAATTCTTTGCAAGAACTCTTGCCATTTGCCAGAAAGCAGTGTTGTATCCAGAGAGAGACCAGCTGAACCGGAGACCGCTGTATCCGGACCCACAGACCTGATCAGAACCAGAGACCCAGACCAGACCAGCAGAGTAGAGCTGACCCAGACGCTGTGTGCAGAGACCGTCCGTGGCGAGTGAAGAAAACCCGCTGACCAGATCGTGACAAGGCCCAGTCCTTCTAAAAATTAGGAGTGAGTATCCGCCAAAACTGTGCAGAACCCAATCTCTTAGTTAATATAATCTAATGCAAGCTATTTTAACTTGAGTAGAACTGTCTCCTAGAGATCCTGTCACCTGTCATTCTTAAGCTGCGAGCTGTCATATGTAATTCCAAAGTTGCACGCTGTCACTTGTCATTTTGAGTTGTTTTAAATCCGAAAATCTACCTTTACTAAATCGTTCATAACTACGGAACCGTTTGGGTTAGGAACGAAATTTGACTTTCATCTGGAAGCTGAGATCCTATGCTGTCCTAGGACCCTAAAACGATAGTGCTACTCCTTGTAGTTCCTCTGTAATCGCGCCCGGGGCACTCGGAAAAATCTGCCGCGATTTGACATTTTGCCGCAAATTGAAAGGTTAGCTCACGTGTAAAAATCTGCAGCTGCTTGCCTTCTGTTGCTAAAATTTGTTTGCAACCTGACAACCATTCATAGTGCATTGCTAAAGTGATCCTGAACTCATTCAAAGTATCTATCACTCACCCTGAACCACTAGAGGGAATTAAAAGCATTTTAGCATATTTTTCACTTCCTTGCAAACCACATTCAAAGCATTTTGGGCCTGTGTTTAAAACTCTGACCTGTTTTCCTCTAAGTTTGCTGGGGGGGGGACTGAATTTCGTATTGTATTGATAGCATTCCTGAGAACTGTGTGCTCTCCTTTCCATCTCCTTATATTGCATAAAGGGGGAGTGAATTTTCAAAGAAAAGTGATTACATTGTCTTTTAGTGAAGTCCTATCAAGTCGATTTCTGTGCTGCATTCTTTTTCATCTGTGCAATTCATTGAAACCATAAAGCATTCTCTGATACTTTATTCCCCTGTTCCTAGTCATAAGTCACCAGAACTGTGCTATTGTAGGATTGCTTATTGCTGATTACTGCTCATATGCCTAAGTGTGCTATCAATTATTAATGTATTATCAAAGTGTGATATATCTATAAATCGGTAATTTCTCAAATAAATCTTTTAAATTTGCAAAACAAACCTACTTCTTGATTCAGTGGGGTCAGGGGGATTCTAAGAGAGGGGTGTTATACAGGGGTAGTCATCCAGAACTCATGAACTGGGCATAAAGATATATGAATAAGGGTTTTCATTCAGTATTCTAGACTAGGCGTTGACTTAGCTGTAGTGTTGAATTGAATCCTCTTACAAAGTGGGGGCTCGTCTGGGATGTCTGGATTAGATTTACCGCTTGTGCCGATTAATACAGTGTTTTTACTGACAGGAAACATAATCCGGTCGGACCAATACGCTGTTTTACGCTGTAAAGTACTTCTCAAAGGGACACTCTAAGAGGAAGGTCTGTTTTGCAAAATAAAATACTAACTTTTGTAAGTCAGAAAGGAAACCAATTTCCAAAATGACGACCTTAGTAGATATGAAAATAGCCAAAGAGCACTTCTAGCATAAGCTATTTGTGAGAGGTGAATGGACTGAACAGGACCAAAATTTGTGGTTGCAGGCAATCGCGCATCAAGTCACTGTAACTGGGTCAGACACATGGAGAGGTCCATTACATGTGGCCCTGAGTGAACTATATATGGCCCCTAAAGCCAAAGATGAACATAATTAGATCGCCAGAATATCGGCACACTTGTACATACATATGGGTGTCATGCAGGACAAGTGTGCTGAAGGCCAAGATCTGTCAAGTAGGCAACTGTTGGCACTACAGAAGGCCCAATCTGATCTGGACTCCTCTGAGCAAAGGCTGCACAGAAGCCAGGAGTCAGAAAATGAGAGTAGACAGTATTTCATTAAAATAAAGGAGGATATGGATGTCCTGCAACAGGAAAAGGCTGATGAGGATACCAGATTTCGGGCCTTGCAGAAGGAACACCAAGAAGGTTTGCACTCCCTACTGCAAAGCCAGAAAAAGCTGGAGCAACAACTGGACTTCAACAGGGTATGTGCTGAGCAGGTAGTCACCCTTCAAGGCCACCTAGATAGGGAAAAGGCAGAGAGTAATAAACTGGTTTTGAAAGACCTGGGTACCCAGGCAGAGTTTGACCAAGAACGCCAGAAAGCTGGTGCCTTTCAAAGGCAAAGGGACGACCTGGCGGCACAAATGCAGGCTCTTAGTCAGGAAAGGGATACCTTAGGCCAGGAAGTCTGCCATTTAAGAAGGAAAATTGAAGAAAATCACCTGGCCCTCCAGGGACTGGGTGACCTCCATAAAGAACACCAGAACTTGCTGGAGCACACCAGGAGGGTGGAAGATGCTCTGGCAAGATAGGAGCAGGCAAGTAGGGACGGTGCCCAAGAGGTAACCACCCTGCAGCAAAGACTGACCCAGTGCTCGAGGACCAATCAGGAAATGCAGAGAGAGAAGGAGGCTCTCTGTCAGCACAATGATAGGCTCCAGCAACAGGTAGCCATGCAGGAGAGACTGGTAGAGTCTAGTAAGGCCTTAGTTGAGGAGCTGAAAGCACAGGCTCTTGCATGGCAACAGGGAGCAGGGGCAGATAGAGATGAGGTTCGCTGGGAAAGAGAGATTCCTGAGCATAACCTTAGGAGCCCTAGTGCCAGAGGCCTTCATCTCTACCAGTCCCTGGACTCTGCCACCCCCATGCTCCCTGGCGCACATGAGCACGGGGCCACAGGGATGGCAGATTACTATCCAGCCAAAAGTATGGGGCTCATAGGCCAGTACCACCCAGGAATGGAGGGGCGGGCATCCGGGTATGGGCACCCAAGTACAGTCCAGTTTAGTGGGGAACCCCAGGGGAGTAGGCCCATTAAGGGCATCCTGAAAACCTCTGCCCAGTTAGGTCAGTGGGGGGGGTACCCAGCAAATCCTTGCAGCAAGGAGGGATCTGAAGACTCCTCTGAGCGACACAGGACACAGGAGACCAGGTCCCCACATTCTGCCAGCCATTCCCAGGCTCGCAGAATCCGGGAAAACCTGGAAGATCAGACGGGACCCTCTGGGAGCAGTGCCTCTGAGTCAGAAGATGAATGGACCAGGGTTACCCGAACCAGAAAGGCCAATAAGGCAAAAAGGGCCTTGCTTAAGGACCCATTGAAGCAAATAAAGGCAATAAAGAGTGTCATCACACCTTATCATAAGAACGCCAAGTATTCTGTTTGGGAACACTTGGATCTCTATGAGCAAATGATGGAGACTTTCCATTTGAAGGACAGCAGTAGCTGCATCCTGTACGTCAAATGGACATTCTCCCCAGAATACTCCAGTTTCTTTGCGGGGCTGGAGGACCAAAATCATTTAAGATGGTCCACCTATAAGGCGGCCATCTTGAAACATTTTTCTGTGCACTGAAATCCTCAAGAGGCTCGCATGGCGGCCTACAATTTGCAATGTGGGGAGGATCAGGCCCCACAACAGTTTGTGCAAGAATTAAAGCGTGCTTTTGCGCAGACCACCAGAAGGGTGCGCACGGACAGCAGAGAATTTGTTAATACTTTTTTCCATGCCTTGCCCAAATACATAATGACCCAGCTTGTGAGAGATTTTCATGAGAAAAGATCTTTAGAATGGGTCATTGAACAAGCCACCCGCATCTACGAGGTGCAGAAACCGGTGGAAAACAAAAACCAGCCCAAAAACCCCAAAACCAACAGCACCCCTGCTGCTGCCAAGGTGGCAGAGGTAAATGTTGCCCCCGTTTTAGATTTGGAGATGGGGGGCCTAAAAACCTACCTGCACCTAATAATACTAGGCCCAGAAGGTCCTTAGGCCAGTCACAAACAGTGAGTCAAGGAGGTAGTCCCACAAATGGGGTCCCTCGCTCTCCTGATTATGTAAGTCCCCATTACAATGGAAATCGACCCATCCTGGGTTATGTGTGGACTCCTCCAGCCCCAGGGGGGGGATCCAGCCAAGCACCTAACCCAGCGAACTTCCCTCCTAACTTCCCACAGTCGGGCTGAAATTCTCCAAACCCTGAGTAGAACTTCTTCCCCAGGTATCCACCCAACATCCAACCCCAAAATCATCCATCCTTCTTTCCCCAATTCCCTGAGCCCAGACAACCTAATCCAGGAGAGGGGAGGCCAAGGGTGGAGGGGCACCCGAATCTTCCCAACCAGGGGTACTACCAGAGAAGGGATAGCTACCCTTCCCGGGATCAGCCCAGGGGAGAAAACAGAACCCTGTACCAGCCTGAGCGGGTTTCACAACTTGAGCGCCAGGTTCAGAACATAGCACGGGATCTGGGTCACATGCTAAGAGCTCAGCAGAACCCTCAGATGGGCATGCCGGCACAGAATGCACTAAACTCTGGGCCTGGTACTCCAGAGCAATGACGGGGGCAGCACCCCGATAACCCACCGGTTCCCAGGGAGGATGCACAAGGGGAAGGGGGGTGTAAAGCCTTGGAGGAAGCTTCCTTCCCTGCTTGTAAACAGCCCCTGGAAACCCAGGAACCGGAAACAAAATCCCCTGCCCCTGAAAGTCTGCCTCCAAAGGAGCAGAGGGGGGTAGGAGAAACAAAGTACCCAAACAGACCCGTTTTGTGGAAGAAATACAGGTCTTTCAATTTGAGGGAGAAGGATCCTCAGAGGATCCTGGGAAAAGGATCTTCTCCTTCAGAGATGGGGGAACTCCTCCCAAAGAAAAATGGGTCCAATCCAGACTGGGGAGATATCGAGACTGAGCTACCGCCACCCATCATCTCATCCCAGAACCAACAGCAAGAAAATCCCCTGGTTCAAACCCATCCTGGTGACTGCCTCCAAAAAGGAGGGGGGGGGCCCAGAACTGGAACCAGGGGAGCCCACAATGGCTCTGATCTCCAGTTGCCAAATTTTTCTTTCAGATTCCCAAGGCTCTCCACAGAATTCTGCCCAAATTTCTTCTCTTGCAATGTCCAAAACCACAAAGTTAGCCCACCAGTTGTCCAAAAATGTGCATTATCTGTGCCCCCTTGAGGAGAAGGAGGGAAGATATTATGCCCCTGTACAAGTACAGGGGCAGGGTACGATTTCAGCGCTGGTGGACACGGGATCTCAAGCTACCCTTCTGTCCAGAAGGGCCTTTGATGAACTGAATGCAGGAAGGGGAGGGAATCACCAAATTCCTCTCACCTCACTTCCTGGACAACTCCAGAACTTTGACGGGAAGGAAATTCCCGTTGAGGGAACGGCAGATTTGGACATTAAATTTGGGCGACACAAGTTGAAACACCCGGTCATAGTTGTGACTCCAGAGGGCACCCCTTGTTTACTAGGGAATGACCTCCTGAGAAGGTTGTCACCCCTGATAGATTGCGTAAACAAGGTCCTCTGGACCCAGACTAGCCGACCCATAAAATTAAAACAGAGTGTCAACCATGTTAGTTTAAACGGCACATGCCACATGGTTGAACACAAATCTGACCACGTAGAATTCCACTTCCAGAACAACCAAATTCCAGACGTGACAGTAATAGCAGTAGGACAACCGACTGGTGATGGGGGGTCCTCTCTGTTTCTGAAAATCAACCTTCCTTCCAGTTTAAAGTGGTATTCCACACTGGAAGGAAACACCCTGAAATTCATTACTAATCCACAATCAGAAACTCCCACTCCTATAGTCCAGAAAGATGTGAAATCAGCTCAGAGCCTGGCTGATATTCAGCAAATTGGAGAGCAGTTGTTCATCCCTGTTCAGTTAAATGATGGGAAGGACTCTGTTCTCGCTCGAGTGTGTGTGAACAACGGTAAGAGCTTCATCAGCGAAGCCATGTTCCGCCAACTCCCAAAAGATCCAGCCATTCCCACATCCAAACTGATAGACAAATGGGAAATGGACCTGGAAGCACCCAATTCCAAACATCTCCTGCCAAGCAGGTGTATGCTCAAAATCTCCATTGGCAGCAAGAGCATAGTCCACAATTGTTGGGTCGTGCGAGACGTCACTGCCGCTTTTTACTTAGGCAGTGACATTCTCAATCGCTTTGCCATTAGTTTGGACCTGATAAACTTCAAAGCTTGGTCCCGATTAGCGGATAATCCCTTGGGCTTTGATGATCCAGAAAAAGCATTTAGGTCAGCTCAATTGCTACCTTATGCAGTTGAAATTCAGATCAAAGAGGAAGTCACCATCCCAGAAAGGACCCGACAATTCTCCCTGGAAGTGAAAGGTAAAAGAGGACAACATTTGAAAAACCCTGATGCTTACATACATCTAAATGCTTCTCTCCAACAGCAAGGGTTAGGGGTATACCCAACACCATTAGTCAACATAGAACATGACACCATTCTAATAGAGGTGGATAACAGCGACTTAAAGAGTATTACTCTAGCCGCAGGCACCATTATTGGAATGGCGGTTGATGACCGACATTTTTCCATTGATTTAGGTAATGAACTGTTAGGGCAGAAAGTTCATTGAGGGCTACGCAGAGATCACCAGACCCCTGATTCATCTCCTGAAGGGGGGGTCAAGTGGGAATGGGGTCCAGAACAAGCCGAGGCAGTAAGACAACTCAAAAGAAGCCTCTCACAAGCGCCCTGCCTAGCTTACCCTGTCAGAAACAAGGAGTTCTTCCTGGAGACAGGGTTCTCTAAAACGTGCTTGACGGCAGTATTATACCAAAAGCATGACAAAGTCAATAAAGTAATCTCCTATGCGAGCAAAACTTTATCCTCTGTGGAGGAAAAATTCAACGATTGTGAGAAGGCACTCCTGGCAACTGTGTGGGCCTTGAAGAATTACCGCCCGTTTATCCAGGGGGAACACATCATAGTGGAGACTCCACACCAGCCTCTGCAATATCTCCAAAGTGATAGAATCCGGGCCGGAAATGTGAGTAATTCCCGAATTACTTCCTGGATTCTGTCAATGCAAGGCTTTCCTGTGGAGGTCAGATATGGCCAAAACAAGAAGAGTCCCCTCGCGCAAGGTCTGGCTGACTTGCATGATTGTGCCAGAGAAAACTGTCTCGAGGACGAAAGTCTAAAAATAAAGGACAACACGGAGGCATACCTTAATTCCCCACACAAAGTCTTTGAAGAGGACAAGTGTGAGGGAATGCCCACTGTCTATGTGGATGGATGCTCTTACCATGTTGACAACGACGGGGAGAAAGAACTGGTGGCTGGCGTTGGGAATGCATGGGTGAAGGAGTTCCCAGAACCCTCCGCTGGATACAAAATTGGTCCCCGAAGTAGTCAGGTGGCAGAATTGATGGCTGTGCATCAGGCCATCTTCACTGCTGTCCAGCATCAACTCCACGAACTGGTCATAATCACAGATTCTGATTATGTATGGAACGGGTTCGTGGAGCTCCTGGTTAATTGGAAAACCAGAGGCATGTTATGTGCTAACAACAAACCCTTGAAACATGGGAAGTTGATCCAAAACATTGATGATCTGGTCACCTCGAATGAGATGACCATCTATTGGAAAAATATCAAGGGTCATTCCAAAGTAGAGGGACCAGACAAAACTGGAAATGACTTAGTTGATCAGCTGGCCAAAACCAGGGCCATCCAAGGGGATCTACTAGAAATAGAGTCCCTGTTGGGGGAAATCCAGGTCACTGCTATCACTAGGTCCCAGACAAATGCTCACAATGATCTTTCAATTGCACAATGGAGTAAGGAGACCCCTGATGCTGATTTGATTAAAGCTCAGAAGAGGGATCCAATAATTGGTAAATTTTACCAACACATTGAGGACCCTGAGAACTTTCCCCTGACGGATACCGATTACAACGGGAAAGAGGACCTTAGAGTGTTGATGACATGTCCAAAAATGTTCCGGATCCAAGACGGTTTGTTGGTAAGGAAATCCCAAGCTGGCCATGATCAGTGGGTGGTTCCTACCTCATTCCGAAGCCTGATGTTAAGTTACGCACATGATGCAGCCACCGCCGGTCATAGGGGGTTTCACACAACACTGGAAATCTTAAGAGAGGTTGCATACTGGCCACACATGGGCCAGGACCTCAACCAATATTTGAAGGGTTGTCTTGTGTGTGCACAATTTCAGCCAACATCCCTCACACACCGGGCGCCTCTCCAAAAGAGGGGAATGACACTCCCAATGTCAGATTTACAAATCGACTTTGTAGGCCCCGTAATTCGCTCTGCTAGGGGGAATAAGTACATGTTGACTGTGACATGCTTGTTTACCAAGTGGGTGGAATGTCTCCCAGCCCCAAACTGCATGGCAGAAATGGCAGCTGCCTTGATGATTAACCACATCTTTTCCCGTTTTGGTCTACCTCAAAGGATTGAGTCAGACAGAGGTAGCCAGTTCACCAGTGAAGTGATGACAAAGATGTGGGAGATACTGGGGGTCAAAAGGAAGTTGCATATTGCTTACCGGCCAGCTTCTTCTGGGGCAGTAGAGAGATATAACCGAACCATTGTGAGCATCTTAAAAATGTTTGTGGCAGATTCTGGGCCAAGTTGGGATATCCGATTACCTCTGGTCCTAATGGCCATCAGATCTGGCTCTTCATCTGCGACCAAAATGTCACCATTCGAGTTGATGACTGGGCGCAAGATGGTGCTTCCTCAGCATTTGCTCTACAGGACCCAAGAGCAGACACTGATAAATGCCTCCACAACTCATGAGTATGTGGAGAATTTAAGGAAACACATGCTTTTGCCTATGCTCAGCGGAATCTAGAAAGATCAGCTGAGAGCATGAAGACCCACTATGACCTGAAAACTTCCAGGAAGGAATATCAGGTGGGGGACCGGGTCTATCTATATAATTTCCAAAGAAACCAGGCGAAACAGCTAAAATTTTGCCTACATGGAAGGGACCGTTTGAAATTATAGACAAAATCTCCCCTGTGGCCTACAAGATCCGCATCCCCAAAGGCGGTTTGGCAGAGGGGGAAGGCAAGTGGGTCCACATTAACCAGTTGAAGTGCTGCCATCCCAGGCACACTCTGCAACAATTGGAGGAATCCTCTGGAATCCTAGAGAGTACAGTCTCAGATTAATTCAGTTCTAACTTAAAATATCCTACATATCGCCTATCAAATTCTGAGTTTCTCAATGTGGGTGTTTTCGTTTTTGAATGCAAAAAGAAATGTGCATGTTCATATGTTTTGACTATAAATTTATATGCCACCCCACTATATCAATGGTGGGGGAAAAATGTCTATGAATAGGTATTGCCGCTCTTCCTTTGTCGTCCTAGGAGAAAGAAAACCTGGAGACTGGCCAAGGATGACTATCCGGAGACCGGGAGCAGAGACCCGAAGGGGCCAGGGGTACCGCCCAATCTTCCCATCAGGACCGGCGAGGAGAACCGATCGATCAATACCGGATGGAGCAAAAGATGCTGAACTGTGCCATTTGCAGAATTGGAAGAAGATTATGCAGACATACCAGTGCGTGGGTCATCACCTTTTGGGCACCCGACTCCCCATCGACTCAAATTCAAAGTGCAGTCGCATGGAGGGGGCTTGTTGGGTGTCCTGACCCACGTTTGAGCTATCATGCTGCAACATTTGGTGCTGTGGGCTTAGAAAATCCAAGATGGCCAAAAAGCCCACATGTGCGCCAGAATCTATGAAAACCTCGCAGTTTGTGCGCACACCAAAATGGTCACCTGACTTGCCACCCCCCGGTGCGGGTGTGCTGGGTCAGAAGAGCCATGAGTGAAATGGGGTGCCAAAGAGAAAAACAGCAGTGCCTCTTTGCTAGAAAGCACTTTAAAAATCACCCTTTGTTTCTCTGAAGACAAGCTCAGAATGCCCATTTCAAACATTGCAGAATATCCAACAATCTCACTGAACACCAGCAGACATTTGACAGAATAAAGTCTTGTGGGCATACAAAATCTGGAAAGAGGATGAGCCTGAAATAATGTTCATAGCAAAACTGGCTGAGCTGTGGATTTCATCAGTTTAAGTAAATTTGGACTGAAAGACACTAAAAATCTAAATGTTTAAAAGAAATGAGTGACCTACTTTTGAGTGTCACATAGGTTGCAATTGTTTAAATGTCATAGTTTTAAACTTAGAATCAGCATTCTAGCTGCATGCGTAAAAATTGGAAGTTTGATCTGGACAGGAAAACTGGCAGCCAAAGAGACATTTAGCTGAGGCCTGGCTTAAAAAGAGAGGGAATTTTGCCCACCAGCTACCCCCGACAGGAGTTGAGACTTGCACAACAGCTGTGTTCCCAGGCCTAGCTGCCTTTTGCTGTTCCCACCAAAAGGGATATGACACTTCTCTGATTGAATTACCTGGGCTCTGCAGGAAATTGAACAAAGCCCTGTCCTGACTCAGGCAAATGTTTTATTGGGGGGGTCGTAAAAGTGGCTTCCTCCTGGAAGGAAAGGGGAGGAGCACTGCCTGTGAGAGCAAGCTGGCTTGGCAGTACTGGAAAAACCAGAAATTCAACCTTGTGCTGGGGGAAACCACACCCCTTTGGGGCCAGAACATTAATCTAAAAAGATGGATCATTCATAGAGCGGACTTGTGAAAATTGTATAAGTGATATCATTATTCTTGTGATTTTTCTGTGCCCATTTGAAGACGTGTTAGGACCCGGTGGTATGTTCAGGCGGGTTTTTAGCGGAAAAGAGGATATTACTCTAAATGTATGTATGTTAAAAATCTGACACTCCACCACCTAATGCCCACATGCTTTGCGAACATTTGTGTAAATGCGGGGACAAATCCAATATTGGTAACCTGACCAAAAAGTGAAATATGTTGCCATTTTTGAACCCAAGCTCCTAGAAACGACAGAATTGGAACAGGGGCTACCATCAGTAAATGCATGATGTGTGTATGCAATGCCAAACAACTGTTTATCGGGGAAGTATGTATTTGGATCAGATGTAGATTTATGTGTAAAGTTGACAGGGGAGGGTTCTCTGACTCATAAACAGACATCATCATGATGACACCTCACTTCATTCCCCCAATCAAGGGGAAGAGGAGGAAGTGGCCAATGACAAGTGGAGAGGGGTAGGGCCTAGAAAGCTAGCCTCTCCACCCACTTTCAAAACACATAAAAGCAGACAGTCAGGACAGATAGACACATTCTATTCCATCTGTTGCGGGACGCTCTGCCGGGAAAATCCATACTTTACCTCCATCAACCTCCATAGAGCCAACACAGAGACTTCAATCTATCCACCTCCAGAGACCAAGACTTTACTTCAGAATTTGTAGCAGAGAGGTCAACTACAAGCTAAATCCCTCTTTAGCAGGCCTCAAATAATTGCAACTATTCACAACCAGGCAAGCTGTTTGAATTCTTTGCAAGAACTCTTGCCATTTGCCAGAAAGCAGTGTTGTATCCAGAGAGAGACCAGCTGAACCGGAGACCGCTGTATCCGGACCCACAGACCTGATTAGAACCAGAGACCCAGACCAGACCAGCAGAGTAGAGCTGACCCAGACGCTGTGTGCAGAGACCGTCCGTGGCGAGTGAAGGAAACCCGCTGACCAGATCATGACGAGGCCCAGTCCTTCTAAAAATTAGAAGTGAGTATCCGCCAAAACTGTGCAGAACCCAATCTCTTAGTTAAAATAATCTAATGCAAGCTATTTTAACTTGAGTAGAACTGTCTCCTAGGGATCCTGTCATCTGTCATTCTTAAACTGCGAGCTGTCATATGTAATTCTAAAGTTGCACGCTGTCACTTGTCATTTTGAGTTGTGTTAAATCCGAAAATCTACCTTTACTAAATCGTTCATAACTCCGGAACCATTTGGGTTAGGAACAAAATTTAACTTTCATCTGGAAGCTGAGATCCTATGCTGTCCTAGTACCCCAGGGATCCTCTGTAATCGCGCCCGGCGCACTCGGAAAAATCTGCTGCGATTTGACATTTTGCGGCGAATTGAAAGGTTAGCTCACGTGTAAAAATCTGCAGCTGCTTGCCTTCCGTTCCAAAAAATTTGTTTGCAACCTGACAACCATTCATAGAGCATTGCTAAAGTGATCCTGAATGCTTTCAAAGTATCTATCACTCACCCTGAACCTCTAGAGGGAATTAAAAGCATTTTAGCATATTTTTCACTTCCTTGCAAACCACATTCAAAGCATTTTGGGCCTGTGTTTAAAACTCCGACATGTTTTCCTCTAAGCTTGCTGGGGGGGAACTGAATTTCGTATTGTATTGATTGCATTCCTGAGAACTGTGTGCTCTCCTTTCCATCTCCTTATATTGCATAAAGGGGGGAGTGAATTTTCAAAGAAAAGTGATTACATTGTCTTTTAGTGAAGTCCTATCAAGTCGATTTCTGTGCTGCATTCTTTTTCATCTGTGCAATTCATTGAAACCATAAAGCATTCTCTGATACTTTATTCCCCTGTTCCTAGTCATAAGTCACCAGAACTGTGCTATTGTAGGATTGCTTATTGCGGATTACTGCTCATATGCCTAAGTGTGCTATCAATTATTAATATATTATCAAAGTGTGATATATCTATAAATTGTTAATTTCTCAAATAAATCTTTTAAATTTGCAAAACAAACCTACTTCTTGACTCAGTGGGGTCAGGGGGATTCTAAGAGAGGGGTGTTATACAGGGGTAGTCATCCAGAACTCATGAACTGGGCATAATGATATATCAATAAGGGTTTTCATTCAGTATTCTAGACTAGGCATTGACTTAGCTGTAGTGTTGAATTGAATCCTCTTACAAGACCAACCAACCTTCTATGGAACTCATGTGGTATGTGCATGAAATGATGCGTGTGCTGCAAAATAGACCACATTAACACCAAGAGTAATGCAAATACGAGAGGAGTGTGCCCCTTCCTCGGGGTGTAACATGAAGTGTCTATGTGTGAGAACCTCTCAATGGCACAGGCTTGTTTTAAATTGGATAATAGCATTTAATTTCCTTTGACTGGACAAATGTCTCAAATACCTAGGCATTATATTAGTTTCGAATTTTGCAGAGACTATGCAAATAAACAGTCAAGAAATGTGGAACCATGTTAGGATAGATATGATTAAAAGGGAACATGGATTATCGCTCGTGGGAGTAGGATTCCATGTCTAAAATTAACGACCACTCACACTTTGTTATACTAGTTTGAAATGGTCACTATGCTCTCAAACAAGCACTGGTGGTTAGTTATGTTAAAAGAGATTCATGTTTTTGCATGGAGGGGGAACACTGATTGGCAGAGCTGGTATTTTGGTGGAGGGGCATCACCTTGGTGAGCTGACATATTATTTTGGCATCCCAATTGAAATAACTGGCTTCCTTGTTCCTGAATTACTCATGGACTCTGTCATGGGATTGATTTGAGACATAAGTATTTTATACCTCGATATGCTTTGAGTAATATTCGGTATCCGGCAAAAGAATATTTCACACCAATCCTGACTACACATAACAGTGGGAAAGATCTCATAGATAAATAAATAAAATAGGTCCATAAATGCACATAGAAACTCCACTCTGGAACAACAAGACTATAAATGATTGGCATAAAAGGGAACAACATTTTGGATTTGGACAATAAGATCTTTCTTTTTGAAGCCTTTCTTGAAAAGTCTCAGCTTGCAGACTGACAGAAAAGCAGTACATTCAACTAAACGGTTCTATTAAATCTGCATTTCCCCCAAGTAAACTGAATTATATTCCATTCAAAAAAAGAAAAGTTTACTTTCTCTCTATGAAGAACTTAGGATACATTTGGGAAGTGATCTTTCAGTTCTCACCCCCAAAATGGTCTAAAACAGCCAATAGACACAGCGATGGGATCAGAGAAGTGTGAACCATGCAGACCGCATTGGTAATACCACATGGGTGTTCTTATGAAAAAAGTGGGAGATGTGTTGTCCATGTGTGTTAATTCCACAACGGGGATATCTGATTCACACGTGATGGAAATATGTCAATACATCCCTTCTACCTGGGCTACAGTCAAGAATGCCTCCCGAGACTGCTCTGCACTCTTTTACCTAAACAGGAAAGGGTTGCATTGCTCCATGACCTCTCTGAAAGTGGGTGGAGGGGGCCTTTCTAATCATAAATGCAGACGGGTTACACCAGTTCTAACGTCCTCCATACAATGACTACTTACAAAGTAGAACAATATCCAGGTTCCATCACCTGACACCTGCCTGAAGACACTGGTCAATCACAAATGCGTAATTGGTAGGAGTAATTATATGGCTCATAATTACGCCAGGCCGGTCTCCTTTTCTATAATCACTTGCCCATTGGAACTGGCAAATACAGTTTTATTCCCAAGAGCCTTTTTAGCTCAGATATTCATTCACCTGAACTTTACATTGGATTGAATCATCACATATCCGGTCATATTTATATTGAATACCTCTCTCCTTCTTCTTTCCCTCTTTCTTACCATGTATGGCTAGTATAAGTAAGGCATCCTCAGTTTTACCTTGTCTCTCTTTCATTGCTGTTGCTATTGGTTTTTCGGATGTAAAATAACAATGCACATGTTCTAATTCACTAACATTTGATGAGTTCATTGGATCACATTAGACTAGATATCTCTAGCCACATGCCTATTGTCAGCAAATGTAAATGCATGTATTCTGTGTTGCAGTATTAGTGTGCATGTACAGTGTACAACTAGAAAAGATCATCTGCATAGGACAAATCGCATGCCTTGTTGTATTATTTCTGATGCCTAACACAGATTTAGAATGACATGCTTTTGTACGTGTTTCAGACTTTGCTCAGCCTATTTGGAATATTGAGATATGTCTGTATCGTTGCATATTTTAGTAGATAGTTCTAAGTTGTCATATGTCTGTTTTATTAAAGTTTTGCTAAAATGCACCACAATAAAACCAGTGGCTGATATGATTGGTTCTTTTCGCAGCCTGTGTCCTATTTTCAGTGCATTTGTCAGTGTCCTTATTTGCCCGGATGTTATTGGCACCACAAGGATGATGCAATAGGCTCCACTGTATTGCTGCATTTCGTAGAAACCTATGACATTTGGGAAATTATTCAGCTATGAAATTGCCGATTGCAATGGCAGTGTCTGTGACAGATGCAGCAGTTCTGTCTGTCAAGTTTGACGCGATAACATTAATGAGTCTGTAAGCGAAGCGACATTACGCCGCTAATCTAACTGCTGTTGAATAAGTAAATATAGTATTTAGGCACTGGAGCAACAGGTAACACGCTGGAGACTGATTAGTATAAAATTCGATGAGCTTTATTATTAGTTACAGGGTAAGCTTTGATGAATGAGACAGGAGCCAGGTATAACACAACCAGTCGGTATGCTCTCCCATCCTGAAGATCCCAGCTGTAGGATTCATAACCTTGATGACACATGAGATTCTAGATGACCTAATTACATTCCACTATCTGCACAGTGTGCACCCTGTGCAGACAACCAGTCTACATATTACAGTGAACTACAATTAGCACCTTCGAGTCCAGTGATGAGTGTTGCGAATTGGACAGAGTTTATGTTGCTATGCCATCGAAAATGTGGGACTGCCATTTCCAGGCTGCTCCTAACATCTTACAAAAATAGTGGTCACCTGAACAGAGCACTCACTGCCCCAGACCACCATGTGGACGGGACTGACCACTCCTCTCCTTTCCTGGTTCATTGAAAGTAGTGTTTGTGCCCTCCCTGACTTACATGTGTAAAAATGAATAAAACAGACACTCCCTGGACAGGGAATAAGGCACAAAAGAGCAGGCTGCGAGAGTTCAAGGAAAAGTTTATCTAGATCTCTGAGAGCACTCTGACCACATCAAGGTTACAACACATTTATATAAGCACATTGGCATATCTAACATATGATGTTACGTTGGACCTAGATTAGTCAGCCAGGGAGGTGTTTTAGGTGTGGTCATCATCTCTTCCTTGGTTGGCTGGTTGCTTGGTTGGTGGGAGGATTGACGTCAGACATCTGTGCTCCGGATGGGTGAAGGTCAGGTCGCTGTGAAACACGGTGGACACTATCTAAACTACAAAAATACATTCTAAATAATGCATGCACTAAATAATGGTTGATCAAAAGACCCTCAGTAGTTTATCATGTCATTGTACAAATCACACAGGTATCTATATCATGTATACCATTTGGGTTATACAGGTCACAGGTTTACAGGTGTTGACTGCTATAATACTCTAATTAAAATGTGGGGTTAGTCTCACAAGAATCTCAGGTATGTGGCATTTGTTAGTATTGGGCACGATATACTGCAGCAGGAGTCTAATGTTAGTTGGGGGTCTGTTGGGTGGGCTTCATAGCATGGTCAGCGATCTGGCACATGAAAGGAATATCTTGCAGGGACACAGGGTTAGAATGGAAATAAGTTTCAACTGGCGAGGGTAAGATGGCAAGGACACTTTTGTGGAGATGGACGAGCTATGTGCTCGGCTCATGTTGGTTCATATGCAGGACAGTAATCTCAGAGGAAAAGAGATGTGTTACATTTAATATTTGTTGCAAGCATCTCCAGCTTCAGCGTGAGAATGGAGCTACAGAGTTTTCCAGTCAGAGTGGGAATGAGGGTGGGGGCCATGTCCTCCGAGCTGCTGCGGCGGGGAAAGGGAGAGAGGCATTTTGTACTACGCAGTGAGGCCTGGTCACCAAGATGGAGTAGAAAGGGGGTACAAAAAATGGATGCCCTTTGTCCTGCTCAGTGGTCCCATCTACGCAAATGTAACCCAAAGTTAACATTGCATAAGGGCAAGTGGCGTACCCACCACTTGAGGCACTTGGTCCGAGTATTGTACTGAGAAGTAATGGCAGAGAGGGGCCCATTGGCCCCTCGCTCCCACACAGTACTGTACGCTGTCCCTTTTACAGGGCAGTAAGAAAGGACAATTTTGGTGTACTGGACTGGGAAGCATCTACTTATGGATAACCTGTGCAGATTGTAAATATCTCATGAAGTTTAATCTGGGTTTAGCCCCCGACCATTGGAGAGAAACACGGGGCCTCCCAAGTATGGTGGTAATGGTTAAAAGGACAGTGTTACCAGCCACGTTCTTTAACACTGAGAAGGTTATGGGTTGGAACACTCACAGGTCTTGCAGAACTCCTGTCTCTGAGTAGACATTTTACTTCTAATAATGGTGCTGCTAGACAGTGATACTGCCTCTCCCCCATGATCTCCTATGCGATTAATGCATTGGTGGTAACCAAATCCATAATTAGGTGGTGAATTACTGGTATCAGTAATTAAAGATCTGCGGTATTATCACTTCTTACACTACCAAACAAGATCATTCAGGAGCACAATCACATTCTCTTTGGCTCCTTTGTGAAGAATTGCCATGTAGAAAGTGTGTAGAAGCCATGACTTTTTTGATTTTGAATAATTATTAAAAAGATGCAGGTCATTCCATGTCTGAAAGGGTAATCTGCTAATTAGATTCCCCTTTCATAAGCTCCATGCCAAACGCATAGTGTACACTTAGCCGGGTATCCGGTTATATTTTCGAAAACATATTTTCAAAATACCATTTTGTCGAAAACAATTTGCCGTTTTTTAAAAAAAAATGTATTATTTTTTATTTGATGTTTTTTTTTTTTGTTTGTTTCGTAAGTAGAAAAAGTGTTAAAAAAAACGGGTGGGTTGGGGGGAGAACCCCCATTTAAAAAAAAAAATTAAAAAAATAATTCGACATTTTTTTCCCAGCAATTTTGGCCCAACAAAATGGCATTTCAAAAATATGACATTCGAAAAAGTCACTATAAACCGTCAGCCCTGCTGCATCAGTAGCCTGATCTGCAGCACCTGCTCTCCATTGGCCCAACGCAGATTAAGAGGTCACAGGTGCCAATCTGACAGCTTCACTGACAGCCAAGGGTTGGCAGTGCAGGGACTGCATTTAAGATATGCACCCCTGTTCTAAAAACTACATAACTATTAGGATGTGGTCGTGGTGGTAAGCTAAACTATGCATATGAGCCATAAACAAGTTTAAGGTATGTGGCCAGCATCTCTCATAGTTATCACAGACACATCAATTTGATATCACATGTGTCTGCCATGTGAGCTCTTTTCAGCTGTAGAAGGATATTCTTTCCAGACAGGCTGTCCTTGCTGCATCCAGCAGGACTGAGGCCCTCTGGGCTGCCTCTTTTTGCTCCTTCGGGACACTCAGTCTTGACCTGGTGAAGTGGTTTCTAAAGGCAACTCTCCCCACAGAATTCCAATGAAATTCTTCCTTAGGTGTTTTACTAAGGATAATCTGAGAAGGAGTGTTTAAAGACAAAAACCCACAGCTGATTGGACTAAAGATAGCCTGCTTTATGGGCTCTATCCCTGTTTTTGGATCAAGTGGACATTGTCCCCGACATCACACCCAAAGTGTGTTGAGCTACAGGAAGTGTGGATAGACAGGACGGGAATAGCGAGGCAGGGAGAAACAAGATGGTGAAAGCTACCTCCACCTCAAACTGTTTTACTATCATCTTCCCTTCTCTTATCAATAGAAACAAAGGCCCTTTTGGCATGCATCACCATGGAGTGAGGCCACTCCTTTTGTGAATGGATGTGCCATTTGATTCCTTTCCCAGGACAGCTTCCTATCTAGGGCTGTCTCTCTGAGGAGGGTGTAACCTGCCCTCACAAAGGAACAAAGAGAGGAAACCCATTAGGCTACAGTCGTGCTGGCACCAGCAAGGGTAGCGTGGCTTGCAGAAACAGTCATAACCTTTCTACAGATGAGTTGACCCAACAGGGCTGACACATGGGTGATATCTATTGGATGTGGCTGCAATAATGATGACTAATACATTCGACCATACCCTAACTAAGGGTAGGGCTTATATTTAAAGTTTAACATGCCATCAGGACAGTAAAGTCACAATTATGGAGTTTTGGAACTGAGGTGCATGTCTAAAATGCAGACTTTGCTGTAGTGAATTTGCCTGTCAGTGAAGCTGTCAAGAGGGCAGAACTGCTTTAAATCTGCACTGTGCCACGGGAGGGCAGCAGCTGCAGGACATGATACTGATGTAGCTGGGGCCAGGTGTGTATGAGGCTTTTGGCACGGAGTTGATTGGAGAGGGAGCACTGGTCATCAGAAAACGATAGTGAATTGCATACATCATTTTATGTTTCTACCCCCTGCCAGATGGCAAACCTTCACATTTATTGATTGACACACCTTTATTTAATGTATTGCACATTGTTGTATTGAGGTGTACTTGTACATAAGGACGTGAAATTGAAGGTCAGCAAAGATTTAGCTAGGACTAAATATTTTGCCTTCCACTATGTTGAGTACATCGCTACTGCCAATCAATCACTGAGTTTTTTTGGATCAATGATCCATAATACTGTGCAACAAATATCACATTTACAATAATAAAACTCACATTATGATAAAAGGAGGTCAAATTATTAATGCTAATTTCAATCAAATCACTTTATTTTGGCAAATTGCCTTAAAATAATAAAACACATAAGGATATACCATAAAAGAATAAAACACAAGTAAATATGCTTGAAGACATTATAAATACATAACACACATCTCAGGAACAGTACAGAGTTCTGGCAGAAGCAAATGCTGGAATACAAGATCGAATACAAGGTTAAACGATTCCTCTATCATCAATAGAGATTAGTGCTAATAAAATGCCCAGCTCAGTTTGGAGGATGAACAAATTGCTCTAAGAGATCCTGGCCTTGCATGAAGTTATTAAACCAATATCAAATACCACATGCATTTAAACATTACGACCCAGGCGGTAAGTTACCGCCTGGGCCGTGACTTTACCACCATGGCGTAAACTACGTTTACGCCATGGTGGTTGGCGGACTGACCGCCCCATTCCGAGTTTGGCGGGGCGGTAAGTCCCCAATCCCCATTTACCCTTCCCCATTCCCATTTTTGCCCCATACGGCATAATGGGAGTGGGGAAGGCGTTAATTACGCCACCGTAAATTACGGTGGCGTAATTAACTCCATGGTCCCTTAGCGCCATGGATTTTAACACCTGCTAAAAGCAGGTGTTAAGTCCGCCATGGCGCTAAGGGACCTCGTACTCAGGCGGTAAGGGTCGGCGCTGTTTACGCCGCCGTAAAACCCTTACCGCCTGAGTTGTAATGAGGCCCTTTGTTTGGCCTAGTTTTAGCAAGAGCATAAAGTGCAAAAAGAAAGCACAGCTAGCGGCTAGTAGCAGCAACCAGTTGTAATTTACCTCCCAAAACCTGCAGTATGTTAGACAGAAGGTGGACATGTTCACAGGTTGTCCTTGTCAACCATCCAGGCAAGACATACTATATCTGGTTGGACTAAAGCATCATGTATTGGCAGCAACAGTAAGTATGTTCTTTTTGTTATCATCCCAATCTCAGGTAGCTTACTAGAGCAGAGGCTACCCTCGCCTCTAAACACTCAAGTAGAAATGTGAGGGCTGTACTTTATTAGACCGCTATCTCTTAGGATACCGAGTGACCATATTGCCATGATATCTGCAAAGTTAGGTCAGAAGAGGACGTAGTGCACCAATGTTTATTCTGCCACACACAGCAGGAATTGCCTCGAATGCAACGGCAAGGCATTGAACCTCACATTGGATAGGAGGTGCTGGGGCTGTGGCTTTGTTACACAAGTCAGGTTTGAAGCAGATACTAACATAAGTGCAAGATGCAAATATAATCTGACTTGATATCAGTTGGCCATTTCATCCTCTCTCTTGTTGGCAAAGAAGAGTAAGGTATTTAATTTCAGAAGCTTCTTTGATAAGTTGGCTAACAGCTTAGTATCATCAGAACAGGATCCCAAGCCAAACTTATTCAGAAGAGATCTGACAAAAGCAAGCCAGCCTACTCTGCTCCAGCTTCTAAATAACAGCACGTTAGTAATTAAAGCCTTTGTCTGATTCTTCCCATTGTCCAACTATTGGGTGTGCCAAAATAGAACCGTTCGAGAGCGACCAACATCCACTAGATAAGTTAAAGCATTTTCCAGATGAGTCATATAGACCAAGGTAGACTGGAGAAATGACAGTAGCCTGGTCAGAAATTGATTTACCGCTTTCTGCAGGCAGTCCAAATTCCTATATCCCTAGATTTAGCTTCCGTACAACCCTGCGTTGCTTTGCCTTTGTTTATTGCAAGCAAATGATCAACCGGATAGTGCTGCATAGTTTTGAAGATGCCACCTGAAACCTGCCTGATCTTGGCAGCTTCTTGTCAATTTGACTGTCCCAGGTTCATCTGCTTTTAAACCTGAGGTCCAGATATTCAAAATGTTCACATACCCCAAGTCTATGTCCATTCTTGCTGATCCTGGGGAAAGTCTGACTCTTGCCGGTCACACACATTACACAAAATGTGCTGTGGTTAGCTTTTAAACCCCTTGCTGACATATAAGAGTATTTATCTGCTAACAATTGTAATCATTTCGGCGTACTTGGCAGGAGCACAGCATCATCTGCGCTGCTCAAACCTGGCATCCTCCAACTTTCACACCCAAGTATGTCCACCTTTCCAGCTACCAAGCAGTCAAGGAGTGCATTTCTATTTAAGTTTGCCTTTATCACCAATGGATGTAAAATAGTATTGATGGATTGACTGATGGGTTGCACACATATCCCACAGGGTATCACAGTTGGCCCTCGTAGACAATTGAAGTGGGCGTTCTGAACATTCAGTAATGTTTACATTTAGGGAGTTTGTGTGTTGATCATATTAAGAACATCTAGGCCGCATGTCCAATTGACTCCATTTCATTTGTCAAGTCAGGTGCATGTAATTTATGGGCTTAATGAAATATTAGGTTTCCCACAATGTATACTAACAGTGTTGTTTCAATCTACTGCATTCTTTAAGCAAATGCATCTGCCTTTATCATTAGACTAGATAACCACTTGAAGGATGTTTTTTTTTAGGATCCGACCAATTTGCCCCCAAAATATTCCCCACAGATCCACTTTCCTGAGCAACGGCCTGCCAGGAATAGTGCATGCACAGATATGTGCATCGCTCTGGTGACCTGGAAGCAGAAGCGCAGCAGCAGGCAAGCAAGGCAAAGAGAGGGTAAGGTGGGGGAAGAGGTGAGTGTAAGGGTTAAGCATAGCATAGAATAGGGGGCAAGGCAGTGGGAGACTGTGGGTTACAGGGTTGCCTCTCCCATGAGTAGTGGGAGTTGGGTGGTTGACAGGCGGAAACCAACCAGGAGTAGGGGTGGTGTCCCCCACATCAGAGGGAGGATGGGGGCAGGGCAGGACCAGCAAAGTGCATCCCTTGACCACACAAGAATGACAAATGAAAACGGGCTTCAGTAACACTGGCCTGCTTGGAAAAAATGGATCCCAGAGTGCGGTGTTCTCATGGCTCTTCTTTCAGCCACTGACATTATTGGAGGCATCGTAATGTTTCTTAAACATCTTATGTTGTCTTTGAGCATCAATATGTTATAGGTCAACAATTCTACAGGCATATATATGTCTGGGGGAAGAAAGATAGAATGGCAGGCTTCAGGCTCTGCTAATGTCCATGCGGTATTGCCCCAAATGAGCGAATAAAAAATGTCCAATGCAAGTTTTTTTGCATTCGGCACAGGTAAGAAATGACGAATTCGAAAATACCAACTAGGTGAGCTGGGATTGTAGGGGTGGCTCCTGGTCCTTTAGTTCTGTATTTTCAGGGTCGCGGATTGCGGGAGTGTCTCCCACATACATGAAAGGAAAAGCAGGAGACAAGTGCACAAATTCCAAAAAAAGCACAGTGGAGTGCCTCGCTATTTGGTAATTCGAGCTTTTCAGAATGCGGTGTGAAAACATAGATCCGTCCATACACCAGACCAGAAAGTCCTGGAGCACCTCCTGAAGCCCTAACCCACTAACTTGAGAGACGTTGGTGTCTTTTATTGCTTCCGGGTTTGGGTAACCCAAGCATGGATGTGGATAGTCACCTTTTATTTGTGGCTTGAGCCATACTCAGTCACACAAGTAGGTGTGGAAGGGCTTGCTGTAGCTCCAATAACGTCTAGCATTTATGTACTAGATATACAGGCATCTCATCAGGAGTTTTGGGGTCCAACTTGATTTTCTTGCATTAAACCGTTATTTATTGAAATATTTTTCTACAGGAATGATTGGTATCAAACTTTGTAGCAATGTTCTTGCACATAGTCATAGATGGCAAATTACAGTGCGAGTAAATGGAGTAGATGGACATATCATTAGAAACACGGAGGGTTTTATCATTAACTATGAAGCATGGCAAACGGCCAAACTCCAGAAATGTGGTGGTGCCATGGTGAACAATGGACAGTTGGTCGCCTTCGCAAATGCTAGTATTCAGTCCAAATTAAATAAAGGGCACCTGGCAGAGCCCTGAAAAACCCAGGAGGGAATACTAAAATAAACTGAACCAAAATTTCAGGGTGGGATGTAAAGCAACAATTCCAATATAATACCGGAAAGAAACAGTTAGTCATACTGCAATCCTTTTTTCACAAAATGTATATTTTTAATAACAAATGGATAGTATTAGTGGGGATAGAGCACTCAAGGCATATTAAAGACACAACAATACAAAATGAGTATGGTCCAGTATGGACAACTGGATCTCAATGTGATAACACAAATGGTATACTGCTGTTTTAGGTGGATCAAAAACAGTTATGCAGTCACAGAAGTAGAACATAAACCCACATCAATGGACATGTATACAAAAGACACAAAAACAATGCTTCCAATATACATTGTTTGAATAGTGATATCTTCGACACAACAGTGTTTCGGCCTAAAAGGAGCTGTATAGTGCAGCTATGTGAGCAGGCCTTCATCAGGACATGTGTTAACCTTGGAGGTAGTCCTGGAGTCTCTATCTAAGAACAAAAAAATAGGGAATTGTCAGTGGAACTGTGACCTCGAATTAAAATGAAAGATTCAAAAAGCTCTCACAAGATGCTGAAAAAGGGGGGAACTCCTTGAGCTAGGAGCCTGAAATCTTACCAAAGATTTATCCAGTGCTATGGTATGCAAGAATATCCATCATAAGTCAGGATATCTGGGGGGCACTGAGTGCGTCATGGAGGAACAGGACTTGAACCTGTAATGACATGTGCAAGAGACTGTAAAACTACTGTACAGAAAGAATCGCCTCATATTGGCTAAATGCAAAATGCAAAATGCAAACATGGGAGAGTCTTACCTCAACAGGTAAGTTGAAAAATTCTCTGCGAGTAAAAGTGGATAAACCCACTCTAAACTGTGATTCCTCAGCCAAAGGTGTCCAGATATGGCTAAACTGTGTGAGAAAACACAAAAACAAAAGAAAAAGTAAAATTAAAAGTTGTGCCCTGTACAGTTTGAGTATACCCAGAATATGAGGCGCTCAACTGTTGAAAATAGAATTTCAATGGGGGCCAAAACGTCAAGGTATAGGCAGGAGCGCATACTTAATTACTTACAATTGTATGCGCGAGTCAGGGCCGAGCAGAGAGGCGAAGCATCTCAGTACGCGAGCGCTGTCAGAGTGAAAGCTTCTCCCAGTAGACCGCGAGTATTCAAGCTCGTAGGAAACTCCAATTGGTTAAAAAATGGCGCTCCCTATGCGAAGCGTCATCCTCAAGTAGACCAATGGGAACACGACACAGGGGCTTTACAAGACATGTGTGTAGGCGGGGCCTCTGGGGGTGTGCCAAACCCAATGAAAGCTGTATGATAAATGGCTACAATCGTGATGACGCGTAGGCTGTCACACGGAAGCCGAGTGCGTGCGGGTAGAAACCTGCAGGGAAACGTCCAGCGTTCGAAAACAATGCAGGGAAGTTTAAAACGGGGGAAAACTGATAGGGGTACAGAAACATCCTTATGTTGTACTTGTAAATGCCACTGATGGTCACGTGTGAAAACTGGCACTCGGCCGTAATAATCAAAGAAAGTGGAACATAGAATGAAAAATGAACATTGCATAGATGGATCACATGAAATGGCATTTAGAATTGAATATCGCAACAAAACAGTATTTTGCGAAATTAAACACACAGCAACAAAATTCTCGTTCGTTTGTTCGCGAGGTGCATACACAGAAAGGTACATTGTTAAAATCGTAAAACTGAGTGTCAGAGCAGAGAGACATACTTGGATGATAATGCACATGAGACAGCATAACATATAATTGATTCTTTATTGGAACCTTTGTCCCTCTACACAGATTTCTTCCTTAAACCTTTATGTATGTAAGATGCCATCCTACATCAAGGACTCCACAAACGTCATACTAATACTACAAGATTTTGAACTACCACAGCATTGTATACTGGCCACATTGGACGTAGAAGCCCTGTATACTTCAATTCCACAAGCAGAGGGGTTAGAGGCCCTCAAGGTTTGTATGAACAAAAGCATTGATGTCATCTCTACACCCACAGACTTCATCCTGGAATGCGTACGTTTGGCTATGTCGGAGAATTTTTTCCTTTTCAAAGAACAATTATACCAACAAATTAAAGGCGTCAGCATGGGGGCTACTTTCGTTCCAGATGTCGCCAATTGTACATGGCACAATATGAAACAGATCATATATACCATGATCATAACCCTTTTAAGTCACAGATACTCCTATGGCGATGATACATTGATGACGTCCTACTCATTTGGACAGGCACAGAAATTGAGTTGAATTTGTTCCATCAATGGTTAAATCAATGCAACAATTACATCCAGTTCACCATTGATTGGAGCTACCAGGTGGTAGACTTCCTCGATTTGCACATTTACAGATCAGGCAATATTCTCCAAACTGAACTTTACAGGAAACCAACTGACCGCAACACTCTGTTGCATTTTTCGAGTTACCATCCCCAGGGCCTGAGATATAATCTGCCCTATGGTCAGTTTTTGAGAATCAGGCGGAATTGTTCCAGCAAAGAAAAATATGAACAACATGCAGATGGACTACAACTACGACTGAAGGAAAGGGGATATCCGAAAAAATCTGTTAAACAGGCGAGAAAGAGGGCTTTGAACACTGACGGAACCATATGTCTCAACCCTAAAGACAAAACCGAAATGAAGAGACTGGTTTGTGTTACTACCTACAGTCCCTTAAGCAATCTCACTAAACAAACCATCAATAAACATTGGCATTTGATCAAAAACAAAGGCACCCTTGAGAAAAAGCCCATTTTTGCATTCAAGAAGAACAGGAACCTAAGGGGTTCTTTGGTTCATACCTATATCGAGGAGACCAAGACATCTAATACACTGTGGGACCTTCCTAATGTTGTGGGTCATTATCGGTGCAGGACCTGTGTAGCATGTCGCTACACTAGCCCCACTAAAACTTTTGACTACAAGGGCTACCACCGAACCCTACAAACCCATACTAACTGCAACAGCAAGTTTGTGATCTATGGAATATTATGCCCGTGTCATTTGTTATACATAGGCAAAACTATAAGACCAGTCAAACAGCGGATCTCAGAGCACAGATCCTGCATCAAGAACAAGATTCAGGACAAACCCTTGGTCGACCATTTCAGCCGACTAGGACACACTAACGACGACTTATCCTGGACCATCATCCAGCAACGTACTCCACAAAAAAGAGGTGGGGACAGAGACGGAGCTTTGACCAGATTGGAACAACAACTAGTCCATCAACTCGATACAGTCAAATCAGGGTTGAATATTTCTGTGGAGTGGAAACATTTCTATAGCCAATAAACCCATGGCCAACTTGTCCACTCAAGATGCAAAGGGACCAGGGAGCAAATAACGGTACCGCAATATTAGCTCCCTCCCCATTCCCATTGAGCCCTATAAGGGCTAAAATAGGAATGGGGATTGCCTTTTTCAATGGGAACTTACCGGTCCCGCAAAGGTCGGACTAGACCGGTAAGTCCCCATTGAACAAGGTCGGAGTCGGAACCAGTTTTGGAGGGTGCCATGGCGCAAATGGCGCCATGGTTACCTCCAAACTGGGAATGAGGCCGTATGTGTAGTTTCATTCTACATTGTCATTGGCAGACTTATTCATTTGTAAAACATGCTATTTCTTCACTTGAATAAAATACTATTAGCATCCTGGCAAAACATGCTAGGATGCTATTGGCAATAAAACCTTCCAGGTGTGGGTATTACCAGGATCTGTAACTGGGCCACATGGCATTACCTGACCCGGTAATACCCCACCCATCAGTGTTCATTGCTTAATTCTCAAATGGATTCCATTGCAGACTTCCTCCCATCCAATCGGAATTAAGTTTTCTGCAGCAGCTTAAACGCATTCATAGTCTGCTTTAGTTGAAGATCTTCATGGGCAATTATCCTTTTAGAGCTGGGCAGGGGTCATGATTGCTGAGGATAATGATCCCTTCAGATCCTGTAGCCCTCAGCTTCACCTCTGGCAATAACTTGGGGACGGGTCATAGTCCCATGATCAGGACATCTCCCTCGATCTATATGGCTTAATTACAGCTTATAAACGCAGATGAAATCGTCTGATAAAAACGGTGAATTCAGTGAGCTCTGAAGTGCGAGAGAGGGGCTTCACTCTATAAATCATTGTCAGGAACCGGCCTGCAAGGCCTCTCAAAGCCCATGAGTGGAGCACAGCTCCCCAGAAATATGTTCCCAGATCCACTGTTTGCTCCTACGCTTGCAGCAGCTGGACCAGCACAGTTTGGCATTCTATACATGGCATTTCTCTAAGGTGCAGTCTTTTGCACTGATCATTCTGATGGTCCGAGGAAGGCTTTTAATTACCCACTACTGCACTGCGCCTATTAACTTCTGTGCACCTTGAACTTTCATTAGTCGCCTTTTTTTGCTATCCTATGAGTTTTTCCATCCTCTGCAGTGTCAGTAATTTGTCATCATTTATGTTTCAAATATATGTTCTGTATCCGCGGTGCCCTCAGTGCGTCCTTGGCTAATGTGTCGCTTCTATCATGTGTTTCCCTGCGATCCTCCTCGGCTATCAGAGCTGATATATCTTTTGCAGCTTCTTGCAGATACTTCAGAATTTGTATTAGAACACCTTCGAGCCGATCTGCAGACCTTGGCTTATGTTTGGACAAACGTCTCTATTTACTGATCTGCTAATTTGTCATGATTAGGAAAACAAAAAATGCAGTATTTATGTGAGTCAAGTACACATGAGCAAGACACACAGGAGTGTAAGCATTTCACACAGGCAGATTCTTGATATTTAAGTTTGAGTTGACTTTACCAGTGAACCTTCAGGTTAGGATAGCAAGCCTTGCAATGCAATTACACCTATGATTCGACTCGGAGAACACGTCTCTACACTACAAGTTGCTTCTTAATGAGTCAGGTGTTAGTGGTGTTAACACATGTGCCAAAGTATTGCAATGATTTCAGGATGCCCTGATGCCATTTGCATTCCAATATAAAGAATAACTTAAGCTAAACAAGGGTACATTGCACACTTTACGTAATCCTAGATGGTGTATCCTTGATCTGTATACCCCCATGCTTTATACCTGTCATAGTGCCTGCCTCTGCATCCGCTCTGCCAGGGTCTCACTCCCAGGCCATGTATAATGTTGTCCTGTGAACAAGAACTATTTATCCCGAGGGTAGGTGCAAGGATATTTGCCTCCCTGTGCGAAAAGACATTTGTGGCACCACGACCCCACCCACAGCCAGCTGAATGCTCTGGCTGAAATGATCCAGGCCTCTTCGCATGCATGACATGCACCTCACGCGTAGTGTGAATGACCTCCAATCTCACTGTTACCCCTACGGTTTTAAACGACCTTCTTATAACAGTAAAATGAAATCACTTTCTCTTAACACATAAGGTGTCTCATTGTAGTCCATGGCCCAAAAAGGGGCCTGCTAGCTATGAAGGATAGGGAAGGGTATGGAGGATAGCACAGGATATGTGAACGGAGGATAGCACAGGGGCAACGCGCTGGTCTTGGGGCCAAGACCATGCAGAGCAACAGAGATCTGAATCCAGGATCCGCCCTTAGAAACCAAACACAGGTAACGTCTTAGGCACGTTATAAATACATATATATGGCTACATATGTTTCCCCAAAAGGAAACATAGTAATATAAACATTTAAATTATGTAGAGTGCTTTTTATGCTATGTAGTGTGTATTTAAGTGTTTTTTGACTGATCCACCTATACCAGTTAGTAGGTAGGGATACTGCAGCCAGCGGCTCCTGATGAGTGTGAAAATAATTAAAGGTAACAAAAGGCACCTCTGCCTGTTTCCAGGCTGTATTTCAAATTCGCCAGACACCAGGCCACTCGATCTAGCCCTAGCCATCAGATATTCATACAGTGCAGCTGCCCACTAGAGAAAATGGGCACCCAACCCAAACCTCTACAATGGCATGCGCTTGAACTGGGATTCTACGCTGTCAAAAGGACACCTAATCCCGAAAAGTCCTCCCTCCATCTTTCATTGTCACAGAAAAATTGGTCTCTACAAATGACAGGTATTGCTTTGCAGGAAACACCCTCCCTGCTCCTCAAGCATGAATACGGATATGGTTTAGTAAATTTTGACACAATATTTGTGTGTCCTGTGTCCACATTCAACAAGGAAAGTGGACAGTACGAGCTGTGGTCAATCTAATCTTTTCCTGGATTAAGCAGAAGTAAAAACGTGAGTTTCCCAGTGGATTGAAATGAAACAGTCTTCAAGGCTTTACTATACACCGGCAACAAATGAGGGGCTAATATCAATCTGAATTATTAGTAGAACCCTAGGGGTATCCCCAACTGTGATGGGTTCCTCTAACGAGAATCACCCCTTCATAGTAAAAATAGGCAGGTCTGCCTCCCCAAGCCCGTCTAGCGCTTGGTCTTTAATCCGTCAAATCTGACATGCTTATGTTGTGAAAAGCACTGCAATACTGCAGAAAGACAACACTTATCCCAATAGCATTGTTGGGAGGGGGGCTGTGCCGTCCCACCCCCCTCAACGCTTTGGAGTGAGGCAAGATTAATTCAAAAAGGCCACTGTCTGATCATGCAAAACTCTACTAATTAAAAAGCATGTGAACACTTGATTGCTTGGGAATGCAGCATTGAAGTGGACATGCTAGCTGTATTCTAAGCTAACAAGGGATCAGTTACCAGGATGTGCATGGTATTGAGAACATTCAAGGGGGTAATGAGAAGTTTTCATCTCACACACAGATGAGAGCAACAGCAAAGAACTCTGCTGCTAAGAACGTTCTGCCAAAAAAAAAAGTACATGCACAATCTTATTAAGGAAAACATCATCATAGATGATCCAATACATATAGTAAAAACCTGTGTGGCTGGTTGGTGTGCCCCTATTCATGATCTGCCTGCTCTATAAGAGATGCCAGGTCATTGGATCCAGCCTGTCCCTCCGTCTTCCATCACGTGGGTGCTGCAGTGATCATCTTCTCACGTTGAAGGTTAAAACAAATAATGAACTACACTCCTGACATAATGCTGTTTCATCACTATACTGTGCACCTGGCAGGCCTCAAGACGGGTACAAATGAGGTTCTGTGACACGTTAACCTTCACATACACATTTCACTCACTCCCTTCTGCGCCATCCGGCTTCAAGGTCTCCACCCTCATTTTGATTGGTTATTTATAACCGAGTGGTCTAGCAGGATCCGTTTTAAGAGATGTCCTCTCTGCACTTTGAAGTGGCGTGCAGCTCTGAGGAGAGTGCAGGCCAGTTTTGGAACCCCGTGACAGAGGAGTTCAGGTGATCACACACATGTGATTAGGTTCTTGTGTGTGATGCGTGGGAAGTGTGTGAGGTGTGAGCACGTTGAGAGTGAGGTTGTTGATGTGACGTGGGTGAGGTTTGTGTTATTTTACATTAGTGTTTGTACTGTGAAGAGATTATTTTGGTAAGGCATTATAAGGTAAGGCAAAGGTAGGCACGGAGGGAGGCCAGGTGGTACCAAAATAAAATAAATGATTTAAAGGAAGAATATGGAAATAAACGTAGTGGTCTCATAATAGGCCTGGAATAAGTAGTGTTTATGTTAGCTTGTTATGTAAGTGTATTATATTAATGTTTTGTAGGATAAATAGCAGGCTCTGGGGGGCGGTAATTATGTGTGGTGTGGTGTGGCATTGGGTGATTTTGTGGAGTGGCGTGTGTGTGCAAGGAAGGGGGACAGAAGAGGGTGGGGGTTGATTTTCTCTTTTGTCATAACCAAGCGGCAGCGTGCGCGGCGCGTTAGCGGGACCTTGCGGGATCAGAAAGAGATAGACATCACTAGCATGGGGGAGGAACACAATAAGAGCATCTTGGAACACATGTCCACATTTTTAGAATAAGGGGAAACAGCTACAGAAGAGAAAAGGCATTTTAAAGCTCTGGCACATGTTTGAAGATAAAGAAGACCAAGGAGATGAAGTATGAGTACAGAGACAGAAAGATGGAAAGTGCAGGGAGAAGGAGAGGGTGAGTATATCCCCTGACAGCGTGTCCCACAGAAGGGTACACAGATCCGATCTATATGAACCCTTCGTTGCATACGCAGACCCGCCTGGCGTATCAGCATCCGTGGGTGTCAGGATAAGAGATTTCGAAGAAAGGTTGTCAGAGTTGTTAACAGAACTGAACAGGAGACAAGCATCTTCAAGAGAGGTGAGGGATGTAGTGGTACTGAAAGCCAGATCAGGAGAATGGAGATCATGACATATTTTGCTTAGAAAGAATCAGGGAGAAATAAACAATGTATGTATGGAAAAGGAAGGAGGAGGGGATAAGTGGACATACTTCGGATTAGATACAGTGGTTGGAGATGTCGAGAGGGAGGATGATGGTGACTTGTTCAATGAGCAGCAGGGTGAAGAAGAAGGAATGAGTGAAAAGGTGGCTGAGAGTACCGCCCGAGCAGTAGGCACGTGAGTGAGGGGCAGGTTGAGGAGTAGAACCGGCCATAGGGCAAAAGTAAGAAAAAGTGGAAGTGTGAAAAAGGGTATAAAAAGTGGGGTAGAGATGCAGATTCCCCTAATACATAAGGGAACGGGAAGAACACAGTTTGTGTTCTGGCCACAGAAGGATAATAATTATTTAATTATGGCCCTCCCACAGCTCGCAGCAGAGGCAAGCAGGTGTATATATGAATTTGAAAAGCAAACAGCAGGGGTTCCCTTGGCAATAGGGGATATCAATAGCTTGATGGTTGCTATATTTGGGGACCAGGCTGTGGACATGTAGGTTAAAGCTCGGTGTCCGGGAACAACCCTGGGGGACGATGGGCATGATCGAGCATTGTTTGAACAGAATTAGATCACAAGTGTGGGATGCGTTACGGAGGGCTTTCCCGGATACCCCCGATTTACAGTCCCTGATGACTGCATCAAGGACTGTAAATGGGGGGTATCCTCATCATCACCCATTGTACACTGGTAAAATGAGTGATGATGAGATCCAGCTAAATTACTTCTTAAATTACCAGAGATGTGGAGAGCTGAAACGGGGGGCACAGGAGGATCATTCAACATTGTTCTTCTATTTTATCGTAAATAGATGATTTCCAAAGGAAGTGTGAAAGGCTTTATATAAGATTGGGGGTATTGAGTCAAAGGGGGGGGCAGAGATACAGAGTACAATAGTGCACCATTGTGAAAGAATCACAGAGCGGGATAGGCAAACAGCCCAAAGGAGCTAAACGGAGGAAGTGAAACTGGTAGAAAAGATATTGGCAAAAGTTGTCGTCCAGGCACCTGTGCCGATGCCAGTACAGGTGGAGGGAACAGAGAGAACCCAGCAGGTCATGAGCACCACTATTGCTGCACTCTGGGCTGCAGGAGGACAAGGACAGTGTGGCGGGGACAACCGTATTCTGTCCCACAGTGGCAATAAGGAGGACCGCAGTGAGGAAGAGGGGGATTTTGAGGAGCAAGGCAATGAGGTTTTGGCCCAGGAGGGGGTGGGTCTTGATCATGCCATTGTTGGAATTATTAAAGGTGGGGGAATTTTGCAGGGGAATTCAGAAGCAGCTCAGCAGTGGGGTATAATAATTGGTCACAGCAACAGGTCCCAGGGCCCCAAGGACTAGGGTACCTGCAACAGGGTCAAGGATATCAGAACCAAGGGTAGCCACAGGAACAACACCAAACATATAATCAGCAGCGCCAACCCAACGCCACAGCAACAGCAGTGCAGGGCTGCCCCGGTGAGCATGATGCCCAGCCGGGATACCGCTCCCTTTAGAGGAGAAGCAGTGATGGGTGGCAACTCCTTTTCGTTCCCGGGAACAAACACTTATCCCGATTAGGACATCCCGCAGAGAGCACTTGCGTGTCCGGTTTTGTCAATGACCATCCACCCTGAAGAGGAACATTTTGTTGGGACAAGATAGTAAACAAACAGTTCATATTTATGGTGGATTCGGGTGCAACTAAATGATGCATCATGGAGAGAAATGTCCCCTTATCAGGAAAATATCTTGATGTGCAGGGATTCTCTGGGGCTATTTATAAGGTTCCATATTCTGAGGAGCTAGACATAAAGGAGGAAGGGAGAGTAGTGCAGGCACCCTTAAAATATTCAGAAAGTTCCCCCGGTATTTTTCTGGGCAATGACCTGCTAAGCAAGTTAAACATGATGATATCATTTACAGATTGTGGTACAGTTTGCTACACGTCTGGGCTGTGCGCTCTAAGAGTGATGTTGATAATACACACAATGACAAGGGAAGTGGTGGTCCACAGCCTTCCTGTGTATCCTAAAATGTTCTTTTATGGTTCTTTTAGAGGTGGTGCCTCAGATTGCTAAACAGTGTTGGCGAGTGCCCACAGATTTCATCTTTCGTCCAGCAGTGTCACCTGAGGTAGTAGTGGGGACAAAATTGCCACTGGATTTGCAGGGATTGTTGGTCTCTGACAAAAGGGTTGTTGTGTTAGAAATCAACAGGGATAGGTGTGAGTGGCACACAGTATTCTATATTGATCCAACAGTACAGTTAAAGGAGGTAATAGATGATGAGTTGTTGGAGAAGAATGATAAAGATAGCGATTTGTATCCCTTGTGACATAATGATACAGTACCGAAGGGTGCAGTACCCCTTGATGGCAGTTCTAACCCCACCTCTATTCCAATTTACAACATATGCCATCACAGCTGTGAACTACAAATCCACACGATGTAGGATTATTGAAAGATGTGACCCTTGTACGTATAACACTGAAGCCAAGTGTGGTGCAGCCCCGGGTACAACAATATCCATTATCGAGGGAGGTGGAGGAGGGTAGCAGAAAGACAATACAGGTCTTACTGGGCCAAGTGATCATTGTTCCATCAACGTCTCCGTGTAACAATGCGATAGACACTGTCAAAACATGAACAGGGGGCAATTGGAGAATGATCCAGGACTGATGACCCCTCAATGGCGTGGTACAGAAAGAATTTCCAGTCGTCCCGAACACTGTGACAATTTTATGCAGCATCCCCAAAGAGGACACACGCTTCACTGTAGTGGACTTGAAAAATGCATTCTTCTCAATTCTACTCCATCCTGATTCGGGTTACCGCACAGCATTTACACAGGACCAGATCTGGTTTGAACATACTATTTTACCTCAGGGGTACTGTGAGAGCCCGAGAATTTTTAACAGCATATTGCATGCTGATTTAAGGAACATTCAGGTGCCCTGTATGATTATCCAGTATGTGGACGATTTCTTAGTATGTAGAGACAGTGAGAAACCCTGTAGCAGGGATTCCATAATGATGTGACTATTGCTGTCCTACAAGGGGTACAAGGTTGATAAGGCTCAATATTCTCAACATGAGGTGCTCTATCTGGGGCAGTTCATATCAGCAAATGGTAAAAGAATACTACCAGGCCGGGTAGCGTCAGTACGTGCCACCCACAGAGCCGCCTCAGTTTAAGAAACACAGATGTTTCTGAGCCAGTGTAACTACTGTAGGGCATGGATCTTAGATTACACAGCATACACAAGGCCACTTTTGCAGGCTTTAGGGAATCGCAAAAAAAAAGTTAAAGTGGATAGCAGACATGATCAAACTATTTGACAATTTAAAAGAGGTACCCGTACTGGTCTCCCCAGAGTACATACAGGAATTTTACTTATTCTCACGGTAAGATGGTCAGTTTATGACAGCTATACTTACACAAAAGAGTACTATGAGCCATGGCCAATTGGCCTATTGTAGCATCAATCTGGATGCAGTGATGCAATGGCAGTTAATGTGCGAACAAGCTTTAGCAGCTGTTGCTTTCACAAAAATGAAAAGTTACTTAATTGTAATGGGATGCTCAGTTACGTTGTATGTGGATCGCTATTTGTTTGCAATTCTGGAAAGTTCAAATACAAGATTATTATTTCCAAGCCCTACATTCATGTGGTTAGATGCAAGACAGTGAACCCTGCCACCTTCCTAACAGACATTCCAACTAGAGAGGACCTAGCGGTGCACGAGTGTGCCACATACAAGGGGGAGGAGGACAACATCCCCACAGCAAGGGAGTTTGCATTATATTAGGGTGAGAGGATGAGATACTTTTCGTTGACGGGTCTTCCACAATTGACCCAGAGGAAGGGCAAAAGCGGACAGGGGCAGCCGTGGTACGACTTGAGGAAGGGGAGTATAAGACAGTGGCCCTAATTACGAGGTTGGTGCTAAGAATCTGCCTTTAACGGCATGCCGGTAATACCATGTCCGTGTTGGCTCGATCCCGCAAACAGCGGGTGATTACGAGTGCGCGAGCACGCACTCCTCTGCATGCCGTGAACGGCCCTACCGGCATTGCTGTAACGAAACGCAAATCCCCGGATAGCGGCATCAACGAATGCACAAATAACAACTCCGCCCTCAGCAACCCCTGGAAAGCAGTACCGGTATTAACATAATGGTAAGAACGGGCCCGTTATTAATGTTCCCGGAATTAATGTCATTGCGCCAGAACGGGAAATGCTTTGGCGGCCATCTTCAAAAACACAATCCATTGCCATCCTCCACATACTGGACCTTCACCACCAAAACTCCAAGCACACCACGGACAAAATGTCAAAGGCTACCCGGAAAGGCACTGCCCGCCTGCAGAAACCACGATTTAAGGATGAGGAGCTGAACATGTTAGCCTATACCCTAGTAGAGAATGCGGATGTGGTATTCTGCAGCGACCTCAGGCGTCCAGTCCAGCTGAGGAAGAAGGCCATCTGTGAGGAAGTGGCTAGGATAGTAAGTGCGGTCGGCACCACCGCACGCACAGTGCACAATTGCAAAAAGCACTGGTATGACCTAGGCTGAGAGTGCGGAACATCTTGTCGCCCAATCGGAGCAAGGGGCTGGTATCAGGTGGCAGACCTCACTCACCCATCATATTGGCCAGATGGGAGGAGACTTGCAGCTCAGTGATAGATGTGGAGTCAGTGGAGTTGAGTTTGGGGTGCCAACATCGGCAGATGAAGGTGAGTGTCCCTGCAAACATGCCACAACCAGTCACCACAGTTGACCGCCAAATGTGACACCGATGACAGCCAATACATGGCGCATCATACACACTTACACATATCCATATACACATGCTGGGCTGTTAAGGAGAATTCTCATTCTATGGCTAATTTCCCTTACCTATAGAGTCCCCCAGCAGCCTTGCTGGATTTGAAGGGTTTGATTCTTTTTACCTGCTAAGAGTGAGACTCTTATTTTCCACTCTTAGGCATTTTTGCTCTGTGTGTTCTATGCTATTTTTGTGTTTAATGCCTATGGGATTTTCTCTCACCCATAGGAACCATTGTTATGCACATGTGTTACCCTGTACCCTCAGTGCAGTGACACAGGGGTGTCGTAGCGACCCCCAAACATAGACTCCATACCCTGGGACTGACTACAGTCTCCCAGGGCATGTAAAGCCCCATAGGCTTCACTAGTCTATGGAGGTACTGGAAAGGGTTAATAGTTTTTCCCTTGGGTTCATTTTCGAGGGGGTCTCTTAAAGTCCCGCTCTCTAAAGTTTCTGGCTGGTGGCAGTGGTTACTACCAAAAATATTCAACTGCGTATATTTTCCTATGGGATTTTCCCATTGTTCGAGGTTAACACTTTTACTGACAGCCTCTAACATACCACCAGTTTATTTTATTATTAACTTTACTCTGGTAGGTTTTATTTGCCAGAACTTTAATATAACCTCTTTCTCGTGTCTTACTCTAAACTCCTAACCCAGGTCAGGGATGCTTTGTTCACTCTTTTGGCGGGCTTCTGCCAAGAAGCCCTCCTTTCAGCGCCTCTGAGTCTGGGGTGGGTCTGTTGTTTGGGAGGGGGAGTAGAACCCCTGGACAGAGTTGCCGCAGCAACTCAGGTCGCACTCTAACCTGATAGGTTGGAGAGTCTCCCGCCAAGAAGACCACTCCACTGTGTGAGTGACAGCTAGGCTGTATGAATGGGTCTCTTTCTGCATAAAAGCAGGGTCCTGAGGACTGGAAGAGCAAGACGTTGCCACTGGAACTACAGAACCGAAGGGGAGAGAAACAACAGACATCTTCAGCATCTACACCACCGGTCTCACCACTTTCCTTCCACACGACGAGGCGAGATCTTCATCGAAAGAGCCTTCTTCCCTTGAGCTGGTGGGAACAACCAGTTAACCCATCGCTCCTCCGGACCTGCCTTGGTCGAATCGACAGTGCCCAGCACTTGGAGACTGAATAGCCAGGCAGCTATCGACCCAGAACGTGGTTAAAAGGAGCGTACCTTTTAAACTTTGTTTGGCAGCACCGCGGCTGGTGTCATTCCTGGGTAGTGCAGTGACTCGAACCTTCCTCCACGACGAGAGTCCCTCTTCCTCTGCTGGATATCTCGAACTGCAGGAACTACCAGGAGCAACCTCCACCACAGGAGCAGCTTCTTCACGTTTAAGGTACATTGTTCCGCAAGGCCTCCCTTTCCCCGTGGTAGCCCTAAAGGTGTTTTAAATCCTTTATCTACTTGTTGGGTTGTCCGCCCTCTCTCTTAACCTTGTCTTTCACCTCGCATCTACCTTTTCAACATTCGTTTACCAAAGACTTGACTGCAGCTACAAGAACATTTTTGCTCCTAAGCTCTTGGTCCTGTAACACTGACTCTGGCTCAGGCCTATTGACTCTGGCTGATTTGGTAGATCTGCTCTCACTAGATTGATTTTCAATAAGAAATGTGTTGATGCATCTGAATCTTCTAAACCCCTCTTCCTTCCTACTGTTTTAACTTGTGGAGTGCCATTTTGCTCATTTTTCATTCACTTATCTTTCTGCTAAAGTGTCACTGTGCATTACTTGTTCACAAAACTTCACGGAAGTGTTGCTAGGGGGTGTCTGAAGATATTTTGGTTTAACTTGTGCTTTCCCTCCCTTTTGTTAAATTGATAGAGTGCCATTTGTAGTTGGTCTTCACTGTGCCATTTTGCTCAGTTTTCACTCTACCGCAAACTTGTCTACAATTGAATAGGGAGTTGTATATACTTTTCCTTGACTAAACTTAACTTACTTTATCAACTGTGATTCATGTGTTGAACTAGATGTGTATAGAATAAATATATTCTCTTTTTGATACAAAGCTTTGGTCAGTGTTTCCTTGTACCTAGTACTGTAATACCTATTGTGTAAACCCTGAATACTGCTCATCACCCTCTTGAGATAAGTCTGACTGCTCAGCCACAGCTACCAACTAAACCTTTGTGGTACAGACTGATACCAAAGGGGATTTATTGCTCTCACCTGTAGTCCTAATCTGGTGTAGTGCTCCCTAAGGGAACTGCACTGGATTCTGCCTAACATGGACTCACCACTATCACATCCCAATGCATGCTGCATGCCGCTCCCATACACGAATACACACCCGACACACAGATGACCTGCATGTGTCACACAGCACGCAAGCCACAACGCACATCAAGGCTCCACAGCAGACACCATGATGTATATGTGAACACCAGCATGATTGCAAAACATCACCCCCCAACCTTGCACATACCCAGTCCGCTGCAAAGCCAGGCCTGCAACTGATCACATGGCACCAACTGCACAAAGACAAACGCATGCATGATGCAAGCACCACCATCACTGATGCCCTGTCACTCTCTGTCCCCCACAGGTAAGGATGCAGACACCGAAGAAGCACATGGAAGTGCACAATCCACAACACCAGCCAGAAGGGCCAGGGGCCAAGATGATGGCACCAGGGCATCTACTTCGAGGGAACCAAGGATGGGCCAAGCGGCACACAAGACAACAACCAGTGCCCAACCACCCACGCTGCCACCCACACAGGACGAGCAGACACCTGCCCCTGCACCCCTGGACATACAACCTACACAGGCCGAGGACACATATTCTGGCATGCACAATGATGGCACACAGCCCGCTGCCGCAAGCGCAATTGGGGAGATGGCTGCATCGGCACAGCATAGTGGCGACGAGGAAGCTGGCCCTGACGATTACACCAATGCAGGAGTCCTCCACTCAGAGTCTGTAGTTTAAACCCCCAGCCCGCAAGTCACCCCACAGGACACCCCTCGCCAGGATTCATCAGAACAGGGCAGCCATGGAGAGTGGTCTCCAACATTGCACAGCCCCATATTGCCTGCAGTATCACCACCTGACCCACCAACCACCACCAACACTGCTATACAGGACCTTGAGGGACGTTTGTCCAGGATGGAGGGCCGGCAGGAAGAGATGCAAGGCTAAGTCAAACAGTACCTTGCTGAAGGCGAGGCAACACACCGTGTCATCCATGATAGCACTGCAGTCTTAATCCAGGCCATCAACTCAAACGCTCAGCAAGTGCAGGATGGATTCAATGCTTTGGGCCAGATCCTCATCAGGATTGCATATAGCATGGCACACTGCGGCTTTGGGGACACAACCATCTACCTCATCCGCATCAACCACGCCAGCAAGTTATAGGCAGACCAGCCCCGTGCGCATGTTCCTGCGAAGTGCGCGGTGCTCAGAGATCCAATCCCCACCTTCGAAGGGAGCTCCAGAGGAGCAGGGCCACCCTGCACAATCTGTTTAGCACCACATCCAGACACGTTGTGCCATTGATGATTTTAGGTGTTAGGGGGAGGGTGGAGGGTGGTGGTGGGTGTAGTACTGGGTGTTAGGGGGAGGGTGGAGGGTGGTGGCGGGTGTAGTACTGGGGGTATGTGGTGGTGTGACGGGGGAGAGGGGAAGGGGTGTTTCGGGGCGTTGAGTGTTTAATCATGTCGTACAAACCATCACTCAAATACAACTGTTGTGTAAGAAACAACACATGAGTGGACATTGCTTCTTTGGTGTGTGGAAATGTATTCCTTCATAGTGCACTGTGCCCATATATCCTCACACCCAGTGCCCACAGTTTCCAATACATGGCACCCTTTGCATCCCAGTACATCAGAATGATTGGTCTATGACCAATTGGTGCACTGCACGACCCTCAAGTGTATTGCATCCTGGCCTATGTCCATCATCTACTCCTTCCCCTCCTTCTACTTCACCAGGTGGTGGCAGCTGCATGTCAGGTGGCAGGGGTACATTCCACCGGATGCACATGTTATGCAGCATTGCACATGCCTTGATGATCTTGCTCACCTTCTCAGGCCCGTAAATTAGGGCGCCACTCGACCTGCTGAGGCAGCGAAAACTAGCCTTCAACATGCCAAAAGTCTGCTCAATGACCACATGCGTTTGTGTATGTGCAAGATTGAAGTCCTCTTTGTGCCTGTTCTGCGGATTATTGACAGGGGTGAGGAGCCACGCTTTCAGGGGGTAGCCATCTTCACCTGCATGAAGGAGGTATGTGTAAGGATACTGCTCAGTTGCCATATGTGCTCCGCCTGTACATCTTTTTTGTCAATATGTACTATCCCGTCAATGGCAGCCACTTCTACATAACTATCTGCCCTGTACAGTACTTGTCAATCCATGGTGCCAGCTTGGGTGAGTACATGATTTAGGGGCCTACACATTGGAACCACCAGGCACCCAGATGCATTGTCAAGGTCCTTTATGTACGCACATGTGTAGCCCCCCGCCCTCTCCTCCCATGGCCCAGTGGCCATTCCCCTTGCATATGCATGTAGCCCCCGACCCTCTCCTCCCATGGCCCAGTGGGCAGACTCACCCAACAGCCAGCCACTACGTATGACGTCTCCTTCAATGTAGTAGGGTGGTGAGGAGTTCCGCAGCACCATGGCATCATGCGTGGATCCTGGGTATCTGGCACAGCAATGTGTTATTATCTGGCTGGCATCACACACCATCTGCATGTTGATGGAGTGATATAGCTCCCGATTGCGATACACTGCCTCCACGGCATGAGGGACTACCAACTCTACGTGGGTGCAGTCGAGGACACCAATTACATTGGGCATGCCTGGCAGTGCATGAAATGCTATTTTGGTGGCATTTGCCTCCTGTGGTGTCCATATTGGGGATATGTAGGTCCTTGCATGCTTTAGTAGGGCATCCAGCACTTGGTTTAGCACGACAAAGAAGCATGATTGTGACATGCTATGCATTTGGCCCACTGTGTGTTGGTAGGTGCCTGTGGCCAGGAAGTGGAGCACAGATGCTACCTTCAGCAGAGGGAGGATGGCTGTGCAGATGTTGATCAGGCTGATCAGGTCTTCCTGGATTAATTCCACTATGGTGGTGATGGTGTCCCTGCCCAGGCCGTACAGGTTGTGGATCTGTGCTGGGGTTAAGTCAAATGGATTGGCCCTTATAAATGGAATTGGTGGCTGTCTGCGGGGAACAACTACCTGCACTGGTGGGATTTGCTGGGCCGGTCTCACCCTCCTTCTCCTCCTGTGTCTCCTCTGTGTTGCCTGTTGTACTGCCTGCTCAAGGAGTAGCAGTGCAGAAATGTCCTCCAGCCCCAATATGGCAAGTGCAAATGGTATCATTTTGGTGTGGGGAGGGGTGTGGTGTGTTGGTGTGCTCCTTTTGTGCTGGCCCTGACTCCATTGCCTCCACCTGTGCTGATTTTGGGCACCTGTGGCAGTTGGTTACACAGCAGATTCCTGTTAACTGGTGATTGAGGCTTTGAGAGTGTCTCAATTGGGTCATGTCACTATATATTCTGATTTTGCGAACATCACAACAACTGTGCACACTGGTCTATCCCACTGGAAGAGGAGGGGGGGGTTGGAGGATGGATGGATCCCCAGTGCAGCATGCAGCACTATTGGAAATACTGATAGAAGTATGATACCAGCCATCTGTTGTGGCAGTGATCAAGTGCGCCTCCCACACTAACAGGACAGACGTAATATTGATGGGGAATGCAGCCCCAATGCTGTAGCCAAAAAGGTGGCATATCTGCCTATTGAAATACCCACTAAATACGATGTGACTGCTTCACCTGCAAGCGAACATCCAGCAACTTACACAGCATAGCCCATCTCCCAGTTCATCGAACTACAAGGAAGGGCACCTGAATAGAGAAAGAGTTGTGGTTACGGAGAGGTTGAAGGCAATCCCCAACCAATCTGTTATGGAGACAAGAGAGCTGTGGGAAAACAGTAATGCCCCAAGAGCTAACAGTAGGAGCCTTCAAACAGTTACATTACCCATCTCACAGTTCAAAGAAGCGCATAGCAGCAGAGATACCAGTGGATTGGTTTATTTCAAACATCCAGGAGAGCATTACAGAAATGGTTGAACTTTGTACCACATGTGAGAGTTTCAGTACATGGATGACACCATGAATGTGACAGGGCAACTTGCCCCACCCTACAGAGCCATTCCGTGAACTACACATCGAGTATGCTGGTAAGGGTGAGCGGTGTAATGGTTCTAGGTATCACTTAGTAGTGGTTTGGCCTTTTTCAAGGTGGGTGGAGGCCGAGCCATGCGTACACCCGGATGCCAAATGTACTGCTAGATTTTTGGTGTGATAGTTTTTTGGTTGGTGGGGTGTGTGCGAGGTTTTAAGGTCAGACAACGGCACACAGTTTTTCATTGCCTTATTCTAGCACATCACATTACTACTCGGCATTGAGCACCAGATGTGTTCAATTTACCACCCACGAGCCAACGGCATTGTGGAGAGGATCAATGGGCTCCTCAGAAGTAAATTGTCCAAAATGCGTACTACATTGAACAACTGGGTGCACTGTTTGCCCATGGCCCACTTCAGTTTACACACACAGCCCAGACCAGTAAAGACTACCATTTGTCACCTCACAAAGTGGTCACTGGTCGGCGTATGCACACCCCTGTATGCCCTAGAAGAAGAGCTTCATACACACATAGGGCAGCAATGGTGCTAGTAGATTAGTTGAAAGACTATTTGACCAATCTAACTAGGGCAATTAAGTGTGTCTTCTGACAGATTGCACCTCCCAGGATTGAGACGACAGAGACACCGGATGCATAGCGACTACAGTGACAGATCTCAAGCATATGACTGTTAAGATGGATTTCTGAACTCGGACCTGGAGGGGCAGAGGTTCAGAAGCTCAGCCTAGTTTCTTGGAATAGGGTAACATCTGGACAAGCCAGAACAATCAGGGTAGCAATGGCGGCGGTCAAGACTAAGTCTCAAGAGGGGTGAGGGTGACGGAAAGACCTCAATGAGCACACAAAGCAAGGACACTTACAAATTACTCCAGACAGGTGTTATATTAAAAATATAGACACATTTATTACAACGCCTTTGTAACATTGACCATAGCAAAGAATCACAATAATACTAAAGTAAACCAACACATCACAATCAATATGATATATATACAAGACCGAGGGGTCTAAGGAGTTAGGAGCACGTAATATGTAGACCACCTAGATGGGGAGGAAAACAGGCAGTGCAAGTAATCATTAGACCCAGTTCGACATCAGAAATACACGCGCTGGTGCCAATGGATAAAGTAGGGCCTTGTCAAGGGTCTCAGGCAGTTCAGGTAGGTGAATGAAGCGATGCAGAACCAGTCCCCACTACTCAAGCAAGGCCTCCACTTGTGGGCAGAGGCAGGGTGAGAGTGCGGGATAGAGTCACTATTTCGCAACAGGGGTAGAAAAGAAACAAACTCCTGCGCGAGGGGCCACCGGTTGGGGTATGGACTACTCACCGGTCCCCGACGCAGGCAGACCCAGACTTCTCCAGTTCAGTTCACGTTGCTGGCAGGTTCAGCTGCGATGATCAGGATGTCTTGACACCGTATAGATTCTGTGTTAGCAGGATGCAGGGTCGAGGGTGTCCCAAAGGCAGCGGACATACACAGATTGTTACCACAGCAGGGCAACACGGCAACCGCGTTTACTCTGTTCCGGGCGCACTCGTCTCACTTCAGACCTGGGAATGCCAAGTGTACGAAATTCGGTGTGAGGGTGCCGTGGACGGAGAGCAAGCAGGAAACCAAGTTTCGAGGGCTTCCCCGAAACAGCGACGGTGACATGGCAAAGCGTCCTGCGTAAGATGTTCAGCCCACTGGTTGTCCCAGGGACACTTTCGAAGAGGCTTACTTGCAGGGTTTGATGAAGGTGCCGGGAATAGTTGATCCCACTATTCCAATGGGACAAAGCACCTTCGCAGACCTTCTAGGACGATCAGATGCAGAGGGGTCTCACAGGATGACAGCAGTTCAGGGTGCCAAACCTTCAGCGGGTCACCCGAGGTTTCTCGACTCAGCTTCTGGTTGCAGGATATTTGGCTCCATATCCCTTGTTCGGTGTGAACTCAGGAGATCGACCTGGTAGTGGTGTTTTCAGCCTCCTCTTATCCAAAGTTCTCTTCGCGCCAAAACAGAGAGGACCCAATGGGAGATCTGCTCACAAACACTCACACCATACATGGACCTATCACGGACCACGGTGGTCCCAGGCATTCAGGACACTCCCGACTCTTTGGCACCCAGGATGTGTATTGGGAACAGACATCCCAGCCCACATGCTGGAGGCACACAAGGCATGCAGAAGCCCGCAAAAGCTTTGGGTTTCGCGGGAAAGTGCATGACCAAATAAGGACTGGCCCGGGTCGGCTCGACCTGGGGAAGGTGAAGGGGCAAGACGGTCAGCGGACAGGACAAAGAACCTCGTGGCATGGCCATTGTTGAGCAAGGCCACTCATTTGTGCCAAACACGGTTAGCGTGGATAACATGGCGAAGAAGGGTTCAATATATCATTAAAGAAGGATAAGACGGTAAACTTTGTCTACTTACACCCCTCTCTCTCCCCCATCAAGTAGAACCCTCTGAAAGATTTTCCAGGCACTACAAGTCTTGACAACACAGACTGCGTGCAATATTCCAAATTTCAAAAAACATTCTGTTTTATTCAAAATATTTAAATTAAAACATGAAATACTACCGTCACCTAACACAGTGTAAATGCTAACACTAAAACCTACAAAATCTAAAAAGCTGGACTTCAAAATAAACACATACCCAAGACACAAACGAAATCACATATCACAATACCCAAACAAGCCTAGATGTGTCAATAAAAAACATATAATCCCAACATGTTTCTGTTCTGTAGTGCCCCTTTCAGGCAAACATTCTTCAGGGGAAACTTTAAAGCATCCAATATTCTTCTCAACACTGTGTTGAATGGGTAGTTTCAGGCAAACAGCCTGCAAGGAAAAGAGACAGAGGAAACTAATCAGTCCCACAGGGGGGGGGGGTATTACCAAATGTAAGTGTGGAGTCAGCTCAAAAAAGGAAGCAGCTCCACCAGAGGTCTAAATATCCAATTAAACCACTAAGATTTACTTTAACATGATGAACCTTCAATGCACGTGTGTGAATGACCGATAAGCTAGTTTTTCTTCATTGAAAAACCAAAGTTCTTCAAAAGGCATCCTAGTCCGCCGAGATATCGTCACACCTGGAAAGAACACATCAAACTGCCAATGAGCCATCCATACTATTTTGGCCACATGTCACTAAAGTGCAACAGTCATGGTGAGTTCGGAAAATGACAAACACTGAGCAATACCTTCATACTGATGAAACAACCCACAACGTGGGGCAACGAAAGGGATTCCCTTGTTGTAACACACGGATCCAATCCACAGAAAACTGTACAATGCCAAAGTACCAATCTGCAATTCAAACAGAGAATCACAAGCCAACTCAAGATCACTACACAGTGTCCCCAAACACCACAATTGCCAGAAGTTGGAGTGGAAACCATGGTGCTCGGTATTTAGGTCTAATGGGGTGCCAAACAGGGTCCCACAACCAACCCACCCATGGTCATGCATTCAAGTTAATGGCATACATCCTGCTGAACACAACTAATCCTTTCCAAAATGAGGAAAACATGTGTAAACATGCGTGCTAGCAAGCTGGGAGACATGGAGTTGCAAAAAGCCGTGCCCAGCAAACCTCTACTTCACATGTGCAGCGTGCGGAGGAAAATGAATAAAACGTGCGGTGGATAATGAATAAAACTAGCCCACAAAACCGACCGTCACGTGTCTACTGTGTTAAAGAGACAGCATGCTTACCTTTAATTTCACAATAGCACATTCGCTAGTGACTCGCGGAGGTTAAGGACAGATCGAGCGATTCCTGCATGCATTTATGCCAAATATAATGACAAGGTCCGGATAGCAACATGCTGTTAACTTCCAGGCAAACACTGAAAAAGGACTACACTCTACAGCGGAGCACTTGCTGACCAACAACACGGCAGCCATATTTGCATGAAAACACACAGCAACTAAGGCAAACAGTGTTGAGGGAATAAGTGCAACGAGGGGGCACAAACAAACAAAGCTTGTAGCACGTTGCAGATGTAAAGCAGAAACATATTCAAAATATATATATATCGATATGGCAATTATAAATGCTGAGACGTTACAAGCTCATACTGTACAGCAGAGCAGTCACTGGCCAACAGCACGACGGCCATATTTGCATGAAACCACCCAGCAACTAAGGCAGTATTGAGGGAATAAGTGCAAAGGAGGAGCACAAACAAACAAACAAAGCCTATAACACGTTGCAGATGTCAAGCAGAAGCATATTCAAAATATATATATCTCGGTATGGCAAATACAAATGCTAAGGGGTTACAGGCTCATGTAGGCAAAAGACCAGGCATGGCCAAAATTGCAACATGTATCATACAAAGGATGACTTAAACCAAAACATGATCATATCATACTTTTATGTTTGGCTCACCAAATGCCAATCAATACTTTCATTGAGCCCCAAAACATTGCTTTGCAATTTAAAAATAATTTTCTGTTCCAGGTTAAGCAATTTCTGGTCAGTCTCAGCTTTCCCATGGCCATGCACTTTTTTCAATATGAGCCACGTAAAGCCATTACAGCCATGTTTCATATCGAGGAAATGTTTCACTAAAGGGGCTGCAATCACTTGATTTCTAATGCAGCTGCGATGTTCCACCATGCGGACTTTGCATTGTTTATTGGTCTTGCCCACATAATGTAAGCCACAAGGGCACGTAATTAGATATACAACATTAGATGTATTACAGTTGGTCATTTCATGAAACACCCATTTAAGATCCGGCATAATTTTTATTGATCTGATTTCTTTGGTTTGAGCACACATACTACATTTACCACACGGAAAATGACCTTTTATTTCAGGTAGGCCCCACAGTCTAGTTTGTCTCACCAATGGTATACTTGTTTCAGTCACATCATTCCTAATCAAAATGTTCCTTAAATTCTGACTTTTTCTGAAAGCCACCAAAGGAGGCAAAACTTATTTTCCTCTGTACACCTTCTTCCATGTTTTCATCACAATAGATTTGATTTTGTAAGATGAATTGGAAAAATTGTTAACAAAAACAGTACCAATCTTTCTTTTCATTTTCACATTTTTCTCCAAAAGAGCCTCCTGATTGTTATTATATGCTCTTTTTGATAGCCTTTGTTTAACAGTTTTTGGGTTAGTGCATCCGCACTATGACAGAAGTCCTCTTTCCTACTGCTGTTCCTTTTCAACCTTAAAAACTGTCCAAAAGGTAAATTAGTTTTTAAATGCTTAGCATGATGGCTATTAAAGTGCAGTAGAGAATTCTTATCAGTAGTCTTGGTATAGGGCTTTACTTTTAACACACCATTGTCATGAAAGATATTAATATCCAAACAATGAGTCTCAAACTCACAAATAGATCCCGTGAATTTCAAAAAGTGATTCTGTTGGTTCAACCAAGTCACAAAACACTCGGCTTCTTCTCTCGTGCCATCCCATACAATAAGTATATCTTCTATATACCTCAGCCATTTCCTCAAATGATGGATATGAGGATTAGTGGCTGGGTATATCACCATTTTTTCAAAGTATTCAACATAGAGATTAGCTAGGTTGGGGGCCATGGCCACCCCCATGGCAGTACCTTCTATTTGTTGGAAGAAAAGTACCCTGAAATTGGAAGAAATTTTGGGTTAGAGCAAACTCAGTACACCACATGATAAAGGCACTGCTCACAGTGTGTCCATCCTCTCTGCCTAACAAAATTTCTTCAACCACCTCTAATGTAGCTCTTTGAGGTATCATCGTATAGAGGGATTGAATATCCAAACCTATCAATAAAGACAGGCCTGGAACAAATTCAATGTTCTCTATTTTGTTAATGGCGTCGGTGGTATCCCTCAAGTAACTTTTCATTTTCAAAACAAACGGTCGCAGATAAAAATCTGCGAACTTGGACAGTAGTTCCAGAATGGAGTTGACCCCAGAGACAATAGGACGACCAGGGGGGTCTACTAGTCTCTTATGTACCTTGGGCAAAATGTAGAACACAGGTATCCTATCTTGTTCCCTGGTTAAGAACTCAGATTCTTGTTTGCTAATCATTTCAGAATCACATGCTAAAGTAACTTTTTCTTTTATGATCTTAGTCAATCTAGCAGTGGGGTCACAAGTGAATTTCAGATAGCTCCCATTATCAGAAAGAAGTCTCTCACATTCCTTTATATAATCACTGTGATTCATCAAAACAATGGCTCCCCCTTTGTCTGCTTGTCTGATGATCAGATTCTTATCCTTAGCGAGTTTGAAGGCAGAAGCTCTCTGAAGCTTATTAAAGTTCAAATTATGAGATTTCTCGCAGGACTCTAACTTACGAATTTACGCCAACACCTGTCTTTCAAAAACAGTCGATTCGGCTGTGTAAGAATGGCTGGGGGCACAGAAAGTAGACGCATTACGCAGACCACTGCAGTTGTTGCTGTTGTAGCCCTCGTGTTCACTGAAATATTCATTGAGGCGTACTTTACGCATGAATGAAAAAAACTGCGAAATTCAAAAGGATCATGGGTTTTCGTCATTACAAAGCTCAGGCCCTTGTTGAGAGTATTCTCTTATTCTGGAGAGAGTACATGATTAGACAAGTTAATCACCACTGATTCCTTGTCCGACTCCTTGTCCTGACCTCATTGTCCCAGTCCCCTCGATTGGGGCCCTGCCCTAAAAAAGGCGTCCTTTGTTTTTGTCTATTGCCACCTCTCTGGCCCCTTCCTCTGCCTCTGCCCGGGGTGGATTGAGCTGCAGGTTCATTGTCTACTGTGCTCTCTTCACCTGAGCTATATGAAGTGTCCCTAAAATGTACACGTCTTTTATTTTTGGGAACCTGAAATGTATTACCAAATTTGTGACCCTCTACAACATAAGGGAAGGCCTTTTCATGGGTGAAATTTGTGAGGTCTTTTTTCAGCCTTTTAACCCTTTCTAGGGTTGTATCATTTTTAAAGTCTATTAATCCTTTGAGATGTTGTTCTAGTTTTACTTTAAAAGCATCTAGATCAAGATCTTTTCTGAGTTCTTCTTCCAATTTTGTAATATCTATCTCTATTTTCTTTGAGACTTCAGTGGCTGTGTCAATGATTAAGACTAACCAAACCCTCCCGCACTTGTTTGATATGTAACTCCATTTCAATTTGAATTCCTTGTTGTCTAGAAATAGACGTGGCTCATTTCTCACTATGAGACCCTGAGGAAGGGCCTGATTTTTCAAATACTCGAGCATGATAGCTCCATGTAGCTGAGTATGTATGAGGCGTTTCCTCAATTGGACTGATTCATCCCATTGATCATTGCTGTTGATATTAATCTCATTCTCGCTGGTTCCTGCCAGAACTGATAGTGTGTCTAACAATTTTTTCACATGATCCTCGCTGTATGCTAGGCACTTATCTGAGGCCGTAGCCATATTGTATGGTTGTGAGGCAAGTAGCGTAGTGTTCTGGAGTGATACAATATCTTGTTATTCACAACCTACGAGACCACAAGAGCCTCTATAAACATGTATTCAAAATAGGTACCAGGAAGAAGGGTTCAAAACACAAGTGAAACGATAGCTGCCACCAGTCCCGTCCGTGACACACTTGCACAGTTCATAATATGTCCAGCGAGAGTTGCTAGGGCCTTTGGAATGACTAGAGACCCAAGAGCGTGGTAAAGTAAGTTATGGTGCGCTCTTGCTTCATGTTGCACAAAAGCTGCAACATGAGGAAAGGACTAAGGGAAACAAAGTCTCCCAGTACTGACTGTCTTAAGGGCATGTCAGTTTCCTCATAAGAATGGCCCAGAGGAGTGCGGCAGAAGGCTGCGCTTCTCTGGCAAAGTCTAGATCCGGGTGTAAAACAACAGCAAAAAGTTTGGGGGTTGCCACATGGAGGGAAAATTACATACAATTATGAAATCTTTCCTAACAATGACCACACAACTGCTGCTGCCTGGTGACTTCATATACATCTGTAATTTTGTGCACAGGTGGAAGAACCCTCAGTTCCACGGCCCTAAGAGGTGGTGTTTTGCTCAACCCTTGCAGTGAAGTTAAGGGGTTCCACTATTATGTCCACCTCTCTGACATTCGTAGGGCACGTCCAGATAGTACGTTGGCACGCTAATTATCTTTTAAAAAAGGGGTAGCAATACTTGTGCACCATCTACTGGACTGGCCTGTCCAGGTGCGATACGTATGCAGTGGAACACTCCATCAGCCATACGAAGATCAGCTGCTAGCTTCTCTCTTTCTCTTTGTCTTTGTCTTTGTCTTTGTCTTTTTCTTTCTCTTTCTTTTTCTCTTTCTCTCTCTCTCTCTCTCTCTCTCTCTCTCTCTCTCTCTATGATACTATTGGGACAATATTGGGGGAAGATTTTATAGGGAAGGTCCTATAAAGGGGGGGTTGTATATTATCCAAATGGTAGTGTACATGTTAATTATATTAGCAGAGTAACATATGTTAGTAATAGTGTGAATATTAACAATAATAATGTTGATAGCCCTGTTAAAGCTGCCATCCCTGATACCGTGTAGCGAATAATGAAAAGAGAAGTATGAAGAAAGTATGAAACACATCATGGGGTGGGTTTGGATGTGATTGAGTATATCTGTCATCCCTAGTTTACCAACTCATGGTATTTCGACATGAGTGGTGTGGGAAGAAACGCTGTGAATTGAAGCGGTTGTGTGTTTTCACTCATTCCGCACGTGTCAGTGGCTCCCGAGGTGTTGTGCCACAAGCAGTCCCAATTATAGAGACACAATGCCTAGTTCATCTTGTGGTATGTAGGATAAAAGGAACGTTCCAGGCACATAGTGTGCAACTGCAAATGGTAGGTCCAGATCTTGTACAGTGCAGCAGTGATTTGAAAAACATCAAGTGAGTGGAGCTATGCTTTCTGATGGTGAAAGTTCGTAACCATGTCAATAACAACTGGCAGGACACCATGCAACCTTGCTTGGCAGAAGGACTGGTAACACACAGCAAGGAAAGGATAGCATGGGTGGACAATTTCTAAGCACAAATCTGGGCAGAGCATATCATAAAGCTGACGTGGATTGCGACAATGGAAAAGTCAGTGCATGTGCCCAGGGAAGTAGAATATGGACACTGTTTCCGCAGCAAGGGTACAGTCTTCGTCAGCTCAAACAAACATTGCAACAAGACTCTCTTGATCACAGCCATGAAGAAGGGAACAGCAGTGATGATGGATTACTACTGGGTCTGTGGCCAGCAAGCTTACTTGGACCTCCCTCCATCATAGAGGTGCTGTGGTTCGCAGGCCACATTGCATTCATCGCTGTTAGTGATCCCAGAAGACCTGAAGGTGGAGCACTCCCTGCTGAGAGGCCCAACTAGTCTCCCCACAGTTGAAAATGAAGATAAGGGTCTGGGACCCACACATGAGCTCCACCTCATGCCAGGAAAAGGACAGTTCCAACAACCAAAGAGGAAGAAAATATCAAATTACATATTGAAAGACTCTTCTGCACAGCATGCTGAAAAACCAGAAGAATACAGGCTCTTCAACTCAGCAGAATCCTTTTTGCATCTTCACTTTTGCTGGGAGTGCAGATTGCAGCAAATGCCAATTGGTTGAAGATTGTGATATGGGAGTTGGTCCAGCTCGTGAACGATACAGAGAACGGGCCACAATGTGATCAATGTTGAGTTGCATGCATTGGGACTTATGATGATGCAAAATCGATATCTGTTGAACATGTTAACAGCAATGGAAGGAGGGGTTTGCAAAGTTTGGTGATTCCTGCTGTACATTTGATCCTCCAGAGGATGTGGAGAACGCATCATTATCCCACATCATCACAGCTGTCCATGGCTTAGGTGTTCACATGAAGAAGGAAGGAGGAGTACAGGACAGTGATTGGTTTATTTTGGCATTCAGTTGGGCGCTGTCGTGGGTCGTAGAGTTCATGAAAATGTTAATGCCCATCATTGTGTTCATCCTTGTTATTTTCTGCACCTGTCTACTGGGCCTAGCATAATGTGCCAATGTGGCACATAATAGCACAAGAATGATGGTATCAATTAGGTGCCAAAAGCACCTCGCAAGACAAAATATATTGAAGTACAGACTGATAACCCACAAAGTGTAAATAATGTTCCCCATCCCGTATGGAGATGAAATTGACCATCTATAGCACACTAGCATTTCTCCACTCCCAGTATTAAAAATTACACAGAGGTTTGGGTTGACCTGACAGGGGAAGGAAGTGCATCTATATGCAGGGCATGGGTAACGATAAAGGGAACACAGCCATGCATGTAAGTGGAAAGGAGATATCAGGAACAAAGGGGAATTAAAGAGTATGTTACTGTAGAAGTAACAAAAGGGGGGACTGTTGGGAAGGGGACAGCCCCATCCCACCCCCAAGGGCTTTAGAGTGAGGTGAGATGCATTCAAAGCACAGTGATGGGCCTGGGGGAGAGGGGACCACAAAATCAATATAACCAAACATAATCAACCCACGTAGTGTAGCGCAGGGCGCGAGCAACATTACATTTTTGCCTGGATTTAGTAATCATAGGTAGAAGGTAAGGCAGGAACGGTCAACACAGCATTGTATGCACTAGGCCCAAATTGCGAGACGAAGGAAATCACCAGCCATGCTTGAGCTGCCATGAGGACAACCCACACCCCCAACTTCCTCATACCCTGCTCATTGTTTCAAAGATGTGTTTTTTACTCAAGAGGAATGTTCCCTACAAGGCCATGATCACAGACCAGCGCCTGGTGTGCATGTTATCTCACACTAGCCAAAGCATGACCCCACCCCTCCCGACCATGAGTTATATCCGAAATAACTGACCAAACTGTATAACCCTGAATTCAATGGCAACAGGTGCCCTTTGACCACCAACCCCAAAGTAACAATTCCTTAAATGGTCAAATAGAATGGACAGGGCACATCTATGAGTGACAATCCCATGATTTGTATTCTGAAGTGCTGGGATGGATGAATTATAGTGCAAAACGAGGGTGGAGACCTTGAAGCCAGATGGTGTGGAAGGGAGTGAGTGAACTGTGTGTGTGAAGGTTAGATTATCCCAAACCCTCCTGTGTGCCCCTCTTGATGCCTGCCAGGTGTATAGTATAGTTATAAAACGCTATTATGTCAGGAGTATAGTTCATTTGTTCTTTGACCTTCAACATGAGAAGATGATCCCCACAGCACCCATGTGATGGAAGACGGATGGACTGGGCTGGAACCAATGACCTGGCATCTCATTTGGAGCAGGCAGATCATGTATAGGCATACACCAACCAGCAGAGCAGGTTTTACTATATGCATTGCATCATCTATGACAATGTTTTCCTTTATACGATTCTGCTTGTACTACTTTTCGGTAGAACAGTACTTTTGTGTTGCTCTCATCTGTGTGCGAGATTCAAACTTCTCATGATCACCTTGAATGTTCGCAATACAATGCACATGCCAGTAACGGATCACTTGTTACCTTAGAATATAGCTGCCATTTCCACTTCAAGTGAAGACATAAATGCTGCATTCCCATGCAAGCAAGTGTTCACATGCATTTTAATTAGTAGAGTTTTGCATGATCAGACAGTGGCCTTTTCATAAACTTATATTTATAACGTGCTTAATACCCAGAGGTTTCTAAGCACGGTAAAACATTGCATATCTAAACATAAACATGTCCCTATGACGTGTGAATGCCAGGTCAGTGAGTTGGACAATTGCGCTCCCAGCATACAGAAAGGAAAAGCCCTTCAATGAATATCAGGGCCTTCCAAAGTTACACTATCTGTACACAATCTGACACACAGATCAATGTCTTGCTTGCAGCACAAAGTTTTCTAGCCAAGGTCCAAGAAAGGGAGACCACCTCAACTCACCCCAGAGCCGGAACAGTCCTATGGGTACAACCACCCGACCCACCAGACCAGACGGTTATGGAGGGGCACTATACAATTGCTGTTAACAGGACGTGGGCTAAACTGAGAGATATTAGCATTCTAAATAGACACAGGCACCAAGGTGAATTTTATAGGGATCCCAATGGAGACCCCTTTTTATTTATAAAAACACTTATACTTTCTTAAACTTTTCGAATCCCCTTCTTTCCTAAGTCCAGGTACCAACAATATGGAATGTGAGGCCAGAGGATTTCCCCTGTGGGTGGTCCATTTCCCTAGGCAGACTCTGGAAGGCCACCACTTCCTAAAGTAAATCACACCAGGGTACCTCTGTTCTACCCTCTTTCAAACATTTCGTTCGTTCAAACAAGTTTATTCGGATGTATAAAAACAACCGTTAAACAACAAATAAACACATTATTGCACAAATCCAAATTACAAATTCATAAAATTACATTTCCATAAAAATAGAATCGATAAACATTTCCAAAGGAGCATACAAATACAGTTAGCTGTCAAATGGTTACCTCATTAAAGGCTACATTAAAAATAGTAGAGTGAGGGATCATACAAAAAGCAGTACACAAACCTTTGTCCCATTACGGATGCTATTATGCTTTATTACAGACCTTCACCACCTTGCAGTTTCAGAATACTATTTCTGAAATACATCGCTCTTTTCAAGTACGTCAAAAGAGCCCTTGCTGTATAAACTGTTTCGGCACTCAAAAGAAACACAAGAGCAGCACTATGTGTGCGGATCACCGTCTCCTTAAGGGCAGGAATCAGGGTCAATTTACGTATACCAACATACCCTGTACAGAAGAACAGCAAGTGAGAGAGATCCTCTCTACAGTGTCCACAAACCGGGCAGCCCGCTGTGTCAGGAAAACCCTTCCACTTATGAGTGTTACCTTGTAGCCGAAAGCAATCAAACCGTGCCCTCGTGATCAACCACCTGTCCTTTTGCGACGTACCGCAAAGCAGGTAAGGTTGAATTCCAGTTAGGCAGCTAATGCTGGTGTGAAATTCGTCATTTTTATGGCCATACTCTAGCAAAATTCTTTTTCTTACTTTGATTTCACCCAGCATAGCTTTGTAAACGGTCCCCTCACTCTTAGATATGAGTGTATCAGGTGAGAAAAGGGCACCTAAGTTGGCTTCATCCAGAGTTGAAGAGACATACGCTAGCCAGGGGATTTTTTTCCAGCCACATTTGCCCAGCACAGTGCGTATAGTGGTATGACACAGGGAAGCATGCTCATTTGCCCACAGCCTGACCCAGAATAAAAGAGGGGCCAGCGCCCACAGATCTTCCCAAAACTCCACACCCAACTCCCTGTGGACGGCTATTCCAGATGCACTGGGCGGGAGCCCGAGCAGGTTTTAAAAAAATGTGCTCTCCTTACTCTGGATTTCCGCCACATTCTGGAAGCCCCATATAGCTGCACCGTACAGAGTGGAAGCCGCAGTTTGGGTGCCATAAATCTTAAGAATCTTATCCAGAGGCTGGCCCCTGCACTTCGACATAAACCGAAAGATACCACCTATCTGTTGACTCATCTTGACAGATTGTTTGGCCACATGGTCTTTGCCATTTAAGGCCTCCGAAAAACTAATTCCAAGATAGTCAAAGGTCTTAACTCTGGGGATGATTTCTCCTGCACAAAGCATGGATTTCATGGGCACAGGACGTTTTCTACCAACGCACGCCATTACTGCAGATTTCTTAGTATTTATTTTTAAGCCCAAATTGTCCATAAACGTTGAATAAGCATTGATCAAGACCTGTAGGGCCCTAGGTGTTCTTGCAAGAAGGACAGTATCATCAGCATAGGCCAATACTGGGAACCCCCTACTTCCCAAAACTAGAAAATAAGCCAATATACCAATCAGGTCCTGTGAGAGGCCATTAATGTAAAGGCAGAAGCAGATGGGGGCCAATACACAACCCTACCTCACACCACACCCCACTTGAAAGCAGGCCGTGCAGTGCCCCCCCGACCGTTGCGTACACAGGCCTCATTATCCATATGGAGATCAACCAGAGCCTGCAAAATTTCCCCTGGGCACCCTAAGGACCCAAGCACTGCCCAGAGCTTAGCTCTATCTACTTTATCAAAGGCAGTGCTTAGGTCCATAAAAGCCAGATAAACTGCCTTTTCCGACAAAACACAGAGTTAGCCACCAACAAATATAAATTAAGGCTCTGTTCAATAGTGCCCACTCCAGGGCGGAACCCAAATTGAATGTCGGATAGAACTGACTGTTCCCCAATCCAAGACACAATTCGGGCCAGCAATATTCTCCCAAAAAGTTTGAACGAGGAGTCTAGCAAAGAAAATGGCCTATATGCACCGGGGCTAGACAGGTCTCCCTTTTTAAAAATAGGGAAAATGATCGCCCTCTTCCACGAGGGGGGATATTTCCTCACTTTTAGACATGCATTAAACATCACGGTCAGAAGTGGGGCCCACAAATCAACTGGGTCCTGGAACAAATCCGAGGGTATCATGTCCGGGCCAGGGGCACGGTTATGCGCTTGAAGCTTGATTGCCTTAGCAATCTCCTCCACCTCAAACGTCAGGCAAGGGCCACTATAGTCTAACTCGATTTCTGGTTGTTCAGACCCAAACAGGCTACCAAAATGCGCTAACCATGCCCCTTCTTCCACATGGGTGCCACTCCCCACGTTGGACCAACACCCCTCCGGACCGCTTTTTACAAATGCCCAAAAAGCCTTCTGATCCCCTTTCATGGCGACATTCAAAAAACCTTCCCAGGCTGCCTGTTCTATCTCCCGTTTCCTTCTCTTTAGCTCCTGTTGATAGGTTTTCCTGTCTTGGGCGATCTTCGATCTGCCACTATTCGGGTCCTTTAGGGTTCTCAACAGCGATTTCTTTGCATTTTTGCAAGCCTCATCAAACCAATCTCTTTTTAGTACATTGCCATTGGCCTTTATGGTCTTAGAGAATTTGGATGTTAATGCAGCCAACAGTTCTACAAATTTCTCTACAATTACATACGCAGATTGATGATTGCCCAAAATGCCCATCACAAGCGGAAATATAGTGCAACCCCTCCTCTAGGATAGTACCCCATTTAATTCTTCTTGAACCAGAAGGTACTCCCAGTCGTGGGCTGGGGGCTGTGGCCTGCGATGCCCGTTCCCCCAACAAGCCCTTAAGTGTTAGACAGATGGGCAGATGGTCACTATGGGTGTCCGCCAGCACCTCAAAGCTTACTACACGTTCCCAGAGATTTACTGAGATGCAAAAGTAATCAATTGTTGAACAGCCTTGATGATTTTTGAAAGTCCCCTCCCCTGGTATGTCTGGAGCCATTCGGCCATTAACAATACGGAAACCCCATTCCAGCACCCAAGGGTTAAACTGTAAGCCCTTTGGGCAGACTCTCCCATCTCTCATACTCCTAGGCGGGATGATCTCTATCTGATCCTCAAGGGGGTCTAGAACCCCCCCCCCATTTGTATATTGAAATCCTTGCCCCAGATATAAGAGGAGAACTTCCTTCTTTCCTTGGACAACAAGTTCTCAATAAACTTGTTGACCTTAGATAGTCTCTCTAAATTAGAGATGTGGGGGCTATTATAAAAGTTGATGATACAGATTTCCTTCCCCTAGTTGTTAAAGACACCACCTGCAAAAAGTCCAGCCCTGTTGGAATCACCTCAATACTACATTCTAGAGCAGCCTTAATCAGAGTATACAGACCACCATAGTATCTACCTCTCGGTTTTTTACTGGCTGGAATATCAAACGAAAAAAAGCCATCTAAGTGTGGGGGTTCTAAAGCCCAGGTTTCTTGAAGTAGGACTATAGAGTTGGCTTGAAGGAGTTCCATTACTGGACCCAACTTTAGTTTCCTCGTTGCGCCAGCAATATTCCAAAAAAGCAGGCGCAATTGCAGGCAATCATTGGTCAAACTCCTGTGGGATACTAAAGGGGTCGACACCGTTACCCCAGCCTCATTAACAACCTCTTGTCAATCCACATCCTCACAGGACGTCAAGATCTCGAAATGGTTTTCCAGGGGCAAGGGTACTGGATTGTTCCTTACCGGGGCATTACGCTGGCCCTTATTGGATGAGATTGTACTCCAACCGTCCAAGGGGATATTAGTTGATAGCTTTCGGCTCTTATTGGGGTTTAAATCTCCGAAACCTCCACCTAGCCTACTTCCCATCATTTGGTTCGGCATCTTCCTTCCTCCACCCGGGATGTAGAAATAATCCAGAGGGAGTAATTTACTGGACAGTTTATTGCCATTGGGCTTAAGGCCCCGGGCTAGGTTAGTATTCAGAAGATATTCCGAGATCTGAGCATCAGAAAAGGTGATTACCACACAGTCCCCACTCAGATTCTTAGGTCTATTCCCCACCCATCCCACTCGCCTGGCCATACGAATCATTTGGGGTCAATCTTAGGCCCCATCAGATTCGAGTTGATCCAGTGGGAGGCCTTGTTAATCAAAGAGAGTGTGGATTCAAAACTTCCTGTTGGGAGCCCGGGCAGACCAGTAATAATCCCCACAAAGGGGACCGCTTCCGGGGGTAGGTTCAGAATTATGTCAGTCCCCAACCCACTCCCCAGCCCCTTTTCCCTTACAGTTATTTCTTGTTTACCACTCTCCCTATCCCTCACGGGCCCATTTGGCCTCCTTATAACCCCTGGTACATCGTCCTGGTCTTCTATGACCAACACGTCCTGGCAGCTCCCTTGTGGAGCTAGCTCCTTCTTACCATTGGAAGAGGTTTTGCTAGATAAGGAGGCGGTTAATGGGCACTTGCACCGCCTGTCCTCTAAACCCCTTTCCTCAACAATAACAGCCAGGTCAGACAGTTTAAGAGAAACAGCCCTAATGGAATCATCCATGATGGCCAAGGTGTTTAAAACCCCCTCTTTTAACCCCCTCAAAGAGTTTAACAACAGCTGTAGAGGCTTAAGCTTCTCCTCCAGTAGGGCCTCCAACCATTCTTTATCGCCCTCACTGGCGGTGGAGCAATCTAGTTACCCAGATTCCCTTTCTACCACAATCCTATCATTGATTCTGGGGACCCCCTCCAAGGGGTGCATAGGTTGTAACAGTGATTGTGGAGGTATCAGGGATTTCCCCATCACCACATTAGAGACAGTTGCATCACCCCTTGTCATAACACCAATATCAGCAGCTCCCTGTCCCTCCAAATCCTCTGAGCCCAATCCCTCGCCCCGGGGAACAACCTCTCTAGAGGCGGCTCAACCGCATTCATACAGTTGACTATTTTGTTTGCCATAGCATCCAAATAAAAATCCAAGGATCTCTGGGATGGGATTACACCAATTTTCGGGAGGGTTTTAGCTTTAGTTGCTACTTTTGGGGGTTTGGTGATTTGGGTAGAAGTAACATTTTTAGGGTTTTTTGCCCTTTTACTAACAACCCCAAACCCTCCCTCCCCTGCTTTTCTCTTCCCCATAAAATAGAATAGGAAAATAGGTAGATTTAAAAAGGTAGCTCACTCTATGGCCAGCTACAGTTAAAGCAATGTTATAAAAAAAGACTAAAACCGGGTTAGCCAATAAAAGCCAAGGATGAGGCAATGATTGGAGAAGAGGGGGAGAGAAAAGAAGATCTCGCAGCCCCCTCTCACTTTTTTAAAAAAATAAACACTAAGAACTAGACACTTTAAAAGGAAAATTACCCTCTTAAAACATGATAACATAAAACATATTATGTAGCCATCATATTAAAATCCTAAATAATACACCATAAATGTAAATATAAATGTTAAAAAATGGATTAAGTGCAATGGAACAAAAATTATGCAAGATTAAAATCTTTAAAAGGATAATATAATTGTACTAAAAGTGCAAGTAGTTCACGGTCACCAAACCATAAATAAATAATTAATATGTAGATAGGTGGTGAAAAGTCCATAGGCATGTAAGGGCCCAAACCTATGGTTAGCAGAATGTTTTACAACCCTTACCAAGACTCAATAGCAGAGGCTTAAAGCACAACTTTTCTGCCGCAACAAAGTCAATAGATGTTCCAGATAAATGGATACAAGGTCAATGATTATGTGCGCAGTGAAGAGTCTCAAGAACAGGAACAAGGAATGCAGAGACTGTCAAAGGCCCAAGGGGCTCACAGACACACTACACAGAAAGTCACAGTGGCTGGAGGGCGGGGAACTCCCGACAGCTTAAGGAGCTGCCGTAGTCTGTCTCTCCCCCCCGCCCTCCAGCAGGCCTTGGTTGTAGACAAGTAGACGAGTGAACCACAGTACATAATAAGGGGTCACAGCAAACTGCGTACTGCGTACCTTTCGTGCAGGTTAATGAAGCGAAAAATCATGGGCAAAGGGCAGAAAAAATAAAACAGTGAGGGCAGCGCAGGCAACAAGAGCGGACTGCTCCCACACCCAAAGCCACAAAGGACACCAAGGACTCTGCGGACTCCGTGCGCTCCGCGCTTCCGGGGGTTTAGTGCTGGTGAACCCGCCTCCTCCTTGCCAGGCAGAAAAGATTAACCCTTTGCTGGGACGCTCTCAAGGAAACACGCAGGCAGAGCTTCCAGGACACCAAGGACTCTGCGGACTCAAACATTTCTCTAATCCTACTCCTATCTAGCATCCTACTTAACATTCCCCAACTTATATAGCCAATGTACTTTCCCTTAGTAACATTCATACTATTTATGACTATACACTAAACAAGGAACAATGTATATCAAAACATACATAGACATTAACAATGACAAAGAAGATATAAGACATAAAATAAATGTTATCACAATTGAGGTGAGTGTTTAGGGCTCTGTCTGATGGCTGGACAAGTCCTCTGGTATCTTTGGGGCCTGGTCCCACTCCTTCTCTTTCTCTTGGGTGGCCTCGTCCACTTGATGGGGCCGTCCACGCTCACCACATGGTCCGTGCTGTGCATGATGTCTTCGGGCAGCACCCCGGGGCATGTGCAATTCCACAAATCACTTCTGTGCCTATGGCCCTTCCAAATCCTTAGTTTGGGCTCCATAAGCTGGCAACACAGCCACAGCTCATGGTCACTTTCAGTCTTCAGTTTGACCTCATTGCTGTGGGGCCACCCGAATCACTTTTGTGCCTGTGGCACTGTGTTGCAGTCAGGCAGCATCCCCATGGCAACAGGGCACTGCCGTTGATCACTGCCACACTTGCAGCCTCCCAGCATCCCACTCTTCACATCTTCGCCCTCCAGGACAGAGCAGGCTTCCAGATCTTTAACTCCCATATGCAGCCGATGAGGACTTTCTCACAGGGGCTCATCTCGCCAGCCATGGGCCAGGTCGAGCTGTGGCATGGCCTAGCTGCCTGCTTTGGGCCACACTCTCATGCTGTCACACGTTGTGATTGCATTGTGGGCAGCCAGGCTCCTCCTGACACACAACATGGGACAACAAATATCTCACTGGAGTGCTCACCACCTTATTCATGTTCTCTCGCAGTAGCATAATAGCCTGTTCTACCACCTCAATCTTTGAGGGATGTATCACAGACAATATATCGTCCAACAAAAGATGGCTCCCTTCAAAGTCCAGGTCACTTTCCTCTGGTGACCTTCTAACTTCCCCTGGAGTCTCAAGTTGATAATAGCACCTCTCTGTGTCCTGCAGTATACTGCCCCATCTTAATATTTCACTTCTGTCCTGCCTGAAACACCAGTCTGTTGTCATAATCAAAACAGTCACTGCTCATCATCCTATACACCTCCTCTTCATCCCCAGTACACAGCCTTTAGCAACCAGAGACCACAGAGCCTCTTCACAGCTGCAGCCAGGTCCAGTACAGGCCAGCCATATCAGCACCAAAGGCAATGAGGAACCCCACTGGCATAGAGATCCTCCATACCTTGTCATTATGAGACCACCATGATTCAGCCACAGTCTACACACAGACTCCCACCTTGTCCCTAGGCCACAATTCACTCAGGAGGAAGGCAGTTTGCTCCTATGTATTGGCTAGTGCCACATTCACAGCAAATCCAATATGCCGCCCCACACCACTATTCAGCAGTCACTAAGTTATGCAGGAGAAATCTCTGACATGAGTCTTCCTTTGTTGCTATCCGCTCCCACTTAACAAAAGGCAGCTGGTCAACAGAGCAAGCTGTTCCAGTGTCAGTCTCTCACCTTTCTCATCACACATGCCTGATTGACAACAGCACATCAATCAATGTCACTCTCAAGCAACTGCCAGCTCTGGGGCTCCCTCCTCACTTCAATGGGGTCTATTGTTACCAATATTTAAATCTGCTCCCAGCTCTGATTTATTATTAGTACCCGGCGAGAGCGAAGCAGAACGCAGCACGCATTCTGATTGGCTCTCGCCGGGTCCTTACCCGGCCGGGAATCCCTCTGTCGGGATTCCATGGCCTTTGTCCCCAGCGTGGGACGTGGCAGCCCCTCAGCCAATGAGGAGGCTCGAAGCGAGGCCATCCCCGCGCTGAGCCTCCCCGCGGCTGAGAGGCTGCCTTCGCCCCCCGCCGGGGACTCGTGTAAGTATTATTTTTTTAATTCCCTTCCTTCCCACTGCCCCCCCAACTTACCTTCTTGTTCCTGAGTCCCTTGCGGGGGATGAGGGAAGCCTCCAGCCGTGTGGAGACTCGGAGCGGGGTCATCCCCGTTCCGTGCCTCCACACGGCTGGAGTCTTCCCTCGTCCCTCGCTGGGGACGCAGGTAGGTTTTTTTTTTTTCTACCCCCCCCATCCCACTCCCACCCTCCCAACCCCACTTACCTTCTTTCTGATCCTTCTTTGGGAGCGGACGCGCTGGGAACACTTGTGTTCCCAGCGCGTCCGCTCCCGATGGCCGCCATGCAAAGGAAAAAAGGACTCCATTTTCTTTTTTATTTCTCCCGAAACGCTGCAGCGTTTCGGGACAAAAAAAAGCTTTTAGTGCCCCGGTCACGCAATTTTTGCGGGCCGGGGTACTAATAGCAATATAACCCTCGCGTTGGGGACATTACCCACTCAGGTAATGCCCTGGGCCCATAGGTAAGGCCCCGAGCGAATTGCTTAAATAGAGTTGGTTTTCCAGCACACAAACCTTACATGCATAGCACTGACCAGGCAGGTTTTCTACAGTGGAAGGCATATGTGTAGCTCTTCTAAGAGGGACACAAGCACAGACTAATGCCAGAAACCTTGAGTGCAGGAGAACCCACTGCCAGACTAGCTCACTTGTCTCGCTGGGTCTTCACAGCCCCATTGCCTGCATCATGCTGACGTTGGTGCACTATTTCCAGATCAATTGCAGGAAAGGTTATACTGGGGAAGCAGACCCCATGACAATCAACAAGCTGCACTCCAGTTCTTGGATGTATATTTGTTGAATTGCATTGCTCGGGCAACTTCAACTACACAGTAAAAAGTATCTACTTTGTAATACTGAGATGGATATGGATAACAATCACAGACATGATCTCAGAGTACCTCTTACTGAGTATTATCAAAAATAGACCCTTATGATGAGTAAACCTAACCATTTGATATTTTGAATCCAAGACACATCTTTTCATTACTATTAACATTGTTTTACAAAGGAAATAATAGGGAGCCATGCAATTATCATTAGTTACAGAGGATAAAGGTATTTGTAGGTTCTGCACGCAACCACATCAGGGAGATTTGTATTTGTTTGGCACATCTTTAAAAACAACATCATTATTGATGCATACATTCTCACAATCTCTCTCATAAAATATTTAGTTATATTTGGCAACTATGGAGAGTAACACACCAATGTATTGTCGAGCCTCTAAAGGAACCTACAAGAGTCAAATCATTTACGATTCTCTTCCAAACTTTCTTACAGTTTACTTGGCCTGCTTTGTGAAATGTGGAGTAGTTTTAACTTGCTTTGACATTTTATTAAATGTGGTTGTACATGTCTGGCAAAAGTCTTGTCTGCTGGAACAGTGAAGAGGATGCCCGACCTGCACTAAAAATATAGCATTCTTTCTCTTTCTACCTCGAGCAGTATATTGAACATCACATCGAAAGCCCAATGCACCTAGAAAGAGAAAACATTAGTTTTCTTCTATTTTCCAGCATGAAACATGCCCAAGGTTGAAATAAACAATATTATGAGCATAGGTTGGCCTGATGCAAGATATTGAAAAACAATGCATTTTTAGGTTTGGTATCTGAGAATTGACTGCAAGCACACTAGTACTTGATTCCTATATATTTGGCTTATGACAAAGACAGTGTATATCTCAATGAGGAAGCGTACCTCCACAAATAGAGTTACCTCCTTCCATGAAAATTGTTCCATCAACAGCTACATTTTAGAACAGGAAGATCATAGACTTAAACTGCATGATGGATCAGAGCCTCTGTATGTCAAAAGAAACAACAGATGGCTTCTCCCTGTATCTATATCCTCCAATATCAATAGCCTTCACATAGTTGAAATTAGTATAAAAACATGTTCATTTATATACAAAATAAAAAATAATTCAAATCAATTATGGTCTACACAATAGCTGTACATAGTGTCAAGTAGTCACGCCACTATAATAACTAACCTATTCAACATCTACAGTCCCTAATTATCGTAAATATCCCTAATTATCGTAAATATCCAAGCCATTATGTTTAGAAAATATACATCTTTAAGTGTTGTACACACATTGAAGAAAATGTGTGTCATCCTTCAAAGGGCGTCATCATGAGTTGGGCCTTAACCGTTAAATGCAGAAGTAACACTATCACTGCTGCATTAAAGGGTTGGCTGAATTATGAGTTGGTTGGTAAGTGGGATTTTTACCTCCAGCTTGGGACGGGTATGCCCAAACGTGGGTCCCGTGCCTGCTGGGCCTAGAGACCCAAGCTACTCCTCACTGATGAGCCCCAACAAGGGTGAAACATGTTTGGGGATGCTTGTGGTCTCGTGCAGGAGGAATGTGACCCAGCAGTTCGGGTTGGACTGCCCCTTTTAGGGTGGGGTCAAGCCTGATTTGCATATGGTCTTTTCCCTTCTGTAATGGCTTGGCAGGCAAAGAATTATGGTCTGGAGGGTTGCCCCGAGCAATGCCAGTGGTTAAGATTCAGTCTAAACCTTCCAGCCATCACCTCTTTGGTTTTGTTTTGTCACCCCGAGTGGGACGGGAATGCCCAGACGTGGGTCTCGTGCCTGCTGGGCCTAGAGACCCAAGCTACTCCTCACTGATCAGCCCCAACAAGGGTGAAACATGTTTGGGGGATGCTTGTGGTCTCGTGCAGGAGGAATGTGACCCAGCAGTTCGGGTTGGACTGCCCCTTTTAGGGTGGGGTCAAGCCTGATTTGCATATGGTCTTTTCCCTTCTGTAATGGCTTGGCAGGCGAAGAATGATGGTCTGGAGGGTTGCCCCGAGCAATGCCAGTGGTTAAGATTCAGTCTAAACCTTCCAGCCATCACCTCTTTGGTTTTGTTTTGTCACCCCGAGTGGGACGGGTATGCCCAGACGTGGGTCCCGTGCCTGCTGGGCCTAGAGACCCAAGCTACTCCTCACTGATGAGGCCCAACAAGGGTGAAACATGTTTGGGGATGCTTGTGGTCTCGTGCAGGAGGAATGTGACCCAGCAGTTCGGGTTGGACTGCCCCTTTTAGGGTGGGGTCAAGCCTGATTTGCATATGGTCTTTTCCCTTCTGTAATGGCTTGGCAGGCGAAGAATGATGGTCTGGAGGGTTGCCCCGAGCAATGCCAGTGGTTAAGATTCAGTCTAAACCGTCCAGCCATCACCTCTTTGGTTTTGTTTTGTCACCCCGAGTGGGACGGGTATGCCCAGACGTGGGTCCCGTGCCTGCTGGGCCTAGAGACCCAAGCTACTCCTCACTGATGAGCCCCAACAAGGGTGAAACATGTTTGGGGATGCTTGTGGTCTCGTGCAGGAGGAATGTGACCCAGCAGTTCGGGTTGGACTGCCCCTTTTAGGGTGGGGTCAAGCCTGATTTGCATATGGTCTTTACACTTCTGTAATGGCTTGGCAGGTGAAGAATGATGGTCTGGAGGGTTGCCCCGAGCAATGCCAGTGGTTAAGATTCAGTCTAAACCTTCCAGCCATCACCTCTTTGGTTTTGTACATCTGTATTGCCATGTTACGGGATTCCATTAAAGGAATGGTTCAGTCAAAAATTTGTATTGCCCCTACGGGTCGGCCATGTGTTTTTAAGCATAAATCGCTCGATTTTAGAAAAATTTCCTATGGACCTTACCCGAGTTTTCGTCCATTAAACACACGCGAAAACAGGCATCAGGGAGCTGCCATTTTGTGATAATCCTATCATTTCCCCCATCGCCCTGGCTGACCTGCTTTTGCGGCACTAAATCATATCCCCCGCCCCTGAGTCTGTCATCAGCAGACGCGTACCGCCCATTTCACAACGCCAAAGCACGTCTCCTGTCAACATTCGCTGCGCTTCAGCTAATGACGTGTCGCCATGGAAATGGCAGGGTGCCTCTTTCCTCAATAAGAATAAACAGACCGTTTCACAACACACAGCAGCAGATTTTCAATTCCATTCCTCTCTGTGTGTTACTTTGAGTATTCTGTGACTCGTTTCTGTGCTCTGGTCAGCAACCTTCGTTGCTTGTAGCCCGTGTGAACAGATACCAGTACCACCGCTATCAATTATTTTAGTTTGTTTAACACACAATGGCTACAATAATGCCCTACATGTACGAGCCCGAGTATACAGAGGAGGAACTACTGGAAAGGGAAACACGGGAAAACGATGGGTCTTCGGACGGCAGTTGGGAGGACGATTCAACAGAGCCTGGACCTAGTCGCATGGACGGTGTTTCCACCTGGTGCACATGCAATCGGTGCGAGCTAATGCCATCCGAGGACGAGAACTGCTGTTGCTGTGAAAACTGGGCCTACATTTCGGAAGGCGAGCCACGACCGCAATGCATCACCAAGCTGCCAGACTTCAGGGCAGCCTGCATCACACGGTCCGTGTTGAGGATAATGAAGGTGCTTATGCATGAACCTCGTGCAACTGTTCGTCCTCGTAATCCGAGTAACGAGTAAGTATACTCTGCTTGTCATGCCACTCCTATTTCATGGTCTTCTACTGTATCCAAAATTACATATACATATCATTGTAACGCATGAAAGTCGTTCAATAGTGTGCAGTGTCTAGATAGCATTTGTCCGAGCAGAATGCCATTAGTTACAAAAATTGTCATTGACAACAAACCTTTATTAAACTTATCTTGGTCATTTATAAACAGCTTGTTTCATTCCTTTTCACAGGTGGTACAGGCTGGTGGCCTATCGTTCCTTTACATGGTGGCTTCACGGGAGGCTTGGACACCGCGTTCAAAGAGTGATACCCGCCTGTGCCGTTCGTGCCATAAGAGAAACGTTCCCGAGTGACAGCGGTCAGTACAGGGGATTTTCTCTCGCTGTGCTGCAACCTGAACTGTACAATGTTTAAAGTCTTGTATTTTTGTGTCATCAAAATAAGATACAAAATAAAACACCACATATAGTTTAACAACGGTTGTTTCGATTTTTTAAATGAATCAAGTGTGTCTCCATTCAAGGATGGACGTCAGACATCTGTGCTCGGAATGGGTGAAGCTCAGGTCGCTCTGAAGCGGGGTGGTCACTATCTAAGCTAACATAATATATTATCAATAATGCATGCACTAAATAGCACTTGTTCAAAGTCTTTCAGTCGGTTATGGCTCTATAAAAGTCACACATCTATCTATACTATCAATTAACAATGGATTATACAGGCCTTAGGTCAAGGGTCTTGACCACTATAATACACTGTTTGAAGTGTGGGTCTGTGCTCACAAGAATCTCCGGTATGTGGCATTTGTTATTGATAGGCAACAATATACTGCAGTAGGGGTCTAATGTAAGTTGGGGATCTGCTAGGTGGGCATCATAGCGTGGTCAGTGGTCTGGCACATGAAGAAAATACCTTGCAGGGACACAGGGTCAGAATGGCAGTAAGTTTCCACTGGCGAGGGTGCGTGGGCAAGGACACGTTTGTGGAGATGAACGAGCTATGTGCTTGGTTCAGGCCGGTTCACATGCAGGACCGTGATCGCAGAGGAAGAGTGATGTGTTACATTTATTAGCTGTTGCAAATACCTCTGGAGTTTTCCAGTCAGAGTGGGAACCAGGGTGTGGGCCATGTGCTCTGCGCGCTGTACTATCGCAGTGAGGCCTGCTCACCAAGATGGAGTGGAAAGGGGGTACAAAAATGGATGCCCCGTGTCCTGCTCAGTGTTCACATCTACGCGAATGTGATCCAAAGTTAACATCACATAAGGGCAAGGGGCGAACCCACTAGTGGAGGCACTTGGTACGAGTTTCTACTGAGAAGTAAAGGATGAGAGGGGCCTGATGGCCCCTCGCTCCCACACACTTGCCTGCACGCCCCAGGCCCATCCATCCCACCCCCTCTATCAAAGGCGGTTTGCACCCGGGGATGAGCGCTGGCATGGGGAGCTGTCACGGGCGCAAACGGCCAAGGTGCCAAACAGCATGTACACTTCAAAAGTTATCCCATGCCCAGGGGCCATCGCTCACATGGCTTCCTCAGACCCCGTGTCTCCAGGCAGGCCTCCCCCGAGGCAGGCCGCCCCCCTGCAATTCACATAAGTTTGTTTCCATTGAGCAGTCTTCCTGTGCCTTATCTGCATGCCCCAGGCCCATCCATCCCACCCCCTCTATCAAAGGCGTTTCGCACCCGGGGATGAGTGCTGGCATGGGGGGCTGTCACGGGCGCAAACAGCCAAGGTGCCAAACAGTATGTACACTTCAAAAGGTATCCCACGCCCAGGGGCCATCGCTGACATGGCCTCCTCAGACCCCGTGTCTCCAGGCAGGCCTCCCCCGAGGCAGGCCGCCCCCCTGCAATAAACATAATACCATGACATACACACGTCATTCATTCACAAACACACCCCTGTTTCTAATACTTTATAAACCACTTGATATGTCTCATGAGAACATCTTTGTGCTTTGCAAGTCAACTCCTGAACCTTCTACCTGAGAAGCACTGAGATCTATGCTAATCTGCTCTTCGCCGTGCTATCTGTGATCGCTTCGAGCAAACTCGTCAGTGTGCTACCTGTGGCCATCTACCTGTTCTATACTGCTTGGCCTGCTGAATCCAACTGTTTGTTGTTCAAGGTAAGGCCATGTATCCTAGTCATATTTCGGTCATTTTTACATTTCAATCTATTTGTTATTACAGTACCCGATCGAGCTGTGGTCATTGGTCTCATTGCTATTGACTTGATTTCAATTGTTATGCTATCAATAGATCTATTTATTTTCATCTGTGTCAATTGTCATCGAATTGCATCCTTCGGAGGTCCAGTCTATAATGTAAGCATGTTTCCTTTTCGTGCAAGACAGAACATCCAAGGGACGAGTCACATGTTCAGAGTTTAGTCACATAATTTAAAATATTTCTGTAATTTATTCAAATACTAAGCCGCACATGATGAACTGGTATAGTTCCGGCGACCAAAACAAATCTTGCATTGAGCATGGTATGGTTCATTTACTTTTTTATGACATTTTTATTCATCAAGGTTTTATAATAATTTAGATAATTAATTTTCAGAATTTTCAACAATGCCTGCCTGTTCGATTAGCGGTTGTCCTTTGAAGACCCATGCTAAATCTGAAGGCACTACAATGCATGTATTCCGAAAACTGTTGATCGAATAAGAGAATGGGTCAGACATTTCGGATATCCACTGGATGAGCTGGAAAGTAGAGTCCAACAAGTCTTTGAGGACAAGAGGGGTGATCGATACCGCATCTGCAGCCGGCACTTTCCCTCGAACATGTACACCACATCTTGGGTAACAAAGAAGAATAAACGGCGATCGACACGAAAATTGCTCGCAAACGCTATTCCCATTCTATTCGTCCACAATTCGCCAATGGTGAGTTAAGTGTCCGTTTTTAGCTTTAGGCCTTGCGGTAGTGTGTAGGTAGCCAAATGGATTCATTGATATTTTAGGTGTTGTTTCCAATTTGTAATACTTTCGACATTGATATGAGTGTATAGCTTTTTGAATAATGACATTTATCAATATATTATTTTTAGATTTCATAACCCACAAACAAAATCTATATATGGGCACAGGGAACTGTGCTATATTGCGCATTACTCAAGTATTCTGTCTCCTTACATGGCAATTTTAAATATTGGCATTTCATTATCAAACAATAATTTACCTTTACAACTTCTTGACTATCCCTTGAATCTGAAGCAAGAACATTCTACTTCCGTCACGTGCTCACAGTTATCAACCACTTCTAGCACGTATCAGGTAATCATACTTGGCTATTCCGCTACAGACTTTTTTTATGCATGTCAAGTATTAGTTTGTATGTATCGTGTGATTATTTTACCAATTGTTTGGTTAGTGCTTTCCCATTGAAATATACACCTTAGTTGTCGTCCCCTGGTGTTTGTTTTCAGTTATAATTAGTGTTATCCATACTAATGCAAGTACTGTCTTTCAGGGAGATGCTGAAGCATCCACCACATTGACAACAGCCCTAGATGTTCTTCAGCAGCACGAGGTATGGATACTGACATCTCAATCGACCGTGATCATCAGGACTGGAACACTTGTTGTTTGATTGTTTCATTCGTGGTTAGCCGTTGATATGTACCTGTGCGGTCGACCCCAAGCGTGTGTTGTGTTTTCAATATTGTAATCCTTACTAATGCAAATACTATGTTTCAGGCAGTTGTTGAATCGTCAACCCACGCACTTGATGCGGAGCCTGACATTCAAGTAATTCCGGTGGAAGCGGGACCATGCGGATACGAATCGGCGCAACAGCTTTCAGAAGTGCGCACCACATTGACAACAGCCCTAGATATTCTTCAGCACCACGAGGTATGGATACTGACAGCTCCATCGAGCGTGATCATATAACGTGATTCCATTTGCTATACTTTCTTCCCTATTAACGCAAGTACTGTGTTTCAGGGAGACGATGGAGCTTCCACTACAATCACAAGATCCCATTTAGATGATGCAGATGTAAAGAAATCGGAGAAATATGTCGATTAAATCTGATCATATTTAAATATTCCTTGATTCTTTTAGACAATGCAACATTTGTGGTTATCTCTTTAGATGTACCTGTGCCGTCGACCCCAAGTGTGTGTTATGTTTACAATATTGAAAACCATACTAACGCAAGTACTGTGTTTCAGGGAGTTGCTGATGCCTCCTCTTCAATACAATCATTTGTGGCAGTCCATGCAGAGCCAGAGGTATGGATACTGACAGCTCCATCGAACTAGGTCATCAGAGCTCGAATACTTGCCGTTTGATTGTTCCACACAATGTTTAAATATTGTTTGGCTATTGAGATGTATGTGTGTGTTCGTCCTCACGTGTGTTTTATGCTAACAATATTTTGATACACAGTAATGAAAATACTATGTTTCAGGGAGTCGATGGAGCCTCATTCCGAGCTGTCTATGCGGATACTGAAAATATAGTCGTTGTAGCGCAAGGGGAAGGGGAGACATGCGGATACGTATCGGAGCAACATCGTGCAGATGTGGAAAGTCGAGTCAAAAAAGTTGCAAAGAAAAGAAACAAAAATAAGGTTAGTTACAAACAGTTCATAACTTTAGAAATGTTTTTGTGCTGGGGACTATTTTATGTTTTGATGAAGTCAATTGTACTATACTTTATCTTGTGTTTAAACTGAACATCCCTTTTCCAATCTGTCCTCTAGTTACCCGTGGGTCTACGAACTATACATACACAGACAGTGAAGCGAATGGGAGATGTTGCTTGCCAGACCATTTACACTATGGAGGCTATGGAGGAACTATTAATTCAGACGCGGCGTGTTGAGACTCGGGATGCTCATGTCCAATGTACAGAAAATGAAATGAATTTGTCCGGAGAATCCGGCAAAGTTGTATTGGACCATTGCTACAGTATGACCGCACCACCGCAACAACATGATACTGGTTGTACTGAAGATAGCTCTGAAGTAGTCATAGATCAATTCACACAATCTACACCCGCCAAAAAATTGCCACCAAAAAAGCTGTCGACATTGTTGTGTTCTCCCATCAATGTTGAAGTAGCAGATGGTGAAATGACAGAGAATGAACCAGCAGCAGCATTCACCAACGCATCAGAACTTGATAGCAGCAATATTTCTTTCAAATGTGGTGATATGTTCTCAACGTCACAGGCCGAAACAACTTTGACGCAGGATGACAGTCTAATGAAAGAGGACAAATACATAGTATTCAACAGTTGTTTGATGGATATTATAAGTATGCTGAAATGTGGGCATTCCGTCAGAGGGAAAGTATGTGGGAAGCATTGATTCATGTGACTCGTCTAAAACAAGGCAGTAACGTCACAATGCATGCCGCCTGTAGATTACATCATACGTTCTCATGGTCTGCACAACCGATGCTGGGGAAACTGCCAGCAGGCAATCTACTGTGTGCAGCTGCATCACTTTTTAGTGGTTCCAGTTTTAGAAAGTTAAAGTCTTTCTTTCATTTAAAAAACGCAGAACTACAAATACCAACATGATTATCTGTTTCCGGCCATTAGTGATGCGTGGAAAATTGAACAATTGTCTCTAGCAAGTACATTCGAAGGCAAACGATTCAGGGTACCCGGCAATGGACAGTGCGATAGCCCTGGATTTTCTGCCAAGTACTGCACCTACCACTTTCAGGACACTTTCAGGACATGGATAGTAAGAAAATTGTGAGTTTGGTGGTTGTGCAGCTAACACAATGTACATCCTCAGTGGCCATGGAGAAACTAGGATTTATAAAATCAGTGGAATATCTGCAATCGAGGGGAATGCACATCGACCTCATAGCCACGGACAGACATGTTTCAATTGCCAAGACAATGAGAGAGCAGTTCCCACATATTAAACATCAATTTGACGTATGGCATCTTGCTAAAGTATTTCAGAGTGGTCCCAGTCTATCAGCAACAATCTTTGGTGGAGCTCCAAAACTTGTGAAGGGTCACTGGAAATACTACGTGAAAAATGGCGGTCACTGATGCACCATTGTACCAACGTGCACCGCTGGTCAGAAAACCTACATTTCCACCAATGTGAACATGGCCCTTTGTCCCCTGTGGAGGCACGGAAGAAGAAGTGGTTGAATCCATCTTCACCGAGACACAAAACCATTGAGAAGGTTGTTTTCGATAAAACTCTATCAAGAGATTTGAGGGGACTGACAGAATTCTGTCACACAGGAGGTTTGGAGGTGTTCCACAATATGTGCCTAAAGTACAAGCCAAAGGGCTTGCATTTCAGCATACAGGGCATGAGACATAGGACTCTACTAGCGGTCTTGGCCCATAACTAGAATCTCGGCCGTGAACAATCTAGGACTAAGGGTAATGTAAGGATGCCTCGCTACATTAAGGCCTTTTCAAAAAGAAGTAAGCAATGGGTGATCAAACCAGTCTATGAGGAAATGGAGTTCGACTTTGTCAAAAGCCTTATTGTTGCTGTATTAGAGAAGCACATATATGGAATTTTGACCGTTTCTGTGCAGAGCACTGATCCATTGCCACCCAACATTGCCACTGTGCCATGTCCACCCAAAGAGAGCTGGTTGTGAAGTACAAATCCCGGTTTAAATAATTGTAATACGATTGTCTTTTTGTAAATAAATGTTATTGTACAGTGTGCATACAAAGTACGCTAACCCTAACTCCTACCTTCACCATCCTGGGTGCCGAAAAACCTGGGTGTCATCTTTGAATTCTCTCTCTATTCACCTCATATTGCTGACCTTGTCTATATGTGTATGTATATATTTTTGTTGATGTAACTAATTTTCGCAATCTCTTCTAAATGCTGGCCACTGTTAACCGAGGGGAGGATTGTGTATTGCAAATAAGAAAACAAACAAACAATAAATTTCACTTTCAACTCAACTCCTCGGGTACTTTATACTTTCCCTGACCTTCCCCAAAAAATTAAAAGTCTCAATAGTTATGGTTCTTTGGGGCTTCAAAGCTCGCAGACAACGAGGACAAAATTGGGGGCCTTAGAATGCGCCAAGCGAGCCGTTGCAGATTGAAGAGAAGCCAGTTCGCATTTGTACATTGAGGCGCACTACATAGATGGATTCGAAACTTCAAGTTCTCACAGATGGCTTTACTACGGGATGTTGCAAAGAAAGAATGTATGCTCATTTCTAGTGAAGGTCAGCGGCTTTGATTTTCAACTCGCGCCCTGAAGAGGCCCACAACTCGAACTGGCAGTATGAGGTTCTATTGTTTTTTTTTACCTTGAGAGACAGGGACCAATGCCGAAAGAACTTCATTTGAAGGGGGGGGTGCAATAACGTAAAAGACGATAAGGCAGAAAATTCTGAAACTAGACCGAGTTTCAAGTTAGTTGAGTATACGAAAAATCGTTGTCAAGAGCACAGTGGGATTTACGGACTGCATTACGCAGAGACACAATGGAAATTGCAAATATGATGTAAGTATCTCTTTAGACGCTTTTATACCGGAATGAAAAATTAATGAATGGATGCATGAATAAATGAATGAATGAAGAGCTTGGAAAACGTTTGTGGGATTGTCCTTGTAGCGGGTACATGGGCATGCAGGTCCACATTCCACACGCATGTAGACAAAAAGTTGTTTCTCATTGTGTACTAACCTCGATTTATTTTGTTAGTTTTCGCATTGATTTTAGAGCCGAATATACTCCATTGCACTATCCTTGAAAGCAAATAGTTTCAGCTCGGCCGTAATAAATAATATTAATAAAGATCGGCTGGCGAGACTAATTATACATTTTATGTTTTCAAAACAGGTATATCCTTCCCTTTTGCCACTGCCACCAGTTTCAGACACCGGCAGCTTAATGTAAACAACTGCACAATCCTGATGATCTTATGGGATGATTGCCAAGGGCCCATATGCCCTTACGCGGTACTAGCGGTTAGAAGGCTAGAAGCAACATATCAACCTTTACACTGGCCTAGTGCCTACTTGATGAAACAGCCTTGCGGTTCAACGTGCGACAAAAGTGCTTCTTTGAACGAAAACCAACACCCTGTGTACCATAAAGGAACAGCGCGTGGCTCACGATAAACTTTTACGGATTTGCGGATAGAGATAAAAGAAAATTAATGACTTTCGGAGTTCATATGGCAATTGCTGAATATTCTATAAACATTTAATGTCAAATAAATGTACTTTACCAAATGTACCGTGTTGCTGTTTGATTTTAAAGTACAGTTTCATATTCCGAATTGTGGCGCGCTGTGTTGTGAGTTGATCTGTCTTGGTTTCCGGGTTCTGTGTGAAGTCGCGTAGAAGAAGACTGCACGATTTTGCCTACGCAGCACAGAAACATCACGGAGATAGGCGGGGAATATGAATGTTTTGATAATGTCAGGCTCAGGGGCGGGGAATATGATTTAGTGCCGCAAAAGCAGGTCAGCCAGGGCGATGGGGGAAATGATAGGATTATCACAAAATGGCAGCTCCCTGATGCCTGTTTTCGCGTGCGTTTAATGGACGAAAACTCAGGTAAGGTCCGTAGGAAATTTTTCTAAAATCGACCGATTTAGGCTTAAAAACACATGGCCGACCCGTAGGGGCAATAACATTTTTTGACCAAACCATTCCTTTAAGCGTATTGGCCCCTCTGTATGTGTATATCTTTTTTGTGGGGTTCATACCATTAACAAGCAGTCAATTTACATTTGACATTTTTAGGATTTAAGAGCGTGGTGGGTCTGAACATCAGGGTATAAAAAAGTACAGAACAACACACTGTCAGCATGTTAGTGGTATCTGCTTTAACAGGGTGAGTTAGCTAAATTCGGAAGAGCATCCATATTTGAATGGGCGTGTTCTCATCATATTACCAGCATTTTATTTCTCTTTGCGTACATTTTTATGATTCCAAACTGTGTTGCATAGACTCACCTGTGTATGTAACATTGTATTATGAAGCCTCACAGGTGTTCATAGTTGCTTTAGGAAATCTGCTCAGACACTCACAACCTACACTTGGGTGCCAGGGAGATCTGTGACCTGTGAGTAGAATATATATATCTAAACATACATGAATATTAATGTTAATTTGAGTAGATGAAAACAAAATTGTCTGTGTTACACTTTAAGCAAGAACGTGATCCCATCTCTTTGACTTTTTTTCAAGGGTTCAAAATTATCTCTCACCAATTCAATTGAAGGCGAACTCAGCATACTCTATGTTGGTATATGATAGTTGTGGCTGACTTGGAATATGCCACAATATCTATCTACATAAGCCTCCTTTTATTTTTTTTAAATAAAAGAAGACATTCCTGAAGAAAGTGGTAACACTAATTAACACCCACAAAACCGGCTGACATACACGTTGGGATGGTTGGGACATTCTTGCCACATACTATACAATATCAATAGGGAGATACAACTATTATGCTAGTCCCCCCACTGGTTTGGTCTTCACAGTAATCTAATTTATCTTAAACTGGGGTGTTTATTTTAGTATAGACATCTAAACTACAGGCTAATAAAGCATTGCATTGCCACAAATACTTACTCAGTGGTCTATCCCTATCTCTTCAATTTTACCCAAACAAGGCTCCACAAGTTGGTCGTTTCCACTCTACAAAAGTAATACCGGGAACATTGTAAAATCATGGTTCTCCTACCTTAGGGATTAAAAAAAATAAGTATTTTTTATTCTATTCACTAATATACAGGCGGTGCACCATCAAATACTAAGGACATCTTGTATGAAAGGCAGGGACTGTTAGAAATTTCTCTGTCCATCTACCTCTTTGCGTTCTGAGATGACACTGGTTAACTGCTTACCCATTTCAAGAGCAATAAAGTAGCTATGAACATGGGTGTACTAATGGAGTTAGTCTTTTATTCTTCAGACGGTTCATAACCCATCAAACCATCCACTTGAGCACAACAGCATAATGAGCATAACATTCAAACCAACCACTTTTTATTTTTACATATGCAGTATAGTGGCCTGAAGTGGTTGTGGAACCAGTGTGGTATATTATGCCTACTGTTGTGAAGGGTTTCTTGCCAAGAGATGCTTGGCAATCTATAAAGCTAGTGAGCTGTAGTTAGTGTTGGTACCATCTGCATTGCACCGTAAAAGCATTAGTATCACATATTGGCCATGTACATCTGTTTGTATGTTGGAGCCTTTGTCTGATTGCAGATAGAGCATAATATGCCATGCTTTGTATCTTTCCGAAGAAGCTGGTGAAATGGAATGGATTCACAATCTGTTATGGATAATTAGGATGTATTCTTTGGAAACATGGTTGCAGACAGTCCATGTATGTTTCATTCATAGGGATGATTTTTTGTTTCGAGTTCTGTGTTTATAGTGAGTATTACCATTTCTGCACAGTCGTCCAATTCTTGCTTTATACATGAGGCACTGTAGGTGCTGTCAGGACTATTTGTGGCATTTGTATGAAGGATGAGCATTTGCAAACACAACTGGTCCGAGCCATTTAAGTAAATGTTCTGAACAATTGGTGGAAGAGAAGATTGATTGCTACATGTGTAGCATATGCAAGAGATAGAGAGAATTGTCCTCTGCGTACGTACTTTGAAAAGAATAATGTGTGCTGTTGTGCAGCCTGTACTTTTAACTTCTGCAAGTTTGTCAAAGTGGATTTTGACAAGATGAATGTTGTTGTGTGGATTTGGTTGGAAACCAGCAACTGTACCAATTGCTCCCTTGATTAAACATTGCTCAATGTCAAGGTTACATTTTAGAATTACTCTGCAGTTTAGAGTGTAGGAGTAGGGGCTCTGAATTTAGGGGCTCTGACTTGCACAGGTGTATTAATTTAGCATCCACATGTAGCTGTAGTGTGGGTCTTAGTGTAGTTCTTAGACAGAAATGCTGAAATGCAGAAATGCACAAGTCACATGATTGCCAATGCATAAGGTGCATGATGGAAAATGCAGAGAGCACAGAAATGCAGAGCACAAGCTTAAAAATGAATATTATTTCAGGATATTTCAATGGACTGATTTGCATTGAAACTAATACTAACATGTAAACATAGTAATCCAACCCCAGTAATGTGTCCCCTTAATAACAAATAGTGCACATTAGTCTATGTGGAAAAAACCAGGAAAGTTTTGGAAAATGCATGGTGCTTTGTAAAATGGAGTGTTGTACAGACTGAATTTTGTGCAGTAAGTTAAACAAATATGAAGTTCCGCTCTGCTGATGCAAAGCATTGTGAAATCAGATTGCGGAAAAATAAATGTAACCTTTAGTTTTCAGAAATGCAGTTAGTACAATGGGGAAAATGCACAGAGCAGATTGGGTGATGTGGGTGGATCCAGATGGGGTGGTGTTGCATTGACTGACAGAAGAACCTATTAATAAGGCTGTGAGTGGGTGTAGTCAGATCAGACATCCTCGGACTCTGCACTGAGAAGAGACAGTGGAACAGGGGGCTGACAGGAAAACAGAGTTGAGTGCTGGCAAGTTGCCTGGTGCCGTAGCACTTCTTATCTGAGTGGCCGACCCTGACTGAGGCAGGCAAAAAAGACTGATGGGGATTCCCATGTTCAGGTGAGCCAGAAATATTGCCAGCATATCTGGGTAAATATAAGTCTAAAGTGAGGGGTTATTTGATTGTCTGTCGGTCAGTAAGTCAGGGAGCTAGGTCATTTCATTTGACATGCTGTCGATGTTAAATGTGCATGCACTTTCACAATTATATAAATGCCATTGCTTTTTTGTTTTCTCTTTCCTCGAAGTGTATTTTTTGACAAGTTCCTCACTTTTGAAGACGAATGGCAAGACTGGGCACAGTTTATTATTTTTTTTAAATGTGTAATTGCAATACATTTGGACTTTAAAACGTGCTATATGCATAACTGTTGCCATGTGTAAATTGTACGTTTATATCTTTTATGATAAAACAACACATTTTAAAGTCACTTGGTGTTCTGATGCATTTTTGCGGCAGTAAATCATTTTATTTGACCTACAGAAAGAGGCGAGTGTGTGACTAGAAATATCCCAAAGGGGAGTAAGTGATGTGAACTATCTAGCTAGAAAGTGAATGATTGTGCAGTATTTCAGTTGGTTTGTTTTATGATTTTGAAACTCAGCCACAAGGGCATAGTGTGGTATTGTATATAAAATACTGCGAGGAGGGGGTATATATTATCTACCCAGAGTGTATCAAGTCCATTAGTCTGTTATGGTGAGTGGCCCTGGTAAAAATAATTGTTAGGTGATATTCTGAAGTTAGTCTTACCAAGTAATACCCCAGCAAATTATGACAATAGCTTGTCATGGTCACTGGGCAAGGACCACAAGGTCCACTATATCAAAGGTCTAGTTGGACCCAGTCTTGGCTCTTTTGGACGTGCCTTTTTATTCCACCGCAAGGCTTCCACATGCCTCCAGGTCGGGCATGGGCATAGGAGTAAATTGGGCTGCACAAGAGTGACAGGGTGGGGCCACGAGTCGGAACAAATGGGCATGGCTGGGACCAGGCTATTTAAGCCTGCCGCGCCCACATACAGGGGCTTCACGTTTGTCTGCTTACAGCAGCGTAACGGTCACCGCCTCCTGAAGCGCATCCTTACCTGATTCCAGCAGCTTACCTGATTCCAGAAGCTTACCTGATTCCAGCAACAACCGAAGTCAGAGCGCATCCTTACCTGATCCCAGCAGCAACCGCAGTAGGAGCGCATCCTTACCTGATTCCAGCAGCAACTGCAGTAGGAGCGCATTCATACCTGATTCCAGCAGCAACCGCAGTCGGAGCGCATCCTTACCTGATTCCAGCAGCAACTGCAGTCAGAGCGAATCCTTGCCTGATTCCAACAGCAACCTCAGTCGGAACACATTGTTACCTGATTGCAGCAGCAACTGCAGTCTGAGCATATCCTTACTGTATTCCGGCTCCCAGTCACAACACAACTCGGGGGTCTACTTTCAGCCAGCTTCATCGCAGATCCAGGCATCTTTCATCCGCCGGCAGGTCTCCGGATAACAACATTCCAGTCTGACTTCGCCAGACCATCCCTGCAAGAGAAAAGGATAAAATAACGTTAGAAAAACTATGGAGACATTACGCTAAGGTAGCGCTCAAACCAATCCTCGCGATTGACCTAAGAACCAAACTTACCACCTGTTGGGACATCATGAACTCCCTTTTTCTCCATTGGGGCTCGCTTCTTGCACTGCAACTACCGCTGGGCCTCATATACCCTATTGGGGAAAAGGAAAGACATTACAAAAGATACGGACAATAATCAAGTAAAAAGACATTACAAAAGGATACGGAAAATAATCATTATCGAAGGATATTAACCTTCGAAGTGGTTCAGCTACAGCCGGTTTGGGCTGCCACGCACATGGACCAGTGATGAAACTCAGTCTATCTAAAAGCACCCCTGAAGTGAGAAGCAGGACGTAGAGCTTGCCATCATAATTAAACAGGTGAGACTATATGGGTAGGTGCATGCTCACCACATTCTGGAAAGAAGGGTTTGAGGGAGACCAACGTCATATCACAACATTCTCACAGCCTCTCGTATTCTCGCAGGGGCAGTACCAACAACCAGCGCAGTCCACAACACAGGAGATGGGGAAGAAGCCTGACCAAGGGGAACCAATTCCAGGGAGGGTTACAACTGTGCCCCAACATCCCGTAGAGACCAGGTGAGTGTAACAGAGATACTAACACAACATATTAACACTCTTTATCACCATAATAAAAATACCACAAAGTTAGGTGTAACCGCAAAATAAACCCCACAGATTTGGAGCGTTGGCCATTGGGAAACTTTAAAACAGTCACTGAGCATTGAATTGCATTATAGGCCTAGCCATACTGTGCACCTATTCATTGAATTAGTGCAGTGAAGTGTTGAAGTACTATGTGCTTATTTGACTCACACAATAGTGTCACCATGTCCCAAATCAAGGCTGAGTTTCCTGAATTGGCAAACTATCTTGAGGCAAAGTTTGTTGCCCATGCGGTTTGGTCTTCAGAAAATGCGACAATATGGAAGGACAGGATAAGCACTGGGGTAGGAAAAGAGGCAATTGAAAAAATGTTGATGAACGGAGCATTGTGCAGGTATGGCTATTGAGACTATTCCGAGCATTAGGCTGAAAGGAGGAGAAAATCTGCATTATCAGATTGTGCACAAGGTTGTGGTTTTTGTTGCATGGATCCCTAAAAGTACAGACAAATGAAAATGAAGTGATTGGTAAGTTAAAGTGCAGCTTGGACAATGCACGTGATTAGGTGCAGCAGCTAAAAGCAGTACAAGAATAGAGGAAGCTAAACACAGAATTGCAATATAAATGCATCAATATGGCTACTCAATTGGCTCAGAAAGAGAAACCATTTAATGAGAGTGAGCAAGAATTAACCCACTTAAAATCACGTTTAAGTGAAATAAGACAAGACAAAGATGTTTCCATTTCGGAAATACAACCCCTTTGAGAATATAACATGGAAAAAGACATAGAATTCCAGGCTGTGGAACAGGAGATATTCAAATTACTGGAAGAGAATGACAAGAAGGATAAGGCGCTTGACCAGTGTCAAGCACAAATAAATGAATTACAAGCAATAATCAATAAGGTCAGGGATGAGAATTCTGATCTCTGCCTTGAGGCAGAACAGCTTAATGGACAGTGCAAGAACCTAGAACAGCAAATCTTTAGTCTAAAATCTCAGGGAAGGTGACAAGGGACTACATTCAATGGAATTGATATCAACTACAGCTCTATCCATGGGAGCAATGTACCAACAGTTGTTCCTGTGGCCAGACCTGGTTATAGCCCAACGGTCGTGAATAAATCACCAGTCAATAGTTGCAATCATTCCTGCCAATAAGAGAACAGAAATGAGTGACAAAATGACACACATCAGAATGCACCATGTAGCCCTATCAAAATCATGAAGTCTATCAAGACTTTGATTAAACCATTCAAAAAGGGAGGAGATTGTTGCATGGAAGACCATTTAGAAACAGTTCATGATATATTTAAAGCCTTCCAGATACCTGGGGAACAAAACAGACAGTAGTTTCACCTAACTCTTGATTCAGCAGCTGTTAGTGTCATTCGGGATCTCAATGAACAGGAACATTTGCATTGGGTGGACTTTGAGAAGGAAGTTAGACATCAGTTCTCACCTTATCAGTCCATACAGGAGGCCAAAAATGCAGCTCATACTATGACGGCGAAGCCTGAAATGTCTACTCACCAATGCCTCCAACATATGAAAAGAGCTTTTTCACACTTTGATGTGGCCTTTAACCCTACCTCCGTAGAATTTAAGACTGCATACTTTTATGGACTCCAAAAAGAAATTGTATACCAGTTAAGTAGTGAATTTGAGAGGGAAAACTACTAGAATGGATAATAGAACAGGGGACCAAACTATATGAAGTGGTATTTGGTCAGAGAGAGGAAGGACCTAAGAATAAGGAGAGAAAGCCAAAATCTAAAGAACCCACACCACCCATTTTAGAGGTAAAATCTGTAAAGATGCTTCTTGAATGAGCCCATACTCAGGCAAGAAACAACATGACACCTAATCAAAGGGGCATGCCTCCACAGAGGACGTCATCGCAAATCCTATATTCCAATTTGTTGATCCCAGCAATAGGGAATTTTACATTAGCCCTAGATATCTGGATAATTCCCCCTGAGTGGGATTTCGCTCCGATATGTCAGGTCTAAATAACAATCAAAATCAAATGTACAATGGCTCATGCCAGACACTAGGGGATCAGAGTAGAGTTGACCATAATATAATGTTGTATGTCCACCAAGAAAGATGTGGATATGATATGATATGATAAAGCATTTATAACGTGCCTATACACAGGTGTTTCAAAGCGCGACGAGGCAAGGGAGGGGTACCTGAGGGAAGACAGACACCGATCCTACTAGGCCCAGTGTCATTCAGATCGCGCAAGTGCATGGGAAGGGGGAAGGGGAAAGTGCAGAGGGGACGAGGAAGGGGACAGTGCAATACAAGGGATAATAGAATAAATAACAAAATAAGTATGGCCAGCAGGTGGCAAGTGCAAGGGAGAAGGGTAAGTGAAGGCATCAGGTGTCAAGTGCTCGTGGTACGACTGTAGAGATACAGAGAACAGTCCACAAGTGCAGGGGTATCCAGGAGGGCAGTGCAGGTGTGCGGCTGGTGGAGGGGGGGGGACCTGGGCCCACGATCAGAGGGCAGCCAGGTAAACCAGTTCAGTGTCAGTATGAGCCAGGAAATCAGCAGGGGAGAGGATGAGAAAAAGCAGAAGCAAAGAAAAATGGTTTTGAGGTGCTTCCAGAACCAGAGATGATTCTCCTCAAGTTTCAGGGGGCCAGGGAGGCTGTTCCAGTGGGAGGCCCCGGCCAAAGAAAGTGATCTACCACCAACTCGTTGCTTGGAGAAGCAACTGACCCTAAGGGAGTTGGAGGTGGATGAGTGAAGAGCTCGAGAAGGAAGATATTTAGGAAGAGAGATTTGAAGGTATTGAGGCCCCTGGCCCCAGAAGGCCTTGTGGACGATGCAGAGGGTTTTGAACTTAATCCTCACAGCCACTGGGAGCCAGTGCAGAGATTTCAGTCCTGGAGAAATACGATCCCTGGGCTTGAGGTCAAAGACAAGTCTCGCAGTCCGGTTCTGGATGAGCTGCAGAGGGCGGAGAGTAGAAGCAGGCAAATTTAGAAAGAGGCTGTTGCAATAGTCTAGCTTGGAGAGAACCAGAGCTCTGGAGACAGTGAGCTTCTGGGGGAAGGAGAGGAAAGGAAGAATACCTCTGAGGAGGTGTAGCTGGTAGTGTGACTTCTTAGAGATATCACAGATGTGAGGAGATAGGAGAGTGTGAAGTTGAAGATGACCCCGAGGTTTTTAGCCTCAGAGGTTGGAGCAGGGGGAGGGCCAAGAGAGGCCGGCCAGAGAGTGATGGGAAAGGAGGGTGTGCCAATGAGGAGAATCTCAGTCTTGCTGGCATTCAAGCAGTGATTGTTGGGGGCACACCACTCCTGGATGGCGGACAGGCAGTCAGAGGTGAGAGAGGGAGAAGAGGTGGCTGAGGGTAGCCTGAAAATAAGCTGAGTGTCATCCGCGTAGCACTTGAAGTTGGGGCAGAACACGGCAATGTGGTGGGCAAGAAGTGCCAGGTATTGTTTGAACAGCCCGGGAGAGAGGATAGAACCTTGGGGAACACCACAGGTAGAGATAGAGATGGAGGAGAGGGAGGACCCGAGTTGGACCTGGGAAGGTCGATCGGAGAGAAAAGAAGTCAGCCACGCCAGGGCCTGACCCGTGATGCCCAGGTTATCATGGAGACGGTTGAGCAGGACGGCATGGTTGACCGTGTCAAAGGCAGAAGAGAGATCAAGTAAGATGTGGACAGAGGGGGTGTTGGAATCAAGGTTAGAGAACAGGTCTTCGTTGATGTTCAGAAGAGCAGTTTCCGTGCTTCTGGCAGCTCTGAAGCCAGACTGATGGTCGTGGAGACAACCAACAGATTCCGTGTGAAGATTAAGCTGGGAGATGGCCAGCCTTTCCAGGAGTTTGCCCAGGAAAGGAGTGATGGAGATTGGGTGATAGTTATCCGGACAGGAAGGGTCGGCAGAGGGATTCTTAAGAAGAGGGTACACAAGGGAGTGCTTTGGGGGGAGGGTAAGACTCCAGTGGTGAAGAAGTGGTTACAGAAATCAGCAAGGGCAGAAGCCAGGGAGTCAATGTTGCCCTTAATGGATTTGGAGGAACATTGGTGAACCTGTTTTGAAGAGACTTTCATAGATCTGACTTGTCTAGAAACCTCATCTGGGGAGAACATGGGAAGGGCAGAGAAGGAGGGAGGAGAGGTGGCTGCAGAAGGGCCAGAGGAAGTGCAGGGAGTAGAGGGTGAAAGAGAGGACAAGATGCAGATTTTAAAGAGTTCAACCGAGTTGTTGGATGCCGCAGAGATGCGGGCTTGGATGTGAGCTCTCTTTTTAGTGTGAACAGAGAGCCGGTATTGCTTTTGGAGCAGGCGGCAGGCCAGCTTGTCAGAGGATGTACATGAAGCAAGCCATTTTCTCTCAGCCACCCTGCACTTGCGTTTAAGGGTGACGATTTCTGAGGCATACCAGGAGTTGCACTTGGCTTTTGGCTTCAGGCAGATCCTCTTGACATGGGCAAGAACATCGAGAGTGTCTGATATAGCAGAGTGGAGCATGGAAAGGGCTGTGTCAGGGTGTGAGTCAGCCAAAGGAGGAGGCGGGGGAGATAAAGTGGCAGCAAAAGCCTCCACTGACACGCGCTTCATGGGTCTGATGACCGAGAAGGTGGGTGGCAATGATGGAGTAGGCTTGGCCTGAGGGATAGAGAGGGTGAGCTGGGAGGAAAGGAGAAAGTGATCACTCCAGGAGAGAGGAGTGGTGAGAGGGATTGAAAGGGGAAGTTCTGAAGAGATCAGAACATCAAGTGTATGCCCTGCCGAGTGAGTCAGGCTAGAGGGGAGAATGGAGAGTGAGAGAGAGTGAGTCACAAAGGTTGCGAAAGAGTCCAGAGGTTGAAGTCTCCAAGAAGGAGGAGTTGAGTGGTCGAGACCAGGAGGGAAGAGGAGAGTTCTGACTACTCAGAGGGGAAGGAGGCAATCTGACCAGGTGGCCACAGTAAGGGAATGGCTTGGAGAGAGAGAGAGCCTGCAGACAAGGCATTCAAAGGAGGAGTAGGCCTCCATAGGAATGACAGAGGGAGGAATCCACTCAGCGAAGATCAGGGCTGCACCCCCTCCGGAACGATTGGGCCTAGGCACAGAGAGGATCTTGTAGCCGTCAGGGAGGAGAGTGTAAAAGCTTGTGACAGAGCTGGCCGTGAACCATGTCTCTGTGAGACCGAGGACGTCAAGGTCAAGTTCCTCCAGAAGGTGGCAGATGTCAGAGGAGTGTTTGACAGCTCAGCGAGAGTTAAGAGTGGCAATATGGAGAAGGTTGCCGCCCTTGAAAGACTTCCGGGGAGGGGAACAAATCAGAGGTATGCCCTGCAGAGGTGTAGAAGAAGCCCGAGGGGGTGCAGAAAGGGAAGGAGGAGAGGTTAAGGTAGCCGAGGAGGAGACAGCAGGGGAGGCCCTGGAGGGTGGAAAAGGGACAGCAAAAGAGGAGAGGAAGTAGATGAGGCGCGGGAAGCTTCTATCAAAGAGGAGAAGATTGGCTTGAGGGCCTTGGACCAAGACGGTGCCATTCAAATAAACATTAATGATGACCTTAGAGGAGTGGAAGGAGTTCAGGAGGTCCTCCCTCTGAGTGCCACCATTAATGGGAGAGGAAGAGAAGGGAGAGAGCACAGAGACCATATATAAGGTCCATAAATCTGGCGAGGGAACGGCAAAGAGGATGTTGGTGACAGTTTGCCTGGAGGAGGCACTGGTATAGGCGTCAGTGATAGGGAGGCCTGGGTTGAAGACCAGGATGTCCTTTTTAAACTTCTTTCTACCATATTTAGTGAGGAGAGCAGGATAGTCAATAGAGAAACAGTTAGAAAAGATAGGAGATACAGCGAGGAAGGGAGAGGTGAGTGGGAAGGGGTAGGGGAGAACACTAGGTAAAGACAAGGGGCAGGGTGCACATGGACAAGACAGGTTGACAAATAGACAGGACGACAGGCACTAGTATAGTGGCAGAAGGTTCGCTGGATGAGTACTAATGCAAGGAGGCAAGCCGCAGAACAGCACTACTTTCACAATGCAGTAATGCGTACAGGAGAAAAACACACCTACATTTGAGAGTCCTGAATAGTGGGAAGAAGGCCTAGGTTTTGCAATGCAGTTTAGAACACTTTCACTATGCAGTAATGACTACAGGAGAAAAACACACCTACATTTGAGAGTCCTGAATAGTGGGGAATAGTGGGAAAAAGGCCTAGGATTGATTCATTGAAAATGGAAACAAGCATAGGGGACAATTCCCACCCTATAATAGACAAAACATGAATTATGTCCTTCGCCAATATAACCAATTGCTACCACCAGTCGACCATGAGCAAAGGATGGTTATTCTGCATTCTCCTCCTCCTGTGTCATGTATTCTGAGGTAAGACAAATAGAAATCAATCTCCTGAGAAGTACAAAAATAGGCCTAATCAGGGTGAATTTAACCAGTACCGGCCTAGGCCATAAAGAGAGGAATCCAGCAACATGGACAGGTTTTAGTGCTTAGAGGCCCAATTAAAAATGTTGTCTGAACAAATAGGAAAGATATGTGCAGTGTAAAACTAACAGCCAAGTGAAGGTACAGAATGTCATAGGAGTGATCTTGTGCATTCTGACATAAAGTGACTATTTAAAAACTCATGCACTGATAAAACCATAGATGTCTTTGAATCATCATTCAATAATGGTTCTGAACTACCTACAAATTTAAAAATAAGAAAACAAATGAAAGCAAGACAGGGAATTCCAACACGCACAAAAAGGGAGGTGTGTGAAAATGAAGAACAACAAGGGGGAAGTGAAAAAGAGCATCCAATGTGAAGATCAAACAAAAAACGAAGATTCAGGACCAGCGGATAGATTACCCTCACTTAATAGTCAAAATACTGTCGAATCTCATACAGAGAAAACAGTAGCTCAAAAGGAGGGTGCAGGTCAGTCACCTGAGGAGTCACCTGAGGAGTATTATGAATCACAGATATTCCAAGAGACAGAGAAGACAGGCTCCGTGCAAAACATAGACAAGTGTCATGCGCCAGAATTTTCCATGACACTTATCCAGTGAAAAGGTTGCAATGTTGCTGGTGGTTCCAAGTCAGAGGGGCAATCAGTGGTTATGCTCCAAATCGGTTCTGAGCCCAGAGATTTGAGGTGAAGTGGACAAAAAGGAAGGAACAATGTCATTTCATATGCCCATTTGCCTAGCAAAGAGTAATAAAGAGCTAAGGAAAGTATACATCCTGAAATCAGCAAGAATTCACACTTTTTATGTGTGCTAAAGGAGGTTGATGACAGGTACTATGCTCCCATTAGTATTGAAGAAAAATGTAATGCATTTCCAATGATTGATACAGGTTCACAAGCAACGATAATGTCAAAAGAACTAGCGAAGAGTATAAATGAAGGGAGATTCCCATAGAATCACATAAACGTGAGCCAAAACGAAAGCCCTATGTACACATTCATTGGGGAAGAATACTTATCGAAGGTGTCGCCAAGGTTGACATAAAGATAGGGAAGCATCAGATGAGACAGGAAGTGCTGATCACATCCATTAATGAAATACCCTTTGTCATAGGGACGAATTGCCTGAAGAGGTTGTCGCCCGTTATTGATGGGGTAAATGGAGTATTGTGGTGCCTAGCTAGAAAACCATTGAGGCCTAAGAAAATAATGACACAAAACAACAGTGTAAAAGAATGTCACACCATTGCTAAATCAGAAAGTGCAGTGGAAGTATATCTTCAGAATGGCTGTGTGCCCAGCGTCACTGTCATTCTCATGTGTCAGGATGAAATGCAGGGAGAAACAGAGAAGCCGTCTTTGGAGATTTATTTGGACTCAGAGAAAAAAATGACAAACAGAAATAGATGAGAAGACATTGCATTTTGTTTCTAAATGAAGAAAAATACAAACCAAATATCATTCCACAGATAAATAAAGAAAATCACATTTCAACCTGTTCAGAAATACACATGAGAGATGGGCAGCCATGGATTCCTCTCCGTGTGAATGGGAATCCTGAAATGATAGAAGCCACTTTAGCACTTGAACATGAAAGAAGTTTCATTAATGAAAAGGTACAATTTTGGCCTAGATGATCCCGAATCGAGGCAAAGAATTGTAACAAGATGCATGTTAAAGATTACAATTTGTCCCAAGAGTATTCATCACAATGTGCCTCATTACGACCCAGGCGGTAAGTTACCGCCTGGGTCGTACCCTTACCACCATGGTGTAAACTATGTTTACACCATGGTGGATGGCGGATTTACCGCCCCATTCCAAGGTGAGTGGTGCGGTAAATCCCCATTTCCCATTTTACCCTTCCCCATTCCCATTTTTGCCCCGTAGGGCATAATGGGAGTGGGGAAGGCGCTAATTACGCCACCGTAAATTACGGTGGCGTAATTAGCACCATGGTCCCTTAGCGCCATGGATTTTAACTCCTGCAAAAAGCAGGTGTTAAACTCACCATGGCGCAAAGGGACCTCGGAATCAGGCGTTAAGGGTCGGCGCCGTTTACGGCGCCGTTAACCCCTTAACGCCTGATTCGTAATGAGGCCCAATGTGTGGATAGTGAGTGGGACATAAAACAAATTCTATTTGGGAAATGACAACATAAACAGAAAGTGTATGGCATTAGACTTTCTAAATCAAAAGGTTTGGTCCAGGTTCGGTAGGGCCGTGTCTGAATTTGAAGACAAAAGACAAGCTTAGAATTGCACGCAGATTGGACAATATGCAGTTGAACTGCAGATGAACAAGAATGTTACCATTCCTGCATTCACCAGATAAGTTATTATACCATTAAAGTATAGAAAGGGACAGCAGATTAAAGATTCTGATGCATTTTTATGCCTAAATGAATACATGAGGCAGCAAGGATTAGAATGTGAATATACACCACTTGTAGAGATTGGGGATTGACCCATTAAAATCGTGGTAGACAATAAAGAGAGTCAAGATATTCATTTGGAAGAGAATTCGGCAATAGGAATGGCAATACAGAAATCTTATTACACTGCAGAGTTCAGTAACACCGTGATTGGGAATATCCCTGAAAGCTATGTGACTGCACAGTGTGAGTTGCTGGAATCCTTGGATTCTAAGCCTAAATGGATTGTTCAAATTCAGTCCGTGTACCCTTATGAACCAAGTGAAATACTGTGCTGTCAACAAGATGATTGTATTCTATTCGAATTAAGTGATTCTAAAAGAGAAACATAGCATCCTGAAATAAAGGTCAATATTCCAAAATATTTAAGTGTGTTGACACTCCAAAGATATACTACCACACGATTAGAGGAAAGTGCAGAGGTTCCTCACTTGGAAAATTTCCCAGAGTTCTTTAACATGGTAGAGGAGCAAATTTGAGATGCAGATGCTTGCACAAGAGAAGAAGAAAAAGACCAATTGAGAAAAATATTTATGAAATTCAAACAGGTTTTTGCCAAAGATGCCTATGATTGTGGGTTGCATGTTACCACATTACCAGAAGTACATGGTAGGGAGCCAGTATTTGTTCGACAATATAGCTTACAACTGGAAAGTTTGGAATCACTAGCTGAAATAATCAAGAATTTAGAATCTAGAGGAATCATTAGGCCTATTCATAGCACATCAAATACCTCTATATTGGGTGTGTTAAAACCTAATGGCCAGCGGCGCTTGTGTGCAAACCTACAAGAATTAAACAAAAAGGTACCTGTTTCAAGGTGGGCCCTTCCATTTATTGATCAGGGTCTCGCACAAGTCCACAAGTCAAAGGTGTTTACCACATTAGACCTTAAGATATGATATGGCATTTATAACAAGCCTATACACAAGTGTTTTAAGGCGTGATGAGGCAAGGGAGGGGGAACAGAGGGAAGACAGAGACAATGATCTTACTTGGCCGGGTGACATTGAGATTGCGCAAGTGCCGGGAAGGGAGAGGGGGAAAAAGTGCGGGGACTAAGGGGACGGGGCAGTGCAGTACATAGGAGAAGAGTAAAGTAAATAAATAAATACAAGTGTGGCCAGTTGGTGGCAAGGGTAAGTGCAGACATCAGGTGTCAAGGGGCTGTAGGGATACAGTAACAGCCCCCGAGTCCAGGGTTGCCAAGGGGGCAGTGCAGGTGTGAAGTCTTCAGCATTTCTTTTGACAAATCACAATATGCGTGGTCCCGGACACCTTTTGGGTATGTCAATAGTGGGAGTGAGTTTGGTATATTCCTGAGCAATGCACTCCCGGTGTGTAGCTGAAAGGAGGACAATAGTTTATCTGGATAATGTGCTAACTAAAAATGAGAATCTGAAAAGCCACTTAAATGAGATCAGACATGTGCTTAGCCAGCCACAACTGTCTGGGCAAAAGTATCTTTACAGAAAGCACAATGGTGTAAAAAAAAAGTAAACTTCGTATTTCATGAAGTGACAGAGCATGGGTTAAACCTGCAGAAGAGAAAAGAGGAGGCAATATATAAACTGAAAGATCCCACTAATCTGAAAGGGTTAACAAGTGTGTTAGGGATGACAGGTTGCAACAGGAACTGTATTGAGAATCATGCAGAGATTACACAACCTTTAACAAGATTACTGAAACAGGGTGTACCCTGGAATTGGGAAAAAGAACAAAGTGAGGCAGTAGTCAGGCTAAATGAGTGTCTAATGAAAGTGCCATGCTTGACATATCCAATAAAAAGAAAATTGATTTCTTTGTAGAAATAGGATTCACTGATCAATGCATGTCAGCTGTGTTATATCAAAAACATAAGATGGCTGCCACACCCGTGTCCATGGCAACCGCCACAACACCAGCCTCAGCGAAGCCGGATTGGCCCCCACACCTCGGCGCGACCCCCTCTCCTGCTTTAAATGGAGAGGAGGTTTGCTGCGAGGCAAAGTCGCATAGGGAAGACCAGGAGGAAAGGCCATCATCCCTCTTTGCAGCTCCGCTGCGAGGGAACTTCAGAATTGCAATGGAGTCGCACACGTCTGCAAGACATGAGCGCTCTGTTCACCAGATGCCGAAGAAATCAGCTGTTTTGAGCACCATTACGAGCCACGAGGCCCGTTACAATCATAAGATGGCCGCCGTGCCCGTGTCCATGGCAACTGCCACAACACTAGCCTCAGCGAAACCGGATTGGCCCCACACCTCGCCGTGACCCCCTCTCTTGCTTTAAATGGAGAGGAGGTTCGCATTGAGACAAAGCCGCGTAGGGAAGGCCAGGAGGAAAGGCCGGGTTCCCTCTTGGCAGCTCTTCGCTGCTCGTCGGCGCTAGGTGGAGCATGGCGTACGCAAAGAGGTAAGGCTCTTCACCCCCATCTTCATACGCTCCCTTTTCCCACCTCTATTCGTAGCCCGTTTTGCACAGAGGTTACAATTCACACTTGCCCTGCCGCCCTACCTGCTAGAAACCTCTGCCTCCGCACAGGGATCCTGCCCTTTCTGATGTGCTGCTATGCAACCCCTGTAAACATTTCCCCGAGCGGGAACTTGCCCGCCACCTAATCCCCATTGGCTCCAACACCATGCCAGCTCCTCCCTCCTGCCTTAAATGGAGGAGGAGGAGACCGGCAGGTGAAGCCGCAGGGAGAAGGCTGTGGGACAAGGCCTTTTTCCCTCTCTGCTGCTCTCCGCTGCTCAGAGCTGCCGTCTGCCAGGTCCCACTGGGCCAATAAAGGTAAGGGTCATGCACCCCCTTGTGCGCTTACCAGGCTCCAATGTTGGCTTTTAATAATCAGGAACGAGCGACTCCGCTCACGCTTCACGTCGAGGCACAACCCTGCATCCCCGCCCTCCATCACCATCCGCAATGCCCACCTAAGAATGCGGTCGAGGGAATGCTATACCTCACCCAACCCTGCGCTCACGTCACAGAGTCTCCGCTCCCAAAGCGAAGCACCAGCCCACAACGGAGCCTCGCTCCCCAACGTGCCTGCTCAACGTAGTTCCCACATCAGGGCTGGCCCCCGAAGTGCCCACTGGCAACCCGCTCCCACCAGAGACACAGAGACACTTCCGCAAGCCAACTCACCTGCCCGCCATTATAACCCTAATGATTATGTGGACTGCCATACCTACATGCTTACTACCCCCATGACTACCATAAATACAGCCAGCACAGCCCCTAGTGCCACTGCTGATAGCCATGTCTTTGTGCCCACTGCTCCTTTGAATGCTATTGTTACTGCTGCTCCGTTGAATGCTAGTGTTACTGCCAGCACTGCCCGAGTGCCACTGCTGATGTCCATGCCTGTGTGCCCACTGCTCCTTTGAATGCTATTGTTACTACTGCTCCTTTGAATGCTATTGTTACTGCCAGCACTGCCCCGAGTGCCACTGCTGATGTCCGTGCCTGTGTGCCGACTGCTCCTTTGAATGCTATTGTTACTACTGCTCCTTTGAATGCTATTGATAATGCCACTGCTGATGTCCATGCCTGTGTGCCCACTGCTCCTTTCAATGATATTGTTACTACTGCTCCTTTGAAGGCTATTGATACTACTACTGCTGATTTCCAAGCCTATATACCCACTGCCCCCTTCACTACTCTAAAGGAACCTACCTGCATTAAGCTCACCAACCCACCAGTTTCAATCAGTAGCAGCACACCTGACCTAAAATGTGGCCTGGTGAACGCCAGGTCAATCCCTGCCCACACCCTGGATGTACACGACCTGATTACTAATGACCACCTAGATCTTCTCTTCATTTGTGAAACTTGGCTCCACGAATCTTCTGGGTCCGCCCTCTCCCTGGCCATCCCCAACGGCTACACCATATTCAGACAGATTAGGGTCGGCCAAAGAGGGAGAGGTGTTGCCGTTATTGCCAGAGACACTCTTAACATTAGAAGAATTCAAAGTGACTTAGGACCCAACGTTGAATATCTTCTAATCAAACTCCTAACCTCGCCCACCTCCACCATAGCCTTCCATCTAGTGTACCGTCCTCCTGGCCCCTCTTCTGAGTTCCAAGAGGCGCACATACATGCTTTGTCCAACAACATCAAAAAAACATCAAAGATAGTACTACTAGGTGACCTTATCCTCGGCCTCAACGACAGTAACGATGCCCAAGCCTCAACTCTACATAAAGCCCTGTCCATCTTAGGGTTCATCCAGTCCATCACTGAGCCTATCCACACTAAAGGCCGGACTCTTGACTGGGTAGCGCGTCATAACTGTCCAATCCTCATCCCTGAGATCTCCCCCATCCCCTGGTCAGATCATTTCTGCATCAAACTCAACATTGCTACCACTACAGGACCCTCGAGACCCAACCCAGCATTGCGAGCAGCCCTCTCTAGAAGCTTGTGCAAACTCACTCCTGAAAACCTCCTTCCTCACCTCCTAGTTCCGGCCGTCCAGGCTCCCTTCCCGAATGATCATAACCTCCTCGCAAACACCTTTAAGGAAGTCATTACTTGCGCTGTAGACACCATAGCACCGCTCACTCTCAAGAAAGCAAAGAAATCTAAGCACTCTAATGCCTGGTTCACCCAAGAACTTATAGAACTACACTCCTCTAAAAGGCGCCTGCTTGCGTCCTGGAGAAAAAACCCAAACGAAACAACCAAAACAGCTTTCAAAAACTGTTCTAGACAGTACAAAATAGCCATCACTCAGGCTAAAGCTGGTTCCTTCAACACTAGGATCGACAATGCCAAATCTGGGACCAAAGAGATCTTTGCAATCTTTAGGGAACCTGAGACTCCTACCACCCCTCCTTCAACCTTCATTAAGGATGAGTCTTGGTGTAACACTATTCAAACCGCAATGCTAGACAAGCTTGACACGCTGCACGCCAAAATTATAGCACACCAAAAAGCCTTACCATCCATATTAGAAATACAGCCCCCTTCTCCTCCACCTGCCGCAGCCGAGGAGCTACCCATATTTGACTTCTCTGACCTGACTGAAGCAGAAGTTATAGACCTTATCAAATCCATTAAGCCCACCAACTGCAAAGGGGATGCCTGCCCTGCACACATCATTAAAGAATGCGCCCACTCCTTTGCTCCCTTCATCACCGCCTTCATTAATTCATCCTTCTGCTCAGCTCAGGTACCTACCTCCCTGAAGGAGCCCTGGGTCCGCCCACTCCTAAAGAAAGCGTCCCTTGATCCAATGGCTCCAGGGAACTACAGACCAATCACTACCGTCCCTTTCTTGCTAAAGATCCTTGAAAAAGCAGCCTACCTGCAAGTTCAAAAATTCCTGGAAGAAAACCAAGTCCTAGGGCTGCGCCAATCGGGCTTCAGGCCTCGTCATGGCACAGAAACTGCTCTACTGAATCTCAAAAACCAAATTGACGACCTAAGAGACGCCGGCAGGCCGGCTCTCCTTCTCTTGCTAGACCTGTCAGGCGCATTCGATTTGGTAGATCACAAGACCCTATGTCATCGCCTGTCCTCCACTGCCAATTTCTCCCCGAAAGCTTGCAAATGGATATCATCCTTCCTCAAAGAGAGAGTTATGAAAGTGTTCTCCGACTCCTCGAGTGCACAGGTGCTCATCCCTCTGACTGGTGACTACCATACAGACACAAATACTCTCAATCCCATCTACTCCACCATCCAGACCTGGATGGCTGAAAACTGGCAATGCCTAAATAGCGAGAAAACAGAACTCTTGCTAATTGGATCCACAGTCACACTCAGTAAACTAGGTGCGCAGTAAAACGCATTTTCAATAGATAACATCACCATTACTGTGTACAAAGCAATCAAGACTCTAGGCGTATACCTAGAACCTAGCATGACCATGGACAGACAGGTGAATGCCGTCACTTCCTCAGCTGCATACCACTCCAAACTAATCAATGCAGTAAGGCCATTCTTGTCTCAAGACAACTGCATCACCATTGCAAGGGCCATTATAGGATCGAGGCTAGATTACTGTAACATACTCTATGCCGGCACATCCCAAAAGAACCTGTCTAAACTTCAAGTTGCTCAGAACAACGCCTTGAGGGCCGCAACTGGTACAGATAGCAGAGAGCACATCTCTGGGGTAAGAAGGCAGGTCCATTGGTTGCCCGTCAAAGAAAAGATCCTCTTAAAAAAACTCGCCATTGCACACAAATGCATGCACGGATTGGCACCTACATACTTAGCTCAGAGGATTAACACCCTCCAGACCGTCTAGGTCGGCGTATGCCAATCGCCTCATTGTTCCTCATACACGAAGAGTTAGAGCTGGTGGCTCTAGTTTCACTACCTTGGCTGCAACTCACTGGAACACCCTCCCTTCCAAACTCAGGATGATTGAATCACACACAACCTTCTGTAAAGCCTTGTAGAATTATCTTTTTGCCTAAGCTCATCCCCCAGCGCCCAGTTTCTGACTGTCTCTGGCTACTGCACCCGAATTGTAACCCTCTGTAATCGATGTAACTGTCTTATTTATTGTACTGGGCCGCTATCTTTTAACCCTTAAGCAAGCCTGCATACATATCCTTCCCAGCGCCTCTATGCCCATGGGTTGCAGCGCGCTATATAAATACTAAAATAAAATAAAAATAAATATGCGCCATTTACTAGCATCTGCAACCTCAAAGTTGCTAGCAGGTGTCTGCGACAAGCTATCCGCCGATGTAAATCTATACGTGGCACGCCGACCAACTTCAGAGACGCCCCCAATGAGCATTCCGCCTGCTGTAATAGCAATAAAAGGCTCACTAAAGGAACTTTGAATGTCACCCAGAGCCTTAGCGCACACGATAAAACTCTAACCAGTTACTCTGTATGCCACCATGTGCTGCACGGCCTGTGCCCAATGAAATGTGTCTGCCCACTCATGTTGCTGCACTGCCTATGCCCACTGAAATGTGTCTGCCCACTCATGTTGCTGCACTACCTGTGCCCATTGAATTGTGTGCACCCACTCATGTTGCTGCACTGCCTATGCCCACTGAATTGTGTGCGCCCACTCATGTTGCTGCACTGCCTGTGCCCATTGAATTGTGTGCGCCCACTCATGTTGCTGCACTGCCTGTGCCCACTGAAATGTGTCTGCCCACTCATGTTGCTGCACTGACTGTGCCCACTGAAATGTGTATGCCCACTCATGTTGCTGCACTGCCTGTGCCCATCGAATTGTGTGCGCCCACTCATGTTGCTGCACTGCCTATGCCCATTGAATTGTGTGCGCCCACTCATGTTGCTGCACTGCCTTTGCCCACTGAAATGTGTCTGCCCACTCATGTTGCTGCTCTGCCAATGCCCACTGAAATGTGTCCGCCCACTCATGTTGCTGCACTGCCTGTGCCCATTGAAATGTGTTCACCCACTCATGTTGCTGCACTGCCTGTGCCCATTGAAATGTGTTCACCCACTCATGTTGCTGCACTGTCTGTGCCCATTGAAATGTGTTTACCCACTCATGTTGCTGCCATGCCTGTGCTCATTGAACTGTGTGTGCCCACTCATGTTGCTGCACTGCCTGTGCCCATTGAATTGTGTGCACCCACTCATGTTGCTACACTGCCTGGGCCCATTGAATTGTGAGCGCCCACTCATGTTGCTGCACTGCCTTTGTCCATTGAATTGTGTGCGCTCACTCTTGTTGCTGCACTGCCAATGCCTGTCACTCCATGCACGTCTAACCACCCTGCCTGTAACAATCATGCCCCCAATGAAACCACTAATGAGCCACACCGTACCTCTGTGCCATTCCACACCACACCACAACCCCCATCACACATCACCTTACAGCATATTGACCGTACTCTAAGGTGCGCACTAGTTAATGCATGTTCTATTCCTGCGCATTCCCTCGACATTCATGATCTTATCACCAAAGACAACCTCAACATACTTGTAATCACTGAAACTTGGCTGAATGAAAGTTCAGGACCTGCATTCTCATTAGCTATCCCTACAGACTATGCTATCTTCAGGAAAGTCCGTACCAATTAGAGAGGCAGAGGTGTTGCCCTCATAGCCAGGAATTCCCTCAGCATCAGGGAATCCCCAGGACAAATTGGACTCAACTGTGACTACCTCCCACTTAAAATCAACCAGTCTCACACCTGCACCATCAATATGCACATTGTATACCGACCTCCCGGCCCCTGCACCGACTTCCAAGACTCTCTCATCCATGCCCTATCAGATAATATAAAAAAAACTTCCAAATCATTCTCCTGGGCGATCTTAACCTGGGCCTCAATGACCCTAAAGATCATCACGCCAAAGCACTTAATAAAGCCCTTACCACCCTTGGCTTTGCACCTACAATTTCTGACCGCACTCACATCAAAGAACGCACTCTGGATTGGATCAACCAGCACAATTGCTCCATTCTAGTTACTGCCAATACCCCCATTCCTTGGTCCGACCACCACTATATCCAGTTCAACCTCACCGCTAAGAAAAGGCATTCCATCCCCGTCACCCCATGTCCAGCAGCACTCGCCAGGAGCTCACGCAAGCTTACAGTGGAAAATCTGGCACCATTCCTAATAGTTCCCGTGCTTCAGGCGCCCTTGTCCAATAACCCAGACATTCTGGCTAGCACCTTCAAAAGCATCATCACCAAAGCTATAAACTCCATTGCACCCCTGGCCCCTAAGAAAGCCAAGAAAATTAAACATTCCAATACTTGGTTCCCTAATGAGCTGCTTAAACAACACTCAGATAAACGATCTGCTCTCTCTACTTGGAAAGCCAACCCCTCAGAATCAAACAGGGAGGCTTTCAAAACCATCTCCAAGTCATATAAAAATAATGTCATCAAAGCCAAAGCGCTCTCATTTAACGCAAGGATTAATGACGCCAAATCTAACTCCAAATAAATATTCTCTATCTTTAGAGAATTGGAAAAACCAACTACCCCCCCACCTACGCTCATCAAGGATGCAAACTGGTGCAACACCATTCAGTCTGCAATGCTAGACAAGCTCAACACCCTTCAGACCAAAATCATTGGCCACCAAAAAGTGCTCGAAAAGCTAATAGCCAGCCAGCACAGCAAAGCACCCACCTCACCTTCACTGAACCCTCCTCCCCCTTCGAATTCAGAGACATCACGGAATCGGAGGCCATCACCCTGCTCAAATCAATTAAACCCTCCAATTGCAAAGGTGATGCCTGCCCAGCCCAACTCATCAAAGACTCTGCTCCCACCTTGGCTCCCTTCCTCACTGCTCTCATCAATTCTTCCTTCAGGTCAGGTCTTGTTTCCCAAAGATCTCAAAGAAGCCTGGGTACGCCCACTAATAAAAAAGCCATCACTCGACCCCATCATCCCCAGGAACTATAGGCCTATCACCACGGTCCCATTCTTCCTAAAAATTCTCGACAGAGCTGCATATTTGCAAGTACAAAAATACCTGGAGGAGAACCAGCTCCTAGGCCTGTGGCAATCAGGTTTCCGCCCATGACATGGTACTGAATCAGCCCTCCCCGACCTAAAGAACCAAATGGACGACATGAGAGACATAGGCAAACCTGCACTTCTCCTGCTCCTCGACTTATTAGCTGCGTTCGACGTGGTCAATCAGAACACTCTCTGCCGTCATCTCGCCTCTGCGGCTAACTTCTCCCCCAAAACATGCAACTGGATTACCTCCTTTCTCCAAGACAGGGCTATGAAAGTTTTCTCGGACTCAGCCTCTGCCACCCCCAGCCTCCTCAAATGTGGAGTCCCACAAGGGTCCTGCCTAGCACCAACGCTCTATAACCTTTTCACCAGGCCTCTGTTTAGCATCCTGGACTCCCTGGGCATCTCATACACCAATTATGCAGATGACACACAGGTGCTAATCCCACTCACCGGTGACTACAAAACTGGCATGTCTAATCTCACGGCTATCTACTCAACCATCCAATCCTGGATGGCAGACAACTGGCTTTGCTTTAACAGCGAAAAATTAAACTCCTACTTATCTGCTCACCCACTACCTTGGGTAACCTCAAACAGGAATACTCCTCTTTTACTATTGACAACACACCCATCAAGGTGTCTGTCTATGTCAAAACACTTGGCGTCTACATAGACTCAAACCTCACCATGGACAGACAAGTGAATGCTATTTCCACCTCCTCAGCCTACTAGGCGAAAATCATCAACGCAGCCAGACTATTCCTATCACAACAGAACTGTCCCACCATCGTCAGAGCCATTATTGACTCCAGACTAGATTCTTGTAACACCCTACTATCCGGGACGTCATGCAAAAACCTTGCTAAACTACAACTGGCTCAAAACAATGCCCTCAGGGCAGCCACTGGGACCTCAAGGAAAGAACACATCTCTGAAATCAGGAGACAGGTCCACTGGCTCCCGGTTAAACAGAGAATCATCTTCAGAACTTTCTCCCTGGTACACAAATACCCCCATGATGCGGTCCCTCCATACGTTGTCCAGAGGATATCAAACACACCGCCACAAGACCTCTTACGGAGGGGTACTCTAACCTCATCCTTGTGCCTAAAAGCAAAAAGAACCATGCAGGAGGATCCAGTATTCCCACGATAGCCACTACACAATGGAATGCCCTTCCGCCTAACCTAAGAATGATTCAGTCCCACCAAGCCTTCCGCAAAGCAATCAAAACACAACTCTTCATCTAATACTAATCAATTGTTTTCTTATGTCTACTAAAATATGTACATGGACTACTGCTGAATTTTGTACGTGCAACTAAGAGACCTCTCGGTCACATGTAACCCTGCCTATTGAAAATGCTTACACACTTCATGTAACAAGCACCACAATGCCTCTGGGCTGTAGGTGCGCTATACAAATGCAAATAAATAAATAAATAAATGATGTGAAGTAAAAAAACTGTTGCATATGCTAGTAAAGCATTGTCACAGGTAGAGACCAAGTTCAGTGAATGCGAAAAAGCGCTTCTGACAACTGTCTGGCCGTTACAATCTTTGCGCCTAATAAATCAACGAGAGAGGGTCATTATTGAAACAAGTCACCAGCCTCTACAGTTTCTTCAAAAAATGGGGAATCAGTTCAGGGAATTTGGTCCAGCCAAGAATCACTTCCTGAACATTAGCACTTCACAGGTTTCCTGTGAAATATGGATAAAATAAAAGGAGCCCAGTTGCTCAAGGACTAGCAGAGTTGCATGATTGTGCAGCTGTAACACCTGATGACACAGAGTTAGAAACAGGTTTGAATGAATTTGAGCTATCCCCACACAAAACATTCAATGAAGAAATATATAGGGATTTACTCACTATGTATGTAGATGGATGTGCATACCAAGTAGAAATTAATGCTTAACAAGAGCTTGTAGCAGGAGTAGGAAATATATGGTTAAGTGACAACAATCCAACGATATGCATAAGGGTCGGTCCCAGAAGTAGTCGAGTGGTCCAAATGGCCACCCTTTATAGTACAATATCTACAGCAGTAGAATATAAACTCAAAGAAATAGTTCTAGTAACAGATTCTGATTATGCACGGAATATCTTTGTAGAATATTTACCTGGCTGGAAAGTGAAAGGCATGTTCACCTATAACAAGAAACCACTTAAACATGGCAAGATGATTAAAGTCATAGACAAACGTATGTCAGAAAATGACCTGATAATACATTGTAGGAAAATACATAGTCATTTGAAAACACCAGATAAGGAAAAAGAGGGAAATGACAAGGCTGATCAGTTAGCCAAAAATTGGAGCTCTAATGGGGGAGTTATTTCCGATTGAACACCTGCTTGGTAAAAAAACAGGTAGATGCAATAAAGCACTCCAAAACTCCAAAAGCAGTTGAGCATCACATGGCACAATGGTGTTTTGATACTCTAAATCAGGGCCTGATCAAAGTGCAAATTCTAGGCCTATTTTATAACCATTTGTTAGATGCAGAACAAAATCCTCTGATGGAAGAGGGCTGCAAAGAGGAACTTTGGGTGTTACTAAAAAACAAAAAAGAGAATTAGGTTACACGACGGGCTGATGATTAGGGAATCTGTGACAGGCCAAATACAATAGGAAGTGCCTTTATCATTTTGGGGACTGATGTTACATCATACCCACAATGTCATAAATGCAGGACACATAGGTTCACAAAACACTTTGGAAATTGGCTTATTGGCCACATATGTCCCAAGATGTTGAACTCTACACCAGACAGTGTTTATTATGTGCACAGTTTCAACCTGTGTCACCTACTCATAGAGCACCATTGATGAAAAGGGGTTTGACACTCCAATGGTCTGATGTGGAAATCGACTATGGTGGACCCATAAAAAGATCAGCAAGGGTAAACAGATATACTGACGGTAACTTGTCTAATGTCCAAATGGGAGGAGTGCATTCCAGCTCCAGATTGCAGTGCACAAACCGTGGCCACATTGCTTTTAAATAATATTTTTTCAAGGTTTGATTTACCTCAAAGGATAGAGTCAGACTGAGGAAGTCACTTCACTAGTGCAGTGATGACCAGTATATGGCACATTTTGGGTGTGAAGAGAAAACTACACATTTCTTACCAGCCCTCCCCGTCAGGAGGAGTGGAATGGTGTAACAGATCAATTGCTGATATGTTAAAAAAGTTTGTTGCTGAAGCAGGTTCTAGTTGGGATTTAAACCTGCCTTTGGTATTAATGGCTATCAGGTTGATGCCCGCCAAATCAACAAATCTTAGCCCTCATGAAATATTGACAGGAAGAAAAATGGTGCTGCTACCGCACTTACTTTAAAAAACAAATGAACAAGTACTTGTAAATGTGTCTACAATTCATGAATATGTGGAAGAGTTGAGGAAGCACTAACAACATGCGTTTGCATTTGTGCAGAACAATTTGAAAAAGGCTGCTGATGGTGCAAAAACATATTATTATAGGAAGGCATCTATGAAGGAATATGTAATCGGAGGCCAGGTATATTATATAAATTTAACTTTGGGAAGGGGAACCACAAAAACTCTACATTTCTTGCAGCATGGCAAGTGCCGTATAGAATTGTAGAACCGGTTTCACTTGTGGTCTACAGAATTGCTCGAAAGAAGGGCGAATTAACAGTGGAACAGTATGTCCATGTTAATCATATAAAACCTGTTCAACTGAGGTATGAAATTAAAAGATTAGAGCAAACGTTAATGTGGAAATAATGTTAGCACACAAAGGTACAAAGGGGCTCCTATCTGAAAATACCATATGATTGTTATGTAATCTTGGTTGCATGGCATGTGATTTCTATAAACTGTATTTGTGTGCATAATGAAATTTGGTTTCAGATGCTCCAGTGGAAAAGGAAATGAAAGGTTCATTTTGCTTGATAATTAATGTGTCTTTTGTTTTTACTCTAGAAAAATAATTGTTGTTCTCGTCAGTGCTGGATCATTGGAACGCTGGACCCCTGGAGGATACCACTGAAATGAAGTCCCCCGAAAAGCCCCTAGGAACGAAGAAGGGGGTGAATATGAGGATCCCAAAAGATGTGGAGAATACGACCCCGGAAGAGGTCCTAAATAAATAAAATGAAATAAATGAATACATAAATAAATGAAGTCCTGGAATGGAGGAGTTTCCTGTATGATTTACTATTTTATAACATACTCTTATTTCTTCACAAACTGTTTTTTTGTGTGCTATGTTTGTATTTGGCTGGAACCAATGATGCTGATGTATTAGATGTTTTCTGAAAATGTTATTTTTGTTTAAGAAAGAAGAATTGATCACCAATTGAAGAAGATCCAAAGATTTAAACGTGTTCATAAGAGACAAAAAAGATAAGATCTCATAAAAATCACAAATAAAATTTCCCAAAAAAATGATAATTCAAAAGACGATAACAAAAACAGATCACCCAATAAAAAAATAAAGAAAAAAAATAAAAGAGATCAAGATAAAGGTTATCAAGAGATAAAAACAAGATGAAAAAAATATTTTTTTTTTGTTTCATTACTTTTTAGAGATATTGTACTTTACTATTGAGATTATAAATCCTAATTATTTTGCTCAAGACTGGAGATATGTACACAATGTACTCATACCTGTATTTCAATGTACGTGTTATTTACTTTCAAGTATAGACAGATATGCAGAAATGCACAATACACATGATTGCCAATGCATAAGGCGCATGGTGGATAATGCTCAGAGCACAGAAATGTAGAGCACATGCTTAAAAGTGCATGTTATTTCTGGATAATATTTTAATTGACTGATTTGCAGTGCACTAATACTAACATATTAACATATTAATCCAACCTCAGTAAGGTGTCCCCTCAATATCATATTGTGCAAATTAGTCTATATGGAAATAACCTGGAAAGTTTTGGAAAATGCATGGTGCTTTATAAAATGGAGTTTTGTGCAGACTGAGTTTTGTGCAGTAAGTTAAACAAATGTGAAGTTCTGTTCTGCTGAGGTAAAGCATTGTGGAATCAAGAAGCAGAAAAATAAATGTAACATTTATTTTTCAGAAATGCAGTTAGTACAATGGGGAAAATACACAGAGCAGATCGGGTGTTGTGGGTGGATCCAGATGAGGAAGTGTTGCATTGACTGACAGAAGAACCTATTAAAAAGGCTGTGAGTGGGTGTAGTCAGATCAGACATCTTCAGACACTGCACTGAGAAGAGACAGTGGAACGGGGCTGACTGGAGAACAAAGTTCAGTGCTGGAGAACAAAGTTCAGTGCTGGCAAGCTGCCTGGTGCTGTAGCAGTCCTTATCTGAGTGGCCGACCCTGAGTGAGACAGGCGAAAAAGACTGATGCAGATTCCCAATGTGTGGCTGAGTCAGAAATATCACTAGCATATCTGGGTAAATGTAAGTCTAAAGTGAGGGGTTGTTGGAATGTCTGTCGGTCAGTAAGTCAGGGAGATAGGTCATTTCTTTTTATGTGCTGTCAATGTTAAATGTGCATGTAATTTCACAAGTATATGAATACCATTGCTGTTTTGTTTTCTCATTCCTCAAAGTGTATTGTTTGCCAAGTTCCTCGCTTTCAAGAATGGATGGGAAGACTGGGCACAGCTTATTCTATTTTGAAATGTGCCATTGCTCATTGCAATATATTTGCACTGTAAAATCTGATGTATGGATAACTGTTGCCTTGTGTAAATTCTACATGTATCTGTTATGATAAAAAAAACATTATAAAGTCCCTTGGTGTTCTGGTGAATTTTTGCGGCAGTCAGTCATTTTATTTGACCTAAATAAAGAGGCGGGTGTGCGAATAGAAATATCCCAAAGGGAAGTAATTGCTGTGGACTATCTAGCTAGAAAGTGAATGAATGTGCAGTATTTCAATTTGTTTCTTTTATGATTTTGAAACTCAGCCACAAGGGCATATTGCTGTTTGTGTATGCAATATTGCAAGAAGGGGGTATAAGTAATATACCCAGAGTTTATCAAGTCAAGTGGTCTGTTATGGTGAGTGGCCCAGGTCAAAATAGTTTTTAGTCAATATTCTGAAGTTTGTTTTACCACTGTAAAAAAGAGATACCCCACCAAATTATCACAAGAGATACTACCACCATAAAATACCATTCTTTATTACCATAATAAAAATACTGAAAACTTAGGTATAACCCCAAATTATATCCCACAAGAGACAAAGTTTATGGTTTTTCTAATCGGGATGTGCAGGAGATACATTTTTCTAAGCTATTTAGTTGTGCAATTTCTTGTTGACATATAGGGCGTGTCATGCCATGCACATCTAGTTTGTCTGTGGAGCTGATATGCAGTATAGGTGCATTTATTTTTCCAACATCACATCATTGAATTGGCTACAGCGTGCAAGCGTTGGCAGACTGACACATGCTTAGAGTTATTTCCCTGATGCAAACATTCAGCCAGAGATTTACATTATCAATTCTGCTGAGCGTATTAAGGTATTCTTTTTGTCCAAATGTTTTGAATATGGGTTGACATTTTATGGTGTTAACTGTAGGAGGTCTCCAAAAACAATTACATGTTTTCCAACAAACAGTTCTTTGTAGTCGATGTATAGGACATCTTGCATTTTGAGATGAATCAAACCAAGGATGTGGTTGAAAACCATGCTTAATTCATTTATTGCAGAATTCTACATATTTCAGTAGCAGCTTCTGCTGACAATTCGAAGCATTCTAATTTGTGTTGGTGGTGTACTGGGAGGCAAAGGAGTCTGTGTAAAGTTACACCTCCTATGTTTTAGGGAGCTATACCTGTGGGGATATACAACAGCTGAAATCTTGTTATCTGTTAACTCTTGTAGAAATGTCCTGATTATTTTAATTAAGAAGGTTTTGCCAGAACAAGAACCCCTCTTGCATACAAGAACAGAGGTTGATATTGTATACAGGTACACATTTTAGTTTCATGTTTAATTCCATGTTCAATTTCTTCAGTGACTTATACGTAAATGGTATGTTGTTCATCATTTAGTTGTGATTTGAGCACTGACAAGTCTTCTTCTGATTGTTTAGATGGATACATGGTGTTTACTAGCTCAGTCATGGCCATTTCTCTTTCCATTTTGAAGGAGCGGTTCTCCATGTGGTTCTTGACTTCCTGTAATAGAGGTTTACTGCCTTGAGGAGTGTCTTCATCTAGTACAGTTTCCACTTTCTTCCTCTTCCTGGCGTTCATTATACAACACGTATTTGCATGGTTTTAAATTGAAATGTGTTATATTCCTTCACCTTGCCTTAAAAGCAGCTTCAAATGTGTCATGATCACCTAAAAACTCTTCTTCTTTTCTGCAAGGTTTGCAAAATTGCAGTAGGGCCATGTAATAGCATTTTCTATGTTGTGGAGATTTAAACAATAACATTACATCATTCATTAGGCTGGGCTTGGTAGATATTTACTAGGTTTCCTTCACAAGTTTAGACTAAATATTTGCCAGTTGCCTCAACGGTTATAACATTGTTTTTGTAGGAGTAATGTTGGGCTATTTTGTATAGGCACATGTTCTCCAAAGCAATACCTCTGTTTGGATAGTATGTGTCAATTACATTTTTTTTTTAATTTCCTGGCTGTTGGGATCATTTGTGGCTAATGTTTCAATCGCTTGGTGGGATTTTAGTTCCCTTTTTGTGATGAAACTGCACCAAGGTTTAGCCAGGCAATATTTTCCGATTTCCCACATAAGTGTGTCCCTTTTAAATGGTTTGCAGCTTTGTAGCATAATGTGTATACCAAATCTGGAGAACTTTTGTGACAGGGTTTTGTCAGATGATGTGTTATTGCAAAGGCCTTCTAGCTCTGTCTTCTCAGCTTTAGTGTGATAGGATATGACACATCTTGCAACTGCAGTGGAATTGGTTGCAAAGTATTGAATGTATATATGTGCATTCCACAAGAGGGCAATGATTGCATTGTGATTGTTGATGTAATTGGATGCCTCATCTTATTGCCACATATTGTTGTATGTGTTTTTAGGGCATTTTCATTTTACACTGTGTCTAACAGAATACATCAAGGTATTTACTTGTCCTTTGGTGGAAACTGGTCTAGGGATGCCAAAGCGACATTTGGTATGGTATTTACCTTTGATTTTATATTGACATTGGCAATATTTGCCATAATTATGTTTTTGTAAGCATAAGATATATGTACATAGGTCACTCTGCGTGGTTTCTGAAGGGATGTCACAAGTAATATATGTTTGAATAATTTGTAAAACAGTGTGGTGTTCCTGTTGGTTGGTGTTGTTTTCTCCAGAATAAGTGCTGCACTTCTCCAATTGAAGGGCTAGTTTTATCACAGTTGAAGTGCAGCATGGCAATGAAGCGATGGTGAAAGTATCTTGAAACATTGACAGGGTCAAGAGAAAAGAGGTCTCCTGGTGTTTTTATGTCTATTCCCTCTTTATTTTATTTTGGAGTGCATAAGAAGTCATGCAAGTCATTCCATTCATATTATGCACAACTTAAAGTAACAAACCATGAGGGGGGGGCTAGGTTCCTTAGCATGCAATGCACATCAGAATGATATTGGAACCAGTATTTGTTTGTGGACGCATGTTTTCCAAGAGATTTGTGATACTTGACTGCAAAATCTCATCTTTGTCTTTTATCTTTAGCAGCAGGTGGGTAGCTGACATGGTTAAGAAATGAGAGCCTGTTTTTAATGTGCGTGAAATTCCATAGCATAGAGACGGAGAGTGTATTTCTACATTTTGTCTGAATCTTGGGTCTTTAGTATACATTTGTAAAGAGCGATATTCTGATGCACTAATTTGTGTGCTCTTTCATACTTTCCCCCTTTTTCTATAGGAAATAGTACAGGAAAAGAACATGCTTATATCCTTTCTCTCCCATATGCTCATTGGATATCCTTTGGCCTGACACATTTCTAGTGCGTCTTGCATGGTTTCTTTGGAATGTAGTGGGTGAATTGTATACTGGTCTAAAATGTTGCCTACAGTAACCAGATTGACTCGTTCAAATTGGCCTATTTATGAGAATCTTCAATTATTTGGGTATTTTTCTTCTATCTTTATATCTAAGTAGTATTAATAATAATAAATAATAATAATTAGGCTTTTATATAGCGCTACAAACCCTCAGGCATCTGAGCGCTGCTTATTATTACCCACGGTGTGTGGTGCTCATTTATCGACCTCGGAAGGATGAAAGGCTGAGTTTGGCCCCGCCGGGATTCGAACCTGCGTTAACAGGCTCTGCACGGGTGTCAAAGCGGGCGCTCTACTCGCTGTGCCACTTGACCGCTGTGCTATTCATTGTTTTCTTTAAGATATTGCAGTTCTTGTCTAACTTTGTTTAAGTTGACTAGTTGTTGCCAATTGGTTTTGTCTTTTGTTGGTTCACCATTAATTAGTCCAATCAAAGATGGATCTATTGGCCGTTGTTCTCCTAGAGTTTCTACATTTTGTTTTAGATCTAATAACAAATATACTACTTTGCCACAAATGCCTTTTAGTAACTCAATTTGGAAGTTTTGAGTTGAAGGGTTATTATAGCTTGAAATGGGTGTACTGTTTGTTTCGATTAAGATGCTCTCATACAAGTTAAGTTATTGGATATCTTTTGGAAGTTTTAAGATTTCTAAGCTATTAGTGATAGCCTGTGATGGCATCTGGTTATTGTCAAGCTTTGTGTTGCAGTATGTTCAAGCTATTGAGGGGTCAGTTATTTTGTATTTATTTTCTGCTGTTAGATATAATGTTCATTGGAACAATTGGGATTTCTCAATGTCTTGTATTTTGTAGAGCATATCTACTATTTTGTACTCTTTTCATAAAATGTTCTGCGACAACAGACACAAACTTAGTCTGGTATTTCAGCAGATGTGTATTGAAACTTTTCTATTTCTTTTTTTAATGTGTTCATAAGGAGGGTGGTATTTGTAAGATTTGCTACAGTCTTTTCTAAAGTTACAGAATGTTCTAAGTCAAATTGAGTTCCAAAATATTCACTTTGGATGTGTTCTATTTCACCAAGGAGTTATTTGGCTGTTCCATGTAGGAGAATGTTATTTGATTTTTGCAGTTGTTGAGCAGGACTTTTTGCATAGTACAATCATTGGACAAGGTTTCACATAGTGGAACGGTGTGTTGCTAATGTATTCATTATGGAATGTGCTTTTACAAGTAGTTCCAGAAATGCAGGCTAATGAATGTCCTCACAGTCCAGGGTGGATGCTTACTGGGCAGGGGTCCATGGTTTGTAAAGATTTGATTCTATTTTTGTCTTTTTAAAATTTCACATAGTGAACAAGGATTGATCGTAAATATTTGAACGATTGTTGGTGTAGGTTACATATTGGTCCCCAGGTCCATTTGTACACTGCAAAGCTTGTTTGGACAAAAGGAACATTCAATTGAATGTTTGCTGGGGGAGTTTGTTCTATAAGGGTTTCTTTTGCATAATGTAGTCACCTACCATGTCATAGCATCAGCCAATATTTGTCAATGGCAATTGCGTTTATTTGTTCTTGTTTATAAGCCTTTTCATTGAGATAGGTTTCTGTGCTTGCTTAGAAGTACTTTTTTAATTTGGTGATTAATTAACCTAGGGGTTTCATTCTGTTTAAAGTCAATATAAAGAACTTTGTCTTTAGTTGAAATGCACTGCCAATAATAGCTTCAAGGTTAGTGTTCTGCTGTCGTTTTTGTGACTTCTTAGAATTTTTTAGGAAATTGTTAATAATTCTACAGTGGAATGTCTTTTGTAAAATTGACGTTCTGGAATATTTTACTGTGGCTATGTTAACACGTGTCGATATAGTGTTAGGTTCATGTTTAGGTCTAGTGCTGACTGGTTTAATTTCATTGAGTGAGGTTACTAGCTGTTCTGTTTGACTATTTTCTATACATTGTTTTAGTGGTGGATGACTATATGGCTTTTTCTTATTTTTATCTGTTCTATACTTTCTTTGTTTTCTACGGAATTGTTTTTTAGTAAGTATTCTGTTGTGTCTGTTGGGAGAAAAGAAAGTGTGTGTTTCAAAGTTGTGGAATGTTATCCATGTACTATTGTATACAAATGATGGGTATGTGGGTGTGATTGTAGAGGGATGAAAGAAAGTGCTGTGTGATTTTGTAATGCGATGATAGGCATGATTGTGAGGAAGAAGCAGTATCGGTGTGATGGGTTTGGGAAAATATGACATTGAAATCGGGTGGTGTTATATAAAGTGTAGTCTTGTGATGGGGAATTGGTGATAAAGTATTGATAGTAGAATGCGTTGAACAGTACTGATTTTAGTGATTAAGGGAGTAGTTGTGTGGTTCAATAGGTAGGAGTATCATGCTGCATTGAGGAAAACAGTGGTTGCTGTAATGATAGGATTTAGTGTACAGGTATGAGGGTTGTGTGGATGTAATTGTAAAGGGGTGAGGAAGATTGTGTTTGAGTGGTAATATGTGCTAATCATTTGGAATGGATTGAGTGTGAAAGTTGTTTTGTTGGAGTTGAGGAGTTGAGGTGGATAGGGGTATGGAAGAATAAAGAAATGAAATAGTGGTCCATAAGCTCATGATAGACAGTTGTGTTGTTAAGGCATAAGGAATTGGTGGTGTATTGAGCAATGTGGAGATAGGATTATAAATAGTGTGAATGCTCCACTGGAATTTGTAAGAGTGTAGTACAATTTTGATTGGTAGAAAAAACACTTTAGGCTAATAGATAGAGAAAGTACATTATTTCAATTGGAGACATATACATGCTATCTCACTATACTTACTTTGTAGGACGCAAAGAGTTTTTTTTTGTTTGATAGATGTGTTTGTCAATCTTCTTTTTTCCTGTAATTGTAAAATAAAGTTAGTTGGAATAATTGGTAATGGTTAAGTAGGTTCAATAGCATAACTTGTTTGAGATTGAGGAAGGAGCAGTTATTGGAAAAAAAGAGTGAATACAGCTGTGTTATTTGTAGAGTGCTAAAGTATGTTAACTATGTTGTTACAATGATTGCACTATGGCAAGTGCAGTTTGGCCTATTATAAGCAACAGGGTAAAAAGTAGCATAGTGTAAAAAGGATGCACCTTTAGTGCGTGTTTGTAGCTCAGGAAAGTGTGTAATAACGCTAATATGGAACAGCATTAGCTGTACAACAAAGACTGCCTTGATGCAAAAATGCTAAAAAAAGGCCATTTTTGTCCTGGTGCTTTTAATTTGGAGGGGGCACTAGTCATGGTGCAATGGATTTTTAATGTGTTGCATTGTTCTTAAAAAAGTCGGGCAGACTGTGGCCTAGTGGTAATACCCAGGAAATTTGTAGTTGCAGCATTGTATGTTGCTAGCATATGGTGTGCTGCAGAAGTGGTTGCAAAAGACTAGGCTTTTTATGTAAGGAAAGTGTTGCATTTAGGTCATTATGTTGTAGCGGGAATGTGTTGAAAGAGAAACATTGGCACTTGGTCTGTGTTTCTTTATTTTTAAATTAACAAACTTTTATTTTTCAAACGTGTTGTAGGCACTGTGTTTAGTTGCATTTGTAATGAGGTATAATATTGTGCCACTATATTACATGTGGTAGTATTGGGTGTAAAGCACTGTGCATTTAGATGTAAGGAATGCCGATGTGTTTTAGTAATGCCTAATTTCATTTTCATTATAATAAGAAATGTACAGTGTGTAGGTGCACCAATAGAACACAAATGTTAACATTTTCTGTAAAGGAAAGGTAATGCAGATGGTAAACACTGGTATGGTACTCCTAAGTGGTAGTTAATTTGAGCCGGTGCAGAATGGTGGTACTTTAAGGGATGTGATAGGAAAGATTGGAAAATATGACATGTATACATTACATCAGAAAATGCATATGTGCATTTAGAGCTGCACCATTTGTAAGTTGTTTTACAAGTAATGGAAATGCAGTTGCAATAGATATGTAGAACACTGTTAAGTGGCAGTTGGTCTGAGAAAGTACAATATGTTAGCAGTACATGTATGTAACTGACACTTAATGTGAGCAGGTGCCGAATGTTGCAATACATGGCATTTGATAGCAGTGGTTAAAAAGTAGCATATGCTTATCGAGATGCTTATTACAGCGCAGGGTAAGTGGCAGCAACCCGGTATATATATATTTATATATATATATATATATACATATATATATATATATATATATATATATATATATATATATATATATGAAACAAATACTTTCCAAAATATAAGCATACCTGTTCTATGTCTTGTAAGATGTAGATATTATTGAATCTGCAAACAAAAATCTTGGAGAAGTTATAGTAGTTTTTGATGCAGGAGGCTGTGAATGACAGGCGACATGTACATCTGAAGTGTTGGACTTAGGTGACAGGCTTACATGCAGACACTTTTTGGATGTGATTGGTGGATGGATATGTGACTGTTTGAAAGCAGTCAATGAGGGAGTATTACCAACATAAAAGTAAAAAAGGTAGAGGGGCTTCCCTGTGCAATGGTGTTTACGGATGTCCTAATGGTCTGCAGACCTGCACGTGCCATCTGGGTCTTTAGAGGATTCCCTGCATGAAAAGAGGACTGCCGAGACAAAGGACAGTCGCAAACATCCACGGGTATCAGGGATTCACCAATTGAGTTTTGTGGTTGTGGAGGAGGAGTTGAAGTATTCAGAAGCACAGGTAGCAAGTGGTTTCTTTCTTGTGTGAAGTGATGTAGTGGAAAGATGGCCATGGCTATGAAGAAGCAGAGTGCGTGGATGCTAGGAGATACATGGGTACACTGTTTAAAGGTTTACACCGAGCGCTGTGGCATCTCTGCTAATCTTGGATTGAAAGAAGCTGAACTCTCCTGGTATGGACATTGAGGATAAAATTGAGTGGCATTATACAATTGTACAAGAATTTGGTTGAGTTTAATCATCTGACATTATTGTAATACATTGTGGAGGCAACAGTTTGGGATATGTGACTGGAGTATCATTGCAGTTTGCCATGAAGGACAGTTTGACATGAAGGATATGTTTAAAAGACTAATTGAAATGTTTTCAACTTTGAAGATTTCATTTTCACAAATAATTAAAAGGCAAATGTGGAAAGGTTCAAAATTATGTTGCCCACAAACTGATAAAGCTAGGCGGAATGTGAATAAAACTGTATGCACTTTTTTCCTTTTTTTTTTCACAGGATATAGGAATGGCATCTTTCCACAATGAGAACATACGGTTTCATGACTTGAACATTTTTCATAGAGATGGAGTACATTTTACATTTAACAGATGATGAAAATTAGATTTTCCTTTCAAATGTTCAGAATGCCTCGAAACAGTTTTTGTGAGAAAAATAAAATTAAAAGGGACCAGGCGAGATGTGTTTTAAAGCACCTGTCATCAGATATAGTACATACAAAGGAAAAAGAAAAACAAAGTTTGAAGCAGATTTTGCAAAAGTTATAAAAAACAAACATGTACAGTACAGCATTTGTTAGTATAGTACATTGAATAGAAAAGGTTCTTTCAACAGTCATCATTAAAGAGCAGAAAAAAGCAAATTGAGTTTAAATTTAAATCTCCCCCTACCCTTCAGTTCTCTGAGAAGTCAACGGCAGTAAAACGGCCCATGGACTATATGATTAGGGAAATGGGGGTAAGTCATTTTTTGATGGTAGTGTAATATGAGTGGGAAGTGTGAAAGCCATAAATAATGGCTAAACATGTTCTACGCATGTTACACTAGGTTAACATCTTGTATGGCAGAGAAAAGGGATTGGGACATCAATGTATTACTCTTGCCTTTTCTTTGCTATGCAAATTGTCTACAATTTTCATTAGCATAAAATGTAATGCTAATGGAAGTTCATATAGACTAATGCTAATGCTAATGGAAGTTCATATATTTATAAATATAAAGTCGTTATAGGCTGCAAGATTATCTTTTCTGATTCTATTTTTAAACTTTGAACTTTGACCATGGACAAGTCATCATACCACATGGGTATGGTCATGTGACAAGATCAGGGACGTGCGCGAAGACGTAATGAGATCGCAGACTTCTGGTACAGGAAAATGTGCATTTAAAGTTGTAAAAATGTTATAGAAGCATTGGCAATGGTTATAGGAGGTGTGCAAGGGCAAAGTCTGAACGTTAAAGTCCCTAATTTGGACAAAAATGTAATTTAAATATGTCTGCAATGCACAGACATCAATAGCAGACACGTCATTGTGCCACATGTGTGCAGTCAAATGATGATTTACGAGACATGCAGGCATGCACAATGTTCGTGGACTACCATGTGACCAATGACATGGAGTGTACACGGAGTGGCACCCACATCAAGACAATGACATTTGCGGACAATTTAAAAAGTGCACAGTTTACTCTGCCGTCTACGGGGTACGTTTGCAGACAACAAAACATCCAAACAATGTCACTGATATGTACATGTGAAGACACAGGCATTATGATAGTCCGTGGACATCAAGATGGCATTTAAAAAAATAAACTATTTTACACACATTGCAACATTAGATTTGTATCTTTACATTATATATTTACAAAGCAAAATATTTGTGGGACTAACATATACAGATTACATCTTTAATTATTTATTTTCAAAAAGAGATGTGGAAGCAAAGTAGGAAATAAGGGAATTTGTAGGTTGAACATTTTCATTACTGGGAGAATTCAGGATAAGAAATGTCAACACAACTTTTATTATGATATTCTGACAATGATTGGGGTGATTGTTCACAAAAAGGATAACAGGTACATGCGGGGCAATGAAAATAAATATTACATATCAAATGATTCTTTACATAATTAGACAGTTCAGCAACTTTATTTTGTATTCATTTTAGTTCCAACAGCTTCTATTTGTCCATTGTTGCAATTTAGAATTCCTTCCGCATGACGTGAAGTCCATAATGATGTTATTTGTTTTCATATTATTTAATCCACCTTGTTTAAGTGATTGATTGGATGTCGATCCAAGGGATGATTTCAAAGGAAGTGATGGTTTTCTCTTGGGTCTGTAACCCAAACAAAATGTAGAATTATAACTACTAGAAGTAGTATTATTAACATCCTGACCTTATATACATATTGTTCATGTTTGCAAAATGGGTTCTTATAGTTGGCATCTTGGTTAATTCTGAGAAGGATGAACACTGTGTCTCTCCTGGCAGAGTAAACACATTTCTATGATAGCGTTCGCCTCCCATGTGATCCTCGCTCCCAATACCGCCCCTAGGGTTGGGATTAGGTAGCAGCTGCTTATCCCTGGTCACATGGGAGGATACTTTAGGCTGTGGTTCTGTGTTAACTCCGCAGGATTCATCACATACCCTTACCCTAAAGACCTCATCTTTTTTAACCTAATCCTAATTTTTTTTTTCTATATCTGATCCATCATCCTTCACGTATTCAAAGAGGACTGCTAAGATTCCCAGTTCCATACAGGGAGAACACTTTATCCTTAGTTCTGTGATTCCAAAATAAAGGGCACGTCCAATCAAGGTTCTATGAACATGTACATAATTTAATTAAGCACACCATCTACGCATAGAACGAATAGTAAACACTGTATAAAAACCCTCCCCAGCGGAGAAACAGAGTAGATGCAACAAACTGGAGAAAGTATTCACTAGCCACAAAAATGCACAAAATGATCTCCTTGCTGAAAACAGGAGCTTTCATGACCTAACCAGTCTCTAGGGTCCAAGTGGACCGGTGAGCCAGTTCAGAGTCAACAGTACCTGGATTCAGTTCTTGGCAGGCTGGCGCAGTCAGACCAAGTGTTTAATGTAGATATGAGCGGATCAAGCTCAGTTTGGGCACATTGGATTGTGTGGAATTTAATCAATCTGATGATGATTCCCAGAATCCTGGTCTACCTCTTCTGTCATTCCCATACATAAAATGGGAACGCAAATGGACCTGAAAAATTACCGCCCAATCATAGTAATTGACGCAGATTCAAAAATATTTGTGTCAGTCATCCTTTTGCACTTACAAGCATGGGCCTGTAGGTTAGGTAGGCTGACAATATTTCAAACAGGTTTTGACAAAAATCAGGGGACTTCTTAGAACAGATATTTAGTCAAATGCCTCCAACAGTTTACTCGGTCCAAAAAATAGGGGCATATATACGTGGCATAGATTGACCTCTCCAACGCTTTTCAAATGCAGTCACACACCAGATGGCCTCCTGAAGATCTTGTGGGGCTACACTGCAACTCTAATATCCAGGTGTGTCTTAACACAGGAATAACTTTTTTCAAGTCAAATTCTCATATCATCTGGTCTAGGACAGGGTTGCATTCTTGCCCCTTTCTTTTTAATCTTCATGTTTCAGGCCTTGAGGATTACCTAATCGAAGGAATCCTTTGTTGCACCAAAGGTGGGTGATATTAAGTTAATTATAACGCCCTATGCTTATGCTGATGATCTCCTTCTATTTGATCTTACCCTACCTTGAATTGCAAAGGCTAATTGATTCCTTTATTTTTTTTTATTTCAATCTTAAGCACCCCCCCACTTTTTCCTCTCCCCCCTTCAGTCTGACGGTTGTCCATAATCGAGATATATGTTCCTGAAGGGTTCCATTTTTCGATGTCCATAGTCAGTGCTGAGTAGCAGCCTTCCGCTCCGTCCTCGGGGTTCCTTACAAGCTCTAGTCCCATCAGCGTCTAGTCTACTATGCCCAGAAGATGCATGTTCCTTGGGCACCAGACTCCCCTCGCTCCTTCTTGTAGGAAGTCCAGTAACATTGCCCAGTCTGTGCAAAATGTTCTGTGTCCTCCCTGGATGAAGTAGGTGAACAACTCCAAGGCAGTAAAGTTCCTGATTTTCGCCTCCCATTCGTGTTCCAATGGGGGGTCCATGGACTTCCATTTTTGCACCAGCACTAGTGCGCTTGCAATCATCATGATGATGTATACTTTGCGGTCTGGTTTCAAAGTAAATTCCTCTAGGGAGCAATCCTGACCTATCAATGCCAAGCCTCTATTACCCCCGGCCTTCACCCCAGGATTTGCGATATCGCCTCTTCTATGCCCTTCCAGTATCCATCTATTGTAAGGCAGTCCCACCATATGTGGCTCCACGTTCCGTCCGCTCTACAGTCCCTCCAACAGTATTTCAATACTGGTGATGTAGGTGTTATGTTCCACTGAAAGAGCATTTTTAACCAAATCTCCCGTATTTGGTGCGATTGTGAATTTTTGCCCATAGTTTTGCCCACTCATTCTCCTCTATTGTTTGCTCCGTGGATGACTTCCATTTTTTCATGTATGACCTTGGGGGTGGCTCTTCGCCTGAATTTATTTGGGCGTACATGGACGCTACCACTCGCCTGTTTCCGGAGTCTGTGTTGAGGTATTTTTCGAAGGGGGTTAGTTGGTGAGTTCCTGCCTGTTTGATGATGGGATGGAACCAGTGCCTCATTTGCGCATAGGAATATCTCTCCCTGTCCCCCAAAGCAAAGTCTAATTTACATTGGTCAATTAGTTTGACATTGTTCCCCTCAAACATATCTCTGACCTTTTGGCATCCCCGCAGTTTCCAGTTGGTAAAAGTGGAGGTTTTGTGACCCGGTGTGAATTGTGGGTTATTGAAAATCGGGGTGAAAGGGGATGGCTAGGAGATATGTTCCCGTTTTGTGGCCTCATCCCACAAATCTCCCACCAGAGAAAGGATAGTGCTACTGTACATTTGGGGAAATCTGTCTGCTTTGGGCTTCCAGAGTATCCCTTACAACTTTTCCCCTGCTACTGCAGTTTTTCTAGGAGAAGCTGATAATTTGCTTGGTATAGTTGTTCCACCGATTTGGCTAACTTGATTAGCAGGTTGGTTATGGAGTGTTGCACCCATCTATAAGGGGAGCCACTCTTCAGTTTTGTAGTGCGTCCTTTGGAAGCTTGAGATTGAGAACCTCAGATTTGCTAGCGTTTATTTTTAGCCCGGCCACTCCTCCAAACCGACTAAGTTTGTTTTCTATCGCCCCAAGGAAGAGCTCTGGTTGGGTAAGTGTTAAGAGCATATCGTCCGGGAAATTGGCTATTTTGTGCGGTGTTCCTACAAGTCGAGTCCCATTATGTCTTTATTGGCTATTACCGCTTCTAGGAAGGGTTCCAAGTGAATTGCATACAATATAGGTGGACAGCCACTGGGTCCGACACCTGACCATTTATGGAAAGCCTAAGGATAGGGTGTTGATAATTGGCCCTTACCCTGTTGATGAATTTATCACCAAACACCATCTTGTCCATGGTTGCTAACATGATTCCCCACTCCACTCGGTAGAAGGCTCTCTCTGCGTCTAAGGCCATGAGTAGAGCAGGGGCTCCCTTCTTGTGAGCTTTTTTCATCAAGTGGACTATCCTTCTAACATTGTCCCCTGTCTGCCGCCCCCTGTCAAAGCCTGATTGATCTGAATGAACCACCCGGCTGAGAATTTGGTCAAGCCTGGTTGCCAGAATGTTTGTGGGATTTTGGTGTCAATGTTGATCAGGGCAATTGGGCGATAGGATCTGCATTCTGTGGGGTCCTTGCCTTTTTTGGGAATAAGGACCACCTTCACTTTTTCCATAGATGTAGAGATTGCCCTGTCTAGGCCAAACTGATTGAACAATTCGGTCAGGTGAGGTATTATCATTTCTCTATGAGTCTTATAGAACTCAGCAGTAAAGCCGCCTGGTCCTGGGGATTTGCTAATGGGCAGCGTTTTTATTTCCACCCAAATTTCTTCACCTGTTATGCTCTGCTCCAAGGCCATCCTCTAACCCTCTGTTATTCACGCCAGATCACTCTTTTCTAGGTAGAGTTCCTGTGATGCTGATAGGGGTTGTCTGATCTGCAGAGCCTGGAGTAGAATTGGACAAACTCCCTCTCAATGTCCTTGCTGTTAGCGCTGGTCTTATCCCCCATCGACTTTGATTTTTAGCATAGTTTTGTCCTTCTCTTCCCTCCTCAACAGTCTGGCGAGTAAGCAGTCTCACTTGTTTGCCTTTATGTAGTATTTTTGTTTCAGAGACAGTAATTTATGTTCTGCCACCCTTGTTTGTATTAGATCTAATTGCCACTTTGTGTCCCTATACTCCCTTTTAGTTTCTGCGCTCAAGGGTGACCCCATCCTGGACATTATCTCCTTTAGGTTGGCTTCTAGGCGTGTTTCCTCCAACCTCAATTCCCTATCTCTTCTCGCTTTAATCACAATGATCTGCCCCCTTCTTGTTGTTGCCTTGAAGGCATCCCATTTGGTCTGTAGGATCATCATGCCTGCCTTGTTGGTCCCAAAGAAGGCCTCTAACCCTTCCCTGATTTCTTGGACCTGTTTGTCGTCTTTGAACAGGAGTGCCGGGTAACGCAATTTCCACAGATCAGTGAGATGTCGATTTCTTTTTAGGTTTAGGGTTATGGACTGTATAATAATCCCAATTGAGAATTCTATTGTGCGACCCGGTAGACACCTAAAGAGCTATACGTAATCCTAGAGTGGATATGTTGGGCATGCGAGTAGAAGGTGTAGCCTTCTTTTTCACCCTCTAATCCTCCCCACGCATCAACCAGGGCCAGGTCATAGATTTTCTCCCTGAGCTCCCCTGAAGGTCTCCCTGTTCCCTAGGGATGTTTTGCTTCTATCCTTGGTGGGGTCCCACACTATATTGAAGTCCCCTGTTAAAATAATGGGAATTTTCACACATTTTCCAAGACTAGTAAGTGCTTTTTGGATGAACATGTCTTGGCCTGCATTAGGGGTGTATGGTGACACAACTGTGTAGGATTCCCCTAGCCCCGTCAGTGCTACTGCCAGGTATCTCCTCTGATCCTCTGTGTCTGTTCCATTCAGGGTCAGATCCAGCCCATCCTTTCAGGCCAGACGTACCCTGCATTCTTTTTGGGCTGGGTCACTTGGAGTATCTATCTATCTATCTATCTATCTATCTATCTATCTATCTATCTATCTATCTATCTATCTATCTATCTATCTATCTATCTATCTATCTATCTATCTATCTATATTGCGCCACTAACCCAAAGGCCTCGGGGCGCACAAAGGAGAAAAAGACAGACAACAGAATAACAGTAACAAATAAGGAAACACAAGACATAGGAGAACCAAGGTAGAATCTAGCATTCACAATAGGCCAAAGTAAAGATAGCCTAATGTGAGATACAAGATTCAGTGCAGCAGCACTATACAGGGAGGATGAAACAGCCTTAGCCTTTGTCAAACAAAGAGGTCTTTAGTTGTTTCTTAAAGATAAACAAGGAGCCACTATTAGCAAGATGTTTGAGTAATGAGTCCATAGGGCCGGAGCCCATGAATCAAAGCTTGTGCCTCTGAAACTTTTCAAGGTAAACAGAGGTTGAACCAAGACAGTGTTGCTGCTTGAGCGCCGAGAACGACCGACTGATTTATTTTTTAGCCTAGTGGTGAGATAAGCTCGAGCTTTGCCATAAAGGCATTTAAAGACAATGGTTAAACCTTTATGTTGTAACCGATGTTGAACTGTCAACCAATGTAAGCTACGCCTAGCATCAGAAACATGCATATTGCGCTTGAGGCCCATTACAGCATGTACTGTACTATTCTGTATGACCTGCAGGGTCTTAGGATTAGTCTGCGAGGTACCAATCAGACGACAGTAATCCAGCTTGCAGTTTACAATTGCAGCTGCAATCAGAGCAAGATTTTCTTTGGACTGATATGGACGTATCTGCCATAAGAGCTGGATATAGTGATAGCAGGAGGATTTAAGGTAGTTGGTCTGTCAGGTAAAAGATAACTGAGGGTCAAAAAAGACCCCCAGGGTTTTTACAGATTTTAAAATGGAGATAATATGTTGGCCAATCAGAAAGTTATCATACTTTATATCAAGTTTCTTTAGTCTCTGCTGTGTACCTAAGATCAACAGCTCAGTTTGAGCATTATTAAGGGCTAGTGAGTTTAACGCCATCCATTTCTGAATTTCAGCAAAAATATGATTAATGTGCTCTAGATCTTTCAAATACTCTCGAGTACGTTTGATGACAATCTGCGTGTCGTCAGCATAATTGGCGAAATAAATGCCCATAGCTGCCAAAAGAATGCAGAGAAGATGTGAGTAAATGTTAAAAAATAAAGGCGAAAGACATGAGCCCTGCGGAACACTACATAGTAAGAAAGATGCCATGGAATAAGCATTGTCATTTGTTACCTTCATATTCCGTGGACCCAGGAATGATTTAAACCAGGCTGATGCTTCCGACAAGCATTTACCGATTGTAATTAGTCTATCCGCCAAAAGTTGGTGATCGACTAAATCGAACACGGTGGATAGATCTAATAACAACAGCAAAACTGTAAGACCTTCATCGATGAGACCAGCAAAATGAAATTTTAAATCCAGCAGTGCAGTCTCAGTCCCATGATTGGGACAGAAACCAGACTGCTGGGTGGCTATTTTATCGTGTTCCTCAATGAAGGTTTGATATTGGCAATATGCAATTTTAACCAATATTTTCAGCATAAAGGGAACATTGGTGATTGGACGATAATTCCCGGCCTCAGTAGGATCCAAGTTTTCCTTCTTAAGCAAAGGGGTAACCAAAGCTTCCTTTATGTTCTCAGGAACATAGGATTCCTGAAAGGATCTAATAACAAAGGTGGTGATCCATGGGGCAAGAGTAGAGATATGATCTTTGAATAAGGTAGCTGGAAAAACATCTTCTTTGCAGGAGGTAGGTTTAAGTTTAGATACAGTGTCAATAACTTCTTCTATAGAAACAGATCTGAAGGTAAAAGTGGGAAAATCTCCAGTAGTATCCATATTGTCTATAGTGGATGATATATTGGCAGAAATGAGTTTAACCAGAGTACTAATATTATTTTGATGAGTTAGGGTTTTATTTACAAAACTATTGTGAATGTTTTGACACCATACACTGTCAACCGGGCGATGTAGTATTGCAACCCTTAAGCTCCTGAAGAATAACAAAAAGCTCTTTGGAACTGGATTTAGCTTTAGAGATCCCAGAATTGAGATGTGATTTTTTAGTAGAACAAATAAGTGATTTGTAATGTCGGAGGGCATGCTTGTAAGAAATAAAGCTAGACTCAGATGGTTGTTTTATGCCATAGTCATTCCGATTTACGTTTTTTAGAGTGAGCTTCTGTTATTTCTGCTGAAAACAGAGTATAGGATACATTTTTTCCCTTTTTTTTGGAAGATTTAAGTGGAGCAAGTATTTCAAAAGCTTCATCAAGCGCAGATCTTATATTTGTAGTATATAGAGTAGTCTAGTATACCCTCAAAACTTAATTCTATTTCTGTCACGGGTTTTGACATGTGTTTCTTGTAGGGTTACTATGTCCGTATGTTCCCTTCGTAGGTATCTCTCTATTCATTTCCTTTTCATTGGGGAGTTTAGGCCATTAATGTTTAGGTTTATAATCTTGAGGTTGTTACTACTTTCCATTGTCATGTGAGTATTCCTCTTCTAGGTGTGTAGCTTTCAGTACGGGCCTGGGGCCACCCCTTTTGATTCCTCCGCACTCCACATCTTACCCCCCATGGACCTGCCATCTTCAAGCCCCCCCACTACTCTACCCTCCCCCCTCGTCTGGGTGAATTCAACTGGCTTCTAGCCCCCCTCGAATCTGTGTCTTGAGAGTTGAATCCTTGAGTAGCCCCAGGACTGCCCTGCATGGGTTCCCCCAACCCCATTCCGAGAGCCCCCTCCACTCCCCACTGAGCTACTGTCAGCTTTGTTAGCATAACATTAACTTAACTGTAACTTAATTTGCACCCTCCACAGGCGAGATGTCGAGCTGTGGGCCGCCATCACGGTGCTTATCAGTCGGGGGCGCTGTTAGGGGATTTTCTTTTATCCTAGCCTTCCAACTGAGCCGGGCGTTTCAGGGATGGGTGATGTTCCCCCTTCTTGGGCCTTTTAGGTCTTACTGTAGTCCATTAACAAGGTTTGCAGATTCCTCCTCAATGCCAATGCCCAGGAGGGCAGCACCTTGTTCTAGCGATGTCATTCTCTGTTGATGACCCTGCCAGTTGAAGAGTAACCCGAATGGGAAATTCCACCAGTAGCGGACCTCTGGGTGCCTCAAGAAAGTCAAGATTGGGCCCATTCTCCTTCTTTCATGACGCACTAGTCCTGGAGTGCACCCAGAACATCCTTCGGTCTTTCACCTGGTTCCTGCCTGTGAGAGCCCACATGGTGGATCCTATCGAGTTTGATCTCCAGGTCGGCGTCAGGTTCCAGCAGGCCTTTGTAGATTTGTTTGGCCACATCTGCGAAGTCACAATCCTGTGTGCCTTCTGGGAGCCTTTTGATGCAAATGTTGGACCTCCGCCTGCAGTTCGAGATTGTATGAATTTCCAACAGGGCGTTGGTTCATCTTGCGTCTTCCGTCAGCTCCTGGATCGCCCTTTCATTATTGTCCACCCTCTCTTCAATTTTGTTGACGTCTCTCTTTATCTCCTGCCGGCCCTCCGCTAGATCTTCCCTCAGGACATCCATTTCTTTCTGGACCGCACATGCTATCTTGTCTCCGAAGTTATTAAAGCGTTGCCTGAGCAGGGATTGGGTTACAGGCTGTTCCTGATCTTACTGCATGGGGCCTTCCCCTGGGCCTGAGGGCAAGTTTGCTGTATAAAGTCCCCAGGGGAGCTCTGATTCATTGACCCAGATCTTGACTAGTGCCCCTTCCTGCAGCTTTTCAGAGTTTTTTGCTGAGGGGAAGGGCATTTCCCCCTAGATTTCGACATTGTGGGTTGTCAGGTTGTATGCCAGTCCTTAGGGCCTGCTTTGTTGATTCTGCTTGCGTGCTTCCCATGCTACATGGGGGGGGGGGTTGGGTCCATTCCGCGCCACTGAAACTGCTACCCCCAAGTTAAAGCCCCACAGAGCATCCTCCGGCGCCTGCCAATTCGAGTACTAAGTTGTCCTCCTGTACTTGTGACTTGTAGGTTGTGCTTTTACCTTTCCAAGGAGGGCCCTCCAGCATTCGCCTGATGTCACTGAGTGTGTAAAACACTGGGGCTTCCCATTCACATCTGCATGGGGCTAAGTATACCTTGGGTGCACTGGGCAGCTTATGCTCTGCTTCCGCCGTGTGGATGAAGCACCAGTGGGATAACCGCCAAGCCCAGGGCCCACCGCGGGCGCTACCCCCACCCCGCGGGATGCCACCTAGTTGGCTGTTGCTCTTTTCCCTGGTTCAGTGGTTTTCTAGGGGGATCCGTTCCAGAACCCCCAACCGGGGCTCCCTGCAGGTATGTCTTCCGCTCGGGTAGGGTGGTATGTGCCTTTGGTGGGATGCGCCTGTGCTTCTACCCCTTCAGCTTCTGCCTCTAATGTGCACCGATGGCTCCCAGCTGCTCCCCCTTCTCCATGTAGGCAGGATGTTATGTGTGCTTTCCGTGGTACGGGGGGGGCAATTTGGTGAAATTCCGCCTCTAGCAGTCAATGTCAGGCTGCAGGCCCACACGGCAGGATTAATAGAGGGCTCCCCCTCGGTGACACCGTAAAGTTCGGGTGATTGGTCGACTGCGCCTGGCGCTCCCCTACCCCGTGCTTACTTGTTCGTTGAGCTCTACAGCACTGCTTCATGGGCTGCGTCATGCCCGTTCTCCTCTGTGGACTGCCTGTTTCCCTGGTGGGGGCAGTGTGCGCCATCCCGGGTCAGACATGGGGGACTGCCAGGCCTCAGCTCTTCTTTCTTGCTGCCGCACTGATATCTCTGGTCCCGTCACATCCTGCTCTCATGTGTCTCGTCGTATCTGATGGAGGGGGAGCTGGTTGATAGGGGCGCTTGGCATTCCATTCTTTCCCCTCTCGCCTCCTTTGCAGCCAGTCCGCCTGGAGCTGCGAAAGGCCAGTGGGCTCGTCGCTGGAGTCCATTCTGCAAAACGCTGCTACTTCCCGGTTCCACATCTGTGTTCTTTTTTAGAGGCGTGTGTCACTGCTTCCCCCGCCACTCCGCTGTATGCAGTGCTTCTCGTGCCTGGCTAGGGCTTTAATCACTATTTGCAGCTCTGTGGTTCGGGAGAGCTTTGGTCACGGTTACCTTGCATCATGGTCATCTTGGAATCCATAATCGATTCCTTTTCTAGTTATGCTGAGAAGGGTGGTGCGATTATCAGATTCAAATAATTGCTGGAAGCATTTTTGGTTTATGAATAAGATAAAGCTGGAATATTTCAGCAATATGATTTAAGTGGGATTTCCCATCCCTCATAGCCCTCACAGACTTAATAGGGGACATTCTCTGGCCAACCAATGTTGAAGTTCTATGAAGGCAAAATCATCCCCAAAATGTTATATGGGTTGGGGATTCTACTCTTCTAGATTTTTGGGAACCTTCCCAAGTTGGAGGGCCTTACCTGGCAAAAAAACTCTTTGCCTACCATACTGTATACTCATGTTAATAATTAGATATGAGCTATGGCTAAAATTGCTTAGAGTGCATGCAGATTGGCAATTTGTATCTATTTATCAAACCCTGATAGATTTGTATTTGTATTTATTTAGTTTTTATATAGCGCCTTAATCCAAAGCGCTTTCACATAGGAAATTTATAAAAAACAGTACAAAATTGAGCAGGTGACAATTGACAATTTGATGTATGGAATCAGCCCTGTTAGGTCAGATGTAATTTCAATGCTTTGCAAAATAAAGAGTAAAAGGTGATAGAATGAATATAGATAGAGGAAGAAGATTCTAGTGCAAGAGAGCAAGATGTGCCAGTTAAGAAAGCGTGATTTTGCACAAGGAGGGGCTGGGATTGTCAGTCGAAACTGAGTATTAGAGCAAAGAGAACGAGAAGGAGAGTAGAATGATACTAATGAAGAAAGATAATTGGGGGTAAGACCATAAAGAGATTTGAATATCAAACAAAGAAAAATAAATTTAAACTGTGCGTGAAAAGGAAGCCAACCCAGATTATGGAGAGCAGGTGATATTGATTCACGTGGGGGTCAAACGAAAAAGTACCCAAATAGCAGAATTTAAAAACGATTTTAGAGGAGCAAGTTGAGATACCAGAAGACCAAAGAGTGTAGTAGAACAATAGAAAAGATGTGTAGATTAGAGAGGATATGAGTAATGCAGTTGCGTCAAGAATAAGGAAGAAACACACTTTTTTATGTTAAATAAATGATAGCGGAAAGCTTGAGAACAGATAGAGATATGATGTTTAAAATATAAACCAGAATCAAAGTAGAGTTCCAGATTCCGAGCAGTAGATACACAGAAAAGTTGAGACGAAGGAAATTAAATGAAAGGAGGTGGAATAGGAGAGGGGATAGTAGTAGAGGGAAAAAAGAATAGTTCTGTTTTCGTGGTATTAAGTGTAAGCTAATGAGCGCACATCCATGATTTAATGGCCATTAAGCATGAGGCGAGCTATGTGTGAATATCAAAAGAGAAGGAGGAAAAAGACAGAAAGAGCTGAGTGTCGTCATCATAGAAATAGTGAGATAGACCAAAAGAAGAAATAATATTAGTGAGAGGCGAAGTGTGGCTTTTTAGGTCAGACTGGGTCTACATTGTGTATGACTTCCATGCGTATCGCTCTCTTAATGAAAGACCACAAGCAATTAGAGACAGTTGCACCTCATCTGAATATTTATCCTTCTAAGTCCCTAAATATTGACTTCCTTAGATTCAGATTAGACATCCGTCCTTCTAGGAAAGTTCAGGCCTGTAGATAATATTTCAAAGGATAAGGCATCTTGTAGATTTTTTTAGGACTCCAACGTTGAAGAAACAATACAGCATTTTCTGCGTAACTGTAAGTCTTTGACTGCTGTTGGGCAAATGCATTTTGTGAAATGTATTGGTAGACCAGATTGACTTGATGCAGTGAATTCATGGGCTGGACTATTTAGGGCTCACACTACCTCGGTGGTTATTGCTGTTGTGGATTTCATAAAATGTTAATATCTTGATCAGGTCTTTCCAAGACAACTGGATGTAATTGTATGGCCGTAAGTGTATGACTGTTGATTGGTAAATTATTGTATTCATACATTGATATTAATATTGTTCATGCTGGATTATCTATTTATTTTCTTTTCCTTGTTTTATTATTTATATTTGTAATATGTGTGGAATTTGATTGTTTTGCAAAGGTTTTAATCATTGATTTAGCCGGATACAAATACAAACAATGATGATGTCATCACTCCTTTCCCAGAGGTAGCCTCTCCTCAAGTGGCCTGGGGACGGAAGCTGCTACCTGATCCTGAGCCTGGCGGCAGCTATATAAGGGAGGACGACATGGGGGAGGTAAACCTCATTGGGATGACACAGCATCATCAGGTGAGACACGGTATTCCCCATTCCCTTTTATGGACACCCCTTCAGTACCTTAGGCCCTCATGGCATTTTATGGCAGTAATCCTCAATTTTCTAGAACACTTGGTCATATAACTTTTAAACATCATGTAGATACATCAGCACCAAAAACTGACAGGAGGACGAGAGCAACTGGTATGAAGATTGCTTAGCTAGACCAAAGTGAGCAGTCTAGATGCTGGAGAAATCCAATTGGCTCCTAATGGTTCCCCTCATTAACACAGGAGTTCAAAGATAGAGTGGTGGAGAAGAGCAGGAGACTGCTGTGGAAGCCACACTGTCAAGTGTACACACAAGCGAGGAGATGCAAGAGAATCCAGGAGGTGGATAGCGAGGCAGAGAAGTGGCACAGAGAAAGGAGGATGTGGCATCTGGACCACAGATACATTACCACAGGTGAGAGAGTTGCCAAAGCAGGACATGAGGCAAATGAGCTTTGCATTTGGATGGGAAGCTGGAGCAGCACGCAGACCAGCACAACCGTGGGGCCACACCACTCGAGCTGGAGAGAAAATACACAAGCAGAGAAAGATCCGAGCTGGGTCAGAAAGGCCAGCTGAGCCATCATAAATCTGGTGAGCCAACAGCGGAAGGTCGGAGCCCCAGAAGAGAGCTGGAGAAGGCATTCCTGGTTCATTAATGAAATGGGGGCACTTTCCCGATGGCTTAAATCACATACTGAATTTCATAAGTTCCTGAATTTGGGGAGATACAAATACACCAGTGAGAAGAGGAACTTGGGGTGACAAGCATATGCTCCTAGAATTTGAAAGTGAATGAACAGATGAGAGAACCTGACAGGAGAGTATACCATGTGTTTTGTGAGTCTGGGACCTACACCCACATTGTAGCAAAGAAATGTATGGGAAAACTTGGCAGGAGAGTATACCAGATATTTTGTGAGTCAAAGAATCCAAAGGATTCACACACTTCTGATTTTTGAAACACATTGAATGTGGAAAAATCTCGGAAAGGGAGTTATTTCCCCTGAAGTGAGTTGCAACACCAAGAGGAGGGAGTTATCATCTTGGGCTACAAAGACATTTTTTAAACCTTTGTTTTCGTGGAGAGAGACCTGAGGAAGGGAGCCATTCCCTGGAACTGTGAACATTATCCATTTGGAACCTTGGTTGGATTTCTACCTTTCTGTTGAACTTGAAAATGTGTACATTTTCAAGCCAAAGACATTACCCTCAACACCTTAGAGTTATTTTTAGAATGAGAGAGCTAGAATAGGATTTCGGACACAGGACATTATTGCTTTGGACATCTTGACACAGGACAGGCCCTTCGATTTGATTGAGGTAGGGAAATACCTCCTAGATTAGGGACAGTGAGGCATTTTTCAACCCCTATTATTTAATAACGGTTTATACCAATCACCTTGAGTCTCCTTTGTTCATGTCACATTCCTAGTTCCTCACAGGGCCCAATCAGTAAGTAGGCATCAAGTAGGAATGAATGTGAGTGCTCTGTGTGGTAGAAGGGCAGCACCCAAGGATACAGTTTGGGGCAGTCCCAGGAACACTTCTGAGTTGGCCAGTCCGAGTCAGGCTTTAGACGCGGGGAGGGGTCGATGAGTGAAGCTCCAGCAGCTCGAGTCAGCAAAGTGGTGATCTTGTGTGCCTCAATGTGTGATTGATGATGCAGCATTTCAAGGGTTAGCTGGGTCAAACCGTGGTTGTAATCCCCAGTTAAGAGTCAGCATGTGATTCTCCAGTGACTTGGTAGTGCTCCCAGCATTGAGCAGTCCTTTGGAAATAGCAGGTGATGAACTTTGTCTTAGTGTTGAGCTAAATCAAAGTGCAATCAAGTTTGAAGTTTTGGAGGAGCACAGCACCTAGCGTTGGCAACTTCCCTCTTTTTCCAGGTGTGTTGGACATACAGCGACCAGTTTGGTGCAGTAGAACAGGGAGATTCTGCTGGTCTGGTCCTTCAGTTATTGTGATGCCCAGCCAGGGGTACTCCAGGATACAATGGGTATGTTCAGGGTCTGCTCTACCAGCTCATGAGATTCTGGTGCAGAGTGGTAGGTCAGGATTCACAGCAGTGGTCACTCCTGATGTGCCCTGGGAGTGGGTAGGGACCAGATCTTCCATCTGTCTTGTATGATTCCTTCTTCACCTCAGGCTGTGGCCTTTGGAAAGTGCAACTTCCCAAATGAAGTCCAGTGAAATATTCAGAGTGAATCTGCGGCCTTAAAGGCACTGGGAGGATCTGAGAGAATATGAAAAGGAAGAAGGGGTGGGAGAGACCTTCCTTTAAAGGCAAAGATCCCCAGGTAATTGGACTAAATGAATGAAGTGGACTTTGCCATTCTGTTATCACACCAAAAGTGTTCACTTCAGAGGAAGTGAAGGGGACAGGAAAGAGAGAGGGGCAGTGAGAATGAAGATGGTGGAAGCCTCCTTCCATTTACCAGAGCCCTCCTGCCTATCATAATGCTGCCCCTACCCTTCTAGCTGAGAACAAAAGCCTTTAGAGATGAGGCACCCTGGTGTAAGGCTAATCTTTTTGAATGTGTGTGCTCCCTTGATGCCCAGGCCCAGGACAGCTGCCTGCTGTATGGATGTCTTAAACAGAGTGTTACCTACCATCACAAAGAGATCAGAGAGGAGGCCGGGACCTCCAGATTCATGTCTTGCCTTTTGGCAGGCTACACCCATCTGACCAGAATACAGATCACCCTTCACAGCAGAGCTGACTCACAGGAGCTGACACATGTGCCATTTCAAGTGGAATGTGATGGCCATGATCATAAGTAATATCATGCCCTATGCCTAAACTCAGGGATATCCTACCACCATAATGGGTTACTTGATTGATTGATTTTAAATGTATGAAGCGCATGACCACCCAGCGGTATCTTAGCACTGTGCAGAGTGCAGTCACAACTATAGCCCACTAGCATCTTTAAACAAGAATGTTGTTAATAAATGATGAAAGAGCAAATAATCCACCCCACTTTTGCAGCAGCCATTGAAAAGGCACGGCCACCCGAGAGAGCCGTACTTGAGGAACAGTAATCGTACATGACTGGAGTGTTTGGGACATACACTCGGTACTTATGATTATCGTTTGGGTACAGGGGTGCATATCTTAAATGTCGCTGCTGCATGGCAGATACTTTTCTGTCACATGGGCATCTGTGACATCTGAAACAGCTTGGTGTCATGGTTATGGCAGGTGATGTGATTCAGGATACTAATGCAGCAGGCCACAGATACATACAATGCATTTAGCATTAAACTTGAGAAAGGGGACTCTGATCTGCAGATTACCCCTTTGGAGATGGGACTACCCACATCATTTTATTATTCTATTAAAACAATACAAGCCAGGACTTTGCACCCTTGCCAGATGGCAGTTCCTCACAATTAGAAACAAGCATTTTCAAATCAAATACCTAGAAAAATATTTCCAAGGGATACATGCAATCATATCAGTGCAAACTGTGTTGTCCTGCTAAGAGGCATTGGAATTGAAATGAATATATGCAACACATATAATCCATCAATTTGGGGTAAACTGCATTAAGATGAATGCACTACATGGAATACTTCACAAACTGAAGCCAATTCATATTGCCATCCCTACAAAATAGAGGAAAAGGGTGAATACAGTATTACAAATGTACCTTTTTAGTGTGTCATGACTGAATATGTCAGGAAAGTATTTGAATGCAAGTAAGCGTTCACAGTATGATTAATTTTCAAACCAGCTCCAAACATGACAAGCTGGGATGCTGAGCATTCTTAAGATAGAAGTCCTTAGTGCTTCCCACCATCCATTCCAAAAGGTTACCTTCTGGGCAGCAAAATCATGTCTTTGGCGTGTATAGTGCACTACACGTCCATCTTGGCTTCTAATACACCCTTTCTTGGCTCACATTGGACCTTCACAACATCATGTTGGTCCCTTTAGACTTGTTGGACATCGGGCCTACCCAGTCCTGTTCCCCTCTGGACATCTGTATGGGTGTCAGCCATTACATACTTCACAACAGTTTTTGGACCTCTGAACTAACAGGCTTTCTCCTTCATCAGACAGTTTGTTCCGTATTTGCCTAGTCTACCACCATCCGACGAGTTGCCACAGGTTTCAGTGCTTGGTCTATTTGTTAGTTCTCTGGACCTTACATGGTAGCAGTCTTCCTGCTGCTTCACCTCTCCTCATCCTTTCCGATCTTTCTGTTCCCCCTCTTCTCTTCACTGGCCTTTCAACACAGCCCTTTCCCCATCACAGCTCTATGGCACTCTATACTCTCTTCTTCTTGCTCTTTCTCACACACACATCTCCTTAACTCTGATCTCCATCCTACTTGGTTCCTGCTCTGCTTTTATCTCTGTGTGCGATTGGGCCCAGGACAGGCAATTATTTGCGTGGATTCAGGTGTGTATGCCGTAAACAATTTCTTGTAATTGAATTATGTTCCTGTCAATTACAGACTACCCTGGTGCTAGTAATCAGCAGTTGCTCCAACCCCACTTTTTGAATTTCTAATTCATTCTCCAAACATCGTTTCATGGGATTCTGGTGATATCTGTATTATGAGGGCTAGTGTATCAGACAGTTTACATTCATGTAATTTGCCAAACCCTAACCAAATCTTGTGCTGCACAAGCACCAAAGCCCATTCACACTCCCAATATGTATTGGAATGGGTTCATGGATTCCTTCTGTGGAAGATGCATGAACTGTGTGGTCCTTTACAGCACCCCATCTGACATCCCCATAAGACGACTGTTTCTGATGCCATCAACATCAACATCAAACGAGTGTTAGGGACAAAAGGGCTTAGTATACATATAAGGCTAGTGATGAAATGGGGAGCTTTGGTGGTCCACTTTGTAACTCATTCTGCACCTCCAAAATGTAGTGGGTTGGGGTACCCGGCCCCCAGTGTAACCCCACTCTCATCCTCTAGTTTAATAGATGAAAATTTGTAAATGTGTCCTTTATTTATCTCGTTTTTACATTTGTAGAGCGTACACAAACCGTGGGCATCAAGGCGCTTTTACCAGTTACATGGGCCCAAGTCGGGAAAAGGCATAGGTGTAAAAAAAAGAGAGCATTACAGGCATTTTGGTCATGATAAACCTTTATGAGGCCATAGGATTATGTCATTATGGCATAAAGACAGAGGATGCATTTGCATGCATGGTAACACAGCTGCAGATCGCTGAGGTCAAATTCATAGAGTAAGCCACGGCAGCATATACATATTATAAGTGCTGGCGGGCTTCAATAGAGGACTATTGAGTGGAATTATGTGAATAGCAACGTTTTGAGGGTTTTCGAGAGACCCAGTATGATTATTCCACTATAAGGGCAGGTGGGTGATAGTTCCAGTATTTGGCAGCCAAAACTGGAAAACTGGATCCTCCAGCTTTGGTTCGTTTGAACTTAGGTTGGGTCACCATGTGGGAATGTTGGGCTCTGGTAGGTCTAATGGAATGTGCTTTGTTAATGTTCTGTACTAGGTAAGGAGAGGCTGTGTTGGCGATACACTTGTGGGTGATTGAGATCATCTTGAATAGAATTCTGTCCTTGATGTCTAGCCAGTGGGCAGTTCTTCAGGCAGCTGAAATGTTTTCAGAATGTGGGATATTGAGAGAAGCTCATAAAGCATTGTTCTGGATGGTTTGGGGTTGTTTTAGATTGTGGATGGATGTGCCGGCAAAGAGGCCATTCCAGTAGTCGAGCCTCACACAAATCACTGACTGGGCGATAGTTAAGCAGTTGTCTCTGGATAGGAAGGGCCTGCTGCATTGAGGAGTTTGGTTGAATAAGCTGCTGTGGAGGAGATGACATTTACTTGTCGGGTCATGAGAGAGTGGCATTGAGGTAGACACCTAGTGGTTTTACCAAGGGGGAGACAATTATCACAGATCCATCAATATTGAAGGTGGAGTAATGGAAGTCAAGGGTTTTTAGAACAGCTGCCGGACTGACAATGAGGAGCTCTGTCTTTTCGTCATTGAGACAGAGGCCATGGGTAACCACCCAGTTTTGGATCGTGGCGTAGGAGGTGCTGAGGGTGGAGGAATCTGTGTGGTATGACCATGTGAGCGGGAGAAGAATCTGTGTGTCATCAGCATAGTTGGTGTGGGCTATGCCGAACGAGTGCAAGTGGTCAAAAAGGGGCTTTGTGAAAATGTTGTAAAGCATAGTTGAGACACAGGAACACTGTAGGACCCCACAACTGAATATGGATGGAGTGGCGCAGGCATTGTAGGCAAAGACTTTCATTACTCTTCCTTCGAGGAAGGAAGTGATTCAGGCGGCAACTACATGGGAGAAGGAAGCCGATGAGGTCAGGTGGTGGCATAGGATGTTGGGATCACCTAGATCAAAGGCTGAAGACGGATCAAGGAGGAGAAGCATGGTCAAATTCTTGTTTTCTCTGAGGGCCTCCAATTGAATCTTCAGGTCCAGGAGGGCAGACTCAGTGCCATGACCCGGACGAAAGCCAGATTGATGGGTGCCTAGGATTTGATTGGTTTCTAAGTGGCATTGAATGTGTAGATAAGCTGATCTATCTAAGATTTTTAGGAGGAAAGTGACAGTGGTGATTGGTCGGTATTTGTTGGCGATGGTGAGGCCAAGTGTCATATTTTTTAGTAGGGGGAGGGCCTAAGTTTCTTTGAGGCAGGAGGGTACTATGCCTGTGTTGAAGGAGGCATTGATGAAGGCTGTGATGAAGGGGACTAGTGTAAGGGCACACTCTTTGATTAATGGAGCTGGGCAAATGTCCCCTATGCATTTAAGGGGATTTTGTTTTTGAAGGATACTGGTCATTTGTTGTATAGTGAGCTTATTGAAGTGGAACGGTGGGGCAGCAAAAAGCACAACTGGACTCAGCTCTCACCGAAGCAGAGATAGCTGAGGCTATAGCCCAACTACAATCTGGGAAAACACCGGGCCCCAACGGATTCCAGGTTGAGATCTGGAAGAAGCTGGGTGGGGAGAAGTTAGCACTGTACCTCCACAAAATGTTCCTCGGGACCAGGGTGCTCTCCCACCGGATTTGTACAAAGCCACGATTGTTGTCATCCCCAAGCAGGGTAAACCACCTGAGCAATGCGCCTCCTATAGGCCCATCTCATTACTTAACACTGAAACTAAAGTCCTTGCCAAACTCCTAGCTAACCGGCTACAATTGGTCATTACCTCCCTGGTCCACCCGGACCAATGCAGGTTTATGCTACATAAATCAACACGCAAGAACATACAACACCTCCACCTATTATTAGAAAGAGCCCCAATTATAGACAAGCCGCTTGCATTATTGGCCATAGATTTTGAGAAGGCGTTTGATTTGGTTTGCTGGGGCAGCCTCTGGGAATCTATGCAGAGAATGGGCTTTGGAGACAATTTCCTGGGATGGGTACAACTCCTCTACAAAGATTCACAGGCAGAGTTGAGTGTGAACAGGTGGCACTCTGAGCCCTTTCCCCTTGGCAAAGGCACACGGCAGGGATGCCCCCTGTCCTCCCTCCTCTTCGCTCTTGCAATAGAGACACTCGCCTTATGGGTCCGTCAGAGCGGGGATTGGATAGGATTTATATTGCCAGAGGGACATGAGGACATGGCGTCTATGTACGCTGTTGATCTCTTGATCTATCTGTGTGACCCGATATGAACCTGCCCCATAGTGACGCATATGCTTGTCCGCTTTGGTGAATTCAGTGGGCTGAGAATCAACTGGAGCAAGTCTATCCTTTTTCCGGTGAAGGGCGGTACACAAGCCATCCCCCAGGAATGCCCATACAAAGTGGAACCAAGCGGATTTCGATATCTGGGGATTTGGATATCAGAGGACTTAACACGCTACACAACCCACAATCTCCAACCAATCATGGACCGTTTTAGAGATGATGTCTGCCACTGGAGACTTCTCCCCCTGACACTTATGGGTAGAGCCACCCTCTTTAAGATGATTACCCTGCCCAGATTTCTCTATGTATTACAAAATGCCCCGCTTGCGATTCAGGATAGCGAATTCGACCGCCTCGACAATCTCCTTAGGGAACTCATGTTGGGGGGGGGGGGTGAAACCCGCATTGCACTGGCCACGCTTCAGAGATCGATTTGGGAGGAGGAATCAGCGTGCCCCGCCCTCGGACATACTGCTGGACTGCCCAGTTATCAGTGGTCAACAACCTACTACACGGGGACAGGGAGTTACCACATATAAGGGCCGAAATTGCGGCCATGCACGACATAGATCCACTACACCTGCTCTATCAACCCCTCCGCAGGCCCTCTCCACAAACAATGGCAGCACGTGTTACTATGGTCTGGAAACTAGCACATGCTTTTGTGGGTTGGAAAGATAAGATAATCACTGCACAACCCATGTGGCACAATGCTAACCTGACGGAGCTTGGGAAACTCAAACCATGGTCCAAATGGGCGGAGGCCGGTATCACTAAGATCGGGGACGTCCTGGGGGGTGGGGAACTCGCCTCATTCGAAGCACTGTGACTGAAATTCCAGCTCCCAACAACTGAACAATATCATTATACTCAGCTGGCTCACGCCCTACAAACACATATTCAAACGGGCTCTGCCATTCCCGAGAACACACCCATAGAACGCAACATATTCCCAGCATACATTCCTGCTAAATGTACATCTATATTATATAACACCAAGTCCTCCTTTGCCACTCTGGAACTCCCTCACCTTAAATCCAAATTGAAGGAAGATGTGGGTACCATAGATCCGGAGGACTGGATCCAGATCCTAATGCACCCTAGGGAAATCGCTATCTCTATCTCTTCCAGGCTCCGTCTGGTGCAACTAAAAATCCTACATAGAATATATTATCCTAGAACTACGATACACAAATGGAAGCGTGCCCCAAACCTGTATTGCCTCCGATGTGGGAGAGAGACGGGAACATTCATACATATCCTGTTGGAATGCCCTCGAATCCAGACCTTCTGGGGTGAATGCTGCAAGGGACTGTATGGAGTACAAGGTCGCAACATAGCACTAGACCCGAAAATACTGTTACTGGGTAAACCCGACAAAAACATTGCGAACAAATGGGAGGGATTGCTCCTGGCAACGGCCGCAGGACTGATGAAGTGAAACATCGCACAGAAATGGAGCAATCCGGAATCACTGACACTGGATCAGTGGGCAGATGATATGGACACATGTGCAATGTTGGAGCACAGAGTCTACAAGGCATGGGGCTGCCCCACTAAAGCTTTCAAAATCTGGGGGAAATGGGAAGAACGTGAATCCCCGTAATCTTTGACACCTCAAAAGAACACGCTCATAGAACACTTGGAGGAGGCTGTAGATGGAAATCATCGGACTTTAACCATGCTTTATTATTGATTCACTCTTTGAATGCATATATTTTGACTTGTTTCATTGTTTTCTTTGTTGATTGTGATTGTTGTTAAAATCAATAAAATATATTATTAAAAAAAGTGGAACGGTGGGGCATCAGGCATGTGGGCCGAAGGCGAGTGTATGGGCAGGGATTGTTGCCTAATGTTTGCTTTTATTGCCTGGATTTTTAGTTTCAATTTGTCAATTTTGGTTGGTAGGCCGTTCTGAATGGTGTTGCACCATCAGAGTTTTTATTGATTGGGGAGGTTTGGGAGTTTGGTGTCTCCAGTTCTTTGAGTCTGAACTAGCATGAGCAATCCTGGTGTTGAGGGAAGTGGCCTTGGCGAGTATAATGGCCTTTTTGTACTGGGGTGAGGATGGTAAAAGGCATGTTTGGATGACTCACATGGGCAGTTTTTCCAATTCGACCCAGCAAGCTTTTCTCAGTTCTGAGAGGGCACGATCTTGAGTGTGCCAGGCGTTAATGTGTTACAACTGGTTTTGCATTTCTTTTTTAGCTAGGGGAGCAATGGTATTTATGGCATTAAGGAGAGAGGTGGAGTAGTGTTGCGCTAGGAGCACTGGGTCCGTGGTTTCTAGGTTGTCCGGATTGAGGACAATGAGGAACGGGATGAGGTTTTCCTCAAGGAGTATGCATGCACTACGGGCAGAAGTGGATGGAATGGGGTTGATAAAGTGTTTGGGCAGTGGGCCTTCTGGGTGCGAATAGGTAATGATATGTTGGTCTGACCATGGGCATTGTGAGTTAGGTTTGATGGCAGTGTGACAGTTGATGTCTGTTAGGTAGTCCAGGGTGCAACCCTTGTTGTGGATGGGGTTGTTGATACATTGGTTGTACCCAAGGGAGGCAAGAGCTGTGGACAGTGATGTGTCTGATAAATCCTGGGTTCATTGAGGACTAAATTTAGGTTGCCTAGGAGGATCATATGGGATGTAGGCTTAAGATTCTTACTTAGAATGTGGAGTACATCTTCTTCAAAGGAGAGGACATGGCCTGATGGGCAGTAGAATAGAAGAATCGAGATAGTGTTAGCGGGGGACGTGGTCTATTTTAGAGAGGGAATATCACCATTGTTCATGTGCACGGCCAATGTTTTTCAAATGGTGTGGTGGTCCTTTGCGATAAAGGCCATGCCTCCTCCTCTGGAGTTAGATCTATCACTTCTATTTATGGTGTAACCAAGGGGGGTGGTAAGAGCTAGCATAGAGCCCAAAGCTGTGTGTAGCCAGTTTCAGTGATGGTCAGGGCATCTAAATTGTGTTTAATGAGGAGGTGATGGATGCCTATCGCATGTGCGGGCAGGGAGCATTGATGATTGCTAGTTTGAGGTCATTGGCTGAGGTAATGGGTGAGTGCTGTCATGTCTTAGGAGCAGTGAGGCTAGTATAGTTAGTTTTAGGTTGAGTAGGGTGGCTGGCATTAGTCATGGTTGCAATGACTACATTTCAAATGAACAATAAGGTAGAACTGATGTAGGATGTAGCATTTATACTAACAGTGGGTACAGAGGCAGTATTGAGTACTGGAGCAAGAGCAATGCAATCATCAAGCACAGTAACATAACACTTATAACTACCCGGCGAGGGTCAACCAGAAGGTAAGAAATATTCTGACTGGCACTCGCCAGCTCCATAACTCGACGGGAATTCCTCAGCCGGGATTCCGTTCCTTTGTCCCCGGCAGGGCATCCCCTCAGCCAATGAAGAGGCTCGAAGCGGGGCCATCCCCGCTCTGAGTCTCCACACGGCTGGAGGCTGCCTTCGTCCCCCGCTGGGGATTCAGGTACGTTTCTTTTTTTTTCCTCCCTCCTCCCTTGCACACAATCCCCTCCGTGCCCTCCCAAACCCACTTACCTTCCTATTTCTGCATTTTTGGGAGCAAACACGCTGGAAACACTTCTGTTCCGAGTGCGTCAGCTCCTGATGGCCACCATGGAAAGCGAAAATGGACTCCGTTTTCCCTTTCCTGGCAGCCAATTCCTTTGACATGTTCTTTTCTTTTCTGTTCCGAAAGGCTGCATTTCAGAACAGAAAAGAAGGCTATTAGTACCCAGTCTTGTGGGTCGGAGTACTAATACAATATGCCCCTCGCTGAGGGGTCATTACTGAGGCAGGTAATGCCCCAGGGCCTTCGTTAAGCTTATAACTATGGGCCCCGGGGCCTTACCTGACTCTGTAATGCCTCTGAGGCTCGGGGCATATTGCTTAATTAGAAACAGCATTTGGTATGGCATTTGTACTAGTAGTGGGTGCAGGGGCAGTATTGAGTGCTGGAGCAAGAGCAACCAATCATCAAGCACAATAACATAACAGTCTTTATATGTGGCATTTGGCATGGCACAGAGGTGGTAATAGGTAATGGATATAGGTATATGGTCAATGTTAGAGTTTGGGCTGCCCATGTGGGTTTTGCAAGGTGAGTAATCGAGTCTAGGTGGGTTAGATTGATTGGTGGGATTCTTACTTGATGGTGATGGAACGTTGCAGGGACCTGCTAGTGGGCGATGGGTGGGAGGTGAAATACTTGATCTGGTGGGTGGTTTAGGGCACAAACTAGATCCCACTTGTTGTTGGTGTCTGCTACAAGGAGGGTAACTGAGATGGTACCCTGAGAGGCTGAGCAAGGTTCGCTTACCTTTGAAAACAGTTCTGGAGCCAATACAGGAGTTCCTGGCTGCAGTTCTAAGAGTTTTAGAACAGAGAGAAGGTGTGCGGGGGATCCCATGCTGCATGCCATATCGTGCTGAGGCTGCTTCCATGGAGGACTTGGAGCAGACCTGTGTAGGTATAGAATGTATTTGTAGGGCGTTCGGTAGAAAATGGGAAGGGGGGATGGAGAGATAAGATGGTAGTGACCCTGTGACAAAGAGGCAATATCAGAACTTAGAGCTTTTGGCCCTACATGCCGTTAGCATATCCGGCAATATATGACCAGGATCTGGACCTGGCCAAACAGGGTATTCCATGGGCCTTACATGTGGGCCTTCAGTGGAGGCCGGCCTCCATTGCTTCCTGATAAGATGCAGGCAAGTGGCCAATAAGGGTCGGGTGGAGGCGGGCTGAAGTTATAGCCTGGAGCTCTGCAGATCGTGGATGCCGCAGTGGCCATCTTGGTGGGACAGCGTAATTCCTTCTTGTGGAGCCCAAAGAGGCTTATCTGCCTGGTGATGCCTTCCTTATGAGGCAGCGGGTGAGGGAGAGGTGTACACTCCTGTGCATCAATTTGAATACAGGGTCAGACAGGGTATTTCAGGGGCATTGCATGTGGGCCTTCGGTAGGGGCCAGCGAAGCCTGCTGGCATCCATTGCTTCCTGATAAATAGAGAGATTATTTGCCTATGTGAACAGCGTGAATTCAGTCTCCTGGGCCTGAACCTTTACCTTTTACTTTGCTGTATTTCACCATGCTTCATGTTGGAAAAAGGAGGGTGATGAAACTCCAGAGTGGACAAAGTAAGAAAGAAGTGTACTGAACATTATAAATGAAACAATTAGCATGCACATCAAGGGGACTCTATGGGGGCAACAAGCTTACCAACTGTTTTTCAAGTACACAATGTAGTAGTCTGCACTGTAGAGAGGTTTTTAATTCCCAGTCCCTTTGTGGAGTACCCACTACATAAAAAAAGGACCTTAGATTGATGCCCTGGCTAAAGAGGGGGCAGTCAGACCTGTTCAGTCTGTAACAAATAAGCACCAGGTGTAAGATATGTATGTAAACATTAACATATCTAGATCTGTCAGAAGGAGAAAAATGCCACAAGTATGAGAAAATAATCACTACGATAAACACTTCTTAACCATTTCTGTCGACAACAAAATTGCCATCCTTCACTATGTATAAAGCCACAAAAAAGAATTCCTGCAGGCATCCTGCTGATTATGTAGTGGGCACCACTTATACATTCCACACTGATGTGGACACAACACTGAATAAACCATGGACAACCATCTTGAAAACAGACTATAATAGAGGAGAGTTAATGGTGACTATGGCAACATTACTTTCTCAAACTTTATAGGTCAACAGTATGCAGGCAAACTTTGCACACACCAAAAAACACGGGCCTCCAAGCACTTCTTAGTCCCTGCGGGGGAAGAAAATACAATGGAAAATAGCTATAATAGATCTAAAAGAGGAATTTAAACATTGTCCTAAAAATAGACACTGTTGATGCTGCAAATATCCTCAGGTTGGAATTCGATGATCTAGCTGCCAAGCTCAGGAAAAAGCCACCTGTAGCTCTCGTTAGATTGAATAGGGGAATGTAGGTCTTGTTTTCATACAAGACTCTATGAGGCCAAGAAGTTGGGCAAACATTAAATTATCATTTAAAATAGAGCATGTCATTACCTTATAAGGCCTTGTGGGCAAGAGTGAGCAGTTGGAATGCATTCTTTGCTTTGAAGGGAGCACGTGAAGCTTCCTCAACGTAGGAGTTGCTTGTGCCCTTCTTGATGTGCTGGTTATATGGAGACAGCTAGATTATGTAAAAGGCTGAAGAAATTGAATAACACAGTCATAGCATCACCATATAGACATTATAGTAGTACAACTTGGAATTCATAATATCTCTGGCAGTGGCCATGCAATATTCCTTTGGACGTATAGGGATGCAGTTGATTGGGGAGCATAAGGTTGACATTAGTACAACTGAGCATTTAATCAGCACAGGTACTCATAGAGAGGTTTGCTTCTAAAAAGACACCTAGTGTTTTACCTTGGGATGGGTCCTGCTCAGTTAGCACTCAAGTGTCAGCTTGGAGCATATTTTAGATGCCTTGTCAAGAAGGTGTAAGGAGGAGACAACTAAGATCGCCGTTTTATCCTGATTAAATACTAGACAATTGTCATGCATCCAAATGGCAATTTACTGAAAAATGTGTTTTATGTAAGAGATGTTAGACTGGACATTTTGTTCGAGGCTTAAGGGATACGCTGTTTGTCATCAGTGTTGTTTTAGAAAACTGTGCCAGGCTCCATCAAAACATCATGTAGTGTTTTGATATATCGGTCGCACACATTTGATGAAATGGAGGAGCCCTGAGGTACCTCCCATTTCACTTCATCAGATTCTGAGACGGCAACCCCAAATGTATCTCTAGGTTAACTGTTTACTAAGAAAAAACATAAAACAGAAAGCCACACTTACTGAAGGCTCAGCCTCTCTCCTATCATCTAGAAGTTGTGAACTCTAAATCAGGTTCTAGATTCCAAAAAGTACCAAGACCGGTAATCACATACCTGTTCATGTGACAAAAAATACACACATCCGTGGGCAGGTGTCTTTGAACCTAAATGAAATACTGGGGGATATATTGATGCAGCATCACCTGTCTTTTCTCCTTAGTGCAACATCTGTCTATAGGAATGTTGGCAAAGGAGAACCTCTACTGTTATTCAAGGCAATTACATGTGCCTAGATGAAGTGCTCAGGAAGTAGAAGGAACCCGTTTCCCCTCAATCGAAAGATAGTTGGGAGACCTAGGTACAGCCACACGTTTGGAAACTTTCCTTTTGAGAAGATGAATCCAGGATATTTGAATTAACACTGGCAAAATATATGAATTAGTATTCTCAATACAAATAGGCGTATGACTTGGGCTCGGTGTATTGCCCCGTGAAGTCTACAACTTCTTCTGTTTCCTCCAATCTTTTTGTTATTGCTTTCCACTGAGGTTGACTGTGTGATTAAACTCTTGTTCTTAAAATGTGTAGCATTATCTCTGAGTCAGGTTGATATGCTTGTATACGGGCACTGAACGTATGACTGGATGTATTGAGACCATTGCTTATATTATAACCTCATCCTCATCTCTAGAAATCACTTTAATAAAATGGTACAGTGAAAATAAAACACATTACAAGACAAGTGTAAAAATGTGTGTAGCACAGCGTGGTCATGAAAGATAATATCAAAAATGTTTTCTAAGGCTTTAGAAAATGCATGACGCTTAGAATAACCCAAGTGTCCACCTGGAGATCATGCCTAAATGTAGGTTCTGACAGTTCAAGGGAACATACATGTGGGTCATGGTTGGCAAAGACAAGGAGCAAGGGAGGGAATGAAGGATGTGAGAAATTCAATTTAGTGTCAAAAGATTTTGACTCGGGATTGGAATCCAAATAAAAGTGCACTTATATGCACAAATATATAGCCATCTGTATTTGGGTGCACAGAAAAAAGAAATAGAGATCATGAATGCAATGGAGAACTTCAATGGGCCTCATTACGACCCAGGCGGTAAGTTACCGCCTGGGTCGTACCTTTACCACCATGGCGTAAACTACGTTTACGCCATGGTGGGTGGCGGACTTACCGCCCCATTCCGAGGTGGCGGGGCGGTAAGTCCCCATTAACCCATTTACCCTTCCCCATTCCCATTTTTTCCCCATAGGGCATAATGGGAGTGGGGAAGGCGTTAATTACGCCACCGTAAATTACGGTGGCGTAATTAACAACAAGGTCCTTTAGCGCCATGGATTTTAACACCTACTAAAAGCAGGTGTTAAATCCTCCATGGCGCTAAGGGACCTCGGAATCAGGCGGTAAGGGTCGGCGCTGTTTACGCCGCGGTAAACCCCTTACCGCCTGGGTCCTAATGAGGCCCAATGTGTGTCCTGATAGAAATCGAGTGCTATACACACAAAAAGGCAGAATCAGTCACCAGACCCTCTTGCAACTAAAACAGAGACAAATGGGCTCATTACGAGTATGCCGGTAAAACCCACTGGTAGGCGGCGGGTTACCGGCAACCCTGTGACAGTGTTTCTGCCGCCTGTTATCCCTGTGCTACCGGGCTATCACAGGCGGCTGTACAGTTATTTCCCATTCCCATGGAGTCCTATAGGACTCCATGGGACTATACGACTCTATGGGAATGGGTAACCTGAATCAGCGGAACTGTTACTATCGGTGCTGGTGCTTCAGTGAAAAGCCTGCTGGTAGGGGCCTAAACTCCCATTAGGTTAGGCCTGGAATATAGCTTTCCTGGATATACTGGGAACTCAGATCTCCAGCAGAAGCTTCTTCTATACTGGCATCCTCTCAAATATTTACTAACTCTGTTTGCGCTTTCTTTATGGAAAATACTCTAGCCATCAATCAAGCAATATCAATTTTGTCTAGATCACAGCACGAGAGGTCCTACTGTATTACTATTCATTGAACCTGCCAACATTGATTTTTTATTGATGATCATGAAAATGAAAGAATCTTCAGATCATGTTGAATCTTTTCTCGCAAGACCATTAGGGAAAGCATTTTCTCCTTCGCACCAGCGATAGAAGCCCCTTGAGCAATTCCCTGGCAACAAGTATCTTGTTTTGGTGCCAAAGATAATAGGTGTATCCCTTCTTCTCAGGAAAGGCAATGATGTCCTCAATATCTCAGCAAATGAATTTCCTTTTGCAAACACATCCTTTGTCAGCAAGATCATAGAAAATGTGGCTAGTCAACTTCTGCATTTCCCTGAGTCTCATTGCCTATGTAATGGCCAGCAATCCGGGTTTGTAAGAGGTACTGAAAGTGCATTTCACTTTATGAGAGGCAATATATTGCTGTCACTGGATTCAATATCCCCTCTATTCTAATTCTTCTTGACCTCTCAGTGGCATCCTACTGTGAACCGCAAACAACCCCCTTTGATACCTGGATGCATAATTAGACATATCTGGTACTGCCCTTCACTGTAGATCATCCTTCGTGTCAGATAGGGCGATCTGGGCAGGAATGTACCACTTGAAATCCACCCTTCAGCCACATAGAGTACCAGACTCCGTCTTGTCCCCGTTGTTCTTCAAGAACTACCCGAATAACCTAGATGACCTCATCACCCCTTCACCGTCATCTTCCAAACCTATGAAGATGATAAACAGATCACCTTCAGCCTATGTGAATTCACAGCAGCCTTCCATTGCATTTCAATTCACCTGCTCCAGATTGAGGACTGAATGATGTACAACAACAGAAATATAAATTTACCTTGTGGGATCGCGAACAAATTGGGTGCGCTCTTTTCCACTCTCAAATTTAAAAAAATAATGAAAACTGATGTAAATACGGGGGGGTCGGCAGCAAGTGATAATACTCCCTCAAACTTCCCACAAAGTTTGTACAAAGTAAACAAAGAAATCAGAGTTCGGGAGGATATCTCGCGCTCACACCAACTGAATAGATACAAAAGTTCCTCAAGTTACATAACATTTGTTAGTTTAATTAGATTTTCAAAGTGAAGAACAGCCGACACGTGTTTCGACCTTTGGTCGTTATCAAGGCTGTACAGATTATAACATTCGTTCATTACATCATGAAGAAGAAAGAGAAAATTCAAAAAACCATACCATAGGTGCCAACATGTCAGATCAGGATATGGGAAAATTCACGCCATATGCAAAATATAAAACAAAAATTCAAAGAAAAATAAACAGAAAACAATAGTTTAGTTCTTCTACAAAGAGTTAATAAGTAAATAAGTAAATATATTGATTCTATGTGTTTAACATAGTATCCAATTACCAACTAATTATACAATAATATACAATCCCAATGTATTAGTTGCACAAATTACTGGTTATCACCCTGTGACGCCATTCCAACATGACCAGAGGATATACGAATATTCCAAAAACATCATCGAACAATAAAGTTGCAACTCACCCTCTCTATGTCAATAGGTTATATCTTCTATCCCTGTGTTGTGGATCCTTTAGGTTAAAATTAAATAGTATGAGTTACATGAGCGTCTAATCCCATATTGTAACAAAGTAAAAATAAATAACATAATGTTCACCAACCTGAAAATGTATGTTCCTAACATGTCATGGTCTTAACATTGCAAATTTATATCCAAAAATGGCTTCCACCTAGAAAAATTTTTTTTTAATTTTTTTAAAAAATTTTTTAAAATTTTTTTGGTAACTATGCTTCATAAGGTTAACTATAAGCCCCCTGATGAATCATTTCCATATTTAAACATATTCATGGGTCACTACATCCCTCATGTGTTATCATTTCAAATACATCATTGAACAAAATAATATTGTGTTGTGTTTAGTTCCCATGTACACATCATGAGTTACTGAGAGGACCTCCCTTAAACATACCAGAAAGGATAGTTCAACCTATCCATGTTCCAATTCTCCATAAGCTTACCTATACATGGGCTGGATCCCAGAACCTCAATATATTAAGAGGATCCCACGAATTGGTCCTTCCATTTAAATGTATTGTCCCTCGCGGGAAAACGGGCCGCAACGCGATGACGTCACACGCCCGCACGCGCGACGACGTCACGCGTGCGCAATGATTCAGAGGAAGAAGCTAGAGAGGGTGAAGCTAATAATCAAGAAGATATAGAATCCACACGTAGTGGAGGCCAGAGTTTTTTAGAACAAATTCGCAGACACAAAAAGGGAAACATACGATTTATAAACTCAAAACAAGTCAGATTTACAATACCATCAACAGGCACTATACCAATACCAGGTGCCACACAAGGGGCAGGAGAGGGGGCAAGCGGAAGCGGGAGTGGAAGCTCCGACGAAGATCAGGGTCGGCCAGGAATTCTGACCCGATCGAGCAGCAGGAAACGTCAGATGAACTAGTGAATTGTGATTTGGTTATCAATTTATCAGATAAATGTCTTTCGGAAGCTGAACATGCTGTGTTGAATAAAGGGTTTTCTTTTGCACCAGGCGTCAGAACAGATTTTGTGAATTTTCAGATAGATATTTTTAAATTCATAAGGAAACTAAAATTAAAGAAATTCTTTGCCACACAGGTACAAATATTTCAACCTAAGACCACTTTGAGCCCACTTAGCTCATACACTATTTCAGATATACATAATATTACCACATTGACCGCACTAGCTCAAGAAAGTACAGTGGATTTTGAATCTATTTGTTTATCACTTGGTGTTAATACTAGACACCTCAATCTCAAAGAACTGAAGCTTAAGTCAAAATTTACACCTAATCTAGGCACAGAGAATGTAATTGAAACCTTCCACAAGGCAATTATTAAGGATATATACAAGCATATGGACAGCATATCCAATAAAAGAAAGCGACTCAAAACTAATTTGAGTCAAGAGGAAATGGTAGCTTTAGAAGCTTTAATGAATGACAAGTGCATAACCATTAAGGAAGCAGACAAGGGGGGCAACATTGTGGTGATGAACACGCAGGATTATATAACTATGGCAATGTCTCATTTGAATACTCCACAATGTTATACCCCTCTAAAATCTAATCCAACGAAGAAAATTGTTTCTGAACACTTGGAACTAATTCAGCTATGGTATGACAGAGGTTTTCTAACAGAGGATGAAAAGAGTTTCTTGACCAACACAGAACCCACCATGCCCACTATGTATTTTTTACCTAAAATACACAAGAGTTATGAAACTTTACCAGCAGTCAGACCTATAATGAGTGGGATAGGGTGGGTCACGGAGGGTATGTCCCAATATTTGGATGAAGTTCTAAAACCCTATGTTCTTCAAATGAAATCTTATGTTAGAGACAGTGCACATGTTTTGAAATTTTTCAAATCCTTCAAGTGGGAATCTGATTATCTTTTGGCTACCCTTGATGTTTCAGCGCTTTATACTAGCATAGATCATGACCTAGCAGTTCAAACAGTTGACTACACCTTTGGAAATTCTTCTGCTTCTTATATGCAGCATATACAAATGCTTAAGAGTTTTCTTAAATTTACTTTGCAAAATAATGTATTCATTTTCAATGGGCAGTATTATGCACAGGCCAAGGGAGTGGCCATGGGTGCTAAATTTGCGCCATCTTTGGCGAACTTGTTTATGGCTCAATTTGAAGAAACACATATTTACAATCAGGAGATCTTTCAAACGAATTTAATAGCATGGAAGAGATATATCGATGATGTTCTAATTGTATGGAAAGGGTCTCCTGCTTTATATGACACCTTTGTGCAACACACTAACCATAACAAATTTGGTATTAGGTTCACAGGTTCAGTCAGCTCACTAAGCATTGACTTTCTAGATTTGCACATTTTTGTGAATAATGGGCAAATTGAAACACAAACATATCGCAAACCAACAGAAGTCAATTCAATACTGTATGCAAAAAGTTGTCATCAGAGATCTACAATCGATAATATCCCGGCTGGGGAATTTTATCGGGCTAGGCGGAATTGCAGTTCAGATTTGGACTATCAGAGGGAGTCTGATCTGCTCACGGAAAGATTTCAAAAGAGAGGATATAACTTGAAATGTATAAAGAAAGCGGCAGATAAGTACAAAGAGTGTAGCCAATTGGAGCTCTTATGTGACCGTGTGAAAGAGAAACCTGAGAATGATTGTATTTCAATAATAACTCAATTTTCGCAAGACTCATCGTTACTGTATAAAATGGTGTCTAGACACTGGGACATTTTGAGACTGGATAAGGATTTGTTACCCTTTTTGACTGAGAAACCCAAATTTATTTTTAAGAGAGCACATAGTATTAAACAAAAGTTGAGTCCTTCCTTCTTGGATGTTCAGACAAACAGTACTGAAGGTACTTGGCTTAAAGGAAAGAAGGGAATTTTTAAATGTGGCAATTGTAACCAGTGCAAGTATGCGCATGCAAATTGTGACTCTTTTACAGATGAAAATGCAATGACAATTAAGATCAAGCAGTTCATTAATTGTAAAACGTGTTTTGTCGTCTATGCCATTATATGTGTTTGTGGCAAGCTTTATATTGGCAGTACTATTCGGCAATTGCGAATACGAATAAGGGAACATTTGGCTAGTCTAAGGAGTAGTGATCCTAAGACACCAATGTCCATTCATTGGCAGCTGCAACATCAGTTGGATAGCCAGGAGGATATAAGATTCATTGGTTTGATGCAAGTGAAGATGGGTAAGCGGGGTGGGAACCTTAGGCTCAAACTCAGGCAACAAGAGAGCAAATTAATTTGTTATTTCAGGAGTACTATGGTTGATCTTAATCAGGACCATGAAATGCATGTTTTCCTATAATAATATGAGTGATAAAAAAATGCTTTTCCCCTTTCAATTTTACAAAGGAATGCAACTAGCCTAATTGCTAATGTTACCCATTGTAATTATCACTACTTGTGATGCCGTTCCAGCCTTACCAGAGTTTTGTAAATATGGGAATAGAAATTATAGGATCCCGTGCATTCATTAGTGAAAGTCTAGTTTATTTAGATAATTTAAGGGACATAATTAAATTCATGTGTTTGGTGGACGTTTACACATCATGAGGATGTAAGTGTGGAACTGGGTGTGGTTCCATTGTAATATTTTTTGTCAACCAATACGGCAAGTCAATTTCGGCAATCGAGTGTGGGTTTTCCAAATTGTGGTAATCTAAATTCCATTAGAAGTAGCTACATTAATATCAAAATATTGGACAATCTTAAGTAACGGATACTAGTTAATAAATAAGAATTGTTTGCAATCCAATGCTGCTTTCCTAATTAGGATAATTTGTGATCAATGCTTATATCATGCTGAGTGCGCGTGTATATGGCGCCGTCGCGCGGGCCTGCGCGTGACGTCATCGCGCGTTCATGCGCGTGATGTCATTGCGCACGCGTGACGTCGTCGCGCGTGCGGGCGTGTGACGTCATCGCGTTGCGGCCCGTTTTCCCGCGAGGGACAATACATTTAAATGGAAGGACCAATTCGTGGGATCCTCTTAATATATTGAGGTTCTGGGATCCAGCCCATGTATAGGTAAGCTTATGGAGAATTGGAACATGGATAGGTTGAACTATCCTTTCTGGTATGTTTAAGGGAGGTCCTCTCAGTAACTCATGATGTGTACATGGGAACTAAACACAACACAATATTATTTTGTTCAATGATGTATTTGAAATGATAACACATGAGGGATGTAGTGACCCATGAATATGTTTAAATATGGAAATGATTCATCAGGGGGCTTATAGTTAACCTTATGAAGCATAGTTACCAAAAACATTTTAAAAAATTTTTTAAAAAAATTAAAAAAAAATTTTTCTAGGTGGAAGCCATTTTTGGATATAAATTTGCAATGTTAAGACCATGACATGTTAGGAACATACATTTTCAGGTTGGTGAACATTATGTTATTTATTTTTACTTTGTTACAATATGGGATTAGACGCTCATGTAACTCATACTATTTAATTTTAACCTAAAGGATCCACAACACAGGGATAGAAGATATAACCTATTGACATAGAGAGGGTGAGTTGCAACTTTATTGTTCGATGATGTTTTTGGAATATTCGTATATCCTCTGGTCATGTTGGAATGGCGTCACAGGGTGATAACCAGTAATTTGTGCAACTAATACATTGGGATTGTATATTATTGTATAATTAGTTGGTAATTGGATACTATGTTAAACACATAGAATCAATATATTTACTTATTTACTTATTAACTCTTTGTAGAAGAACTAAACTATTGTTTTCTGTTTATTTTTCTTTGAATTTTTGTTTTATATTTTGCATATGGCGTGAATTTTCCCATATCCTGATCTGACATGTTGGCACCTATGGTATGGTTTTTTGAATTTTCTCTTTCTTCTTCATGATGTAATGAACGAATGTTATAATCTGTACAGCCTTGATAACGACCAAAGGTCGAAACACGTGTCGGCTGTTCTTCACTTTGAAAATCTAATTAAACTAACAAATGTTATGTAACTTGAGGAACTTTTGTATCTATTCAGTTGGTGTGAGCGCGAGATATCCTCCCGAACTCTGATTTCTTTGATGTACAACAACATCTGCCTTTTCTTGGTCTCCCGAGTTAGGAGCTCCTCCGAATCTGCTCTCCCCTGCAAAAAACCTTAGAGTCATAGTTGATCATCTTCACTCCTTTGACATACAAAGACATCACACTTTCAGAATCAGGACCTAAGATCATCCTCCCTCTCCTAAATATACTTCAAGAGAGGTAAGGATAATTCTGCCATGTTTTTTTTCATGCGTTGTCCATTGTAATAGTCTTTAATTGGGTTCCCCCAGCAACATCACCCATCAATGTCACATTCTCCAGAATAAAGTAGCCATATTCACTAAACCTAGGCACCAAATTGTGCCTGCTCTACTCTCATGGCACTGGCACTGGCTCTGTGTCAGTGACATTGACTTCAAAGTTTTCTGTTCCATCTGCAGAGCCTTTCAAAACAATGGGCTGCTTCATATCAGGCAGAAGAAGAAGAAGTACCTCCTTCCGATGACCTAACATCTTCACAGTTGTTAGGAAAATGGGAGCCAAAGTTGTGGGTGCTGTAGAATCCTCTATGCAAAATAGCTTCCCATTTGCCATTAGATCTCGGAAGAATCATGAATACTTCTGGGAAAGACCCAACAATGGTCTCTTCAAGAAATCCTTTAGTCTTGAATCCAGAGCATCAGTAGCTACTTGGGCTACTGGGCCTCTAGATGCAGTTGACTAAACCAGGCATGCCTGACATTTTATTATGCACTCGATTATACTAATGGACTATTCTCTTTACTTCTGCCTACCCATTCACCTAACCAACGTGAATGCCTCCAAATCCTGAAAGATCAAAAGCCCTCCATTTTCCCTTTGCTTTTACTGCACTACAAAAAGGCTTTGCCCGTGCATGAATCCTTAGAAAAACCCTACAAATAAATGAATAGAAATAATACTTGCCATTATGCATGCAAATGTATGGTACACTAACTCGAACTGCTTCTAAACTACCTGGCTGGATACACATTAGCAGCAGGGAACACGTAGAATAAAAACCTGTTTGAACCACAGACATTAAATAATTATTCATACATTAGATACGGTATACAGTATTTATATCGAATCTTTTATATAGAATGCCCATATTTCGCGCATTTTATATTGAAAACCTTTATAGTGAATGTATCTAGGGTGGGGTAATGGTTAAATATTTTTGGAAATGGTTGGGATAGGTTTTTAGGGTTGGCAAACGAGGGATTGGGGGCCAAAAAAAGTGCATTTACAATAACATGTTTCAATATAAAAGATTTCATATATGGGCATTCGTTATAAATTACTTCGGTAAAACGACATGTAACCATCAGATACCGATACGTGCATAGCTTTTTTAATGATGCGTCTGCGATTTCACTTTTTTTTTGCCAATATCAATAATTATGCAAATCTAGTTTTTTTATCATGGCCTTCGGCATTTTCTGTCTGACGTGAGATGGCGTAACAATGTGTTGTAGCAATGTTTTTTACTCCGATACGTCTCACAATGAAATGCTAGGTTGTTGAAGGTCACGTAGGGATACGATTTTGAGTTTAAGAGAAACCGACTCCAAACCGTCCGTCTCACAGCTCGGTTTCCCAGCGGACTTCCTTGCCAGTTGTCGCACGTGAACTGCCAGGTTTCCGTTCCTCGAAGGCGATGATGGAAAGGAGCTCACAGGAGCTGGCAAGGCGGCCTATGTAAAACATTATCCGGGAACCTGCTGCTTCCGCCCTGCTGACAGCCATGCATGTCAGCGTTGCTTACCTCGCAGGATGGAAATTGCCAGCGGCAGTGACTCTTCCAGCGGCAGCCCGTCGTTGCATTGCACTGCCATTAGATGCGCTGTGCTTTACTTTCACAAGACGCCAAGGGATTGTGCAGTATTAGCCTACAATGCCAGACAACCTCAGGTAGAAGCGCAACAACGGTTTGCAGATGCAATCTCCAGCAGTAGACGGACCACAAAGTAAAAACGAAAAGAAAGCAACCAATTCATAAATTGGCAGTAATATGCGGGATTCATTTTTCATATTTTATATATTTTAGATATTAGTCTAATTTCAGGCTGCCAACCGGGAAAGAAAATGCATTTGAAACATTACAAAAGGAAAATATGTAATTTTGTAAATTAATCATTTACCATAGACCACTTACTGCGGTTTCTTCACCCCATCTCCAATATGTATTACTTTACAAATCATCTAAAATGTAAAACACAAAGGTCATTAGGTAAATGGCTAATACATACAGGTCATATCCATTTTTATCACAAGTACAACACTTCATGTGTCTGCAATGCCATCATATGTGTCAAAACAACCGTATCAAATATAGAAAACACATACATCCAAGAGAACATAATCATATGGCAACCAACACAACAAGAAAACAAGATGAGAGCCCATTCAATGCCCGGACCAGTTTCACAGTGGTAACAAAACAAACAATGTTACGTCACAAGTGTGGTAAACATCCCAAAACTACTCATATTCCCCAAATCTGTTGTTTGTATTTAGCATTTTGTATTTATGTGTGACGTATATAGCGCTTTAGGCCAAAGCGCTGAACAGAGAATACACTTAACAGTACAATAGAATGCAGGGTTAAAAACTACAAACATGTATTCATGGTTGTTGTTCTAAGTGAAAAAGATAGGTTTTAAGAGTAGTATGATATAGAGAGTAAGAGGTAAAAGAACGAAGAGATAGGTGAAGAGCATTCCAGTGAGATCGAGTGTTAGGAAAGATTTCGTAATTGTAGGTAATTTTCCTTCCATGTGGCAACCCCTAAACTTTTTGCTGTTGTTTTTCACCTTGTTCTTGACTTTGCCAGAGAAGAGCAGCCTTCTGCCGCACTCCTCTGGGCTTTCGCTCCTTTCTTACGGGGAAACTGACATGCCCTTAAGACAGTCAGTACCGGGGAACGCTGTTTCCCGTAGTTTCTTTTATCATGTTGCGGCTTTCGTGCAACATGATACAAGAGGGCACTGTAAGTTAAGTTACAGCTCTCTTGGGTCTCTAGCCTTCTACAGGCCCTAGATACTCGTTTAGGATTGTATCTGATCGGTGCAAGTGATTCAGGGACGGGAATGGTGGCAGCGATCGTTTCTTGTGTTTTGAGCTCCTTTTGGCGTTCTAAGCGCGTTTCTCGCGCTTAACCCAAAATGGTGGCCTGGCTCCCAAAATGGCCAGACCAGGAGGCTCCTTTGTCCTGTCCGCTGACCGTCTTGCTCCCTTCACCTTCCCCAGGTCGAGCCGACCCGGGGCCTTCCTTATTTGGGCATGTACTTTCCCGCGAAACACGGATGCTTTCGCGGGCTTCTACACGTCTTGTGTGTGCCTCCAGGATGTGGGCTGGGATGTCTGGTCCCAATACACATCCTGGGTGCCAGAGAGTCTAGGGTGGTGTGAATGGCTGGGACCACCGTGGTCCGTGATTGGTCCACGAATGGTGTGAGTGTTGATGAGCGGATCTCCCATTGGGTCCCCTCCGTTTTGGCGTGAAGGGAACCGTGGATAAGAGGGGGCTGGAAACACCACTACCATGTCGATCTCCTGAGTTCTCACGAACAAAGGAATACAGGAGCCAAGTATCCTGCAACCAAGAGGCTGGACCGAGGAATCGCTGGTGACCCGCTGAAGGACTTCTCCTCTGCACTGCTGTCGCCTTGTGAAACCCTTTTCACCTTTGATCGAACCAGAAGGCCTGTACTGGTACTTCGACCCTTGGAATAGCGGGAACAGCTATTCTCGGCATCTTCACCATCTCCTGCCAGTAAGCCTTCGGAAGCGTCTCTGGGCCATCCAGCTGACTGACCAGCTTACACAGGAGTCTTGCTCTGTAACCGCCGCCAGGTTGTGTAGTATTTCTAATCCTTGTCACTCTCACACGCTTCGTACACTTGGCGTTCCCGGGTCTGAAGTGAGTAGTGTACATTTGGCTCAGATACACACGGCCGCTCCGTTGCCCTGCTGTGGTAACAAACTGTGCGGGTTTCTTCGATTGGGACGTCTTTTTACTCAACACGACGACGAGGCGTTCCCTGCTCTTCTGAACCTGCCAGCTACTGAAACTGACGCGGAGAAGCCTGGGTCTGCTTGCATCGGGGACCGGTGAGTAGCATAGCTAGGATCTGGTCGCCCTCCTGCAGGAGCCCATTGCTTTTCCCCGCTGTGTCAAACAGCACCCTTTTCCGTACTCGCGCTCTGCTTCTGCCCACTGTGGAGGCTGCGCTTGAGTTGCAGAACTTGTTCTTCTTCTTTTGTGCACTAAACTGAACTGCCTGATTTCCCTCGAAGAGCTTCTCCTTTTGCCCGTTGGCACCAGCATGTGCAGATACTTTTGAGCACAAGGCTCCACTCTTCGCAGGGCTCGGACATCCATCTAGTTAGGTGCCTCTGAAGGCAAACTGGGTCTAAGCATTATTTCGCACTGCCTGTCTTCCTTCCCTTTTAGGTGGACTACCCATTTCGTGCATCTAACGCTTGAGACTGTCGTATTTGTATATATATTGTGTTGATATGGTATGTGTTGGTTTACTATCGTTATATTGTGATTTTCTCGCTACGGTCATTGTTTTAAAGGCCTTGGAATAAATGTGTATATATTTTTAATATAACAACTGTTTGGAGTAGTTTGTAAGTGATCTTGCTTTGTGTGCTCATTGCGGGCTTTCAGTCACCCTCACCCCTCTTGAGACCTAGTCTTGACCGCCGCGATCGCTACCTTGATTGGTCTGGCTCGTCCAGAGGTTACCCTGTTCCAAGTAATTAGGTTGGCCTTCTGAACTTCTGCGCCACCAGGACAGAGTTCAGAAATCCGTCTTAACAAATTGGTGTACAGCGGTGGGATACGACTGAAGGTATCCAGTGTTGCGCACGAACTAAGGCATTTCAGGTTATTCCAACCAGGACACGTAGTGAATTGTTGTAGTATAACTGTAAAAAGGCCATAGTCCTATCTAACAGTATGGAAACAAATACCTTGTTAACTTTAAAGACTTCCAAATCAGAAACATTGAAAAAGATGTGTGCGGAGAGAGGTGTTTCCTCTCAAGGCACGAAATTGGAAATGATCCAAAGAATCGTGGCGTGGCAAGAAGCGCAGCTTGACGCTATAACTTCTGAGGACAGTGCGGAAGGAGGTGGGGCTGCTCTCACTGGTAGAACCGACGGTTCTGCCGCTGCACTGATCCATCGTGACCACGAGGACAGGGAGGACGAGATGTCTAATGTTTCCTCTGCCAGTGCTGGTGGGGAGGCTATGCTTGAATTCAAGAAGCAAGAGCTGCGGTTTAGGCAGCAGGAGCTTGAATTCAGCATAGCCAAACTAAAAATCGAACAGGCAGAAAAACAAAAAGACAGGGATCACCAGTTGGAACTGGCCAAGCTTCAGTTTGCAAATGGGTCCAAGGGTCCTGGACATGGGTCTGGGGCTTCCTCTCATCCACGGTTTCCGAAAGATCTGCTCAGTGTGTATGAAGAAAGGAATGACATTATGGACTGGCTGAATGCGTTTGAGTATGCATGCAAAGTTCAACAAGTTGACAATGCTGATAAGATTGCCTGGTTACTCAGCAGACTACCCATTCTGGCTGTAGTGCCATTATGGAAATGTCGAAGGCTGAGCGAGCTGATTTCGCAATGTTAAAGCAAACTCTCATTTTAAAGTTTGGGAAGACTCCGGCCCAATATTTGAAACGTTTCAGAGAGTATAAGAAAAAGGAAGGTGGTACTTGGGTATCTTATGTCACTGAGTCCTTGAAAAACCTAACTGGCTGGGTCGAAGGTTATAAGGTTTCTACCTTCGAAGGCATGATAAATCTTGTCATGCTGGAACACATTTTTGCATCTTCTTCCCCGGAGCTTAAGCAGCATTTGGCCGATTCGAAGGAGATAGATCCTAAGAAGCTGGCCATTGCAGCAGACTTATGGGTGTCACATCGAGTGTCCCATAAGGACAAAACTCATCCTGGTAAGCAGGAGGAAGGGAAAACGTCCAAAGATAAGGAGGGTGGAGAATCTGATAAATCTTCTTCTCATAAGGGCCACAAAAAGAAAAATAAGGGTACGACACAAGAGAACTCACAGGGTAGTGGAGGTCAGCCTCCGAAACAGAACTTTGGTTACAATAAGCCTCCCTATGTAAACAGACCCAATGGATCTTGTTTTGCTTGTGGAGCAACTGACCACGTGAAGGGGGATCCCCGGTGTAAAGTTAGACCTTTGGGGGTCCACTCCGCTAATCTGGCCTTCTCCTCCTACGAGGAAGAAGAGATTACAGGAGCATCCTTCTCCTCAGACTCATTTCTCAGCGGGATAGAGGCTGAGGTAGTTTTAGTTTCCCTGGGTTCCTGCGAGCCTAAAGTCGCAGAGGCTTATGCTAGGATTCCGGATAATACCAAGCACTACTTTAAAGACAGTGTGCTGATCAATGGAGTAGATACTCCAGCTCTTAGGGATAGTGGGTGCAGTCGCACTGTAGTGGATTCTACGTTGGTAGACTCAGAGGAAGTTGCCAGAGCTACTCTGATGCCCACTAAGTTGGCTGACGGCCCACTCCGTATGTTCCCAGTAATATCTGTAAATCTTACTTTAAATGGTACATCAGTCAGGATTCCAGTGAGCATTCAGAGAAACGTCCCGGGAAAGGTCTTGTTAGGTAATGATCTCAGAGCTTTAGGGCTCGTAGGAGACACTGCCGAAAGACCCTACACACGGTCTCAAGCACGGGCAGCATTGGCCAAGACCAATACGCCGCCCCAGCCGAAGGGGAAACCCAAGGCGAAAGGAGTCGACAAGTCAAGACGAGGGAAAGAGAATATTCCCCCGAGCTCGCCTACCACTGCGGTGGAGGAAGTTGGTCAATCGCCCGGGCCTGACGATTAGGTGGCGATGCCTGAAGTATTTGACCCCAACGATCATCCTGAACTAAAAGACTTGTTAGTTGAAGGAGGTCCTGATAGGGACGAATTCAGTAAAGGCCAACGTGAGTGCCCATCTCTGGAAGGCCTAAGTAGACAGGCCTGCTCCCAGCTTGAGGGTGAACCTCCTGGGACACATAGGATTTATTGGGAAGGTGGACTCCTGTATAGTGAGCCCACAGAGTCTACAGAAGGAGACCATGGGAGGTTGGTGGTTCCCCTTGCTGTTAGGCCCTTCCTCCTGCAGTTGGCGCATGAAGTTCCCCTTGCTGGTCACCTTGGTATGAAGAGGACCAAGCAAAGGTTATCCATGCACTTCTACTGGCCCAAGATGGGGGTGCAAGTAGAAAGTCACTGCAGGAGTTGTGCCTCCTGCCAGTTGTCTGGTAAGGTTGGCGCGACAATCCAAGCTCCGTTGGTACCGCTCCCAGTTGTGGGGGTACCATTTGAAAGGGTAGGGATCGACATCGTTGGTCCCCTTGACCCGCAAACATCCTCGGGCAATAGGTCTATCCTGGTGCTGGTCGACCATGCAACCAGATATCCTGATGCCATCCCATTGAAAACTGTAACTGCCAAGTCAGTTGCAAAAGCTTTACTTGGCATATTTACTAGGGTTGGCTTCCCTAAAGAAGTTGTGTCGGATCGTGGCAGAAACTTTATGTCGAAGCATATGCAGGCTATGTGGAAAGAATGTGGGGTCACCTACAAGTTCTCTTCTGCATACCACCCCCAGACCAATGGTCTGGTGGAACGTTTCATCAGAACGTTAAAAAGCATGATTGGGGCTCTGGAGGAACCTCAGAGAAGAAAATGGGATCTTCTTTTACCATGCTTACTGTTTGCCTACCGAGAGGTACCACAGGAGGGTGTTGGCTTCAGCCCCTTCGAACTTCTGTTCGGTCATCCCGTACGGGGACCCTTAGCCATCGTCAAAGAGGGATGGGAGATGCCCACTCCCCCTGTTACTACCAACGTAGTTGATTATGTGCTAGGGCTCAGAAAACGGATGGTACTTCTGATGGGCTTGGCTAGTGATAAATTGAAGGCAGGACAAGCGCTGGTGAAACATTGGTACGACCAGAAAGCTTCCCTCATCAACTTTACACCTGGTCAGCAAGTCCTGATCATGAATCCCATAAGGCCTCGAGCTTTACAGGACAAATGGTCAGGCCCTCACACAGTGGTGGAGCCCCTGGGTGAGGTTAACTATTTAGTGGACCTTGGAAGGCCTGGACAGGCTCCAAAAGTGTTTCACGTGAATAGGCTGAAGGCTTTCGTCCCAAGAGTCGAAATCGCAGCACTGCTACTGGCTTCAGACGTTGAGGAAGAGGAGTCTGAACCTCTCCCCGACCTGTTCCAAAGCGGTCCTTCAGATAGCTCCTTTGAGGGTGTCTGAGTGGCCCCTCACCTGACTTCTGATCAGCAGGCTGAGGTGAAAAGTTTGCTTAGGAAGTTTTCCCCCCTGTTTTCACAGTCGCCTGGTTTGACACCTTGGTGCAAACATAACATTGACACAGGAGACAGTGTACCTACCAAAAGTAGGGGATACAGGATGTCAGACAAAGTACGGTCTTATATTAAGACCAAGCTCAACAAGATGTTAGACCTTGGGGTGATTGAACCCTCTAGTAGTCCTTGGTCCAGCCCTGTGGTTTTGGTTCCAAAGGCAGGCACTTCTGAATTGAGGTTCTGCGTGGATTACAGGGCTCTGAATGCTGTCACCAAGACAGATGCACACCCCTTGCCTCGAACAGATGAGCTGGTGGATACTTTGGGTGCCTCCAAATACCTCAGCACGTTTGACCTCACTGCTGGCTATTGGCAAATAGCTTTAGCAGAACATGCCAAGGAGAAGACAGCATTTTCTACTCCAGACGGCCTTTACCAATTCCGGGTAATGCCGTTCGGGTTGAAGAATGCACCTGCCACTTTCCAGAGGCTTGTGAATCATGTGTTGAATGGGTTGGACGAATTCTGTCTTGCATATCTGGACGATATAGCAGTTTTCAGTGCCACCTGGGAAGACCATGTGAAACACCTCGGGATTGTGCTCCAGGCTCTTCAGAAAGCACACCTGACCATAAAGGCTAGTAAATGCAAGATTGGACAAGGCTCAGTGGTTTACCTTGGACATGAAGTAGGTGGAGGGAGGATACAGCCTCTTCCCAGTAAAGTACAAGCAGTACAAGACTGGCCTACCCCCACTACGCAAACCCAAGTGAGAGCCTTCTTAGGACTCACGGGGTATTACCGCAATTTTGTGGCAGACTATGGCACCATAGCTGCCCCTCTGACTGCCCTCACAACTCCGAAGAAACCCAAGAAGGTAACTTGGACCGACGAGTGTGAGAAGGCCTTCAATGGCTTAAAAGACTCCTTGTGCCAGGCCCCTGTCCTCAGGGCCCCTGATTATCAAAGACCTTTTATCGTGCAGACGGACGCCTCTGACACTGGGATAGGAGCTGTACTATCACAAGTAGATGAGAAGGGTAAGGAACACCCTATTGGTTTTATTAGCCGCCAGCTTAAGGACAGAGAGCTCAGATGGTCCACGGTAGAGAAAGAATGTTTCTCTGTTGTGTGGGCCCTAAGGAAGCTGAGGCCCTACCTCTATGGGACCCACTTCACTGTGCAAACTGACTATAAGCCCTTAAAGTGGCTAATGAACATGAAGGGGGAAAATCCAAAGTTGCTTAGGTGGTCCATAAGCCTACAAGGCTTCGACTTCACTATTGAGCATAGGCCAGGTGTCCAACATAGCAATGCTGATGGGTTGTCCAGAATGTTTAACCGACCTGAACAAGAGACTCATCCAGGGGTGGATTAGTTCCCCCTGTCCATAGTCTGGGAGGGGCGGGTGTTAGGAAAGATTTCGTAATTGTAGGTAATTTTCCTTCCATGTTGCAACCCCTAAACTTTTTGCTGTTGTTTTTCACCTTGTTCTTGACTTTGCCAGAGAAGTGCAGCCTTCTGCCGCACTCCTCTGGGCTTTCGCTCCTTTCTTACGGGGAAACTGACATGCCCTTAAGACAGTCAGTACCGGGGAACGCTGTTTCCCGTAGTTTCTTTTATCATGTTGCGGCTTTCGTGCAACATGACACAAGAGGGCACTGTAAGCTAAGTTACAGCCCTCTTGGGTCTCTAGCCTTCTACAGGCCCTAGATACTCGTTTAGGATTGTATCTGATCGGTGCAAGTGATTCAGGGACGGGAATGGTGGCAGCGATCGTTTCTTGTGTTTTGAGCTCCTTTTGGCGTTCTAAGCGCGTTTCTCGCGCTTAACCCAAAATGGTGGCCTGGCTCCCAAAATGGCCAGACCAGGAGGCTCCTTTGTCCTGTCCGCTGACCGTCTTGCTCTCTTCACCTTCCCCAGGTCGAGCCGACCCGGGGCCTTCCTTATTTGGGCATGTACTTTCCCGCGAAACACGGATGCTTTCGCGGGCTTCTACACGTCTTGTGTGTGCCTCCAGGATGTGGGCTGGGATGTCTGGTCCCAATACACATCCTGGGTGCCAGAGAGTCTAGGGTGGTGTGAATGCCTGGGACCACCCTGGTCCGTGATTGGTCCACGAATGGTGTGAGTGTTGATGAGCGGATCTCCCATTGGGTCCCCTCCGTTTTGGCGCGAAGGGAACCGTGGATAAGAGGGGGCTGGAAACACCACTACCATGTCGATCTCCTGAGTTCTCACGAACGAAGGAATACAGGAGCCAAGTATCCTGCAACCAAGAGGCTGTACCGAGGAATCACTGGTGACCCGCTGAAGGACTTCTCCTCTGCACTGCTGTCGCCTTGTGAAACCCTTTTCACCTTTGATCGAACCAGAAGGCCTGTACTGGTACTTCGACCCTTGGAGTAGCGGGAACAGCTATTCTCGGCATCTTCACCATCTCCTACCAGTAAGCCTTCGGAAGCGTCTCTGGGCCATCCAGCTGACTGACCAGCTTACACAGGAGTCTTGCTCTGTAACCGCCGCCAGGTTGTGTAGTATTTCGAGTCCTTGTCACTCTCACACGCTTCGTACACTTGGCGTTCCCAGGTCTGAAGTGAGTAGTGTACATTTGGCTCAGATACACACGGCCGCTCCGTTGCCCTGCTGTGGTAACAAACTGTGCGGGTTTCTTCGATTGGGACGTCTTTTTACTCAACACGACGATGAGGCGTTCCCTGCTCTTCTGAACCTGCCAGCTGCTGAAACTGACGCGGAGAAGCCTGGGTCTGCTTGCATCGGGGACCGGGGAGTAACATAGCTAGGATCTGGTTGCCCTCCTGCAGAGCCCATTGCTTTTCCCCCTGTGTCAAACAGCACCCTTTTCCGTACTCGCGCTCTGCTTGTGCCCACTGTGGAGGCTGCGCTTGAGTTGCAGAACTTGTTCTTCTTCTTTTGTGCACTAAACTGAACTGCCTGATTTCCCTCGAAGAGCTTCTCCTTTTGCCCGTTGGCACCAGCGTGTGCAGGTACTTTTGAGCACAAGGCTCCACTCTTCGCAGGGCTCGGACTTCCATCTAGTTAGGTGCCTCTGAAGGCGAACTGGGTCTAAGCATTATTTCGCACTGCCTGTCTTCCTTCCCTTTTAGGTGGACTACCCATTTCGTGCATCTAACGCTTGAGACTGTCGTATTTGTATATATATTGTGTTGATATGGTATGTGTTGGTTTACTATCGTTATATTGTGATTTTCTCGCTACGGTCATTGTTTTAAAGGCCTTGGAATAAATGTGTATATATTTTTAATATAACAACTGTTTGGAGTAGTTTGTAAGTGATCTTGCTTTGTGTGCTCATTGCGGGCTTTCAGTCACCCTCACCCCTCTTGAGACCTAGTCTTGACCGCCGCGATCACTACCTTGATTGGTCTGGCTCGCCCAGAGGTTACCCTGCTCCAAGTAATTAGGTTGGCCTTCTGAACTTCTGCGCCACCAGGACAGATTTCAGAAATCCGTTTTAACATCGAGCTAGAAAAGTGAAAGAGCGGAATCGTGATTGGGCACAGCGGGAACGAGGCACTGATAAAAGAAATTGAGACTGAGAACGAAGAACACATTTCATCATCTACACTATCTGTCTACTAGTGTACTATACTACCCTACACTGGTTACAACATTCTCTACTCTAGGGCAACTTGTATTTTTCGATATTTTCACAAGTAGGGCCAAATATGACTGAGACAGCGCATGCATAGATAAAGAAAGAGAGCTTGGAAAATATTGGAAGACTGCTAATCATGACCAGGGGAGTGAAGGACATTTGATCAACAGGTTCCAGACAGAATCCTGCTTTCTGAAGTTCATTGACCAACTACACACCTTGACTCTTGAACCCACCCCCCAGGGAAGCACCTACACCCACAGAACAACAACAGACTTCTGAGTCCTACAAGAAAGATTGAACAACCTGAAAGTGGCATGCGTTTAAATGGTGTTCCTGACTTCATAAGGAGTGTGGATTTGCAGAGATGGGTTCATACAGGGCCTATACGTTTGATTCACTGCTGCAATATCACACAGTGGGAACCATGTCACATGTTATATTATGCCTTTGTAACATGTTGTGCATATTAATGTTTGTTCAACAACAGCCTCCTTTGCCTGTGCTGCAGTCTTGTGTATTTGTGTTGAGTGCTCCAGATTAATTTATTTGTTGCATATCATTTTCCAGAAATATGTGAGCTCCTCTGATCTCACAGCATACACATTTTCTGTAGGGTGTGATGTGTTTTCGGCACTTGTGTATGTTAGTCATTGTAAACCTCATTTTGTTTAGCCTTCTATCCTGTTTGGTAATGTGTATATGTGCTGGGTGGTATAATCGTCAATTTGTTTCAAGCTTTGTTCACCCTCTGTTGCTACTGTGCTTATTGATTTCTTTTTATTTGAAAAGTGAACCTCTCTTTTTTTCTAATTCAATTTTGAAAATCTGGCTGCATGATCTATAGCCATAGGCTTCAGCTTGTGATAGCACATTCAAACATTCAAGTGGACAGTTTTTAGATCTCATGTTGTAAATGTATTTTATATGAATTCTGGCTATCAATGTCGGTTTTGTAAAAATCCTGTTCAAAGGGAAACATTGGAACATTGCCTAATCTATTGCCCACTATTATCTATTACCTGAAAGAAGTGTTTCAAACATTTCTTTGAGAATCAGAATGTGTATATCCAGAAAAATATGTGGCAATATATCTTCACAACTACTTCCCTTTCAGTAAAGATAGCCACTGTTCACTTTTTGGATGCAATTTTTCCTGATTTGCAGTAATACTGTACTCTGCTTTCCTATATCATCATTCATTATTAATTTGCTTGGCTTTTGAATGAAGTAATTTTGGAGGTGAAATGACTTGTAGTGGATTTTTGTGTTGTTATTCTCTGCTCTGTTGTGTGGTCATGATATTCATGTAAATATTACGTAAGATGATTTTATATTTTCTAAACATACTGTATTGTATTGTTTTGTACTTGTTGTAAAATTTGAAATTAGGGCTATGGCTAAGCTATTTACATCCAAAAAGTGACTAATTTGCATTGGCTGGTGTATGTTTTCATTCACAAATACTCTCCTGAGGAATCTATATATGTGGTTATGAATACACCTGTACACTGTATTTCCTTAATGTTTTGGGTGCAGTTCTCGCTAGAAAAGCAAATGTGACTTTCATTAAACCAGGACATGTTTTTTCATTGATCAGTATGTATGTGCGTGTGTATGGCTTACCTTGCATATTAATGCATTCCTTTCTATCCAGAAGCATGCACAGTTTAAAAGTGCCTGCATGTAAGGGTTTTCAATTTCTGTATACTTATGGTCTGGAAATGTACTATTCTCCAGTTACAGATATTCATTTGACTCTACCTAGGCATTACAAGACATTATAATGCATACGTTTTCACTTCGCATAGTTACTAAAGAATAGTATTCATTATTTCAGCATCCATTTAATCACAAAGACATTTGGACTATACTGTGGTCTTGGTTGGCAGCATCCCATCATGGTATTACCATACGCTTCCACTACTATATTTGCAAATACTACTCAGCTTTTTAAAGGCAATTACATGTTATAATGGCAGCATAAATGTTTTCAGTTTTCCATTTCATTTTTAATTTCAAAGTGAAATGGGTCTAAAAGAACTATTTTGCACTAATATATAAATGAAGATGCAAAGGGCATCAGGATATTAGCACACGTGCCCCTAAATTCGAATTCCACCCCTCTGCATTCACAGTCCTTTTCCCTTCAAAGATTTTACCTTTATAAAAGTTGGACAGGGTATTTTTATGAATTACCTCTTAAAATGCAGCTTCTGATTTTGGGATAACCATCCAGCTAGGCAGGTATTATTTTGTCAGCAAAAACAGTCAATTCAGGTTGCTAGCTTGGAAGTTAATTCTCCAATGCAAACTGGACATCCATCTTTGGACACGCCTTCCCCTTCTGGATGGAATTGGTCCTTTTTCTCTCCAATCTACGGTCCGTTCCCCTTCTGTCTTGTCCTCTGGCAATATTCAATAATCCAGACTTCTCTACTTCTCTACTTCTATATGTCTGTCCTTTGTGAATGCCTTTATATCCTCTTTAACTCTTCCTCTGGCTGGTCAGAGTTGTAGTTTGCTTTCCACGTGACCACAAAGTTGGGATACTTACTCTTTCTTAAAATGGGCTAATTCTGTTTTTACGCTCTAATGTCTGACTCATTGGTGCTTCGTTGGTACAACTTATATTTTTAGTTTTTGCACGCTGTGTCAGTTTGACAATTGTATATGTTTTTGTCATTTAAAGCCATTTTTAAAATGGCAATTCATAATTTGGTTTCAATATTCTGATAGAGCTTTTTTTATCTACAATATACCAAATGTTCCAACCAATATGAACTTTCCTGATGATGCATGGGTTAATTTAGTTGTTGAACATTTGAATGTCTTATATTGTTAAAGTGAATGTATTGAGTTTTCTATGGTGTGCACTTGAAACAGTTCTCCTAAAGAGGGCAGAGATGACCACCTTTGTTTTCTCCAAGTCACGCTCTTCACAGTAAAATGTCTTGGTTGTTCATATTTTCATTGACCTTTAAACTTAACAATCTATGGCAGATGCCTTGCATCTGAGTTCCTGTGACCTCTTCTGCTGACGTCTTCATAGGGTAAGGGATTCAGTTTATAAGCTGCTGTAAAATAAAACATGTGTTATCTATTTGAACCAAGGACTAGTAGCATTAGTGCATACCTTAAGAAAATGTGTAATACCTTCATGCTTTGAAGCCTCTCTTGAATGCATTAATAGCATCTTGGGGTGGTCTTTAAAAGCTATCTAGCCTGACCATAACCTGTACTTGTTTTCTATCAAGTTCCAACTGGACTGGGGCCCTGTACATTTCCTGCACACCCACGCATACAAATAGAAACATACACATTAAATTGTATTATGCAATGTACATCACCCATCAAACGGAAGTTAATAACATGTATTTTCCTATGCTTGAGTTCCAAACAATATAGTTTGTATTAATGAATAAAATGACAAAATCAAATAACACATTCTATATTCTCCCAGTCCCGTTGCTGCCACGCCTTTCACCACTATTCCCATCAGTTCATTCTTTCCATGATTTAAGCCATGGATATTTTGTCACGCTACTTTACTCTCAAGGTAATGGTTTTTCAGGAGAGAGGTGAGGTGGCGGGAGAGGGAGTCGGAGGGGTGTTGGTATAACCTGACATTTTATTTTGCCACGAACCAGAAAATGGCATGATTATGATGCAAAAGTCTTAGAATAGGAGTAATCAGTTCAGTGTGGATGAGAGGAAGTAGTTTTATGTGGCTGAGGGCCACGTGCATGGACACACATTTAAAAAAGCCTTGTCAGAGGCAGGCATTGTGGCTTTTGTGTAGCGTTCGCAAGACACTGTGTTGAAGGTGCCACCTGGCTCTGATATGCCAACAACTGGGAAGTGGGGTGAGTGCCTGCGCACATTATGGCTGAGCCTGGCACATGCCAAAACAGTTGGCTTTGTCAATATGTCCTATGTGCAAGGAATCAAGGGGCAAAAGGCACAATTTAATACATTATTATTACCCAAGTGGCACATTTAGCTCTGCAATTAATCCGTTTACTATCATAAGACTGCTGATTCCCCCATGGCAATCTCGTTACACCAGCACCATGCACAATCCATCTGATAGTGGCCCACAGTGGCCCTGCATGTCAGTCTCCTCTAGCATGGAAGCTCTCACTTAAGTGCGACATTCCAATGTAGCACTTAAGTGAGAGCTGAGCGTCAATGCAGCCCGCTAAGACGCTCCCCTCTATTTGTTGAGATTGCATCCTTCATCTATTCTGGCCTCACTTTCAGCTCCTCCTTCACCATTTTGAGTATGCAGTGCATCATCTCCAATCTCTGATTGCTTTCAGGACCATGGAGGATTCGTATTTTTGTGAATTTCTCCCTTCGCCAAATCCAAAACTTCCATGTGCTAATTGTTTGCCCACAAAAAAATCTGTTAATGGGCACTGTGACACAAAACGTCTGTGTGATGGTTAAATGATTTAGTTATCTCCTTGTTTTAGGATGAGTGTACTTACTTTGTGAATATGCTGGTTTGCATGAATGATATTTGGGAACTCGAGTGCTTATGTCCTTTAATCACATTTTACTCAATGGTATTACCCTTGGATGTGGGTCTCATATTTTGTAGGCAGGCTTCTGTTTTTTGCGGGTAAGATGGCTTTGGATATTGGGTTGAATGTCTATGTATTTTGTAAGTGGATCTGTAATTAATAGACAATGGGGGTGAAAAAAAAGCTGGTTAAATGGCTGGTACTACCGGCTCCTGCATTCTTCTCGGACTGGCTTACTCAGAGTCTGCCGTTAGGGGCATTGAACTATTGGCAGGTCTGACCTGCCGGGAGTTCAGGCCAATACCGGCAAAGAAATCACTGAAGCACTGACAACGTTAACAACAGTGCCGGTGCTTCAGTAGTTCCAATCCCATGGAGTCCTCTGAGGCTCCATGGAATGGGAACTTACTGCCATTGCGAGCACCCGTAATATCCCGGTAACACTGGGCTATTGGGCACCGGTAATGGTAAGGCGAGTCTGCTGTTATCCCTGCTAGTTGCACCGGGTTATCAGAACTCATAATGAGGGTCATCCTGTTTGTTATCAATGTTATAGTGTTGCTTTCCATTTTTCAAAATGTTATGTCTTCCCTCAAATACATCATAATTGTGTCTAATGACCGTTTTAAGGCTTCAGATTTATGTCACATTCCAAATTGGTTGTCAATACACTCACTTGCCAGAAACCATTGTTGGTGTTTTCATGTTACGGATTTTAGTGTTAGTGAATATTTGTTCTCGGAGGGTTGAGAGCCCTTGATAGTGTTGGACTGTCTCGAGTTGTGCAGTGGCAACATGGTTAATTATCCTGCCTTCGGTGTTGTTGTATTGTATTTTTGTAAGTGTTCATGTGATGAAGTGAGAATATATTGTTAGTAAATCATTCTACGATGTTGAGTTTCAAATATCCATGCCTTCACCTAACTATGATATAGTTGTGTCTAATGACTGCCTCAGAAGGCATACCAAGTGCTAAATTGGTTGCTAATGGACTCACCGCAATTTGCAGCTTGATTTTCCGTGCAAAGGTTGTCAGTGCTAATGGTGTTGGAGTTCTCAGTTTCACAGAGGGTTATGGGTCTTTGGTGGTGTACCCCAGCCACTTGTGTGATAAATCCGCACACCCACCTTCTGGACATCATCTGGACCCTCAATGGGCTACAGAGACATGGTTTGAAGACTACTGGTTTATTAGAAATTCCTTGACTAATAACATAGGAATAGGCTTCTAGAAACTCTTGCAGCGATACTGTTATCTCCCCTTACAGGAATGATGGCAATGATGACAATGCGTTTGTATCCTCTTTGCCTTTTTGCAGCCTTTTGATCCCATGTCCTGGGCGTTTTTGGTGTCTCTGTAATAAAACAAAATTACGTATTTGTAGCATGATATATGTTTGTGGCCTTTCGAGTTGTGAGATGGGGGTCTGCTGAATTACTTTTTTTTCTTGTTGGTGAGAGGGATTTTTTCCTAGTGATGTGAAATACATTGTTCTTGTTCGTTTTTTATTTTGCCTGGAACTTCTTTAACGCGTGTGTAGATTTCAAGATTCATTATTTTAAAAATATTGGGGGTCATTACGAGTTTGGAGGTAGCCATGGTGCTAATAGCAACGTGTCCGGGTCCGTGGTGTTGGAATGGGGACTTACCGGGACATTCTGACCTGTGCAGACCCATTCCGAAAACCATTCCCCATTCCCATTCGAGCCCCCATAGGGCTCAATGGGAATGGGGAAGGGGCTAATAACGGCTCCCCGGTCCCTTAACGGGTCCCGCTAAGGGCAGTTGGTAAAACCAGCCGGCCCTAGTGGGACCGGCTAAGGGACCTCGGAATGTGGCAGTAGGGTTTAACAGCACTGGCATCCTTACCAGTGCTGTTAACCCCTTACCGCCGCACTCGGAATGAGGCCCATTGTGTTTTATTAGCAGTGTCAGCTGTGCGTGAGGACAATGAAGTGTGAGGATTTCCTTTTATTTAAGGAGTATATGACATATTCTGGCACATTGCTTTATTAAGGAGATCAAACTGTGATGGCTTTCCTGCTCCTCTGTTGATGTTGCTGTGTTTTAATGGTATGCTTGTAATTACATTTTATTTTATTTTGTTTTGTTTTGAAACAAAGATTTGGTTACTGTTAAAGTATATGTTATCATGCACATGCCAACTGTGACCTTTTCTTTATAAAAGTGTACATCTTGGTGTGTTTTAAAACATATGTTCAAGTGACAGTGTGACACATATTGTTTAGAGTGCATTAAGTGATTGTGTGATGTACATTATATTGTACAACACACCGAAAACACTTTTCTTTAAATTGCAACTTAAATTCCAATTTTAGAAAAAAAAACGATGTGCATCATATGTGCAAGAAAAGGGAAACTAAAATGACACATATCATTGTTTAAGTATTGCCCCCCCGCACCGCTCTACTGCCACAGTCATGTTGTCTTTGTAAATGAAGCCTCTCTCATAAACATGCCACTGTAATGTGCATGCCTCTCGCCTCAAAATACCATAGCATAGTCCTGTAAGACACATGCCCATTTGCCAATTATATACCATCGTGCCACAGTGAGCTCCCATTTCACTTTTACCCGGGCCCCACTGTAAAGTACTTGTTGAGATGACTTCAGTAACAATATAGACTAGTGTATCCCATTAATGCACTGTCTATGTTGGCTATGCACAAAAATATTTTAGGATTGCCCTTTAAAACACTTGCTCATATTAGTTACTAATTTATTTATTTATTACATTTGTATAGTGCACAGCAGCCCTTGGGCATCGAGGCACTGTTACCTGAGGGGAGCTTAGATACAGGGAGAGGGCACATAGGGAGAAGCAGTTATACATTGAACAAAAATAGAGCAGATTTCCATTATGCCAAATATAAGCTAGAATGCATCTGTAAAGCATATGCGCATTATACCTCACTCCACAATATATGCCAGCATAGCCATTGAAACCATTTGCTCATACTGGCTATGCCTGAATATGTACAACACGCTCCTCAAAAACATATGAGCCTCAACCACATCTATTCCAGCGTGCCACTGTAATGTGCATGCCCGTGATGCAGAACAGTATGTGCAAGGATGCTAAGTGACTAAAACGTGTTTACATTGATATATTTGGACAAGCCTGGGCATCACACGTTTATTGGTTGGACGTTGTTTATTCTAAAAATAGAGTTATATACCACATATATTGCTGTTTTTCATCTTAATTTTCAAATCAGTGATCAGATAGATTGAGAATCAAATATTTCAATATCATTCATCTAAGCTCAATTGATCAAATTAATTAAAAACAAAAATCCTATTTTCAAAAATTATATTTCATGAGCATTAAAACAACCAATAATGTTTTTTTTTTTCAGAACTATTATACTAATATTTGTCCAATATCTTGTTTGATTTAACTGCCTACACGTGTTTCGACTTACAGTCTGTATCAAGGCATAATTTCATTCAACAATTTGTGAAAAATAAATATTGTACCTTGTAAATTATCTTGTAATAATTTCTTCATGGATGCCTACAGTTAGTCAGAGATTTGAGACTTTCAAATGTTTTAATGACTCAGGTGTCCCCAATAATTATCAGCAGTGAGCATCCAATCGGCATTGCCTGCGTCCTGGGCCCCTCTGCTTTGTTGACCTCTGTAAATTACAACAGCATGCTCCAATTTGCCATTGCACCAGGCCCAAATGTGAAATATGTTTTCTGGATCCCCCTGTAAAAATGGCCTGACTAAAGGTAATCCAGTATGTAACTTATTTGTAAAGTACATGCTTATGATGCCACTCCAACATATATGCCAGCAAGGCCTTGGAACTTAATTTCTCATTCTGGCTAGAACAACTATATTTCAACATTGCCCTGTAAATCACTTACTCTTGCTGTTAATGGCTGCATATATGATGGCATGAGAGACTGCCAATTCGACAATGCAGCCTAATTGGACATTCAATCATGTTATGTTATGTTATATTATGTTATGTTATGGGTGCTTATATAGCACCGACAGCTTGCAGGCATCAGGGCGGTGATAACAAACAACATGTATTGGTCTCATCTGGGGCTCACAGAGTTATTTCAAAGGTCTCTTAGTTTCCTAGAAGTTAATATTACTTGAATAGGCACTTCTTTAGGCATTTCCTAAATGTTTGATATATCTTGTCCAGCCGCAGGTTAGGTGGTAATTTGTTCCACTGTTGCGCCACACAAACCGTAAAGGATCTGCCCATACCTGGCTTAAGCTTGTACCTTGGCACGTTCAGCAATCCTTTATCCGCTGAGCGTAATTGTCTCAAAGGATTATACCTGAATTTCACCTTGAAGTAGAGAGGGGCCTCTCCAAAGATGCACCTGTGAATGATGGTCATTGATTTGAAAATCACTCTATCTTCAACTATTAGCCAATGCAGTGGTTTTATAGCCTCTGTTATGTGCTCCCTGGTTTTGAATAGCTTCACTAAACGCACCTCATTGTTTTCCATGACTTGACATCTAGCAATGTCTTTTTTTGTTGCTCCTAGCAACAATGCATTCCCATAATCTAATCTGGACAGTACTATTGCTTTGGCAACGGTTGCTGAATTCTCCTCCTTCAGATACGGTCTGATGGCTCTCATGATGCGTAGGTAGTATGCATTGTTTTTATGTAAATAATTAACCTGGGCTTCTGAGCTCACCAGGACATCTACCATCATCCCCAGTGTCTTGACCTTGCACGAGACTTGGATTTTAGCCTCTTTGATAGAGAAGGTTTTGTACACCTCTCCTAGTTTGGCTCTAGCTGAGCTGGATCCAAATGTCAAAAGCTCTGTCTTTGTGTTGTTTAAGCACATCCAGTTCTGCTGCACCCATTGGTCTTTTATGTGGTATATTTCAGCTATTTTCGCACTGTACCTTGTGTGTTCTCCCTCTAGTTCTAAGACAAGTCGGTATCGTCGGCGCAATTTCTGAAAAAGATGCCGACGTCCTCCAACAGGTTACAGAGGCTTCTTATATATATGTTAAACAGCAGCGGAGATAGGTTAGCTCCCTGCGGTACACCAAAGATAATTGAAATGGCCTCGGAAAACTTTCCCCCCCCCCAGTGCACTCTGGCTTGATGTTCCTAAAGGAAGGATATAAGCCTGTCCAGGGGAATCGGAGAACACCCAGCTATTCATTTTAGTGCATTTACTAGGAGCTGGTGGTCTACCAGGTCGAAGGCTGCGCTAAAGTCCAGCAACATCAGCATCTCAGTTTTGCCTCTGTCAATTAACTCGACCATGTGGCTTTGCAAGTCTAACATGGCCGTTTTCGTACTATGGATGGCCCTGAAGCCAGATTGTTGTTGATGGAGTAATGCTTGCTCCTCTATGTGTTTCTGTAATTGGTTTGTCACTATTTTATCCAATATTTTAAGGATAAAATTAGCATTCGTGATAGGACGAAGATTACCTGGGTCTTTGGGGTAAAGACCTGCCTTTTTAACCAAAGGCGTAATTGTGACTTTTTAAATTTTCCTCGGCACTGATGCTTCTTTAAATGATGCGTTAATTATTGTGACCAGGACTGGTGCAAATATTTCCTTATTTTCTAGTATAATTTTTGAAGGAAGTATATTTTCAGCACACAATGTTGGTTTCATTTTGTTCAGTACCCCCAGCAGTTCTGTTTCCGAGACTGATGCAAAGTTAAAAGAATCTATGACTCCCAAATCGGAACAGTCTTTCTCTGGCATGAATTCTGCTGATTGTTCTATGGCCTTAACTATATTATTTCTTGCCTTTTGCGTTTTTGCTGCAAAAGCGTTTTGAACTATGTCGCAGTCTTCCTTGGATGGGGAGAAAGGCGGTGTGAGGACCTTAGGTTTTTCTATGCTTTTTAATATTTTGAATATTTTACTTGTAGCATTTGATGCTGCTTCAATTTCTTTGTTATAATGATTAGCCTTAGCTTCTCTTATGCTTTCTCTGTATTTTTTGTTGGCTTGACTCCAGTTGTCTTTGTTTTCCTTGGAGCCGTTTTGGTGCCATTTTCTTTCTAGCACTCTTTTTTCTACTTTCTGTGTGTTCGGTTCTTCACTGAACCACTTCTGATGATTACTATTTTTTTCTAGCTGTTTTAGTTTTAATAGGAGCTTCCTGTTCCACCAAATACTGAATCTGTGAAAGGTATTTATCCAGCATTATTTCACAGCTGCCTCACTCTTGGAAGGATTTCAGGATTCTTGAGATGCAAGGTTTTAGTAGTTCTGGCCCTATATTTTTAAAATGTCTGCTCTGTAAGTTTATGTGAGGGTCATGTTGATGTTTGGTGTTTACCAATGTAACCTCAAAAGTCACCAAAAAATGATCACTCCATATACATGATTCTGTGATGACCTTCTGGGTCTGCAGGTTAAAGTTAATGCCCGGTCCCATTGGTTGCCTTGTGGGGTTGTGGGTTTGTTATTGATAATAACGTAATCAAGGTTTTTTAGGGTCTTCTCACGTGAGATGGCTTCTTTATCCACCACATTTCCTCTCCAGTAGTTAAAGTCACCCACTAATAATGTAGATGAATTAGATTATTTTAGGTTTATGATCTGAAAGCTGAGCTCATTGGCGAAATTTGAAACTAACGAAGGCGGTCTATAAATAACTACTATGTTAATGCAGTCGTTAGGTGTATAGGTACATTTCAGCTGTATGGTTTCACATCCACAGCAAATGAAGTTTGCGTTAAATAGTTTTATTGACTCTCTGACCATGATAGCACCCCCCACCCTGACCATTATCCCTATTTGTGTTGTACACTGTATAACCCTCTGGTACAGCAATGTCACAGGTGGGTCCTATTGGGTCTTTTAGCCAAATTTTTGTAAAACATAGCAGGTCAATTTGTTTCTCTGTGATCAACTCAAGTATACTGATTGCATGTTTACACATCGAGCGGGTGTTTAGCAGTCCTACCTTGATTATATGGTGAGGCTGAGGATGGGTTGATGTATCCTTGGGGGGACCATCTCTCTCACTTTGTTTAAGGTCCCAACTCCCATTTATCAACACACTGTTTGTTTTATTGTCTGGGATTTGCATTTCTTATAAGTGTGAAGGGCTTTTCTGGCTTGGCTTTCTATGAGTGTTTAGCTGATCCTCCACCTCCTTTCACAGACTGTAGCAGACTGTGCCTGCCCATGCGCGCCGGCGTACCAGAGCGTTTGCACCAGGTTTGGGGAGATGTAGCTGCCTAGAACTACAATTCTTCTTGGGATTGTAGTTCTTACCTACAATAATGCATGTAGAGAAATCCTCTCTGATTCAATTTGCGTTAACTAACAAATCACTGCAACACACTTTAAACCAAGCAGGGTATTTCTTCAATGATGTTCAGACAGCACCACAAAGCAAGATACTAAGAGTGACAGGCAATAATGATAAAATACAATGTCAAAATGTGCAAAGCGAATAGAACGCTAAAGTTAAAATATAAAGTACTGTATTAACCGTGTCTTCCTGGCACTCTGCTGCAAATACTGTAGCAGACTGTGCCTGTCCGTGCGCGCCGGCGCGTTCGGACCGGGTTTGGGGGGAAGTATCTGCCTAGAACTACAATCCTTCTGGGGATTGTAGTTCATACCTACAATAACACGTGCAGAGAAATCCAATTCAATTTGCGTTAACTAACAAAGCACTGCAACGCACTTTCAATCAAGCAGGGTATTTCTTCAACAGTGTTCAGACAGCACAACAAAGTAAGATATTAAGAGTGACAGGCAATAATGATAAAATACAATGTTAAAATGTGCAAGCTAATAGAATGCTATAGTTCAAATATAAAGTGCGTTACATATCCCCCACACCAAAACTCCTGCCTATGACCTCCAATACATTTGTTTTGGTAATCCACACTCCATTTTATATCTTCTCTGCTCCACAATTCACAAAGAGTCTGGGGCTTGTGGGGGATAGCTGGGTAGACCTCTGGGCGAAATGAGCAAGGATTCTGGTCCCTGCATCGGCCAATCCCCTAACACCTGCAAAACAATTCCTTGCCAAGCCTCAGCGGGCCCTGCCCTCGATGTGCAATTGTCATAGCAGGCCAATGAGCATACCACCTGGGTATCTCTCAGTCTTCTAGAAACATACTAAGGAGGTGACATGGGTGACTGTTGTCCTCAATTGTAAGGCTGCCATCCCACTCAGCCTTAAGTTCCTTCCTCCCATAAGCCTTAGCAGGTTATCGTAACATCTGATTTCTGTGCCACCCCTTTCCCTCACTTGCCAACTTAAGATGAATGCTGTGTTCCTCATTGGGTACAATGCATCTATTTGGAACAAAGAGAGAGACAGAGAGAGAGAGAGAGAGAGAGAAAGAGATAGAGAGAGAGAGAGAGAGAGAGAGAGAGAGAGAGAGAGAGAGAGAGAGAGAGAAAAGAGAGGGGTGGCATTGGGAGTTAGAAAGATGCAGATTGTCTGCAAATGGCCCCACATAGGAGTGCAAGGTTTCACTTTTTTTGCCAAGTAAGGAATACTCCTGCCTTCCCTGTCTAAGTGACACCCCTCTAACATCTCCTACAATCGTATACTACACACACAAACCCCCAAACATAAGGTTACCAAAGGCTTACCCTTTAGCACATTAACACTAACCAACCCACCAATAAGCTTTCCTATTTTGCCCTGTTGCACTCTCCCATAACAACGGATAAATAGACACAAAGAGCTGTAGTCTATCAAATCTTGGGTTCTTCCCTATGGATAACATACTCCACCAGACCCATACAAAGCTGACTGACACTCAGGAACCAGGTACCTCTGATCTGCACCAATTAACACCACAGTTTTTGCAGCTCTCTTTCCCATTGCCCCACTAATGAACCCATACCCCGTATTCTCTTATAGAGCCAATTGCAACGGTGGCACCAAAGGTGGCAGATGGCTGCTATGCATTACAATACTTCCTAAATTTGGATCCAATGCATGGATTTGCACCGACACATCTGTTTGTTTGTTATTAAGCAGACACATGTTTTATAAACTGATTTGTTAAATGGGTTAAAACGTGAATATTGAGAAAATCAATGAATCATGGACTCCCTCAAGGAAGAACACATTTAGTGGTGTATAACATCTGTGCTCTTTAATAAATCTGCATGACATTTTCCCAAAAAGACACAGAGTGCCTCTATTTTTTGAACACACAACCTGTAACATGAAGCTACAATAAACCAACTTGGAAGATGTACGTGGGAACCATTTGTCATTTGTTCCCAAGCAGATAACTACATTTGCAGCAAGCCAAAAATGATCTATTGATCAAACCTATATTGTGTGAGGAAACAATCAATAAGACACACCACCCCTCATGCTACACAAACCATCACCAATCATCTACAAGTACGATCTAGCTCCACATGAAGCTTGGACCACAACTGCAAGGTCTTTGGAGGCAGCTGTTTAGTCAATGCTAAAGATGTGCCTTACCTGCAAGGGCAAAAGAGAAAATCCACTATAGCGAAGGTGAGCCAGTCATCAGGAGAATATCGTAGAAGAGCATATGGGTACATTTTCCATAGCTCCTACCCTCTCACTGCCGTCATACTGGAACAGTGGGAGAAGAGCTATATGCTGGACCCCGTGTGTTGTACCTATACCACATTAAGTGTATGAGAGACAATATCCACTCAGGCAACCATACAGAATGTACCCTCATACTGAAAGAGTGGAAGGATGTCAGCACGCACCCTTGGTCATCATGTAGCACTGATGATGTAGATAGACAAGGACATACTGAAACAATATGAAAATGCTTAAGAATGATGATGTAAATGCAGTGACAAGAGAAACATGTGTGAAGTGATAAAGTAATCATATATACAAAGTAGATAGAGTAACTTGCTGACTAATATGTCTAAATACGCAGTAACGCAAGACAGATGAGACATATAGAAGCTCGTTACAGAGGAAGATATAATGTGGCTTGGATGGCCATGATAGGAAGATGGGCGCTGGCACTTGTTAAGATGCAATTTAACTACCTCAGAAACAGACCAGGGATGCAGAGTCAGGACACATTGGAGAAATAGCTTTGTGTGCAAAATAAAGAGGAGTCTATGTTGGCCTGCAATCAAGGGTGCTTTTTTAAGGAATAATTGCAAGGCACAAAGGGAGGCAGGTGGATAAGCCATGTGCGTAGGGCATATTTCTCTTAGATTAAAGAAGAAGAAAACATTTCCAAGAGCCAAGTAATGGACAATTAATAGTAAATGAACAAATAATAGTGAAAACGGTATAAACTAGATGGAGTGAGCCCGTCTCTAGAGGCCAAGAGGAGCAAGAATACCAAATATAATTAAATCAAATAGCAGTGAATAAGCAGTTGAAATGGACAAATTTGCTGTCTCTTTACACATGATTCAAAAGTTGAAAACAAGGGTTATTCATTAAGCAATGAATGAAGATAGTGATGTGCTTACACTCCCTCGAATCTCCCAGAACCGAGAGCAGGCTACAAGGTCAACTACAGGCAGGAAACCTTGGCTTAGTATTGGACTGATGAGAGATGATCGACACATTTGGAAGGTGGAGAGTAATCTGACGTCACTCAAACACTGTGGGTTTTGTTTTGCTTACGTGCTGCTAATGACCCGAAAGTCCAACGTTGGGTGAGCATGCCAACCAATCAGAGGGTCTATGGGGCAACGTGCTATACAATCTTGCAAAGACCAATCTGTTGCCATTTGCTCTGCTATAATGAGTGGTAAATGTATTAGAGGTAGTTCAAGGCATGCCCACAGATAAGGGGCAGCCAAAGAAGTACTAATCCCTATGCAGACCATAGGTACATATGTTCCCCTAACCATTCCTTCCCTTCAATAGGTTTTGTAGTTTGGCATGTAGGATGACATCATAGATTATGCATATTGGGGTATATAACCTCTGTATAATAACATGGACCACGGTAGTGGCCTTGTAGTTATGGTTAAGTTGCTAAACCCATAGGAAGAGCACTTTTTGGGCAGGTTATAATTTCACTCCCCCTGGACGAATCTTCACCAAACATTGCAGAAAAAGTATATGGCCCACTCTGAATTTTTTTTTACAAAGTTTGGTGAGGTTTGGTCAAAGGGGGCAAAGTTATAGGGGGGGATCCAAAAATTTATTTTTTCCCTTAGATATAATGGGAAGAAATATCTGTTGCACCTAGAGCCCAAACTGCTGGATGGATTTTCCACAAATTTGCGGCAGGAGCTGCGTGCTTTTGTTAATTTCGTGTAAATCCGTCCAGTAGTTTTGTTTTTAAAACAAACAAAATATAAGGCAAAAACATTAGGGATATCTATGTCCGCTCCACAGACACACTTCCCTGTTCGCTGTGCGTCAGGACACTGATTGGATAATCGGCTTGCGTCTTATCCGCGGACAAGTGATGTGTTGTCTGCAATGAGGTGTGAGGTGAGTGAAATTGTTTCTATGCGCCCGCCATATTGGATGCGCAGACATGCGCTGGAAGTGAGCATAAATCCAATTTCGGGGAGTGTGTTGGTATGTATGAGTGCTTGGAGAGGGTCGGGGAGTAAGAGATGGGTCAAATGCTGTATTTGTTTAGGTGGGAGAAGACTGTGATGTGTTCGCAATGTCTGAGGTTGTCTGCAGACATGCTAACAATCGGACATACTAACACTGACTGCACTATTGGCTATTTTACTTTAGTATGATGTTGGTATTGGGTTGTTAGAAGAGCATTGGGTGAAGAGGGTATGTATTGAAGAGTTTGCACGTTGGTTGTAATTATTTTTAAGAATGATAATTGAAGTGGATAGTTTTGGGGTAGTTGTATTATGTTTTTGGGTTGTGGTCATTTGGTAGGTGTTTGTTTCTATGGGTGTGTTATGCTGCGGTGGTTGTGGCCAGGGCCTAGAGTCTTGGGTGCATGAACTAAAGCCTACGGCCTTCGGTCATGCACCCAAGACTCTAGGCCCTGGCCACAACCACTGCAGCATAACTCTACAATGCTACCAAACATTTTGATTGTGGTATGTGGGCTGTTTAGGGGATATGTTTTCAAAAATGTGAGTACTGATTTCTGTGGTGCTTGGAGATACGAGAGTCTGAAATAAAGTAAGGGTTGCAAGGAAGAACCGGGTGCTTGTGCTGCAGACTGAAGGGAAGCGGGGAGATGTTGTATGTCTTGCTTTACAACACTGTACATTGTTGTAGATGATGTGATAGATATGACTGCACCTGTGCATAGTTGAATGCTGTTGTGACATCCAGAACGGAATGGGCAACGAGCTGGAATGAGAGATCTTTCTAGATTGAAAGAACAGTTGTAGAGGCAGTGGTGTTGTTTCAGCTGGAAGCCTTTGAAATTATATTGGCTATCTGTCTGCATAAATAAAGATGCATGTACTCATCCTGGCTGCGTGTCATTTTATAATACACTAGAAAGCCTTTTTCCATAATTATACTGTAATTCTGCCATCTTTTAACATGAAATGACACTTTGTTAAATAGCTGTGTGTGTTGTGTCTGATTACTAATATAGTCATTTATAAAGGAAGTTCAAATGATAGAATGTATGTGAAATATCCAGAATGATTAGAAAGGGAATGTTATGTACATCTTATGCACTATAATGCATTAAATGCTATCATGGTTGTTGTTGTGTATGGCTTGGCTTGCAGAGGAATGTTGTGATGTCATGTGGAGTGTTTATACCTGAGTGATGGAATGCATGGGTGAATGTTCTAACCTGGTCAGTTGGTGAGCCCTCTGCCTGGGTGATGGGCTGCCAGTGTTTTAATGTCCTATATGTAACTGAAATGTAACATGATTGACTGCTACAAAGATGCCTATGAAGCTGGAAATAAACCTAGCATGTCAACCTACGAAAGCTGGGAGCTGCTTTGTTACAGTTGTAAGCTGGTTAAGTATGAGGCACTGGTTACAGAAATGATATAATGAATGAAAAAAATAACAGTTTGCACATTACAGTTAATAATATGGGTAAATAAAAATGTGGAGAGCAGACAACTTTGCAAGTGACACTTGATCATAGCAGATGGGAGAAATTATAGTAAGCTTGTTTTACAGGTTGCAATGGGTAAGAGGCAGTTACTCTGTTTATTTGCATTTATAGAAGAGATGTACATGTACCTTACATGCCAATCCTCCCGATTTCGGTTGAGACTCCCGATTTTTCCATGAAAAATATTGTTATTTTTTTCACGTTCTTCCGCCGAAAATACATCTTTGCCCAATGCATTCTTATGTCACAAGTGTTGTCTCCCGATTTTTCGGAGGAAATTTCCCTTTCAGGTGGGTCGGAATGTTGGCATGTATGATGTACTGTGGAAAAAAAATATTCATACCTGTACTTTGTGGTCATGCTTGTGGCTGTGCATGAATCTGCAAGTAGAAATGTTGGAGAGTTTACAAGTGGTTGCTGTAGGTGCTTTGCAGTTACAGCGCAATTGTACTCGGAGTGATCAACAGTACATCTAAAGTGCTGAATTGTGATGATGGATTTAGATGCAGAGGTCTTGCATGTGATTGGTGGATGGTTGTGTGACTGCTTAACAGTAGCCAATGAGGGAATGGTGCAGAGAGTGAAGTGGAAAGGGTAGAAGATCTGCCCCACTGTTACTTGCGCGCTCCGCGGACAGCTATTCTAATTTTTTTTGCGTTCTCCCACCGAAAATATATCTTTGCCCAATGCATTCTTATGACACAAGTGTTGTCTCCCGATTTTTCAGAGGAAATGTCCCTTTCAAGTGGGTCGGAATTTGGGCATGTATGATGTACTGGCAAAAAATATTCATACCTGTACTTTTTGTTCATGCATGTGGATGTGCATGAATCTACAAGTAGAAATGTTGGAGAGTTTACTAGTAAGTGCTGCAAGTGCTTTGCAGTTACAGCGCAATTGTACTCAGAGTTATCAACAGTACATCTAAAGTGCTGAATTGTGATGATGGAGTTAGATGTAGAGATCTTGCATGTGATTTTTAGATGGTTGTGTAACTGCTTGACAGTAGCCAATGAGGGAATGGTGCAGAGAATGAAGTGGAAAAGGTAGAAGGGCTGCCCCAGTGTTACTTATGTGCTCTGCGGACAGCGTGACTGTTCGCAGACAGGACATGCACATTCAGGGCTTCCGAGCATGAAATGGGAGTGTATTTTGAGGATTAGCCAATCAGGTGTTGAGGTTCTGCTTTGCATTTAGAGAGGCTGTGTGTAGTGAAGATGGTTGAGGTAGAGAAAGTCAGGGTGGTGGTGCGTGGAGATATGTTTGTGAATGGTTTGGAGCAGTATGCAAAATGTAGGAATGTGGGAAACAATTTTGATGTAAAAGGAGTGGAGGTGGTGTGGAACACTGTGCCTGGTTTCAATTTGCAGGCAATGGTAGAAGTTTGCCAAGATATGGCTAGGGTTAAAAGTCCATATGTGGTTGTCCTGCACTGTGGTTGTCCTGCATATGTGGTTGTTTGCATTTGGACTATTTCAGAGCACCTACTTCATTAAAAGACCTTGAAAACGTTGTTCAGGCAGTAATGAAACTACTTCCAAATGTCAAGGTAATTTTTTTCTGGTTTGGTACTTAGGGCAATATCAGACAATAGTTCTGTTTTTTGTCCTCAGCAAAATATTGATAGGTGTTTAATCAAGCAAACCATGTTTGCTTTTATGCTTAGAGCTGGCATGTTCTTTTGCAACAATGACAACATTGACTCTGGTAATGTTGATTACTTTTAAAGAAGATAAAGAAGATGGCATGTCTTTTATCTTCTATTGGAAATGCTATGCTGTTTTGGAACATAAGTGTTGCTTTGGAGAAGCTAATGTGAAGAATTTTGGAGGAGAATAAGGAAAAAAAACATAAAAATACAAAATAAAAGGTGTTTCTGAAGCATCTGCAAAAAAAACAAAAACAAGGTTCTTTTCAGATCCAACCTCAAAAGGGAAATGGGGCACACTATTTCAATTTTAATTCCCCACGCTCAGATTTTACGATTTGTCCGCAGACACTGCGGTTGTCCACGGACAGCGCGTATTACATGCAGGATTTTTGAGGCTGAGAGGGATGCAAATGGGATGTAGCACAGCATGGGATTGGTCAATAGGGTTTACAGGGTGTGATGTGTGAGCAGCGAGTTTGTTAGAAAGTATTTTTCCTGAAAGGAGATATGGCTGTGTGTTTCAGAAAGCAGATTGCCTGGATTTTGGGAGATTTGTGGATAAATTGGTTGCAGGTGCATTGCAGATCACTGCATAGTGGCTGTACATCTTGGATTCCCTCGTTTGGAAGTGCACTGGCATGGAGTGCGTGGAATGAAGTGGCTGGATTTGGTACCTCTTTGTGCTACTTTAGTGACACAGTGTCATCCAGACATCATTATTATTAATTGTGGAAGGAACAGTTCAGGACATGTGTCTGGAATCTCTTTGCAATTTGCAATGAAACAAGGACTTGGGAAAGTCATGGACATATATCCAAACTCCAGAGTATTTTTTTCCCATATTGCGCAGAGACAAATGTGGCTGTATTCTTCTTCATTTGGTCCACAAATGGAGGTAGCAAGGCGCAATGTTAACCTATTACAGCATTGGGACTCCCATTGATGTTCCCAGTCATAAAATGTGCAGCATATTCTAAAAGAGCGGACGCAATTTCTTGTGAAAACAACGCTGCAGATTTAGAAGCCAAAAAGGCAGCCTATTTCCCAACCATTTCTTATTTTTAAATAGAAGGTATTAAACAGATAACAGGATGATGCATTCTGGTAAAGGAGGGCTTTAAAATGCTGTCTATTGTCCAGTTAATTGAGATACAAGGTTGTACAACAAAAGAAGAGCAGGATTAATGGAGGAAATGGGGGTGTTCTTTATCCCCACAGAGAAAATTTGGAGGCAGGATAGCCCTGGAAAGCCAGTTATGCCTCTAGTATTATTGAGGGTAGCACTTGAGCAGCTTCACTATTCCATCCATATAACTCAAGAGACTACTGATGCTACAATTGCAGAGGATTGGTTTTCACCAAATATGTTGGAGCATGTGGTACCGTTTATTGTAAATTGCATTGTGTGCCAGAAAATACTGCAGGTCACACTTTGTAAACAGTGAGAGGAGCAATTCCTAGACACAATGGCCGAGTTCAGCATATAGATTATGTGGATATGCTGCAGACATGCAACGGTTACAGACACATGGTGGTCATGGTATGTCATTTTTCTTGATGGATTAAGAAAGATCCAGGCATGCATCATGATGCCATGCGAGCCGCCAAGTTCCTTGTGTGTGAGGTGTTCCCAATACGGGGTGTGTGCAAGGTCTTGTGATCTGACAATTAACCACATTTTGTGAATTAATTGTTTGATCAAATAGTTCTCTTAGTAGGCATTGAGCATATATTTTCCTCAATTTACCATCCACAGTTTAATGGCATCAGTGATAGATTAGGTGGACTCTGAAAAGGTAGGATTGCAAGAATAAAAAATGACTTTAATGAAGGGATGGCTACATTGCCTACCCCATGCCTTTTACACTATAAGAAATCAACCTGGCTCAGATCACCATCTAACACCTTGTGAGTTTGTGACTGGATGCCACATGAGAACACCCCCGGCTCCACGTACCTAGGTTTCAAACTGATGCCCATAGTATACTGAATACATTAGGTGATGAGATGCATGATTACCTGACAACAGTTACTACAAATGTTTCTTTCATGTCTCAACAGGTCAGGAACTGAATGGAGATGTCAAAGAGAAGTGGCAAAGACAATAAAGCCATTGATTCAGAGAATTTGTTGAAGGACCCCAGTTTATACCTATGGGACCAGGTGCTGGTAAGAAAGTTTGTACTCACTTGGAGTATGCACTGGTTTGAAGGACTGTATGAGGTGGGAGAAGTTATCCCTGCAGCTGCCAAGTTGTTAAAGGAAGACGAGCATTACAGCATTTGCACAACATCAACCCATATGAAGGAGAAACCCAGACCCGTCCTCTAACTACCATGGGTGAAGTGCCGACCATCCAGACTCCTTCAACGGCAAAGAGCAAAGATAATGAAAATGAAGAGCAAAGAAGCGCTTTAAATTGAGGACATATATCTTTCAACATTGGAGAAGGAATAAATAGTTATCCTGGAACTTTTTAGACAGCTAAAGAAACAAAAGATAACAGAGCTGAAAGAAAACAAGCGCACTTCATCTCTTATGTTACCCATTGTATTAACAATACACACATTCTTGAATGCTGTTTTTACAAATATATTATAGTCTTATCCAGCTTTAGTAAGAAGACACGTGCATATTGTGATGTTTCTTAGCAACCCTAAGAATAATCATATAATTTTCAGGATATTTATAGCAATTATCTTTGCAGTTCTTGATCTAAAGGTGTGATCCATAAAGTACAGAAGTTACATATTTAGAGTCAAAACAAGATGATCATTATTCAGAATATAAGAGGCTCAATGTCATCAAGAAATTCAATGGGTCTTCTTAGACTAATAATTGGGATATCATTCTGTATTATGATTTGTGTTTTCCTCCTGATTATTAAGGCATTTAGATATGTTATAAAAAATAATACAGACATGGTGGGTAACAATGAAACACTTACTATCGCCCTGACTGAAAGCATAAATACATTTTCAATAATCTTACAAGGCACTCAATTCATTTTAAAAGAGATTTTGGGAAACAAATGACGCTATAAATACATATCTTGATCATTTGGATCATTTAAAAAATAGTCTATGGATTCATCACATAAAGGAGGTGGTTGAGAGAATGTCAGATGAAAGCTTCTATGTCTGTTCCTTAACACCATATGCCATGGATGCAGCAAGGACATTCATTGCCAAACACATGCCTGTACATGATGCAAAATGTCTCCTTTATCTAGCACCGTGTAGGACCAGAGGCCAATTTGAATGAAAATGGGCAACTTTGCAATGGCGATCAAGAGAGACGTCACCATTTGAAGGTACCTATGTGAAAACAAGAAGGATGGAAATTGGGATGGTGTGGACAAGCAAAAAATGTATGTATTCAACCCAAATTGGAGAACAAAAAAACGTCATTGAGATGAGGAGGATGGACTGCTCAGACATGACTGAAAGATCAGGAGAATCAGGATGGTGGGAGAGATCTCAGCTATTGGTGTATAGACATATTGCCACCAGTGCCGGATGGGATCAAAGACTATTGTTTTGTCCTGCGCACTTTTTGAAGAAGGAAGGAACCAGTATGCATAGTGAAAATAGTGAATGACAGATGCCTAGAGTCATGGGCCAAATTCTCTAAGTTGCTAAAATGGGTCGACAACAAAGCAGGACCAGTATCTATAATACCACTTATGATTGCAATAACATGCTTCAAGAATGAAGGCTGGGTTCTGGTTAGAGAAAACAGAGGATGTGGACAGACAATTGAGGTTCCAGGGATGAATGGAGGAACTGCAGTATTTACTGGACTGATATTGGGCCTGTGGTTTCAGAGCTTACATGCAGTTGCCGAAAAAGTGGGGAGGAGTATACTCCATTTTGGTAATATATGTTCCAGTATTAGTGATTCCTCAAAATGACCTCCATGTTGATTGATTTCCAAAAATGAATGGTAACCAGAGGAAGAAGAGGTTGCACAAACTTTGCCTGCTGGAAAGGGGAAACTACTTGTCATAAAAATCATGAAGGGCGTTTGTGGATATTACAGATGAACATAAACTGTTCAGCAAGACAACAATGATAATGACATCTAAATTTATGCCAGGACTCCAGACTGTAGTGCATGCCAAGTGGCTGTAAATCACCATATCATTGATACAAATGATCAATGCATTAATAAAAGGATTCAATGCAATCAGAGAAGAATTGAGAGTCATCAGGCTGATGACTGTCCAGAAAAGGTATGTTCTGGACCTAATTACAGCAATGGAAGGGGCTGTGTCTGCCAAGGTTGGGCCTTCTTGCTGTACATGTACACCTTCTCATGATGGAGAATACAGAATGCTGATGGAAGCAATAACCATGCTGGCGACCCTGCATTTGTAGATAGAAGATGAAGCGGATGAGACAGCAGGAGATGACTGGTTTGCACTCTTATTATCATGGATTCCAACATGGCCGGCATCTCATGGCCAAGTGCTAACCTTATGACAGTGACTGGAAAATGCCTATCCCATGCTTATTCAAAAGCCCAAGCTGTTGGCTTTGCCAATGTATGTTGGTTTCAGTAAGTGAAAGTGGTTGTAGGTCAAAATTTCAAATGTATAGGATCGAATGACCAAAGGGTCGAATCAAAAGGACCGAAAACCAAAGGGTCGAATATATGTATTTATTTATTTATTTATTTATTTATTTTTTGGTAAAACCCATTTCCGTTTTTTCCAAAACGGAAACCCAAAAAAAAAAATATATAAAAAAAAATATATATATATGCAACCCTTTTGTTTTAGGTCAAATTGAGTCAACCCTTTGGCATTCGATCCTTTTGTTTTCGGTACTTTAACTGGAAACCAGTGAACCAGTGAAAAGTGTATATTTTTGTATATTTTCAGATGTGGGTGCCTTGCTTGCTACGCCTAGGGAATCAATCCTCACTGTGTTTATTCAAATTACAAGGAGGGGCACTTTTACAACCATGTGTAAACAGGAGTGGTCCCTCCCCTCCATGCAGTTCAAACAAAATGACCCCTTACTCTTTTTCATTAACATTTCTACAGTAATGAATACATTGTCAGGTTGAATTATCCTGTCATTAGTGCATTTTTAAAGTAATATGGATACAACTGAGCATAATTTTATGTTTTCAAAGCCAAACTTCAACACATATATTTACCAACTTGAGCGGGTAAAATGCGTGGTCACGCACCTAAATGAAAGGTTATGCACAAATTCAGGCTTCAACACTTAACCGAAGTGTATGATCATGGCCAAATCATTGAATGTCACTGTGTGTTTCCTGCCAACATGTGGTGGCCCTAGAAGTGATTCCGTTTTCAGTGAAATCTATTCCCAAAAAGCCTCACTCATGGTTAAATAGAGGGGCAGTTCAAGTGTCAGGGGCTGCCACGGAGACACACACATCTTTCTTTGGAAAATATAAAGCTACATTTACTTAACAAAATTGCAATATTCAACAGATAATCAAAGCAAACACGTCAAACAAGAAGCTGTCATGGTGAATAGCATATTGTAAACAGTATGTACAAGACAATGACATATAGACCTCCTCTGCCCTGCCTTGTCACACCGGAAGCAATACAAGGAGGCTGGAAACCCCTCAACCATCTGCCTCCTGAACCCACAACCCCTGCATAGGCTCTCTCTGTGCATGATAGCACTCCCTCACAAACTCAACACAATTAAATTGTGGTGCAAAAATGCAACAAAAAATGTGCTGCAAAATTTCATTTTGTAAGAAATAAAATGCCCTATTCCTTGCTTCAGTATTCTGTAGATGGTTCGTGTTTCCCAAAATGATTGCAGGACCACAAGCATCTTCTCTGTGGCTGACTGGGATTAGCCACAGTGTTCAGAGAGGTGTCTGGAAGAGCCCCTAATCACTTTAACCAAGCAGGCCCACTACTTAAGGAAGGAGTGCACCTGTAACGCTTAACTCTGGTGCCCTGCAGGAGTGCCTGGTCCGGATCGCCGACGTGTGGTACTTGACTAATGTGCTGCTCGATCCAAACCACTCTCTCCTCTCTGTTGCACTGAAAGGCTGTTGCCCAGTGGACAGTATAGTCGAGAGTGGTTTGGTAGGGTTCTCAGGATTAGGGTTCTTTGTTGAGATGGATGTGGGACCCTCTGGGTGGACCTAAGGATAGACAATTAATGGATACACAACTGTGCAACTACTCTCCCCCCACCTGCCATGCTGTCTCCCCAGGGTGTGCTGAATGGCAGTGCTAGACTCCAGCTCAACTTAGTATCAACTCTGTATTCAGGATGTTAAACAGGCACTGTTCTCTAGTTCTTCACTGGGTGTGGTGGCCCAGACCAGTTGCAGTGCTCGTGATGCCTGTAGGTAAGTGTCTTTGCTGTCTTAATGACTCTTGTGCATAGCAGTATGTCCCTTGCTCTTTGCATGTCTTTTCTGCACAATTAGGAGTAATAGCATTACATTGTGTTGTGTAGGTTCTGCGTGCACTATGTTTGGTGCACACGTGTGTCTTGAACGTGTGTCTTTCTTTGCCTATCAGATTCTGCCGATCCGCAACGTAGTATGCCAGAGCGATGCCTCAGAAGATGTTCTTGCTACGTGCAACACATAAAATGCAGTCCGAATTCGCGAGACTGTTGTTATAAGGTAAGCAGACCTGATAGGGGTGGAGCAGAGGCAATGTGGTGTGCTCCGATTAAACTTTCGATGGAAGCGGACAGCCTCTGAACATCCAGGGAAGTCCAGGTACAGCGGCGGTGAGTATTCAGAAGACAGCTGGGTCCAACCTGGTAAGCGGGGTGCAGGATAAGTGGGAGCTGGTGCATGCGGAGGACTTCGGCAGGAAGGCAAGTGTTATGCTACCTGCAAATCCCAGCCAGAGAAAACGCTAAGCACTGGGTGTGACCCAGGGCGGGGCTTATATAGCCGTGGGTTCACGCAGAACCACTAGACAACCATGGATTTTGTAGCATGGATTGCCAGGGGCCATCTTGGTTCCTGCAAGGCATCATGCTCTGGGGGCCATCTTGGTGGAGGCTGATGCTGTTGTTTGGCTGCAAATGTCAGCAGACTGTAGTCTATACCAGCCAGCAACCCTTACAGTACAGGTCCCACCTAAATTAGGTGCTTGCGCCTTGCTACTAGTCCTAGGGGTCATGACAGCACTCCCCTCCAAACCCCCCCCAAGGAGAGCTATACCTGGCCCTGGTCACCCTAAGTGATTTTGGTGGTAGCGAGCTAGAATGTGTGGGGCATGTATGTGTTCTGCTGATTCCCAGGTTCAATCCAACACGCTATATCCCATCCAGTCAACAAGATAGTATAGTTTTTGTTGTACCACCTAGGTATCTAGAATGTCCTTGACCTCATATTCTGCCTCCTCTCCTTGAATGTTAACTGGAGGGGGCTGCTTTAGGGAATTCCGAGTACCTGGATGCATATTTTTCAGCAGTGATACGTGAAAGACTGGATATATGCGAAGTGTGGAAGGCAGGTCCAGTTTACTGCCACAGGGTTAATGATTGATTCAATGGGTTATTGGCCGATATAGCTTGGGTGAAATTTCCTGGGCCCTTTATCCAAGCCACACTTTATCCCCTACTTGGTATATGAGCTCCTCAGTTCTCTTTTTATCTGCGAAGCGCTTGTGTGCTGCTTTTGATTCATTGAGTGTTTGAGTAGCCTTTCACCTTCTTAGTGCTTGTGTTCAGGGTACTAATAGCGGGCATTTCTAAGTGTAGAGGTGGGTCAAGTCCTGTGGTGTGTGGATCGCTTCCATGTAGGAAACAAAAAGACGAAAACCCTGTAGAGCTATGGATGGTGTTATTGTAAACATATTTGGGAGCCCACAGGATTTCTACCCAACTTTAATCTACTTGAGTAAGCATGCATCGCAGGTATAGCTAAAGGGTTTTATTTGTCCTTGCAGTCTGGGCATCGGTCTGTCGGTGGTGGCTGGTGGATAAGCAGACCTCAATCTGGGCTTTGGTACAACAGCTCCTCCAGAACTTACTAACACATTGACCTCCTCAGTCAGATATGACCACTGATGGAAAACAATTGAGCTTGACGATATTTGGTAGAAATGTCTGTTCCAGTATCCCCATTCTTGGTAACTCTTTTAGAGCAATGATATGTGCCATTTTAGTTAGAAGATCGATGACAACCAATATCATGCCTTCCTAGGGGTTCAATGGTTCATGATAACACTTTTGTACATAAAGCAAGTTTATTGTACAATCGTCCAAAGAGGAGTTAGATAACCCTGTCGAGTCAAACTAACCCAAGTCTCGACGATCCACATAAGTTGAGACATGATATACACTTTTGCAACAGTTAAAACACTCTGATATATTTTATTACAATCCACCCACCACATGTTATTGGACAAAACATATGAAAAGAAACCCCAGCTTTCTCCAATTCTTCCATTCTCATTGACCATCATTATCTTGACTGCCATCTTCAGATCATATTCATAGCACATACCTTTTTGGGATTTGTCCATGGTAGGTCATGTGAACATTGCAGGGTTACACGTTCACATATAAACATAATTCATTACAAGTCCCTGCTGGTCTGAAACCTCTTAACCCTAAATGTAATTGCACATGATTTGCATGGAACTTTAATTGACAAGAGGAAAGCAGGATAAACAAGTTCCCTTTGAACTGGCGATAACTATTTTATCTACCTCTACTTTACTGGTGTCCGGGAACATTCTAATCTGGATGACTACCATTTCAGCACACACAGCCTTCGGCCACAGCCTGAGAAAACAATTGAGTATCGGTTACTTTGGACTTGAGCATCACTTCACCTATATTTATTGCTGGTCAAAACAAATGGCCAGGTCCCTCTGCAAGTTCCCATGCACTTAAAAGAGATTACATCTGCTTTCTGTGGAAACTACTAAGCCATAAACATTGTGTCCAGTTCAGCGCCTGACTATCTTCTAATGTCGTGGTTACTGATTTACCCTTTCTCTGGCCTCTGAAACTCTAAAAAAACAGTTTCTCCAAAATCACTTACACTTTATCTAATAAAACCCTAACTGCCAAGTTTAAATACATTTATAAAAAAGCCTCTTTCATGTGAAACTATAAACTCCCTTGTGTATAGGCGCGTTATAAATGCCATATCATATCATATCATATCATATATCATATCATATCATATCATATGTATCTCAGTGCGCATGCATGTTTAATAAATATTGTCTCACCTTTACAGTGTGCCATGATCAGTCCCGTTCCCTTGCATGTGCAATTTAATAACACCTCGCCACCCAGCCTCTAGGCACTTCATTGCATATCTTGTCTGGATCATCTTTTATATTTGATTTTTTCTCTTTTAGTATTTTACCTTTATACACGCTTACAAATCCAATATGTATCAACTTCAGCACACAATAACAATAAAGTAACATATCCCATTTACATTTAACTATACTGGATACATATGAAACTGTAATATCGTGCTGATTTCACTGCACCCCGAGTCACAAATATGGCACATGCAACATGAACCCTGCTTCATCACTGGCACCTTTACAGACCACCCCAACAGAGGCCGAAATAGTCTTGACTCAATCAATATGGACCAACAAATGCAGCAACTGGTGGTAGTGGTGCAAAACCTAACACTAGAAATGCAGACCCTTAAACAAGAAAATGTGTTACTTAGACAACAGGTAGCACACACTCCAGGGGCAGGAGAGTTACCTTTAGGCCCTATACCAGGGGGTAAATATGACAGACACCTGCATAGGTTAAAGGACTTTTTGGATTAATGTACGGTTCAGTTGGCATTTAAAGCACCTTATTTCGCTTCCGCCAAGACCTTGCAGGAGCTGCTTTGGCGTGGGCCATGCTGCTAGTAACTACTGACAATCCCATCTTGAATTCTTATCCTGCTTTCCCAAATTTCTCAAATAGCCTCAGGGCCATGTTTACATTGGCAGGAAATCACATTTTCCATTCAGGAAGAGTTATTAGATTTGAAACAGGGTTCCATGGATGATTTACTTGCATATATCACTCTATTCAAACAAATGGCGGCTGACACGGTATGGCCCGATGACACTTTGATTAGAACATTTAGAAGGGGACTCATTGAAGATCTTAATGATGAGGTCTCTTGGGTACACAGAGCCGCAAATCTCACTGAAATGGTTACCCTTACCTTGCAAATGGATTTCCGCTTGCAGGAACGTCATTCAGAGCGCTTGAAGGGTAAACCCGTTAGACAGATGACTGAAACCTCTCAACCTCCATTGTTCAAGCAAGACTCAGAGAAGCCCTTGCAATTAGGAGTAGCCTGGTGCCTGCTAATTCCAGAGGAACGCAATAGATGGAGGTCCCAGGGCTTGTATATGTATTGTGGATAAAAATCTTATTTGATTAGAGAATGTCCGATAGCTCCACCTAGGTGTTCTAGAAATGCCAACTACGAGTCATAGAGGGAACGATGATTCAGGAGGGATATTTAGGTCCCCCCAATTAGATGGAGGGGTCACCAATCCCATCAAATTCCCATAACTCTATGGTAGTCATTAGAGCACGTTTGTCCTTCTGTGATAAGGAGATCCACAATGTCCCTGCATTTATCGATTGAGGGGCAGCAGGCCTATTCATTGATGACCAATGGGTGAATCTACACAAAATTCCCAGAACATCAAAGGAGATCCAGATCCTGGTCAAAGGCATTGATGGTACCCCCTTGATCTTGGGGCCTATTAGTGAACAAACCATCCCAATCTCCATGCACATATTCTCCTATCAGGAACAGTTCTCCTCTGATATCATCGAAGCCGCTTATTACCCCATGATATTAGGGTTAACCTGGCTGTGTTACCACAATCCGTACATCAATTGGCGAGCTGGCTCTTTATTTCTAAGCTCAGAATATGCTATCTCCCGTTGTTTATCTGAAGGTTTGGTGGGTATTTGCTCCTCTTCTTCAGAGACCCTCAAAACTGCTACCACTATGGTCGATAATATTCAGTCCATCGCCAAACCATATCCGGACTATCAGGACCTCTCCTCAGAAGCACAATACAACAAACTCCCTCTCCATGGAATTGATTGTTGTGTCATAACCCTTGTTCCTGACCAACCCTGCCCTTCGAACAGATGTATATCCTGTCTGAAAGGGAAAAAGAGGTTCTAAAGGAATACCTCGATAGAAACCTGAAAAATGTATTGATCACTGAGTCTCAGTCACTGGCAGGAGCTTCTTAATTTTCTATCCCCAGGAAGGACACTGATAAATTGAGTCCATGCATCGACTTAATGGGATTAAACAAAATAACCATTCCTGATCGTTATCCGATGCCACTGAATCTGGATATAGTTGATGCAGTGAAAGGGGCAACAATCTACACCAAAGTCGATCTTTGGGGTGCCTATCATCTCATTGGTGTTTGCTCTGGAGACAAATGGAAAACAGCATTTAGGACACCATTTGGTCACTATGAGTATAGAGTAATGCCCTTTGGACTCTCAAACGCTCCCGCCATCTTCCATCGTTTCATGGACTGCGTGTTTGCAGACCCTTTATTACATACAGTCATAGTGTATCTGGATGACATTTTGGTCTATTCTCGTAATCATACAGATAATGTCTTACATGTTAAAACAGTTCTGCAACGGCATCCGAAAAACCATCTTTATTGCAAACTCGGAAAATGTGAGTTCCATCGGACTGAAGTCACTTATCTGTGCTATGTGTTGTCAGCTAATGACACTGCTATGGATCCGAGGAAGGAGACGGCTGTATTGGATTGGCATCACCTAAATCTGTCAAAGAACTTCAACGCCTTCTGGGATTTACAAATTTCTACCAGAGATTCATGTCTCATTTTCCTAAATCATCTCACCATTGATTGGTTTGCTCCAAAAAGGGTTCCAATATCATTAGACTCTTGCCACAAACAAAGCCTTTGATTGGCTAAATGCGGTATTTGCTTCAGCCCCAATATTTGGCACCCCAGACCAGAGTAGATGCTTTATTGGGGTGTCTTATGCATCCTCTATCTCCCTTGGTGTGGTACTCAAGCAATCCGATGAAACTGGAATTGAATACCCTGTGGCTTACCTGTCTAAAACCCTCCTCCTGTCAGAGCAAAACTACACTGTATTGGAAAAGGAGTTACTGGCAATTAAACGTGCATTTCAGGAATGCAACATCTGCTTGTAGGGGCTAAATATCCAGTAGAGATCAGAACTGACCATCAAAATTTGAAAAGCCTTCAGTATGCAGAAATGCAAAACAGTAGGCATGCTAGTTGGCCTTATTTCTTTTAACCTTATAATGTCATGTTTAGCATCATTCCGTAGAGATGAAATTACATGGCTGATGCTTTTTCCCGTAAGAGACAGATGTTTCTTGTCAGAGTGTATGTTTCCCTAGGGTGTTTCGATCTGTGCTATTTTGAACTCTCTTCGGACACTGAAACTCGACACTAGGTAGCTTGAATCGTATTGTAGGGAGATGGCTGCAGCGCATGATTTGTTCCATGACAGTGACTGCTACTTCCATGATGGGCAAGTTTTGATTCCTTCCGATTAATTACGCAAAGAGATCCTTCATTTGTGTCATGATTCATTGGAGGTAGGGCACAGAGGCATCACCAATACCTTGGATCTTAGCCATTGACATTTCTGATGGCCTGACATGGCAAGGATGTACAGGATTATGACGCCTCCTGTGTGGCTTGCTTGCAATCCAAAGTTCAGAGAAGGCCTCCTTTTGGACATCTAGTGCTATCTACTGTGCCTACTAAACCGTGGCTAAAGATTTCCACCAATTTTATAGTCGATCTACCTCCTGCAAAAGGACATACTGGTTTATAGTAAATCTCAACTAGTCAGTAAAATGGCCCATTTCCTTGCTTTACCCGCTGTTCCTACCACTACTCAAGTGGCACAGATGTTCAATAGTACCATCTCTTCAAGATACGGTTTGCCAGACATAATCCTCTCAGATAGAGTACCTCAATGTACCGCATTACGAGCAGTTCTTGACCATGGTAACCAAACTGGTGACTGTCGCCGAGCTCCTGCATGGTGTGGGGGCCCAGGGACAAGGTATGGCTGGCTTCTTGCCTCCTCGCTCAACATCTGGTCTCCTCTAAGTTGTCTCCCAAGTTCTTTGGGGAATTCGAGATTCTGGCCCTTAGAGGTACTGCTGCCTTTCTTCTGCGTCTTTGTGATCTATGCTTCATCCAGTTTTTCCATGTCTCGCAGCTTAAACCTGATGTCCCTGACAGATTCCGGAGGGATGCTATGCCATGTCCTCTGCCGGTGGACACGTTGACTGGACCGGAATTCAAGGTTACCGGTTTGTGATTCCCGGTATTTCCGGGGCCGTCTTCAGTACCTGATTCACTGAAAAGTGTATTCTCCTGCAGATCGTACCTGGGAACCTGCTTCTGCGGAACATGCACCCTGATTGGTGCGACGATTTTATCACCTTCACCTGGACAAACTGGGTTTGGCTCGGGGCATACTGTTGCATCCTGGTTGCAGCAACATTCTGTATGGTATAGATGGCACCAGATGCATTACATCACCTATACCTCCTCATTCAACATGGAATCTCTGGCACGAAGTACTGGTCCAGCTGCAGCAGGGACAGCATAACTCATCATAAACCCTCTTCCATCGGCATTGGTACGGAATGGTGAAAGGCTACAAGTTATCCAACGCAGCAGTAGCTGCGTTACTACTTTCATGTCAAGATGCTTTTCGGTTCGCTACATCTTGGATGTCACTTGTCTCTATCATTCCTGAGTTCTTATTTATGTATCTCCTCATTGTTTTTCCAATACATTGCTCTGCATTTTCCTTCAAGACCTTGTCCCCGCATCTCTGAGAAGAATGAAACACCCCTTCACGATCCCAAGCTCCAGCTTCTGACTTTCTGTCTGTGCCCGACACAGGTAGGCTTGCCTTCTATTCTCACTGCATACTTCACGGGCCCCTGCCAACCTCCCGAGGCTCTCTCTCTCAGTCTTACCTCACTTTCATTCTCTTTGCCTTCTCGTTGCTAGAGCGTGTCTGCATGGAGCCTCAGACACTTACACTTACTGAAGCTGCTAACAAGATCCTATCCGACAGATGAACAGAGAACAACATCACATCTGAGTCGGCCAGCTACCACTGTCAATCTTCCGGAAAGACAGGGATTTCTTCCCAGAGGGTTTCCCTGGAATCCTTGTCGCCCTGCTTCTCACATTTGGGGAGATAGGGATCTCAGAGCAATTCCTCAAATTATGCTCAGCGTTGCTGCCTCTGACAGGTCAGTCACTTAAGTTGCATGTCTTGTCATAACAGGAGAGGCGTAAGTTAGTAGTGAATGGAAAGTCAAAGTAGTGTGGGAGTTTATGGAATGGAACAAATCATTGGATGCAAGAGACGAGCAGAGCACTTTGTAAAGGGTCTGGAGAGCATTTAATTTTGAAAGGGATGCATGGGTGGAGGCAGTGAGTACTTGAACAAATTGAGGAATCCTGGGGAAATCACTTTGTCAGCAAAACCCTTTAAAAGCATGGAAGATTTGTTGCACTATTAACAGCCATTAAATTCTCCCACCCTAAGCTCTACCCCCATATCCAGCCTACCCAGGGCGCTCTCTCTGTGTTGCCCATGAATCCCTTTGCCTTAATTCTGCCACTGAGTGCAATCCTAACAAGAATTCTGATCAGACATTCAACTAGTCTACGGGGTATGTGTCTCGCCACTGGTCCGAACAAACTGGGTTTGAACCAAGGCTGCTTAAGGCAGTCCAATAGACTAAACCAATTGAAGGGTGCAAATCGATTGTTCTGGATCCCGGAAGACATTTTTTGCTGGATCGTGGATCTGGGAAATCTGTCTCATTGTGTTTAGGGTGCTCCTACACCCACATCCAATGGAAATTGGGACCCCCTGATCACAAACAGGGCCCACCGAGATGGAAATTCCTGGAGCCTGGCCTGCCTCATCCTCTGCCTAGAAAGACTGATCCCAAACTCAGATCATGCCTGCTCATTTATATTATTTAATTATGAACAAGACAAATCACTGTGCCTGAACCATTAAACATTTTCAGAACTTGATTTTGGTCTGACAGGTTCCTCCGAGGCGTACCTGAGACGCAAGGAGAGAACAGGTCTGCCTTGGATTGGCTCTTCTTTTACTTATGTTGAAAATGACCTGTGAATGCACCGCTTGACTCTGAAAGCACTAAGCAAGACCAAACCCTACCAGTAGCAATTATTTTTAGGACCCTCTGAGTGCTAGCACACAGAAGGTGTACAAGGCATACAATAGAAATGTTCTAGAATACCGCTTTCTCTTTAATATGCTGTCCAAAATGAAGTCACCAATGCAGTATTTGTATGATGCCAATTTGCCTGGACAGAGCCCAGTTGACAATGATTCCTTTCTGCTAATCATTTCCTCGTGCACGTACCAGCACCCGCATCTGCTCCCGTTTAAATGGCTAGGCCGATCCTGCATCCTGCACATATCAGAAGGAAAACCACAAAGCTGAAGCAATGCATCCATATCTTCAGAATGCCAATGATTTAGTGTTTTGCTACCCACCTAATGCAGGTGATCGAACGTTTTGGGAATCGTCACTATTATAAAACGATTCTGTGAATCAGGCCGTTCGCTTGGGAAATATGCGGCCCTTTTTTCATGCCACTGTAGCGCTAGATAACATCCGCAGAGAATCCTTCCCAGAATGAGCTAGAATAAGCCCAGCGCCCATGCAGACTGGAATAGATTAATTCGGGGAGAATTGCTGTCGTGGGTCAGCAACCCTTCTCACCTGCCTTTCTCCATCCTTTCTATTACAGCGCGGGGCAGAACAAAGCAATCCGCCACTCTGCTGATGCCACGAGCCTCTGCAGCACCCCGCCGAAGCCCGTGACCTCCTTCTGCCTGCAAAGAATGCTGTGTACAGAGTGTACTCATGACCCACGCGGGCGCACGTGTAATTGATTCGGTGGTTGCTTTCGCTTCCAAAGTAGAAAACTCCATTCATCCTCTCGCCATCAACTCCTCCCGAGTGCAGGAAACACACACCTGGGGGAGGGCTTCGAAATTACCCTTCAGGAGAGATTGATGGGAGATGTGTGGTCTCAGGAGAAAATCTCCTAATAATAGGGAATCACAGTTTCTATACCCACTGCCCTCAAATTTCCAATGTAGGTCATAAACCTATCTATTATCTGACTTTTTTTTTTACGAACAGCTCTTCTCTCGCGGGAAACAATTACCCACTGGCAGCAACACAAATAAACAATATTGTTCCTTTTGGTTTCATCTTAGAGCCATCTTTGCACAGTTTCCCTATTTCAGCAGGAAGCACTTTTTGAGTTCTTCTTGCAGGCATTACTCATGCCACCATGCTACTGGCTGCTGCTCTATGTGACGTCCATTGATTCATATTGTGAACCATTTCAAACACGTCAGGATTTTACAAAAACATAATAGCACAAAAGGGCCTGTTTACTCCTGTCCTATAAATCATATAGATGCCTAAATGTTGACAACACAGAGGAGCCTGTCCCTTTCTCTCTTTCCTGCATAAGTGGACGCTTTTGAATACCCCATGTTCTTCATGTCCATAAATGCTCAACAATGTACACATATGCACGTGCATATCAGATTATCAGGATAATGTATTCTTCATCAGTACTGCGTGATGACATTATTGACAATGACAAGGGAAATAGCCAATCACATTACTATACGAAGCAATGTCCAACAAATCACAGACCTTCGCAACGCCTACCAACATCGCCCGAGGTAGCAATGGTTGTGAGATACTTCACACAAAGACAGGTCCTCAGACTCATTAATACTTAATGCTATCTCTCAATTTACCAACAGCAACCGAGATCAGGCCGGAAGAAGCAGCAGAATCTGAATAAGGAGGAGTCAATGAAAGTCCCTGCTCACAATTGCTGCATGCAAGCGCCACCTGGAACACCCACACCCTCCAACCAAGAATTGACGTTTTGGCCCACCCGAAGAAATTTGAAGCTCAGGTCACCGTTAGAAACTTTGCTAGGAAACACACTCGTCGTCAGAGAGGATTGATGCACACCATGAATCTAAAAACTAGGATTTCCCAGGAAACCAAAGGAAGGGTGAACCCAACACGTTATTAGAATTGGAATCTTCACTGACCTTTGAAGGAAATACAAGCTGCCTGGAAAACCACTTGAGGCGCTGAAAGCAATAGAGCCAAGAGGGAATCCCGGGACACAAGTCAGGGAAAAAACCTCTTCTGGGTAGAAAAAACCCTGTTTGGAATTCCGTTGCAGTCAAGATTGGATGGATGCGCCTCGTGATGGTGGGTCAAGTTCAATGCAGAGATCCAGATGTCGGCCTCCAGGACGTACGGTTCCCAACTTCGGAGATCACTGTATCGGTAGGCAGCGAAGCTAAGTGTTTATAGAAGCAATAAGTATGGAGAACATAGGTTCGTAATAGCACGAGCCGAACTAAGAGACCAGATAACAGTAACACTGTGAATGCGCAGCCGGTCAATGCAGAAGACTCAAGGAGTCGACCGATGCAAAGGTCCAGGGACTCGGATGCTTTGGAGATAAAGGACAAAGTGGAAAGAGGGAATGAGAGCTGTAAGGAATCCAGAGAGATCCAGGGAAGGACTAGGAAAAGACTTGAAAAGAAAAAGGAAGGGAAAGACAGGATTAAACAGCGTCTCAGCATTCAAGAAAGAAGTGGCGCATCTGCTTACTGTGCTGTCGTTGCTTGTGAACGAAGACTGCCCTCTCCCGTGTCGCTCACTTATACGCCATCTGGAGGCAGGAACAGACCGTTGCTAGTAGAAAGAAGCCATGGAGTACAATACTGCTGTCTTGGGAGGAATAGAGTTTCATATACTTTTTGCCTCTTCCAGCGTTTCTAGAACGACCACAAGGAAGGGTTAAATTTCCTGACAGTCTGTCACGGCCACAGGGCACAAGGGTGCATGTATGTCGGAAGCCGGTTCCCAGGAAAGGTCTGGAGGAGTATAGCCCTTCCAATCAATGAGATATTACAGCCCTCCCTGAAAGTATCGAATGTCACAAATGGCAGCATTTTCTGGAGCTTGACCTGTATCTACTGGAGTTGAAGGTAGAAAGGTTTATATGTTAAACCGTCTGAGAGGTGTATCTTCAATTGTGAGTCGTGAAAAACTGGATGGATCTGTGTCCACGAAGGGGGTAATTTTAAATGATATGCTACCTTACCAATCTTTTACTCCACATCAAATGGACCAAAATAGCTTGGGGACAGGTTTAGGGGGCTCAGACATTTAGGCAGGTACTTGGATGAGAGCCAAACCTTGTCTCCCTTATGGAGAGTTGATTCTGGTGTTTGGTTCCTGTCCACAAACTTTTTCATTTTAGATCAGGCTGCAAGGGTGGTGGCATGTCCTGCTTGAATACTGGTTATAATGGAATCAAGCAAAGGTATTTCTTGTATCCCAGTTAACTGGATGATCTCCAAACAGCCCTTTAAGATGAGTAGCAGTACCCTCGAGATAAATGGGGATGCAGATTCATACTCATGCATCAAATATCTATGACAACTCAATAGTTTGGCAAAGGGAATCCGTTTAATGACAAGTTCATAAAACGGGGAGTACAACGAACATCAGCAACCGCTCGATCTTCTCGCTCTCTTCACTTTTAGAAAAAACGCAGTATTTATAGCAATAATTCTTCATTGCTGACATCATTCTATGTGGCAACTTGTAAAAACCTAACATGCAACGTGATTGGTTACAGGAAGGTAACTTTAACATAGGTACTATATCTGTATGTGGTAACGGGGAGAGGGGATTGGATAATCATTGTCAGGTGGGGCAACTAAGCTCTCCCTTCAAAATGGCCACTATGAACGTCACTAAAAGTATGATGTCCTATTGGCTCTAATCCCTATAGGACTCTAGATTACATGGTCCACTATGATTGGGTAGGCATCAACCCCACTCATTATTTTCCCTCTACGTCTTGCAGCATGCAGAAAGAACATCCAGGTGCAGAGGAGCTCGACTTCACCCCAGCTCCGCACCAATTATGTTACATTCAATCATCACTTCAGTAGCCATGTGTCAATTATGGCTTTGTAGTTTGGCCTTCAGTCTGCTCTATGGTCTTCAGAATTTTCAAGGAGTATGGGCATGGCAGAGATCCATGCGTAGGTGTGAAAGTCTCACTCTTACAGCTGCCTTTTCACATGACTGGACACCATGAAATTGGCTTTTTCTCTGTGTCTTTTGTATATTTGATTTAATTCTACCAGTCCTCTGACATCTGTGGCTTATCTTGACCTTTCTGAACAGGATCTTCTATTCTTTCCTCCTTAATTGTATCCAATGTCAGACTTTTCCAGCCAGATAAAACCTCAGCTTCTTGGCCTGATCATCCTCAGATGGGGTTCGTGCTGCCTTGATTCTTGATTTTCGTACTGCGACACACTCCTTTTGAGGCCTTTAGTAAGCTTTTGTTCAATTCTGTTCATTTGCGTAGTGGAATTATATTTATACATAAAGTGCTTTTGAGGTATATACTTGTAGATGTTGGCACTTGCCGCATTCTATTCACTATTAAGCATGAGCAAACTTCACAATTTCTTTGCTTCTTGAGGTTATTTGCATCTGTACACCTTTAAACTGACTGAATATCTTTATCATGTATGTGGCATGACTTTCTTCATTTTAACATCAATTTCTTCATCGCGGGCTCAAAAATGTCATTCATCCATGGTCCCTTTGTCTCTTGTCAGCATTTTCAGTTTATTATATCTTCTAAATGTGCGTCATTACGATATGTCATGACATCACCATTCATCTTCCTTCATTATCTTCTTGGTTTCCTCGGGTACTCCATTCTGACAACCGTCATTTTGTCTTGAATGTAAATATGGCTTTCTTAATGGATCCCTTACTGTCCATGTTTTCTTAGGTGTGGGGGAACTTCAATAGGTGCTGTTATTCTGATAGGTACTTTTCAGAGCCCATGTGCTGCTCTCTGCTGGATTATCTGTTCATCATATGTCACATATTTTGGTGTGAAAGTACCGGGCACTACAAGGAGGGCAACTGGAATGGAGACGATTCTTGACACTTCCTCTTCACTCCCACGTATGGGTGATTCATCGACGACTTTTGCTTCTTTATTTGTATCTACGTTTACTTCATCCTCTGGATCCAGACATTTTGGTCTGAAGAAAGGCTTCTTTGGGGTCCATATCTTTATGACTCCCTTCAATCATCCTGCTGTTCCTACATGCTCATCTTTGTTCATTGTCATCAGTTGACATTCTCCACTTGTGCTGCAATAGATCCATTTTCCCACATATTTTCTATGCTTTCTGGGATACAGGAACTTTGCTCCTTCTGGTGCGTACATGCCAGCCTTCACAAAGTCTCTTATTTCTTCATCAGTCAGATTCTTGGGCTTCTATCCTGACTCAACATCAATAATAATCTTCATACCTACGGCTTTCTTTGCAGTCTTCTGGCATTGTGAGATTATTAGTTTGATCAAGCAGAATCCAAGCAATAGCATTACTAACAGGGCTCCCAAAAACTTGAATGAATCTGCCATCCATTGTGGAACGCAGGAAAACAGTGCTCCAAACCAACTGTCAACATCATCTTCGTCAACTTCATCTATCATCTGATTCTGTAGTTTTGTCAGCATGCCTATGGCTTCTGTTAAAGTTCAATTTTTGTCGTCATGTGAAGGTATAAATGTGCAGCATGAATCTCAGATTTTTGCACAAACACCTCCATCCATATCTATGATCATGTCTAAGACATACCTGCTCTGGAGTGGCATCAGTCGGATTGCTCTCAACTCTTCTCTGATTGCATTGAATATTTTTATGGTCATGTTGATGGTCTGCAGTAACTCCCATCTGGTTACTTGCAACCATTTGGTATTTTCTCCAACCTGAATTCTTGGCATCAGGATTGTTGTGAGCACCAACAAGGTCAGGCTGAACAACCTATGCTCATATGGGATTGCATCAAAGGCTTCTAACGATTTGGCAGAGAAGTAATTTTATCTCTTCATTCGGTTTATCAGTTCCACAGATCTCTTCCTTCTCAGGTGCGCATCTGCCTTCGGGAAGTTGTCAATATTCAGATCACTCTTTAGAATCACCAATGCTGGTACATGGGCATTTACCAATGTACATATACCTCCCCAATTCTTTGGCAATCTGATATATGCGTTGGCTCCACATGTCCAATAGTGATCCACAATCAGTGCAGTTCCATGCATCATTCCTGTTGCATCGAATATTCGTCCACAGTTTGATTCTCTCCCATTTTTTGTGTACCATTGTTTCCGAAGCAAAGCTTGGAAGTATCCAATGGCACTATCTGCAAGGGTCCTCCTCTGTCTTCAACCCATGTTAGTAGTCTTGCAAGCTTCAGCCATAATGGCTTTCATTTCATTTGTGCGTTTTCGATTGTTTCTTTGTGGTATCCAATGAACATCCATGCTCTGCAGATCACCGCTCCTTTCTCTCAACCGTCTGGTGACAATACTGTTCCCCAGATTTGCATTTGTCCTCTGTTCTTCCATCTGCGAGCGTCTCCTGCAGTTTTCCTTTGATGTCCAGTTATGTATTTGCTTCTCTTTTGATCTCTGCTCCTTTTACTCCAGGTTTTTCATATCTGATCTCAGTATTCTTAGTTTTGCCATTATTTCTCGTTTTTATGTCTTGGACATAATCATCTTCATTTGGATCAGTTGCTTCCGTTGCCCATTTGAGTGAAGTATCACTTCCCATAAACTGACCTCTGGTTGTGCACATAGCTATATGTGACAGACAGCGTGCTGTCGTAACATCTATTTCAACAGCTACAAAGATTTTTGACTTCCCTATGCTGTACGGTAGGAGTGCAGAAACAAAACATTCTTCATCTGAAGTTTGCCTTCCAACTTCCTTCACATAATGGTACCATATGTTACTTCCCAAATATGCTGTGCTATTCAGGTAATCATTCAGTTTGTTATTGTCTATATGTGTTCTCCTTCTGGCTCTTATCCGTTTGATATGAGCTTTCACCAGCATATCACGTAATACTTCTGCATAGCTTCTTTTTGCTGGAGGATTCTCAGGCATCTTCGTCACTGACCTGGGTATTTTCGTCTGTATTATTTGAGTAGGAGAAAGTTCAGTAAGTCTTTCTTTATCCCTCTGGTTCTTTCTGCGTCTGTTTATAAACTGCCATATTGATTCTGCTATTATCTCTGCACGTGTTTGTCTTGTGGGACTTGTACTTGGGCTTTTTTTATTGGATCAGGTTTGCTTGCAAATATTGACTCTATTTGCTTATTCTCTAAAGCCTTTTGTCTCCTTAAAAGGTCAGCTTTCTCCATTTGTCTCTCAACTTCCCTTGGTGTGAAGTTTCTCATCGTTTTTTGTCCAGGCTGTCCCCATTCTCTGGAATGTGATTCTGAACTCATTGACACTAGACCAGGTGTTATTGTATTCATTATCTGTGTAGGTGTAACTCTTATTTGTTTGTTTGTTTGTTTAATATTTATTGTGCGCGCCAGACCCAAGGGTATCAGGGCACAGGCTATAAGAAGGCATGACGCTTGGTACACAGGTTAAATTACTTAGAATAGTATCAAAAAACATCTAATCTAACAGGTGTTGCATATAAGGTAGATACAGTAAACAGTGGTAAGGAATATACAGGCAAACTATAAACAGAAGAATGCACAGTTATTTACAGATGTGGTCAAGTTCATTTATCATTATTCTCTAGGAGCCATATAATCAAATGTTGCCTAAATTTGATGAAATTTGGTCCATTCTGAGTGTGGTAGATAATTTAAAGAGAGGCACCTAAAAGCAGTTCAAATTGGCTAGTCTCATGGGTCTAGTAGAGGTTTTTTCTGGAAATTCTTTCTATGAGATATCGTGGTGCTTTATTGTTTAGGCATTTATGGATAAGGGATGCTGTTTTTAGTCAGATTTTCTCATGTGTGGATAGCCATTTGTGCTTCCTTCTTGTTTCAGAAATATGTTCCTTCCTAAAGATACTGAGAGCAGCTCTTATAGCATTGTTTTGGAGTATCTGTATTTTGTTAATAATGTATTTAATGCTCCAATGTATTAGGCGTTGCCGTAATCTATTTTGGATAGAATGAGGACTCTGGCTAGGATCATGCAACTGTTGGATGAGCGGAATTGTTTACCAGCTCTAATTAATTTGCATGTGTATGCTCTCGAAGAGGCTAGCATGTTAACCTGTTTAGTGAATGTTAGGTTGGAATCTAGGTGACAACCTAAGGTTTTCACATCATTAGCAACTTTAATAGGGTTCCCATCGATGATGAAAGATGAGTAGTCCGTGGCGAGTCTGGTGAGGAGGGATGCAGATCCCAGGATGAGAAGCTTTGTTTTATCAGTGATCAGGCAGAGGCCGTGAGTGGCCATGCATACCCGAACTATAATGTAAATTCTATTCACCAATGCTAAATCTTTGCTGTAGTCCCCCGTAAGTGGTAGGAGTATCTGGGTATCATCTGCATAGCTAGTGTAGGTGATACCCAGATGGTCCAAATCATCAAACAGGGGCTTGGTGAATATATTATACAGGATTGGAGAGACACATGAGCCCTGGGGTACCCCGCAAGTGATGGGGATAGGGTCCTAAGTTCCAGATGGCGAGAAGACCCTCATAGTTCAGTCACTGAGGAAGGATTGAATCCACGTTATACCCTCCCTGGAGAAATGGGCTGCTGAATCCAGGTAGCTGCATAGGACGTTGTGATCCACTAAATGGAAAGGCTGCCGACAGGTCAAAGAGGAGGAGTAATGCAGGTTTTCCATTGTCTCTTAATTTGTCTATTTGGGCTTTAAGATCAATGAGTGCTGTTTCTGTGCCATGTAATAGACGGAAACCAGATTGACGAGAGCCTAGGAGTTGGTTAAGTTCTAAGAAGTTCTGGATTTGGATATATGCTACTTTATCTAAGATCTTCAACAGGAATGGCACAGTGGTGATGGGCCTGTAGTTGGTTGGCGTGGAAGATTCGTTAAGGTTGTTAGGTATAGTGCCAGATGTAAAGGACACATTGAAGAGGTTGGTAATGAAAGGTACTAGATCCCTAGCGGTGTCCTTAATAAGTTGTACTGGGCATTGGTCGCCCGTACAGTTAAATGGTTTGAGATCCAATATGACTTTCTCAACCTCTATAATAGAAACTTTGGAGTCGGATGACATGTTTAATTTTAAGTGGTGCTATTTTGTTGGAAAGTGTTTTAGATATTAGTGACACTTTCTTTTCTGCTATTTTATTCTGGAAGTGGGAGACTTTGTTGGCTAGAGCATGCTGTATGTCAGAACACCATGTTTTGTCTTTGACACAGTTGTCTTGGGATATGGTAGGAGTTTCAAATTCTTTTAAAATAGTGAAGAGCTCCTTCTTACTAGAATTTTCTTACGTAATTATGTTATTGTAGGTTTCTTGTTTTGCCAAGAGGATATCCTTCTTGTATTTGGATGAAATATTGATTAACTTTATTTTGTTTTCTGCAGTGAGATGTAGTTTCCAGGCAGTTTCACATTTTCTTTTGCCAAGTCGTAAGTTTTTCAAATGAGGAGTAAACCAATTGTTGAGGTAGCTTTTAGGTTTGCTATCTCTGAGTTTTAGTGCGCGATATTATCAACAGTTGTGTTCATATCTTTGTTGTATTCTTCAACAAGGAGGCTAGGATCCATATTGTCAGGTAGAAAATTGAGGGTAGGCAAGATATAGTGGAGTCATTTTTCTACTGTGATATTTTTCTTTTAGTTGCTAGTGTAAAAGATATCAGGTGATGATCCGTCCAGATTTGGGGAGAGATGGAGGTGATGGAGACATTACAATTATGATCTGCAACCCAATCGAGAATTCTCCCTTTATTATGAGTTGGTTCATTCACTTTTTGGGTGAAGGCAAGTTTTGTCAGGATGTTGGCCGCAGCAATGGCCTGTTAGTTGTTAGTGTCATTAAAGCCTAGATTGAGGTCTCCTATCAATAAAGTTTGGGAGGTATCCTTTAAGTTTACCAATAGTACAGTAGAAAGGTCTTCAATTAAGGTATTGATGGGGACAGGGGTTCTGTATATAAGGTGAATGTTTGGGAGTTGGCTGTGGGTAATTTAATTGACATAACTTAACATGATGTGATATTAGGCGAGGATGATATTCTCATGGAGAGATTAGTTTTGACAATGATAGCTAGTCCACCGCCTCGGGCTTCGCATCTATCAACTCTGAGGATAGTTTAGTCGTTTGGTACGGCTAAGGTCAGCGCAGGGCCTGCTGCCTGGTGAAGCCAAGATTCTGTGATAGCGATAAAGTCGTAGGACCTCATTACGAGGGTGGCGGATTCGTTTTTCTGGCACCGGTAATGGTGCCGGTGCCGGTAAACCCATTCCGCCCTATTACGAGGTTCCCTTGCGGGACCCGCAAAGAATGTCTGGTCAGACCAGACGTCCTTTGCTGGTCCTGCAAGGGGACCAAGGAGCTAATAACGGGCCTATTGTTAATGGGCCCGTTATTAGCTCCATCCCCATTCCCATTGAGCCCTATGGGGGCTCGAATGGGAATGGGGAATGGTTTTTTGAATGGGGATTTACCGGGTCCTCCAAAGTTGGAATGACCCGGTAAGTCACCATTCAGGGAACCCGGACCCAGACACGATTTTGGCGGCAGCCATGGCGCTAATAGCACCATGGCTACCTCCAAACTCGTAATGAGGCCCGTAGTCTTCTGTTAGTATGACTTCGGCTAGTTCTGTGGCATGAGTGACTAAAGATCTGGCATTTATTAGGGCTTCTTTAAGGTTAGGTGTGGGTTTATCTGGAGGGGGAGGTGGGGTGGTGCTGTCAGGTGCAGGTGAGGGGATGTGGGCAGGGGCGTTGCTAGGGGGGGCTAAGGGGGCTATAGCCCCTGATCTTTTGGTTGTAGCCCCGGATAGAATCTCAGGACCTACAGCCAAAAGACTAGATAGCCCCCAGTCCCAACAGTTCCGACATCATCTTAGCCCCGGGTCTTTTCCAGACCTAGCAACTCCCCTGGAAGTGGGTCCTAATTCTTTTTGTGTGTGACTTGGAGTTACTACTGTTGGTAGTAGGGCTAGATTTTAATGAAGTTAGAGATAGCTTCATGTTTGATAAAGTGTTCAAATATTCTAGGCAATCATGCCTGGAGTCTTGAGTTTTGAGTGCAGTGTTGCAAGGGATCGTTTGGAAGGGTAAGTTAGACATGTACATAGGTAGTTTAGGAGGCAAGGTATAGATGTTCAGGGTATCTGCTATCCTAGTAGGCGTAGGCATTGTGGAAAGTACCATTGATATAAGTAGGGTGCCCAGGTAGACTAGATTAAGCAAGGTGGTGTACATAATGTATTGGTGTAGCTTAAAACGTGAGGATAAGATAAATCAACAATAAAGTATTAACGTCACGAGGAGTGCAGCTGGTTACTATAGAGATGTCCAGAGACATTAACTAGTGGACTAGTCCAGTAGACTTAGAAGTAGTATGCTAGTCAGTAAAAAATGTAGGTTAACATTATTCTAAAGATAGCAAGCCTAGGGGCGAGTAAACTATAGAGCACTACTGGCTGGTTCAGGTGGTGCAGGCAAATGTACCTCTTATGGAATTTAGCTGAATATATTCTAGTATACAGTTGTAGGTTGGCCATTTTTTGAAACAAAATACATAAGCATCACATTGATAACGTGTGAATAAGGCACGCGAGTTTAGCAAATATGCATCGGCAAATAGGCAGCATATGATTAGTGATTATTCGGCACATTTTACACACAGGCATCACACTAAAGTTGTGAGGGCACACATACCAGTATATTTGATTGCAATATTAAGCATTGAAAGGGTTAGGTGACAGGATTGATAGATTCATCTAGGCCCTCTTACTACTAATAGTACAGGAGTAACAGGTTAAACCAGGTGAGTATCTAATACAAGTTACAGCAAAGGTGGCATTTTACACAAAATATTAACATGACACCTCGGGCAGAATCACGTGATTAACTTAAACACAGATTAAATAGGTGACAATATTTGGGCACAGGTAATATCAGGATGGCATGTTTACATGAAATAGCGGTGAGGTGTGTGCAATCTAAAGTCTAGGTGGCTATTTAGGCACAGTTAACAATGAGAGATTTACACAAGCTAGCAGTGAGGTACATTCAATGTAGAATCTAGGTGACTATTTAGGCCCGTATAATATCAAGATGGCACAGATAAAACCGAGATGGCACAGATAGAATCAAGATGGCACAGATAAAATCGAGATGGCACAGATAGATTTGAGATGGTACAGATAAAATCAAGATGGCACAGATAAAATCAAGATGGCACAGATAAAATTGGGATGACAGATACAATCAAGGTGGTGCATTTACATGAGGTATCAGTGGTGTGCGTGTGGATGATCAGGTACGTAGATACAGGCAGTGGTGGCGCACGCAAGGTGGGACAGATGTGCAAGAATGCGTAAATTCACAACTAATCATGAGTTAGTTTGGAGATAGCAGGCAGGATCCCAGTGGCGTGATCAGAGGATAGCAATAATGGCCGAGAGGCATGAATTTCGACAAGAAGACTTGCTAGTTGTGGCTACTTTGGTACTACACATAAGTTGAGCTAGCATTCATTCATGCATAGGTAGATTACAAGTCAAGGATTTAGCTCCGGCTCAGAGCGCAGTACATCAATTGTTAAGGGGCAATTTGGTAGTCAGGCCAATGTAATCGGTTTGTGCATATGGTGGCCCAGTGCAAACAGTAGGGGAAGACCTGCAGTAATAGTTCGTAAGGTGAATGTGTTGGAAATAGGCTTACCTAAGGTTTTGCAAGAAACATATGTACTATACCATAGAATAGCTCACACAGCTAACAGCGGCAAACAGGGTTAAATCTTGTAAATACTATGAATATTGCGAAGAATCCACAATGAAGCAGGCTGCAATGGTCAAGGACGTGGTATCACCTCAAGAGGAGTAGAATGGGGCTCCGATGGATGTGGGGTCCACTGATACTGAAGACGGAGGCTGGTGGGAGTCAGGCTGGCTGCACTGCTCCTGCAGTGGTGGGGGCTCCAGCCCTCTCTTCTCCTGGCACGATGGATCTGATTGTGATTATTGATCTCTTGTCTGGTTTACCTTGACGGCCCTGTCTCTAGCGTTTCAACTCATTTGCTAAAACAAGTGTTGTGTGTGTGTCATTTCTTACCACATCCATCTCAAGTTCAGTCACTCTATCATTCTTTCTGTGAACAGGAATGACAATGTAAGGTCTGGGAACATTTGTAGGTTTTATGCTCACATCCTTATGTGGATGTACGGGGGTCTGAACACTCTGTGCACCTCTAAAGAATGCAGTTCTAATTGTTAATGACAACAGTATAATAATGAATATAGTGCAGGTTTAAATTATACATCTGTAAGTGAGTTTACAGCATTTCTTCCTGGGGCAATAAGAATGTCTCTCCTTATGGGGGAGAATGATGCTGCTGTTCTGGTTTCCCATCTCGATCATTTAAGGGAGCAAACATTGGTTCTTTAATACATTTTTATCATTATCACTTCTTCTAGATTCTACTGTTTCTGCTTGTAGATTAATAGTGTTGGACCGGTTGTCCTCTTGACCCGAATAATAGACTGTCTCTTGTTTCTTGAAACAGTTCTTTTTCCACAAATGAAAGTTCCAAAAAAGCAAAGGAACAGTAAGTCTTATACTGCATATTCCATGTAGACTAATACCCAGTCAATGCCTCCAATTTGCTTCACTCCAGATGACATGTAGCTTCCTTTTCAGTACAAACAAAAGTGAAGTCTTTGACAACACCTTCACGATATGTCCCTCGATGGAAAGTTTCTACACTCTTCTGTGATTTTGATGGTGATCAGAAAGTGCAACCTGTACCACAATACTGTGCAAAAGCATACTCTGATGTGTAGTGTTAGCTGGGTCTCGAATGAAAGTGGAGACGTCAACATTGGCATGTCTTCCCACAAGCTTTGTAAAGTCTTTGATTAAGCGAAAGAACACCGCATTTGCTAGTCTATGATTCTCTTGTGATATGGACATTTGTCTTGTCCTTGCTGAACTCCGGTAGTAAAAGAAACTGTTCTGTAATTACTTTGAGCAGCTTTTATTGTTTTTTCGTTCTCAGTATCTTGAAGGAATTCTGTTATGCTTGTGAGCCTTCCCACCAACGACGGATAGGACCTCAATACCAATTAAAACTAGATGAGTATGTCTTTTGTGAGGTCACTTTTGCCTGACACCATAACTAAGTCGGAACAAATATTCTGTGTCAAAGGACTCAGGATAATGTATTCTTTTACAGTTTATATATCCTCGATAAAAATTTGGCATAGCTTTTCTTATCAAGGCTTCAGTGTGCCTCAGTCCAAAGTCAACAGCTATTTGTGGCTTATGCACATAGTTCTCTTTATTTTACCCTGCAACTAGGATGCACAGAGTGTTCGTATTTGAGTCACTTTTCCCTTATTTTGCTCAAAGGAAATGTCCAAATCTAAGCCACAACCTAACACAAGGGTTCCTTGCTTTTTACTTTACTGGTCATGCGTCCTTCTTCCTCATCATAGATCTCGTCTGCACGTGCTGTGGTTCTTAACCGTTGTCTGTAGTCTCTTCATGGTGGGGTTCAGGCAGAGGGGTCTCTCCGATATATGGCCTGATATCTCCCAGGAAGATCCACGCCCTTCTTCCCTGTAACTTGACTGCAGATGGGGTGATATCCTCCACTATAAACGAGCAGTGGAACCTTGGCTCATCCCACTTTTTCCTTGTGTGATTCTGAACTAGGACAGTGTCCCCAGGGAATAGTTGAGGTACACATAATCTGGAACCTTATCTTTTCGTAGCATCTCCTTCTGTGTTCTGTACTGCCCTACACCCTTCCTGTCATTGCTCCAGCTGTCCTGAAATTACAGAAAAACTGGAAGTCATACAGTTCAGATAGTTTTGTATTTCCAATCCTAACACCTCTATTTTTGGCAGAGCATCGCATCTAGCACTAGTTCGAGGTGTTAAAGGCATCTGCATCCTTCCGCCTGTCACGATTATGTGCGGCGTAACATGGTGATCAGAACCTGGCTGGTTTCTGAGTGCATACAATGCCAGTGGAAGACAGTGCAACCATCCCTTCTTCAGAGTAAGCTTCAACTTGGCTATCCTTTCCTTTAACAAGCCAGTCATCTTCTTGCATATTCCATTCCCTTGCAGATGATACGCCAAAGAAAACTTGTGCTTTATACCAAGAAGCAAGTTGATCTGTTCAAATACTGCATTAACAAAATGAGGACCGTTGTCTGACCTCATCACTTCACACACTCCCCATCTGGGAAACACATAGCACAATAATTAAGTACCTGTACCCATTACATACTTGAATCATATCGACATAATCAATATGCAAGTGCTGAAAAGGCCGATTAGGCCTTGGGATGACTCCCCTGATCACATGTAGTGTATGCCCAGGTGTGAATTTCTGACAGATTTTGCAATTTATCATGAAAAATGCAACATATTCTGCCAAGTTCGGTATAAACCAGTCTTCAGCAATTGTTCTTGCTAGATGCTCTATTGTTATATGCGCTGGATAGTGTAACTGTTCCAGTGCTATCTTCAATACGGTTATAGGCATCACTGGTTTACCAGTGCTGTCTTGTCGCCACAAAGGCTTGGAGGGGTTTTAAGAACACCCTCTTCGCATCCAAAGGTTCTTTTCTTGCTGTGGTGCCTCTCCTTGGAGCTCCATTAATTGAGTCTCTGACATATTGCTATAGCCTTCTGGCTCACTCCGTACAACAATAATTTTCTCATACACATCAGGCACTTTCACATCCATCATTATTTCGTCTTCAATTGCCACACGCTCGGCCTCAGTTTCAGTTGCCGGATTTCTGTGTGAGATAAAATCTGTCCCTTTCATGTGGGTGGCGCACTTCATGACTGCTATGCCCACTGGGAGTTGTAGTGCCTTAATGAGCCTGTCCAATAAGGTGGTGTGCTGCACTGGCATGCCATCCGTTCACAGGTAGTCCCTCCTTTTCCAGCGTGCTAAGCCTGCATGTACTGTCAACGTCAGATAGGCAGAGACACTGTACACCGTTACTTCTTGTTCTGCGTGATTCTCGAGCAGCCTGTGCTGAATAGTGAGAGGGTATACGTTTACTGATAAGTACTCAAAATTCCCCATTTGCTGTATGTTTCATTAGAGTGGCACCTGTGTATCTTTGTCCATTATTTCGATTGTTCCTAGAGGAACCGTGAATAAAGATGATTTCTCCTTCTGCAAATGCATTTTCCTTTGCTCTGGGGATCTCGTCATAGAATTCTTCATAGGTTGTGCAGTCGTGTATGGGCTCTCCTTCAGTGATTGGCTCTGCTATAAACATAGCTGGGTTCACTATCCTGCATCAAACTATTTTTATCGTTTGATATGACCAGCTCACACGCAGAAGATCTTTGAGATTTCAATGTGCCTTTCGGCTTCTTTAAAATAGCAAATAATGCATGCTCGACGAATGACGTCATTGGGCATCCCAGTACAATGGTTGTAGCTTTCTCTATGGTGAAAGCGGCTGCAGCTAAACTTTGTTCACACAGGAAAATGCCTCTCATCACTGGATCTAAAATTCCACTGTAGTATTCCAGGGGCTTGTACCTTAACATAGTTTTTTGTGTGAGTACTGCTGTCATAACAATGCCATTCATGTGTGAAAACAGGTAGAATTCCTCGGCATAATTGGGACTCCCTAAGACTGGTACCGTGCAAATGGCCTTTCGTAGTTCATCAAACCCTTCCTTCATGGCCTTAGTCCACATGATTTTCTCTTTTGTTGCCTGTGCTATCTTTAAGGCTTGTAATAAGGGCTTGGTATAAGAGCTGTAGTCTAAGACCCATCCCCTGACATAATTACATAATCCTAGAAAACTCTGCATTTGTTTTATCCTGTGTGGCTTAGCTGTTTTCAAAATAGCTCCAGCTCTTTCAGGGGTGATCTTTTTTCCTTCATGTGAAATCAACTGGCCCATGTACAGCACTTCTTGTACAATACTGTAACTTCTCCTTGTCAAACTTATATCCTTTCTCAGCAAGTATCATTAATAGCTGAATGGAATTGTGTCTGCACTCTTCCTTTGTTGTGCTGCAAATCAGAATGTCACCTACATATTGCAGGACAACACTCTGTAATGCAATATTGCTTAAATCCATCAGCAGGACTCTATTGAAAATTGAAGGGGACTCACAATACCCTTGAGGCAACCTTGTGCTTTTCAGACAAACTTGTCTGAATGTAAATGATGTCAAATCATGCGAATCTCTGTGCAATGGGATTGAGAAAAACACATTTATCAGGTCAATCACAGTGAAATAGCGTGCCTCAACAGGTATGTTACATAGGATCGTGGACGGGTTCAGGACTAGAGGGAACTTGGCCTCTACGATCTGGTTTATTGGCCTTAAATCTTGTATTAAACGCCAAGACCCTCCCTTTGATTTTTTGGTAGGGTGCACTGACGTATTACAAGGTGACTCTGACGTCACTAAGATGCCCTGATCCATCATGGCAGAAATGGTCTTAAAAATCCCTTCATCTGCCTCCCTAGACATGGGATACTGTCATGCTTTTGGTAAAATTTCTCCGGGTTTCAATATAATCGTCACTTCTCCGACTCCTTTCAGTAAGCCTGCGTCACTGGGGCCTGTAGTCCATGCTGAGACAGGAACCTTTGCCATGTCGTCATCAAAATATTCAGGACGTTTTTTTTGGCCAACATCGTTCTCTGAGGCACCTCTCTTTTAATCATTTCTACTCAATAAATGAGTTTTACCTAGAATGTCATCTCATCCTCACCTATTTGTTCTTCAAATAGATTGTCATCAGTGACGTCAGTCAATCTGTAACCTTCCCCAATGGCAATAACTGCACGCCATTGTCTGCCTTTATCATCTCATCCGTCAAGCAAGGTCTTTTCACCTTGCACTATGACTGCTTGTATTGTTAAGGGAAATACTTATCCCTTTTCGTCATGCATAGGTATTCTTGGTCTTAACAGAAACTCATCTGGGGTTCTCATTGCTCTGTCTGCAAGGCCTGATAGCCCTGATATTAATATGCACACTCCATATGCAAATATCTCAGGTTCCAATGGAATAGCTCTAACTGCCATACGTCCTGCGTATGCTCTAATAATTTCGCACATGTTTAAATAATGCATTCCTGGAGTTGAACATACTAGACACTTCTCTGTGAACGAGATTGTCATATTTAACTTTGTCATCAAGTCTTGTCCCAATATATTCACAGGAGTCTGCTTTGAATACAGCAGTGACACTTTCATGTTACACTCTCCTATAGAAACTGTAGGTTCTTTTGTGAAAGGAACACGGCTTGTTGCTCCTATAAAGCCCTGAGTATTCTTAGCGTCGCCAGACAAAGAAAACTTGCCTTCACGTATACACACGCATTTCACGCTCGTGTCGACTAAGAACAAGATTTCTTTACCCTCTATAGAGACATCCATCCTTGGTTGCTCGTGAGGGTTTGGTGTCACTTAGAGGATGGAACACATCATGTCTCCCAGTGAGCTGTCCTAGTCCATATATAATCTCGTCCCACAATTTGTTAATGGTTTACCTTCATCACCAGTGGTATTTCCTATTCCAGAATTCAGTATCTGTCCTGTGCCTGTCATTTGTAGCAATTGGAAAATTGGTCACATTCTACTGTGGCTGCAAGCTTTGCTGCACTCCTGGCGCTTGCTGCTGCCCAGTGCGATCCTGCACAACTCCATTCCCACCCTGCTGCGAGAACGCAGGTGGATTTGTCATCCCCTCTCCTGTGAATTGGTTGTTCTGCACCATCCCTTGATTTCTGCACATAAGTGCTAGATGTCCTATCATTCAACACGTCCAACCCGTTGGCAGTGGTCTGATTACTTGCCCATTTTGCATATCCTGATTTCTGGCTTGCATTTTTTGAAAGCTTACATGATTATTTTGCCATTCCCTTCCTCGGAAGCCTCTTCCTCTCAGGTTAAACCAATTATTGCTTGGATCAAACTGGCTTTGATTATTGACCTGCTGTGTATTTGATCCGTCTGTGCTAATTATCATTGCCCCCTCAAGGGCAAACTTTGATATTTTTTTCTGCACTAATTTAGCCTCCTCGCCCTTCCTTACAGCATCCTTTTTGCGATTTTTCTCTTGCAGCAGCCTTCAATAATGCACATTGGTCCGTTGTTTTTCTGATCATGGTTTGGCTTCGATTCCTACCAGTTTCTTGAGCTGTTTCTGCACCTGCTGTGGCAGCCCTTGACATAATATATGGCAAAACACTTGTATAGATTTCGCCCAAGATTCACACGTTTCCAGCACCCATGCACCTTGGAAATTCTGAATGTAAAGCAACGCCTTCTCCCTCCTTCATCTTGCGTGTCATTATAGCTCCCATATCAGAATTGTCTGGGTATAGCACTCAAAGCGATTTCCATACTGCGGTTCTGCAATTGTTAAACGGTGCTCCATCATGCTCTGTATTAACTGTAGTCACACTAGGGTAACCTGCATGTGTCTAAACATAGTCAGCTCAATCACCAAGTATGGCGATCAAAAGACCCTTAATATCCCCTATAGCCAACGCGTTTCCTCCTGTCATTTTTTTTAACTCGTGTATCCATTTTCCGGGTCCAGACGTCAACATTGGGAGCTTGTTTTTTAGGTTTTCTCTATACATCTGCGACCACGGTATATATTGTGGCCTTGTTCCTCCTTTGTCTAATAAGGGGAACTACGACACACTAAACTCTTTTTCTTCTCTCATCATTTTTCTGTCTACTGCAGGGGTAATATTCCCACATCATCATCTACTTGGCAATGTCTTTAACCTGCTTACATAGAGCGGTGGAGATACCCCTGCTGACTGTGTGACAACCCTTCATGCTGATCTGATTGTATTAATGACTCCGGTGCTTTAGGTGTGGACCCAGTAGAATCAGATCATCTTTTTCCCTTTCCCCTAGAGAAGTGTCTCTCAAGACTTCTCTCTTCTTCTCTTTCTTAACTTTCTTCTCTCTCTCTGTCTGATATTGTCTGTGCCCAACTCATGCAGCTTCTTTCATCCTCTTCATTTCTATTTAAAGTCAACTTATCTAAGGACAGCTCTCTATGTCTGCTCCTTAGGAAAGCGCCCTCAGTATCGTACAACGGAGTACTTTCAAGATGCTCATCCTCTCCTTTCCCTTGGGGTATCTTTTCTAGCCCCATCTCATCATATATTCTATCGATTGTCTCTCCGAAAATTCTGATGTTGAAATCATCTTCTTGATTTACTCTAGACGTGCCTGGTACTGAATCGTACTCAGGAAAAAATTCTTCTATATGTTCCCATTCTACTAGTAGATAAGGTTTTTTAACCTCTCTTTACAGATATTCAAGGTCCTGTTCTCTCTGCCTTCTCTCACATTCTATGTGGGTATCAAATTCTCTACACTTCCTAGCTTCCTCTCTAACCCTATCTTCCTCTTCTATCCTTGCATCTCTTCTTTCATTTGCTCTTTGTATTTACTCATCTCTCCGTCTTTTTATTCTCTTATCTCGTATCTTTGTTCTTCTTCTTCTATTCTCCTTTGTTCTATTCTATCCCGATCATCATCTGTTCTCTGCTTATTATTTTCATTGTTCTTCCACCTTTTCCTGTTTTCCGACCTGCTCATCATGATATAACTGCTCTTGTTTCTGCCTATCCTTTTTTCTTGCCCCTTTGTCTCTTAATTGTCTTTCTTTTCCCTTATCTTTTCCTTCTAATTTGTCTGGTTCTCCCCTTTGTCTCATGTCCTCAATGCTTTTACCATCGAGTTTAAACAAAATCTGACCTCCCATCCGTTCGTTCTGTGTGAATGCCATCTCATCAGTTCTATCCTCCTCTCCTTTCCATCTCTTTACCTCTCTTTCTATATCTAGAGATGTACTTGCTTGTGTTTGATCACCTTTTTCCTTTTTGCATCTCTTCTTGTCCCTCAGAACTTTGGAGGTAATATTTCTTTCCTTGTCCTTCTCTGGGATTTCGTTACTACTTTGCATAGGTGACTCATATGATGGGTTGCTATATCCCGTTGCTGCTTTAAGTTCCCTCAGTGGGTACAATCCTTCATCTTTACTAGCTTCACTTTTTATTTCAGATGGGGCGGGTGGTGCAGAAGGCTCTTCACCCCCCTCCTTGCATATATTCAGTATCCAATCTAATGGCAGCTCCTCCTCTTTTTCTTCTTGGTACATCGTCCAAAGTTCTAGACTAGCCAGGCGCTTGTCTAACTTTTTACCAGTGTATGTAGCATGTAAATAGGTCGTCATGTGCTGCAGGACCATTTTAGATAGCAATCCTCCTTGGGGCCATGGCATAAATATTTTGTCTGTGATCCCTTTAACCCATTCCACACTGTATTGTTTAAGCTTTGGCGCATGTTTCAACAGCTGTCTGCACAAGTGTATCAGCGGAGTAACGTCTTCCAAGTTTAACCTGTTTATCCCCTCTTTATATATCACTTTATTATATATGTGATTCAAAAATCAACAGTATGAGTGAACGGCGCAAGCTCCAATCCCGTTATTTCAACACTATTTTTATTTTAATCTTGCTAAAAAAAAACATGCATGCCATACAACATTTTCCTTTTACAATTGTGCAATTTTCATGCTTTTTTCCACAAAAACAGTTTTTTTTTCAATTGTGATGTCACAAGTTGACTTAAATACATAAAACAAACAGACAGACTCTGGCCGGCCACGCACATTTTATGCCGTCTGCTTCCTCAGATGCACCTTGCCTCTATATTAATTCCAAAATGGAATTTCAGCCCATCTCTTTTGGATCATCTTTAATCGATTCCGGTCCCATAAGTCATCCTGTTTGTGGGACCTTAGATGAAGGCTTTTACTAGCGCTCTTTAAAATTTAGGCACTGGGGGTATACTCTTATCGTGGCCACACTCACAATAGCTCTTATAATGCTCGGCCACACTCGAGTCAATATTTTTTCCTTTATATATATATATATATATATATATATATATATATATATATATATATATATATATATATATATATATATATATATATATATATATATACATATATATATATATACATTATGTTACACTCTTACTCTGTTGTTATATTTTGTCCCACCTCCCTCTGTTACCTTCCCTTTACTTGTTTTTTAAGGCATGCTAGCTTTTGCCAAAACATTTACAGCCTGATTCATGGAATTATCTGCGCGTAAAGCGCAGATTTGCAAGCCATTCTGCCCGAAAATCCTTGTTTGAGGTATGGGGTTTTTCGGGCAGAATGGCACGCAAATCTGCATTTTACAAGCAAATAATTCCATGAATCAGGGGGTTAGTCTTTTTTACTCTCCGTTCCATGTTTTTCATCTACCGACACTCGGGATCACTTACTTCGTTATCATCTCTCTGTGCTGCTCGCCAGATTCGTTACTCGTAGATGTGGGAGGAGTTTTTGAGAGAAAGCAAAGGTCCTGTCTCACCTAACCTGCAGGGTTTTCAATTAATCTAACTACTATCTAAGGGGAGCTTCTCGTTCTATCAGCCGGATGACAAAGGACTTGTGATATTGCTGAGGACCCAAAGTTACTTACGTCGACGGCCGATGGGTGTCTTATCTAATTGAAAGCATCAATCTCTACTACCAAGTGAACTGGATGATCTCCAAACAGCCCTTTAAGATGAGTAGCAGTACCCTCGAGATAGATGGGGATGCATATGCATACTCATGCATCAAATAACTATGACAACTCAATAGTTTGGCAAAGGGAATCTGTTTAATGACAAGTTCGTAAAACAGGGAGTGCAACGAAAATCAGCAACTGCTCGATCTTCTTGCTCTCTTCACTTTTAGAAAAAACACAGTAATTATAGCAATAATTTGTCATTGATGACATCATTCTACGTGGCAACTTGTAAAAACCTAACATGCAACGTTATTGGTTATAGGAAGGTAACTTTAACATAGGTATTATATCTGTATGTGGTAACGTGGAGAGGGGATTGAATATTCAAAGTCAGGTGGGGCAACTAAGCCCTCGCCTCAAAATGGCCACTATGAACATCACTAAAAGTGTGACGTCCTATTGGCTCTACTCCCTATATGACTCTAGATTACATGGTCCACTATGATTGGGTTGGCATTAAACCCCACTCATACTTTTCCATCTACATCTAGCAGCACGCAGAAAGAACATCCAGGTGCAGAGGAGATCACCTTCACCCCAGCTCCCACCAAATATGTTACAATCAATCATCACTTCAGTAGCCATGTATCAATTACTGCTTTGTATTTTGGCCTTGAGTCTGCTCTGTGGTCTTGAAAACTTTCAAGGAGTATGGGCATGATGGAGATCCATGCGTAGGTATGAAAGTCTCACTCTTCCAGCCTGCCTTGTCACATGACTGGACAACACGAAATTGCCTTTTTCTCTGTGTCTTTTGTATATTTGATTTTATTCTACCAGTCCTCCGCCATCTGTGGCTTATCTTGACATGTCTGAACAGGATCTTCTGTTCTTTTCTCCATAATTGTATCCAATGCCGGCCTTTTCCAGCCAGATAAGACCTCAGCTCCTTGGCATGATCATCCTCAGCGGGGGTTCATGATGCCTTGATTCTTGATTTTTCATAGTGCGACACACTCCTTTTGATGCCTTTAGTAACCTTTTCTTCAATTCTGTTCATGTGCATAGTGGAATTATATTTATACATAAAGTGCTTTTGAGGCACAAACTTTTACATGTTGGCGTTTGCCGCAATGTATTCACTATTAAACATAAGCAAGCTTCACAATTTCTTTGTTTCTTGCGGTTATTTAAATCTATACACGTTTAAACTGACTGAATAGTTTCATCATGTATGCGGCATGATTGTCTTAATTTTAACATCAATTTCTTCATCACGGGCTCAAAAATGTCATTCATCCATGGTCTCTCATCTTGTTTCAGCAATCTCTAGTCATTATATCTTCTATATGTGCAGTAGTACGATATTTTATGACGTCACCATTCATCTTCCTTCATTATCTTCTTGATTTCTTCAGGCACTCCTTTCTGACAACCGTCATTTTGTCTTGATTGTAAATATGGCTTTCTTAATGGATGCCTTACTGGCCATGTTTTCTTAGGTGTCGGTACTTCAATAGGTGCTGTTAATCTGATAGGTACTTTTCAGAGTCCATGTGCTGCTCTCTGCTGGTTTATCTGTTCATCATACGTCACATGTTTTAGTGTGAAAGTACCGGGCACTACGAGGGGGGCAACTGGAGTTGGGGCGATACTTGACACTTCCTCTTCATCAGGATGTACTAACGGAAAGGAGTTCAAGTGAAAGGCAGAGGTGCAAAAAAAAAGGGCTGACTTCAATAGAGTTGTGTAGGGAGCAGTTGTAAGCAAATTCTGCGAATGGCAACAGATCACTCCAGTCATCTTGAGTGGTAAAGACAAAACAATGCAGATACTGTTCTAGCCCTGTTGATTCCCAAAATCTTGCACATATGAGTCCAGTATTGATATTGATAATTTATTTATATCGTGCTCAGACACACACATGTTTCAGAGCACGTCCATACAGGGAGGGGAAACAGGGAGAACAAAACAACAATCTTACTAGGCCCAGTGACATTGAGAATGCGCGAGTGCATATAAAATGCAGAGGGAAATTGAGATCCTCGGTCAGTACCAGTTGAGCAGGGTCTTTTAATAAAAAAAACATCAGATCCCTTACAGTGACGTAAGGGGCATGTGCCACAAGAGCAGTAGCAGCATTGACAGCTTAGGTCAATGGCTAAAAGGTGGCACATGGCAGGATTAGCACAAAGTAGCACATTTTCTTCTTATAGCACACATAAGTGGTGAATTGTAGCTCTAATTTTTTGCATGTTAGCTTTAGTTCCCTGCCAACAGAGAACACACTGCCTGATGTCTGACTGGCCAGAAGCACACTGCATGACACCACATTTGCCACACTTACCCTGCACACAGTCACATGGTGCATGACACCACATTCCTGCAAGCATCACATAACATAGAAAGCATACAGCGCAGGTACATGAATACCCACAACCGAACAAATGACACCACATTTTCAGGTCGCACAATAGGAAGGTAAGGTAAAGGACATCCATAGACATGGATTTTCCTTCCGTCCCAGCACACTCTCACACACACACACACACACACACACACACACACACACACACACACACACACACACACACACACCACGCAGTTCATCATGTTGCATTCTCCATGGTCAGTTGGTAGCTGAGTACAGGCTGGACAGGGCTACCATCACCAAGTTGCTGGTCACAATCCAGGTTGGTATTGGTAGCAGGATTGCCATCTGCACCGCTGTGCACCCACTCGTGAAGCTGGTGTCAGCCCTGCAATACCTTGGGATGGGCAGCTTCCAGCACACAGTTGCCATGATGCATGGCATGGCCCAGTCCACATTTATGTGCTTCCAGACTCAGGTGCTGGATGCACTGCTGCACCATGTGAATGAACACATGGCATTACACACCACCCAGGCAGAGGTGAATGAACTTAAGGCACTGTCTATGGGGTAGACCAAGTGCCCAACATGATTGCAGCCCTAGACTTCATACATGTTGCACTGGTTACACCCCGTGACCATGAGGCAGCGTACCGGAATCAGAAGCATTTCCATTCATTGAACGTGCAGATGACCTGCAGCCCAGACCTGACTATCAGCCACTGTGGAGTTTGCTACCCTGGATCCACCCACGACTCCATGTTGCTGCGCAACTGCAAACTGATGACCTACATGGAGAGGCACAGAGGACAACGCACATGGATAGTGGGTGATTACAAACCCTGCCTGAAATGCATGACAAAACATAATAAATGATGGGGCGGCACAGAGCCACAGGAAGCTTTGCATGCCACCAGCCGCCACAGCCCACGCCATCACAGCACCAGTATGATATCCTTGTGGCACACAAGGTCACCAGCACACGGCCACCACACCTGGACCCACAGAAGGTGATGGCCACACACTTCTCATAACACCATAACACATGGGACCATTACAACCAGTATGCACCTTGTCTGTGTTGCAGCGCTGCTTTACACCCTGCCACACAAGAGTATCCTCACCAGAGCACCACACAGGAATGCAAAGTGAAAGGAATGCAGTACCCATCCTATAAACCACTGCAGACGATCAAACCCCAACATGAACATCCCTGAGAGAGTGACACATGCATGCACATTTATATGCATATGAAAAAAAAACATGGTGCCTTGCAGATAAAACCCCAAAATCCACTGAGACAGCCACATCCAAATACAAGTCACCACTGGCCCTGAACAGCCAGTCATGACAGGAGCTCCATCCTGAGGGTATGGCTGCGCCACTGTGTCAATCACACCCAGGGAGCGGTGCAGGTAGAAAGTGGGCTAAAAGGGTCATGGCACACATTGCAGAGCAATGTCATGGACCATTAATACACCATATTAAAGTACAAGTGGTTACATGATGGTACTTGAAGAGCATGAGTGTCACACACAATCTCTTCCACATAGTTCATCATCCACCGGTGCAAGTTCAGTAATCCTATGCACAGGCAAATGTAATCTGCTACAGGACAGCCCACTCAATCACTCAGGGTGCATGTACGGGTCAGAAGATGCATGGCCTGAAAGATGATGGATGTATACCAATCAGCCACTCACATTTCATGTCCCTGTTGCACCCAAACATGACCAAAGTGCATAGTGAATTCATGCTTAGTCCCTGCACACCCATTGAAGTGACCTAATCCTCATGTACACATTTCATCCTATGCAGGTGATTCAGGATACCTGCTGCTCACTTGGCTGATGACGCCTGTGTCGAATCCACACACTCCAGCAGAGCATGCATACAACAATGCCCACAGTAGGAAATGCATATGTGTAGAAACGGCATTTGGACTGTTGAAGGCACGGTTCCGGTACCTCGAACCTACTGGAGGGGCACAGAAAAGGTTGGCAAGATTGTACTCACTTGAGCCATGATGCACAACATCTGCTGCCGTAGGAATGTGCCACTACCCCCAATACAGATGGGAAACACCCAGGGGATGGGAGTGACGATGACCATGTGCCCGTTGCCAGGCCTTTTGTACAGAGAAATGGGGTGAGGGAGGGGAGTTTGGCCAGACAGGCATTGATTGACTTTTTCTTCTTCTGAAATGGTGAATGGGCACATGTCACGAACAGCATGTGCAAAATAAATAACACTTGTTCACAATCATGAATGTCTTTGCTTTATGTCATGTTTGAACAGGCTTTAATGAAAGTGGAACTAAACCCCCGACCAACTCCCAGTACCCATACCCCTCTCCCCCCACCAATTCCACAGTACTCAACACATCCGTCCCCCCACAAACTCCCCAGCACCCATTGCCTCATCCCCGAACACAGTGCAAACGGGTCCATGTGCTCGGCACTCAAGCCAACAGTGCATTGTACAGCTAACATGTACTACCTTAAGGCAAGCAGCGTTACAAATGACGCAGTGACCTATGCCTGGGCTACCCCTGTGGGGAGCCCTCTGTGGGGGTGGTTGAGGTGGATGGCACTGATACAGTCAACTGCAGCTGCTGGTGGAGGAGATTGTTTGCCTTCTGCATCTGTTCTGCATGTGCAGATTGCCGATCACATAATTTGCGTAGTCGCTGGCCAAACCCCATGAGGGCCTCAGTGCATGCCTCTACGACCTTACATGGGCAGGCATTGTCACGGTCCATGGTCTTGGCCGCTCCCCTAATTGCACTGCCGATGGCCTTGATGTGGCAGACATGTTCACTGATCATGCCTTCTATCCTCATCTGACGTGCCTCCTTCACATCCAGGCGTACCATTACAGCATCTTAAGGACTTGTTCGTGGATCCCATGCAGAGCTGCTGTGCCGGGCAGGTCTACGTGGTGTTTTAGGGCTGCTGTGCCAGGCAGGTCTATGTGGTGTTGTAGGGCTGGTGTGCTGGTCAGGTCTATGCAGTGTGGAAGGGCTGATGTGCCCAGCAGGGCTGCACAGTGTTGTGGGGCTGCAGTCGCTGGAGGTGCTGGGCTGTCTGGTGGGCCTGCCGTGGATGGAGGGGTTGACAGCAGATGACCCATATGAGGGTGTATCCTCATCTGCCATTGGTGTGTGTGCGCAGTGGCAGCATGCACAAGATGTGGACTGTGGCTCTGAGTCTCCACATGCTCAGGGGTCCCTTCATGTGTGTCCATTTGCTGCACTGGACTGTGGATTGGTGTTAAGACAGGTACAGCATGCTGGTCTTCACGGATGAGGCACCCTCCTCTATGGTGGTTGCACTCATGGAAACTTCCACATCATGTGAGCCCCCAGTAGCTTGGGATGGGCTTGGTGATATGACTCTGGTGGCTTGTGTCCTTCGAGGTGGTAAGCCCCTGGTGGCTTGTGTGCACTGAGGTGGTGAGCCCCTGGTAGCATGTGTTTGCCGAGTTGGTATGACGCTGCTACAGTAGATGGGGTGGGTCCTCCACCTTGTTGTGTCCTGCCGGGCACTTTGTGGGGTGGTGGTGCTGGTGGAGGTACATCTGAGCATACGTTGGGATGGGCCTGCCTCCTCGTCAACCACTTGCCCTCGGATAATGCCTATGTGCCATTAGGGGACATAGGGTATGGCATGAGAACATAGCACCTCAAAATATTGTTATCCATTTTGGGTCCTAGAGGGGAGGGAGGATTGTACAGGGCAGTTTAAATCATGCTTTGGCCTGGCCTGGTTTGTATTCACGGCTATGTTATGTTATGTTATGTTATGTTATGTTATTGAAACTTGTTTAGCACACAGTCGCCCGAAGGCATCATGGAGCTGGAGAGAGAAGACAGAAAACCCATAGTCAAGCCACAGTAATCGGCTAGAACAGGTATGTTTTCAGAAACTTTCTGAATGCCAAATGATATAGCAGTTTTTTTGCCACCAGAGGAAGATCATTCCACAATCTTACAGTGGCCACCGAGAAGGCGTGTCCACCAATCTGCAAACGGCGGACAGAGGGCACACAGAGCAAACAAGCCAAAGCCGAGCGCAAGGAGCGCAATGGAAGGTAGCGAGAAAATTTAGACCTAAGATATTCTGCCCCGTGATCATGAAGTGCCCGGTGGACGATTCAAAGCGCATTGAACTCAATTCACTAGGCCAACAGGAGCCAGTGAAGGGAGAGCAAAACTGATGTGATATGGGCTGCATAAGGTGAACCTGTTTTCACTCGAGCTGCAAGATTCTGAAGGCGCTGGAGCCGGTGGACTATGCCCTTGGGTTGAGCCAAATAAAGAGTAATATCATAGCTGCCACCACTGGCGGACGCAGGGTGGACGGCACCATAGGAGGCACATTTTTCAAGATTTTAAGATGGAAATGGCTAGTCTAACACACCACTGAAACTAGGGTGTCCATAGCGAGAGAAGCAGACAGAACCATTCTAAGATTCTTCACCATAGCCACCGGAATAGGAAGAGGACCCAGAGAAAACAGCCAGAAAGAAGACACCCAGAGAGAAGGATCAGGGGGGAACTGACCACAAACACTGTCCTGTCTCCATTCAACTTCAGCCAATTGTGGTTCATCGAATCCTCCAGGGCCGTCAGGCAGTGAAAAGGCACAATGACATCACAGCCTGATCAAGATCTGAATGGAGAAGCTTCTGAGTGTCATCGGCATAAGAATAGCACCTGACGCCAAGGAAGCGGAGAGAAACACAAGTGGCCAGATGTAAAAATTAAAAAGAATAAGTGATAAGGCAGAGTCCTTCAAACACTGCAGCACAGGTGTCCAGGAGCAGAAAAGTAAGAGGAAAGAGAAGGACCTGAGTCCTGTCAGCAAGGAACGAAGAAAGCCAGGCTAGCACCTGACCAGATATTCCACTCTGGGGCAGGTGGGACAGCAGGGTGGGGTGGACCATGGTGTCAAAAGCCGCTGACAGATCTAATAAAATCGGTGAGATAGCCTTCATAACTGACAATGGCCCTCATTACGACCCTGGCGGAAAGTGACTGACCGGACCGCCACAGCGTAAATAGCGTTTCCGCCATTGCACGATGGAGCAAAGTGCGGCTCATTCCGACCCATCGGGCACGAGCACCACGCCATGGCGGAAGTGCAAAGTCCGCGATGGCGGAAATGACCCCAAAACGGCCAACACCGCCGCCGTACGGCGCCCTAGGTGCAATACCGCCACCCATCTCAGCGGACACCGCAGTGAGCGCCAACCGGAAAGTACGGTGACCGTAAATATACGGAAACGGAAGTAAAAGCATGGTCCCGGAACGGGAAACATCACGCCGTACACCTATAAAACCACTAAATCCACACAACCATTAAAAATACTACCCTGAGACACATCCCAACCCGTCATCTACCCTAGTGAAACCAAGAAAAATGGGAAAAGTAGCGAAGAAAGCGTGCGACCGCAAGCGGCAGGTCCACTTCTCCCGTGAGGAACTCACCGTACTCACAGAGACCCTCCAGGAGAATGCAGCCGCCGTCTTCTCCACGCAAATGACCAGGACGGCACTTGCGAACAAGAAGGCCATATGGGCCCTGGTGGCACAGCGGGTAAGTGCGGTGGGGACCGCACCCCGCAACCCACAGCAATGCAGAAAGCGATGGGACGACCTGCGGATACGCGTCCGTAGTATACTTTCTGCCAACCGCAACATTGCCACAGCCACCGGGGGAGGATCGGAATCACCCATCAAGTTGACCCCCTGGGAAGAAATCTGTGCCTCCACCATAGGAATGGAGAGCATAGAGGGAGTCGGAGGGATGGAGAAAGGAGTGCAGACATCCGAAGAATCAGGTAGGTGGCCCAAATAAAACAATGCCAAAACCACAATGTCCAATCATGTGAAGTACCACGTTCCCACATAGTGCAACAGTAACACATGTCCAGGAGAACGTCCACATACATAGGCCTGATAGCACACTTCAAAACTCACTTCAAATACATAAATAATTAAAAATCCTAAAAACACCCTCTACACGTGCAGCAGGCACACCCTAACTGCAGGCTGCCAAACAACTGCACCCTCACACCACACACAAATGAAACCACCTCCAAAACCCCGACCCAAATCACCCTCAGGTACCACCCCAATGCATGTGATACATTGCCATTCCAATTCCCACAGACCCATTAATAACGCTCGCCCTCCTTTACTCCACCACAGGGTCCGATCCAAACGACGAGCTCCAGGACACCCCTACCAGCACACCTGCAAAGAGGGCCAAGACCAACGGCCAAAGACCCTCCACCTCAGCTGCACGCATCAAGACACGGCAGCAGCACAAATCAAGTGGCAGCACAGAGGAGGGAACTCCAACAGGCACCCCAGCACCCAGCATGCCCACACCACCACCACCACAGGTCCCCCCAATGGATGCCACAGTAGGCACTGCTTCTGGTGGCAGCAGCACCATAGGTGACACTGCATTAATGGCAGCATGCTCCGACACAGAAAACGGGGATGTCGAAGTCAGATCCATCCATGACCTGTCCCAATCCCCCTGTCTGTTCCATCCCGTACACCATGAGGATACCACGCAGGGGCACCCACAAGACGACGACTGGCCATCCCCCACAAGCCCTGTGGCAGGGCAACATGAGGCGAACAGCCACTCTGTGACACCACCGCAAATGGCCATTGCCCAGCAGAGGCAACAGTCCCTCGACCAGTTAATCGTGCAACAGCAGCAACTGGCCACGCTCCTCAAGGACCATGCCGATGAATGTGGGGGCACTAAGGCAGACATAGAAACATCAACTGAGACACTTAGGGCAGAAATGGAGAGAAGTACAGAGACACTAAGGGCACAAATGGAGAGTAGCACCGAGTGCCTGAGAGTCCAAATGGAGAGTAGCACCGAGAGCCTGAGAGTCCAAATGGAGAGAAGCACCGAGAGCCTGAGGGGGGAACTGCATGCGACGTCCAAAGACGTATGTGCCGAACTTGCCGCAGTGCGCCGTGTGCTCACTGAGCTCTCACAAACCCTTAGGGACATGCATGGACGTGAGCAGGCAGAGACATCATCCGTTGCAAGTTCTGTCCAGGGCAGCCCCCAACGTAGATCTGGGAGGAACCTGCGCTCCACAGGCAGGGGTGCCCCTGATACCCGCAGAGGGGGCTTGCAATAGCGACTGCCCACTGACAATGAGCATCTCTGGACACTGGTGTTCGGGGGGGAGGTAGGAGGGTGGAGGGGGGGTGTTGGGCTCACTTGGGTGGCGGGTCGATAGGGTGTTTAACATGATATCACATATGCCATAAACAATGCACGATCAACCAATGAGATGTGTGGACATTGATCTTTGTGTACGAGGCCATTATAGGCGTACAGTCCATATTGTGCATGTACCATACACACACAGTGCCACGAGTCCCGTGTCCATGTATCAGCCACCAGGCGTGAGTGCTAGAAGCATGCATCTATGAGATGCTGACGAATGTCACGGCCCTCCTGTGCCTCGCAGACTCCTTGAGGTGCTGCCACATCCCCACCCTCATCATGACCATCTTCAGGTGCTTGCAGTTCTGCGTCAGGGGGCATGGGTACATTTCTACGTACGCACATGTTGTGTAGCATGACACATGCCATCACCATCTTCGCAACCTTCACATGGCGGTACAGGAGTGCCCCGCCAGACCTGCTGAGGCACCGGAAACGAGTCTTCAGTAGGCCGAATGCCTGTTCTATGACTACACGGGTACGTGAGTGGGCATGGTTGTAGTCCTCCTCATGCTGGTCCCGTGGGTTCCGGACTGGTGTGAGGAGCCATCTCTTCAGTGGATATCAGGCATCACCTGTATGTGGACGATAAACGAATCATGTGGAATGCCATTGCTACGTACGCACCCCCCCCCCTTCCTGCCAGGTCATTGCCGCATCACATACCCCACATCATCATGCATGAAATGAGACTCACCGAGTAGCCAGGATCTGTTCCCTGCGTGTCGCTCCATGTAGCGTGGTATTGTAGAGTTCCTCAAGATCATAGAATCATGGGTTGATCCAGGGAATCGGGCACAACAATGTGTAATGATCCTGTTGGAGTCACACACCATTTGTACATTCAGAGAATGGGATTGTTTCCGGTTGCGGTACTGGGCCTCCATGGCATGTGGGACGACCAATTCCACATGGGTGCAGTCGATGGCACCAATGCAACCCGGTATGCCGGCAAGTGCATGGAATCCCACTTTTGTGTTCGTAATTTCCTGCTCCGAGCGTGGTAGAGAGATGTAGTCGTCTGCGTGCTTCAGGAGGGCATCGAGCACTTGCAATAGTGTCCGTGAGAACAGTGGCTGTGAAATGCCATGCAACTGTCCGACTGTGTGCTGGTAGGTGCCTGTGGCCAGGAAGTGGAGTACAGACACCACCTTCAGTAGGGGTGGGATGGCGGTTGGGCTATCTATCATGCTGACAAGGTCAGCCTGTGTCATGTCCACAATGGCGGTTATGGTGTCCCGGTCCAAACAGTAGAGGGTGTGGATCTGCTCATCAGTGAGGTTGAACGGATGTGCTCGGAGGCGTGGGATTGCGGGCTGCCTGCGTGGTGGTAGTGGCTGTGCTGGCAGCCCTTGCTGGCCCTGCCTTGCCCTCCTCCTCCTCCTGCGTCTCCTCCGTGCGGCCGGTTGTAGTTGGTGTTCGTCTTCTTCTTGAAGTTGAAATACCTGCAGTGCTATCAGGTCCCCCAGGGCCAACATAGCTAGTCCTGCCGGTAGCATTTCGGAGTAGTTGTGGGAGGAGACTGGGCGTGCAATTTATGTGTTTTCAGGCTGTATGGCCTCCACCTGTGGTGATTCATTCCACCTGTGCAAGCTGCTCTCCCCTTTGGGCGAGCACGTCCCGCACACAACGCTGCAATTCGACGAATGGCATCTTGCTATTACAATCATGTATTTGTACCCGATGGCAGTGTAACATTGGTTGATATGTTCATTCGGCTATGGTCCCATTGTTTCACATACTATCTTTGCAGTCGCGAACAGACTTGTGAAGGGTCAGTGGAACGTAGTACTCGAGTAACGGTGGACCCTCATGCATCACTGTACCGAGGTTCAACGACGGGCGGGGCGTCCCATTTGTGAGTGAAGGCAGTTGCCATTTTCACACACAGCCGCACTAGATGGATTAATTTGTGATTTCAAGCGGCCACAGATGCCTTTTCAACGTGATGTTGCAAATGAGGAATTCGAAGGGCGGCGCTTTCGGTTTTCAGCTAGCGGCGAGGAGATGCCCACAGGTCTGACTGCAAATATAACGTTCTATTGTTCAATGTCCTTGGGACAGGGGCCATGGCGAGGATGCAATGATTGATATGAATAGTTTGGGATGCGCAATGGCGAAGTGGACGATGAGGCCGGACGTTCCCAAATACATGTTACTTCACAACACTGGAATTACGGGCTGGGGCACAGTGGATTTTGCAGGCTGCATAACGCACAGACTCAATGGAAATTTCACATGTTATGTGAGTATGGAAACAGGCGTTCTCATTACGGGATGAGGGAATGATGAATGGATGCATGGACAGATGAATTGATACAGAGTTTGCCATGTACAGGGCTTCTTGGAATCTGTCCGCCTCCCCTGCACTATGTGATGCAGGGCTGCCATAGTGGGACCATCGTCTATCTGGCCTTGTTGAGCCCTCCCTGTCTCGACGCGCCTTCAGACACTTGTGTCTATGCACGTTACCAATCCCATCTGATGGATTCTGTTTTAACAGACGCATGCACAGGTACACTCGTTTGTGATGGTGTTTTCACCTCGATATAGATAGTTATGATTCGCAAGTGGTTTTTGGGTGGTGATGATCCTTTGGAGTGGGCTAGCATGCATATGGCTGTGGATTTGGTGTGATCATTGAAGTGAGTAATTCAAATGTAGTTCTGATGGCCATACTGTTCTTTTTCATTTCATTTGGTTGACAGGTATCTCCTCCCCTTTTGCCACTGCCATCTGTATGCCACTCCTGCAGATGGATTTTACTCCCGACACCTGCTGCTTCATGTTAATCAGTGGAGCAGCATTACGATCTTATGGGACGATCGCCAATGGGCCACATGCCCTTACGCAGTACTAGTGGCTAGGAGCAACATTTCGGCCTTTCAGCTGGACTAGTGCCTCCCTATTGGGACGGCCCTGCGGTTCTAGGCGCTTCCATGTTGCCTTTTCGTACGAGAATTTAGCCCCTGTGTACCATGAAGGAACAGGGCGTCACACAAGAAGTAGCTGGTCATTTATTGCGGATGCAGCCCACAATGGTGAAATGTGTTTTGGAGTTCATGGCCTAATGGCTGTATGGGCTTGGTGAATTTGTTGTGCATTAAATTTCTATTCTGACATGGACCGTGTAGCGTTCTTCTTTGCAAGTGATGTGGCATATTCCTATTTGGGGAGCGATGTATTGTGAGGAGATCTGCATTGGGTTCCAGCTTCGGAGTATAGTTGCGTGGTACTGTGCTGGGCGCGTTTGCCTACGAAGCCCAGTGAGGTCAGGGATGAGGGCTGCCAATATGACTGTTTAATGATGTCATGCTCAGGGGCGGGGGATTAGCTTTTGTGTAACAGATGCCGGTCAGACAGGTGGATTGGTGGAATGATGTGATTTTCGGAATATTGCTGGTCACAGGTGCCTGTGTTTGCGTGCGTTTCTTGGTGGGAGACTGAGGTCATGTCCATTGGGATGGCTTCTGTATTCGTGCGATCTGTGCCCTGCAGCTCCCATTGGCCCCTCTTGAGATTCATTTGTTCGTTGGCAGGCATGGATGACTAGTACATTTCACTGGTTGCATTGTGTGACTTCATTGCACCTACGGGGAGTTGTACAATGTGGCCAGGGAGCGGTGTACAGGCACTCAGTGGGGCCGTTTACGGTTGGTTCGCGATGCCGTACTTTTCACCATGGCGGAATGGTACTTTCCGCCGTGCTTGATGGCGTTAGGTGCATGTCCACTAGGGTCAGAATTCGCGTACCGTTGCGCCATGGTGGTAATTACGGTTTGGCATGGCGCGCACGCGCGTACTTGGTGCAGTTAGCGTTGGCGTTTACTACGGTGTCGCTAATGGCATCGTACTTTGCGGTGATGGGTCAAAGTCGCACCGAGCGCTATTCGATGGCGGTATTGCATTTCCGCCATCGTTTTTCGATTTCCGCCAGGGTCGTAATGAGGCCCAATGGCACCGTGAGCGAAGAAGCACCTGACTTAATACGTTCAATAGCACTAGCTACCATTTCCTCAGTAAAAAGAGGAAAAGATGACCAGTCGTGCATGGCAGTCAGCCTAGTGGGAGCCAGTAATTCACTCTCAGAAATAGAAGCCCTAGCAGCCACAGCGATGTTAGCATGAATGATCTCAATTTTTGTGATGAAGAACTGTGACAGAGAATCTAAATATATTTAGCCAAGGAATATAAAGATACCACAGTGTTGGTATTACTGGGGCATACTACATGAGGGGGAAAACGTTGGAATTGTTGGCATAGCCATTTCATGCATATCATGCACATGCAGCGCTGGCATGCCACAGTCAGTGGGGTGGTTGGTATTACACATGCCCACCTGACGATGCTGTCCCCTCACCATGGATGTGTGTGGCATGGTGCTTGCGTGTGTCCATCGGCTGCCCTACTCACAACTCTGGATCACATGGTTCACCTAGGTGCACTGGTACAAGGGTGCTGTCGTTGGTGGCTGTGGTTGCTCCCACACACTGCACCCACTCACAGTGCCTGGCTGTTGGGAATTCACACTGGGTCTGGAGTGGTTGCCTATTCACAATGCAATTTGCAAGGGGGGTGACTCACCTCCAGCCTCCTGTGTGCCGGTGCCTACCTCTGCTCCTCCTACTCCCTCAATGGATGCCATGTCGATGAGTGGCGCACTACTCCTCCCATGGTGCCACCTCTGGTGGTGGTGGCCCTCCACCGGTGCCATGCTCTCAATCCTGTGCTGTGCCAGGAGGCCAATGGACATGGACCTGCAGGTCGTTAATTCACTTGCACAGTCCTTTCCATCTCTGGGGACACGGCCCGCCACAGTGACATTCTGGGCAATGTCTGCCCAGATGTGGTTATGCTGCTTTGAGCCCGTCTTTTTCTGTTGGGTCCATAGAATTCATCCTGGTGGGAAATCACCTCCTCCATCAGTATTGTGAGTTCTGAGTTTGAGAACCTAGGTTTGCGCACCCTGTCCAGGGCATACTTGCCCCTCACACGCTCCTGGGACATGTTCTGAGATTGGTTGGAATGGATGGCATCCAGGGGCTCTGATGTAGGTGAATTGTGATTTCTAAAATGGCCCACACTTTGTTTCCTATTCCGGCGTTGAAGCATTTCCTGCAGCGCTATTAGTGTGTGCTAATAGAGCAAGTTGCTGGCGCTAATGCAATTTTCGCACAGTTTTTGGGTTTTCAGCCACTATTACTGCAGAACAGTATTTGCATTAACGCCCGGCCTGCGTGCGTGTGCCCGCCAACTCGTGGTGGGGCATTATTTGCGCCACAAATCACTGAATTAACGCAAATAACACTTGTCGGTATGTGCACCAGGATACCGCCCAAATCGTGATGAGGCCCACTGTGTTATTGTGCCCGATGGTTTTAGAGGTACTAAGCATTTTCTAATCAAGATCTTTGCCATTTTCTAGGCCTCAGTTAGAGGGATGTAGCTGCACTTAGTTAAATATTATGCTGCCGTGCACACAGGTTTAGAGCTCAAGGTCAGGTGGGGAGTGGTGTGAGATAGCTTCCAGGTCGTTATTGCAAGGGGAACATTTCTAAAGGGACAGATGCTTGGTCCCAACCAAGAGGTGCTGTCTGATTAGGTCCAGAGAGAATACATTGTGTTTGTTAAGAGCAAAGTTAGGGTTCTTAGGCAGCCACAACATGAAATTGGCTGAATCATATAGAGAAATTAGCAGAAATTAGGGTTAAAAAGCAGTGCTATTCTTACAAGCTAGGATTGGTGCATTCTTGGGGCGGATGAAGGAGGTGGGTGGTGTTCTTTGTGTAACAAAATGGTAATGATCAATAGTATCTGAGTAATGTATAGAACGGTTTAGGTGGCTAATGATGCCCAGCCAATCAGATAGTTATGGTGATGATGTTGTTTCAATTGTATTGTGATACGTTAATGTTCTTATGATGGCTATAACATGTTAGGCCTGCAAGTGGCATGTTGAAGTTGGCTTGTTTTGTTACTCCCCTCGCCGTGATGTACAAATACATGTTTGTCTTTGCTGCATGTGGTGTACTCCCTTTTGAGTTTCTGTGGAATGATGATTCCCCTGGTTTTGGACACAAGATTGGAGCGTGCCCGACTTTACAAACATATTAGGAGACAATGGGCCTCATTACGCGGTAGGTGGTAGCCATGGTGCTATTAGCACCATGGCTACACCCTTACCGCATTCTGGGTCTGGGTTCCCGAAATAGGGATTTACCGGGTCATTCCAACCTTGGAGAACCCGGTAAGCCCCCATTCCGGGAACCAATCCCCATTTCCATTTGACCCCCCATAGGGCTCAATGGGAATGGGGATGGAGCTAATAACGGTATCGCAATTTGCAGTACCGTTATTAGCTCTGTAGTCCCTTAATGGATCCCATCCATAACGCCTGGTAAAACCAGGCGTTAAGGAAGGGACCCGCTAAGCGACCTCGGAATAGGGTGGTAAGGGATTACCGGCACCGGTGACCTTATCGGTGCCGGTAATCCCTTACCACCTACCTCGTAATGAGGCACAATGTACCTGGTTGTCATCAACTCCTGCGTTTCGTAGTGATCATATAGGTTTTAGCCAGTGGGGAGTGTAGGATCATGATGTCATATTTATTATGCCGAGTTGTGTTTATTTGTGGTTTTACATTGTAAATGTTATGAGAGCATGCTACATGTTAGTTAATTTTTTGCATGTAATTAAACTTTGACCTGCTTGCAAACAGTGCATTGATTATTTGGCATTGCTTTTTATCAGTCGGGTTTTGGGTCTTTCACCTACACATTTGGTGACCCCTACATGATCCCAGAGTCTTGGTAAGGCTGGGGGGCCCCTCCGCCACACATCCTGGGTTGTGGCGCCCATTTAATGTTAAGGTTAAAGGTATTTGTACCATGCACCATCACCACAAGAGTGGTCCCAAGGCGCTCTGGCGAATCGGAAAAAGGGGGGAAGAGAGAGGATAGTAGGGTGTAGTGGGAAAAGGAGAGTGAGAGTTGTGATGTCCTGTTGGCAGCTTCAGTTCGGTTTGCACTGTTCGCTGAGCTTAAGTGCGGTTTTCATATCGGTGCGACTTCCCAGTGTGCTGTAGTGGTGAGTAATGTATTGGTTGTCTTTTGTTGCAATGTGGTGCGGGAGGTTGAGGCTTTAGAGCTGGGTTAGTGGGTTTTGCTTTGCCACTTTAACTTTGTGCATCTTTCACAAGATCTATGATCCATAACACACCTAGATTTGAGACACCTAGATAGTGGGAGAAAGGCCTAAGTTTCACAGAATGGCACTATGAGAAAACACACCTAGATTTCATATTCTTACATAGTCTGAGAAAAGGGCTAAGTATCTGTATCAATGCATACAATACCTGGCTAACACAGTCTATGTAAGTGTGAGATATAACTATCTTACACAATCAGGCTAACTTTCAATCAGGTTAGAGGCGAGATAAGGCTGTCTTATACAATCGATTGTCGCAAGCTACTATTACAATTCTGTCTAGATGTGACGCAAAGTTAATCTTCACAATTCTGTCTAGATGCAGTGCCAGCTCTTATATACAATTGTATCTGGAATAGCAAGCACAATTTACAATCTAACTAGTTGTGCGATATTGCTTGCTAATAGTTTCTTAATGTGAGCTACAGTTGCAAAATATAAGTGAGTAAATGCACGTTACCAGCTATTTAGTGATGGGGATAATAAGGTAGGAGACAAGTGGGCCAGTTTTTGTGGGGACAGTAATTGTTGTACCCCCTGTCCGCACCCACTTACTTTGTCATGGCAAGGGAATTTCATGCTGTAGCGCTCCTGCCCCCCGCAGCCGCTGCTTGGTGGCGGCATATATATCAACCTGATGCAGGAGGGCTGGTCAGTCCCGGAGTGGGTTGAGCTGAGAAAAGGAATGAAAGAGGGCTGGGGGACAAGAAGAGGGTAGAAGGAGGGCAAGACAAGGGGTGTGAGGGGACTAGGCGCCCAGAAAAGGAGTGTCAGTGGGCTTGGGCCAGAGAAAAGTGGTATGAGGGGGCTGAGCAAAGGAGTGTGAACGGGCTGGGGGTGAGAAAAGGGGTTCAAGGAGACTAAAGGCCCAGAAAAGGGGTGCAAGGGGGCTGGGGCCTGAGAAAGGAGGTGCAAGGGGGCTGGCATTCAAGCAAAGAGGGGCTGGGGGGCCAAGAAAAGAGGTGCCAGTGGGATGGGGGTCAACAAAATAGGTGCAAGGAGGCTGAGAAGGTGCATGGGATCTGGGGGCCGGCAAAATGGCTGCTGAGGGTCAAGAAAAGTGGTGCAACAGAGCCACGAAAATCGGTGCTAGGGGGCCTAGGGGCCCAGAAAAGAGTTCAGAGTAGGCTGGGGCAGAGAAAAGGGGTCCTGTGGGCGTGGGGGCCAATAAAAGGAACACTAGGACGCTGGGGTCAATAAAATAGGAAGAACAGTATTCAGAGAAAACTTTAGACAGAGGAAAGCAACAACACTCTCTCTTATTAAACAAAACACACACACAGGCTGCCCCTACTAGGAAGAACACCCTGCCCCTATCCTGGGAATCTCTCCCTAGAAGTCTGGTGGTGCGCCACCTATGTAAAAGGGATAGCAAGAAGAGTCTCCCTATCCAACAAATGCACTCTTGCTCCTGAGAATTGTATTGTTAAAAAGGTCAGACACAAGTCATAAGTTACGACGTACAGACGATAAACATTAGATTATGTATTTTTCATGAGTGATATGGAGAGTGCTGCTATTTGGAATTTCTCTGTGTATTTTAATCACCAATTCAAGCAGTAATCCGATCATCTCAAAACTTGTTCTGATCATGTAAAAACAATATGCCCTTGAAACGAGGGGAAACAAAGACCTGAAGGCAAAAAGCCTATCTAGTCATAAAAGCAAGTTATTTGTGGCGTGCAAATTTCTTAAATTGGACATCGTCATCTACATGAGAAAACTCATGCGTAGTCTATAACCTACTTCCGTATACATGACGGACTGCTATCCTTGGGTGCTTCCATGCCCCTCCCGCCATCTTGTGGTGGGAAAGAACGTGCACATGCACCCAACTCATGTGGCACTAATGTAAACTGACAACGTGGGAAACAGTGTCAGCAAATTGGATGTTTTCATATATTCAACATAAACCAGCGGATGCTGGTGTCTGTACTTATATTTTCTACATACACAGAGTTAACTTAGATTCTGGAATGCCAGTATCTCTGTGTGTCCAAACCAAGTGGTAAAGAAACTGGGTCCCTAGCATCAATCTATATCAGTAGGGTCAATTGTGGGGGAGACACCAGATGGTAAAAATAGTTCCACCCCACAGCCCAAAAGTCTCATGACACATTCACAGGTCATCGTGGATGGTTCTGGGTCATTCTGGGTAATGTCATGTGAAGTCGGAGAACTATGGGGAGAGTTGGAGTAATTATTGTTTCCACCAAGAAATTTACTACTTTATCCTCATGACACAACTATCTGGACCAATCGGGTTTAAGGGATGTGCTATCTAAATTCTTTCAGAATCTCATTCCTATCTACAGGTACCCTAAATCTGCCAGGATCTGGAGACTGGGTTGGAATGGAAACCTGGGCGGCGGTGTCTCATTCCAAAGACAGTTAAAGTACTGCTCGGTCGTTCCACTGGACATGTTCATTTAATCAGGGGTTTTGGGTGTCCAGGCTGAACATCCAATGTTGTTCCCTTTTAAGTAGGTTTGAATTGAGGGGACGTTGGGTAGTGGTAGAGTGAGGGCAAGCAGTGTTGGAGGGTTGGGTAGAACTTTGCTGCAGGATCAGCTATGAGTTAGTAGTACCCCACTTGAATATATGTGTGTGTGCTTGCGCAGTACAAGGAAAAGATTCTCAAATATCATTGTGAGTCGGTCGCGGATACCAAAGGGGGATTGCACAAGCCATGATAGCTATTCCAGAGGGAGGCCTCTGCTGAGGATAACAATCTCCCTCCAAATCTCTGCTTGGAGAACCGGCTCACTTGCAGAAGGCTTGAGGTAGATGAATGCAGGGCTCAGGAGGGACAATATTTAGGAAGGGATTGTTGCAGATACATAGGTCTGAGGCCCCAAAAAGCCTTATGCACAATGCAGAGGGTTTTTAACTTGATTCTTCCAGCCACGGGGAGCCAGTGGAGGGATTTCAGTGCCAGAGAGATGCGTTCCTTGGGCTTGAGGCCAAGGATAAGTCATGTGTTTCTTTTCTGGATGAGTTGGAGAGGGGGCAGAGCAGAAGCAGGGAGGTTGAGAAAGATGCTGTTGCAGTAGTCCAGCCTAGAGAGAACCAGGGCTCTGGAGAGAGTGAGCCACTGGGGGAAAGTGAGAAAAGGTACAGTACCTCTGAGGAGGCGTTACTGATAGGCTTTTTTAGAGATGTCCAAAATGTGAGAGGAGAATGAGAGAGTTGAGTCGAAGATGACCCCAAGGTTTTTTTGCCTTGCTGCTGGGTAGGGGTGCAGGGCCAAAGGAGGCCGGCTAGAGTGAGAGTGGGAAAGCGGGAGCAGGGGTCCCAAATGAAGACACAGGCAAAAAAATTAAACACCAGTTCAGCCACAGAAGGCTAAAACAAAGTTTGTTCAGAAGAAGTTGGCAAAGTTAAGTGTAGAAGGAGTGCTATTTACCAGCTTCAGAGAGGCAGCTGGACACAAGGCATGCACTGGAGTGGACAGGGAGTGCTAATTGTACTCAGACATTAAAAGGGATGCACAAGGCTATAAAAGAGGGAGAGGAGGTTTCCTGGGAGGACAAGGTGGGTACGGGGGAACAACGCTGTGCTTTTCTGGGCCTTGGACCATGTCAGGCCTGTGGCAAGGCAGGACACTATGTGCAAGAGTGCAGGAGCAGACCAGCATTTTCATATGTTCAACATGTTTAAACTAATGGATCCAAGCACGTGCGCACATACCACCAAAGAAGATGCCCCCAAATGCCCTAGGGCCCCCACAAGAGCTTAATCCTGGACAACCAACACAGTATTAGTATCTGTCATCTCCACACCAGCAAGTGCAAAACCCAGGTCCAAATGCCACATCAGCGTATATACAGCAGCAAGTCCCATAGACCCCATTTCAGCTCTGGGACAAGAACCCCCTGCACAAGAGTATGGTAATCCATTAAACCGTTGTGAGCATACTAGAAGAAAGCATTTTTCCACTCTGGGGTTGACCACCTGTCCCCAATAGGACAGCCCACTTAGAGCCCTGATGTGGCAAGTCCAGTCAGTCACTGCTGACCCGGAGGTGGAACCCCATGTTGGTGTGAGGATAGGTAGTAAAACATTCACCTTTATGTTAGATACAGGAGCTACAAAGTCCTGTATTAAGGAAGGTAATTAACCCTTATCAGGAAAAGTAGTAGATGCACAGGAGTTGCCAGGGGCAATAATAGTGGTTCCATTTACAGAGAACTTACCCATCAGGGTAGGTACCACAGCTAACGTGCTAGGTAGGGACCTCTTGAACAAGCACAACATAACTATTACATTTACTGAGAATGGTGCAGTATGCTCAACCCCAGGAATACATTATGCTAGGGCAGCTGCAATAATGCAAGCACTTTATAGGGATGGAGCTACCAGAGGTGTGCCAATACATCCAGATTTGTTGCTATGTGGAGTAACTGTGTTGATGGGATTGGTACCAGGAATGATAGTCCGGTCTCACCCTTCCTTTCAAAGTGCTCTGAACTCACCTCTTCTATCCTGCCTGGCCTATAGGTCCAAGCTTCTCCTCCTCTGAGACTTCAATATTCACCTTGACTCTCCTGATATGGCCACTGTGCTCTTTCGCAGCCTCTGTGACTCTCTTTCCCTCACCATTCTTCCCTCCGGTCCGACCCACTCAGCTGGACACACCTTGGATTTTAGTAGACATCCCCATCTACAACCCTCTCACCACACCTCTTTCCTGGACTGACCATGTTCTCATGTCCTCTCAAATGCATCTCTTGGGTTTCTCGGCTAAGCCTATGCCTGAACTGCCAGTATTCTTCTCCGACCAAGGAAGTGAGTTTCAGTTGCTGCTTTTGCCACCACTTTCATCCCCTCTCCCACTCCAGCCACAGGCTCTCACACTGACACAAACCTTGCTAACCTTCACCTATCCATCTCCAACACCCTTGCCATCTTTGCCCCTGTCATGAAAATCTGCATGAAGCCTGCCTCAAAGTGCAACACCTGGTTTGACTCCGACCTAGCATTACTGAAACGCAAGTGCAGAGTTGTTGATAGGAAGGGGCTGGATTCAAGTACATCCACTGACAGAATGGCCTGCCACCTTTTCCAAAGGCAATAAAGACTCTCCATCCACTTGAAGAAGAGGACCCATATCCAAGCCTGCATCTCTGGGGCCACTAAAAACATGGCAGAACTGTTCAAAATCAGCAAGTAACTCGCAAATCCTACTGCAGTATCAACTTCTCCTCCACCATCCCAGGCCCTCTGCACTGCACTGGCCTCCCACTTCATTACTAAAACTCAGTGTAAGCCTGCATGTAATTCATAGGTCTGCGAATGACCGGATATTTAATCCATAATGTAACTTAAAAAATGTGTTCATTTTATTTCGATTGCCAGGTCAGCCAGGATATTATTTTTCATGTATGTGTCTTTCTGTGATTGCTCTTTTATTTATTTTCTATGTTGGTTGCAAAATGGCTGGCAATGGTTTTGTCGGCCAGCATTGGGTACCCAGCGGTTACCTGAGGAGAAATTCGAATTTCCCATTGCTGGTTTCCCCTCAGGGGACAAGGGTTGGTTTGACCTTGGTGAAAGAGGAGCACATGCTTAATTGTTAAGAGGGGGAGATCGGGTGACGACAAGAACTGGGAGGGTGTTTGTGCTTTCCAGGGTTTGGCATTCAGCACTGGGCAGGCCTTTTGGGCCTGTCTGTCGTGCTCTCTCCTTTCCAGAGAGGGGAGAGACCAGCCAAGCCACGTCCTGTCACAGGCTGCTGTTACGCTGTTAAACCCTGTGTGGGGTTTTGGGTTCTGTTACGGCTCTTAGCCTGGTCTCCCCTCATCCGCATTTTGGAAGAATGATTGTGTCCAGGAACAGTTATGTCCTTGTGGATTCACTCAGTAGCGCTAATTACGTGTTTATGCTATGTTTATCATCAGAGGTATTAACACCCTGAAACAAAAAAGAAAACACAATTAATGAAAGAAAAAGGAGAACTCAACTGGACATCGAACTAGGCTCCAATAGAAGACAGAGAGAAATGTTGCTTTTATTTGCTTAACCGGTGCTTTTACTCATCGGCCGGGTGAGTTAGCCTGGTGTTTTTGTTTAGTTGTGGAGAAGTTTGGTGAGGTGAGAAAGTGACAAGAGGCGTATTGGGTGTTCCCGCCTTTGCACTTTCATACTTTCGTGGGATTTATCCATATTCTTCCCTCAGTTTGTCAATGTAGACGGTCATGAACTGGTACTTGCTCTCTGCCCCATCTGGCCTGTTGATTTCTGGAAAGGTGTTAAACAGTATAATACACCGTTTTTTTTCGAGCTTGCATCAACTGGTCAAACCTTCTTGGTTAAACATAGTAGTTTGACTACTCTATGTTGGCATTTTCCCCATATCTTTGACCGAAAATCAGAAAACATGTTGACTCATACGTGTGTTAGTTTGGTCAGGGGTTTACCCTCCATCCTTGCCTCGCACCTTAAGTTACATATTCACAGCTAATTACCTCTGATTCCACTTGGATGCCTCCCTTTCTCGCAACAAGCAAGTCAGTACTGTAGCTTCCTCAGCCGCCTACACTGTGAAGCTCATCAATGCAGCTAGACATTTCCGACCCACAGAAAATTGCATCTCTGTTGCAAGAGCAATCACAGGAACCAAATTGGACTACTGAAATGTCCTTTTTACGGGAACCTCCAAATGAAACACTAACAAATTACAGGTAATACTGAGTAACGCCCTCCGAGCAGCTCTGAACATACCAAAAAAGGATCACATCACATCCGCCAGGAAAAAGGCTCATTGGCTCCCCATCAGGGAACAGATTATTTTCAAGGCACTATCAATTGCCCACAAATGCTTGAGCAAGACCACCCCACACTACCTGTCCCAGAAAATTGAGAGATCTATGTCTGCCAGACCAGTAAGAACCCTCCATGCCCTGAAAAAGTCATCCTCACCCTCAAACCTTTGAATTGCCAAGGTGACCCATGCCCTGCCCAAATTATTAAAGACGCTGCGAGAGATCTATCCCCTTTCATCTCCGAACTTATTAACACATCCTTCTCCACTGGCACCATTCCTAGTAACCTTAAGGAGTCCTGGGTACTCCCTCTAGTTAAAAAAACAAACACTACACCCCCTCCATACCCACAAACTACAGAACCATCACTACCGTCCCCTTCCTGCTAAACATTTTTAGATAGGATTGCATACCTCCAAATACAGCAGTATCTAGGACAAAACCTTCTCTTAGGAGTCGTCCAGTCAGGTTTCAGGCCTCAACACGGAATCGAAACAGCATTGATAGACCCCAACACCCAAATTGACGCACTCAGAGACAATGGAAAAACTTCCCTGCTACTCTTACTTGACCTCTCAGTGGCGTTCGATCTGTTAGACCACAAAGTCCTCTGCAACCACCTTTGACTCAGATGCGCATTTCTCGTTAGAAGCAATAGGCTGGTTACAATCCTTCCTGAATAATAGGATCATGCATTGTCTTTTCACCATCTGCTTCTGCCGACCCCATTCCCATCACCTGTGGAGTGCCTCAGGGCTCATGTGTCTTCCCGACTCTGTACAATATCTTCACTAAGCCCCTTTCCGATGATCTCAACGGTCTTGGTATCACTTACACCAATTTTGCAGTTGATACCCAGATCCTCTTATCGCTGGCGGGAGATTATGACAAGGATTTGGCCTTGGTGAACAGAGTGTACCTCAACATCCAGACATGGATGGCCACCCATGGTCTATGCCTGAATGATGACAAAAGTGAGCTCATAATCCCCGGCACCACCCCCAACTTGAACAAACACGGCCACGACTACACAAGCTTCACCATTGAAGCAATACCATCAATGTTCCTAAAGATATTAAAACACTAGGTTTCTATCTAGACACCACCCTCTCCTTTACCAAACAGGTCAATTCCATGGCCTCTGCCATGGCTTACACCTGCAAGCTAATTACAGCTGCTAAGTCCTTCCTCTCCACACACAGCTGCACCACCCTGGCCAGAACTCTAATTCTATCAGAATTAGACTACTGCAACACCCTCTATCTGGGAGCCAACACATACATCATCAACAAAATTCATATCCCCCAAAATAAAGCCCTTAGAGCTGTGTTGGGTGTAGCAAAAAATGAGCACATCTCAGAGATAAGAAGAATAATTGGCTCACTACCAACGATAAAATCCTACTAAATATAGCCTCACTCACACACAAGTGTCTAAATAACGCCGCCCCTCAATACCTCACTGAAGGATTTAAGAGACAATCTTCTAGCCGTCCAAAAAGATTAGCCAACACTAACTCCCTGCCTGTCCCCAGATTCAAACTATCCAAAACTGGTGGACGTAGTTTCCCAGTTAAAACCGCACAGTTAAGGAACTCCCTACCCCCTACCCTAAGGGCTGACCAAACTTACTTCAGACGCAATATCATCAATTGGTTTAAAGAAAACAACCACTAAAATGCTGGGCACCTCCTGCCACTTCCACCCTACTATCCTTCCTTGTACATACTGTATATATTGTAATTTAATAATTTCTGCCTTATCACAGTTAACAGTCTATGCCATTTTTATGCCTGTATATATTTCTCCTAATGCTTTTCCCTTTCACCTCTTTCTGTATAAATTGCACAGCACAGTAACCTAAGCGGAAAATATCCATGTTGCTCTCTGTGCCCTGATATCCCCAGGCATTATTTTTTCCTCACATAGCCATGTTGTTAAGGCAATCCAGTTTGTAATAGGGATGTTGACCTGTGTGGTTTTCCGCTATTTTATTTGTTTGTAACCTATGTGTTTGTGGTAGTCTGGAGCTACCAGAGTTCCTCGAGGTGAAATCTCCCCATTAAATTGGGGCGTGAAGTTGGTACATTATGGAAGACACAGCATAAATCATATCTAGTGGTATCGAAGAGGTTGTGTGCCGATATTTGTAGGTGCTGCATTTTTTAAATATTTATATAAATGTTCACTATAGTGACATGTTTTAAAATTGTGGACCAGGTCTGCCTTTACCCTGGTCTACTCAGGTTGCAAATGAGAATGTTATGTATGAACTAATATATATTTATTCCTGTGGCATTTGTTAACAGGGCCATTCTGATTAAATAAGTAGGCGCTATTTTATTTATTTATTGTAGTTTCTTGGTCTTGATGCAATGTTATGAACTAAGGTGTTGCTAATCATATAACTGGACATGTATAGTGATTATTTATTCATTCACTATACATAGTATTGCAATGTATTGCTGCTGTATTATTTAATTATTAATGTCTATAATATAAAAGCCACCATCTGGGCTGAGTAGCTCATGGGTACAGGCTTCCATTCTTCTCAGAGAAAATATTAAATGGAATCAGTCCCTATATGGGTCAGTAGATAGTGTCTGTCCACAACCAGATAAAGTGATTCCAGGGGTTATCAAATGACTCGCTCCTGGAGGTGTCCCTACTACACACTCATAGGGTTCACGTTGGTGTTTATGGCCAAGAAAAATACCCCCGGAGTCACATATTCGAGCTGGTGAGTGGTATGCTAGTTGTATCCATTTCTCCTAGTCCCTAAAGGTTGCTAAAGGTCTATCATAAAGTATTCACAGGGTGGTTTTCACCACCCAAGGGCACACACCCCTTACATCAAGATCTACGGTCCTCACTTTCCTCTATGCCTCGCCTTCACATGCTCTCAGGCCTCCCTTGCCCCCCCTCCCATTCCCTCCTATGCTCGACCTTATCAGCCATAGCATAAGATGTAGAGATTTCTAAACAAGTCCTTGCTATGAAAGTCTCCTCCAAACAGGTCTCGCCTGCTCCTCCAGAACTATCAAGGACAACATTGCACCCCTTGCTCCAGCCTTAAATGATTTATGCAATCACTCCTTTGCCACTGGCTCCTTCACACTACCCCCCTTGTGCACCCTCTCCTTAAAAAGCCTTCTGCCGACCCTTCCGTCCGGATAACTACCACCCAATCTACATTTTCTGCCCTTCCTGTGCAAACTCTTGGAGAAGTTGGTCATCTCCCAACTGATCTAACACACTGAATCTGTTGGTTATCTCCACGACCACCAGTCTGGCTTCAGAGCAGCCAGAGGCATGGAAACTGCTCTGCTGAACACCCATGAAGAGAAGCTCTCAAATCTCAAATCCAATTCTCCCTCTGTTCTCATCCTTTTCGTTTTTTCCTGGCTTTGAGACTGCCACTCATGTCACCCTTATAAATTGGCTCTCGGATACCGCTGACATCACGGTCCTGGCACTGGACTGGTTGACCTCCTTCATATCTGACCGACCTTTACCTGTTCAACTGGGCCCTTTCCTCTCCTCCACCACACTCTACACTCTCCCCTCAGGCCTCTATCTTCTCACTTTGACTCTTAAACATCTACCTTGCTTCTCTGGCCCACTTGATATCCATCTTCTCTCCTTAGATTTGTTCATAGATCTAATGGAGAGCAGGTTACAGCCTCCTTAGAATATTATAAGCAACATCAGGTACTGGAGGATCATATATATCAAAAAAACTAAACCGTGGAGGGACCTTCTAGTAACTCTCTTGTAATGATAACCGCCAATTTAAATTTGGAGTCCACATTCACCCTACTAATTTTAAGGTCATTAGTAACACTTGAAAGCAACCCTCCCTTAGACCTACCCATGGTTTCCTTACTGGTATCATTGTGTATCTGGTTTCTGCCATCACAAATCCAATAGATGCACTAGATCATCTAACACACCATCCTTGATGGTGCCTAGATACAATCTAAAAAGAGCCGGAGGTTTTAGCTTCCCGGTATTAGCCGCCCAGCTATGGAACCCTCTCCCTCAGAACATCCAAACCATTCAAACCTTCAACAAATTCAGAAGCCATGTTATCACATGGATCCTTAACAAAACACAAAACAGCAGCCCCTGATACCACTAATAGCTAGGTGGTCTGCTCAACTAGTATACGTGTCACCCATTCTATACTACTGCTATGACCCAATGTATAATATGTATAATGTTTAATGTAACTATGTACCATTGTAATTTTACAAACTGTATTAATGTTTACAACTGTATATACTATGCCATGTAACCACTTCCAGCCTCAAGCGCCCAATTACATCCGGGTCAGGTACGCGATATAAATGAAATAAACAAACAAACAAACAAATCGATTTTTCAATGGGCCAACTTTTGTGTAGAAAAATTAAGGAGAAGTTCTCGATATTAGTCAAAAAATCGCCATCATTGCCGTAATGTGCATTTCCATGAGTGTTCCAAATAAGAATCCGATTATAGGCACCCAGCTCGTTTTACCTCTTTCGATTGTAGTTACACTGCTTACACTGTTTGCCTCTCTATTAACCTGCTCTCCATTAGATTTACACATCAATGCACTTCTTGTTCCTTCATGATTCTCTGTGACACTTAGTGATAGCTAATTATCTGATGTGTATGCTACTGTCTAATTCAAAGCTATGATGTCAAAAATACATTTAGAAGTACATCTGTGGCTATGTGTGTTAAAGCAAGCGTTGGAGATTAAGAATCCATATAAGGTCATAAAATGGGTGAAACTTCTAGGAATTAGTGATATAAATTACAGACAATAGTAGAACTTGAGTTATTTTAACCCCTGCATGTGAAACACTACAGAACAATAAACAACATGGATATCAAGTCTTAAAAAAGAAAATAGTGTGTTAATAAAGATATTACTGACCTGTGCAAAAAATACTAATTGAAATGAAGTCCCCATATAAAAGAAAAACTATTTCTGTAATGGATAACATTTCATTTGAAATTTAGCAAATGGTAATGTATACCGTACATTATATATAATAATGTAAGCAGACTAAGCATAGATGAAATGTAAGCAAAAAGTGCACTTGACTGTGTATGTGTTTAATAACGGAGTACAGCACAGGGCCAACACGCTTGTCTTGGAAGCAAGACCATGCAGAACAACCGAGGTATGAATCTCGGATCCGCGCTTAGAAATCGAACTCAGGTATGGGATTAAGCGTGTTAGTAAAAACAAATAAATTAAATAAAACAGAGATTAAGAGAAAAGTATAGTTAATGTAGACATGTCCCATTAGTGCAATTGCAAAATAGAAGATCCCCTGCTCAGCTCCTGATGAAGGTCCAAGTTGGGTTAAATTGACCAATCCATGTAGGAATCTTTTTTTCATGGTGTTCTTCTAAGTTATTTTGTGTTCTACTCTTTGGTTATGGAATTACTATTTGTACTAATATCTTTAATATGTGCATAATACTGTTTGAAGAGTGGGGTTAGTTTTAACGTCCTACCTGCTAGACAATAATTACATTTTGCAAAAACGTTTGGTGAATATTTGTATACATTGTTTGTTTCTTCTATTTTGTATCATCAGATTAATTATTATTAATATTTGATAAACCAATACACTTTTTTTTTAACAAATACATTTACATGCTATGCACTATTTATCTAATGGCTCTTTTGTAAAGAGAGTCATCAGTGCACTTGTATAGGTAGTTCTGGGGATGGCTTAATTGTTGATACCTGGGTTGGTGTTGAGATATGTGTATTTTCTAAATTGAAACTATTCTATCATTTTAACAATGTGATAAAGTCTTATGTCTCAGTACCTATGTACATGAGTACATTTCCTAGTAGATACTTTAGAAATCAATTCCGTAGGCTAATGCTTAACCTTTATCTGACTAAAGAAGTGCTTGCTGTGTGGAAAGTCGGTAGAGACAAATACCTTGTCTGTAGGTACTGTAAGAAAGACAATGAGTGTGAAACAATGAAACATATTACATTATTTTGTACAGGATTGACTTCTATAGAATATTTCGGAAACCTGGTTCTTAAAGTGAGCTCTTTAACTCTGGAGGAATGGTGGGTTATTGTAATAAGTAGTGACAATACCCATATGATCTTAGTGATTATGGGGCCGATTCATGGAACAAATGTGCGCCGAAATTTCTGGCGCAAGCTGGCGCAAGTGTGAAAAAGCAAGCGCACTCGCACGCGTGTGATTCATGGAAGGCCCTGCGTGTATTTTTCCCGGGATGTGCGCCAAATCCGTGGGTGGCGCACACGGGCGCACATATTACTGCAACATCCTGAACGCTGTGCGCAACGTGCACAGAGAAAGCACACAACGTGTAGCGCACACACCAAAAAGGGGGCTGAACACGAGCGGAACAAGCGGAATGGGGAACAACGCATACAAATGAGGTTGTAACAGGAGAAGTACTGCTGGGAAACACACAGAACGCCCACACGCATGCGAACTACACGTATTCATGGAATTGAATAGGGGAAAGTAGCGCACGCCAAAAGACACGCACAGGCCTAAACACGTCCGCCACACGAAGGCAGGCGGAAGCATCCACGCGCAGTATAAAAGTGCATGCAAACAACAAACATGTATATACAGCTACGATGAATGTCCCATTTCACGCAGAACTCATCATAGGACACCGCCAGAGGAGGAGAATAGCCAGGCCCGCATTTCTTTTGCCCAGGACCAGCCTTTTTGGGATGCCTGATGACCAGGTCTATGGCAGGTATAGGTTTCCACCTCATATCATCCTAGACCTGGTCCAGGAGTAGTAGGATGACCTCACATAACCCACCTTGTGCTCCCAAGCACTGAGCCCCTTGGAAACGGTGCTCAATGTACTGCATGTCTTGGCCACTGGGTCATTTCAGAGGACCACTGCCATAGTGGGGGGGGGCACACTGCCCACACAGTCATGCTGCCTACACCAGGTCTTGGCAATCATGACTGTATGACCCTCATTCCGCAGGCACATATACATGCGCAGAACACCCTCAGAAAGGCAGGCCATGGTCCAGGACTTTTACAGGGTGGCACAATTCCCCAAAGTGCATGGAGCCCTAGATTGCACCCATGTGGCCCTACATCCACCTAGAGCCACAGAGAATATCCACCGCAACCACAAGCACTGGCATACCATCAATGTGCAGGTTGAATGCGATGCACAGGGGATCATCACCTCTGTCCATGCTAACTATTCTCGGTCCACCCATGACAGTTTCACGTACAGAATGTCTGCCCTGAGCCGAGACCTGGAAGCTGTGAAGCATGGCGACACATGGTTCATAGGTGATTACAAATGCCTGTGCACATGCATGCATGTCACACACAGACAAATACACAAACCAAACTAATGACAACCATTATCACCTCCCCAAGGGACAGTGCATACCCACATGATGACGCCAATACGGAACCCCATCACCCACCCCAGGTAATATACAACGCAGCCCATATTGCAACCTGGGCCATAGTGGAGCGCACATTCGGAGTGCTAAAGTCACGCTTCTGCTCCCTTGACCGCTCTGGCGGGCAGCTACTCCATGCACCCCCAGTAGTATGCAGGATCAATGTGTCAGCATGTGTCCTGCACAATGTTGCAACACAGCGGGGCGTACCGGTGGACATGGTGGTGCACCCTCATCCGCAACCACACGCACAGGCGCTGCGCATGGGAGGGGAAAGGGCACGTGGAGGCTGCACAACTGAGGCACCCCTCACCTTTTGTGGACTCCCAACCATGGCACAGATGTACTAGTACCAATGGGAGGTGCCCACAACAATTGTCCTGGGCAACTTGGGTGAGGGGGGCAAGGTACATAATGCAAACAGCACACCTGTGCTCCTGCAAAGCTGCCTGTGGCCCCTTAGGAAAAATGACAGGTCACGCAATGCTCAGGCATCCCAAAAAAGCAAGAAAAAGAGATACGCAACCCCTGTAGCCCATGTGCATGTAAAAAAACACACGCAGTACGCTGTGGCAGCCAGGAACACAGAAAATGCATACGCGATCAACACGTGTGCTAGTATGACCGAAAAAAAGCGGTATGAGACAAACAGGAACACCGCAGTGTGTCACTCCATATCAAGCTGGCACGCGACAACACACGGAAGACCACAATCCTGCCCAGAAGGCTGAATTACTGCCCCCCAGATCCCAGAGCAGCCTCTGACCAGCCATCTGCTGATGCCTGCCTGCCTGATGCCCCCGTGCCCTGCCATTTGGTGCCTACACATCTGCCATCTGCAGGGGTCCAGTTGCTGTGACCACCCCTGCTGGAACAGAAGAATCCCGACTGGTGTTCCATCACTCCACAGCCCAGCCTCAGGACCCAGTTGCCAAACCACACCTGCCTCGGGGGTTGCCATGTCCGATGCAACACCATCCGGCACCAGTGGCAACCCCCCAACAGAGAGGCAGAAGGCTACCAGCTTCAGTGAAAAGGAAGTTGGTATCCTGGTGGAGTAAGTTCTGGGGCATTATGATGCCCTCTTCACACCATGGTGCGCTGACAAGGAAGGACGGAAGAGGATCTGGAAGGACATAATGGGTGCCATCAACGCAGAGGGGGTGGCAACCCGCAACATCAAACACGTCCAGAAGCGCTAGGAGGACTACGAGTCCAGGACCCTCAAGAAGGCCTGGAGCCTCTTGGACGCAGCGGATGCAGTGGGGCACCGGGTCCAGCTTAACACCCTGCAGATGAGGGTCCTGGAGTGTTTCACCACCAGATCCTCATGATGCAGGCCCATCTGGAGTCGAGCGGTAAGTGCCCATGCATTCACGTTTAAAACAGTGCATGTTGCAGTGTGCTGGTAGTTAGCTACTTGGCTGCATGTGTGACATGGGTCATGTATGGATGCGTGTGTGCAGATACATGATGGTGCTGCATGTTAGTCCAGTCAGGTGTGACCCACATGGATGGTGTATGTGTTACAATGCATCATGCGGAGCAGCATGCGGAATGCACACATGTATGCATGCCTGTGTCTGTACTTGGATATGTTTGGGGTGTGAGAGAAGTGTGCTGCTGGCATGGACATGCATGGTGTACATGTCCATGTGTCTGAGTAGTGTGTGCGCCATGGATGCATGACACATGTCCGTGGCGATGTGTTGATTCACTGATACAGCCTAGTCATCCTTGTATCCACTGCGTCTGTGGGTATACGGGGCCAGATGCATGACCCTCCGGTGATGTGTGTGCATGTGATCAGCATGTCCCATGATGCATGTGAGTATCAGAGAACCATTGGATGTTTCTACAGTGCCTTGGACATGGATGCCAATGATTGTTGCATGTGCCATGCCTGTTTGTGCATGTGTGTTGCCTGCACTGACCCATGTGTTGTGGAGGGACATGATGGAAGTGACGTTTGACTGTGACACTCATGTGCTATTGCTTCCTGTCTAGGGGACTATTGTACAGTACCCTGATGCTTGTGTTCAATGTCTCCCTTTACAAAGCGGTGAGTGAAGAAGAGGGGTGAGAAGGCGCTGTGGAGGAAAGCAGCTGGGATGCCTCCACTGGCCGGCGACGCAAGGCCCAGTCACCCTCCCTGGAAATTCAATCATCCGGGAGTGAGGGGGACTGGTGCCACGTCCGCCACTGCGGCTGCAGCGGAAGGGGCGGGTGAGCCCCCACAGGGGCTTGCGATGGCGGAAGACGGTGCAGAGCCATCCAGGTTGGTGGTGTGTGCAGAGGAGGAGGAGGCCGCTACAGTGCCGCACATGGAGCCTGGTGGGGGGGGTACCACTGGTGGAAGTGGTGCAGTCCAGGGGCAGGGGCAGGAGGCAGCACAGGTCGTGCGGAGGGGACTGTGCATGTCACTGTCCCTGACACTGTGACTGCATCATCATGCACCAGCAGGGAAGCCCCGTACCAGGTCCGTCCGCAGGTAGGGGGGATGTCCACATCATCTGGCACTCCTCTACTTGCGGACGTGGGGACCCGTGACAGGATTGAGTCCGTCCTGATTTGTGTCGCATTGCGCCCACGTGACATTCGTGATGACGTGCTTGCTTCCTAGGGGGACCACGCATGTCATCACAAAGAGCTGTGTGGCAACGTGGCCCAGTTGGGAGGGACCATGATCAGCGGTCTCCTCCATGTGTCGGCCAGTTTTGTGGCCCTCTGCTCCTCTGTGCACACTATGCGCCAGTCGTTCTCCATGCTGTCTTCCGGCCCAGATGCCACCAGGGCCCCTTGTGGTCCTGCCCCAACCAACACAGCCAGCCTGGTGGAGATTCAATCCCTGCCACAGTCGGGAGTCGGAGGTCCGGCAGGGGTGGCCACCCCACCAACTGGACCCCAGCAGATGGAGGATGTGCCAGTACATCGGGCAGGGTACGTGTACGACGATGCCGGGGGATTCCATCAGCCCTGAGGCCGTTGTGGTGGCAGAGGCAATTGCATCGGAGGCAGCAGCAGGCTCAGCGTGGGAGGCATCATGGCTCGGGCCATCAGCACCCCAGGGGAGGCATCGTCCGAGGGGCAGGAGGACCCCGGACTGGAAGTGTCTTCCGTGTGGCAGCAGTTGGGCTGGCAAATAGATGCAGAGAGGTGGCGAGCGGATAGGGCACGGCTCAGGATGGTCAGGATGGAGAACTCCATGCACCGGGCTTTAAGGCAGGTGGAGGGCCTCGAGGAAACTTGCAGGGGGTTGAGGGATTCCATGGCTGCATCCCTGCGAGACTTCGAGGCCAGGGAACATGCCCACCTCCGGAACATCGACGTGGAGTTCGATGATGCCCTGGCCCAGAACATCACTAAATGAGCCGTGGGACTGGCCTGCCGCCTTTGTAAATAGTCATGTAGCTGTAGGTTTCCTTTCTATTTTGTGTTCCTTTGGGGCGCATGGACTATGCCCCGCCTTTTTGTAAATGGTTATTTATTAGGTAGGTTTTTTTGTTAGGTTTCCTTTGGATTGTTGGGCTCGTTGACCCTGGATTTTTAAATTGTATGGACCTAGTTTTACTGTATTTTTTTTACCAGGTTTTTTTTAATGGTTTGCTTTTTTTTGTACTTTGGATTTTGTTTTATGGACGGACGCTTTGGATCCATTTTACTTTGAATTTTATTTATTTCAGCATTCATTTTTTCCCTTTATTTTGGACATCCAGACTTTTATTTTCTATTTATTTTCTCGTGTGATTTTGTTTCATTCAGTTTTGTATATAATACATTTTTATTTTTAAATTAATTTGTGTGGTCTTCTCTCATTGGTTTTGTGCATGCCACAATGTGGGTTTTCTCAGTCATGTGTCCCCATTGTGCTTGTCTGACGGACATGGATTCATGGGCATACTGGTTATTTGGGATCTATCATGACATGGGGATTTCAATGTGAAGTGGATGGAATGCTTGGTTGGGTGTTTGGACTGGTGTGGCCTGGGGTGGGAATTGGGTGGCCATAAGGGCCATGGCTCTGGATTGCGATGATGTGTTGGGTGGGGGACATGAGTCGGGGCCTGCTGGCAGGTTGCCGTCACTGGGGGTGGGGTGGGGGACATGAGTCGGGGCCTGCTAGCAGGTTGCCGTCACTGGGGTCGGGGGACATGAGTCGGGGCCTGCTGAAGGTTGCCGTCACTGGGGGTGGGGAGGGGGACATGAGTCACAGCCTGCTGCCAGGTTGCCGTCACTGGGGGTGAGGGACATGAGTCAGGCCTGCTGGCAGGTTGCCGTCACTGGGGGCGGGGTGGGGGACATGAGTCGGGGCCTGCTGGCAGGTTGCCGTCACTGGGGGTGGGGTGGGGTGACATGTGTCGGGGCTCCCAAGTGCATGGTGCCATTTGGGCTGCCTGCAGCTCATGGTCTGGGGTCATTGGCTGCCTGCGGAGCATGCCCAGGGTGGATGGGCTGCCTGGCGGGGCATGGTCAGGGTGGATGGGCTGCCTGTGGGGCATGCCCAGGTTGGATGGGCTGCCTGCGAGGCATGCCCAGGGTGAATGGGCTGCCTGCAGGGCATGGGGAGGGTGGGATGGTCTGCTTGCGGGGCATGGTCAGGGTGGATGGGCTGCCTGTGGGGCATGCCCAGGTTGGATGGGCTGCTAGCGGGGCATGGTCAGGGTGGATGGGCAGCCTGCAGGGCATGGGGAGCATGGATGGTCTGCTTGCATGTATACTGGGGGTGCGCGTGGAGTTTTACATGCGATTGGCCTGGTGCGAGCGGGGCACGTGTATTCCGGGGGTGCACGTGGTTGGGCTGCCTGCGGGGCATGCCCAGCGTGGAAGGGCTGCCTGTGGGGCATGCCCAGGGTGGATGGGCTGCCTGCAGGGCATGGGGAGGGTGGATGGTTTGCTTGCGGGGCATGGTCAGGGTGGATGGCTGCCTGTGGGGCATGCCCAGGGTGGATGGGCTGCTGCGGGGCATTCCCAGGGAGGATGGGCTGCCTGCAGGGCATGGGAAGCGTGGATGGTTTGCATGCGTGTATACTGGGAATGCGCGTGGAGTTTTACACGCGATTTTGCTGGCGTGAGCGGGGTACATGTATTCAGAGGGGTGTGTGGGGATTTTTCCACGTGATTGCCCTGGTGCGGTCATGCTACGTGTATTCCGGGGGTGCGTGTGGTGTTTTACACGCGATTGGCCTGGTGCGAGCAGGGTACGTGTATTCCAGGGGTGCGTGTGGAGTTTTACACGCGATTTTGCTGGTGCAAGCTGGGTACATGTTTCCAGGGGGTGCACGTGGAGTTTTACATGCGATTTCGTTGGCGCGAGCGGGCTTCGCGTATTGCGAGGGGTGCGCAGGGATTTTTCCACGCGATTGGCCTGGTGCAGGCAGGGAACGTGTATTCTGGGGGTGCATGTGGAGTTTTACACACGATTTCACTGGCGCGAGCGGGGTACGCATATTCCGAGCGGTGCGCAGGGAGATTTTGCACCATGTACTGGATTTGTGCAATGTTTTTGGCACACGGGGCGGGGTTGGGGGCGTAACTGGCACTGCTGCAGGATCGCTGCGCCACCCTGCGCCACAGCTGATTATGGATGTTAGTATCCATGAATATGCTGTTCGTCAAAATGGGTTTAGGCACACACGGCTGGCGGAGACTGGCGCACGCTCCCTCTGTGCGTCAACCGCGTGCGCCACTTGTGCGCTTAATTCTATGAATTACTGCTTATAACTTTTTTTGAAAACAGTATTTTGGATGAATTATAGGGTTGAGTACTTTAAATTAGATGATGATATGAAATGTAAGAGATGGAGATTATAGAATACATTTTATTCCTTTGGCACTTTTTGTTTTTATTCTATTTGTGATTTAAATTTATCTGATGTCTGCTACTATTACTTTAATTATATACATTAAAGATTGTTCTGTTTTTTTATTTTAGTGATTTTAGAAATTGCTAAAGGTTTGTAATAAACCAAATGCAAATAAAAATAAAACATACAAAAATAAAAATATGTGTATTTTTGAGGAACCATGGAGATTGCTCTGAGGATAAACTTATAATTTTGAAAATAAATACAAATAAATAGGCAACGATTTATCAAGAAATATCACTTAGAAAAAGTGCATTGAAACTAAGAAAAAAGAACAGAATACCAACAAGAACTCATTATCGATATCAAAGAAAAAGTTAAAAGTCAACAAGTACAGTTCATAATTAAACATGCCAATTAAAACTACCTACACCATTCTCTGGTATCTCCTTGTAGGATAACTGAATGAATGGCAGGAGAATATCCAACTTTTTCATTAGGGTCTCTTCCAAACCACCTATTATGTGTTTTAGTGTTTTGTTGAACCGGTCAACAATCCCATTTGTCATTGGGTGAAAAGCTTAGGAGAACTTATAAGTTGCTCCACACTCATCCTAGTTGGACCTCAAATACACAGATATGAAGCTGAACCCCCTGTCAGAAATAATTCCTTAAGGAATCCTACTTGAGAGAATGTACCTATGAGGGTCTTGCCACCATAGGGGCTTTGATGCACTTCAAAAGTACAGACTCTAGGTACTGGGTGACATGGCCTACCAGCCAAGAGGTACCATGTTCCTTGAGGAGGTCTGATGATCATAAGGAACCTCAATGTCCAAACCTGTTCTTTTGAAAAAGACTGGTAATGAAAATAGGGGGGGGGGGTGCTTTGTGGTCCAACCAGATTTACAGTATGCTTGTGTTGCAGGTACTGACAAACTCGTTCATTTCATTTCCCATCCGGGCCAAGTTAAAAAATGTCAGACAGCATGTCAGCTGTCTTTGCCATGCTGCCCATGCCCAAGTGACTTGCCAAAGGAATGCTGTGAGTCAAGTCCAGTAGGAACCTTTTGTGGCACCTGGGCACACCCAACCTCCAGTTTGCCCCTGTCTTAGAATTCCTGTGCTCAATCTACATGTGACCATTCCCCCAGTACACCCTGAACTTTCCAGGGGCTTCCCTCTGAGTTTGTTTCTCTGCCTGTTGACTCAGATCTTCGTAGGTGGGGCTGGCACGCTGTGCGTGGCAATGGCCAGCCTGATTGGACCTCCAGCTGTGGACAAATCACTGATTCCAGTGCCACTGCAGTGGGCACCTCACTGGCACTAGGCCTCCTCTGGCAAAAGCACCTGTCTTTGTGGACTCTCAATCTGGACTGGTCAGTACTGGCAGGGCCAGTATTTCAACATCTCATGGAAGTGCCCTTGGACCCATGGCTGCCTGGAATGCTTCTTGTGCTGCGTCCTTGGCGCTAGATCTAATGGCCACGGTAATGATTTATTCGTCAGGCAGGTCATACACTATCAGACAGTCCACTTGTCCTGACCTTGACTGTGAAGCAGAGTTGAGAGGTTTGACCTCGCCAACTGAACTCAACAGTGAGCATTGGGTAAGGCAATCAACCTCCCTATCTTGTTTGTCAGGACAAGATGTGATCTAGTCCTCCTGCACCCACAGTCATCATGGGACATTGATACTCACAGCATTATCACAAAATGCTGGGACACTGCTTCATGTTTTGAATACCTGATCCAAGAATATCTATGTATCTGCAGGAAGCCAGGAGACTCAGTACCTGTCTCACTCAGAGACAAGAGGGTACATTGGAACAGCCCCTAGAATAGTGGGAATTCTATGATGCCCAAACTGACTACCTCTTCCTCCTACCTCCTTCATGTGGGTAGCATGAACTTCAACTCACTTGGGACGACCTTGCACGCAGGATCCACTGTCCTACGTCTCAGGTCTCCAAACACAATTCAAACTTGTGGGGTCATGAATGGAGGTGCCCCCGTGGTCAGTATGCCCCCATTCTTCCTTTCTTCAGGAGCAGATGATGCATGTATACTCACATTGTTTGGGACATATTTAAGCAGGTGGGTAAGAATCTTTGTCCCTACTATTAATTGGTTTATTTATATCAATCCCCAAGTCATCAAGTTTGGATGTTATCGGTAGAGCCTTTTTCTGGGCTTGAGTACTCACATACCTGTCGTTCACATTTGCAAGCACCCTGGGATCTGTGAGAGACTTGTCCACTAAATGCTGGTGTAATTCCATTCCACATTTTTTAAAGACATTCTCGCATGCAACCAACTTAAACATGCCCTTAAATGTCTCAAATGTGTTCCTGTGACCCATCAACTCAGATATTGATGTGCAAATGCCTCAAAGGTGTGTCTACTCTCTCTGCAGATTTGAAGTACTATTCTGGATTTTTGCAGAACTTCCTGAGGAGGTAGCATTGATTTTGGTAACAATGTGCCTTTCCGCAGGAGTCAACTGAATTATCACATCAGTACCAACTGTCAGAAGACAGTACATATGGGCTGCACCCTAGTGGAAACCTAACTACAGCTTTTTGAACCAGTCAAACATATATTTTCCCTCCTCATAAGGTTTAGTCCTTAGGGAGGTGGTGCTTAGGCTTTCCTTGTGAGCCACCACTGGAGAACCGCCCTACCCAATGGAAGCTTTGCTGGCCTCCTTCTTGGCCTCAACTCCGTCGTGCGCAGCATCACAAAATTCCTCTGACTCCTCTCTGATAGCGCTTCTGCAGACTTCTGCTTCTGGTCTGCTGAAGTGGCATCTTCCATGTGCTTTCCCTCAACCAGGGCAACTCTCCTTTCATCCAGGTGGTACGTTATATCAGTTATGTCATCCCCAGTTAGCCTCTCCTGGGACATAAAAGAAGCTTGAGACATGGCTGATGGACGTGATCGAACTGATGGATGTGAATTGTGGGATGCTTGGGTCCTTTGGGACACCAAACTATGCACTTTCTACGAGATGGCCTAGGATGAATGTCAGGGAGTTAGGACTAGGAGAACGAAGAAGCGCCAGGATGAAGGAGAGGGATTTTGATGTTGGAATAGGATGAAATGAACTGGGATGAGAGAAGAAGGCATAGGAGAAGGACTAGGACAAATGAGAAGGCTAGGAAGAATTAAAAGAACTAGGTGAAAAGAGACTAATAAAGGAAGAGACCGACTAGAATTATGGGTGAGAAGTATGATGGTGTACTAGGAGAAGTTTTATGGAGAAAGACTAGGTTGAAGGGCTGAAACAGAATTAGGATAAAGTACTAGGACTAGGACAAAATACTAGAACAAAACTAGGACTTGGAAGAACTAGGACTAGAACAAAAGACTAGGACTAAAGACAAAACACAAAGACACAGATAAAGGAGAGAGAATATGACAATTGAAAATGACTAGGACTGAGGACGAGGGTGAAAGAGGACTAGGATTCATGTGAACAACCGGGCTGTAAGACTAGGATGAAGGAACATGAGCAGCATGATTGACTCTTATCAAGGACGAAGGACCAGGAAGAAGGAGATGGGCTAGAGAAAAGAAAAGGGAATTTATTAAGGATCTTGACTAGGACAAATTATTATTTTTATTTTTGTTATTGTTTTTAGCTGAATTATTCAACTTTTACAATTTCATTTATCACATATATTAAGTAACAAAAATGAAATACATTCTTACAGTTGCAACAAGGATAAGAGCAAGAAAGAATGAATGGTCAAAACTTGGATGATAATTAAAAGGAAAGCCAACAAAAGAAAAAAGAAAAAAAAATTACTACAATAAAACATCTTTCTATACATCAAAGCATTAAGAAGTACTGATAGGACAGAGAATAATAAAGAAAGGTAAAACAATCTGATCATTAAAGACCATTATCTACAAAACCACTAGCAGTCAGCTTCCATCAGTAAATGATTCAGCAATTAGATGTGATTTCATTTTACTAGTTTAAAATGCAAATAATTGATTTTTAGCGCTCGCAGGAAATTAATAGTTCCAATTCTAAGAGATACCAAAAGTCCTGAGAATATAATTTCCCACATATGATCAGTTGATAATTCTCTATACATCATTAAAAATCTTCCAAGAAACTGTGTACGTTGGTTACTTTGATTTTTACTTTATTAAGTGTTTCAAAGTCTCTATTTCACCTGTGATGTTGCAAAATCGACAAGTAGGAGTACTAAATACCATTGTTTTTCGTCTATGTTGTATTTGCTTGGTAAACGCATAAAGACGGCTCCATGCTGAACAGATGGGGAGCACTCCAAATATTTTTCCAGATGACTATATTTCTTATGTGTATATGGTAGGTTATACAAATCTTGCATTTATGCCTAGTCTGGATCCAATCTAATTGCAATAATAAAGTCTTTGCATTGGTGGGATTGAGCAACAGAGTGCCAAGTGATATATTAACATCGGTTAGAGCATGAGTGGCGGTCAGTCGCCATCTCCTGACAAACAGATCATGGGATCGAAACATATGCCGAGCCAAAGTACCTATAAGTACAGTTGAATCAATTGCCAAAAGGCACTTTCTAAAGAGTGCAATGACCTGCCAAATATAACGTGCATATAGTGAGATACGTCCCAGTTCGTGTCTAATCATTACACCTGGGACATGTTTCCAGAATCTGAATTCCAGCTTATTCCACATCGTTTCAGTGGTGGGGTTTTTTGTTTCAGCACTATATAAAATTATGGGAGCTGTTTTCTGCAAAAAGTATGTCAGCGTAGACAGAAGGGAGAACTTCCCATATTTGCCATCAATAATTATAGCCTGAGACATAGATCTAATCAGTTTTAGTTCCAAGCATTGAAAGTGGCCTTTATCATGTGCTTTGTTCGCTACAGTTATACCCATATATATATATATATATATATATATATATATATATATATATATATATATATATATATATATATATGCATATATTATATATATATAATGATGTACCTGTTCCAGCCCTTGCCCTGTAATGTCCACTGATATTTCTTTTTAGATTTGTAGTTTTTCTTGTGACAAGTTAAGACTTTGGTCAAATTGATGGTCAAACACTTCTCCATTACATATCTAGACAGCGCATCCAACATTCTCTGCAAACCCTGCGGTGATTTCGAAATTAAAACAAGATCATCCACATACAGAATGGCAGATATTGATCTAGCAGCCAACTTGGGCGCATCAGCCAAGATGTCCACAATAGAGTCTCCAACATCAGAGATAAAGAAATTGAAGAGGGCAGAGGCAAGGACACATCCCTGCCTCACCCCCTTCATGTCTCAATATCTGCGTTCAGTGTACCGTGTAGATCTAATCTGACCTGAATGTTGGTGTTTGTATGCAGGTCTTTAATTAATTGGACCAAATGCATAGGACATACAGCTTCAATCAACTTCTCAATGAGAAGTTCTCTGGAAACAGAGTCGAACACTGCCTTGAGGTCAACAAAAATCATGTAAAGTGACTGATTCAACGGAAGATAATGAGAGACAAGGGCCTTAATGGTAAGTAAATTAATGGACGTGCCCATTTCCACTATGAACCCTGTTTGAAACGGGTCACCTTGAGAATGTTTTTAGGACCACGCATTAAATTCCCTCAGAATGCATCGAGAGAAGAGCTTGCCCGGTGCGTCAAGAAGGGCGATCGGCTTGTAGTTTGAGGGGCATGCCCGATAGCGGCTCTTGAATATTGGAACGACCACCGAGCTTCTCCTTGACTCAGGAATACAGTTGGACTTAGTAATTTTTTGGAAAAGGTTGTAGAGAATTTGAGTCCATTTCTGTGGATGTTGCTTGAAGACCCAATTGCTCAACCGCTGGAGCCCGCAAACTGCTAGATTTGTTTATAAAGAATGGAATATCTTCTCTGGTTATTTGCACATTTCTGTAACTATGTTTGGGATTATTGTTGCTCATTATCTGTCCTTCCGGTGGTGCATACATCCTTAAGAAATATTCTCGCCATTGAAACTCTGTTACCCCATTTATCTGTATTGACAATTGTTTGGGAGCAATTGGCATTGTTTAGTAAAGTCCATGTATCAGATGTATTTTTGCTTCGAATGGCTCTCAGCATATCCTCACCATCATGTTGATATAATGTACTCCTATACATGCATAACCAGTTTCTATATTTGCATTTCAATGATGATCCAAGGAGAAGGTGTCGCGAGGTAAGAGGAGCAAGGCGAGCCAGTTTAAGTTCTCTATGCAGGGTCATCTTGTGCACCTTGACCTCAACATCAAAATTGTGTTTGTTTTTGGGCACCGTATATGGGAACTTGCAGGTTGAAACTTGATAGATTTGGAGAGTTTTAGTGTATTGTTCATTTCTCCACCCATTCTGTAACTGATTATCTAACATTGTTTCATTCCACTTAAAACGGTTGCCAGCGTTGTTAATGTTGATGAGATGATTCTACAAATAGAACACTTGGGCAAGAATCAATAGGATCAACAAACCATTTTATAGCTAATAGGTTGTGATCACTAGACGTTTGAGAAACTATCTCAAAATCACTAATGTGGCTGAATGTTACGCTATCCGTAAATATATAGTCTATAATGGACTCAAACTTGTTCCTACGCCAGGTGCTTCTAGGTGGAATATCCTTCTGTATTTCTCTTAAGTTTTTCATTATTTAACCCAAGAAGAAGCACATTTTGGTCACCAACCAGTATTAGATTAGTAATATCTCGCGTGAACCACAATGTCTAGAAGTGATTCTAGGTCACCAAAAAAACACTATCAGCAACGGCAACAGGATTACGGTATGCGTTGAATAACGCTATGTTGTACTTAAAAGACGTAATTCTGACCAATTGCGTATTAAGGTTGGGTGTCAACCATGGGAATACCTGTAGGCCCTCCTGATGATCCACCACCACCATTAGACCTGAGGACGCTCTGCCCTCTGCATTGGATTTCACCGGATGTAAACTAATCTCATATCCATTCCAAACAGGCATCATAACTAACCAAGTCTCTTGAAAAGCAAGTATCTGGAATGGCGATAAGATATTGGAGGTGGATTCAGTTAAATGCGAAGATCCACAAGTGTTCCAACTGACTACACTCATTTTTTTATTACTGTTTTTACTAGGTAGTTACAGGTTAGCAGGAGGATGATGGATTGGGCCATTATAAAAGGCACCAGATAACTGTGATTCGTAGCCCTTAGATCTGTTGACACTTGATCCTACATTTTGAGTTCCAGAGGGCCTCTGGTACCTCCTTAACAGCTACATTGGACGAAATCCATATTCTCACTATGGATAAGTCCCGGTCATTGAGCTATGTCATTGGTGTTTATGTCTTGCAGACTTGAGACGGCTTCAAAAATTGCCAGGATTGAGGCTCTATTCAGATCATTCAGAGGGAAAGAGGCCGCACAACACTTCAATATGAAGCAGTGCACAGCTTGAGACATTTTCCTCAAGGATGTTCCTTTGTAATCAGCACTGATTGATTTACTATTGGAGACCACATTTGTAACATTACTATGCTGGTTGTGTTTGTCATTGTGCGCATGATGGTCACCTCTTTGTGTACTGTGCGTTTGACTCGCACCTTCATCTCTGTTAACGATCTGGTTTTTGGAGACCATTATATCTCTAAAAGTAGAGTGTATTATCTCTCTGATATGTGGTAGCAAACTTTTAGTTATATCAGACTCACGGATGGGTTCTTGTATTTTAGTTACAGCTGGCGGGATACTGCTTGTTGTATCTTGACTTGCCACAGTTGTACAGGGTGTGCACTGATTATTTTCTCAGAATTATTTTTGTTTGGACTGTCCACTACAGGCAAGGTCACATTTGATTCAACCTGCTTGAGTTTTTGGGGTTGATCACCTCCTGCTAATGCTGTAATTAATGCATTAAGTGGTGCATAGTCAGGAGACCCGCTCTCTTACAACGAACAATCTAAGTTCTTTCTTTTTGCATGTCTACACAAATTTTTAGATGACGGTGGGAGTGCGTCAGAATTGCCTCTCGCTCGAACACCTCCAACAAAATTTTGTACCTGATTTTACAAAATGTGGGTACTTTTTGGGGATGTTGTTCTTTGTCAGTTTATTAGGCCTGCCTTTCAATTTCCTAATAGATTTAAAGTGAAACATGTTGTAGGTCGATACTGGTGACTTATCTACTGAATTATTCAGTTCAGGAGGCAGTGTAATAATAGGTTGTTGAACGTCAGAGTTCACCATCAAGCTTGCGGTGGCAACTCTTGTACCATTGCTGCCTCTCGATTCTTGACAGAAACTGAACTAGAGTCAGGAATATGAACAATAGATCTGTCCAAACAAGGTGTGTCAGAAGAAATGCGAGGCCTGATGACTAAGGGAAAAGTAGGTAAAGTACTCCCAATAAAAGCTTAGGGAACAGATGATGTTACTTTACATAAATTATCACTAACGGCAGGAGAAGCTTCTTCCCTCAGGTCTTGCTTTTCTTTTCTTTTAATCTCAATACTCTTCATCCATACCATCAGGTCATCAATCTGTTTAGATTGATGGCTGATTTTTTCTTCTATGCTATCAAACAACTTTAGTAGCGATGAGGCTGAGGTGCTAATCGCAGTCAGGGTAATCTGCAACAATGGCGACAGCTCTCGGCTGCCCCCAGCTACCTCATTCGGATTATTATAGGGTGAGGAGATATGCTGAGGCTGTCTTGGAGTGGTATGGATGTAAGACATTAGTAATCGTTTGATTTGCTGGCTCGAAGAGACTGTTGGAATGATTGGATGAATGTGCTCTTTTATCTGCGCAATTGGGCGGTGAAAAACATTTTGGGACTCCAATAGGAGATTGATTTAACTCCTTATCAACGTCACAGAAATTCCACATCACACACAGATTCTGCATCAAATACATCAGGAGCAATCTTTTTAAGACCTTCATCATTCAAAACGGAAATATTCAGATTTTCCTCAGCACATGCCTTATGATTTTCACGGTCAGTTAAAGGCTAGCTGATCAAATCAACAGTAGGCAGCAGAGAATCACCCCCGGCCGACGAACCATTCTCCCCAGACATATATAGCGTATCAGTTATTTACTTGTTATGAGTATTTACCTGTGGGTTTGAAAGGCTCGCAGGCCGGGAGTGACCAACGATCTCTGCCACTGCAGCACCATGAATGAAGCAACCCAGAATTGGGGAGGACTATGTTCTATAGTAAATGTTCATGTTCCAGCATTTGTGATTCCTAAAAGTGACTTGAACATTGGCGAGTTTCCAAAAGCAGATGCTCATTTACGGAAGAAGAGATCTGTGGAGCTGACACATTGAATGAAGAGAGATAATTATTTCTCTGCTAAGTCAATAGAAGCTTTTGCTTCCATTCCATATGGACACAGATTATTCAATCAGACTTCATCGATATTCATTATAATCATTATGCCTAGGATCCAGACAGCAGCAAATACTAAGTGGCTACAAATAACCAGATGGTAGTTGTTGTAGACAATCAACACTACCATAAATATATAAATGTATTGTTGTTTACAGTTCATAGACCTTTTACAACATCATGAATACATATAAAAATGTACACTTAATTACTTTATACATACAATCAGTTGACAGTCATCAATTCTTCAAACGTCACCATAACAATTAATACATTCCCCATATTTTCCACTTTAAAACCTCATTGTACAAACATATTAACTTAAATTCATAGATTCAACATCATTGATACCATAAACTCTGAGCTCAATTACTCTCTTCTATCTCTAAAATCAATACACAATTCTATTTCACGTTAATCATAAACTTCATTAGCATTTCCATATAACTCCATATTCTTCATAGGTTGAATGTTACCTATAGCTACTACTTCATCACATGCATATTAATAGTGCCAGATAAGCAAGTATCGTTCTGTCTACTCAACTAATCTTAATCATTGACATTGTTATCTGCCAGATATTATATCAAGCAATAATCATTGCTTGAGAAGAGGTGTTTAAGCGGTAGTTCCAGAAATGCACAAAATCATAACGATGATAATAATACTCATACCTACATCTATAAACCGCATCCAACATTGGACATTCAGTCAAAATGTGTATCACTCTGCATCTCGCATATCCGACACACGCGCTGGTGGGAAGCCAGTTTCCAAATAGAACCATAGGTGGTTCTTTCCGGCAATAGATTCAATCTCATTAATAGTCTGAATCTGTGGACTTTGGGGCATGGACACATTATCAAATAAAGCTGGGCCGACATGTACGTATAGACAATGCCTTCTAGATACTTATAATTATGAAGGCCGCTCAAATGACTAAAATTGTGCATTCAGTCTTTCGTCTTAGCTTGGTTTTTAAAAGCATGTTTAATACTCGTGTAGTTTCCACAAGCATTAAAGTGACCAATTCAATTCATCATAGGAAATCATACACAAAGCATAAAAGGGATTCAATGCTATCAAGGAAGAGCGAGAGCCATGCGACTGATGACTCTTCCCAACAGATACGTCTTGGACACGATAAGAGCCATGGATGGAGGTGTTCGTGCCAAACTTGGAAAATCATGTTGCATTTTTATACCTTCCCATGATGACGAGAATGGCACCTTGACAGAGGCCATAGAGATGCTGTTGAAGCTACACATCCAGATGGTAGATGAAGTGGAATATATTTATGATGACAGTTGGTTTGCATCACTCTTTTTGTGGGTTCCACAATGGATGGCAGATATGTTCAAATTCCTTGGAGCCCTGAGAGTGATGCTGTTGCTTGGATTCTGGGTAATCAGATTGGCTATCTCACAATGCAAGAAGACTGCAAATAAAGCAATAGGAATGAAGATTCTAAAGAAATTAAAGAGATAGCAGATGACGAAATCAGAGACTATGTGAAAGCCAGCATCCATGCACCTGAGGGAACAAACTTCCTTTACCCAAAGAACCATAAGAGGTATATGGGCAAGTGGATCTACTGCAGTCCAAGTGGACAGTGCATGCTTATGACATGGAACAAGGATGAGTATGTGAAATCAGCTGGATGCCTGAAAGGAGTAATACAACTATGGGTCACTAAGAAAAATTTCTTCAGACTAGGATGTCTAGATGTGAAGGATGATGGGAGAGTAGTCAATGAACCGCACAGATGGGGGAGTGCAGAGAAGGAGCCAAGTACCCCCACCTCAAGCATCACTCTCATGTTGCCTACATGTTGCAACCAGAGTGTGACATACATGCAGTGCCAGTGAAGATACCAATACCAAGGAAAATCCTGGAAGCAAGGTTCCCATTGAGAAATCCATACCTGAATACACAATAATATGATGTCCGTTTGAATGAAATCCTGGAAGAAGTGGCAAAAGTGAGCAAAGGGACGTGTGGTGATGTCATACGAGGCAGGGCTGACATACCCAGAAGAGATGAAGAGGCAAGAGAACATACATTTTCTATAGTTGATAAAATAGTATCGAAGATAAGCACCATTTCGAGATCGAGATTAAGATACAGATACAGAAAAGATGAAGACATTAAGTCATTTTACATGTGTACAGATGCAAAGAAATGCAAGCAGGCAAAGTATTCTTAAGGTTAGCTATGTATTTAATAGATTGCAGCATGCACCAACATATTTACATATATATAGGATTGAATGAACTATGAATGATTCCACTATGCATTTTAGCAGAGCTGGTACCAGAAAAAGGAAGGCTTTTCCAGTGTGCCACAGAATAAAAGCAATTGAATTACAAGGATGTGAAAGAAAAAAACCCTTTTCAGAGGAGGGGATAAAGAACAGTGAAGACGTCAGGGATTCATTATATATTATTATTGTAAATGCAGCAGAACTCTAAAACATGGTCTTCAGTTACATGGATGAGTGAAAATAGATAATCATGATGTGCTACACCAAGTCCAGGAGACAGAGTATGCTATACTCCCTCTTATTCTCAGGCACAAAGGACAAACTCAAAGCCAATCTTCAAAGGGCTACTTGACTGGCAGACAGCAGAGTGATGATGTATAGTAGGCTAATTGGTAGGAAGCTATAGTCAAGACCAACCCACCAGCACCTAGATGGTAGCCTGCATGCTGCTGGCATATGTGGAAAAGTATTGACGGATGTAAGGGTTCCAACCAATTATATAGGGCCACATAGTAAAGAGCCCTATAGTTTGTGTAACCAATGGGGCATTGTGTATTTGATGACGTTCTTAGTGACCTGTACTAGAGGAAGGCTTAGTTTCCCCACCTGATGTTAGAGACCCTATCACTCTCTTAGACAAGTATGAAACGTATACCTAGATGTTCCCTCTAACCCTATCACTTTCTCCAATAGGATTTTGTAGTTTGCCACGTAGGATGACATCAGCAATTACACGTTTTTACTATACAACATGCATTTTTATGAAACTTGTTGAGCGAGAAGATCGAGAAAAATTGTGGATGTTTTTTTTATTTATTATTATTTTATTTATAGTGTATTTGGTTAATTAAAACCTTAAACACTAGCAAAAAGAACATATCAATATCAGTACAAATACTTAAGCAATCTTAAAAAATAAGTAGAGCTCACAAACTTTAGCATCATCAATGGAATGTGACAAAACACATTGTTTCCTGATTAAAAACCTAAAACAAATGCAGCACCAATTAATAACAGTACATTTAAAAGGAGAGATTCCCTCCTTATACACAGTAAAATAATTCAATTAGCTTTGTCAACACTCCAAATCATCTATTTACATATCTTCCCATTCTAAAAAAATCCTTTTCCATACATAAAATGCGGCTCCAACATATACATAGGTACTGCCATATAAATTAAAGACCAAAACTGGTCTGAAAGGATCATTCTTCTATCCGAGAACAAGTCTCTATATCCGGCACAACACCATCCATCCAGTTTGATGCACGCTGTTAACAAATGTCTGGCAGTCTCCACCTCCAAATAACAAAACCTACACAGTCGTTTCCGTCGGGGGATGCCACTCCATATACCTACATATTCGTAACAGTGCAACGTATTGAATCATAACAGCAGAATACGCCTCCTGAATTCCCTGTTCCTAATCTTCCAAATATAGCTGCAGGGTTTATTGGGGACTATCCCCTGTAACCAATATGTTTCAAATCTCCTTTTGTTTTTGCTAAGCAATCCATATTGTTAATGAGGTCCCATTGAGCAGCTATCTTTTTGAGCCAGTTGCCCCAGCTCTTTATGCTCTCCCCTTCTTTAGGTCAACCCAGATTGATCTCATTAAGACACTTAAGTGAAATATCTATTAAATCCTTCAAAAACTCATTTTTTTGATCAGGGATGAGTGCTTGTTTCCCAATAGCATTTATCAAACTATCATCTCTATTGGTCTCTAGAGTATTTCTTATATATAATTTGCAGCATCTAACTTTCCATAAAGTCAAGCAAGGAGATGAGTCCCCGTTCACACCTAATAGCCTAAATAGGTGTAGCTTTGCCTAGGTGTAAAGCTGATTTCCAAATCTTTCCCTCAATCTTTCCTATATTGCCAACAGATTTAGCTGCCACCGTCTCTAGAGCATATACAGCTCCAGGGATGATGCAAGTCCAACATATCTCCAGAAGACCTTGCACTGAGTGCCCCCCCTTCGTAACAATGTAGTTTTTCATGACATTCCACTTATTAAGGTTTTTTTTCTCTATTACACCAATATAGTGGTCCCTGGGGGGTTGCTCCTGATAGGCATCTCCTAAGGGTAACACTCTACCACTTCTATTTCCAGTGTACCCAATTTCCATCTCTATTTGACCCTCCCTTTCCACCAAAAATCACTATATTTGTCTTAACCAAGTTGATACTTAAATACTCTCCTTCGCGTAACTATTAATTTCATATGGCAACCTCTGAAGGCCTAGTGGGGTTTTATCAATAGTGATAGTGTTGTCTGCATAAGACATCCATCAGACATGGATATCTCCGATCTTAGAAGGAAAGTGATCAATATTCTCAAAACAGTCTTCCATGTCTGACACATAAAGATGATATGATGTGGAAGAAGTCACAAAGCCCTGTTTAAGGCGTATATTGGGTTTACTGGGGTCAGATCTTTCCAGTCCCTTTTTCACACACATGACCACTGATGTTTCCCTATACATTTCTTTTAGAAAATGCAATACCAAGGGGCAGATTTTCCATCTTTCTAATTTTTCCCGCAATGAAATTCTCTCTACACAGTCGAAAGCTCTAGAGAAGTCTATACAGCAGGTATAAAGTTTAGTCTTCTTTCTATGTGCCTCAGCGGTGATGTAATTTGAGGCTACCATATTATCAGTGGTGTGAAACCCTGCTCTGAACCCTGTTTGTAAAGGTGGAATGGGTTTATTGTCTCTGTTCCAAGTGTTTATAATCTGCAAGAACAAAGAGCAGAAGATCTTGCAGCTAGAATGTGCCGTAGCTAATAGTCTATAATTTTTAGAGCAGGTTCTGCCCCCTTTTTTACAGATGGGAATAAAGATAGCTTTTCTCCAACTATCTGGTATCTTTCCGTTTTTCCAAACCCATGTGTAGCAGTCCAATAAAATAGACACCCACTTTACTGGGTTACGTTTAAGGACTATGTTGGCTAACATATTGTCTCGGGAGGATAGCTCAACGGCAACGTGCTTGCCTTGGAAGCAAGATGACACGGTGCAACATGGGTTCGAACCCCGGGTCCATGCTTAGAAACCTCTGGGTATTAAGCGCGTTATAAATAACCTATCCTATCATGACATGGAGCCCTCTAGGGTTTCATATTCTTAATGATCTTAAGCATATCCCCTAATCCAAATGAGAAGATCTTTCCATTTATCACCCATTTGATCTCTACAAGTGGAGTGTCATTTACAAAATAAAGAATGACTATATATTCTATCCACTCATCCAGGGGTATAACAATAAAATCTGTATGATCCTCTTCAATCTTCAATCGTATGCTGCCTATAAAGGTATCAACATATTTTTTGTGTCAAGGGTCCTGCAAAGCTTAAACACTATTCTCCAGTTAACGGTATTTAAATTATTCGTATACCCCCTGATCCAGTTCTTGAATCTCATTCGCAGCCTAGGTATACTCTTATGCCATGCATTCTCATTTATGGTAACTTCCCCCTTAAGGATTTTTATTTCTCTCTTTAGCTCTTTCTTTTTTATTTCTATATGACAATCGAAAGGGATTTTTATGTATTCCCCCCATTCTTTTATTAATGGAGATTCTGATGGGTCATTTTGATCATACCCAAAAGGTCTCCCATAACCTTGCTTCCATTCATTGTCATTTCTTGCCCGCTAATAGGGAGAATATTAAACATTTTATCAAAGTTTACCAGGTTGGATTCAGTCCAACATATCCTATTCCTACTCCCATATGTTTGAATATTTACAACTTTCCCCACATTGCTCTTCTTCAGCGGGTGGGCATACCAAGTGCATTTGAGTATCATATGAACACTATGGGTGGTTGGCACAATTTTGAATCCTTTAATCCGTTTGCTTAGACCACTGTTTACAAAGACATAATCAAATCGGTGTGAAACCATACTATTGTTCCATGTTGGGAAACAATCTCCCCCCAACCCAGGTTCTAGAAAATGTAATCCTTGGTTATCTAATAAGTTTAGCCAGGTGACTCCGTTATAGACGTATCTTTTTTTTTTTTTTTGGTTTTATGCCCAAACCCTAAGGTATCACGGCATAGGTTATAAGCATATTTGGTGCCTTGGCAGTTTCATGCATACAGTTACACGATTAGTTGAACATCTCAACAGTAAGATACATATAAAGCAAAGGTGATTGCTAATTAAGACAATACAAAGGTAGAGTACGGAAAAACAAATTGGGGTAGGTTGAGGGGGAGAGCTGGCTGTGGAGAGTTAGAATTTATTGAAAAGCCAGGTTTTTAGTAGTTTCTTAAATTTATGAAATGAGCTTTTGTTACACAGGTTGGATGGTAGTGAATTCCATATGCACGGGCCTGTTATGAGGAAGCTAGAATTTCCTGCTCTGGAAGTGGTAAAGCGTGGGATGTTGAGAAGTGTGTTGGCACTGGATCAGAGTAGTCTAGTAGTGGTTATTTTTTATTTATTTACTTGATATGCTATGATAGCTTATTTATAATGCACTTAATACCCATAGGTTTCTAGTGCGGACCCGGGGATTGAACCTGTGGTGCTCTGTGTTGTCTTGCTTCCAAGGCGAGCACGTTGCCCTTAGTTGCTGGCTTTGTTAAGATTGTAAACCCATCCATTAGGATAGAGCCTAAGATCCAGGTTTCTTTTATTGCAAATATTTCACATTCTTTCAAAACAGCAATACTTTCTTTATATAGCAGAGATCTAAAGCCCCTACTATTCCAGAAGATAGCTGTAAGTGCAGCGGTTTCATCCTCATCTCAACCCTCTAGTAGGTAATTTCCATCAGGGAACTATTTAGACAGACCTTTTCTGTACGGCTGCTCACTCTCAATTTTACCCTCCCGAGACGATTTCTCATTCTTACATTCCACATTATTGCATACTATGATTTCAAAGTCAACCTTACACAACTCTCTAAAGTAGTCTTTGATCAGTTCTACAATTACTGCTGTGCCGAATTGTATTATTGACCAATTTTCCCAGCTCCCGGCTTCAGGTAGAATGACCCTGTTGATATTGGAAATTTGAATGCACTGTAACTTAGGGATGTTGTGTTGTCGGTTGAGCAACCATCCGAGTTTTTAATAAAGGCTATACTCTTGTGGGCATTTCTCTATTATTTTAATACTCTTCCCACTATAGGCCTGTCCCACATCACGTTCCCCCTTCCATTCCCCTCTATTGTTCTCTTTGGCATTAGTATTCTTGCTCATAGCCAGTCTCTCCATTTCTCCTCTGTATATCTCCCTGTCTCTATAGTTTAAGTTGAGTCAGTCTATTTTAATTTTCACATCAATGTATCTTTGCCCTGCCTATAATTTTTCCAAATGATTTGCCTTCTCTGTACTATCTTCTTCTGGCTCATTCTCAGTTGTCTCAACATCTGCTACCCCAAATCCAGGTGATTTATTTTGGATTACAATTTTATTACCTATCACTTCAACATTTCCTTTTAACTATTCTTTAAGGCCCCCATCTTTTTTTTTCCTTTTCTTACAACCTGGATTCAACTCATATCTGTTCAAAACCTCTATACATTCCAGGACATTTGCTGAGGTTTCGGCTAGTCTAATGGTATTCTTTTTAGCTATGATCTTTTACTTATACCTGACTTATTTATATTGCCCTTCGTATCATTTCTTTTGCGCTGAGTGCGCCTTTTATGACCTTGCGAGTGTGTTATTTCTTCATTTACATCAATTATTAAATCATCTGAGTCCTGCTGTTCTACCTCCTCTTGAAGGAACACTTCCTGTTAATTATTAACCAATAAACAGAGTGCACTTAACTCATCTATGTTTTCCTCCTGAGCACCCGTCCCAGGTCCATCGTTCTCACTCTGAACATAATCCTTGCCTGGCAAATTAATTGCATTTACCTTCTCTTGTATATTTATCAGCATCTCCTTCAATAGCGTTTGTTCATTTAGTATATTAGTACAAATGCCCAGCAATATATCCACAGTGGTGGTCAGTGCGTCCATCTTACTAATTATGCATAGAGTGCTATCAATAGCTAATTGAGAGTCACACCATGAGCCATTCTCCTCGTTGTCTAACAAAATCTCTTCCTCAACTAGTTTTTCTAAATCCGGGGTGACAGAAAAGTTGATGCCTATGATATTATTAATTTCCCCACTAGTCTCAGGATTTCTGTTGGGGAAATTAGTAACAACATTACCTTACTCCATAGCATGTTGTTGGTAATCATGATGTATGTTAGACATCGGCAAGCTATCAATTGAATGATGATCCCTTCATTTTGCAATCACAAAGAATGTTGAGTTATTATCAATGGCAATACTAATATCTGATGTGGTACCGAAACCTCCTGTGGGACATCTTTACCTATCTTTTTTGTTGTAAGAAAACCTGATATCTTCGATTGCTCGAGAGGTACATCTGTATTACCATATTTTTTTTCTTGAGACCTTAAGTCTTTCTTATTATGTAATGTACCGAGTCGAGCCTTTATTGACTGTGTGACCTTTGTCCCTTTTTGCAATCTGATTTTGGGTGCCATATATATTGCCGCAATTATAAGAGGAGGAATACAATGTAGAAGTTTGTAGAGGAATCACTATTCCCCTCCCTTAACCGGCTCTTCTATAGCCGCAAGGTCGCGCAACTGCAAAGGTTCCTTATAAGCAGCTAATGAAATGCACACACCAAGTACCTTGTGTTAGTGTTATTACTCAGGATTAGCATATGGTATACTATTGGAATCAAACCATATAAGGTAGGCTTGTTCCTTAGGTATAGAAGTTCATTAGCATATTTCTAGTTGTTAGGCAGTATCGAAGACCTAACTACAAGTCCAATATTATCAAAAGTTATCAACTTTCCGCCCTCTTCCTACTCCTACTCCTCCCCAAGCCACGAAGACCGAGGTATCACAGCAGCAGCTTAATTGAAATCGTTTCAGACAAACACGTATGACCCGCGTTCTTTATATACCAAGTTCTTCCGTTATATTGTGTATCCTATTATAAGTTTAAAGTTATACCGTTTAGACAAATACAAATGATATATGTTTAAATACAATTAGATGCCACCAGTATTCACTCAGCGCAGCTTAACTGAAGTTGTTTCAGGCACACACACATATACCGCATTCTTTCATTATATCGTGTTTTCTGTTATAAGGTAAAGTTATACCGTTTAGAGAAATACAAATAATATGTGTTTAGATACAATTAGATGCCGCCAGTTTTCACTCAACACAAAATCTGGGTTTTGCCTGTATTATGAGCCAGATTTCAATACAATTCACCAATCTTTAAATACAAAGAACAGACTTTTAATTAAAATAATATAAGTATGACCAATACCTCACAAGCCCCACCAGCCCAAGACTACCACAGACAGCCCTTACTCAACAGGGTACGGGCAATAGCGCGAGTGCAGGTGCTGTTATGGTATTGCCTGGTAATGTGGGAGGGTCTTGGGACTTAGAACATGTTTCAAACTTTTTTCCAAAAAGTCATAGGACTTAGAACATTTTTCAAACTTTTTCCAAAATAGTAACATATAGTTCAGCCCGAGAAGTGCAGCTACAGACAGCCCTTACGTAACATGGCTTCCTCAACAGCATAATGTTTGTTGTAACTCCTTGTTTTAGACAATCGCAAATAAAACAGCTTTGATAATTTCCTGAGTTAGTTTGATTATTGGTGTTTGAGTAGCTTCTGCATCCCCATTCATCTCAAAGTATTGCTACCTTGTCTTAAAGGGCTGGGACGATAACCCCGGTTCAGTAACAAAAGAGGTCATGACAAATGACTGCTATATAAAGACTGGTGAGGAGAAAGACCAAACCAATACAAACTGTGATGCAGCTGGTTCGTGTCACTAGCGTTGCATTTATTGTTTCATTAGTACATATGTGCATTACTAACCTATACAATGAAGAGAACAATAAAAACAAATACAGAATAGAGGCAGGACCTATAAACTATCAATTAAATCCAAGTACATTTTCTAAATTCATTAAATATAATTTTTAATTTGAATTACAATAGCAACACCAATTTGAACCACACCACTTGATGTCATCAATTTAACAAAATATTTTTTTGTACGCAAGAATCAAAAATCTGCTTCTAACACCCTTCCTCTTCTCTCTCCCCTATGCAGCAATGCTGTTGTCATACTGTGGCTCTGAAATGTCAATTCATGGGTTAAACCCCCAAAATACAGTACCTGACGTTCTTCTACTTTGACATTGAGGGATATGCCACAGCTTTGACACATTGTGAGCATTGTACCTCCCACATTGTCTGGGACCCTCCAATAAAGTGTACTTTCCTCGTCTGCTAAGCTCCCGGGAGAGGGAGAAGACACATTGTGCCTCATTATAACCCAGACGGTACAGGGTTAACGGCGCAGGTAAGGGTTCCGGCGCCGTCAACCCCGTACCGCCTGATTACGAGGTCCCCTCGCGGGACCCGGTCTGCACGTCTGGTTTCACCAGACGTGTAGAGAGAGTCCCGCAAGGGGAGGAGGGAGCAAAAAACGGGCCGCTTGTAATCAGCCAGTTGTTTGCTCCCTCTTCCATTCCCATTCAGCCCTATGGGGGCTGAAATGGGAAAGGGGAAGGTCCGGGCCCGGGTTCCTAGAAGGAGGAATTAGCGGGCCCTCCAAACTCCGAATGGCCCGGTAACTCCTCATTCTGGGAACCCAGACGCCATTTCGGAGGCAGCCATGCCCCCAATAGCGGCATGGCTACCGCCGAGATCGTAATGAGGCCCATTGTATCCCATCCCTGTGACATCATGATCGGGGATTCGGAGATCCATAATCATCTACCATTACATCACAGTGTGAGAAGGCCAGATTCCAAAAAACAAAATCGTTAATTAAAGCTTCCAACGGACGTCATGCACAACAGTATTTCTTTCCAGAGGTACCCAATTCAAAGTTCACAAGAGCAGCTTGTTAATCAGGGGCAAAAAATGTTGCTAGTATTTTTTTTTTTTTTTTTTTGCTGTTTATTTAGAAGGGGATTTTTTTTATACCAATTACGTTTCAGTTTCCGAGTGGGAAAGAAGGCCCAGCATGAGACAATCCATGTGTTTTTCATTCTGTAATTCTAAAGAATTGTAATGAATTGTCCTTGGTGTAACCGTCCCTGGGTGCACCCGAATATCCAAGGTTAAGGTTAACCATTTGATGTATTGTAATGGGTTATTCACAACGTGCTCGGTACCCAAAGGTTTCTAAGCCAGGACCCAGGGATCGAACCTGTGTTTTGTTCCAAAGTTTTGGTTCTAATGCGAGCCTGTTGCCCCTGAACTATCCTCCCGAGACAATGAATAAAGTCATCAGTTATTTATAACGTGCTTGATACCCAGAGGTTTCTAAGCGCGGACCGATGATCGAACCAGTATTTTGTGCCGTCGTTTTGCTTCCAATGCGAGCGTGTTGCCCCAGAGCTATCCTGCCGAGACAACGTGTACAACAGATGACGTCTCACGCGTAAAGCAGATGAATGACACGGTCCAAAGGAAGGGATGCAAATGAAGGTCTGCTACTGCTAGCCCAGGACGATGCAGCACATTTGATCTCGCTGTGTAATGAAAGGGTATTTAATGCCACTTTCCTAAAGAGGATCGGCAATTCTATTATTCCCTAAACTCGCGGCATAAAACGTCGGACATATTGCAATGTTTGCAGACGGGCATTTAGGCCATCAGATTGCATGATACCGCACACACACACACCTGGAGCCTAACCTGTGATAGCCAGCCAGTGCAAGTTCTGACTCGCTCCGCAAAACGTCCTACGTATGGAAAGAGCTCTGGTGATGCAGGCTAACACCCCCTAGGGATGGCAATGAACAAACTCATTCTCGCCGTGACTTAATGATGGTGGCTCTCCAGAGGGGAAATCCTGCTGCCGTGCTCACCATCTCTGCTCGAATCCATTCCCCATAGCTGTGTGCAGCGAGATAAGTACAGTGGAAAAAAAGTCCCACACAGCGTGCGGTCCCCTGCTCCGCCACTGAAGAGCTCATTTATCACCGTAGGGGAAAACGTGTCTGTATGAAAAATTGCTATGGGCACGCTTAGCCCCCCAAATAGGATTGAGAATTGTTGGTAAATGCTAATTTCTACAATGCAGTTCTCACATTCCCACCAGAAGGTAACTGGGTGTATTTTTCTGATTTCAGAGCACTTGTGCGGCGTTAGTCTAGATTAAAGTTTATTTCTTACCTCCAATATTGTTTTATTTTTTTTAAAGTGCTGCATAGTGAGTGCTTGCTATCTGTTGTTTTGTGCAAAGGTGTCTGTGATTAAGGTTGTTATGCTAATGCCATACAGAGTGACAAGGAACACGCTGTCTCCCCTACGCCTTGGGCATTCTGTGTGGTAGGTTTAAACAACTGCTAGGCGGTCATTGGCGTCACGTGATTGAAAGGCATAAAAGCCTTGAGTAAGGCTTCAACGCATTTCAATCACACCCACCCATTTGCAAGTAGTGGTATGGTGAGAGATGGGGCCGGAAGCAACTTCCTCTCCACCTTACAAATGCTCCAACATCTGCGCTGGCATGGATATTTATGAAGGCACACTTAGTGGCTATCTCTATGGGTTCCACGAGCTTTATGCACCTTTATGCACCAGCAGAACCCATAAGAATCGATTGTGCATGCTGTCTGTCATCCTCTTACAGCAGGCAGCGTGTACAATTAAAATTAAACCATTAAATATATGAGCATGTCGAGCATGGTTTAATTGTAATTGTGAACACTGCTTAACAAGTGCACATGGTAAGCATTGTTCATAAATGAAATGAAACCCTGCATGACATGTCGGGTATTGCTCAATTTTAATTGTGAGCACTGCTTGGCAGGTGACCATGCTAGGCAGCGTTTAGACAGGCAGGCAGTACGGGGCAAAAAGTAGAGTACATTGGGCCTCATTACGATACTGGCGGTAGCCGTGCCAGTGAAACCGATATTTATTTTCCAGCGCCTGCGAATGGGCAATTACCGGGTCATTACAGCCTTGCCGGACCTGGTAATTGACCATTCACAGGCGCTGGAAAATATTCTTCCCCATTCCCATTGAGCCCTAGAGGGCTCAATGGGAATGGGGAAGCCGGATGCACCGGAACCATTCGCGAATAGTGCCAGTGCCTCTGACATGCTCTGTTCGCGGGTGCCGGTGTTAGGTAAGATTTGCAGAGAACTGGTAAATCTTCCTGAATTGGGTCAACCCAGAACTTTTTGCTTTACTAGTGGGGTATTTTCCATAATACCTCAGTGAATGGGAACCTTTTTCCACACTCCCATAACCTTTAACTCTTTTTATGGATGTCATATTTAGGACTCTCGATAGTGTCTTTTTAAAGTTATCCTTTTTAACAACTTATTGGCAATAAGTGCCTGTTGTTGCTGGGTTGCCCTAGGGGCTCCCCTCTTAACTTACCTTTGCTAACCTTGAGAGAACTACAGTTCCCAAGGGTAGAAAGGATCTTTGGATCCCTTTTGCATTTTATTCTGTGAAACCAGCACACCCCACCTTATGTATTTGTATTTGTATTTTATTTATTTGTATAGCGCACCAGGCACAAAGTCAACCAGGCGCATATCTTACAGCACATAGGTACATGAATGGCAAGGATACAGTTACAATCAGTCAATAACATTCACAAGGGCAGTATAATACAAAGCAGTGCAAGTTGGCAGTCAAAGTAGCAGGCGGAAAGAGGGTGGAGAGCGTCAGAAGGCCTGCAAGGGCGATTGGTCAGATGTGGCGTATAGCCAGATCTTGGCTTTGTGTTTGAAAAGGGTAGGAAAGGGCAGGGTTCTAATGGTGAGTGGCAGTGAGTTCCAGAGTTTCGCAGCAAGGACTGGGAAGCTAACACCACCGGCTGTCTGTAGCTTGTATCTGGGGATCGTGAGACAATGTGCTTGGGAAGATCTGAGTGACCGTGCAGGTGTGTACTGGGAGAATCGAGAGGCTAGGTAGATAGGGGCCTGATTGTTTACGCATTTGTGAGTAAGGGCCAGGGATTTGAGTGATATCCTTTGGGCAACTGAGGCCAGTGTATGCTCTTCCTAGTTTCAGTGATATGTGCAGATCTGGGAATATTGAGGGCCGCTCTAATCACATTGTTTTGAGTGATCTGAAGTTTGTTGAGGTTACGTTGGTTGGTGGAGTACTGGGGAGATACAATGTATCCCCTTTCACCTTAAAACTGTAACAATTCTGTTACAGTGACAAGCTTACCTTCAATGGTGGGTGGCAGTGATACCTTGTATTAATTTGGTGCACCTTTACCACAGGCTATGTTCACAGCTCTATTATAGGGACCTAAGGGATTCAATGTTTACCAAAATGGCCCCTGTATTCATTTGCATCCATTTTAGTGTTTCTTGTTTCTTATTCCTTCCCCTGACATCTAGGGTGGGAAATTCCTTTGTTTGATTTTCATCTTCGGCAGGAGTCCCATGGATTCCCCGCCCAGGCTCCAGTCTGTCTGTGTGTGCAGCAAGTGAGGGAGGAGTCCAAAACTCCCCAGCCCTTTGTATTAGGCCTTGCTTGAATAAGGACACATCCCAGTGGGGGGCTGGCTGTCCTGATTGGACAACCAGACCGTCCCTTCTTGTAAAACACTGGGAGAGAATGCAGAAGTTGTGTTGTAATTCCTGATAAATACTGCGAATCTGGAAGCTGAAGAAAAGTCAAACACTGGAATCAAAACTGAAGAGGAAGATGAAGGAAAAGCGGCTGACATGATTTCCAGCGATCGGGGAGCCTGCTGTGTAACTGGAGCCTGCTGTAGCTCTTCCTTCCAATCGATCTGGGGACTCTGAAAATTATTACCCTGACCCAGAGCCTAGTGAAACCCAATAGATTCAAAAAGAGCTACATTTTGAGCCATCCCATGCATTGCTGCAACCTTGCATTGTCGCAATAACCCAATACCCTAGGAACTCAAGTCACTGTGCGGTGCGCATTCTTCCGAATTCTGAATCTCGCTAAAACTTCTTGGGCATCCTGGTGGATCTCCAGAGACATGAATCAAGTTAAAGAACTCCCCTCACCAAAGTGCTGAACCTTTAAAATGACGAGAAATCAACCACGATTTTCTGTCTTCTTCCGCAGAACCACATTCAGCTGCGAGGGAATCCTTGCCTAGAGCCTTCTTCATCAATCCATGCTGCAAAGTCCCTTCTGATGTCTTGTTTTCAGTCACCACAACAAGGAATCCACTGACCGGGTATTTCGCTGCAGACCCTGAAGTTCTCCTGCTGCAAAATCTTCTTCAATGCTGTACTGTGTTGGCTTTGGTATGTACTTACCTTAAGCCTGTTAGGATTTCTGTGTATCTGTGGGTTGTTTTCTGTGATGGGGAGGCCTCTCATCCAGTGCCCCCAGTCCCACTGCTAGAATCCTGCTAGGGTGTCTTCTACGAAGCCCCTGGACCCTCTTGTAACCCTAGAAGTAAAGTATGCACCTGTTTGCCCAGTTTTCCTGCGGAACGCTGACTTTTGCTAATAAAGAACCTATTCTGATGCTGCCTGTTGATCACTAGTCCTAGACTGACTGAGAACGCTCATGCTCCAAGAATAAGGGAAACACTTTCAAGGGATTGGGCCTTTTGCCTAGAAAAGAAAATAAGTGTTTCAAAGTTACTTACTTGTAAAGAGTTGGTTGGTAACTGTAATTCTAAGAGTGAACAGTTACAAAAGTTCTTACTGATCTTGAATGTGTGGTAGACTATTCTTAAAAGTATGGTTAACATATTTTCTTCCTTAGCAACTGTTTTGCCAGTCTAATAGAAAGTAGATGTGAAGGTATTTTACTCTCCTGTGATTAGGTCGTGCCTCTTCCCAAAAGTAAAGTGTTGGTTTCACCAGATTAGTCCTTTGAGGGTAATTGTATGAATGCCCCCAACTGGGTCTTGCTTCCCCTGACTTACTGCTAGCCTGTCCTTAATAAGTCTGTATTAGGTTGTTGCCTACCTAGAATAACTTTGAGTCATTCAGTAAAGTGTGACATTGGGTTTTACTTTCCCCTTCATTGTAAGGTTTAAAAAGTATGTTGGTTTTACTTGCCTTGTGTTAGCTGTCTGCCAGCCAAAAATAAGTTAAAAGTGTTACTGCTTACCTCAGTCTGGGGTTCCCTGATTTCAAAAGCACCTATACATGTATATTACATCCTTATGTTTTACTCACCTAGTATAACTGTGTGTTATTACAAAGTAGTTATAGGTTTTTACTGCACCTATAATAAGTGTTTCACTATTCACCAAAAGTATATTGTCCAGTTGATTGGTTATGTGATTTGTACTGAGAATCATTATACAACTGGAAGGGTCTACTGCCCTTGCATTACTGAATGTAATTGTAAAAGTAACCATTGGTTTTTACTTCCCAAGAATAGGCTTGACCTATACCGAATGTGTATGAAAAGGTTTTGTCTTCCCTAGAACTATTGTTAGGTATTTCAAAGGTCTATACTTGGGTCTGTGTACTTTCAAGTGCAGTGTTGTGTTTTTATACTGTGATTTCATATAATGTGTTAGTGCTTACTTATCCCTAGATTTATCTGGGCCTACCTGTATTTAAATGAATCCTTTATTTTGACATAAACAGTGTTTCAGTGTTTCTTTGGACCATTTGTATTACAATTTCATGTGTCATGTTTCTACAGCCCTCTCTCCCTCCTAAAATAAGTCTGGCAGCTCTGTCTACGCTACCATGAACTCAGGTGGTGCAGCCTTATACTAAGAGTGGAGTCTTGTACTGCCTCAGTTGAATGGTTTTACTAAGCCCTTAGTTGGACTTCAGAAAAACTATCTTAACATCTGGTACGCCCGCCAGTTCAGACCTGGCAGGCGAAAAGGCACCCGCAAGCAGAACTCATAGTTTGCTGGTCTGGTAGTAACGGCGCCGGTAGCTCACCGGACTGGCAAACTTATAATGAGGCCAATTGCCTTTTTCTCTGTACCATTGCACACCATGCAAATGATGAAAATGTCGACATGTAATGTCTTCCCTCGGTCAAGTTACGTTTTTAATGAATGCGATATAGGTGCAAATTCAGCACTGCCAATGGGGTCTCACTTATCAATGACATGACTGATGAGGGGAGGCAGCGGAGAAGGGGAGGGGGCAATTCTAGGGGTAAGGACAACATTGACCGCTGCACTGAGTAATTTATGCGGTGCTACAGCCAGAGAAGTCCGTAGAGAAGAGTAGTATTGGGGGTATAGAGTGTGGCATGGGAGAGAGTGGCACGCATGGGACAGTGATAAGGGGCAAGGGTCGTGGGTAGGAAAGGTCGTGTAGCATGGTGGGAACAGCATAATAGCCATTTTGGAGTATAGGCCTCAGGTCAGTAAAACATTTTTATTTTGCAGCCGCATACTTCATGTATTTGTATTTATTTTGTATATATAGCGCTTTACTCCAAAACGCTGTAAATTTTAACAACTTAATACATATAACATTATAACAGTAGAAGCAATTTACAATTATGAATCAAACCAACAAAACAGTAAGTAGAGCAATAAACTGAGAGGGAAGAGGGAAGGGTGAGAAGAGGACAGAGAAGGAAAACAGGAGAGGTATAAGGGCGTGAATGGGGTGGGTGGAGGGAAGGGGAGGTAGAGGATCATAGGGAAGAGACAAAGGAAGGAGGGGGAGCAAAAGTGGGCAGGGTTTCATTGCGGCGGATGGAGAAGAAGAGATTTTTGGGAAGTGTGTAAGGAGGAGAAGATACGTATAGAGTGGATTGAGAGAGGTAAGGAGTTCCAGTGCAGGGGGGGGGTAGGATCTGGAAGGAGCGGAAACGGGAGGGGGCACACGGGGAAGGAGGAACAGTGAGAAGGAAGTGGTCAGCTGAGCGAAGGGAGTGGGAAAGAGTGTAGGAAGAGAGGAGGGAGGAGAGATAAGGGGGAGCAAGATCATGGAGAGATTTAAAGACTAATCAGAGGAAATGAAATTTAAGTTTGGAGTGAAAGGGAAGCCAGCCAAGGGAAGAAAGGGAAGCAGAAGTGGAGTCTCGGGAGGTAAGGAGACAGCGGGTGCGGACGGCAGAATGGTAGATAGATTTGAGGGGGGCGAGGTGAGAAGTAGGTAGTCCAAAGAGTAAGGAGGAGCAGTAGAAGAGGCGAGAGAAGGTAAGGGAGGAGATTGAAAGTTTATTAGCATGGAAAGTGAGAGTGGAGCAGACTTTGCGAATATTAAAGAGGTGGAAGCGACAGGCGCAAGAGGTGAGCGAAAATTTGATGGGAAAAGGAGAGGGAGGAGTCAAAGTGAATGCCTAAGTTGCGAGCGTGGGCAGAGATAGGGAGATTAGAGGGAGGAAAGTGAATGAAAGGTGGAGGAGAGAGAGGGGGAAGAGAATTGGCTGGGAAGAATAAGACTTCAGTCTTATCAGTATTGAGGGAAAGAAAGTGGGATGACATCCAGTTTTTAATGACAGTAAGACAGGAAGAGAGTTTAAGGTGGATATCGGGAGAGAAGGAAGAGAAGGAGCGGAAGAGCTGAGTGTCATCAGCGTAGAAATGGCGAGAAATACCCAATGAAGACATAATAGGGGCAAGGAGGGAGGTGTAGAGTGAGAATAGGAAAGGATCAAGAACCGAGCCTTGGGGTACGCTGTATTCCAAAGGCTGGGTTTTATGAGGAACGGCCACCCCAGGAAACAGTGAATGAGCGGGAGGAGAGGTAAGAGGATAGCCAGTTAAGAACAGAGCCTTTGAATCCAAAGGAATAAAGAGTGTTGAGAAGAAGAGGGTGATCAACAGTGTCGAAAGCAGCAGAGAGGTCAAGAAGAATAAGGACAGAGGATTGAATTAGAGTGTCGAGCGGAGAAGAGGGTGTTAAGGATGTAGGTGAGGGCCGTTTCAGGAGAGTGTTTAGGTCAGAATCCAGATTGGGAGGGGGTAAGAGAGAAAGACTGGTGACACAGGTTGAGAGCTGGAAATAGGCAAGGCATTCAAGTAATTTAGAGAGGAATGGGAGAAGAGAGATTGGGCCGAAGGTAGAGGTAAGAAGGGAATCAACAGAAGGTTTCTTCAGAATCGGTATGATAGTGGCATGCTTGAATGCAGAGGGGAAGGTAGCTGACGAAAAAGCAGGTGTTGAAGAAGGAAGTTAAGTAGGGAATAAGAAGAGGGTAGATCTTAGGGATAAGAAGGGAGGGGAGAGGGTCAGTTGGAGCAGATGTAGGGTGGGCTTTGGACAGGAGGATGGACACTTCAGAAGGGGAGACAGGCGAGAAGTTAGACATGCAGTTTGAGGGGGAATAGGGAGAAGGGCAAGGAGGGAGTAGGAAGAGTAATTGATTTTTTGACGAAGGGCAAGAATCTTGGAGCAGAAGAAGTTTGCAAAGTCAGAGGGAGAAAGGGTGAAAGAGGCTGAAGGGTCGGGGGTAGGTGGGGAGAGAAGATGAGAAGGAGTTTGGAAGATACATCGAGGGTGAGAGGCTTGGGAGTGGAGAAGGTTAGAGTAGTAGGAACGTTTAGCCGAGGTGAGGCATGAGTCATAAAGAGAGTGGTAAGAGAAATATGAGTTTTGGTTGGATAGCGAAAGAGATTTGAGCCAGAGTCTCTCCAGACGTTGGAAGAGACGAGGCATGGAGAGAAGTTGAGGAGAGAGCCATGGTTGAGAGGGTTTACGGGTGGGACGGAAGAAGGAAAGGGGGTAAAGTAGATCAAGAGTGGAGGAGATAGAAGAAGAAAGAGTGGATAGTGCATCACTGGCCAAAAGGGAAGAGAAATCTAGGAGAGAGGGGAGAGAAGAAGAGCAAGTGTCGAGAAAGAGGGAGGGATCGAAGTTGCGAAGGTCACATCGGGAAAAGATGGAAGGGAAGCGTATAGGAGAAGAAGGATGGGAAAGGGGAGTAAGGAAGAAGGAGAGTAAAGCATGATCAGAGAGATAGATAGATAGTGTAGAGACAGTAGAAGAGGGATAGGTAGAGTTGAAGATAAGGTCAAGTGTGAAGCCAGAAGAGTGAGTAGGAGAGGAAGGAAGAGGGGAAAGGAGGCAGGAGTCAATGATGGATAAAAGGGGTGAGGATTGAGAGAGATTAAGGAGCTGAAGATTAAAGTCACCGAGTACAGTTAGGGTAGAGGGGGAGGGAGAGATAAGTGAACGGAGGTGATCAAGCTTGTCGTAGACGGAAGAAAGGGGGCCAGAAGGCTGATAGATGATTAGAAAGGAGATCAGGTGAGGAGAAGAAAAGGGTCTGTAAAGGTATTCGAAGGAAGGGAATGAAGGAAGAGATGGTGAGGAGGTAGAGGAAAGGTATTTAGGGTAGAAGAGGAGGCCAATACCGCCGCCATGACCAGTAGAGCGAGAGATATGAGAGAATGATGAAGAGGCAGTGGTGACGGAAGCAGGGACAGTAGACTTGTGAGGGGGGATTCAGGTTTCGGTTAGACATAGGAAATGAAGGTTGAGACGAAAGAACATGTCCAAAACAGCAGCAGTCTTATTGCAGAGGGATATGGCGTTCCTGAGGGCAATGTTCCTAAGGCTGGAGGGATGAGCAGTGGGAGGGGTAAATAAGATTAGGACGGTGGGGGAGGATAGATGTGGAATGGGAAGTTTGGGGAAGGGGATTGTAGATGGGAATGGACATGAGGAGGAGGGAGAAGGAGAGTAGGAGAGGGAGAGGATAGAGGAGAGAGGGAATGAAGGGGGGAGTAATGAGGACGGGGTGAAAGAGTTTTGACAGTACTCATAACAGAGGTGAGGAGAGTGGTATGATGAAGGAATAAAGGGGAACAGAAGGAGAAGTTTGTATAGAGAAAGAAGGAGGGAGGAGAGAGGGAAGGTGTAATGGGGGAGAAAGTCAATCAGGACGGGGCGAAAGAAACAAGGAACAGAGCAGCAGGGAGTAGCTGAGCAGAAGCAGAAGTTAGAGGTGGTTGATCCTTTCGATGGTAAGATCAAGGATCAAAGTAGGCAACAGGAGGCCACAGAGCGGAATGGGTGAGCGACCACAGGAGGCAGGTCAGGGACTGATGCTTGGAGTGGAGGGCCTTGGTGGTGGCAGGTGGCAGGGGTCCGGGTGGGCTCGGATGGTTGAGATGGTGGGTGGTTCATCATCGGAGTGGAGGCGGGCAACGCCGTAGTTGATCCTTTAGGATGGGAGTATAAGGACCAAATTAGGCAGCAAAGGCCAGGAGGTGGTGGGCAGTATGAGTAGAGGAAGTGGCCAGAAGGTGGCAGTCAAAGGTCCAGATAGGTAGTCTGGGTGAGCTCAGGTAGTGGCAGGCAACACGCAGACAAAGGGTGGGAAGCTCCCACGGCCACGCATCAGTGAGGTAGAGATAGCTAGCACAATGTGGGCTAGAGGCACTGCAGTACAATGAGGCGGGCGCTGGAGGAGGTGGACTGGCAGGCAGAGGATAGAGAGCTGAGTCGCATCCAGGAGCAGTCGTGGAGGTCCGCTGAGCCCATGCTGTTGGAGTTGCCGGTGGTAGCCAAGGTAGACAGAAGGAGGGACGTAGGTCGGAGACATTCAGTGGAGGACCCAGACAGAGACTGGCGCACTGCAGGAGGAGTCAGGCAGTCTGTGGTGCCCGCGTAGCCGGAGTTACATGCAGAGACCAGTCAGATGGGCCAGCACTGAGAAGAAGATGGGCCAGCACTGAGAAGGGTTGGCAGACAAAGGAGAACCTCAGAGATAAGATGGGATGGCGGGCAAGGTTACGGAGCAAGCCATGATCGGGTGTAGCCAGTAAGGCCCGGAGCCCGTGTTGGTAAAGCTGAGATCAGTGGCTCTGCTGCAGAGAGGAGCCAGGCGAAGTTGTGGTGAAGCCATGCTGGTGAAGTAGTGGCTCTGCTGCAGAGTCAAGCCAGGCAAAGTTGTGGTGAAGCCACGCTGGTGAAGTTGTGGCTTTGCAGTGTCGAGTCAGGCTGTGAGTCGCGATGGTGAAGTTGTGGCTCTGCTGGAGAGTCAAGCCAGGTGGCAGGCTCTACCGCAGAGTGAAGCTGGGCTGGCAGGCAGGGACAGGGTGCCAAGTTGTGCTCAGGAGTAGCCAGCGAGGCCTGGAGCCTGCGTCGGCGAAGTTGTGAATAGTTGCTCTGCTGTAGAGTCAAGCCAGGCAGTAGGTGGCAGGCAAGGGGAGAGAGTGAGCTGGGTCACAACCAGGAGCAGCCAGGGTCCGGGCCCGCCCTGATGAGGCTGTGGGGGGGAGGCCCTACTGCAGCGTCAATCCAGGCGGCAGGCGTCAGGCAAGGAGAGAGAGCCGGGCCGAGAGAGCTGAGCCCGCCTTGATGAGGTTGTGGGGGGGAGGCCTTCATGTCCTGGGTAACCATGAACTTCTCGAGTGTTCAGCTATACCAGAGAGCTAGAGAAATGTTGCAAGTCAGAAGTTCCTAGGAGAATGCAGCTGCAAGGGAATGGGACCAGTAGATACATTTCAGGCTAGTGAGCTAGGCACCTGGGTGCTCGCTGAGAATTTGTAGGGAATTTGAAGTTAATTGTAGGCAAATAAATTCCAACCATGGTGAGGTGTTCGGTTTGAAATCACCCCTTGGCAGATGATCCTGGGAAGGGGCCTGAGGGGTGAGGGAATTAGAGATGGGGAACAGATCACCAGGAGAGGTTTCAGTGTCCCGAGGCTGCAACAGTGTTTTGTGTCCTTGCCAATGTCCACAGGGCACTTCATTGGTCCAATGCCATGTGAATATCTCGCCTTTGCCATGCTCAGGATGTTTTGTGTCTTCAATGCGGGCTGACCAATGGCAGATGAATAAAGTTCCAGTGGTCACCACTATCACGTAATGCTTTGAAACATAATTGTGGGGTGGTGTGGGAAGGTAAGTGATGTCACAATTAGTGGTGTTAGGCAATGAGGGCCAGGAGACCATTCTCACCAATCAGCTTTTGTAAGAGTTTAAAAAAATATTTCAACTGTGTGTAGGCAAATTATGTTGTTTGTGCATAAACGCTTTGCTCGCTGTGGGCAGCGTTGACAAGTCACTTCTCTCAGTTCCATTCTACAAGGCTGTTTAAACTGTGCTTTGCCAGCTCTGTTCTAGGCCTAAATAAATTGTGTTTGATTACTGTGGTGTTGCCTTTTGTTAAATACTAAGCCTGTAGATTAGTGCACATCTCAACAAATGCAATACATCCCGGTGCCAAGATGCTTCGAGACGTAGGCACACTCTGAATACCAACACATAACATAACAGTGTAAAAATACCAAACCTAGCATATTGCACATCTTACTTATTAAAGCATATATCACAGGGTCGGTGGTAGTGACCGTATTGTTAAGGTTAAATTGCTCAACACATAGGAAAAACAGTTTTTGGGTGGCTTATAACTTTGACGCTGTTTGACAAATCTTGACCAAACTTTCCCAAAAAAGTATATGGCAACCTGTGAATGATTTTGCAATGTTGGTGTGGTTTTGTCAAGGTGAATACAATTTTGCTCACACCTAGAGCCCAAACCGCTGTTCGGCTTTGCACCAAACTTGCACGTGGAGTGGCAGCCTGTTCTTAAAAGCTTGGTGTATATCCATCCCGTAGTTTTTTTTTTTAAATGGACAAAATGTAGGTTGAAGAAAACTGCGTCCAGTCCACAGACTAATTTCCTGATTCGTTATATGCAGACGCCTCTGGACCATTCAGGGGGGGTGTGGTGTTCGCAGACAACTAATGTGCACACTGATTGGGTTTTCTAAAATGTGCGGTGTGTCATAATTTTTTAAACGGTCGACATATTGGTTCCTCGGACCAGAACATTTGTCCTCACATTTGGGGTTATTTTGTGGCTGAAAGAGTGCCTAGGAAGGGTGGGGGGTTGGGGGAAATTTAAGATGGAACAATTTTTAAAGGTGGACTACGTCTGTGTGGGTGCCTGCAAGTCTGCAGTCATTTTTAATAATCAACAGCTGTATTTATTGAGCTGCAAACATGAACATGTGTCTGCAGACATCATTGGGACTGGGAAGATTTCTGTGTTTGGGTATGATCATACACATGTTATGAAAGTAGTAAATGTGACTGATATACATGTGTTCGGAACAAGAATGCATAGTTGTGGCCAGGGCAGAGTTATTCCATGGTTAAAGATTATAGAGATTGTCATAGTCAGTGTCCAGATTCTTGAATGGTCATGGCCAAAACAATATACGCACAGTCAGTGTATCTATTATAGTGGGCTGCACAGCATTTGCAACATGGTGGAAGGGCCATGGTTAGCGACAAGAGTTTTAGGGAAATGGCTGCAGAACATGTCCCCAGAAACAGGACACTGGCTATGGTCACATAGTGCAAGTACCATCTGTTAAGGGCGGGCCCAAAAGCCCCAAGTATGCCATAGGAGTTGGAGTCAATCCAAACCTGACTCAATGATGAAATAGACAAAGTGCAAGGCAAAACCAAGCTTTATTATCATCCCAATAAAGCATGGACAGCATACATTCATTACAATCTTGAGGCTTTCTGAGAGTTAATACAAAACAATTATTTAAGTACAACAACTGTGCCAGCAGTGACATCATAACATAGTCACAGTTACAAAAACTACGGGGTTGGGGATTGGATAATGGGTATAGCTACATATAAATCCTATACATGTTACACATTCAATTAGATTAGACCTACCTGATGCTGCAACTGAGACCACCCTTATTTTGATAAAGGTATGAAGACATCATTTCTAGGTTACAGGACTGGCATATAATTCAATGGGCAGAATTACACTACATGGTTTGATAGGTTGGCATTTTACTGACCAACCTTGGACACTTGACAGGTGGTCAAGAAATGAGTCAGACAGGGTGTAGGGGGTGAGAGGCCCATGGACTATCCATTGTTCATTTAAAGAAGATACCATCCCGAATTTTTAGGACATGAGACCAGGCAATCTCTTTGTACTTGGCCTTGCTCGGCATCATTTGTCTGTGTGTGCTACGAGGGAGTATTGCACGTGTCCTATCTTGTGCTGGCCCCTAATGAATACCCAGTGTTCTTCAAGCACAAATCACAATTTAGAGGACTGTGAATGAAATGGAATTAGCTCCTATTTATTGGGATTTCAGTTAATGTTACCTTGTGTGTAGTGTTTTTTGTTTCCACCAGGGACACTCTCGATTTACACTTCATGGAGTGAATTGACATGCTATTCTACTGCACCGGGTTGATAAAGACTGGTTGTACACCTTTAATTAATCTGGGAGTATCTTGTTCCCTCATTCTGCCATTCCCATCATACCTATCTCGTACTAACATTGGCTATAATTGTCAGGTACCATTTGAGCTTGGCACACCTCTCTATTTCTGTGGATTCAGAATTTTGAGTTCTCTCAACATCTTGAGCTAGTTAAAAACATGCTGTAGCTTCCATTTTTAAGAAGATGAGTGTAGAGAATCAGACGTGTACATCATTGATGGAACCTGCCCCCTCACCTCCTAGATACTGGATGAAGACATAAGTAGACACTGTGCATGACACCAGGTGTCATTCCAATACTGTATCGAGTATATGCGAGACGTTATGCATTCAGAAAACCATACCGAATGAACCCTCGAACTGAAGTGGTAGCTGGAGATCTGCAGACACTACTGAATATCGAAGAGCTGTAAAGGAAATCTGAAAGGTGCAAAGTGATGCCATAAAGAGAAGACAAAATGATGCACTGATAATATGAAAAAAACTTAAATAATGAAGATGTAACTGAAGAAACAAGAGTAAACATATTTACAAATAAGAAAAGTAACGAGATGTGTAGTCAATGTAAATACGCAGACACGCAAGGTAGATGAGCCACATAGAAGCTTGCAGCAGTAATATAACCAATTCAAGCAGCCATGTTGGAAAGATGAACGTCGGTTCTGAAAAAAAATTAGCAAAAAGCTCAAAGGCGAGAGGCCAGGGTGGCAGAGCTGACAGACACTGGAAATACTCATTTTTGCATGAACAGAGAATAGCTGCCGTCCAGAGATTGTGGATGCCATAGGAAGAAGCAAATGCAATGTACAAAGGATAAGCACTGTACATTGGAAATATTTCCCTTAGATTAAGTAAACAATTTGAACATTTGCAAATGCCAAGTATTGAGCAATTAAAGATGCAGCAAGGATATGCATGACGAAGCAACCAAGCCTCCGGAGGCCGAAGAGGGTCACAACACTCAGGATAATTGAATAAAATAGCACTAAATAGAACGGCTAGATGGACAAAATCATGGTCTCCTCACACGTGGCCAGGACCAGAAAACAAGGCCTATTCATAAGCCTCAGAGGAAAATAACAATGTACCTTAACTTCCATTTAAGTTCCAGAGAAGAGAATATCGAGCAAGGTCAAGGACAAAGAAGAAGCCTTGGCTGAAGGCTTGGCTGATGAGAGATGATAGACTAATTGGGCAAGTGGGCAGTTGTCTGATGTTGTTCTCTGCCCCTGGGTTTCGTTTTGCTTATTTTCTGCTAACAAGCCGAATGTCCAAGGTTGTGAGAGAATGCCAACCAATCATGAGGACCTACGCAATAGTGGACAGACATTGTTAAAGGGGCAAATCTGCTGCTGATATGCTGCTATAACTATAATCTGTATTATACATAGTTAGAGGTAGGCTTGAGGTATGCCTGCCATATGTGGGGCAGTCAATCATGCTACTAACACTTCTAGAAACAATAAGTGGATATGTTCCTCTAACCAATCCCTCTGTCTGATAGGTTTTATTATTTGCCATGTAGGATGACGCTTAGCAAATGTACATCGAGGTATAAAGCCTTTTTATGATCAAAATGTAACTGAGAGTGTCTGAGATACAATTTGTTGTTTGCCAGGCTTCCCTGCTTTATTGAGATGATAATAAAGTAATGTTTTGCTATATTCTTTGAGTCTGTCTGCTTATTTGGGTCTGAGATCATTTATTATGGTAATTCCATTCTGTGCATAAGAACGCCCAAAGGTGCTACTGCACATGAGCTACACTTGCATATCATTCATGTTGCATTCAACATACACATTGGTTATATTAACCAGCCTGTGCACAATGTTGCAATGGTAGCTGGACTTCTTTTGATATCTTCAGCTTAGATTGTCTCTCTGTCTGGTTGTACTTGTCAGGGATAAGGGTGTTGTGGTTGTTTTTGTGAGTAGTGCTACTCACCTTTGAGTTATTGGATGAGGGCGGGTCAGAAGCTATTGACGATGGATTCATGTGCCTCCTTAAAAGAGCACAGAATGCAACAGAGGCAGAAGAAGAGGAGGAATGAAGAAGAGAGCGAGAGAGGGAAAAGGAACGAGAGGCTGGAAGTGTGAGGGGGAGGAGACTAGAAGGAGAAAGGAAAAGAGAAAATCAGGAAGCAAGGGAGGGACAACGAGTTGCGGAAAGAAGTAGGGAGAGACCCCAAAAAGAAGTTGATGACATTATTAAGGGGCATACACTTTTGGACAGAGAAGAAGAAAGGAGAAAGGAAGAAAAGGAAAGAGAAGGGGGAAGAGAAAGCAAGAGCAATGGAAACGTGAAGAAAGGGAATGAGAAAGGAGCTTAGAGAAATGCTGCAAGGGCGTTGATGATCTTGTGTGCAAGCACGCAGGATCAGAGAGGGAGGAAGAAGGGGTTGTGAGAAGGAGAAGTTACAGTCTACACATGAAGAGAAAGGAGGCTATTGCGGCCAAAGGAAGTTGAGGAGCAGGCCAGCCAGAAGAAGGCAGAAACATACTGGAAGAAGTGATGAACGGAACGTACAGGACCAACCCCCCTAGGAAACTAGATTGTAAAGATAGGGTGGATGAAGGAAGTGACAACATAATGTTTGAAGACCAAGAAGATGAGGGAAGCGAGGGGGAGGCAGTACGAGCCCCATCCACATGTACCCAGAAAGGGAGGGATGTAGCGTGGGCAGAAATAGAGGAGCCAGCGATAAGGTCAGAATCTGGTCTGGTCTGGACTTGCTTTCTTGTGTTCTGATTCATCTGCACCTGTCTTGCTGCTGGCCACCTGGTGAGTTAATTGTGCATTGTGCAGCCTCTCCCTCCCTCCCTTTATCCCCCCTCCATATCTCTGCTCTGTGTCTCTCCATGGTGCTTTCCATCTCCCATATCTTCTCTAACTGCTATTCTATCACCTATCCTATCTTTCTTTCGAAGCCTGGAAGGAAAACGTTCATGAAAGATCTCCTGGTCTCAAATCTAGGCCTGCCCATCATTGACACCTATGTCAACGCTTCTTCCAGGCAGACTGTCAATGACATCCTCTATGTCCCCTCTCTAGACCTTTGGATTCTCAATATGGTCTCTGTGCTCTTCTTCAACTATTAATGGTGGAACCCTCTTGATATATTTCCCATCCTCTAGGGGCATCATTAACATCTACCAGAATGATACTGACATGGTCTAGGGATCTCATCCCAACCTACTCCTCTTGATAGGCATCTTCTGTCTCTCATCAACTTCCTCACTTCTCCTGCAACTCCTCCTTCTGCCCCCTTAACACCACTGACCGGCATACCACATTCCTATACCCTTCCTCGGAAGATCTTAAAAGGTGGCAATCAGCTCCACTTAGCTACCCTCAACTCTTGCTCTGCCATTTAACACTCCTCTGACATCTGCCACCTCCTTGAGAACTTCGACCTTGGCATCCTCGCTCTCACAGAAACGTGGTTTACGGCCAGCTCTGTCACTACTTTTGAAACACTCCTCCCGGAGGGCTAGAAAGTCCTCTCTAAGCCCAGGCCTAACCGGTCTGGGGACCGAGTGGCCCTGATCTTCCCTGAATGGGTCCCTGCTACTATAATACCCTTGCAGTCCTACTTTTCCTTTGAATGCCCCATCTGCAGGCTTGGTGTCTCTCCAATCCTCTTGTTGACTCTTGCTACCATCTACAGGGCCCCCGGTCCAGTCTCCCTCTGCCTCTCTGAGTGGTTTGACATCACCTCTTCTCTCCTGGCCTCCACCTCCAAGCTTCTTCCTCAGAGACTTCAATATTCACCATGACTCCCCTGATGTGGGCTCGGGACGCTTCTGTGGCCTCTGTAATTCTCTTTCCCTCACCAATCTTCCCTTCAGTCCAACACACTAATCCAGACACACCTTGAAAGTTCTCATCTCAGCAGACATTCCTATCTTCGACCCTCTCATTACATCCCTCTCCTGGTTTGATCATGTTCTCCTGTCCTCTCACCTGGATCTGGTGGGTGCCACGACTAATCCTCTGCCTGCACTGCCAAGCCCCTTCTTTGTCATTCGACCGATGAAGCGAGTGTCAGGTGCTGCTTTTGCTGACACTTTCATTCCCCCTCCCACTCTGGCCACTGACTCTCACACTGACACAGCCCTTGCTAACCGTCACCTCTCCATCTTCCTGTCTTCAAAGTCTAGTCTCCCTTGGGGGTTTACAATATTCCCCTTAACGCCCCCTCTAATATACTTAGTTCTCTCTGCAGCGATCCCACTGTGCTTTGTGTTATCTTTGTGGTAGCGCTGCTATCTCTCCTGCTCCTATATAAATTACCAATCCTCCTTCGTAGCGCTGCTCTCTCATTTTCATATGGAAGAGTATTGTATTTCATTATCTCATCCATTTCCTTGAAGTGAATTTCTAGGCTCTTTTCTCTCTCTTGCTCCTGTTCTACATTCATCTGTTTCCTTCAACGTTCAAGCAGTACCACAATATTTTAAACTTCCCTTCACCATCTTTCTCTACTTTGCTTTGTCTGTCTTTCTCTTTGCTTAATGATTTAACTTACTTGTTTCTCTTCTGCTTCCCTTTGTCTCTCCCTTTCTTCCTTTTCTCTTTTAACCTTCTTCCTCTATTGTCTCTCTTTCTGCTGCTCTCTTTCATCCAGTTCCTTAATTATTTGTTACTGACGTCTTTGCATCTCTTCTTTGTTTGCTCAATATGTTCTCTCTCTTTCATCTACTCCCTTCATTAAGTATCACACTGACACAACCCCATGCATCCTTCACCTCTCCATCTCCAACACTCTGGACATACTTGTCCCTGTCATGAGGATCCAGCATGGTTGGTATTTTGTGCAGTCACTCCCGGGTACCTTGCCCTTTTCCATATGTCGTCAGCCCTCTCACCTATGATAGCGGCAAGCAAGCTCTTTCTGTCACCGATTGCTAGTATCATTCCTTGTGTCAGTTTTTCTAGCTCATTAATCCACTTCCCCGCCCAAGGAAGTCAATGTTGGCAGCTTGTACCTCAGATTGCCTTTATCCATTTGTGGCCATGGTATAGATCGTGGTTGCCTTCCCCCTTTTCCAACAATGAGAATTGTGTCACTCCCAAACTGTACCGAGGACTGGTTCCACCTTCCTTTTAGTGAATGCCCTTGTCATATTTGCCTTCTTTCATCATGGTAACATTCCCAAACCTGGTTTTGTACAGGGTTTTCTCTTCCATGTCCCGTGAGTGTTCTTTAGAGCGCTTGGGGGCTTGTATGGCTCAGGTCTTTCCCCTTCTAATTCTTCAACATCAAACCACTGTCTTTCGCTTTTTTGGGTTCATGCTTATGGAGGGGCCTTGCAGAGTCTCTTCCCCTCCCTCATCCTCATGTCCGTACCTTTCATGTCTGAACACATTGTTCCACAATTATCATAGCTCCCTTTGCCCTTCCTGTCTTCAAAGTCTAGTCTCCCGGGGTGTTTACCTCATATATTCCCCTTAATGCTCTCTCTAATATACTTGGTTTGCTATGCAGTGATCCCACTATGCTTCAAGTTATCTTTGTGTTAGCACTGCTATCTCTCCTACTCCTCTATAAATTATCAATCCTCCTGCGTAGCGCTGCTCCTTCATTTTCATATGGAAGAGTATTGTTTTTCATTATCTCATCCATTTCCTCAAAGTGTCTTTCTAGGCTCTTTTCTCTGTCTTGCTACTGTTCTACATTCATCTCTTTCCTTCGACGTTCATGCTGCACCACAATCTTTTAAACTTCCCTTTACCGTATTTCTCTACTTTGCTCTGTCTGTCTTTCTCTTTGCGTCATGATTTCCCTAATTTGTTTCTCTTCTGCTTCCCTTTGACTCTCACTTTCTTCCTTTTGTCTTTTAACCTTCTTCCTCTCTTGCCTCTCTTTCTGCTACTCTCTTTCATCCAGTTCCTTAATTATCTGTTCCTGACGTCTTTGCACCTTTTCTTTGTTTGCTCAATGTGTTTTCTCTCTTTCATACACTTCCTTCATTATGTGCCCCCATTCTTTCTCTTCCTCCTCCAACTTCCTCATCTGTCTCGCTTCACTTCCTCCTTTTCCACTCTTCTTTTAACCTTCCCATCCCTGCTTTTTGGCTCATCTGTATTCTTTCTGTCCAACGTAAGTAGTATTTGTCCTCCCACCGACTCATTTGATGTGATCACTGTCTCTTCATTGTTAATTGGTTTATCCTTCTGTCTTTGCACCCCCTCTTCAAGCTCTATCAATCTTGATGTAAATTGTGGTGCTCACTGTGTACTTCGCGCAATGACCCTGGGTTTTGATGGTTTATCTTAGCTCCATGTAGAGTGTCCTCAATTCTGTATGCGGGGGGCACATATGTGGGGTTAGTGTACCCTGCAGCTGCATTTAACTCTTTTAATGGATAAAATAACTGTCCATCGACTGGTGGATCAATGCTCTGGAGAGGAGAATGTGCTGTGCCCCCCCTCCCCTTCATCCTGATTAAGCATTCACTCCTTCGGGGGTGGACCTTCTACCTTATCTATGAACATTTTCCACAACTCTAGGATAGCTAATATGTTCTGCAACTCTTTTCCCTTATATGCAGCGTGTATAAAAGTGGTCAAGTGTTGCAGTACTGATTTCGAAAGGGTTTCCTCTCGGGGCCATGGCACAAACATCTTATTTGCTGTCACTCGAAACCCAACGTGCGTGATACTTTGGAAATTTATACTTGTATCTCAGCAGGGATTTGCATAGCTGCATAAGGGGAGTATCTCCTCACATGATCTCATGTCACACCCGTGACTGCCAATACTTACCAAACTTAAAAACACAAACTCATCAAGTCTAGTACCTCCTCATTCCATTTACAATCTTTCATATCATCAATGTTTTACTTTTCTTCCATCACATTTCTATGTTCTCCTCCAAGCCTCTTGGCTTCACCAATAACCATGTGGATCCACGCCATAGAACACTGTCTGTGCTTCACAACTGCGCCTTCTAATTCAACACCAAAACCCCTCACACCCTATGATATAAACCAATTTTAACACAACCTCAATTTCCACATGCTAAGACAATTTCACCCCCTACCGCTGGCCAGCAATCACTTAGATGCATATATAGATATATAGGTGCACCTTAAAAAACACAATTAAAATTACAGCTGTCTTCTTGTCATAATCTTCTCTTCTTTCACACCCCAACGGGATGTTTGCATTGCATTCTTCCTAACCCCTTGGCTAAGGATATCCTTTTATCAATCACTACTTCAATACTTAATTCCGAGGTTTAATGCTTCACCTTCTGCAAACCTTTTCACAGGGAATCTTCTCATTAATACACAGCTTCATTACAATATCCCACTCTATACAACATGTTCCCACCCACCTTTATTTGTCACTATGATGCTTTCATACTTAGAATTATTTGTGGATCGACTGAGGCCTCTGGTATTGCTCCTCCCTTAATGAGTCGCTCATGGGATTTGCAGGTCTTCACAGGTTACTCAGCGGTCCTTAGGCTCGCAACGGGGTAGAGGCGACCTTCCAAGGGATCCTGGTCAACCATTCGGCCTCTGCTACCATTATGTAATGGAAGGCCCAAAATCCCAGCCCTGAGCAGACCCGCTAGGCTGGGAAATCCTGGGTCCAAAAATGGAAGAGTCAGAGTAAATGACAAAGGCCAGTTTTATTTAACAATTGTGAACCAGGCTAAGCAGTCAAGCACACAAGTCTCAAAGCTCTCAAACTTCATAATAGTAAACAACAGTTTAAAATGTAAAAATATGTCGCTTCTGACTTCACAATGTAATCTTGGTTAGTAAAACATACTGGAAGGTGGGATTGGGTTAGTTATATTATATACATATGCAATATATATGGGTCACCATTCTGATTGATTTTACTCTATCTGATGGCTCCACTTAGGACCACTTCTAAATTTATAATGGCAGTCCTGTGTCATCTTTGCGTCTTCAGATTGGTTATTGCAACTGTTGCAAAACAACACCCTTTGAGAGCAATGATTGGTTGGCCTCTGCTTTGCCAACCTTGATTATTTGGCAGCTCAACAGCACATGAATAGCAATTTGTGACAGAGGGATCGACATCCAGGTTCAGTTTTTTCCCAATTATAACACACCATTTCTGATTTCCTAGGCCACGAGCCAGGGCTTCAGCTTTGAATTCGGTTCTGTCTTTTATCTTTTATTCTGAGAATCCAGAGAGAGGGAAGGACTTGGATTCTCTATGTCTGCAGATAATGTATAGCCCTTGTTCCTCATCTCTGAGTCACGTGTGAGGAGACCACATTTTGAGTTATTATGCTCAGCTTTTACCTCAGATTTTGACCTATTTAATTATTGGTGCTATTACCCTCACTGACAGCTAGAGACTTGCTTGAGCTATTCTTCCCTCAATATTAGCCTTACTTAATGAGCACCTGGTCCTTGAAGGTTGCTTTGTTGCTTTATTTAATCTAAGAGAAATGTGTCTTGAGCTTAGGAATTGTTGAACTAATGCGCTCCTCTGCACTAGTCAAAACCTCCCTTTTCAATGATGACCTTGGCGTGCTGAGGCAGCTGCTGTCCGATGTGTTCATCTTTATTTCTTTAAGCTAATTTAACAGGTTTATTTTTTCTTCACCTTCGATTGCCGTCAGGCATTCCCATTCATGTCTACAGGACAGCACTGTCCATTATATCCAAAACCTCTCCTCTTCACTGTTGTTTTCTGCATTTAAGTAAACATTATCAGGCCGATTCATGGAATAATTAGCGCGGCGCAAGTGGGCAAAAACGTGCGAATCGCAGTGGAATAGCGAAAATCGCAGTGCAAGTGCGAAAATCGCACGAAAAGCAGCGCACGTCGATTCATGGAAGTCCGTGCGCGAGAAAACCAGCGGATGTGCGATAAAAAAGTGCGCGGCGCACGTTGGCGCACAGGCCATCTAACAGCGTGCGCCAGGTCACAGCGAAAATCGCACAGGCCACAGCGAAATTCGCACATAGCGCGGCGCACGCAACAAAAGTAGGCGGAACACGGGCGTAACAGTCGGAATGGGGAACAACTTGCCAAAACGTGGGCGTCACGGGGGAAGTACAGGGCACAAGTGCGCGGAACGCCCACACGCTCGCCTACAACACTTATTCATGGAATAGAATAGGGTAAAAAAGCGCACGCTCAAACCAGCGCACAGGCACAAACACGACCGCCACAAGAAAGCAGGCGGTAGCGTCTCTGCGGCTGTAAGAAATGTGCGCCAAAAGGTGCGCCAACAAATAGCACCTATATACTGCCATGATGAATGTCCTATACTGTGGCCCTCCAGGTCAAATGACCTGCAAAGGGGTACCCACAAACACAGACACCCGCTGACAAAAAATACGTGTGCGTGTATACCGGGGTGCGCGGGAAGTCTCACACGCGATTTGGCCGGGTACGTGGATTTCAGGGGTGCGCGGGAAGTTCCACACGCGATTTCAGCAGGGTACGTGTATTTCAGGGGTGCGCGGGAAGTTCCACACGCGATTGGCCCAGTGGGAGCAGGGTACGTGTATTTCAGGGGTGCGCGGGAATTTCCACACGCGATTTCAGCAGGGTACGTGTATTTCAGGGGTGCGCGGGAAGTTCCACACGCGATTTCAGCAGGGTACGTGTATTTCCGGGATGCGCGGGAAGTCCCACACGCGATTTCAGCAGGGTACGTGTATTTCAGGGGTGCGCGGGAAGTTCCACACGCGATTGGCCCAGTGCGAGCAGGGTATGTGTATTTCAGGGGTGCGCGGGAATTTCCACACGCAATTTCAGCAGGGTACGTGTATTTCAGGGGTGCGCGGGAAGTTCCACACGCGATTTCATCAGGGTACGTGTATTTCAGGGGTGCGCGGGAAGTTCCACACGCGATTGGCCCAGTGCGAGCAGGGTACGTGTATTTCAGGGGTGCGCGGGAATTTCCACACGCGATTTCAGCAGGGTACATGTATTTCAGGGGTGCGCGGGAAGTTCCACACGTGATTTCATCAGGGTACGTGTATTTCAGGGGTGCGCGGGAAGTTCCACACGCGATTTCATCAGGGTACGTGTATTTCAGGGGTGCGCGGGAAGTTTCACACGCGATTGGCCCAGTGCGAGCAGGGTACGTGTATTTCAGGGGTGCGCGGGAATTTCCACACGCGATTTCAGCAGGGTATGTGTATTTCAGGGGTGCGCGGGAAGTTCCACACGCGATTTCATCAGGGTATGTGTATTTCAGGGGTGCGTGGGAAGTTCCACACGCGATTTCATCAGGGTACGTGTATTTCAGGGGTGCGCGGGAAGTTCCACACGCGATTGGCCCAGTGCGAGCAGGGTACGTGTATTTCAGGGGTGCGCTTGAATTTCCACACGCGATTTCAGCAGGGTACGTGTATTTCAGGGGTGCGCGGGAAGTTCCACACGCGATTTCATCAGGGTACGTGTATTTCAGGGGTGCGCGGGAAGTTCCACACGCGATTGGCCCAGTGCGAGCAGGGTACGTGTATTTCAGCGGTGCGCGGGAATTTCCACACGCGATTTCAGCAGGGTACGTGTATTTCAGGGGTGCGCGGGAAGTTCCACACGCGATTTCATCAGGGTACGTGTATTTCAGGGGTGCGCGGGAAGTTCCACACGCGATTTCATCAGGGTACGTGTATTTCAGGGGTGCGCGGGAAGTTCCACACGCGATTGGCCCAGTGCGAGCAGGGTACGTGTATTTCAGGGGTGTGCGGGAATTTCCACACGCGATTTCAGCAGGGTACGTGTATTTCAGGGGTGCGCGGGAAGTTCCACACGCGATTTCATCAGGGTACGTGTATTTCAGGGGTGCGCGGGAAGTTCCACACGCGATTTCATCAGGGTACGTGTATTTCAGGGGTGCGCGGGAAGTTCCACACGCGATTGGCCCAGTGCGAGCAGAGTACGTGTATTTCAGGGGTGCGCAGGAATTTCCACACGCGATTTCAGCAGGGTACGTGTATTTCAGGGGTGCGCGGGAAGTTCCACACGCGATTCCATCAGGGTACGTGTATTTCAGGGGTTCTGGGGAGTACCACACGTGAATTGGCCGTGTGGGCCCTCCCAGGTGTACGCTCCACAACCTCCAAGGACCCTGCAGGCAGCCCACACCACGGGGGACTACCCTGCACCCATGCTCATGTCCCGCAGGCAGCCCATCCACCATGGGCATGCCCCCCAGCCAACCCACATGTCACCTTGCACTACTGATAAACAATGCATGTCTCCCACCACCCCCACCCCCCTGCCACCCTGGGCAGCCTCCACCAGGCCCACACTCATGTCTCCCACCACCCCCACCCCCCAGCATCCAGTGTCACCCTCCACCAGGCCCCCACTCATGTCTCCCACCACCCCCACCCCCCAGCATCCAGGGTCACCCTCCACCAGGCCCCCACTCATGTCTCCCACCACCCCCACCCCCTGCCACCATGGGCAGCCTCCACCAGGCCCCCACTCATGTCTCCCACCACCCCCACCCCCCAGCAGTGCAGGGGCAGCCTCCACCAGGCCCCCACTCATGTCTCCCACCACCCCCACCCCCCGGCATCCAGGGTCACCCTCCACCAGGCCCCCACTCATGTCTCCCACCACCCCCACCCCCCTGCCACCATGGGCAGCCTCCACCAGGCCCCCACTCATGTCTCCCACCACCCCCACCCCCCAGCCACCAGGGGCAGCCTCCACCAGACCCCCACTCATGTCTCCCACCACCCCCACCCCCCAGCAGTGCAGGGGCAGCCTCCACCAGGCCCCCACTCATATCTACCACCACCCCCACCCCCCAGCAGTGCAGGGGCACCCTCCACCAGGCCCCCACTCATGTCTCCCACCACCCCCACCCCCCAGCCACCAGGGGCACCCTCTACCAGGCCCCCACCCATGTCTCCCACCACCCCCACCCCCCAGCAGTGCAGGGGCAGCCTCCACCAGGCCCCCACTCATGTCCCCTATCACCCCCACCCCCCCGCCAAAAGGGGCACCCTCCACCAGGCCCTCACCCATGTCTCCCACCACCCCCACCCCCCAGCCACCATGGGCACCCTCCACCAGGCCCCCACCCATGTCTCCCACCACCCCCACCCCCCAGCAGTGCAGGGGCAGCCTCCACCAGGCCCACACTCATGTCCCCTATCACCCCCACCCCTCCGCCACCAGGGGCAGCCTCCACCAGGCCCCCACCCATGTCTCCCACCATCCCCAGCCACCAGGGGCACCCTCCACCAGGCCCCCACCCATGTCTCCCACCACCCCCACCCCCCAGCCACCAGGAGCACCCTCCACCAGGCCCCCACCCATGTCTCCCACCACCCCCACCCCCCAGCCACCAGGGGCACCCTCCACCAGGCCCCCACTCATGTCTCCCACCACCCCCACCCCCCAGCCACCAGGGGCAGCCTCCACCAGGCCCCCACTCATGTCTCCCACCACCCCCACCCCCCAGCAGTGCAGGGGCAGCCTCCACCAGGCCCCCACTCATGTCTCCCACCACCCCCACCCCCCAGCATCCAGGGTCACCCTCCCCCAGGCCCCCACTCATGTCTCCCACCACCCCCACCCCCCAGCAGTGCAGGGGCAGCCTCCACCAGGCCCCCACTCATGTCTACCATCACCCCCACCCCCCAGCATCCAGGGTCACCCTCCACCAGGCCCCCACTCATGTCTCCCACCACCCCCACCCCCCTGCCACCATGGGCAGCCTCCACCAGGCCCCCACTCATGTCTCCCACCACCCCCACCCCCCAGCCACCAGGGGCAGCCTCCACCAGGCCCCCACTCATGTCTCCCACCACCCCCACCCCCCAGCAGTGCAGGGGCAGCCTCCACCAGGCCCCCACTCATGTCTACCACCACCCCCACCCCCCAGCAGTGCAGGGGCACCCTCCACCAGGCCCCCACTCATGTCTCCCACCACCCCCACCCCCCAGCCACCAGGGGCACCCTCCACCAGGCCCCCACCTATGTGTCCCACCACCCCCACCCCCCAGCAGTGCAGGGGCAGCCTCCACCAGGACCCCACCAACCTGGATGACTCCGTGCCATCTTCCCCTGTTGGGCCCTGTGGGGTCCCAGCTGCCCCTTCTGCTGCCGAGGAGTCCAACTGCAACCTCCGCCTCTTGGACCTCCTCCCGGCAGCTGCGGCCTGGGACGCGGCACCGGACTCCTCACTCCCCGACGAGAGGACAACACGGGAGGGGAGCCGGGCCTTGCGTCTCCGGCTGGCGGTCGGATCCCCGGCGCTGTGCTCCACAGCACCTTCTCCGCCCTCTTCATCAGTTGACGCTGCAGACAGGGAGAAATAAAACACAGGCATCAGGGCACTGTACAATGGACACATACACGCATGACAGTTGCACATGAGTGGCATTGGCAAACCTCAGACATGTCATCACAATCCCCAACACACATGTCATTGCAACTCACACACATGAGCCATACCACAGCCATATCGCAACTGCCACCACCATCCCTACACATACAACAGCATCAGCAGCCAAAGGGGAGCCAGACATCACATGCAACACAGGAAGTGCACCACACATGTACACACAGCACCACACTTGCATGCATGTCTACACCTTTGCCAAGTGTTGCACTGTTCAGACGGGCATCCATGTCACATCTGCCAATCAGGCTTCCACATACCGCTGTCACATGCATCCATGTTGCATCACTGTTGCACCCTTGACAAATACACACACATGCACATGTATACAGTGCTCAATCATGCAGCCGAAAACAACATACATGCCTGACATCACGGACATGTCTACTTACATACACATTCATCCAAACATGTGTGCACGCACAACTGCATTTGCCATGCAAGCCCACACACACAAGCACCATCCATGTCTCACACATTACAGCCCTCGCATGTGTCAGACCCACGGCCCTGTACACCCCCACCCATACTCGACCCCATACAAACAGATGTGCAACCGGCACAATGCCGAATAATCACCACACGCACTGCTCACAATCAGGATGCATGTACACTCACCACTCGACTCCAGACGGGTCTGCTTCTCTAGGACCTGGACGTGGAGCGCTGGGGATATGCGTTCCAGGACCCCCATCTGTTCTTCCGACAAGTGGCCCCGGCGCCCCTTGGCATCCGCTGCCTTCAAGAGGCGCCGGGCCTTGTTCAGGGTCCTGGACCTGAAGTCCTCCCAGCGCTTCCTGACATGTTGTAAGTCTGGACTGCCACCCCCTCCGCGTTGATGGCAGTCACGATGTCAGTCCAGATCCGAGTCCGTCCTTCCTTGTCGCCGCGGGAACTTCCGAAGAGGGCATCATACTGCCCCAGGACTTGCTCCACCAGGACACCAACTTCGGTGGCACTGAAGCTGGTGCCCCTCTGCCTCTCTGGCCGGGGGTTGTCAGTGGTCACAGATGGTGTTTGCCCCGACATGACAACCCCAAAGGCAGGAGTGGGTGGGCAACTGGGTCCTGGGGCTGGGCTGTGGAGCGATGGAATTCCAGTCGGGAGTCTTCGGTTCCAGCACGTGTGGTCACAGCAACAGCACCCCTGGCTGATGTGCAGGCAGCAAATGGCAGTGCACATGGGCAGCAGGCAGTCAGGCAGCAGCAGATGGCAGGTGGGAGCGTGCTCGGGGCTCTGGGGAGCAGTAGTCCGGCCTTCTGGGCAGGAGCGTGGTCTTCCGTGTGCTTACGCGTGGCCAGCTTGGTACGGAGTGATTTGGCACGTGAAAATCCTGCACGTCAGCGTGAAAACCGAGGAAAGGCCCTTAGCGCGTAAGTGCGTCAGCACGCATACGCGAATCTATTGGACCAAAGGCCCTCAGCGCGTAAGCGCGTCTGTGACGTGACCCGCAGGGTGTTTCCCACACAGCACGTGATGACAGAGCACACGTGGAAAGACTGCACATCAGAGTGTCATCACGTGTAATTGGACAGCACGGCAGAGTCTCATTGCGTGTAATTGGACAGCACGTCAGGGTGTCATCGCGTGTAATTGGACAAAAGTGCGCGTACACGCGATTGGCCTATGTACGTGTATATCAGGTGTGCGCGGACACTTACACACGCAAGTACGTCAGCACACCTGTATCCCGGTGTGCGCGGGAATTTCCACATGCTATTGGACTGGGTACTGGATTTCAGGGGTGCGCGGGTCACACGCTCGCCTACAACACGCGCAACGCATTAATTTGCGCGCTAAAAAAATTACAAGCTCAGACCCAGGATGAACATACCGTTCCTAGCAGCAGTGGGCGTGGCCTACCAAAGGAGGAGGAGGAGGAGGATAGTCAGGGCCAGAATATTCACACCCAGAACCAGCCTTTTCGGGATGCCTGATGACCAGGTGCATGGGAGGTACAGGTTTCCACCACACATCATACTGGACCTGGTGAGTGAGTGGGAGGATGACCTCACATCACCCACCCTGTGCTCCCAAGCACTCAGCCCCCTGGAGAAGGTCCTCAATGTACTGCACTTCTTAGCCACTGGATAATTTCAGCGGACAAGTGCCATTGTGGGTGGTGTATCACAGGCCACCCAGTCACGCTGCCCACACCAGGTCTTGAACATCATCACTGCACGCCCATCAGTCCGCAGGCACATATACCTGCCCAGAACCCCTGCAGAAAGGCATGCTGCCGCCCTGGATTTCTACGCTGTGGCACGATTCCCCAAAGTGCTAGGTGCCATCGACTGCACCCATGTGGCTCTACGTCCCCCCAGGGCATCTGAGCACATCTATAGGAACCGCAAGCACTGGCATTCCATCAACGTGCAGGTAGTATGTAATGCCAAGGGAATCATCACCTCAGTATATGCCAACTATCCCGGGTCCACCCACGACAGCTTCATTTACCGAATGTCCACCCTAAGCCGGGACCTAGAAGCTGGGCGGCATGGCGATACATGGCTGCTTGGTGAGTATGAATGCCACTGCACATGCATGCATGTCAGATACTGAGCAAGGTCACAACCCCACCAATGATACCAATCACCACCTCCACAGGGGACAGTGCCTACCCTCTCAGCCCCCACATGATGACGCCAATTCGGAACCCCACCACGCCACCCCAGGTAAGATATAACGCAGCCCACATTACAACCCGGGGCATAGTGGAGCGCACATTCGGAGTGCTGAAGTCACGCTTTTGCTCCCTTGACCGTTCTGGCGGGCAGCTGTTGTACGCTCCCCCAGTAGTGTGCAGGATCATAGTGGCAGCATGTGTCCTGCACAACGTTGCAACACGCCGGGGCCTGGCCGTGGACATGGTGGTGCCCCCCCATCCCCAACCACATGCACAGCCGCTGCGCATGGGAGGGGAAAGGGCACGGGGGGAGGCAGCCCGTACACAGCTAGTGGCTAATTACTTCACATAGAAATCACACCCCTGTGGAGTGCACACTGCCCTGCCACATTCCATCTGACAATCAATGATGACTCAACCTGACACTGACCCTGAATGTCTGGAGAAAGAACCGTGAAAACCATATCAGCCTGAGATTGTTCACCTGGAAGTGTCACAATGTGTGCATCCCTACCCACACAGACACCACCAATGCAGTTTTGTGAAGTTGCACATTCAAGCAGCTAAAATGAATGCCCACTTGTAAAATGCAACAAGAGGACAGTGCCATGTCAGCCAACCCAACCCCAGCACCGCCACACCACACACCGTGGCATGTCATGCTATTTGCAGGTAAACAAAGTAATCCACACAACATGACACTAGTGTCACAATGTACAGTGTCCCTATTAGATACTTGCAACACCTGAAATGCTCACAGTAATGCTGGACCAACAACAAACTTGAGCACGTACTACCATTAACATGACATCACTAATGTTAAATATTAGTAGTCTCACCACCTGGAAATGCCTGCACTCCCACCACTACCAACTGTGCAGTGTTGGCGCCATATAGAGTTGTAGGTGCACTGCTGCCAACATGGACCACATCTCCAGACTAGAGGTCCTTGTGTAGACATGAGGAAGGGACCTGCAAATTGGGAGGTAGACACAGAAGATGAGTTACACATCAATGCAACATGCAGTGTACAACACAACAGCAATATGCACTAGGAATGTATACACAGTATTGACTACAGACTGCCCACACAGCTCATGGGAGTCCAACGTCACTGTGTAATTCACTGTCACTTGGGCACACCCTTTGCAAGCCCATGGAAACGGGAAGCAGGAGGGGTGTGTGTGACTCAAACCCAAGCATCTGAACCAAATACATTACAAGCCTGCATGTGCCCAGCCACAATGCAGCGTATGCCCACAGGAACCACGGAAGCCAACAAATCGTCCCAAAAAAATAGGGAATAAAATAAATAAAAATAAAAATAAAAATCAAAAAAAATCAAAAATGGCCATTGAAGGGCACGGGGGGGTTGGGGAGGCCACCCAGGAGGTCCGAGGACAGGATGCACACCAGAACCCACCTGCGTGGATCCTGGGAAAAAAAACACCTCCATGGGCTCATGGCCCACACGGCTACCCTATTGTGGGAGTATCACTGCTGTCGCTATTATCACCCTGTGCAGCTGCATCCGGAGGTGGTTGCACTATGGGAGGCAGCCCACGCAAGGCCCTAGTCTGCTCCTCCATGGCTGCAAGCATGCGGGTGTGGTAGGTCTGGTTCTGGAGGATGAGTGTGCGGAGGTCCCCATGCAACAACTCACGGGATGCCCGGACCTCCGCCCTTGTTGCCTGCATCTCAGCTGAGAGCGTACGGGTGAGATGCTCCAGCTGCTGTTCTGTCCTTTGGTGTGTTGAAGCCTCAAGCTCAACAAGAGTCGTCCTGAGGTGAAGGAGCTCCTGCCTCAGGGCTTCCCTGTGGCCCTGGGACTCAATGGAGATGGCCTCCTGCAGAGTCGCCAGTGCCGCCCGCCTGTCCCTGTTGGACCCCAACATGTCCTCCCTGTGTGACTGGCAGATGGAGTCGGTTGCCTGCTCTAGTCGCTCCATCAGCCTTTCAGGGGGGACAATGGAAGTGGCCACCCTATCCATGGCCTGAGCCATCATCTCGGATGATGCTGCCTGTTGGGTTGCCATACCGTAAATGGATTGCTCCCATGCGGTATTGCCAGGTGGCGTACGGCCACCACGTCGGCGGGCACCACCCCTGTCTGGGGCAAGGCGAACTGCGCCTTGCTGTGCCGGCACTGCCTGAGGCTGCAGGACTGCATTCCCCCTCTGATCTGCTGGTCCAGGAACAGGATCAGATGTCGCGGAGTGTGACCCTGCATCCGTAACCACCAAAGGCGTAGCTGCCAACACTGACATCCCCATTGAGGGTTCTGACCCTGGTGCAGGTGGGTGAGACAGAACCGAATCATTCCCTGGAACACTCACCTGCGACGGCACGTAGGTCTCATCCGAATCAACACCTGAGTACAGCTCGGGGGAGGTGCAGCCAGAGACACCCCTTGAGAGCAGGACCTGCAGCACTTGTGGGTTCTTACCCACCACCACACCACGTCCCTCACTGGTGGTTGGTCGGCCCTCGAACCCCTCCTGGGTCTGCACCATCTCCACAACCCCAGCAGTATCAGGTGCGTCTTCCCCTGCAAAGACATAAAAACAAAGAAATGGAAACAGGCATTAGCACCATGGCACACAATGAGGGCTGAGAAGCAAGAGAACCAGTACTTGTTTGACACATGTCCCACATGACTAAAACCCTCCCATGCATGCACCCTCACTGCGTATGAAGGGCAGGCAAATGGCACACACTGATGACACCAAGATGGAAGATGAACACATTTTCTGCATGCTGCCTGGCAGTGGCATCACACATTGGCCTGTGATTGGCAGGTGAAACACACATGCCATCACACAGATGGCATGTACCATTGCTATTGAGTGAAGATGGAGAGGAGGGCAGCACCTATTCATTCAGTCCAGTTCCCGCATGTAATAGCTTTTCTAATTCAAACAGGTCAGATTCTTCACCTGGAGCTGCCAGTCCGAAATGGTGCAATTGCACAGGGACATGTTTGTACAAATGATATCCAGGTAACAAAGTCACTCCACTTTACCATAGCCATGTCAGACATGTGACTAGAGGACTGCGACATGCCTAGTAATAGTGGTGGAATGCAAACAATCTGACTAAATGAACAGTGAAAAATCAAGCAACAATGTTGTGGCAAGGTGACACTTCAAGGGCAACTGGCGTGCAGTTGGGCTAGATGTCTACTGTTGGCAGAAGGGATACTGCTATGGCCAAATGCAGCTGCGCAGGATGTATTGCATGAAGCACATGGCTGACCCATGCGACTCAGGCGCACACACTCTCACCTGTCACACAAACAGAAGCCCTCACACACACCATGCACATGGATGACACACACATGCATGTGCACTCACCGGACAATGCCTCGTAATCAGCCAGATCTCCCACGCCTTGGATCTGTTCCTCCGTGACGTAGGTCCCAGCGACTGACTCATGTGGAGTGAGTTCCATGTCTACTACTGGAGACCCACCTCCAGTCACTAGAGTTGCGGCATGACTTGAGGCCAGCTTACTCTTTGCCCTGCGCTTTAGGTCATTCTAGCGCTTATAGCAATCATTGGCCGTGCGCCTCACGATTCCAAGGGCACTTACGATGTCCGCAACGGTCTGCCAGTGTGCCTGGCGTTGTGCAGGTGTGGTCTTGGATCCTGCAACAATGACCATCTCGTTGTCATGTGCGGACACATACTCGACAAGTGCATTCAGTTCGTCATCCGTGAAGCTGGGCTTCCTGGATGGGCCGGACTGTGTAGCCGTGTCTGGGGCATCAGCCTGTGCCGGACGAGCACTCTTCCTCTTCCGCTTGGAAGGTGGTAGTGATCCTGAGTGTCCTGCGCCGCTCTGGACACTAGGGGCAGGAGCCCTGGTGGACTCTGTATCAGGAGTGTGGGATTGCACACTCAGCATGGGAGTTGGTGCAGGCATTGGCTCTAGTGTGATGGTGTCAGGGGGAATGTCAGCAGCATGGACTAGGACCGACACTGTCCGGGCTGGGTGTGTGAGGGCTGGGGTGGATGGAGCTGCAGCTGCCCCTGCAGCCTCTCCGCCCTGCCTACTTGGTGCAGCAGATGACCTTGCTGCCCCAGATGCACGTGGCATGGTGACATCAACGTGCACCAGCGCACGTGTCATAGGCCTGCTGACCTGGAAGTCAGCCATGGAGTCAGCCAGGTCTGGTGCCACAATGGGCTGGTCCAACAAGGGCTGAGCATGGATGGTGTCAGCCACATCAGCCTCAACAGGAGGGGGGGGGATTATGGGTGCCCTTGACTGGTCCTCCACACATGGGGGGACAGACTCACCCTGCAAGTAACGACCACGCCCCCTCCCGGATCCACCACGGCCACCACTTGTGGCTCTTCCACCTTTGCCACCCTTACGGAATCCTCGCCTCCCAGCCATGGCACTGATGTTAATGTGCGTATGGGAGTGGCTGTAAAATATTGTCCTGGGCAATTGGGGGTCAAAGGGGTTGGGTACCAGATGGTAATTGTACCCTAGTGCTCTTGCAAGGCTGATTGTAACCCCTGGGGAAAGATGACGGGTCACGCTACGCACAGGAGCCCCAAAAAAGGGAGATGACGTGCACGCAACCCCTCCTAGACCACGTGTGCAGAAAGAAAAACCTGCACTACGCTGTGGCACCCAGTAACACAAGAATGAACGTATGCGTGTCACACGCAGCCTAGAATGACCTCTGAAGGGGTAGGCTACACACGGGGCAAGCACAGATGTTAGATACGTGCGTGACTCACCGTCTGCCAGGTAAAAGAGCATGAAAAAGGAGCGCGTTTGGTTGGCAACACCCCCGCCAAAAGAAGATTTGTACGCTGTCTGAGGAGACAGGACAACAGTAGAAGGGAACACTGTTTGAGGGCACCGGCCCAGGTAAACCAGTAAAAGAGAAAAAAGAGAAAAAGCTGTCAGAGGTAACAGGGAATACGAACTTGAAACGCCGTGAAGTAAATCGCGTGTGAAACGACAAGAAGTACAGAATTCACCCACTCGCTCTCCACGAAAAGCACGTACAAGGAAATGGTGTTCTACACGTACCTTTTATACAGGCCAACACGTCCAGCGTCACTTACGCGGCGTGTATGCGCTAGGGCCATTTCCACCAATTACACGCTTTGTCACTTCTGCGTGTAGGGCCATTTCCACCAATCACACGCGATTACACTCTGACGTGCAGTCTTTCCACGTGTGCTCTGTCATCACGTGCTGTGTGGGAAACACCCGTGCGGGTCATGTCACAGATGCGCTTACGCGCTGAGGGCCTTTGGTCCAATAGAATCGCGTATGCGTGCTGAAGCGCTTACGCGCTAAGGGCCTTTCCTCGGTTTTCACGCTGACGTGCAGGATTTTCACGTGCCAAATCACTCCGTACCAAGCTGGCCACGCGTAAGCACACGGAATACCACGCTCCTGCCCGGAAGGCCGAACTACTGCCCCCCAGAGCCCCGAGCACGCTCCCACCTGCCATCTGCTGCTGCCTGACTGCCTGCTGCCCCTGCACTGCTGGGGGGTGGGGGTGGTGGGAGACATGAGTGGGGGCCTGGTGGAGGGTGCCCCTGCACTGCTGGGGGGTGGGGGTGGTGGTAGACATGAGTGGGGGCCTGGTGGAGGCTGCCCCTGCACTGCTGGGGGGTGGGGGTGGTGGTAGACATGAGTGGGGGCCTGATGGAGGCTGCCCCTGCACTGCTGGGGGGTGGGGGTGGTGGGAGACATGAGTGGGGGCCTGGTGGAGGGTGCCCCTGGTGGCTGGGGGTGGGGGTGGTGGGAGACATGGGTGGGGGCCTGGTGGAGGCTGCCCCTGCACTGCTGGGGGGTGGGGGTGCAGGGGGACATGAGCAGGTGTGCAGGGTAGTCCCCTTTTTTGTGGGCTGCCTGCAGGGGCCGTCGAGGGTGTACAGGGAACACCTGTGAGGACCCACCCAGCCTAATCGCGTGTGGAACTTCCCGCGCACCCCTGTAATACACGTACCAAGCCAAATCGCGTGTGATAATTCCCGCGCACCCCTGTAATACACGTACCTGGCCAAATCGCGTGTAAAACTTCCCGTGTACCCCTGTAATACACGTACCCAGCCAAATCGCGTGTGATAATTCCCGCGTACCCCTGAAATACACGCGCCCAGGCTATTCGCGTGTGGAACTTCCCGCGCACCCCTGAAATACACACGCCCAGGCTATTCGCACCCCTGAAATACACGCGCCCAGGCTATTCGCGTGTGGAACTTCCCGCGCACCCCTGAAATACACGCGCCCAGGCTATTCGCACCCCTGAAATACACGCGCCCAGGCTATTCGCGTGTGGAACTTCCCGCGCACCCCTGAAATACACGCGCCCAGGCTATTCGCGTGTGGAACTTCCCGCGCACCCCTGAAATACACGCGCCCAGGCTATTCGCGTGTGGAACTTCCCGCGCACCCCTGAAATACACGCGCCCAGGCTATTCGCGTGTGGAACTTCCCGCGCACGCCTGAAATACACGCGCCCAGGCTATTCGCGTGTGGAACTTCCCGCACACCCCTGAAATACACGCGCCCAGGCTATTCGCGTGTGGAACTTCCCGCGCACCCCTGAAATACACGCGCCCAGGCTATTCGCGTGTGGAACTTCCCGCGCACCCCTGAAATACACGTAGCACGCTGGGAGACATGAGTGGGGGCCTGGTGGAGGGTGCCCCTGGTGACTGGGGGGTGGGGGTGGTGGGAGACATGGGTGGGGGCCTGGTGGAGGGTGCCCCTGGTGGCTGGGGGGGTGGGGGTGGTGGGAGACATGAGTGGGGGCCTGGTGGGGGCTGCCCCTGCACTGCTGGGGGGTGGGGGTGGTGGGAGACATGAGAGGGGGCCTGGTGGAGGGTGCCCCTGGATGGTGGGGGGTGGGGGTGGTGGGAGACATGAGTGGGGGCCTGGTGGAGGGTGCCCCTGGTGACTGGGGGGGTGGGGGTGGTGGGAGACATGGGTGGGGGCCTGGTGGAGGCTGCCCCTGGTGGCGGGGGGGTGGGGGTGATAGGGGACATGAGTGGGGGCCTGGTGGAGGCTGCCCCTGCACTGCTGGGGGGTGGGGGTGGTGGGAGACATGGGTGGGGGCCTGGTGGAGGGTGCCCATGGTGGCTGGGGGGTGGGGGTGGTGGGAGACATGAGTGGGGGCCTGGTGGGGGCTGCCCCTGCACTGCTGGGGGGTGGGGGTGGTGGGAGACATGAGTGGGGGCCTGGTGGGGGCTGCCCCTGCACTGCTGGGGGGTGGGGGTGGTGGGAGACATGAGTGGGGGCCTGGTGGAGGGTGCCCATGGTGGCTGGGGGGTGGGGGTGGTGGGAGACATGGGTGGGGGCCTGGTGGAGGGTGCCCATGGTGGCTGGGGGGTGGGGGTGGTGGGAGACATGGGTGGGGGCCTGGTGGAGGGTGCCCCTGGTGGCTGGGGGGTGGGGGTGGTGGTAGACATGAGTGGGGGCCTGGTGGAGGCTGCCCCTGCACTGCTGGGGGGTGGGGGTGGTGGGAGACATGAGTGGGGGCCTGGTGGAGGGTGCCCCTGCACTGCTGGGGGGTGGGGGTGGTGGGAGACATGAGTGGGGGCCTGGTGGAGAGTGCCCCTGGATGCTGGGGGGTGGGGGTGGTGGGAGACATGAGTGGGGGCCTGGTGGAGGGTGCCCCTGCACTGCTGGGGGGTGGGGGTGGTGGGAGACATGGGTGGGGGCCTGGTGGAGGCTGCCCCTGCACTGCTGGGGGGTGGGGGTGCAGGGGGACATGAGCAGGTGTGCAGGGTAGTCCCCTGTTTTGTGGACTGCCTGCAGGGGCCATCGAGGGTGTACAGGGAACACCTGTGAGGACCCACCCAGCCTAATCGCGTGTGTAACTTCCCACGCACCCCTGTAATACACGTACCATACCAAATCGCGTGTGATAATTCCCGCGCCCCCCTGTAATACACGTACCTGGCCAAATCGCATGTGAGAATTCCCGCGCACCCCTGTAATACACGTACCCAGCCGAATCGCGTGTAAAACTTCCCGTGTACCCCTGTAATACACGTACCCAGCCAAATCGCGTGTGATAATTCCCGCGTACCCCTGAAATACACGCGCCCAGGCTATGCGCCCAGGCTATTCGCGTGTGGAACTTCCCGCGCATCCCTGAAATACACGCGCCCAGGCTATTCGCGTGTGGAACTTCCCGCGCACCCCTGAAATACACGTACCCTGCTGAAATTGCGTGTAAAAGTTCCCGCGCACCCCTGTAATACACGTACCCTGGCTAATCGCGTGTATAACTTCACGCGTACCCCTGATATGCACGTTACCCGCTTTGCGTTCCTTGTTTGGCAGCCCGTAAACGTTCTTGGGGGCGTTACTGGCGCTGCTGCAGGGTCGCTGCGATACTCTGCGCCACGGCTGGTTTGGGAGCCTAAAATCCATGAATACGCTGTGCGCGGAAATCGGTTTTAGCGCACGTGCCTGGCGCAGACAATCGCACGCGGACACTCTGTGCCAGCCGCTTGCGACACTTTTCTGCGAAATTCTATGAATTACCCTGTATATGTATTCTTATGCCTCTTGTGTTACAGTGGATATATATTTGATTATTTTTTCTAGTATCTATTGTGCACAATATATATTCTTTATGTATAAAAGCAAGTTGACCTAATGTTCATGTAGCTTCGTGATGGATGCATAACTACTTTGTGTCTCCTGTGTCTACGTGTGTCAAGCCTAAGATGACGTCACTTGCTTTCGTCACTTCTTGGCTACGGCAGGTTCATGAGGCCAGATCTTGTAGGCTTGTTTCTTCTTCAATCGTTCTGGGGTAAGGCCAATAGATTCTTCTTAGTGAGTAACGCCTTTCACGTCTGCAGTTTGGCGGTGGAGGAGGGGGCGGGGGGCAGTAGCCAAGACTGGTACACTTCTCTCATTGCGGCAATGTAGAGGCGTGGGAGGGGCCAACACCATGGATGACGTGTTCATCTGCCTCTCGACAGTCTGTGAAGGTGTACATTTGCCTGTGAACAATAGGGTTTATTTCAATTCACAAACCCCATGTTAAAACTCGTTGGTGTTTCCAATGTTATCTCATACCTGATGAAAGACACTTTGTAAGAAAAGGGAAACACAAAAGAAATACAGATAAATAAATGTTTAAACGGTATCCGGTGATTCCATCGAATACAAAGTATTGAATGCAAAAGCATTAAAATAAATGCATTTTTTCATAGGTAAAGGTTTTATTTGTATTATAATGGCTTTTAAGGGGTAAACAAGTGTATTTTGGGGGCAACCCCTGTTTAAAGAAAATGATTTTTTGTTTTTTCGATGCACCATTTTCGAGGCTTTTGCATTTGATGCTTTTGCATTCGATGCTATCACAACAAACCTGTTTAACCTATTAAGATCCAAATGAAATGATTGCTTACGTGAAACCCCTATCATATTAGCAAATCCCTTATCTTTACAGCACACCTTTTGGGGTTCCAATGAGTTATTACATTTTTTGGCATTCACAAATGTATAATGCCGATTACAAGCTACCCCTTTGTGCACACAGTTCATAGAGTTTGAGATATTTCTGTAATGATGGACTGTTCCCTTTTACAAACAAACCTGTATGTCATTTCCCTAACATCAATTTATCACAATACTAAAATGTCCGAATTCATGGAACTTTTAGCAATGCCAACAAACACCATGGGCCTCATTACAAGTAGTGCGGAATGGGTTTAACGACCTTGGGAATGGTGCCAGCGCCATTAATCCCATTCCGCACTATTACGAGGTTCCCTCGTTGGACCTGCTCTGGACGTCTGGTTTTTCCAGACGTCCATAGCGGGTCCCATGAGGGGACCAGGGAGCTAACAACGCGCCTGTTATTAACAGGCCCGTTGTTAGCTCCCTCCCCATTCCCATTGAGCCCTATGGGGGCTCGAATGAGAATGAGGAAGGACCGGGACCGGGTTCCCAGAAGGAGGAAATACCGGGCCCCCCAAGTTCGGAATGGCCTGGTATTTCCACATTCAGGGAACCCGGACACGATTTTGGAGGCAGCCATGCCCTTAATCATGCCCTTATTAACGGCATGGATACCTCCAAAGTCGTAATGAGGCCCCATGATTCACAAAGCGATGCAACGTGTATTTTTGAGGAGCAAAGTCACTTTAGAGCGCGGTAAATGTTCTATGAATTAGGCGCTTAATCAAAGTGCTTTGCAGTCAGGAGCCTTCTGATCGCTGACTTCTGATTAATCTGATGATTAAAAAACTAGATTAAAAACAAATGCCTGCGATACCAATCTCAAATGTATCGAATTCAATAGGGCAACACTTCACCCCAAGCGTTGGTGTCATTGGTGCCTTTATGTAATCGTGACACTCCCTTTATGTTGCTGGAAACATCATTTACTGCTTTGTAAATAGGGTTTGAAACATATAATTGGATAATGGCAAAACACTATCGGAATCATCATCCCACTTTTATGTTGTGGTTCACATAATGGTAGATTTGACTCCTTCTGTTAAAAAAAGGCAATTTAATGTAACTGCTGGCAGGGGGTGAGGTCTGTGCTGTGAAATATAATTGCTGCTTCTCTATGGAGGTGGATAAGACCGGCACCGCCTGCTGTTGTCTCGTCTATATTGCAGTAGCTGTTCCTCAGAACTGTGCGCTCTCTCTGCCATTTGGTGTTAACACCCATGGTGTAGGCTTGGCATCGCGTCTCTATTTTGTACATGGGTTGCAGCGGGCAGAAATATAATTACACACGACTACAATGCCAGTGATCCTGTAAATGTGAATGAAACAGAACATCTCGAGTTCCACACATTTTTCAACATTTCGCCGGGTCTTCTTATGAAATGGTGGTTTCAAGATGGCATAAAATGCAAAATACAGAAATACTATTTGCTGTATTTCTCACATGTGACAGAAAAAAGAGGACCATACAAATGATCGGTAATACACGATAAAAGAATAAACATTAGAAATCGTGGACCAATGATAGGCCAGATACATATGCTGTGTCTGTCAATCAGCTCACGTGATTACCCACTGGGCATGCAATTGTAAATAAAGACATAACAGAGAAAGAGTGTGAGAAAGAGTGCCAGGGAAAAAGAGATGGAAAGCAACAAAGAGAACATGAAAGTGGGAGTGAGAAAGTGAGGAACCCAGAAACACAATATTAGAATCTAGTGTTCTATCAAAAGTAAATACACACAGATACATAAACGATTGGGAAACCTACCTAAATGCAAACAGATCTGTAGCCTCTGCAGGTGCCTCCCTCTGCAACAGCCTCCCTGCCTCTCTCTGCATTGAGCCGGAGCATCCTAAGTTCCAGAAACTCCTCAAACCTTCCTCTTCCTCCTTTTCTCTCCCTCTACCCTGCTAACCTCAATTCTTTTTCTCTCCAGCCTCCTTCCACCTTCCCCTCACTAACCTGTTCAGTTTTTGCTGACTGAATGCCTGATTCACCCCCAGAGCCTTACAGGGCTCAGGCTCCGCCACCAGTCTTTTGCACTTGCCTCCGGGCTGCTGCACTGTGTTCAGCATCATTGCACTTTCAGCTTGCACTCCATGAGCGGGGCAACCTCTCTTGGCACTTAACCCAGGGCCCTTGCGGACTGCACGCGTTTGTTTCCCCCACACACTTACCCTTACCTTCCTATACACGAATGCATGACCTAAATGTACTAAAACTTGTTAAGTTTGTCTGTCGTGGCCCCCTGCCCCTTTTTGTCCCCCTGCCTAATAGGGAAGCAACTGTAACTTTTCCTTCTCTTGCACTAGGAGAAATGGCTTCAGGCCTAGTATTCTAGTTGGTTTCTGTTGAAGCATTCAGGAACTTCAAGGCTTGAGAAGGTTTACTGTATTCCCTTGCTCCCTTCCCTCCTTGAAGCGTTGTGAAGCACTCCACCTGTGTATAAGCGCTGTATAAATAAACCTATACAATTACAATTACCATGTAATGCAAAGGACTTATGTGCAGAAATTTCCCCATGGCAGAATATCTACTCCCAGTGAATAAATCCAAACAAAAACGAGGACTCTCTAGTGGGAATGAACAAGGTGCAATAACCACTTCTATGGGATGCTGCACACGTAGACATTTCAACAATTATAGTTTAGCTCTCTGTACCGCACCGGGGGAGAACTATGTATTTGCATATTGCTCCAGGGCGTTCGGCGCGATCATCTTTGCTCCTACCTAACCAAATCACGTTCCTTAAGTATACGCAGATGTATCATCTATCTGCGAATTAACACAATACCTAAGCGTGAACATTAGGCCGATGGAACAAATTACCTATAATGAGGGTACTGTTGCCTTTGTAACTTCACATTAGAAACAGCTTGTCATCTTCTCACACAATGCCCTGTTTTGGAATCGTGTTATGTGAGGAATTACACTTGTTGTGCTCCTAATGTTCATTGTGTTGCTACAGGTGAGTTTTGGGGATTCATATTTGGGGCTGAATCAATTGTCATTTCTGCAGCCACCCTTCATGTCTGGAACGAAGCCTCTCCTCTAATAGCATTACGCAATTGATCTTAATTGTGTTAAATAATGTGTCTATTTTCTTATCATATTTATCATGTAATTATTAGCTGTCTTCTGTTATTCTTGCATGTTTGCACAAGTTTACTAATATAGACTGTATGTATTGATTAATTGTATGGTTCATATTTTAATATTGAATGTGCAAAAGGTTTTTTTTTATAACCACATGCACTAATAAACAAATAAAACAAGATATTGCTCCTTTCTACACACAAAGCCATCCAGAATCCAAATTCGAGGCTAGCTTCTTCTGCATCATCAATGAGTTGAAGCTGAGGTGCAACATCTCTCTTGCCACAGCACAAAGGATTCCACATCTGGATTTCCCTAATCAACTAAGTGTGAAGCCCTCAGGTTGTAAACATTTGCAAATAGTTTGAGAGTCCATTTTGTAAGAACAAACAAAGCCCAGTAAACTATTGTATGGAATGGCAACCAAATGGCAATTTGAGAATTCTGTACCATACCAGATGTTAAATGGCCATTTGCAAACCAATCTGAACAGGGGATAGTGAACCCTAAACCAGAAGTGAGACAGTGGTTCATAAAACAGACAGAAATTAAGGCAATGAAGGCCCAGGAAGCACTTTTCATAAATAACCCCCAAGAGAGACCAGGTGGGACATATGTGAATTATATACATTGGATAGACATGAATCCTACAGAGCTAAGGATTCGGCCGAAATCAAGGAAAGTTATTTCTCAAGAGAAAAGAGAATGCTGCAGTCTCAGGACAGAGTTACTTGACCTAATACAAGGAGTCCGGAAAGACGAATTGAAGATTACACATTACCCAGAAGTAAAGGATTAAGGAGAGGAGTGCCTAGAGCACCCATCAGGCAAAGGGAGTAATTCTCCTGATAATATTTTTGTTTAAGTTAGTGGTAGGGTCAAATAGCATTCGTTTTCTGGACAACGGACATATTCTTTTTTTTTTTTGTGTGGACATTGCAAGATGACTGACGAGCATATTAGTTAAAAAGGCTGAGAATACACCACAGTGATAGGCATGGTTAGGCCTTCACATTATTATTTAATATAAATACTGCAAAGACGTCCTCAGAGATCATGTGTCCTTCTTCAGATCTTCCACAGGGGGCTATGATGTCCATGCACGGTCATTCAGTACAATAGCTTAGTAGTGTCAGTAGACTCACCTGCTTATTAGCGATCAACCCAAAAGACACTCGATTGTATGGGAGTGAATTGATGAATGCATCGAGCTATTCACACTCAAAATATATGTGCTAGAGGCTGATATGGAATTTTTGACCTAGCCTCTCCCTGATGGTGGTGGGAACATGTCTCTGTGGGGGAAAATCCGATGGGTTACATGTACTCTTACACAATGCATGGAGGAGAATGTCTTGACTACTGTGATGTATACAGTGCACTTTTCTTCTCCTATTTTTATTTTCTGAACCAAGAGGGATACATAGCATAGGAGTTTGTATGTAAAAGATGGCATCCTATGTAATATGTTTACATTATAATGGTGGGGGTTGTAAGAGGATTCAATTCAGCACTACAGCCAAGTCAACGCCTAGTCTAGAATACTGAATGAAAACCCTTATTGATATATCTTTATGTCCAGTTCATGCGTTCTGGATGACTACCCCTATATAACACCCCTCTCTTGGAATCCTCCTGACCCCACTGAGCCAAGAAGTAGTTCTGTTTTGCAAGTTAAAAGGTTTAATTGATAGTTTAAACAATAGATATATATATCACACTTTAGAATAAATTAATAATTGAATAGCACACTTAATCTGATATGATAAAGATTAACAACAGAGAATCTGGCACTAGCACACTTCTTGATAATCACTAAGGAGTTGACATGAAATGGATAAGATAGCAACAATACTTTTATGGTTTCAAATGGATGCAATGTGGAATGAAATGCAGTAAAGAAAATAACTTGATAGGATTTCAGCAAAGACAATGTAATCACTTTCTTGGACAATTCACCCCCCCTTTTATGCAATGCAAGGAAATGGAAGGAAGGCACACAATTCTCAGAAATGCAATTCAAATGTAATTCAGTTCACCCAGCAACTTAGACTACAGAAGTTTAAAACACAGGCAAAATGCTTTTATATGTGCTGGCAATGGAGTGAAAATATGTTAAAATGCTTTTAATTCCCTCCAGAGGTTCAGGGTGAGTGGTATATGCTTTAAATAAGTTCAGGATCACTTTAACAATGCTCTATAATGGTTGTCAGGTTGCAAACGAATTTTTGCAACGGAAGGCAAGCAGCAGCAGATTTTTACACGTGGAGAAATTTGCAAATCGCGGCAAAATTCGCGAATGCGCCGGGCGCTATTACAGAAGAATTACAAGGGCTATCAATATCGTTTTGGGATCCTATGAAAGCCTAGGATCTCAGCTTCCAGATGAAAGTTACTGCAAGTCTCTAGCACAAACGGTCGCGGAGATATGAGCGATTGAATAAAGGTCGTTTTTCAGATTGAAATTTTAAAGTTCAAAAAGACAAGTGCAGCTTGCAAGTAGCAAATCACAGGTGACAGCTTTACAAATGACAGGTGACAGTTAGGAGGCAGTTCTACTTAGATTAAAATAGCTTGGATTATATTATTTTAACTAAGAGATTGGTTCTGCACAGTTTTCTAGGTACTCACACTATATTTAGAAATATGCCTCGCCACGGATCTGGTCAGGTTTTGGACTGGACTCTGGTCCCTGCACTTCACAGTGATCTGGGTCAGCTCTCTCTGGTTCTGCTAACAGGTCAGCTCTACTCTGCTGGTCTGGTCTGGGTCTCTGAAGGTTGATGGAGGTAAAGTATGGATTTTCCCGGCAGAGCTTCCAGCTGCAAATGGATTTGAAGGTCCCTATCTGTCCTGTCTCTCTGCTTTTATGTGTTTTGAAAATGGGTGTGTGTGAGCAGCATCACTAGCCAGCCCCTCTCCACTTATCATTGGCCAAGCTTTCATTTCTCCCCTGATTGGGGGAGCTAGGTTGTGTCAGAGTGATGTCATTTTACAGCCTGCAGAAAGTCCACTCCTCCTGTCAACTTGCACACAAATCTAGATTTGAACCAAATACATATTTCATAGCTACACAGTGGTTTGAAATTACATGCACCCATCACATATCACAGGAGGTATACCCTGTTCAAACTCTGCTCTTCCTGGGGGCTTGCATTCAGAAATAGCGATATTTTGCACTTTTTGACTGGTTTGCAATCCCGGACATTACCCCAAATTTACACACATGTGCGCAAGGAGTATGGACATTAGTTGATGAAGTGTCAGATTTTTCACATGCACACATTTTGAGTAATATCCTCTTTTCCGCTAAAACCCCCCTGAACATGCCACCGGTTCTAAAAACCTCTTAAAATGTGGGCAGAAAAATCACAAGAATTATGGTGTCATTTATAAAATTTTCACAAGTCCGCTCTATGAGTTATTCATCTTTTTCTAAAACCATATTCTGGCTATAGAGGTGTGTCTTTTCATGTCACATGGTACAGAAACCAGTCTTTCCAGTTTCTGCCAAGCTCAGAGACCCTGCCCCTCCCAGCTTCTGCCAAGAGGAAGCTCCATTTACGACTCCCGCCAATAAAACATTTGCCTGGGTCAGGACAGGGCTTTGTTCAGAGCTCCTGTATTCTGTGGGGGCTCCCCTTAATTCAATTATCAGAGAGATGGCATATCCTTAGTGTGGCCAGCAAAAGGCAGATAGGCCTGGGAACACAGCTGTGACTCAAGTTTCACTCCTGATGGGGGTAGTTGCCAGGCAGAATTCAGTTCCTTAAGCCAGGTTTCAGATAAAATGTCACTTCTGTTCCCCAGTTTAAGTCAAGACATTTTTTTACATATGCAGCTAGGATGCTGATTCTAAGTTTAAAACTATGACATTTAAACAATTGCAACCTATGTGACACTCAAAGTAGGTCAATCATTTCTTTTTAAACATTTAGATTTTTTTAGTGTCTTTCAGTCCAAATTTACTTAAACTGCTGAAATCCACAGCTCAGCCAGTCTTGTTATAAACCTTCAAGTCACTTCAGAATATAACTTTACATTGGATCCACCTCTTAGTAAGTCTTTCTTTGGCCTGCTTTGGGTTCATTTATTCAGTTTTCTACAAAATCTGGTGGTTTTAAAACGCCGGCTTTTGGATAGTGGTGAGTACTGGTACTGCACCCCTTTTTGGGATTTAAGAAAATGAATTCCCAACAGTTATGGGTTTGCTTTTGGCAATCAGCATTTCCATTCCCAATGGTTTCAGGCTACTGTGTGGGTAGTCCAATGGTGGTTTTAGGCAGTGTCCTTCTGTGCCCATAACATCGGCAAAAATGAGTGGCAGCCTATTCTTCATGCATTTCCCTGTGCATTTTCTGGGAAGCTCTGGCCATCATGATGTTTTCCATGTCAGTACTGTACAGTTTTGAGGTAGGGCTCGGATGCATGGGTAAATACATCCCACAAGCCCCCCTTCTTGCGGTGGCCATCTGATCCTTCACTGGTGGGACCCGCAAGATCTGGGATGTTTCCTCATCTTCTTCCAATAGATGGCACAGTTCAGCATCTTTTTCTCCATCCGGTCGGATCGATCGGTTCTCCTCGCCGGTCCTGATGGGAAAATTGGGCGGTACCCCGGGCCCGTTGCGTCTCTGCTCGCGGTCTCCGGATCGTCCTCATTGGTCATTCTCCATGGTTTCATCTCTCCTAGGATGATAAAGCAAAAGCGGCAATACCTACTCATAGACGTTTTTTCACCACTGTTGAGATAGTGAGGCAGCATATGCATTTCATCATAACGAAACATTACATTCTTATTTTAAAAAAAAAAACAATATAACTAAGAAACAGTTTCATGCAAATCACAATATTTTAGAGACTAGATGTGGTATGTTTTATGGTTGGAACTGAATTAGTCTGAGACAGTACCCGCTAGGATTCCAGTGGATTCCTCCAGTTGTTGCAGAGTGTGCCTGGGATGGCAACATTTCAACTGGTTTATGTGGACCCACTTGTCTTCCCCCGCTGCCAAAGGACCTTTGGGGATGTGGATTTTGTAGGCCACAGGGGAGATCTTGTCGATGATCTCAAAGGGTCCCTTCCATGTAGGCAAAAATTTGCGCTGCTTGGCCTGGTTCCTTTGGAAGTTGTATAGATAGACCCGGTCTCCCACCTGATATTCCTTCCTGGAAGTCTTCAGGTCATAGTGGGTCTTCATGCTATCAGCTGATCTTTCTAGATTCCGCTAAGCATAAGCAAAAGCATGTTGAAGGGGTTTCCTTAAATTCTCCACATACTCATGAGTTGTGGAGGCATTTATCAGTGTCTGCTCTTGGGTCCTGTAGAGCAAATGCTGAGGAAGCACCATCTTGCACCCAGTCATCAACTCAAATGGTGACATTTTGGTTGCAGATGAAGGGGTAGATCTGATGGCCATTAGGACCAGAGGTAATCGGATATCCCAACTTGGCCCAGAATCTGCCACAAACTTCTTTAATATGCTCACAATTGTCCGGTTATATCTCTCTACTGCCCCAGAAGAAGCTGGTCTATAAGCAATATGCAACTTCCTTTTGACCCCCAGTATCTCCCACATCTTTGTCATTACTTCACTGGTGAAGTGGCTACCCCTGTCTGACTCAATCCTTTGAGGTAGACCGAAACGGGAAAAGATGTGGTTAATCATCAGGGCAGCTGCTGTTTCTGCCTTGCAATTTGGGGCTGGAAGACATTCCACCCACTTGGTAAACAAGCATGTCACAGTCAACATGTACTTATTCCCCCTAGCAGAGCGAATCACGGGGCCTACAAAGTCGATTTGTAAATCTGACCATGGCAGTGTCATCCCCCGCTTTTGGAGAGGCGCACGGTGTGAGAGGGATGATGGCTGAAATTGTGCACACATAAGACACCCCTTCAAATATTGGTCGAGGTCCTGCCCCATGTGTGGCCAGTATGCAACCTTTCTTAAGATTTCCAATGTTGTGTGAAACCCCCTATGACCGGCGGTGGCCGCATCGTGGGCGTGACTTAACATCAGGCTTCGGAATGAGGTAGGAACCACCCACTGATCGTGGCCAGCTTTGGATTTCCTTACCAACAAACCGTCTTGGATTCGGAACATTTTTGGACATTTCATCAACACTCGTAGGTCCTCTTTCCCAGTGTAATCGGTATCCGTCAGGGGAAAGTTCTCAGGGTCCTCAAGGTGCTGGTAAAATTTACCAATTATTGGATCCCCCTTCTGAGCGGTAATCAAATCAGCATCAGGGGTCTCCTTACTCCATTGTGCAATTGAAAGGTCGTTGTGAGCATTTGTCTGGGACCTAGTGATAGCAGTGACCTGGATTTCCCCCAACAGGGACTCAATCTCAATTAGATCCCCTTGGATGGCCCCGGTTTTGGCCAGCTGATCAGCTAAGTCATTTCCAGTTTTGTCTGGTCCCTCTACTTTGGAATGACCCTTGATCTTTTTCCAATAGATGGTCATCTCATTCGAGGTGACCAGATCATCAATGTTTTGGATCAACTTCCCATGTTTCAAGGGTTTGTTGTTAGCACATAACATGCCTCTGGTTTTCCAATTAACCAGGTGCTCCACGAACCCGTTCCGTACATAATCCGAATCTGTGATTATGACCAGTTCGTGGAGGTGATGCTGGACAGCAGTGAGGATGGCCTGATGCACAGCCATCAATTCTGCCACCTGACTACTTCGGGGACCAATTTTGTATCCAGCGGAGGGTTCTGGGGACTCATTCACCCATGCATTCCCTACGCCGGCCACCAGTTCTTTCTCCCCGTTGTTGTCAACATGGTAAGAGCATCCATCCACATAGACAGTGGGCATTCCCTCACACTTGTCCTCTTCAAAGACTTTGTGTGGGGAATTAAGGTATGCCTCCATGTTGTCCTTGATTTTTAGACTTTCGTCCTCGAGACAGTTTTCTCTGGCACAATCATGCAAGTCAGCCAGACCTTGCGCGAGGGGACTCTTCTTGTTTTGGCCATATCTGACCTCTACAGGAAAGCCTTGCATTGACAGAATCCAGGAAGTAATTCGGGAATTACTCACATTTCCGGCCCGGATTCCGTCACTTTGGAGATATTGCAGAGGCTGGTGTGGAGTCTCCACTATGATGTGTTCCCCATGGATAAACGGGCGGTAATTCTTCAATGCCCACACCGTTGCCAGGAGTGCCTTCTCACAATCGTTGAATTTTTCTTCCACAGAGGATAAAGTTTTGCTCGCATAAGAGATTACTTTATTGACCTTGTCATGCTTTTGGTATAATACTGCCGTCAAGCACGTATTAGAGAACCCCGTCTCCAGGAAGAACTCCTTGTTTCTGACAGGGTAAGCTAGGCAAGGCGCTTGTGAGAGGCTTCTTTTGAGTTGTTTTACTGCCTCGGCTTGTTCTGGACCCCATTCCCACTTGACCCCCCCCTTGAGGAGATGAATCAGGGGTCTGGTGATCTCTGCGTAGCCCTCAATGAACTTTCTGCTGTAATTAGTCAGTCCAAGGAGGCTCCTTAGTTCCCGCAGAGTTGTGGGGTCTTTCAGTTTCTGAAGTGCTTCCACTTTCTTTTCCTGGGGACAGAGACCCTGAGGAGTAATCTCATGCCCCAAGAAATTAACACGGGTTCTACACCACTGTGCTTTCTGAAAGGAAAGTTTTGCTCCGGCGGCCCTCAACTGCGTCAGAACATAACGGATCTCCGCTATGTGTTCCTCCACAGATGAACTTTTGATGAGGACATCATCTACATAAGCCAGGTTACCCCTCGCACCCAGGTCGGGCATGGCCTTATGTAGGAAAATGTTGAACTCATTACCGGAGTTAAGGTATCCGAAGGGAGTCCGGGTCCATGTATACTGCTGGCCCCCAAAGGTAAAAGCCAGCTTGTATTGGTCCTCCCTACTGACAGGCACGGTCCAGTATCCATTGGTCAGGTCTATTGCAGTGAATACCTGTGACCCCTGGATCTGGGCCAGCCCTTGGTCAATGTAGGGCAACGGCCATCGGGAAGTATGGACCCGTTTGTTGAGCTCCCTAAGGTCAGCGCAGAGTCTCCACTGGCCGTTTGGCTTTAATATTCCCAGCACCGGATTATTGAAGGTGCTGTGGATGGGACGGATTATTCCCCTGGACTCAAGGTTCTTAATTATTTCAGTAAGGGACTCCATTGATGCGAGAGGCAAGCGATATTGCTTCACAAACACAGGAGTCATGCCAGGGTCCGTGGGGATTGTTGTGGTGTGGATGTCGGTGCGACCACAGTCATATGAGTCTACCGCAAAGAGATCTTGGAAATCCAAGAAAACTTGTTTCAACTTTTGCTTTTGTTCCAGAGTCACACAGGCATCAGCTAGGTTGACTCTCTCTTCCACCATCTGCCTGAAGCCTGGAAAGACTTCTGGTTTGGCTATCTCCGCGGCCTCCTCCAGCTGGGTGGAGAAGTCCCTGGTCAGAGTGCTGATTTGGACCGGAGGCTTCAGGTGGGAAAGGCAGCCCTCATGGACCTGGAAAATCACATCATCCCTCCTGAAGTCACAAGTCACATCTTCCTTACCATAAGGGCAAGAAGTGTACACCAGGAAGTTCCCCCCATGCCGGGTAAAAATCCTGTCTGGTGTTGTATTGTCGTCACTGTCACTGTCAAAGCAGTCCTTGGGGATTGGCCCTAACAGTTCATTTACTAAGTCGATGGAAAAATGTCGGTCATCAACCGCCATTCCAATAATGGTGCCTGCGGCTAGAGTAATACTCTTTAAGTCGCTGTTATCCACCTCTATTGGAATGGTGTCATGTTCTATGTTGACTAATGGAGTTGGGTTTACCCCTAACCCTTGCTGTTGGAGAGAAGCATTTAGATGTATGTAAGCATCAGGGTTTTTCAACTCTTGTCCCCTTTTAGCTTTCACTTCCAGGGAGAATTGTCGGGTCCTTTCTGGGATGGTGACTTTCTCTTTAACCTGAATTTCAACTGCATAAGGTAGCAATTGAGCTGACCTAAATGCTTTTTCTGGATCATCAAAGCCCATGGGATTATCCGCTAATCGGGACCAAGCTTTGACGTTTATTAGGTCCAAACTAATGGCAAAGCGATTGAGAATGTCACTGCCTAAGTAAAAGGCGGCAGGGACGTCTCGCACGACCCAACAATTGTGGACTATGCTCTTGTTGCCAATGGAGATTTTGAGCATACACCTGCTTGGTAGGAGATGTTTGGAATTAGGCGCTTCCAGGTCCATTTCCCATTTGTCTATCAGTTTGAAGGTGGGAATGGCTGGATCTTTTGGGAGTTGGCGGAACATGGCTTCGCTGATGAAGCTCTTACCGTTGTTCACACACACTCGAGCGAGAACAGAGTCCTTCCCATCATTTAATTGGACAGGGATGAACAACTGCTCTCCAATTTGCTGAATATCAGCCAGGCTCTGAGCTGATTTCACATCTTTCTGGACTATAGGAGTGGGAGTTTCTGATTGTGTATTAGTATAGAATCTCAGAGTGTTTCCTTCCAGCGTGGAGTACCACTTTAGACTGGAAGGAAGGTTGATTTTCAGAAATAGAGAGGACCCTCCATCACCAGTCTGTTGTCCTACTGCTATTACTGTCACGTCTGGAATTTGGCTATTCTGGAAGTGAAATTCTAATTGGTCAGATTTTTGTTCAACCATGTGGCAGGTGCCGTTTAAACTAACATGGTTGACACTCTGTTTTAATTTTATTGGTCGGCTAGTCTGGGTCCAGAGGACCTTGTTTACGCAATCTATTAGGGGTGACAACCTCCTCAGGAGGTCATTCCCCAGTAAACAAGGGGTGCCCTCTGGAGTCACAACTATGACCGGGTGTTTCAACTTGTGTCGCCCAATTTTAATGTCCAAATCTGCCGTCCCCTCGACGGGAATTTCCTTCCCGTCAAAGTTCTGGAGTTGCCCAGGAAGAGAGGTGAGAGGAATTTGGTAATTCTCTCCCCTTCCTGCATTCAGTTCATCAAAGGCCCTTCTGGACAGAAGGGTGGCTTGAGATCCAGTGTCCACCAGTGCCAAAATTGTACCCTGCCCCTGTACTTGTACCGGGGCATAGTATCTTCCCTCCTTCTCCTCAAGGGGGCACAGATAATGCACATTTTTGGACAACTGGTGGGCTAACTTTCTGGTTTTGGACATCGCTGGAGAAGAGATTTGGGCAGAATTCTGTGGAGAGCCTTTGGAATCTGAAAGAAAAAGTTGGCAACTGGAGATCAGAGCCATTGTGGGTTCCCCTGGCTCCGGTTCCGGGCCGCCCCCCCCTTTTTGGAGGCAGTCACCAGGATGGGTTTGAACCAGGGGATTTTCTTGCTGTTGGTTCTGGGATGAGAGGGTGGGCGGCGGTAGCTCAGTCTCCACATCTCCCCAGTCTGGATTTGCATCCCTAGGGACCCATTTTTCTTTGGGAGGAGTTCCCCCCTCTCTGAAGGAGAAGATCCTTTTCCCAGGATCCTCTGAGGATCCCTCTCCCTCAAATTGGAAGATCTGTACCTCCTCCTCAAACTGAGTCTGTTTGGATCTTTTGTTTCTCCTACCCCCCCTCTGCTCCTTAGGAGGCAGACTTTCAGGGGCAAGGGATTTTGTTTCCGGTTCCTGGGTTTCCAGGGGCTGTTTACAAGTGAGGAAGGAAGCTTCCTCCAAGGCTTTACACCCCCCTTCCCCTTGTGCCTCCTCCCTGGTAACCGGTGAGTTATCGGGGTGCTGCCCCCGTCATTGTTCTGGGGCACCAGGTCCAGAATTGGGTGCATTCTGCGCCGGCATGCCGATCTGAGGGTTCTGCTGAGCCCTCAGTATGTGACCCAGATCCTGCGCCATGTTTTGAACCTGGCGCTCTAACTGGGAAACCCGCTCAGGCTGATACGGGGCCCTGTTTTCACCCCTGGGCTGATCCCGGGAAGGGTAGCTGTCCCTTCTCTGGTAATACCCCGGATTGGGAAGATTTGGGTACCCCTCCACCCTTGGCCTCCCCTCTCCCGGATTAGGTTGTCTGGGCTCAGGGAATTGGGGAAAGAAGGATGGATGATTTTGGGGTTGGAAATTGGGTGGATACCTGGGGAAAAAGTTCTGCCCAGGATTTGGAGAATTTCTGCCCTCCTGTGGGAAGTTGGGAGGGAAGTTCCCTGGGTTAGGTGCTTGGCTGGATCCCCCCCCTTGGGCTGGAGGAGTCCACACATAACCCAGGATGGGTCGATTTCCCTTGTAACGGGGACTTACATAATCACGAGAGCGAGGGACCCCATTTGTGGGGCTGCCTCCCTGGCTCCCTGTCTGTGACTGGCCCGAGGACCTTCTGGGCCTAGCATTATTAGGTGCAGGTAGGTTTTTAGGCCCCCCCATCTCCAAATCCAAAACGGGGGTGACCTTTACCTCTGCCACCTTGGCAGCAGCAGGGGTGCTGTTGGCTTTGGGGTTTTTCTGGGCATTACTTTTTCTATCTACCGGTTTCTGCACCTCATAGATCCGGGTAGCCTGTTCAATGACCCAGTCTAAAGATCTTTTCTCATGAAAATCCCTCACGAGCTGGGTCATTATGTATTTGGGCAAGGCCTGAAAAAATGTATTAATGAATTCTCTACTGTCTGTGCGCACCCTTCTGGTGGTCTGCGCAAAAGCACGTTTCAGTTCTTGCACAAATTCTTGTGGGGCCTGATCCTCCCCACATTGCAAATTGTAGGCTGCCTTGCGAGCCTCTTGAGGATTTCTGTGAACAGAAAAATGTTTCAAGATGGCCGCCTTATAGGTGGACCATCTTAAATGATTTTGGTCCTCCAGCCCCGCAAAGAAACTGGAGTATTCCGGGGAGAAGGTCCACTTTACATATTGAATACAGCTTTGGCTGTCCTTCAAATGGAAAGTCTCCATCATTTGCTCAAACAACTCTAAGTGCTCCCAAACAGAATACTTAGGGTTCTTATGGTAAGGCGTGATGACGCTCCTGATCGCCTTAATCTGCTTTAAGGGGTCCTTAAGCAAGGCCCTTTTTGCCTTATTGGCCTTTTTGGTTCGGGTAACCCTTGTCCATTCATCCTCTGACTCAGAGGCACTGCTCCCAGAGTTTCCTGTCTGCTCTTCCAGGTTTTCCCGGATTCTGCGAGCCTGGGAATGGCTGGCCGAATGTGGGGACCTGGTCTCCTGTGTCCTGCGCAGTTCAGAGGAGTCTTCAGATTCCTCCTTGCTGCCAGGATTTGATGGGTACCCCCCCCACTGACCTAACTGGGCAGAGGTTTTCAGGATGCCCTTAAGGGGCCTACTCTCCTGGGGTTCCCCACTGAACTGTACTGTACTTGGGTGCCCATACCCGGATGCCCACCCCTCCATTCCTGAGTGGTACTGGCCTATGAGCCCCATACTTTTAGCTGGATAGTAATCTGCCATCCCTGTGGCCCTGTGCTCATGTGCGCCAGGGGACATGGGGGTGGTAGAGTCCAGGGACTGGGAGAGATGAAGGCCCCTGGTGTTAGGGCTCCTGAGGTTATGGTCAGGAGTCTCTCTTTCCCAGCGGACCTCATCTCTATCCGCCCCTGCTCCCTGTTGCAATGCAAGAGCCTGCATTTGTGCTGCCAGGTCGTCCCTCTGTCGTTGAAAGGCACCAGCTTTTTGGCGCTCCTCATCAAACTCTGCCTGGGTATCCAGGTCTTTCAGAATCAGTTTATTGCTCTCCTCTTTCTATCGATCTAGCTGGCTTTGCAGGGTGACTACCTGCTCCGCGCATGCCCTGTTGAAATTGATCTGTTGCTCCAACTTTTTCTGGTTCTGCAGTAAGGAGTCCAAACTGTCTTGGTGCTCCTTCTGCAGGGCCAGAAATCTGGTATCCTGGTCTGTCTTTTCCTGTTGTAGGATGCCCATATCCTCTTTTATTTTAATGATATATTGCCTACTATCATTTTCTGACTCCTGGCTCCTCTGCAGCCTCTGCTCAGAAGAGGCCAGATCAGATCGGGCCTTCTCTAATGCCATCTGTTGCCTATTTGCCAGATCTTGGCTTTCAGTGCATTTATCCTGCATGTCTCCCATATATAGGTACAGGTATGCTGCTATCCTGGCAATCTTATTGTGTTCATCTTTGGCTTTAGGAGCCATATATAGTTCACTCAGGGCCACATGTAATGGACCCTGATCTCTCCATAGGTCTGACCCTGTTTCAGTGACCTGTCGCGTGATGGCCTGCAACCAGGCATCCTGGCCCTGTTCAGTCCATTCACCTCTCACAAATAGTTTATGTAAGAGGTGCTCTCTGGCTATTTTCATGTCTACTAAGGTCGTCATTCTAGAGATTGGTCTCTGTCCTGACTTACAGAAGTTTGTATTTTATTTTTGCAAAACAGACCTTTTCCTAAGAGCGTTCCTATGAGGAGTGCTTTACAGCGTAACACAGCGTGGTGATCCGACCGGATATGTGTATCTGGTCGGCTGGCACGCTGTATTAATCTGCACAAATGGTAGATCTAACCCAAACATCCCGGACGAGCCCCCAATTTGTAAGAGGATTCAATTCAGCACTACAGCCAAGTCAACGCCTAGTCTAGAATACTGAATGAAAACCCTTATTGATATATCTTTATGTCCAGTTCATGCGTTCTGGATGACTACCCCTATATAACACCCCTCTCTTGGAATCCTCCTGACCCCACTGAGCCAAGAAGTAGTTCTGTTTTGCAAGTTAAAAGGTTTAATTGATAGTTTAAACAATAGATATATATATCACACTTTAGAATAAATTAATAATTGAATAGCACACTTAATCTGATATGATAAAGATTAACAACAGAGAATCTGGCACTAGCACACTTCTTGATAATCACTAAGGAGTTGACATGAAATGGATAAGATAGCAACAATACTTTTATGGTTTCAAATGGATGCAATGTGGAATGAAATGCAGTAAAGAAAATAACTTGATAGGATTTCAGCAAAGACAATGTAATCACTTTCTTGGACAATTCACCCCCCCTTTTATGCAATGCAAGGAAATGGAAGGAAGGCACACAATTCTCAGAAATGCAATTCAAATGTAATTCATTTCACCCAGCAACTTAGACTACAGAAGTTTAAAACACAGGCAAAATGCTTTTATATGTGCTGGCAATGGAGTGAAAATATGTTAAAATGCTTTTAATTCCCTCCAGAGGTTCAGGGTGAGTGGTATATGCTTTAAATAAGTTCAGGATCACTTTAACAATGCTCTATAATGGTTGTCAGGTTGCAAACGAATTTTTGCAACGGAAGGCAAGCAGCAGCAGATTTTTACACGTGGAGAAATTTGCAAATCGCGGCAAAATGGGATCTCAGCTTCCAGATGAAAGTTACTGCAAGTCTCTAGCACAAACGGTCGCGGAGATATGAGCGATTGAATAAAGGTCGTTTTTCAGATTGAAATTTTAAAGTTCAAAAAGACAAGTGCAGCTTGCAACTAGCAAATCACAGGTGACAGCTTTACAAATGACAGGTGACAGTTAGGAGGCAGTTCTACTTAGATTAAAATAGCTTGGATTATATTATTTTAACTAAGAGATTGGTTCTGCACAGTTTTCTAGGTACTCACACTATATTTAGAAATATGCCTCGCCACGGATCTGGTCAGGTTTTGGACTGGACTCTGGTCCCTGCACTTCACAGTGATCTGGGTCAGCTCTCTCTGGTTCTGCTAACAGGTCAGCTCTACTCTGCTGGTCTGGTCTGGGTCTCTGAAGGTTGATGGAGGTAAAGTATGGATTTTCCCGGCAGAGCTTCCAGCTGCAAATGGATTTGAAGGTCCCTATCTGTCCTGTCTCTCTGCTTTTATGTGTTTTGAAAATGGGTGTGTGTGAGCAGCATCACTAGCCAGCCCCTCTCCACTTATCATTGGCCAAGCTTTCATTTCTCCCCTGATTGGGGGAGCTAGGTTGTGTCAGAGTGATGTCATTTTACAGCCTGCAGAAAGTCCACTCCTCCTGTCAACTTGCACACAAATCTAGATTTGAACCAAATACATATTTCATAGCTACACAGTGGTTTGAAATTACATGCACCCATCACATATCACAGGAGGTATACCCTGTTCAAACTCTGCTCTTCCTGGGGGCTTGCATTCAGAAATAGCGATATTTTGCACTTTTTAACTGGTTTGCAATCCCGGACATTACCCCAAATTTACACACATGTGCGCAAGGAGTATGGACATTAGTTGATGAAGTGTCAGATTTTTCACATGCACACATTTTGAGTAATATCCTCTTTTCCGCTAAAACCCCCCTGAACATGCCACCGGTTCTAAAAACCTCTTAAAATGTGGGCAGAAAAATCACAAGAATTATGGTGTCATTTATAAAATTTTCACAAGTCCGCTCTATGAGTTATTCATCTTTTTCTAAAACCATATTCTGGCTATAGAGGTGTGTCTTTTCATGTCACATGGTACAGAAACCAGTCTTTCCAGTTTCTGCCAAGCTCAGAGACCCTGCCCCTCCCAGCTTCTGCCAAGAGGAAGCTCCATTTACGACTCCCGCCAATAAAACATTTGCCTGGGTCAGGACAGGGCTTTGTTCAGAGCTCCTGTATTCTGTGGGGGCTCCCCTTAATTCAATTATCAGAGAGATGGCATATCCTTAGTGTGGCCAGCAAAAGGCAGATAGGCCTGGGAACACAGCTGTGACTCAAGTTTCACTCCTGATGGGGGTAGTTGCCAGGCAGAATTCAGTTCCTTAAGCCAGGTTTCAGATAAAATGTCACTTCTGTTCCCCAGTTTAAGTCAAGACATTTTTTTACATATGCAGCTAGGATGCTGATTCTAAGTTTAAAACTATGACATTTAAACAATTGCAACCTATGTGACACTCAAAGTAGGTCACTCATTTCTTTTTAAACATTTAGATTTTTTAGTGTCTTTCAGTCCAAATTTACTTAAACTGCTGAAATCCACAGCTCAGCCAGTCTTGTTATAAACCTTCAAGTCACTTCAGAATATAACTTTACATTGGATCCACCTCTTAGTAAGTCTTTCTTTGGCCTGCTTTGGGTTCATTTATTCAGTTTTCTACAAAATCTGGTGGTTTTAAAACGCTGGCTTTTGGATAGTGGTGAGTACTGGTACTGCACCCCTTTTTGGGATTTAAGAAAATGAATTCCCAACAGTTATGGGTTTGCTTTTGGCAATCAGCATTTCCATTCCCAATGGTTTCAGGCTACTGTGTGGGTAGTCCAATGGTGGTTTTAGGCAGTGTCCTTCTGTGCCCATAACATCGGCAAAAATGAGTGGCAGCCTATTCTTCATGCATTTCCCTGTGCATTTTCTGGGAAGCTCTGGCCATCATGATGTTTTCCATGTCAGTACTGTACAGTTTTGAGGTAGGGCTCGGATGCATGGGTAAATACATCCCACAGGGTCATTAATTATGATCTTTGAAATTGAATATAGTGAGTATGTGGAAAATGGTAGTCAGGTAGAAGTCATGGTCCATAACACTGCTCACAAGGTTGGAGATAACAAAGCAACTGGTAAGCTTTGCTGGGATTGTACTGTTCGTTCTGACCCCTGGGTACCTTGACATCCCCTCCACCTACCCTCTACCCCTGCACCTGAAACTGAGAATTATGTAGAGCACTGGGCTGATCTAGCAGGAGATATGGCATGTTGTTTCATGACATGCAGTCTGGATTAATATGCACAGAGTGAGAGATGCTTACGCGATGTGTGCACGGCATGGGTACCCGAAGATGATGACTATAGAAGAAGTGAAGCAGCTGGGTTAGTTAATGGAGTATTAACTAAATCGGACATATTGATATGATATGATATGATATGATAAGGCATTTGTAACGCGCCTATACACAAGTGTTTCAAGGCGCGACGAGGCAGGGAGGGGGGAACAAGGGGAAGACAGACAACGATCCTACTAGGCCAGGTGTCATTCAGACCGCGCAAGTGCAGGGGTAGGGGGAAGGGAAAAAGTGCAAGGGGAAGGGGGGGGAGTGCAGTACAAATAGTAGAATAGAAATAAAATAATAAATAAATAGGGCCAGCTGGTGGCAAGTGCAAGGTAAGTGCAGACAAGTGCTGGGGGGGGGGGCTGTAGTGATACAGAGACAGTCCCGCAGTGCAGGGGTTGCCAGGGAGGCAGTGCAAGTGAAGAGTGACTGGGCCCAGGACCGAGGTCGGTGAGAGTGGCCCAGTTGCAGAATCAGTGCAGTTATGGTGAAGAATTTAGCAGGGGAGAGGGAGAGAGAAAGCAGAAGTGAAGAGGAAGGTTTTGAGGTGCTTCCGGAACCGGAGATGGTTCTCTGCAAGTTTCAGGGAGGCAGGAAGGCTGTTCCAGAGGGAGACCCCTGCCGCGGAGAGAGATCTACCCCCAGCTCGTTGCTTCGAGAAGCGGCTGACCCTGAGGGAGTTGGAGATGGATGAGCGTAGGGCTCGGGAAGGAAGATATTTAGGAAGAGAGAGTTGAAGGTATTTAGGCCCCAGGCCCCAGAAGGCCTTGTGGACAATGCAGAGGGTTTTGAACTTAATCCTCGCAGCCACTGGGAGCCAGTGTAGAGATTTCAATCCTGGAGAGATACGGTCCCTGGGCTTGAGGCCAAGGACAAGTCTCGCAGTTCTGTTCTGGATGAGTTGCAGAGGGCGGAGAGTGGAGGCAGGCAGATTAAGATAGAGGCTGTTACAGTAGTCCAGCTTAGAGAGAACCAGGGCTCGGGAGACAGTGAGCTTCTGGGGGAAGGAGAGGAAGGGAAGAATACCTCTGAGGAGGTGCAGCTGGTAATGTGATTTCTTAGAGACGTCAGATATATGAGGAGAGAAGGAGAGTATGGAGTCGAAGATGACCCCGAGGTTTTTTGCCTTGCAGGTAGGAGCAGGAAGAGGGCCAAGAGAGGCCGGCCAGAGAGCTGCAGGGAAGGTGGGAGTGGGTGTGCCGATGAGTAGGATCTCAGTCTTACTAGCATTAAGGCAGAGGTCATTGGCAGCACACCATTCCTGGATAGCAGAGAGACAGTCAGAGATGAGGGAGGGAGAGGAGGAGGCCGAGGGTAGCCTGAAAATGAGCTGGGTATCGTCCGCATAGCACTGAAAGTTGGGGCAGAGGGCGGCGATGCGGTGGGCAAGGAGTGCCAGATACTGGTTGAACAGCCAGAGAGAGAGATTAGATCCCTGGGGAACGCCACAGGTGGAGAAAAAGATGTCAGAGAGGAAGGACCCAAGTTGGACCTGGGAGGGTCGATTGGAAAGGAAAGAGGTCAGCCATGCCAGAGCCTGACCAGTGATACCCAGGTTATCACGGAGACGGTTGAGCAGGATGGCATGGTTGACAGTGTCAAAGGCAGAAGAGAGATCGAGCAGAATGAGAACACACGGAGTGTTGGAGTCGAGGTTCAAGAGCAGGTCCTCACGGATGTTCAGGAGAGCAGTTTCCGTGCTTCTGGCCGCTCTGTAGCCAGATTGATGGTCATGGAGACTATCAACAGCTTCAGCATGGAGGTTAAGCTGGGAGATGGCCAGTTTCTCCAGGAGCTTGCCCAGGAAGGGAGTGATGGAGATTGGGCGATAGTTAGCCGGGCAGGAGGGGTCGGCAGAGGGTTTCTTAAGGAGAGGGTGCACAAGGGAGTGCTTGAGGGGGGATGGGAAGACTCCAGAGGCGAAGGAGTGGTTGCAAAAGTCAGCCAGGGAGTCGATGTGGTCCTTGATAGTTTTGGAGGAACAGGGGTGAATCTGTTTAGACGAGACTTTCATAGATCGGACTTGTCTGGAAACCTCGTCAGCAGAAAAAAGGGGAAAGGCAGAGAAGGAGGGAGGAGGGGTGGCTGCAGAAGGGCCAGAGGAAGAGCAGGGAAGAGAGGGGGGGAGGTGATAGGAGGAGAGTGAGGACAGGATGTCCTGAGTTTTAGAGATGAAGTGGGAGGCCAGTGCAGTGCAGAGGGCCTGGGAGGGGACAGGAGAGGTAGAGACTGCAGCAGGGTTGGCAAGCTCCTTGCAGATTTTAAAGAGTTCAGCCGAGTTGTTAGATGCTGCTTGGATAATGGCTCTCTTCTTGGTGAGAACAGAGAGACGGTATTGCCTTTGGAGCAGGCGGCAGGCCAGTTTGTCAGAGGATGAACATGAAGCACGCCATTTCCTCTCTGCCACCCTGCACTTGCGTTTTAGGGTGACGAGATCCGAATCATACCAGGAGTTACATTTGGCTTTGGGCTTCAGGCGGATTTTCATGACAGGGGCAAGGATATCAAGAGTATCAGATATAGCAGAGTGGAGCAAGGAGAGGGCTGTGTCAGGGTGGGAGTCAGCCGAAGGGGGGTGGGGGGGGCGAGAAGGTGGCAGCGAAAGCCGCAACTGACATGCGCTTCATGGGTCGGATGACCGAGAAGGTGGGTGGCAATGATGAGGGTGGCTTTGCCTGTGGGGTAGGGAGGGTGAGGTGGGTGGATAGGAGAAAGTGATCACTCCAGGAGAGAGGAGTGGAGAGAGGGACAGAGAGGGGAAGGTCAGAAGAGATCAGAGCATCAAGAGTGTGCCCTGCAGAATGAGTAGGCCCAGACGGGAGAATAGAGAGTGAGAGAGAGTCGCAGAGGTCACGAAAGAGTCCAGTGGGGGGACAGGAGGTATCTAGGTGGATGTTGAAGTCACCAAGAAAGAGGAGTTGAGTGGTAGAGGACAGGAGTGAGGAGGAGAGGTCAGCCCACTCAGAGAGGAAGGAGGAAATTTGACCAGGTGGCCGATAGATAGTAGCCACGGTAAGGGAATGGCTAGGAGAGAGAGAGAGTCGGCAAACAAGACATTCAAAAGAGGAGTAGGTCTGCGTAGGAGTGACAGTGGCAGGAATCCACTCAGGGAAGATAAGGGCTACCCCCCCTTGCACGGTTGGGTCTGGGCAAGGAGAGGATCTTGTAGCCATCAGGTAGGAGTGTGTCAAAGCTGGTGACAGAGCTGGCCGTGAACCATGTCTCAGTAAGACCGAGGACGTCAAGGTCCAGTTCCTCAAGAAGGTGACAGATATCAGAGGAATGCCTGATGGCAGAGCGAGCGTTGAGTGTGGCAATGTGGAGAAGGTTGCCATCCTTGAAGGATTTCCGGGGAGGGGTACAGATCAGAGGTACGCCTTGCGGAGGTGTAGAAGAGGGAGGTGAAGAAGGAGCAAGAGAGGGGGCAGGGAGGGAGGGTAGAGGCAAGGTAGCCGAGGACAGATGAGGGGGGACAGCAGGAGAGGAAAGGAAGTTGATAAGGCGTGGGAAGCGTCTATCAAAGAGGTGAAGGTTGGCCTGAGGGCCTTGGACCAGGACAGTCCCATTAGCATAGACATTAATGATGGCCTTAGAGGAGAGGAAGGAGGCCAAGAGGACATCCCAATGGGTGCCACCATTAATGGGAGAAGAGGAGAAAGGAGAGAGCACAGAGACCATATGAAGGGTCCATAGGTCAGGCGAGGGCACGAAAAAGAGGATGTCAGTAAGAGTTTCCTTGGAGCAGGCACTAGTGTAGGTGTCAGCGATAGGGAGGCCTGGGTTGGAGACCAGGATGTCCTTTTTAAACTTTTTCCTACCAAATCTAGTGAGGAGAGCAGGATAGTCAATAGAGAAGCAGTTAGAGAAGATAGGCGAGATAGAGAGCACCATGGAGTAGGGGGAAAGGGGGGGGAGAGACAGACGAAGCAAGAGCACAAAGGCAGGAAGTGAGCGGCAAGCCCAGGTTTACCACAATTAGACAGTGAGTGTGTATTAGGTAAAAATGCCACCTAAGTTTGAGAATCCTGCGAGGGAGAAAAAAAAAAAAAAAAATGCACGTATTGCATCCCAGCCAGTCAAACACATTCAGGCTATGAAACACCTATTAGTAAGTGCCTCAGTGTGAGTAGTTTGAATTTTGCACGGCAGAAGGCACACACATCACTAGCAGTTAGGTTTGACACACATAATGTATATCATATAGCAACAAGGAATTAGCAGCATATGTATTCATGTTGTGGTTGCAGAATTTATAGATAGGGCAGTGTATTATAGGCACAATGTTTAGAAGTAGTACATGAGGATATGTCTTGCGTAAGGTGCGAGAAGGGAGTTGAAGTAGGTGGCGAGAGAAGATGGAGTCAGTAAGGTGATGCAGTAAATGCAAGGTCACTTAGTCGACATGGCAAGAGTGCTGCCATATTGGATATCTAGTCCTATTACACAATGAGCAGAATGAAGGCCCTGATGTGGAGCTGTGGCTCTGTTTAGCTCAGTCCCAAGACAAATCCTCTTTCCATTCCACAAGAGAGAAGTCAAGGTCATCCAGCTATCCAGGTATCCAGCTAAAGAGTTCAAAGGTGCTGGTGAGGAAAGTTTAGATGTGGGGTGGGAAAGTAAGGATGCGCCCTTTGAAGGACAAATTCATGAGAACAGGATAAAAGGGTTTGTGATGACAACAGGCCAAGCAAAGATTTAGAGCACTACTACCCTTGCCCAAAGAGCAGTCACCCTATTTGAATTACAAGTAAACACTTAACCAAAGCAAGGAAATCCCAGATAATCAGACTCAAGCCTGATGGCCTAGTCACGTCATTACCGGGGACCTGTGATTTAATGGAGATAAGGGGGGAGCCATGTCTGGAACTTGATGTGATTTGAGATAGGAGGATAAGACGCAATGCCAATATATTTAGGACAAGGTTTAGGGTGCAGCTTGTGTCCGCCACAGTGTCTGGTATAATGAGAAGTCCTGGTGTCTTATCAAAGCAAAGTTGACCATGCCCTCCTTACTATGAACGTGCCTGGGTCAGAAGGTGTGCATATCACATGATTTTCAAGACTTATTATTGTAGCGGTGTACGTGCACATCAATCATGTACTAGGATTCGATAGAGATGATGTAGTGGACCACATGTTTAAGGGAATGGGCTTAGATAAGGTGTGGCCAATCGGTCCTGGGTTTATAGGAGGGTATTAGCATGTCATACAGGTGGTAGGCAGTGAGGTTTTTGGGATAATTGTTGTGACCGTTGTAGGAAAATTGTGTGGTTTCATGCTATACAACCTGTTATCTCTTGGGAAGTGATGAGGGCCATGTCAGTTTGGTTCTGGGGGACCGTTTGAGACATTTGTGTGTAATAAACTTTGTTTTACCTTCCAAATCGGTGCAGTGGTTATTTGACATTTTGATTATTTTTATCATATGGGTTTTGGGTCATGTTTTTCTTTACAGTGTTTTAAGTCTTTATAGCTGAAATAGCTTTCTTTCAAATTCTCATCCTAATGTCATGGATGCCATCAGACTGCTACTGACACAATGTAGAAAGAGTGCTTCCTTCAGGTCTTCAGATTGACATCATTTTCTTATCCTTGTCATTTTATCATGACAAAATGAAACCCATCTCCCTGTAGCAAGTTTAAATCAGACTCCACCTAGTTCGGGAGAATTCTCCATCCAACCCAAATCAAGAGCGTACAATTTTTATTTATTCAACCAAGTATGTTTTATGAACCTGGGACAGAGCAGTTTAATAGTATAGATTTTCAACAATCTCCTTCCCTTTCAGGACAACAAATTCCACAGAAGGTCTATTTATTAAAAACTAGAAATAATCAAACCAATTTAAAATATGAACAAATATACTTCTGTTCCATTCTCTATTACATCGCAGTGTCAATGATTACTACAATGATGAATGATCATAAATCAATTAATTGAATAGTCAAAGCTGCATTTTACTGGAATGTGGACATTTTAAAGCTCACACAATCATCATATGTACATTTGGTTTACCCTGAGTGCATATTCAACATGCATTGACAAGTGAACGAGGAGCCAGGGCAACACTTTCATTTTATAGTAAACAAAATTAAATCAGTACACCACATCCTATCTTAATATCTCTATTTTTCATTTATTGAAAATAACGCCTCCCTCTTAGTCAATAGACATGTCAGTATATCAAACAACATTCTAGAAATCTCATTTAAAAGTCATGCTTCTTGACATTCCCACGTGTAAACCACTTGAAAAAAGAAAAAAAAAACATATTGAACATGTATGTTTGCTGAATTCCCTACAACTGTGTTTCAATTGCATTAGTGTGTAAAAAGTATACATTTGCCAGTGGCCAATTTAAAATGGAAAACAGGGTGGCAGTTGAAAATCCTCTATATCCTTGAGTGGTTCAGAGTTTATTACAGGACTCTGCTTGGTGACATAACCAAAGAATTACTTTAATTACATTATTCTTCGAGGCTTGTGAAAAGTGAGATATTATATGGCTTCCGATTTGTACTTGGTTAATACACAGAAAAGGAGTCAGGGTTCTCTCAATATACACACCATATGTGTCTATTTTTCATACCCAAAATTTCCAGAAGCATGTACACTTCTAAAATATTTACTAATTTTCCAGGATGTACAGTCAGTTGCAATACCCCTTCCCTCAGTACATTTACAAATAAGTGAGGCTAAGATTTAATTGATTCCCCTTTATCTTATAATGCCCCATATCATTATTTTCCCCCTTGGCATTTTACTTAAAAAAGTAATTTATGTTGGTTGTCTTAAAGACAGGTGGGAACCCTTTCAAGGACTGGTTTAATTTCACCCTTCTCGTATCCAGCGTGAACCAGTCAGTAAGACAGGTCAGCTTCCCTCCACCTACTGGTGTCTTTCCTTATGTATCAGGCCTGTTTGCTTCCTTTTCACTGAGGAAGTTCTGGGTTGAATATCAAATAAACCACTCACAATGGTCTGCCAGAAATCCAAGTGTGTCCAAAGGAAAGCAAACTATTCTATTCTCCCTTCTGTTATTGTGAGTTGTTCTTTCTATTTCCTTCTGACAGTCAGTCAGTTCATCGGTGAGTGATTCCCCTTCCATCTATGGGTTTGAACGTTTGTAGTTTAGAAACAACTCCCTTCAGAAGTGTGCATCATTTCTCTATTTTGATTGGTTATTCTATGTGATTCGACAGTGTTTCCAAAAGTGACCTCAAACTAAGTAACCTGTGTCATGCTCATGGGGCATATTAATGAGGAAGGCAGTCTAATGGGAGTAACTTCTAACCCAGTTTCCCTCCTATTTGATGTAATGTCATTGTGAAGATGTTAACATTCAACAATTGTGATTCCCATGTGCAGTATTTTCTACACACGTGACTACGTTCCCAGTTGGCTTTCCAGATTGCTCGCATTCCAGTGTATCAAATGATGCTAGTCTCATCTTGGTATTATATGTGATGTGTGTGCGTGTGTGTTAGAATAGTGCTTTTTTTCTCTGATACTTTCATATAAATATTCTATTCCCATATCAGAATATCAGCCATCGCAGACCCAAGGATATAAACCATCTCACCAGCACTGTGGCTGGAGTCATATAACATACCATTTTACTTTCTATCCCAAAATTGCTGTTTCATTCACAAGTGTAGCATTTAAAGTCATTTCTTTGCACATTTCTGTGTTTTATGGTGTCCCTTAATTAGGGGTATAAAGGCCTCTGTAGGATTTTATTTCATAATGTTTTTTCTCAGTGCTACAAAGTATAAAGCAGAAATACTGTAGTCCTCGATCCAATGTGTAAATTCCTATAACATGCTCTATTCATTCATCCCATATTTGACTGGTGCTCATTTAGTAAAAATGTCTGGGTACCTTTATATGACAGGAAGGGCTGATTTTTGGCCTTGTCATCTACTGTGGACAAATACCCTTTTGTTGTAGTGGGTCTGCTGACATCACAATAGTTCCTGATGTATGCGTTTGTTTCAAATGATTTTTTGTAGATTGCAGTTCATACATTTATTTTTAAATAAGTATTTTCATTTGCAGTCACGCTATCCAGCATCTTCAACACAGTCCACTCTGCAAAGTGACATGAGTACAGAAAGCCGTATTTACTAAGGGGGCACCCTAGAGCATGGAACACTGTACCACTTCACATCGGCACTGCACCTTCCATCACCACTTCACAAACAAAGGGGGTCATTACGAGTTTGGAGGTAGCCATGGTGCTATTAGCGCCATGGCTGCCTCCAAAGTCGTGTCCGGATCCGTGTTCCCTGAATGGGGACTTACCGGGTCATTCCAACTTTGGAGGACCCGATAAGTCCCCATTCAAAATACCCTTCCCCATTCCCATTCGAGCCCCCATAGGGCTCAATGGGAAAGGGTAGGGAGCTAATAACTGGCCCGTTAATAACGGGCCAGTTATTAGCTCCCTGGTCCCTTAGCGGCTCCCGCTAAGGACAGCTGGTTTTACCAGCCGGTCTTAGTGGGACCCGCTAAGGGACCTCGTAATGCGGCAGTAAGGGGTTAATGGCACCAGCATCCTTACTGGTGCTGTTAACCCCTTACCGCCACACTCGTAATGACCCCCAAAGCCTCAAGATGTACTTTCCCAGCACCTAATCCAGCCTCACTAGCTCCCGTGCTATCGCTTGTCTAACCTAACTGTCCTATCCTAACCCGAAAACATTTTGCAACTTCTGTTTCACCTTCCGCCTCTTGCACGTTTGGACCATGTAAGGTGCCTGCACTGAACAGCATTACTGAAGTAATATAACTAATGCTTTTGGTCTCATCCTAAGGATAAGCAAAGGTGTGTTTCAGACTCCCAACCTGAATAAGAATATTGAGACACAAGGGCAAACGTTGCTTCCAATGAAGAGCACGTATTATTTTAGTCATTTTGCAGCCACTCTAGTTTTCTGCACATACTAACTTTTCTGCTCTAACCATTGGGTATTCAATCATCAGGATGTGAGTTTGATAATATTATAATGATTAACGCTACCGGGTGTGACGTATGCCCATGCAGCTCTCTCTTTCTGTGTTTCTCGATCTCTCTTTGTCTCTCTGTTTTTCTATCTCTGTGCGTGACAGGAGGATTGCCTCGTGCCACCGCAGTAGCTGCTGCCAATAACCAGAGAAAAATGCAGATATCTTTAAGAGGACTGTGTTTTTTTTTAAGGTTAAAAGACTAAGGGGCCGATTCATGGAACAAACGTGCGCCGAAAATCGTTGCGCAAGCAGGCGCAAGCAGGCGCAAGCGCAAAGAAACAGGCGCACGCGCACGCGTGCGATTCATGGAAGTCCCTGCGCGTGTTCACCTCGGGATGTGCGCCAAACCCGTGCATGGCGCACAAGTCACTGCAACATCCCGAAAGGCGTGCGCAACGCGCACAGTGAAAGCGCACAACCTCGGCGCATACACCAGAAAGTGGGCGGGACACGGGGCGTAACGCGCGGAATGGGGAACAACGCGCGAGAATAAGGGCGTAACTGGGGATGTACTGCAGGGAAGCAGACGGAACGCCCACACGCACTCGAACCACACGTATTCATGGAATCGAATAGGGCAAAGCCACGCACAGCCAAAGACACCCACAAGCTGAAACACGTCCGCCACACGAAGGCAGGCGGTAGAGTCCCAGTGCATCACAAAAGTGGCAACATACAGCAATTGGGCCTGTGCGAGCGGGGCACGTGTATTGCGGGGGTGCGCGGGAAGCAACACACGCGATCGAGCGGGGTACGTGTATTTCGGGGGCGCGCGGGAAGTGACACACGCGTATGAGCGTGGTACGTGTATTTCAGGGGTGCGCGGGAAGTTACACACGCGATTGAGCGGGGTACGTGTATATCGGGGGTGCGCGGGTAGTTACACACGCGATTGAGCGGGGTACGTGTATTTCGGGGGTGCGCAGGAAGTTACACACGCGATTGAGCGGGGTACATGTATTTCGGGGGTTCACGGGAAGTTACACACGCAATTGAGCGGGGTACGTGTATATCGGGGGTGCGCGCGTAGTTACACACGCGATTGAGCGGGGTACGTGTATTTCGGGGGTGCGCGGGAAGTTACACACGCGATTGAGCGGGGTACGTGTATTTCTGCGGTGCGCGGGAAGTCACACACGCAATCTCATCAGGGTACGTGTATTTCAGGGTGCGGGGGAAGTATCCCACGCAACATCAGCAGGGTACGTGCATTCCAGGGGTGCGCGGGAAGTTCCACATGCAATTCCATCAGGGTACATGTATTACAGGGGTGCGCGGGAAGTTCCACACGCGATATCATCAGGGTACGTGTATTACAGGGGTGCGCGGGGAGCAGCACACGTGATTTGCACGTGTGGGTCCTCCCAGGTGTTCCCTCTACACCCTCCACGGCCCCTGCAGGTGGCTCACACCACAGGGGCCTACCCAGCACATGTCATGCAGGCACCCCATCCACCATGGCCATGCCCACCAGCCAACCCACATGTCAACTTGCACTACTGCCCACCAACGCATGTCCCCCTGCACCCCCAGCCACCAGGGGCACCCTCCACCAGGCCCCCACCCATGTCTCCCACCACCCCCACTCCCCCAGTCACCAGGGGCAGCCTCCACCAGGCCCCCACCCATGTCTCCCACCCCCCCACCCCCCAGCAGTGCAGGGGCAGCCTCCATCAGGTCCCCACCCATGTCTCCCACCACCCCCACCCCCCAGCAGTGCAGGGGCAGCCTCACCCAGGCCCCCACTCATGTCTCCCATCACCCCCACCCCCCAGCCACCAGGGGCATCCTCCACCAGGCCCCCACTCATTTCCCCTATCACCCCCACCCCCCAGCCACCAGGGGCAGCCTCCACCAGGCCCCCACTCATGTCTCCCTGCACCCCCACCCCCCAGCAGTGCAGGGGCAGCCTCCACCAGGCCCCCACTCATGTCCAACTCATGTCTCCCATCACCCCCACCCCCAGCAGTGCAGGGGCAGCCTCCACCAGGCCCCCACTCATGTCCAACTCATGTCTCTCATCACCCCCACCCCCAGCAGTGCAGGGGCAGCCTCCACCAGCCCCCCACCCATGTCTCACACCACCCCCACCCCCCAGCCACCAGGGGCATCCTCCACCAGGCCCCCACTCATTTCCCCTATCACCCCCACCTCCCAGCAGTGCAGGGGCAGCCTCCACCAGGCCCCCACTCATGTCTCCCTGCACCCCCACCCCCCAGCCACCAGGGGCAGCCTCCACCATCCCCACTCATGTCTCCCATCACCCCCACCCCCCAGCAGTGCAGGGGCAGCCTCCACCAGGCCCCCACCCATGTCTCACACCACCCCCACCCCCCAGCCACCAGGGGCATCCTCCACCAGGCCCCCACTCATTTCTCCTATCACCCCCACCCCCCAGCAGTGCAGGGGCAGCCTCCACCAGGCCCCCACTCATGTCTCCCTGCACCCCCACCCCCGAGGAGTGCAGGGGCAGCCTCCACCAGGCCTCCACCCATGTCACCCACCACCCCCACCCCCAGCAGTGCAGGGGCAGCCTCCACCAGGCCCCCACTCATGTCTCCCACCACCCCCACCCCCTCAGTCACCAGGGTCAGCCTCCACCAGGCCCCCACCCATGTCTCCCACCACCCCCACACCCCAGCAGTGCAGGGGCAGCCTCCACCAGGCCCCCACTCATGTCTCCCATCATCCCCACCCCCCAGCCACCAGGGGCAGCCTCCACCAGGCCCCCACTCATGTCTCCCAGCACCCCCACCCCCCAGCAGTGCAGGGGCAGCCTCCACCAGTCCCCCACTCATATCTCCCACCACCCCCACCCCCCAGCCACCAGGGGCAGCCTCCACCAGGCCCCCACCCATGTCTCCCACCACCCCCACCCCCAGCACTGTGGGTCACCTGCCAGCAGGCCCCCACCCATGTACAACCATGTTCCCCACCAGCCCCACCCCCCAGCACTGTGGGGCACCTGCCAGCAGGCCCCACCCATGTCTCCCACCACCCTCACCCCCCAGCCACCAGGGGCAGCCTCCACCAGGCCCCCACCCATGTCTCCCACCACCCCCACCCCCCAGCAGTGAAGGGGCAGCCTCCACCAGGCCCCCACCCATGTCTCACACCACCCCCACCCCCAGCAGTGCAGGGGCAGCCTCCACCAGGACCCCACCCATGTCTCACACCACCCCCACCCCCCAGCCACCAGGGGCATCCTCCACCAGGCCCCCACTCATTTCCCCTATCACCCCCACCCCCCAGCAGTGCAGGGGCAGCCTCCACCAGGCCCCCACCCATGCCTCACACCACCCCCACCCCCCAGCTACCAGGGGCATCCTCCACCAGGCCACCACTCATTTCCCCTATCACCCCCACCCCCCAGCAGTGCAGGGGCAGCCTCCACCAGGCCCCCACTCATTTCTCCCTGCACCCCCACCCCCGAGGAGTGCAGGGGCAGCCTCCACCAGGCCCCCACCAATGTCTCCCACCACCCCCACCCCCCAGCAGTGCAGGGGCAGCCCCCACCAGGCCCCCACTCATATCTCCCATCACCCCCACCCCCCAGCAGTGCAGGGGCAGCCTCCACCAGGCCCCCACCCATGTCTCCCACCACCCCCACCCCCAGCAGTGCAGGGGCAGCCTCCACCAGGCCCCCACCCATGTCTCACACCACCCCCACCCCCCAGCCACCAGGGGCATCCTCCACCAGGCCCCCACTCATTTCCCCTATCACCCCCACCCCCCAGCAGTGCAGGGGCAGCCTCCACCAGGCCCCCGCTCATGTCTCCCTGCACCCCCACCCCCGAGGAGTGCAGGGGCAGCCTCCACCAGGCCCCCACCCATGTCTCCCACCACCCCCACCCCCAGCAGTGCAGGGGCAGCCTCCACCAGGCCCCCACCCATGTCTCCCACCACCCCCACCCCCCAGCCACCAGGGGCAGTCTCCACCAGGCCCCCACTCATTTCTCCTATCACCCCCACCCCCCAGCAGTGCAGGGGCAGCCTCCACCAGGCCCCCACTCATGTCTCCCTGCACCCCCACCCCCGAGGAGTGCAGGGGCAGCCTCCACCAGGCCCCCACCCATGTCACCCACCACCCCCACCCCCAGCAGTGCAGGGGCAGCCTCCACCAGGCCCCCACTCATGTCTCCCATCACCCCCACCCCCCAGCAGTGCAGGGGCAGCCTCCACCAGGCCCCCACCCATGTCTCCCACCACCCCCACCCCCCCAGTCACCAGGGGCAGCCTCCACCAGGCCCCCACCCATGTCTCCCACCACCCCCACACCCCAGCAGTGCAGGGGCAGCCTCCACCAGGCCCCCACTCATGTCTCCCATCATCCCCACCCCCCAGCCACCAGGGGCAGCCTCCACCAGGCCCCCACTCATGTCTCCCAGCACCCCCACCCCCCAGCAGTGCAGGGGCAGCCTCCACCAGTCCCCCACTCATATCTCCCACCACCCCCACCCCCCAGCCACCAGGGGCAGCCTCCACCAGGCCCCCACCCATGTCTCCCACCACCCCCACCCCCAGCACTGTGGGTCACCTGCCAGCAGGCCCCCACCCATGTACAACCATGTTCCCCACCAGCCCCACCCCCCAGCACTGTGGGGCACCTGCCAGCAGGCCCCACCCATGTCTCCCACCACCCTCACCCCCCAGCCACCAGGGGCAGCCTCCACCAGGCCCCCACCCATGTCTCCCACCACCCCCACCCCCCAGCAGTAAAGGGGCAGCCTCCACCAGGCCCCCACCCATGTCTCACACCACCCCCACCCCCAGCAGTGCAGGGGCAGCCTCCACCAGGACCCCACCCATGTCTCACACCACCCCCACCCCCCAGCCACCAGGGGCATCCTCCACCAGGCCCCCACTCATTTCCCCTATCACCCCCACCCCCCAGCAGTGCAGGGGCAGCCTCCACCAGGCCCCCACCCATGTCTCACACCACCCCCACCCCCCAGCTACCAGGGGCATCCTCCACCAGGCCACCACTCATTTCCCCTATCACCCCCACCCCCCAGCAGTGCAGGGGCAGCCTCCACCAGGCCCCCACTCATTTCTCCCTGCACCCCCACCCCCGAGGAGTGCAGGGGCAGCCTCCACCAGGCCCCCACCCATGTCTCCCACCACCCCCACCCCCCAGCAGTGCAGGGGCAGCCCCCACCAGGCCCCCACTCATATCTCCCATCACCCCCACCCCCCAGCAGTGCAGGGGCAGCCTCCACCAGGCCCCCACCCATGTCTCCCACCACCCCCACCCCCAGCAGTGCAGGGGCAGCCTCCACCAGGCCCCCACCCATGTCTCACACCACCCCCACCCCCCAGCCACCAGGGGCATCCTCCACCAGGCCCCCACTCATTTCCCCTATCACCCCCAACCCCCAGCAGTGCAGGGGCAGCCTCCACCAGGCCCCCGCTCATGTCTCCCTGCACCCCCACCCCCGAGGAGTGCAGGGGCAGCCTCCACCAGGCCCCCACCCATGTCTCCCACCACCCCCACCCCCAGCAGTGCAGGGGCAGCCTCCACCAGGCCCCCACCCATGTCTCCCACCACCCCCACCCCCCAGCCACCAGGGGCAGTCTCCACCAGGCCCCCACTCATTTCTCCTATCACCCCCACCCCCCAGCAGTGCAGGGGCAGCCTCCACCAGGCCCCCACTCATGTCTCCCTGCACCCCCACCCCCGAGGAGTGCAGGGGCAGCCTCCACCAGGCCCCCACCCATGTCACCCACCACCCCCACCCCCAGCAGTGCAGGGGCAGCCTCCACCAGGCCCCCACTCATGTCTCCCATCACCCCCACCCCCCAGCAGTGCAGGGGCAGCCTCCACCAGGCCCCCACCCATGTCTCCCACCACCCCCACCCCCCCAGTCACCAGGGGCAGCCTCCACCAGGCCCCCACCCATGTCTCCCACCACCCCCACACCCCAGCAGTGCAGGGGCAGCCTCCACCAGGCCCCCACTCATGTCTCCCATCATCCCCACCCCCCAGCCACCAGGGGCAGCCTCCACCAGGCCCCCACTCATGTCTCCCAGCACCCCCACCCCCCAGCAGTGCAGGGGCAGCCTCCACCAGTCCCCCACTCATATCTCCCACCGCCCCCACCCCCCAGCCACCAGGGGCAGCCTCCACCAGGCCCCCACCCATGTCTCCCACCACCCCCACCCCCAGCACTGTGGGTCACCTGCCAGCAGGCCCCCACCCATGTACAACCATGTTCCCCACCAGCCCCACCCCCCAGCACTGTGGGGCACCTGCCAGCAGGCCCCACCCATGTCTCCCACCACCCTCACCCCCCAGCCACCAGGGGCAGCCTCCACCAGGCCCCCACCCATGTCTCCCACCACCCCCACCCCCCAGCAGTGAAGGGGCAGCCTCCACCAGGCCCCCACCCATGTCTCACACCACCCCAACCCCCAGCAGTGCAGGGGCAGCCTCCACCAGGACCCCACCCATGTCTCACACCACCCCCACCCCCCAGCCACCAGGGGCATCCTCCACCAGGCCCCCACTCATTTCCCCTATCACCCCCACCCCCCAGCAGTGCAGGGGCAGCCTCCACCAGGCCCCCACCCATGTCTCACACCACCCCCACCCCCCAGCCACCAGGGGCATCCTCCACCAGGCCCCCACTCATTTCCCCTATCACCCCCACCCCCCAGCCACCAGGGGCAGCCTCCACCAGGCCCCCACTCATGTCTCCCTGCACCCCCACCCCCCAGCAGTGCAGGGGCAGCCTCCACCAGGCCCCCACTCATGTCCAACTCATGTCTCCCATCACCCCCACCCCCAGCAGTGCAGGGGCAGCCTCCACCAGGCCCCCACTCATGTCCAACTCATGTCTCTCATCACCCCCACCCCCAGCAGTGCAGGGGCAGCCTCCACCAGCCCCCCACCCATGTCCAACTCATGTCTCCCATCACCCCCACCCCCAGCAGTGCAGGGGCAGCCTCCACCAGGCCCCCACTCATGTCCAACTCATGTCTCTCATCACCCCCACCCCCCAGCCACCAGGGGCATCCTCCACCAGGCCCCCACTCATTTCCCCTATCACCCCCACCTCCCAGCAGTGCAGGGGCAGCCTCCACCAGGCCCCCACTCATGTCTCCCTGCACCCCCACCCCCCAGCCACCAGGGGCAGCCTCCACCATCCCCACTCATGTCTCCCATCACCCCCACCCCCCAGCAGTGCAGGGGCAGCCTCCACCAGGCCCCCACCCATGTCTCACACCACCCCCACCCCCCAGCCACCAGGGGCATCCTCCACCAGGCCCCCACTCATTTCTCCTATCACCCCCACCCCCCAGCAGTGCAGGGGCAGCCTCCACCAGGCCCCCACTCATGTCTCCCTGCACCCCCACCCCCGAGGAGTGCAGGGGCAGCCTCCACCAGGCCCCCACCCATGTCACCCACCACCCCCACCCCCAGCAGTGCAGGGGCAGCCTCCACCAGGCCCCCACTCATGTCTCCCATCACCCCCACCCCCCAGCAGTGCAGGGGCAGCCTCCACCAGGCCCCCACCCATGTCTCCCACCACCCCCACCCCCTCAGTCACCAGGGGCAGCCTCCACCAGGCCCCCACCCATGTCTCCCACCACCCCCACACCCCAGCAGTGCAGGGGCAGCCTCCACCAGGCCCCCACTCATGTCTCCCATCATCCCCACCCCCCAGCCACCAGGGGCAGCCTCCACCAGGCCCCCACTCATGTCTCCCAGCACCCCCACCCCCCAGCAGTGCAAGGGCAGCCTCCACCAGTCCCCCACTCATATCTCCCACCACCCCCACCCCCCAGCCACCAGGGGCAGCCTCCACCAGGCCCCCACCCATGTCTCCCACCACCCCCACCCCCAGCACTGTGGGTCACCTGCCAGCAGGCCCCCACCCATGTACAACCATGTTCCCCACCAGCCCCACCCCCCAGCACTGTGAGGCACCTGCCAGCAGGCCCCACCCATGTCTCCCACCACCCTCACCCCCCAGCCACCAGGGGCAGCCTCCACCAGGCCCCCACCCATGTCTCCCACCACCCCCACCCCCCAGCAGTGAAGGGGCAGCCTCCACCAGGCCCCCACCCATGTCTCACACCACCCCCACCCCCAGCAGTGCAGGGGCAGCCTCCACCAGGACCCCACCCATGTCTCACACCACCCCCACCCCCCAGCCACCAGGGGCATCCTCCACCAGGCCCCCACTCATTTCCCCTATCACCCCCACCCCCCAGCAGTGCAGGGGCAGCCTCCACCAGGCCCCCACCCATGCCTCACACCACCCCCACCCCCCAGCTACCAGGGGCATCCTCCACCAGGCCACCACTCATTTCCCCTATCACCCCCACCCCCCAGCAGTGCAGGGGCAGCCTCCACCAGGCCCCCACTCATTTCTCCCTGCACCCCCACCCCCGAGGAGTGCAGGGGCAGCCTCCACCAGGCCCCCACCCATGTCTCCCACCACCCCCACCCCCCAGCAGTGCAGGGGCAGCCCCCACCAGGCCCCCACTCATATCTCCCATCACCCCCACCCCCCAGCAGTGCAGGGGCAGCCTCCACCAGGCCCCCACCCATGTCTCCCACCACCCCCACCCCCAGCAGTGCAGGGGCAGCCTCCACCAGGCCCCCACCCATGTCTCACACCACCCCCACCCCCCAGCCACCAGGGGCATCCTCCACCAGGCCCCCACTCATTTCCCCTATCACCCCCACCCCCCAGCAGTGCAGGGGCAGCCTCCACCAGGCCCCCGCTCATGTCTCCCTGCACCCCCACCCCCGAGGAGTGCAGGGGCAGCCTCCACCAGGCCCCCACCCATGTCTCCCACCACCCCCACCCCCAGCAGTGCAGGGGCAGCCTCCACCAGGCCCCCACCCATGTCTCCCACCACCCCCACCCCCCAGCCACCAGGGGCAGTCTCCACCAGGCCCCCACTCATTTCTCCTATCACCCCCACCCCCCAGCAGTGCAGGGGCAGCCTCCACCAGGCCCCCACTCATGTCTCCCTGCACCCCCACCCCCGAGGAGTGCAGGGGCAGCCTCCACCAGGCCCCCACCCATGTCACCCACCACCCCCACCCCCAGCAGTGCAGGGGCAGCCTCCACCAGGCCCCCACTCATGTCTCCCATCACCCCCACCCCCCAGCAGTGCAGGGGCAGCCTCCACCAGGCCCCCACCCATGTCTCCCACCACCCCCACCCCCCCAGTCACCAGGGGCAGCCTCCACCAGGCCCCCACCCATGTCTCCCACCACCCCCACACCCCAGCAGTGCAGGGGCAGCCTCCACCAGGCCCCCACTCATGTCTCCCATCATCCCCACCCCCCAGCCACCAGGGGCAGCCTCCACCAGGCCCCCACTCATGTCTCCCAGCACCCCCACCCCCCAGCAGTGCAGGGGCAGCCTCCACCAGTCCCCCACTCATATCTCCCACCACCCCCACCCCCCAGCCACCAGGGGCAGCCTCCACCAGGCCCCCACCCATGTCTCCCACCACCCCCACCCCCAGCACTGTGGGTCACCTGCCAGCAGGCCCCCACCCATGTACAACCATGTTCCCCACCAGCCCCACCCCCCAGCACTGTGGGGCACCTGCCAGCAGGCCCCACCCATGTCTCCCACCACCCTCACCCCCCAGCCACCAGGGGCAGCCTCCACCAGGCCCCCACCCATGTCTCCCACCACCCCCACCCCCCAGCAGTGAAGGGGCAGCCTCCACCAGGCCCCCACCCATGTCTCACACCACCCCCACCCCCAGCAGTGCAGGGGCAGCCTCCACCAGGAACCCACCCATGTCTCACACCACCCCCACCCCCCAGCCACCAGGGGCATCCTCCACCAGGCCCCCACTCATTTCCCCTATCACCCCCACCCCCCAGCAGTGCAGGGGCAGCCTCCACCAGGCCCCCACCCATGTCTCACACCACCCCCACCCCCCAGCTACCAGGGGCATCCTCCACCAGGCCACCACTCATTTCCCCTATCACCCCCACCCCCCAGCAGTGCAGGGGCAGCCTCCACCAGGCCCCCACTCATTTCTCCCTGCACCCCCACCCCCGAGGAGTGCAGGGGCAGCCTCCACCAGGCCCCCACCCATGTCTCCCACCACCCCCACCCCCCAGCAGTGCAGGGGCAGCCCCCACCAGGCCCCCACTCATATCTCCCATCACCCCCACCCCCCAGCAGTGCAGGGGCAGCCTCCACCAGGCCCCCACCCATGTCTCCCACCACCCTCACCCCCAGCAGTGCAGGGGCAGCCTCCACCAGGCCCCCACCCATGTCTCACACCACCCCCACCCCCCAGCCACCAGGGGCATCCTCCACCAGGCCCCCACTCATTTCCCCTATCACCCCCACCCCCCAGCAGTGCAGGGGCAGCCTCCACCAGGCCCCCGCTCATGTCTCCCTGCACCCCCACCCCCGAGGAGTGCAGTGGCAGCCTCCACCAGGCCCCCATCCATGTCTCCCACCACCCCCACCCCCAGCAGTGCAGGGGCAGCCTCCACCAGGCCCCCACCCATGTCTCCCACCACCCCCACCCCCCAGCCACCAGGGGCAGTCTCCACCAGGCCCCCACCCATGTCTCCCACCACCCCCACCCCCCAGCAGTGCAGGGGCAGCCCCCACCAGGCCCCCACTCATGTCTCCCATCACCCCCACCCACCAGCAGTGCAGGGGCAGCCTCCACCAGGCCCCCACCCATGTCTCCCACCACCCCCACCCCCAGCAGTGCAGGGGCAGCCTCCACCAGGCCCCCACCCATGTCTCACACCACCCCCACCCCCCAGCCACCAGGGGCATCCTCCACCAGGCCCCCACTCATTTCCCCTATCACCCCCACCCCCCAGCAGTGCAGGGGCAGCCTCCACCAGGCCCCCACTCATGTCTCCCTGCACCCCCACCCCCGAGGAGTGCAGGGGCAGCCTCCACCAGGCCCCCACCCATATCTCCCACCACCCCCACCCCCAGCAGTGCAGGGGCAGCCTCCACCAGGCCCCCACCCATGTCTCCCACCACCCCCACCCCCCAGCCACCAGGGGCAGTCTCCACCAGGCCCCCACCCATGTCTCCCACCACCCCCACCCCCCAGCAGTGCAGGGGCAGCCTCCAACAGGCCCCCACTCATGTCTCCCATCACCCCCACCCCCCAGCAGTGCAGGGGCAGCCTCCACCAGCCCCCCACCCATGTCTCCCACCACCCCCAACCCCCAGTCACCAGGGGCAGCCTCCACCAGGTCCCCACCCATGTCTCACACCACCCCCACCCCCCAGCAGTGCAGGGGCACCCACCACCAGGCCCCCACCCATGTCTCCCACCACCCCCACCCCCCAGCAGTGCAGGGGCAGCCTCCACCAGGCCCCCACCCATGTCTCCCACCACCCCCACCCCCCAGCCACCAGGGGAAGCCTCCACCAGGCCCCCACTCATGTCTCTCTGCACCCCCACCCCCCAGCAGTGCAGGGGCAGCCTCCACCAGGCCCCCACTCATGTCCAACTCATGTCTCCCACCACACCCACCACCCCAGTCACCAGGGGCAGCCTCCACCAGGTCCCCACCCATGTCTCCCACCACCCCCACCCCCCAGCAGTGCAGGGGCACCCACCACCAGTTCCCCACCCATGTCTCACACCACCCCACCCCCCAGCACTGTGGGGCACCTGCCAGCAGGCCCCCACCCATGTCCAACTCATGTTCCCCACCACCCCCACCCCCCAGCAGTGCAGGGGCAGCCTCCACCAGGCCCCCACTCATTTCCCCTATCACCCCCACCCCCCAGCAGTGCAGGGGCAGCCTCCACCAGGCCCCCACTCATGTCTCCCCGCACCCCCACCCCCGATGAGTGCAGGGGCAGCCTCCACCAGGCCCCCACCCATGTCTCCCACCACCCCCACCCCCCAGCAGTGCAGGGGCAGCCTCCACCAGGCCCCCACTCATGTCTCCCATCACCCCCACCCCCGAGCAGTGCAGGGGCAGCCTCCACCAGGCCCCCACCCATGTCTCCCACCACCCCCACCCCCCAGCAGTGCAGGGGCAGCCTCCACCAGGCCCCCACCCATGTCTCACACCACCCCCACCCCCCAGCCACCAGGGGCATCCTCCACCAGGCCCCCACTCATTTCCCCTATCACCCCCACCCCCCAGCATTGCAGGGGCAGCCTCCTCCAGGCCCCCACTCATGTCTCCCTGCACCCCCACCTCCGAAGAGTGCAGGGGCAGCCTCCACCAGGCCCCCACCCATGTCTCCCACCACCCCCACCCCCCAGCAGTGCAGGGCAGTCTCCACCAGGCCCCCACTCATGTCTCCCATCACCCCCACCCCCCAGCAGTGCAGGGGCAGCCTCCACCAGGCCCCCACCCATGTCTCCCACCACCCCCACCCCCCAGTCACCAGGGGCAGCCTCCACCAGGTCCCCACCCATGTCTCCCACCACCCCCACACCCCAGCAGTGCAGGGGCACACACCACCAGGCCCCCACCCATGTCTCCCACCACCCCCACCCCCCAGCAGTGCAGGGGCAGCCCCCACCAGGCCCCCACCCATGTCTCCCACCACCCCCACCCCCCAGCCACCAGGGGCAGCCTCCACCAGGCCCCCACTCATGTCTCCCTGCACCCCCACCCCCGAGGAGTGCAGGGGCAGCCTCCACCAGGCCCCCACCCATGTCTCCCACCACCCCCACCCCCACCCCCCAGCAGTGCAGGGGCAGCCTCCACCAGGCCCCCACTCATGTCTCCCATCACCCCCACCCCCCAGCAGTGCAGGGGCAGCCTCCACCAGTCCCCCACTCATATCTCCCACCACCCCCACCCCCCAGCCACCAGGGGCAGCCTCCACCAGGCCCCCACCCATGTCTCCCACCACCCCACCCCCCAGCACTGTGGGTCACCTGCCAGCAGGCCCCCACCCATGTCCAACCATGTTCCCCACCACCCCCACCCCCCAGCACTGTGGGGCACCTGCCAGCAGGCCCCACCCATGTCTCCCACCACCCCCACCCCCAGCCACCAGGGGTAGCCTCCACCAGGCCCCCACCCATGTCTCCCACCACCCCCACCCCCCAGCAGTGCAGGGGCAGCCTCCAACAGGCCCCCACTCATGTCTCCCATCACCCCCACCCCCCAGCAGTGCAGGGGCAGCCTCCACCAGGCCCCCACCCATGTCTCCCACCACCCCCACACCCCCAGTCACCAGGGGCAGCCTCCACCAGGTCCCCACCCATGTCTCACACCACCCCCACCCCCCAGCAGTGCAGGGGCACCCACCACCAGGCCCCCACCCATGTCTCCCACCACCCCCACCCCCCAGCAGTGCAGGGGCAGCCTCCACCAGGCCCCCACCCATGTCTCCCACCACCCCCACCCCCCAGCCACCAGGGGCAGTTTCCACCAGGCACCCACTCATGTCTCCCTGCACCCCCACCCCCCAGTAGTGCAGGGGCAGCCTCCACCAGGCCCCCACTCATGTCCAACTCATGTCTCCCACCACCCCCACCCCCCCAGTCACCAGGGGCAGCCTCCACCAGGTCCCCACCCATGTCTCCGACCACCCCCACACCCCAGCAGTGCAGGGGTACCCACCACCAGGCCCCCACCCATGTCTCACACCACCCCCACCCCCCAGCACTGTGGGGCACCTGCCAGCAGGCCCCCACCCATGTCCAACTCATGTTCCCCACCACCCCCACCCCCCAGCAGTGCAGGGGCAGCCTCCACCAGGCCCCCTCCCATGTCTCCCACCACCCCCACCCCCCAGCACTGTGGGGCACCTGCCAGCAGGCCCCCACCCATGTCCAACTCATGTTCCCCACCACCCCCACCCCCCAGGAGTGCAGGGGCAGCCTCCACCAGGCCCCCTCCCATGTCTCCCACCACCCCACCCCCCAGCACTGTGGGGCACCTGCCAGCAGGCCCCCACCCATGTCCAGCTCATGTTCCCCACCACCCCCACCCCCCAGCAGTGCAGGGGCAGCCTCCACCAGGCCCCCACCCATGTCTCACACCACCCCCACCCCCCAGCCACCAGGGGCATCCTCCACCAGGCCCCCACTCATTTCCCCTATCACCCCCACCCCCCAGCAGTGCAGGGGCAGCCTCCACCAGGCCCCCACTCATGTCTCCCTGCACCCCCACTCCCGATGAGTGCAGGGGCAGCCTCCACCAGGCCCCCACCCATGTCTCCCACCACCCCCACCCCCCAGCAGTGCAGGGGCAGCCTCCACCAGGCCCCCACTCATGTCTCCCATCACCCCCACCCCCCAGCAGTGCAGGGGCAGCCTCCACCAGGCCCCCACCCATGTCTCCCACCACCCCCACCCCCCAGCAGCGCAGGGGCAGCCTCCACCAGGCCCCCACCCATGTCTCACACCACCCCCACCCCCCAGCCACCAGGGGCATCCTCCACCAGGCCCCCACTCATTTCCCCTATCACCCCCACCCCCCAGCATTGCAGGGGCAGCCTCCACCAGGCCCCCACTCATGTCTCCCTGCACCCCCACCTCCGAAGAGTGCAGGGGCAGCCTCCACCAGGCCCCCACCCATGTCTCCCACCACCCCCACCCCCCAGCAGTGCAGGGCAGCCTCCACCAGGCCCCCACTCATGTCTCCCATCACCCCCACCCCCCAGCAGTGCAGGGGCAGCCTCCACCAGGCCCCCACCCATGTCTCCCACCACCCCCACCCCCCCAGTCACCAGGGGCAGCCTCCACCAGGTCCCCACCCATGTCTCCCACCACCCCCACACCCCAGCAGTGCAGGGGCACACACCACCAGGCCCCCACCCATGTCTCCCACCACCCCAACCCCCCAGCAGTGCAGGGGCAGCCTCCACCAGGCCCCACCCATGTCTCCCACCACCCCCACCCCCCAGCCACCAGGGGCAGCCTCCACCAGGCCCCCACTCATGTCTCCCTGCACCCCCACCCCCGAGGAGTGCAGGGGCAGCCTCCACCAGGCCCCCACCCATGTCTCCCACCACCCCCACCCCCCAGCAGTGCAGGGGCAGCCTCCACCAGGCCCCCACTCATGTCTCCCATCACCCCCACCCCCCAGCAGTGCAGGGGCAGCCTCCACCAGTCCCCCACTCATATCTCCCACCACCCCCACCCCCCAGCCACCAGGGGCAGCCTCCACCAGGCCCCCACCCATGTCTCCCACCACCCCCACCCCCCAGCACTGTGGGGCACCTGCCAGCAGGCCCCACCCATGTCTCCCACCACCCCCACCCCCAGCCACCAGGGGCAGCCTCCACCAGGCCCCCACCCATGTCTCCCACCACCCCCACCCCCCAGCAGTGCAGGGGCAGCCTCCAACAGGCCCCCACTCATGTCTCCCATCACCCCCACCCCCCAGCAGTGCAGGGGCAGCCTCCACCAGGCCCCCACCCATGTCTCCCACCACCCCCACACCCCCAGTCACCAGGGGCAGCCTCCACCAGGTCCCCACCCATGTCTCACACCACCCACACCCCCCAGCAGTGCAGGGGCACCCACCACCAGGCCCCCACCCATGTCTCCCACCACCCCCACCCCCCAGCAGTGCAGGGGCAGCCTCCACCAGGCCCCCACCCATGTCTCCCACCACCCCCACCCCCAGCCACCAGGGGCAGTTTCCACCAGGCACCCACTCATGTCTCCCTGCACCCCCACCCCCCAGCAGTGCAGGGGCAGCCTCCACCAGGCCCCCACTCATGTCCAACTCATGTCTCCCACCACCCCCACCCCCCCAGTCACCAGGGGCAGCCTCCACCATGTCCCCACCCATGTCTCCCACCACCCCCACACCCCAGCAGTGCAGGGGCACCCACCACCAGGCCCCCACCCATGTCTCCCACCACCCCCACCCCCCAGCAGTGCAGGGGCAGCCTCCACCAGGCCCCCACCCTTGTCTCCCACCACCCCCACCCCCCAGCCACCAGGGGCAGCCTCCACCAGGCCCCCACTCATGTCTCCCTGCACCCCCACCCCCGAGGAGTGCAGGGGCAGCCTCCACCAGGCCCCCACCCATGTCTCCCACTACCCCCACCCCCCAGCAGTGCAGGGGCAGCCTCCACCAGGCCCCCACTCATGTCTCCCATCACCCCCACCCCCCAGCAGTGCATGGGCAGCCTCCACCAGTCCCCCACTCATATCTACCACCACCCTCACCCCCCAGCCACTAGGGGCAGCCTCCACCAGGCCCCCACCCATGTCTCCCACCACCCCCACCCCCCAGCACTGTGGGTCACCTGCCAGCAGGCCCCCACTCATGTCCAACCATGTTCCCCACCACCCCCACCCCCCAGCACTGTGGGGCACCTGCCAGCAGGCCCCACCCATGTCTCCCAACACCCCCACCCCCAGCCACCAGGGGCAGTCTCCACCAGGCCCCCACCCATGTCTCCCACCACCCCCACCCCCCAGCAGTGCAGGGGCAGCCTCCAACAGGCCCCCACTCATGTCTCCCATCACCCCCACCCCCCAGCAGTGCAGGGGCAGCCTCCACCAGGCCCCCACCCATGTCTCCCACCACCCCCACCCCCCCAGTCACCAGGGGCAGCCTCCACCAGGTCCCCACCCATGTCTCACACCACCCCCACCCCCCAGCAGTGCAGGGGCACCCACCACCAGGCCCCCACCCATGTCTCCCACCACCCCCACCCCCCAGCAGTGCAGGGGCAGCCTCCACCAGGCCCCCACCCATGTCTCCCACCACCCCCACCCCCCAGCCACCAGGGGCAGTTTCCACCAGGCACCCACTCATGTCTCCCTGCACCCCCACCCCCCAGCAGTGCAGGGGCAGCCTCCACCAGGCCCCCACTCATGTCCAACTCATGTCTCCCACCACCCCCACCCCCCCAGTCACCAGGGGCAGCCTCCACCAGGTCCCCACCCATGTCTCCCACCACCCCCACACCCCAGCAGTGCAGGGGCACCCACCACCAGGCCCCCACCCATGTCTCACACCACCCCCACCCCCCAGCACTGTGGGGCACCTGCCAGCAGGCCCCCACCCATGTCCAACTCATGTTCCCCACCACCCCCACCCCCCAGCAGTGCAGGGGCAGCCTCCACCAGGCCCCCTCCCATGTCTCCCACCACCCCCAACCCCCAGCACTGTGGGGCACCTGCCAGCAGGCCCCCACCCATGTGCAACTCATGTTCCCCAGCCAACATGTCATCACAATCTAGATCCCTGGTCCCTATGGTCAGCCTCCAAATGCAAAACACCCACCCGAGTATTGCATCCACCCACTCATAATTTGCAATTACATCACAGAACACCAATTGCAAGTTCCGAAACAAACACATTTCCCTCACATACACCCAATGGGTGTCAGTGAATCTCAAAACACATATCATGAAATGCATGAAACCAATGAGATACCACACATTGAAGTTCACCAAAAATAATATGTATTAAAGGAAACATCAATAGAATAAAAAATGAAGAAACAGAAACGTGAATGTACAAAAATGAAAAGAAGCATGTCCGTCAAAAAAAGCAAAACCAAAAATAAAAATCCAAAGTAATGTCCAAAGTCAATGTCCACAAAACAAAATCCAATGGGAAATAAAAAAGAAAGCCATTGCTCCATGGTTAAAAATAGAAAAAAAAATACAATCCAACTGTCAACTATGTACATGGGAACAATCCAGGGTCCATTATCCCAACAAAATAAAGGAAACCTATCTAACTACACTAACTAATAAAATAAACTATATACAAAAATGTGGCCAATGTCCGAAAGGTCCAAATAAAATAAAAACAAAAATGAAACCTAACACTACCTAGAAACTATGTACAAGGGCAGCGGGCTAGTTTCACGGCTCACTTGTGGATGTTCCGGGCCCGGGCATCATCGAACTCCTCCTCAATGTCCCGGAGGTGGTCCTCCTCCATGGCCCAGAGGGTCCGCAGGGCCGCCGACGTCTCCACCTCCAAACCCCTGCGGATTGCCTCGAGGCACTCGGCCCGCCTCAGGGCCCTCCACATGGAGTTCTCCGCCCTGACCATTGTGAGCCGTGCCTCTTCCGCCCGCTGCCGCTCCGCATCTATGGCGTGGCCCAACCGCTGCCACACGGAAGTCACTCTCTGTCCTGGGTCCTCCTGCCCTCCGGCCGATGCCTGCCCCTCCGATGTCGAAGGCCCCGAGCCTTCATGGCTCCCACCACGTTGCTGCTGCTGCTGTGCCTCTGCCCGTGCACTGCCTCCTGCTGCCTGCACATCCTCCGCCGGCTGGGGTGCAGTTGTTGATGTGGCCACCCCTGCTGGACGTCCGACCCCCGACTGTGGCAGGGATGCCTCCTCCACCAGTCTGGCCGCACCGTCAGAGGCAGCTCCACAGGGCACCCAGGTGACTGATGGGTGGGAAGATGGCACAGAGGACGACTGCCGCGTAGGGGGTCCAGTTGAGGAGGGGGTCGGAGCAAGCCCCATCAGACGGAGGAATCTGGCCTGGGTGACCTGTCCCAGCAGGCTGACGTGGTCAACGAGCCATTCGAGATGACTCGCAGTCTCTTCATGAAAAGACTGCAGGTCACCTCGCATGGCCCGTTGACGCAACGCCACACCAGCCAGGACAGGCTCAACCCGGACCTGGATAGCCACGTCCGCAGGCAGAGGAAGGCCAGTTGACATGAGCTAATCCCCTGCCTGAAAACGGGTCTGGACGTAGGCATCCCTGCTGGTGCAAGATGATGCAGGGACAGGATCGGGGACAGGATTGCACACAGGCACCTCCGCGGCGGCCTGTGCTGCCTCCTGTCCCTGGTCCTGCACTGCACCACTAGCACCAGTGGGATCCCCACCTCCAGACCCCGTCTCTGGTGCTTGCACGGCCTCCTCCTCCACCAAACCCCCCACCAACCTGGATGACTCTGTGCCATCTTCCCCTGTTGGGCCCTGTGGGGTCCCAGCTGCCCCTTCTGCTGCCGAGGAGTCCAACTCCAACCTCCGCCTCTTGGACCTCCCCCCGGCAGCTGCGGCCTGGGACGCGGCACCGGACTCCTCACTCCCCGACGAGATGACAACCTGGGAAGGGAGCCGGGCCTTGCGTCTCCGGCTGGCGGTCGGATCCCCGCCGCTGTGCTCCACAGCACCTTCTCCGCCCTCTTCATCAGTTGACGCTGCAGACAGGGAGAAACAAAACACAGGCATCAGGGCACTGTACAATGGACACATACACACATGACAGTTGTACATGAGTGGCATTGGCAAACCTCAGACATGTTATCACAATCCCCAACACACATGTCATTACAACTCGCACACATGAGCCAGACGACAGCCATATCGCAACTGCCACCACCATCCATACACATACAACAGCATGAGCAGCCAAAGGTGAGCCAGACATCACATGCAACACAGGAAGTGCACCACACATGTACACACACCACCACACTTGCATGCATGTGTACACCTCTGCCAAGTGTCGCACTGTTCAGACGGGCATCCATGTCACATCTGCCAATCAGGCTTCCACATACCGCTGTCACATGCATCCATGTTGCATCACTGTTGCACCCTTGTCAAATACACACACATGAACATGTACACAGTGCTGATACATGCAGCCGAAAACAACATACATGCGTGACATCTCGGACATGTCTACTTACATACACATTCATCCAAACATGTGTGCCCACACAACTGCATTTGGCATGCAAGCCTACACACACAAGCACCATCCATGTCTCACACATTACAGCCCTCGCATGTGTCAGCCCCACGGCCCTGTACACCCCCACCCATACTCGACCCCATACAAACAGATGTGCAACCTGCACACTACTGAATAATCACCACACGCACTGCTCACAATCAGGATGCATGTACACTCACCGCTCGACTCCAGACGGGTCTGCTTCTCAAGGACCTGGACGTGGAGCGCTGGGGATATGCGTTCCAGGACCCTCATCTGTTCTTCCGACAAGTGGTCCCGGCGCCCCTTGGCATCCGCTGTCTTCAAGAGGCGCCGGGCCTTGTTCAGGGTCCTGGACCTGAAGTCCTCCCAGCGCTTCCTGACATGTTGTAAGTCGCGGACTGCCACCCCCTCCGCGTTGATGGCAGTCACGATGTCAGTCCAGATCCGAGTCCGTCCTTCCTTGTCGGCGCGGGAACTTCCGAAGAGGGCATCATACTGCCCCAGGACTTGCTCCACCAGGACACCAACTTCGGTGGCACTGAAGCTGGTGCTCCTCTGCCTCTCTGGCCGGGGGTTGTCAGTGGTCACAGATGGTGTTTGCCCCGACATGACAACCCCAGAGGCAGGAGTGGGTGGGCAACTTGGTCCTGGGGCTGGGCTGTGGAGCGATGGAATCCCAGTCGGGAGTCTTCGGTTCCAGCAGGGGTGGTCACAGCAACAGCACCCCTGGCTGATGTGCAGGCAGCAAATGGCAGGGTATGTGGGCAGCAGGCAGTCAGGCAGCAGCAGATGGCAGGTGGGAGCGTGCTCGGGGCTCTGGGGGGCAGTAGTTCGGCCTTCTGGGCAGGAGCGTGGTCTTCCGTGTGCTTACGCGTGGCCAGCTTGATACGGATTGATTTGGCACATGAAAAATCTGCACGTCAGCGTGTAATTCGAGGAAAGGCCCTTAGCGCGTAAGCGCGTCTGCACGCATACGCATTTTCATTGGACAGAAGGCCCCTCAAGCGCAATCGGCCCTGTGACGTGACGCATACAGACGTGCATGGGCATTTCAGCACGCGTGAAAAACTGCACATCCGCGTGTAATACGAGGAAAGGGCCCATGCGCGTAAGCGCGCGTGGAAAACTGCACGTCCGCGTGTAATACGAGGAAAGGCCCTTACCGCGTATGCAAGGCAGCACGCATATGCGATTTCATTGGACCAAAGGCCCTTAGCGCGTGAGCGCGTCTGTGAAGTGACGCGCGCAGGTGTTTCCCTCATTGCACGTGATGACAGAACACACGTGGATTTCCACCAATCGCATGTGAAAGTTCCCGGCACACTGGAACACACGTACCCAGGCTAATCGCATGTGGAACTTCCCGCGCACCCCGAAACACACGTACCCAGGGCAGTTGCGTGTACGCTCCCTCCCCTCCGATCACACGCGATGACACTCGGACCGTATACGAATACGGGAAACCCGCGCACGGCAAAAGACGTGCACAGGCGTCAACGCGTCTGCCACACGAAGGCAGGCGGAAGCGTCCCCGCGCACAGCATAAAAGTGCGCGCAAACAACAAACGCGTATATACAGCTACGATGAATGCCCCATTTGTCGCTGCACTGATCGTGGGACACCGCAGGAGGAGGAGAATAGCCAGGGCACGCATTTTCGCACCACGGACAAGCCTTTTTATGGATGCCTGACGACCAGGTCTATGGCAGGTATAGGTTTCCACCCCATATCATCCTAGACCTGGTCAGGGAGTGGGAAGATGACCTCACATTCCCCACCCTTTGCTCCCAAGCATTGAGCCCCTTGGAGAAGCTGCTCAATGTCCTGCATTTTTTGGCCACTGGGTCATTTCAGCGGACCACTGCCATAGTGGGGGGGGGTCTCACAGGCCACGCAGTCACGCTGCCTATACCAGGTACTGGCAATCATGACAGCGCGCCCCTCAGTCCGCAGGCACATATACATGCCCAGAACACCCGCAGAAAGGCAGGCCGTTGTCCTGGATTTTTTCAGGGTGGCACACTTCCCCAAAGTGCTCGGTGCCATAGATTGCACCCATGTGGCCCTACGTCCACCTAGGGCCATTTAGCACATCTACCGAAACCGCAAGCACTGGCATTCCATCAATGTACAGGTGGTATGTGATGCAAAGGGAATCATCACCTCTGTCTATGCAAACTACCCTGGCTCCACCCATGACAGTTTCATATACAGAATGTCCGCCCTGAGCCGGGCCCTGGAAGCTGGGCAGCATGGCGACACATGGCTCCTAGGTCAGTACAAATGCCCTTGCACATGCATGCAAGTCACACACAGACAAATATCCAAACCCTAATAATCTCAACTATTATCACCTCCCCAGGGGACAGTGCCTACCCTCTGAGCAACCACATGATGACGCCAATCCGGAACCCCACCACACCACCCCAGGTAAGATACAACGCCGCTCATATTGCAACCAGGGGCATAGTGGAGCGCACATTCGGAGTGCTCAAGTCACGTTTCAGCTCCTTTGACCGCTCTGGTGAGCAACTACTCTATGCACCACCAGTAGTGTGCAGGATCATTGTGGCAGCATGTGTCCTGCACAATGTTGCAACACGGCAGGGCGTCCCGGTGGACATGGTGGTGCCCCCACATCCCCAACCACAGGCACAGGCGCTGCCCATGGGAGGGGACAGGGCACGTGGCTAGGAAGCCCGGACCCAGCTTGTGGCCACATTTTTCACCTAAACTCCCACCCCTGCGGAGTGCACACAGGCCTGGCACATACCAGGTGACAATCGATGATGACAAAGAGACAGTTAACTGTCACAACCCTACCACCCTGAGAAAGTTGCCATGGAAGTGCCACATCGTCTGCATCCCTAGCTACTTAAACACAAGCTATCCGTAGTGACCAAAAGGCACACATATGACATATGACATGATATGGGCCATACACAAGTATTCCAAGGCGCAATGAGGCAGGGAGGGGGGAACAAGGGAACACAGAGAACGGTACTACTAGGCCAGGTGTCATTGGGATCGTGCAAGTGCAGGGGTAGGGGGAATGGGAAAAGTGCAAGGGGAAGGGTGGGGGGGAGTCCAGTACAGGGGAAGTAGCCCAAAAAAATAATGTCTGGTGGCAACTACAAAGGTAAGTGCAGACAAGTGCTGGGAAGGGAGGGCTGTAGGGATAGAGAGACAGTACTGCAGTGCAGGGGTTGCCATGGAGGCAGTGCAAGTGGAGAGTGGCTGGGCCAGGGACCGAGGTCGGTGAGAGTGGCCCAGTTGCAGCTCCTGTGCAGTTCCAGTCGAGAATTCTGCAAGGGAGAGGCAGACAGTAAGCAGAAGCAAAGAGGAAGGTCTTGAGGTGCTTCCAGAAGTGGAGATGATTCCCCTCAAGTTCAAGTCAGGCCGGAAGTCTGTTCCAGGGGGAGGGCCCTGCTGCGGAGAGAAATCTACCCCCAGCTAGTTGCTCTGAGAAGCGGATGACACGGACATGCAAGGTGTGCATCACACACACCTGCAAACCAGGCCATGGCCATCACTGTCATGTCACTCAAACCCTCCCAAACATCAACATGACATGGCACGCAATACCCATACACCAACGCAGTAACGATAAGGTACACATTGCCATGTCCTAAATTCACAGTGGCATCGGACACTGCTGCCTGACCCGGAATCAGATGAAATGACAGACCAACAACCTCCCACCCAAAATAAGTCATTTCCAAATGCATTACAACAGTCATAGACGTAACATCACAATGAATGCCTGTCTACATGCACATTATGCATTGCAAAATCAACACTGCAGCTCATGTGTGCAGTGTCCTACTCCTGCATCACACTGCTCAGCGCACAGCACAGTGAACAGCCATTGTGTGTGATGCACACCCTGAGCATCACATCTAAGTGACAGACCACGTCTAACATCAAATTAGGCATGTACTGGATCCATGATCGGTCACAGAACATGTGCTGCCGGGACACAGTGGGCACCAGAAGGCAAACAGTGTACACGTGGATATGCAAGGGTGGGAGTACATGTAGTGCATCAGAATGCAAGTGTGTGGTTCTGCAAGGACATGCACTCCACATATGCATGTGCACTCCAGTGACCATCAGTGTTCCCTACACATCACATGTGAACATCCACCATGTGTACACCCCAGCATGTCAAACCACAACTATCCCCTCGCACCTGAAAGGAAAACACAACACATGAACAGGCATTGATCAGCAGAACACAACATGTACATAGGATACCACCATTACTATGTCAGAGTTCCCATCACACTGCAGGGCAAGGCAACTATCAACAACAACCCCCCCTCCCTCACAAATGACCATGACCCACTGAACAACTGCACCTGGGTCATGGAGCCTCCAAACCTCAATTCCACCTGGCCACAGGATCACCTTTACCCTTCGTCACCATCTCCCACCTTCTGTGTAAAAAGATGCCTGAACCCTCAGAATCCACACTCATTTCCAAAATCACAAAATCCAAGGCATAAAAACGAACCCGAACACCCTCCAGTAGATGACTTGACGTAGCAGTACCTCACAAAGGCCAAGTACTACCACAATGATGCAACAACCAAGGTAGCACAGCAAAACAATGTCACGACAGGATGTGAGACATGTGTGGTACATGACATAGGATGATGCACCATGAATGGATGTGTACTGTCACAGGTCCCCTGTACAGGCGCGGGAGTGTCACGAAACAACCACCCCCACCATGTCCCGGGTGCCTGCAAGGTCAAACTCACACAGGCCCCTGAGACCCTGGTGGGGAATGAGGTTCAGGGATATGCAGTCGGGACAGGTGTTGACACACTGGATGACTGGAATGAGCGGCAGGAGAGGGGAGGAGGAATGACACATGAAACTAGGGAATGCACGAAAATGTACAACCTGCATGAACACATACACAATCCAAACAAACTTGGACATCATTGTCATGGCCTTCTGTAGTCCAGGCTCAGGAGTGGTACGAACCAACCACCCCCTCTAGGGTTTTAGCGCCTGCAAGTTCGGGGCTTACACAGGCATCCGCAACCCCAGTGGGGAAAGAGGGTCAGAGAACGTTGCTTGGATAGGCACGGGAAGCAGGAACACCGGGTAGAGGGTACAGGTTTCAAAATTGCATAGGATCACGGGTGATTAGGGAGAAAAAAACATACCAAATTGAACCACACATACATCCATGCATCAGTACACTCCCCAACAAGCCTATGCAGAGCAGTTCATAAGAAAAACAACAAGACACTTAGCTCTGGTTTTGAGTGCTGGCCTCCTGCCTGCGCACTCTCAGGTCCGGTTACAGGAGCACTGCAATGCTACAAAGAGAGACACAGTCAACAACCTGTACGTGCCAATTGCACAAAAACACAACACCAAACATGCCCCATAGAAACAGACTACTCTACAAACAGACAATCTGTGGTTGATGCTTCGTACCCATATATAACATCACCCCTGTGACGGGTCATACACAGTCAATGCAGTAAGGCAGCCGCTGCTGGGTGGGTGGCAAATGGAACACCAATGTGTCACAATTCACACAACATGCAATGTTCCCTGGGTAAGCAGACAGACCCATATAGCAAGCCATGAATACAGAGCAAATTGTGTACCACCATGACCGAAACAAAGTTGGCAGTGCATTTATCATGAAGTACGTGGAAAAGACATGCACTGCACCCGAGTATGTCCCTTGCTGTATGTCCCTGTGAGCTGCCCCTTTCCATGTCTCGGAAGGCTACATGGTTGATACAAGTGGCTCAATGGACCTTGGTGTACCAGAGGGTATGTGCCACTGCCCCTGCATGTGTCCCAGACAACCCTACTATCAGCAGCCATCAGTCCACAAACACATCTGAGCTGCATTGTGTGCTTCAACACCAATATTCGTCTAAGCTCACCCTCAGTGCTGTGACTAAGCCTGCATGTGCAACTCGCCTGGTGCAAGCTTTGCTGTGTCGTGGCCCCCCTGTGATGCTCACCTTGCCTGGAGTTCCTTGGAACATGTCAGCAGTTCTAGGATGTGGGTCTGCAATCACTGTGCCTCTGCTTCTGCACACATGTGCATGTGGGCACCAACAAACGGGTCCAGAATTCCGTCGTCCAATGGGCCATGTCTGCTGGCAAAGGTGCTCTGGAGGCTCATCCCCCTGCAGAAAGGGCATGAAACACATGATTAATGCTTCAAAGTCATCTGTGTGTGTCTCATCAGGCATCTCATTACTTGACCATGTCAGAGAGTCACATCACAAATCACACCATCAGTCCGTCTTTCCCCTCCAAAGTGTGGAACACTATCTACTGCATGAATTGCAACAAGCACATGTACAGGAAAGATATGAAACATACTACACAATGCATAGCAATCAATGTCCACATTAATCATGACACACCCCATCTAGCAAAAGCTGAACAGTGGACAATGACACCTAAATCATCCCCACTAGGGGTGTCAACACAAGTCACACAGCACCAGACATGCCACAGATATGACAGTCCAAAGCCCTTGTGTAAAATGCTCTAACACCGAACCATCCTTGCAAGCCCATGGATAAGGGAGGCAGGAGTGTCATATGTGAGTCAAGGAACCCAAGCAGCAAACACATACACAAGACAACCATGAAGGGCCCAGCTGGAACAGACAGTGGATGCCTTCAAAAGCCACAAAGCACCGCACCGTCACATGAAAGCACAATAGACTAGCAATTTTAAACTAAATCAACTATTAACTAATTACACTAACTAAGGAAAACCTACATTACCTATTTAAACTAACTATCAAACAGAAACTTAACTAACTAAACTAAAAGAAAAATCAAAAATGGCCACATACGACCCGGGGGGGAGGGGAGGCACCCAGGAGGGGGGAGGTACAGGGTGCTGCTCAACATCCACATGCGATGATGCTGAGCCAAAAAAAAATCCTCCATGGGCTCAACGCCTGCACAGCACGACCTATGTGGGAGATAGATGGTCGTCCGAGTCTGGCTCATCCTGGAAAGGAGGACGTGGCACAGTAGCCTGGCCACACCTAGCCGCAGCTTGCCCCTCGTCGGCAGCAAGTCTGCCGGACGGGTGAGCCTGGTTCTGTGTGGCGATGTGACGTAGGTCTGCATGCAGAACCTCCCATGATACACGTGCTTCCTCTTGCAAGGTAGCACGTGTAACACCGAGTTCCTCCTGCAAGGCCTGGCTGGACAACCGCTGCACCTCCCGGCAAGCCTGTAGCTCAGCCGAGATGGTACGCTCAAGCTGTGCAAACCTCTCCTCTGCCTGCTCCCTCTGGGGCATCATAAGGACACCTAGAGTGGATCTGAGGGAAGCATACTCCTCCCTCAGGGCATCCATGTGCGCCTCTGCGTGAGCAGCAATTGCTTGACGCAGAGACGACATTTCAGCCTGGCGTGCCCTGTCTGAGGCCGCCATGCCCAGCCTGAGCGAGCGGGCCGTGGACCGTGCCGCCTGCTGCTGGAGAAGCACCTGCCTAGCAGTGGGGAGCACAGATCGGGCCACACGCTCCATGCTCTCAGCGATGTTCTCCATTGCTGCCCCCTGCCGTTCGGAATTGGCAGTCATGTCTTGCTCCCACTCAGTATACAGTGGTTGCGCGCGGCGACCGCATTGCCGGGCTTGACCCCTGCGGGACCCAAGGAGCGGGGGTCCTCGCTGTGTTGGCACTGCCTGCGGCTGCACGACTACATGCCCCCGTCGACGTGATGTCCCAGGCACATCAGTGACTGGTGTGGAGGGTGACCCTGCATCCCGATCCACCACAGGCGGAGGAACCAAGACTGTCTGATCCCTCAGTGCAGGTGTCGCAGACAGAGGAGTGTCCACATCAGAATCACTCACCCCTGACACATGGACTTGATGCTCATCCAACTCAACATGGACGTCAGAGTCGTCATCAAGGCTGGACTCATAGGCAGCCAGAGACAAGATGGACTGCAGCACTTGGGGGTTTTCGTGGCCTACCACCCCACGACCCCCACTAGTGCTGGGTTGATGTGGCGTTACCAACCCTGTGTCTGGCATGAAAATCACCATCCTCTGCCTCCATTGCGTGATCACCTGAAAAATGGAGAGAAAAAGGTCAATACACATGTCAGAAGCACACGACACACACACACCGACAGCAAAGGCATCCGGCAGACATGTGACACACAACATATGACCTGGCATGCATGCTCGGTATACTTTGAATAGCTTCTGTGATCAGACCTGTTGAAAGGTGGCAGTTTCCATGGAAGTGGGTCTATGCAGTGCAGAAAATGTGTATGCCACTCACTACCTACATGTACAAGCACTACATGGTGTGTGCCAGGAAATGTGAAGGCAGTGCAATGTCAAATTCAGACATCACGTGCATTGTGCATTCAATGTGTACCATGTCTAGAAGCCAAGCACCCCTCCACCCCAGTACCAAAGCACGGATGCCTAGCATGGTATCAAAAGGCTGACCATACACCTGTGTATTGACAGGCAGTGTTGACTGGCATCAACAGCTTAATGTGATTCAAATTACAACACTGCAAATGATGCTGGGACAGTGGGCAGGACACATGATGGAAACTCCGGAGGCCGCCCAGTGTGAAGAAGACACAACAAGAGTTGGACAGAATCATTGGCCATTGAACAGGCTGAGGCCTGTGAGCCACACAGATTGTCAGAGCCTAAACATGTGTGCAACGCAGGACTGAGCCACAGTTGACATGGGAAGGCTGATGAGATGGCAGGCAATGTATATAACCAAGGACTTATATTACAGTGATCATCCAGTCAAGGACACATAGGGGCATGCGTGCAATGCACATGGAGCATGAATGGGCACTCATGTCCCTGCGGGACATCTGACCCATGCACAGTACAAGTGAGATACCCTGCATCGAGTACTAAGGCTGTACCACACGGCATATGTCTGGCAGATTCTACGCTGGAAGTTAGCATCTACACAGGACACATGAACAAGAAAGTACACATTGGCAAGATTGAAGCAGACCAGTGCAAAGGTGGAACTGGGGTGCAGAGTGGCGGAGGAGGGGCAAGGGAGCATGCCTACATGGAGTCCCGCATGCAGGCAGAGGAGACATGCATGAGAGTAGCATTGCATTACTTACACATCAGAACCATTTACACGTCACATGTAGCAGCAATCATGCACAACACATCCCACAAGTGAAACACACACGTCCTCAACAAACACGCATCAACACTCACTGGACTGGGCATCAAAGTCTAGCTTCTCTCCCACTCCTTCGACCAATTCAGGTGGTATGAACTCCGCAACGAGAGCCTCATGCGGAGTGAGTTCTTCCTCCTCTGGTGCAGGCCCACCGCCAGTCACCAGAGTCAAGTTGTAATTTGAGGCACGCTTGGCCTTAGTGCTGCGCTTGATGTCATTCCAACGCTTTTTGCACTCCTGCGCCGTGCGCACCTCATGGCCGAATGAACTGACATGTTCCGCAACATGCTTCCAGTGGGTGTCATGTTGGGCAGCCGTGGTCTGACTATTGGCACCCACTTGCATGTCACGGCTGTGGCCCCGCACGTAGTCCACGAGGAAGTCCAGTTCCTGCTTACAGAAAGGCTTCTTCCTCGACGTGCAGGAGGTCGTGGCTGTGTGTGGGGTCCCAGCCTGTGCTGCAGGTGCAACCTTCCTCCTCTTGGACTGTGGCACAGACCCTGGCTGGCTAATGCCGCCCTGACTAGTATGGCCAGTGGGTTCGGTGGATTGAGCCAAGGGAGTGGCAGGTGGAGGGATGACCAAAGGCCTGACTTGTGTCAGTGGCAGCTGGGTGCCCACTAATGGACCCTGCGCAGCAACATCAGCTGTGGCAGGGTCGTTGGCCGCAACGGTCCTGGTTGGCAGACACACAACCGGGGTGCTGTTGGGTGCATCTGCCCCTGCACTTGCCAACACCCGGCTGTTCGGGGCAGCAGATGACATGACTGCCCCATGGACACGTGTCTTGGTCTGAGCAGCCCGGCCTGCCCATATGGTTTCCCCCCTGGCCTGTTGGAAATCTACCAAGGGCTCTTCAAGTGCCAACGCAGCCTGCGCTGGCAGACCCTGAGCCTGGGTGGCGGTGTCCACAGCTGCACCTGCAGCTACCACTACCCTTGAACCCGTGGCAGTCGATGGAACGGACTGCCGGGTCATATGGGTGCCAGTGCCAGATGCAGGAGCTGCATCCCCCGGAACCACAGGGGGTGGTGGCATGGCTGCACCGACACATGGCACAACATTGTGCTCAAGTGGCACACCCCTGCCTCTTCCCCCTCTGTGGCTGCCCTGGACACCCTGGAGTCCCCCTACTCCCTGGTCACCACGGACACGTCCCCGACCACGCCCGCCACGAGGAGTATGCCCAGCTGAGGCGCCCCTCACCTTTGGTGGCCTCCCAACCATGGCACAGATGTAGTAGTGCTGGCACAGATGGAGTGGTGCCAATGGGAGGTGTACACCACAATTGACCTGGGCAATTGGGGTGAAGGGGGTGGGAAGCAAGATGTTAACAGCCAACAGACCAACAACCTCCCACCCAAAATAAGTCATTTCCAAATGCATTACAACAGTCATAGACGTAACATCACAATGAATGCCTGTCTACATGCACATTATGCATTGCAAAATCAACACTGCAGCTCATGTGTGCAGTGTCCTACTCCTGCATCACACTGCTCAGCGCACAGCACAGTGAACAGCCATTGTGTGTGATGCACACCCTGAGCATCACATCTAAGTGACAGACCACGTCTAACATCAAATTAGGCATGTACTGGATCCATGATCGGTCACAGAACATGTGCTGCCGGGACACAGTGGGCACCAGAAGGCAAACAGTGTACACGTGGATATGCAAGGGTGGGAGTACATGTAGTGCATCAGAATGCAAGTGTGTGGTTCTGCAAGGACATGCACTCCACATATGCATGTGCACTCCAGTGACCATCAGTGTTCCCTACACATCACATGTGAACATCCACCATGTGTACACCCCAGCATGTCAAACCACAACTATCCCCTCGCACCTGAAAGGAAAACACAACACATGAACAGGCATTGATCAGCAGAACACAACATGTACATAGGATACCACCATTACTATGTCAGAGTTCCCATCACACTGCAGGGCAAGGCAACTATCAACAACAACCCCCCCTCCCTCACAAATGACCATGACCCACTGAACAACTGCACCTGGGTCATGGAGCCTCCAAACCTCAATTCCACCTGGCCACAGGATCACCTTTACCCTTCGTCACCATCTCCCACCTTCTGTGTAAAAAGATGCCTGAACCCTCAGAATCCACACTCATTTCCAAAATCACAAAATCCAAGGCATAAAAACGAACCCGAACACCCTCCAGTAGATGACTTGACGTAGCAGTACCTCACAAAGGCCAAGTACTACCACAATGATGCAACAACCAAGGTAGCACAGCAAAACAATGTCACGACAGGATGTGAGACATGTGTGGTACATGACATAGGATGATGCACCATGAATGGATGTGTACTGTCACAGGTCCCCTGTACAGGCGCGGGAGTGTCACGAAACAACCACCCCCACCATGTCCCGGGTGCCTGCAAGGTCAAACTCACACAGGCCCCTGAGACCCTGGTGGGGAATGAGGTTCAGGGATATGCAGTCGGGACAGGTGTTGACACACTGGATGACTGGAATGAGCGGCAGGAGAGGGGAGGAGGAATGACACATGAAACTAGGGAATGCACGAAAATGTACAACCTGCATGAACACATACACAATCCAAACAAACTTGGACATCATTGTCATGGCCTTCTGTAGTCCAGGCTCAGGAGTGGTACGAACCAACCACCCCCTCTAGGGTTTTAGCGCCTGCAAGTTCGGGGCTTACACAGGCATCCGCAACCCCAGTGGGGAAAGAGGGTCAGAGAACGTTGCTTGGATAGGCACGGGAAGCAGGAACACCGGGTAGAGGGTACAGGTTTCAAAATTGCATAGGATCACGGGTGATTAGGGAGAAAAAAACATACCAAATTGAACCACACATACATCCATGCATCAGTACACTCCCCAACAAGCCTATGCAGAGCAGTTCATAAGAAAAACAACAAGACACTTAGCTCTGGTTTTGAGTGCTGGCCTCCTGCCTGCGCACTCTCAGGTCCGGTTACAGGAGCACTGCAATGCTACAAAGAGAGACACAGTCAACAACCTGTACGTGCCAATTGCACAAAAACACAACACCAAACATGCCCCATAGAAACAGACTACTCTACAAACAGACAATCTGTGGTTGATGCTTCGTACCCATATATAACATCACCCCTGTGACGGGTCATACACAGTCAATGCAGTAAGGCAGCCGCTGCTGGGTGGGTGGCAAATGGAACACCAATGTGTCACAATTCACACAACATGCAATGTTCCCTGGGTAAGCAGACAGACCCATATAGCAAGCCATGAATACAGAGCAAATTGTGTACCACCATGACCGAAACAAAGTTGGCAGTGCATTTATCATGAAGTACGTGGAAAAGACATGCACTGCACCCGAGTATGTCCCTTGCTGTATGTCCCTGTGAGCTGCCCCTTTCCATGTCTCGGAAGGCTACATGGTTGATACAAGTGGCTCAATGGACCTTGGTGTACCAGAGGGTATGTGCCACTGCCCCTGCATGTGTCCCAGACAACCCTACTATCAGCAGCCATCAGTCCACAAACACATCTGAGCTGCATTGTGTGCTTCAACACCAATATTCGTCTAAGCTCACCCTCAGTGCTGTGACTAAGCCTGCATGTGCAACTCGCCTGGTGCAAGCTTTGCTGTGTCGTGGCCCCCCTGTGATGCTCACCTTGCCTGGAGTTCCTTGGAACATGTCAGCAGTTCTAGGATGTGGGTCTGCAATCACTGTGCCTCTGCTTCTGCACACATGTGCATGTGGGCACCAACAAACGGGTCCAGAATTCCGTCGTCCAATGGGCCATGTCTGCTGGCAAAGGTGCTCTGGAGGCTCATCCCCCTGCAGAAAGGGCATGAAACACATGATTAATGCTTCAAAGTCATCTGTGTGTGTCTCATCAGGCATCTCATTACTTGACCATGTCAGAGAGTCACATCACAAATCACACCATCAGTCCGTCTTTCCCCTCCAAAGTGTGGAACACTATCTACTGCATGAATTGCAACAAGCACATGTACAGGAAAGATATGAAACATACTACACAATGCATAGCAATCAATGTCCACATTAATCATGACACACCCCATCTAGCAAAAGCTGAACAGTGGACAATGACACCTAAATCATCCCCACTAGGGGTGTCAACACAAGTCACACAGCACCAGACATGCCACAGATATGACAGTCCAAAGCCCTTGTGTAAAATGCTGTAACACCGAACCATCCTTGCAAGCCCATGGATAAGGGAGGCAGGAGTGTCATATGTGAGTCAAGGAACCCAAGCAGCAAACACATACACAAGACAACCATGAAGGGCCCAGCTGGAACAGACAGTGGATGCCTTCAAAAGCCACAAAGCACCGCACCGTCACATGAAAGCACAATAGACTAGCAATTTTAAACTAAATCAACTATTAACTAATTACACTAACTAAGGAAAACCTACATTACCTATTTAAACTAACTATCAAACAGAAACTTAACTAACTAAACTAAAAGAAAAATCAAAAATGGCCACATACGACCCGGGGGGGAGGGGAGGCACCCAGGAGGGGGGAGGTACAGGGTGCTGCTCAACATCCACATGCGATGATGCTGAGCCAAAAAAAAATCCTCCATGGGCTCAACGCCTGCACAGCACGACCTATGTGGGAGATAGATGGTCGTCCGAGTCTGGCTCATCCTGGAAAGGAGGACGTGGCACAGTAGCCTGGCCACACCTAGCCGCAGCTTGCCCCTCGTCGGCAGCAAGTCTGCCGGACGGGTGAGCCTGGTTCTGTGTGGCGATGTGACGTAGGTCTGCATGCAGAACCTCCCATGATACACGTGCTTCCTCTTGCAAGGTAGCACGTGTAACACCGAGTTCCTCCTGCAAGGCCTGGCTGGACAACCGCTGCACCTCCCGGCAAGCCTGTAGCTCAGCCGAGATGGTACGCTCAAGCTGTGCAAACCTCTCCTCTGCCTGCTCCCTCTGGGGCATCATAAGGACACCTAGAGTGGATCTGAGGGAAGCATACTCCTCCCTCAGGGCATCCATGTGCGCCTCTGCGTGAGCAGCAATTGCTTGACGCAGAGACGACATTTCAGCCTGGCGTGCCCTGTCTGAGGCCGCCATGCCCAGCCTGAGCGAGCGGGCCGTGGACCGTGCCGCCTGCTGCTGGAGAAGCACCTGCCTAGCAGTGGGGAGCACAGATCGGGCCACACGCTCCATGCTCTCAGCGATGTTCTCCATTGCTGCCCCCTGCCGTTCGGAATTGGCAGTCATGTCTTGCTCCCACTCAGTATACAGTGGTTGCGCGCGGCGACCGCATTGCCGGGCTTGACCCCTGCGGGACCCAAGGAGCGGGGGTCCTCGCTGTGTTGGCACTGCCTGCGGCTGCACGACTACATGCCCCCGTCGACGTGATGTCCCAGGCACATCAGTGACTGGTGTGGAGGGTGACCCTGCATCCCGATCCACCACAGGCGGAGGAACCAAGACTGTCTGATCCCTCAGTGCAGGTGTCGCAGACAGAGGAGTGTCCACATCAGAATCACTCACCCCTGACACATGGACTTGATGCTCATCCAACTCAACATGGACGTCAGAGTCGTCATCAAGGCTGGACTCATAGGCAGCCAGAGACAAGATGGACTGCAGCACTTGGGGGTTTTCGTGGCCTACCACCCCACGACCCCCACTAGTGCTGGGTTGATGTGGCGTTACCAACCCTGTGTCTGGCATGACAACACCATCCTCTGCCTCCATTGCGTGATCACCTGAAAAATGGAGAGAAAAAGGTCAATACACATGTCAGAAGCACACGACACACACACACCGACAGCAAAGGCATCCGGCAGACATGTGACACACAACATATGACCTGGCATGCATGCTCGGTATACTTTGAATAGCTTCTGTGATCAGACCTGTTGAAAGGTGGCAGTTTCCATGGAAGTGGGTCTATGCAGTGCAGAAAATGTGTATGCCACTCACTACCTACATGTACAAGCACTACATGGTGTGTGCCAGGAAATGTGAAGGCAGTGCAATGTCAAATTCAGACATCACGTGCATTGTGCATTCAATGTGTACCATGTCTAGAAGCCAAGCACCCCTCCACCCCAGTACCAAAGCACGGATGCCTAGCATGGTATCAAAAGGCTGACCATACACCTGTGTATTGACAGGCAGTGTTGACTGGCATCAACAGCTTAATGTGATTCAAATTACAACACTGCAAATGATGCTGGGACAGTGGGCAGGACACATGATGGAAACTCCGGAGGCCGCCCAGTGTGAAGAAGACACAACAAGAGTTGGACAGAATCATTGGCCATTGAACAGGCTGAGGCCTGTGAGCCACACAGATTGTCAGAGCCTAAACATGTGTGCAACGCAGGACTGAGCCACAGTTGACATGGGAAGGCTGATGAGATGGCAGGCAATGTATATAACCAAGGACTTATATTACAGTGATCATCCAGTCAAGGACACATAGGGGCATGCGTGCAATGCACATGGAGCATGAATGGGCACTCATGTCCCTGCGGGACATCTGACCCATGCACAGTACAAGTGAGATACCCTGCATCGAGTACTAAGGCTGTACCACACGGCATATGTCTGGCAGATTCTACGCTGGAAGTTAGCATCTACACAGGACACATGAACAAGAAAGTACACATTGGCAAGATTGAAGCAGACCAGTGCAAAGGTGGAACTGGGGTGCAGAGTGGCGGAGGAGGGGCAAGGGAGCATGCCTACATGGAGTCCCGCATGCAGGCAGAGGAGACATGCATGAGAGTAGCATTGCATTACTTACACATCAGAACCATTTACACGTCACATGTAGCAGCAATCATGCACAACACATCCCACAAGTGAAACACACACGTCCTCAACAAACACGCATCAACACTCACTGGACTGGGCATCAAAGTCTAGCTTCTCTCCCACTCCTTCGACCAATTCAGGTGGTATGAACTCCGCAACGAGAGCCTCATGCGGAGTGAGTTCTTCCTCCTCTGGTGCAGGCCCACCGCCAGTCACCAGAGTCAAGTTGTAATTTGAGGCACGCTTGGCCTTAGTGCTGCGCTTGATGTCATTCCAACGCTTTTTGCACTCCTGCGCCGTGCGCACCTCATGGCCGAATGAACTGACATGTTCCGCAACATGCTTCCAGTGGGTGTCATGTTGGGCAGCCGTGGTCTGACTATTGGCACCCACTTGCATGTCACGGCTGTGGCCCCGCACGTAGTCCACGAGGAAGTCCAGTTCCTGCTTACAGAAAGGCTTCTTCCTCGACGTGCAGGAGGTCGTGGCTGTGTGTGGGGTCCCAGCCTGTGCTGCAGGTGCAACCTTCCTCCTCTTGGACTGTGGCACAGACCCTGGCTGGCTAATGCCGCCCTGACTAGTATGGCCAGTGGGTTCGGTGGATTGAGCCAAGGGAGTGGCAGGTGGAGGGATGACCAAAGGCCTGACTTGTGTCAGTGGCAGCTGGGTGCCCACTAATGGACCCTGCGCAGCAACATCAGCTGTGGCAGGGTCGTTGGCCGCAACGGTCCTGGTTGGCAGACTCACAACCGGGGTGCTGTTGGGTGCATCTGCCCCTGCACTTGCCAACACCCGGCTGTTCGGGGCAGCAGATGACATGACTGCCCCATGGACACGTGTCTTGGTCTGAGCAGCCCGGCCTGCCCATATGGTTTCCCCCCTGGCCTGTTGGAAATCTACCAAGGGCTCTTCAAGTGCCAACGCAGCCTGCGCTGGCAGACCCTGAGCCTGGGTGGCGGTGTCCACAGCTGCACCTGCAGCTACCACTACCCTTGAACCCGTGGCAGTCGATGGAACGGACTGCCGGGTCATATGGGTGCCAGTGCCAGATGCAGGAGCTGCATCCCCCGGAACCACAGGGGGTGGTGGCATGGCTGCACCGACACATGGCACAACATTGTGCTCAAGTGGCACACCCCTGCCTCTTCCCCCTCTGTGGCTGCCCTGGACACCCTGGAGTCCCCCTACTCCCTGGTCACCACGGACACGTCCCCGACCACGCCCGCCACGAGGAGTATGCCCAGCTGAGGCGCCCCTCACCTTTGGTGGCCTCCCAACCATGGCACAGATGTAGTAGTGCTGGCACAGATGGAGTGGTGCCAATGGGAGGTGTACACCACAATTGACCTGGGCAATTGGGGTGAAGGGGGTGGGAAGCAAGATGTTAACAGCCCCCCTGCACCTGCAAGGCTGTATGTGACCCCGGTGATATGGTGACGGGTCACGCAATGCTCAGGCACCCCAAAACTGCAGTAAAACCGTGCACGCAACCCTGCAGCCTACGTGCGTGGATTCAACCTCCCGCAGTACGGGGTGGCACCCAGTAACACGAATAACGCGTACGCGTGGGACACGCAGGCTACTATGACATCGAAAATGGGTGCGATACACAGGGGCACCCGCAGTGGGAAAAAGAGCGTGTGCGACTCACCATCTGACTAGCGCGATGCAGAAAAACACGCGTAGCCAATACCCCCGCCAGAAGAAGAGATACGTCCTTGATAGCTGTGAAGTTGTGATGGCGCGCGAAACAACAGGAAGCAGCAACACACGTTGGTCTCCACGAAAGGCACGTACAGCGAACTGCTGGGCCCGCTCACCTTTAACCCGTGCTGAGGGAAACGCACGCGCGCGTCACGTCACTTACGCGCATGGGCCCTTTCCTCGTATTACACGCAGACGTGCAGTTTCCACGCGTGCTTACGCGCATGGCCCTTTCCTCGTATTACACGCGGACGTGCAGTTTTTCACACGCGCTGAAATGCCCAGGCACGTCTGTACGCGTCACGTCACAGGGGCGCTTGCGCTTGAGGGGCCTTCTGTCCAATGAAAATGCGTATGCGTGCAGACGCGCTTACGCGCTAAGGGCCTTTCCTCGAATTACACGCTGACGTGCAGATTTTTCACGTGCCAAATCACTCCGTATCAAGCTGGCCACGCGTAAGCACACGGAAGACCACGCTCCTGCCCAGAAGGCCGAACTACTGCCCCCAGAGCCCCGAGCACGCTCCCACCTGCCATCTGCTGCTGCCTGACTGCCTGCTGCCCACGTGCACTGCCATTTGCTGCCTGCACATCAGCCAGGGGTGCTGTTGCTGTGACCACCCCTGCTGGAACCGAAGACTCCCGACTGGGATTCCATCGCTCCACAGCCCAGCCCCAGGACCCAGTTGCCCACCCACTCCTGCCTCTGGGGTTGTCATGTCGGGGCAAACACCATCTGTGACCACTGACAACCCCAGGCCAGAGAGGCAGAGGGGCACCAGCTTCAGTGCCACCGAAGTTGGTGTCCTGGTGGAGCAAGTCCTGGGGCAGTATGAGGCCCTCTTCGGATGTTCCCGCGCCGACAAGGAAGGACGGACTCAGATCTGGACTGACATCGTGACTGCCATCAACGCGGAGGGGATGGCAGTCCGCGACTTACAACATGTCAGGAAGCGCTGGGAGGACTTCAGGTCCAGGACCCTGAACAAGGCCCGGCGCCTCTTGAAGGCAGCGGATGCCAAGGGGCGCCGGGGCCACTTGTCCGAAGAACAGATGAGGGTCCTGGAACGCATATTCCCAGCGCTCCACGTCCAGGTCCTTGAGAAGCAGACCCGTCTGGAGTCGAGCGGTGAGTGTACATGCATCTTGATTGTGAGCAGTGCGTGTGGTGATTATTCAGTAGTGTGCAGGTTGCACATCTGTTTGTATGGGGTCGAGTATGGGTGGGGGTGTACAGGGCCGTGGGGCTGACACATGCGAGGGCTGTAATGTGTGAGACATGGATGGTGCTTGTGTGTGTAGGCTTGCATGCCAAATGCAGTTGTGTGGGCACACATGTTTGGATGAATGTGTATGTAAGTAGACATGTCCGTGATGTCACGCATGTATGTTGTTTTCGGCTGCATGTATCAGCACTGTGTACATGTGCATGTGTGTGTATTTGACAAGGGTGCAACAGTGATGCAACATGGATGCATGTGACAGCGGTATGTGGAAGCCTGATTGGCAGATGTGACATGGATGCCCGTCTGAACAGTGCGACACTTGGCAGAGGTGTACACATGCATGCAAGTGTGGTGGTGTGTGTACATGTGTGGTGCACTTCCTGTGTTGCATGTGATGTCTGGCTCACCTTTGGCTGCTCATGCTGTTGTATGTGTATGGATGGTGGTGGCAGTTGCGATATGGCTGTGGTATGGCTAATGTGTGCGAGTTGTAATGACATGTGTGTTGGGGATTGTGATGACATGTCTGAGGTTTGCCAATGCCACTCATGTACAACTGTCATGTGTGTATGTGTCCATTGTACAGTGCCCTGATGCCTGTGTTTTGTTTCTCCCTGTCTGCAGCGTCAACTGATGAAGAGGGCGGAGAAGGTGCTGTGGAGCACAGCGGCGGGGATCCCACCGCCAGCCGGAGATGCAAGTCCCGGCTCCCCTCCCAGGTTGTCATCTCGTCGGGGAGTGAGGAGTCCGGTGCCGCGTCCCAGGCCACAGCTGCCGGGGGGAGGTCCAAGAGGCAGAGGTTGGAGTTGGACTCCTCGGCAGCAGAAGGGGCAGCTGGGACCCCACAGGGCCCAACAGGGGAAGATGGCACGGAGTCATCCAGGTTGGTGGGGGGTTTGGTGGAGGAGGAGGCCGTGCAAGCACCAGAGACGGGGTCTGGAGGTGGGTATCCCACTGGTGCTAGTGGTGCAATGCAGGACCAGGGACAGGAGGCAGCACAGCCCGCCGCGGAGGTGCCTGTGTGCAATCCTGTCCCCGATCCTGTCCCTGCATCATCTTGCACCAGCAGGGATGCCTACGTCCAGACCCGTTTTTAAGGCAGGGGATGAGCTCACGTCAACTGGCCTTCCTCTGCCTGCGGACGTGGCTATCCAGGTCTGGGTTGAGCCTGTCCTGGCTGGTGTGGCGTTGCGTCAACGGGCCATGCGAGGTGACCTGCAGTCTTTTCATGAAGAGACTGCACGTCATCTCGAATGGCTCGTTGACCACATCAGCCTGCTGGGACAGGTCACCCAGGCCGGATTCCTCCATCTGATGGGGCTTGCTCCGACCCCCTCCTCAACTGGACCCCCTACACGCCAGTCGTCCTCTGTGCCATCTTCCCACCCATCAGTCACCTGGGTGCCCTGTGGAGCTGCCTCTGACGGTGCGGCCAGGCTGGTGGAGGAGGCATCCCTGCCACAGTCGGGAGTCGGACGTCCAGCAGGGGTGGCCACATCAACAACTGCACCCCAGCCAGCGGAGGATGTGCAGGCAGCAGGAGGCAGTGCACGGGCAGAGGCACAGCAGCAGCAGCAACGTGGTGGGAGCCATGAAGGCTCGGGGCCTTCAACATCGGAGGGGCAGGCATCGGCCGGAGGGCAGGTGGACCCAGGACGGGGTGTGTCTTCTGTGTGGCAGCGGTTGGGCCAGCAGATAGGTGCGGAGCGGCGGCGGGCAGAAGAGGCGCGGCTCACAATGGTCAGGGCGGAGAACTCCATGCGGAGGGCCCTGAGGCGGGCCGAGTGCCTCGAGGCAATCCGCAGGGGGTTGGAGGAGGAGACGATGTCGTCCCTGCGGACCCTCGGGGCCATGGAACAGGACCGCCTCCGGGACATCGAACAGGAGTTCGATGATGCCCTGGCCCAGAACACCACCACGGAGTGAGCCGCTGGACTTGCCTGCCGCCTTTGTATATAGTTATATAGTTAGTGTTAGGTTTCCTTTATTTTTTTTTTATTTGGTTGCGATTGGACAATGCGCCACGTTTTTGTATGTAGTTCAGTTTTTAGTTAGTTGTCATAGTTAGGTTTCATTTGGTTGGGCTCATGGACCCGGGATTATCTTGTAAATAGTTCTTCAATGGATTTTTCTTTTTTATGGAGTTTTTTCATCGCCATGGAGCAATGGTTTTTGTTTATCATTTACCCTTGGATTTCTTTTCTGACTGTGACTTTGGACACCATTTATTTTGATTGTGCTGTGTGTTTTTGATTTTTTTCATGGACATTCATCTTCTTTTGTTTGTTTTTCTTTGTGGTTTTTCTCATTTCATTTCCATTCAAGTTGATTTTAAATACATTTATATTTTCATCCTTCAATGTGTCGTATCATCTCATGCAGCCATTGTGTGTGACAGACATGTGTTCATTTGCATTATTTACATTGGGTGTGTAACATGTAATTTTGATATGTGGGTGGATGTGATAGTTGGTTGGGCCTTTTGGCAGGGGAGGATGGCCATTACGGACATGATTGGGGATTGGTGGGACCCAGGTGCAGGGGGGCATGGATGGGACATGGGCGAGGGCCTGTTGGAGGGTGCCCCTGCACTGCTGGGGGGTGGGGGTGGTGGGAGACATGGGTGGGGGCCTGCTGGCAGGTGCCCCACAGTGCTGGGGGGTGGGGGTGCAGGGGTACCTGAGTTGGACATGAGTGGGGGCCTGGTGGAGGCTGCCCTTGGTGGCTGGGGGATGGGGTGGTGGGGAACATCAGTTGGACATGGGTGGGGGCCTGCTGGCAGGTGCCCCACAGTGCTGGGGGGTGGGGGTGCAGGGGTACATGAGTTGCACATGGGTGGGGGCCTGCTGGCAGGTGCCCCACAGTGCTGGGGGGTGGGGGTGGTGGGAGACATGGGTGGGGGCCTGGTGGAGGCTGCCCCTGGTGGCTGGGGGGTGGGGGTGGTGGGAGACATGGGTGGGGCCTGGTGGTGGGTGCCCCTGCACTGCTGGGGGGTGGGGGTGGTGGGAGACATGGGAGGGGGCCTGGTGGAGCCTGCCCCTGGTGGCTGGGGGGTGGGGGTGGTGGGAGACATGGGTGGGGGCCTGGTGGAGGCTGCCCCTGGTGGCTGGGGGGTGGGGGTGGTGGGAGACATGGGTGGGGGCCTGGTGGTGGGTGCCCCTGCACTGCTGGGGGGTGGGGGTGTTGGGAGACATGGGTGGGGGCCTGGTGGAGCCTGACCCTGGTGGCTGGGGGGTGGGGGTGGTGGGAGCCATGGGTGGGGGCCTGGTGGAGGCTGCCCCTGGTGGCTGGGGGGTGGGGTGGTGGTAGACATGGGTGGGGGCCTGGTGGAGGCTGCCCCTGGTGGCTGGGGGATGGGGGTGGTGGGGAACATGAGTTGGACATGGGTGGGGGCCTGCTGGCAGGTGCCCCACAGTGCTGGGGGGTGGGGGTGGTGGGGAACATGAGTTGGACATGGGTGGGGGCCTGCTGGCAGGTGCCCCACAGTGCTGGGAGGTGGGGGTGCAGGGGTACATGAGTTGGACATGAGTGGGGGCCTGCTGGCAGGTGCCCCACAGTGCTGGGGGGTGGGGGTGGTGGGGAACATGAGTTGGACATGGGTGGGGGCCTGCTGGCAGGTGCCCCACAGTGCTGGGGGGTGGGGGTGCAGGGGTACATGTGTTGCACATGGGTGGGGGCCTGCTGGCAGGTGCCCCACAGTGCTGGGGGGTGGGGGTGGTGGTAGACATGGGTGGGGGCCTGGTGGAGGCTGCCCCTGGTGGCTGGGGGGTGGGGGTGGTGGGAGACATGGGTGGGGGCCTGGTGGTGGGTGCCCCTGCACTGCTGGGGGGTGGGGGTGTTGGGAGACATGGGTGGGGGCCTGGTGGAGCCTGACCCTGGTGGCTGGGGGGTGGGGGTGGTGGGAGCCATGGGTGGGGGCCTGGTGGAGGCTGCCCCTGGTGGCTGGGGGGTGGGGTGGTGGTAGACATGGGTGGGGGCCTGGTGGAGGCTGCCCCTGGTGGCTGGGGGATGGGGGTGGTGGGGAACATGAGTTGGACATGGGTGGGGGCCTGCTGGCAGGTGCCCCACAGTGCTGGGGGGTGGGGGTGGTGGGGAACATGATTTGGACATGGGTGGGGGCCTGCTGGCAGGTGCCCCACAGTGCTGGGAGGTGGGGGTGCAGGGGTACATGAGTTGGACATGAGTGGGGGCCTGCTGGCAGGTGCCCCACAGTACTGGGGGGTGGGGGTGGTGGGGAACATGAGTTGGACATGGGTGGGGGCCTGCTGGCAGGTGCCCCACAGTGCTGGGGGGTGGGGGTGCAGGGGTACATGTGTTGCACATGGGTGGGGGCCTGCTGGCAGGTGCCCCACTGTGCTGGGGGGTGGGGGTGGTGGTAGACATGGGTGGGGGCCTGGTGGAGGCTGCCCCTGGTGGCTGGGGGGTGGGGGTGGTGGGAGACATGGGTGGGGGCCTGGTGGTGGGTGCCCCTGCACTGCTGGGGGGTGGGGGTGGTGGGAGTCATGGGTGGGGGCCTGGTGGAGGCTGCCCCTGGTGGTTGGGGGGTGGGGGTGGTGGGAGACATGGGTGGGGGACTGGTGGAGCCTGCCCCTGGTGGCTGGGGGGTGGGGGTGGTGGGAGACATGGGTGGGGGCCTGGTGGTGGGTGCCCCTGCACTGCTGGGGGGTGGGGGTGGTGAGAGACATGGGTGGGGGCCTGGTGGAGGCTGCCCCTGGTGGCTGGAGGGTGGGGGTGGTGGGCGACATGGGTGGGGGCCTGGTGGTGGGTGCCCCTGCACTGCTGGGGGTGGGGGTGGTGGGAGACATGGGTGAGGGCCTGGTGGAGGCTGCCACTGGTGGCTGGGGGGTGGGGGTGGTGGGAGAAATGGGTGGGGGCCTGGTGGAGGCTGCCCCTGGTGGCTGGGGGATGGGGTGGTGGGGAACATGAGTTGGACATGGGTGGGGGCCTACTGGCAGGTGCCCGACAGTGCTGGGGGGTGGGGGTGGTGGGGAACATGAGTTGGACATGGGTGGGGGCCTGCTGGCAGGTGCCCCACAGTGCTGGGGGGTGGGGGTGCAGGGGTACATGAGTTGGACATGAGTGGGGGCCTACTGGCAGGTGCCCCACAGTGCTGGGGGGTGGGGGTGGTGGGGAACATGAGTTGGACATGGGTGGGGGCCTGCTGGCAGGTGCCCCACAGTGCTGGGGGGTGGGGGTGCAGGGGTACAAGAGTTGCACATGGGTGGGGGCCTGCTGGCAGGTGCCCCACAGTGCTGGGGGGTGGGGGTGGTGGGAGACATGGGTGGGGGCCTGTTGGAGGCTGCCCCTGATGGCTGGGGGTTGGGGGTGGTGGGAGACATGGGTGGGGGCCTGGTGGTGGGTGCCCCTGCACTGCTGGGGAGTGGGGGTGGTGGGAGACATGGGTGGGGGCCTGGTGGAGCCTGCCCCTGGTGGCTGGGGGGTGGGGGTGGTGGGAGACATGGGTGGGGGCCTGGTGGAGGCTGCCCCTGGTGGCTGGGGGTTGGGGGTGGTGGGAGACATGGGTGGGGGCCTGGTGGTGGGTGCCCCTGCACTGCTGGGGGGTGGGGGTGGTGGGAGACACCTGCAGGGGCCGTGGAGGGTGTAGAGGGAACACCTGGGAGGGCCCACACATGCAAATCACGTGTGGTGCTCCCCGCGCACCCCTGTAATACACGTACCCTGATGGAATCACGTGTCGAACTTCCCCCGCACCCCGAAATACACGTACCCTGATGGAATCGCGTGTGGAACTTCCCGCGCATCCCTGGAATACACGTACCCTGCTGATTTCGCGTGTGTAACTTCCCCTGCACCCTGAAATACATGTACCCTGCTGATATCGCGTGTGGAACTTCACGCGCACCCCTGAAAAACACGTACCCTGCGGAAGTCACGTGTGTAACTTCCCCTGCACCCTGAAATACACGTACCCTGCTGATATCGCGTGTGGAACTTCACGCGCACCCCTGAAAAACACGTACCCTGCGGAAGTCACGTGTGTAACTTCCCCTGCACCCTGAAATACAAGTACCCTGCTGATATCGCGTGTGGAACTTCACGCGCACCCCGAAATACACGTACCCTGATGAGATTGCGTGTGTGACTTCCCGCGCACCCCTGAAATACACGTACCCTGCTGAAATCGCGTGTGTAACTTCCCCTGCACCCTGAAATACACGTACCCTGATGGAATCGCGTGTGGAACTTCCCGCGCACCCCTGGAATACACGTACCCTGCTGATTTCGCGTGTGAAACTTCCCCCGCACCCTGAAATACACGTACCCTGATGGAATCGCGTGTGGAACTTCCCGCGCACCCCTGAGATACGCGTACCCTGCTCGCACAGGCCCAATCGCGTGTGGAAATTCCCGCGCACCCCTGAACTACACGTACCCTGCTGGAATCGCGTGTGTAACTTCCCCTGCACCCTGAAATACACATACCCTGCTGATATCGCGTGTGGAACTTCACGCGCACCCCTGAAATACACGTACCCTGCGGAAATCGTGTGTGTAACTTCCCCTGCACCCTGAAATACACGTACCCTGCTGATATCGCGTGTGGAACTTCACGCGCACCCTGAAATACACGTACCCTGATGGAATCGCGTGTGGAACTTCCCGCGCACCCCTGAGATACGCGTACCCTGCTCGCACGTACCCTGCTCGCGTGTGGAAATTCCCGCGCACCCCTGAAATACAAGTACCATGATGAAATTGCGTGTGCAACTTCCCGCGCACCCCTGAAATACGCGTACCCTGCTCGTACGGGGCCAATCGCGTGAGGTACTTCCCGCGCACCCCAGTGATACACATGGCCCGCTTGCTGTGCTGGTACAGGGTTAGCGCAGCCCTTTGCGCTGGATTGGGTATGTTGATGGCTTTTCCCTGCGCGAGAGGCGTTCTTGGGGGCGTAACTGGTGCTGCTGCAGGGTCGCTGCGCCACTGTGCGCCACGGCTGGTTTTGGTAGCTGGAATCCATGAATACGCTGTGCGCGGAAATGGATTTTGGCGCACGCGGCTGGCGCAGGGATTCGCACGCGCACACTGTGCGCCAGCCGCGTGCGCCACTTGTACGCTGAATTCTATGAATTACCCCCTAAGAGCATGAGATTAGAAGCAACAGCGAACCAGCCGTGTATTTGGAGACATGAATTGTCAGAATCAGAATGTATTTATTGGAATATTAAACACAATCCTAAAACACATTCAAGTCAAATAAAAAAATAAAACATACATTAAACATTGCACATATAAATGCTTAAAACTACACTCAATGCAGCTGTATGGCTCCATCAGTATTTTGCAATAAATACACGTCACTAACAATAATGATATATGTCATTTATAACGTGCATGTACAGAAGGCTTGTCACGACAAGGAGGGGGAGACAAAAGGAAGACAAAACAACGATCTTACTAGGCCTTGTACCATTCAGATCGTGCAAGAGCGGGAAGAGGGAGGGGAGAAGTGCCAGGGGGAAGCGTAAGGGAGAAATGCAGGTAACTCAATAAGGGCAGCCAGAGGGTGGCTCATAAGTACAGAGAGAAGGGACTGAGGAGTTGCAGATACAGACCCTTGAGTGCTGGAGGTTCCCAAGGGCAGTGCAAGGGCAACTGGACATGCAGGAGGCTGGGCCCTAGTTCAGAAGGAAGCCAGGTGGCCAGTGCACGTAGCAGTCTGGACCATCAGCATTGGAGAGGAAGAGAGAAAGTGGAAGCAAAAAGGAAGGTCCGGAATTGCTTCGGGAACCAGATGTGTTTCTCCTCAAGTTTGAGAGAGGCAGGGAGACTGTTCCAGAGGGAAGCCCCAGCCGTGGAGAGAGAGCTGACCCCCACTCTCTACTTAGAGAAGCAATGAGGTGAATTAGTGGAGACCTCGAGAAGGAAGATGTTTGGGAAGAACAAAGTTGGAGGTATTGTGGTCCCAGGCCCCAGAAAGCCTTGTGGACACTGCAGATGGTCTTGGCTTTGGTCTTTGCAGCCACAGGGAGCCGGTGGAGAGATTTCAGAGCTGGAGAGATACGATCTCTGGGTCTGAGGACACAGACAAGTCTTGCAGTCCTGTTCTGGATAAGTTGTAAAGGTTGAAGTGTAGAGACAGGCAGATTTAGAAATACGCGATTGCAGTAGTCCAGCCTAGAGAGGACCAGGTGACAGTGAGCCTCTGGAGGAAAACAATATAAAATGTATAGTTCAAGCTAAACATTTGTGATAACAACATATTTTTGTGGTGGGGATATTCACCTTGTGATCAGAAATGTACATCTTCCTCAGCTTCAGAGCCGGTCAAATAGAATAATTAAGCACCCACGTTATACTAACAATATAATAATGCCCTCTTAAATTGTTAAAACCCCCTTTGTTATTTTAAAATTGTCACCACGGTTCTTTTACGGATTGCAGTGTAGACCCTAAGGAAGAATGAAGAATGACCTTTCAATATCCGTTTGGCATACAGGGCAAGTGTGGGAATACAATCCTATCCCTGCCATTTCTCAGTGAAAGTATTAAGAGGGAGAACATGCAACCATTGGAAAACCAGGTATATGAACTGTCATTGTGTGTTTGTAATGCAGGAATATCGCAATCATAGTGACAGTGCCCTGCCTGTATAGGATGAGGTTAGGTTAACAGCCTCTAGCCTTGAGGGATGTGCTAGATTTCTGATAGATGTTGTAAGTGATCAGAAGACCATGGTCTACAACTGTGTTTATTGTATATTTTTTGTTTATAATTAGTGTTTGTACTTATTGTAACAAATGCACAGGTTCAAAGAAGTACCCAAAATCAGTGATTACAGCAGTGGGCAGTGCACACAATGAGACATATCGGCCCTCATTCCAACCCAGGTGGTAAGTTCCCTACTTTACCACCATGGTGTAAACTCTGTTTACACCATGGTGGATGGCGGATTTACCGCCCCATTCCAAGGTGAGTGGGGCAGTAAATCCCCAATCCCCATTTACCCTTTCCCATTTTTGCCCCATAGGGCATAATGGGAGTGGGGAAGGCGCTAATTACGGCACCGTAAATTACGGTGCCGTAATTAGCGCCAAGGACGCTTAGCGCCTTGGTACTTAACGCCTGCTAAAAGCAGGCGTTAAGGTGGAAATCAGGCGTTAAGGGTTAACGGTGCCGACGGCGCCGTTACACCCTTAACGCCTGGGTTGGAATGAGGGCCATTGTCTTGGTGGTCACAGAAGTGTAAGAAAGTTGGTTTTAGGCTGCATGCAACCGCTGCCAAGTAGAAAAAATGGAGAGAAAATGATGTGTGTTCTCAGCTAAAGGCAAACGTAGCAACATGACAAATGGCAACGTAGCAATGCTGTCTTGTTCCCTTCCTGCCCCTTAGTTCCCTGTGTACCCCTGAATTACCAACTGTGGCTGTTTTGGATTTCATATGGCTAATGTATAGACACATGTATTTACCTTTGACAAAGCGGTCACTAATTGATATGGCTTTTTTAGGTAATGGCCTCTCTCACATTCAATTGATATGGCACTGTTTAATTTAATCAACATGCATATATATGACTTTGTCTAATTCAATCAACTCGCTCTAGCTTGCAAGTCATAGACACTCATACACTGTACGCCCTGTGTCTAACCGGGCACATGTAGACTTTACTGCATAGGAGCAGACAGTAATGCTCCCTAATTAACAATTAAACAATTAAACACAGGAACTATGCCTGGTTAAGCACAGTGGGAGCACACTAGTTTTTTACGTGCATTTCTCATGATTTTACGTCACGATCCACGGTCTTGATGCAATTTATATGCACCTTTCATCGGGAGCAATCCAAGACATACATGTAGGATTCACCAAGCACTGCAACCAGGGCGTGTGCGGTTACCATGGCAACCGCCAACCGCCAATCGAACAATGTTTGCTTGTGTTATGACTTTGTCAGCCACCTTTTATATACCATCCATAATTAGGCGGCCACCATTCCAAAGGCATGGTGAAAAATATTACTTTTCCTTATTTAGGATTGTGACACGTACGCATCCCAAAATGGCGGACTGCTATATATGCAAGCGGTCACCATGACAACAAACCTTTTGCATGCAGCCAGACTGCCATGCGGCTTAACCTGCAATATTACAACACTAGAGGTAAGCGATCGCCCTGAGGGCGCCATGTGGGGTTATTGTACGATCACCTCACTGTAACACCGTATGGTTGATCGTCTGTTAAAGAAACCCACGAGATGGGATCCCAATGCGGCTGTAGGACTTTCCTGCCCATAGCCGGAGTTCACGCTTGGTGCTGTCCGCTTCCTGTAAATACAGACTAATGTTACCAAGGTAACTGCTCTGCCAAAAATCTATGCATGGCATTCTTATTGAATCATGTATGGTATAACTATGATGCATGCACCCAATTTTTAAAATACACATATATTTTTCAAAAAATTATATAATTTAAAAAACAAATACAATTGATACAGGCACAGGGACGGATTGCATTTAAATCTTGTGATGACTGTGAGATATCTAAAATTCATTTTCTTAAAATCTACAGGCACCCCAAACAGGTACCTGGCAATTAATTACAGATTGGTCCTCGACCGTCAGTGGCACCAACTAGTGCGGACACACAGTCCAGCCATTGCAGACTCACAAAAACACTGTGGCTTGCACAGGTAAGCCATTTTTTGATACATGGCATGGTTAAAACTATGACACTATCGATCATTGTAGACGATCCCTGACACAAGCTGTTGATTTTATAGATTGGACTTCAACAGTTGAAGCACAAAGTCCTGGAAAGCCGACATCTAATACGTTATAGATCTCCCGCCTTCCACTTCCAAGTTTTGAACCGTGCAGAGCAATTCACCACAGCATGGTAAGATAAATCAAACATTCATTGATTACAAAAAGAAATAAGGACACTTTCTTGCCTATTCGACAATTTTAAAATACTGAAACTACCCCTTGTCTCTCGGTTTGCAGGCAGCACATATACTGAACAGGATTTTTCCACAAGTCTTTCCGTCCTGATGAAGGCCTGTGCAAGATAGGCCTATTCAGCAGCCTTTGAAGGCCGAAACACACCTGTGTAGACCTCTCATATTCAACCCCCCTGGGTCATTTGTCAACACTGTTAACCATTGTTCCAACACCCTGTTTGGAAATTGTATTAACTGTTATGACCCCTGTTGTTGTCTTCTTTTACAACAATAGGTACTTTATTATTTAATGTTAATATGTACTAAACATTTGAGTCAAATTTCTCAAAATATGTATGTTTTACAACACCATGCATTTGGTTCATTTGTCAGCTATCAATGAAATGGTCTGTGCATGTTGTGTGCTACTAGACCAGTAGGTCTCCAGCCTTTAATTATAAACATTTATTGAAAAAAGGTTTGTCTATGATATTATATTAATGATGATCTTAGGATAATCGAATAGGCAAGATTGACCCTTTTCATTTGTTTATTGCCATGTGAGCATGGCAGGCAAAGTTTACAGTGGATCCCAACGGGGTCCAACTGCTTTATGCTGGTGCATAAAGCTGATGGCCCCCTAAGGGATTGCCAGCATTTACTCCATCCCGGAAATCCATGCGGGCGCAAATGCTGGAGCATTTGTATGGCAAAGAGCAAGGAGGTGGCTGAAATGAAAGCTGCATTCCACCCCTCCACTGCCATACAAATGATTGAAAATGGGGGATAACATTAACAGAATGCGTAAAAGCTTTCCCCAGGCTTTTATGCTTTCCATTAACATTACACTCCCATTGAACATCACCCCCTGTGAACTTTGAACGATCATATTCACACAGGGATGGAATTCTAAACCATTGGTGTTTGAACACTTTGCTTTATTAATCAAACCCTATTCTGTTTCATGTTTTCTTAATAAAGAGTTTTCTTTGGAAAGACACAAAGTCAGAGACCCTTATGTTTGCCATGTCTTCACACTCTTGTCATAGCCTTTGCAAACAGCAGCTGTCACTGCAAGGCATAGCCTTACCTTGTCCCATGTTACCACACAAGGCAGAGGAGGTACAGCGCTTAACTGTGCCTGTTTTACTTTAATCGTTGGGATAACATTTGGTTTGTAGAAGTGTGGGGGCTGAGTAGGCAGTTTAGCCATACTCATCTGTTACTCCTGCAGAGCAGAAGTAATTTAATCACAGTGGTTTACGAGACCGAACAGCACCAGCTGGAGGAGCCAGTCATGGTCCCTCAGAATAGGGCTGAGGATTAGGCGACTGGGGTGACTGCAGCATTGTTTACCAGTGCAGAGTGAGATCAGGCTTTCCTTGAGAATTTGTCAGGTGAGAAGACAGCTCCATCCATGACATTGCTCCTCATCTGGGTTGGTGCTTGAGCTTATGTGAGTGTGTCTGTGTCAGGGGGAGTCAGGTCAATATGCAACCTGTGCCAGAGACAGTTTATCAGGATAACCTAAGTAAAACTCTCACACCTCCACCATGAGAAAGCCCTTTAGGCTGAGGCACAATGAGTTCTTCAAGGATGTCCAGATTCAGCTAGTGCAGCACTCTCCTGCAGTGGTTACTGTGGCCACAAAAAAGTGTCAGGCTCATTGCATTGCAGCTTATGTGCTAGCAAGCCACATCCACCCCTCTAAATATGATCATCCCAACCATCTCCTTCCCCTCATGTCTGACTCAGCACAACATGACCCAGTGTTACCATAGACTAGTAGAGTCACTTTAACACGAGAAGCAAAACAACCACCTGCTCGAAATGCTATAATTCTCTGTGTGATGTCTCTGACATAATGCCATAATGACTAATTTACTTCTGCCCTGCCGGAGTACAAAGGTGAGTAGAGGCTAAAACACCCACTCAGCCCTTATACATACAGGTAAAACAGGCACAGTTAAAAGATATATGTTATTCCCCATTTGTGGTAGCATGGGCAAAGAATGGCTATGCTCTTATTAGGGGTGTGAATGTGGTTCAGCAGCAACCCAAACAGATAAATATAGCCTTCCACAATGAAGTAATGTCCAATCAAGGATCTACACAAATATATACTATAATTAAAAATATCATGTACAATAACTATCTATAAAACAACATAAACACCCACCCATGTATAATACCATTGAATATGCACAGATAGAAATGATGCACAACTCTGGGTGATGAGAGCGGGTGAGAAAAGGCAATTTAGACCACAATGTTCAAAGGATAATCTTTTTGAGGTTACACATGATATTAAAGTGACATATCTAGTCTCAAGTGTCCAAATATGGACGAGGGAAGATACTAGTCAATAATACATTTGCAAAGGTCTTGGTGGATCAACAGTGTCGAACCTAGCTTTTTGGTGTTGATCGCAGGTTCTTTACTGTGCGAAGATCGGCAGCCATGGTTGTCCAGAGGCAAGCTGGCAATCAATCGGGGCTTAAGGGTAGGTGGCTGGCTGCAGTTTCAAATCATCTATTTGCACTGTGTGGATATATCAGTCCCCATCTTCTGTCAACGTTTGACTGCTGTGAGCTGGTAACAGGATGTGCAGGTGAGCTGATTCTATGAGGAGGATTGGAGGTCTGAGGGAGACATGAGGGTTTGGTTGATTGACTTAAAGGCATGGTGATGACAAGGATGATGCTTCTGAAGGTGACTCATGCAATACAAGGCAGTGGCAGTTCTTTTGTTTGAGCAGATGCAACAATGCGCTTCAGCTGTCATGGTGTGGTGACAAACAGAGTCAAACAGGCAAACGGAGGATGCCAAAAGCAGTGTCGAAGGGTCCCAATATTTTGCACAGTGTTGCATGTGCTTGATTCATGTCTTGCAGTATGCCAACATTGAAAATAGGAACCTTGCTATTCCTGCTTAGAGGTGCTCTTAGTCCCACTGCATTAGAACACCCACCTTCTCCTCACGACTGGAAGACTCTGGAAAAAACTCCTCTACCAGTAGGGTCCAATGAAATCATCTATCAGGTTTGCACCCCAAAGGATGATTCAAAAAAGTGGTGTGAGAACCCTTCTTTTAAAGGTAAAGGTCTGCAGGTGATTGGATTAAAGCTAACCTGATTCAGGGGTCGAATTTCTGCTCTTTGAATGAGTGGACCATGCCCTTCTGACATTCAACCCAAGCTAAATAACGGATGTTTGCAGACTTGTACACATCTTCCTCTAACTACACTAACCCTGCTGCTTCACATCAAAGGCCCTTTAGAAATGCAGCACCCTGGTGTAAGGGCTAGCCCCTGGTGAATGGCCTTTCATTCCTGTACCCAGGCAGGCTTCTTGTGGAATATGTGTCTCTGGGCAAAGGTGTTATCTCCCCTTACAAAGGAATAAAGAGAGTCAATTCCTCAAGGCTATAGTTCTGTCTTTGGGCAGCAGTGAACCGTGTTTGGAATGAATAAGCATTACCCTTCCACAGCTGAACTGTGTCCACAGGGCTGACACGTGTGATATCAAACTGAATGTGGCTGCAATGTTCATAGCTAGTGCCATGCACCATACGTTAACTCAGGCATGGCTTTATTTTAAAGTTTATCATGCCTCCATCATGTGCTACTTAGGATCAGTCAGGTTAATGACCACTGAGTCAGTGCTTCTTCCTTGCACAAGCACACTGCCAGACTGAAATTGCACTTGGGATGCACTTGCTATCCTATGCACTTGATACTTATAGATAATAGATATAGAAGATATAGCAGCATGGAGAACAAGTATGCAGGCCTATGTGTGCTTCTTACATACATTCAGTAGATACCCAAGCAACTTCACAAATTGTTCTGCAAAAACAGCGTAATGCCCTGGCACAGTTGCAACCCCACTATAAAGAGTTCTTTTGGTTTGTGAGTTTAGTATCATCTCTGTTTACCCGACTGCCAAAGGGTGATTTAGAAACTTATCAGTTCCCATGGCAGAGGCTTGCAAACCACATTTGTTTTCATGCTTAATAGGCATGCAATCAACAATGTGTGTCGGGGTAAATTGAAGAAAGAAAGGAATGTGTTTAACAAGTATGTTTGGGTCTGCAATATTTGCTTCTACAAAGGTTTTGGACTACAACTCCTGACCCTAGTCCACAATATCTGGAGAACTGCAACCTGCAGACTAACTTATTTATTTGTATTTTTAAAGCGCTCACACAGCCCGCGGGCATCAAAGCGCTGTTACAGGAAATGTTTGTTTTTTAGTTGCATAATTGTTTTTTTTTGTCTTACTTACGTATTTATAACGTGCTTAAATACCCAGAGGTTCCTTAGTGCAGACCTGTGTTGCCTCGTGTCGTCTTGTTTCCAAGGCAAACACATAGCCGCTGAGCTATCCTCCTGGGACAATTCATGTTTTGATACTACCAAGTTCTCTATGTAAAGTGGCTGTGGATATACAAATGGAACTAGAAAACATTAAGGCCCTTGGCCTTATTGCTTTTCTGAAAATGCAGCGGATCTCTACTCTCTGGATTGGAGTATCAAAAAGTATCAATTTGCTGAAATGAAATTCCAGAGGAAATTATTTATAAAAATATAAAAAATATTGATTTATATTGATTTTACATCATGAGACTCAGTTAATCAAAAAAACAACCAATTACATACAAGTAAAGTCATAACTGTGGCTCAACAAAAAAAGACAAAAAAGTACCACAAATACCTCAATCACATTCATTCAATCAGTCTATCCTAATACAGACATACGAAGAACAATCAATGCTCAAGTTTATACAATACACCAGATAAAATACACCTCAAAACACATTTCATTTTAATACCAACAATGAATCACAATAAAGATTGCCCAAGCGCTCAGCGCAGGAAGTCTTGATTCTATTAAAGACATGGAGGCAAGCATTATGGTTTAACTTCTTTAATACTGCTAGCCAACAGCTTTTTAAATCTTACTTTCTTTCCTTCTTTTTTAAAACTTTTTTTTATTATACAGTTCCAACTTGTGCAAAATAACAAAGAAAAAACAGAATAAACGAAAGAACATGGGCATACTACAGTCCCCAAGAGGCCTTGCTGCCTGGTAATCCCCAGCCTCTTTCTCACTGACCAAGCCGGTTACCCTTTCCACTACAACTATCAGCTGCACCGGGTTCCTTCCTCTTCTTGTAAGTTGCTTCCATAACTGCAAACCATAGTCTTAACTGAAAATCGAATGTCCCACATAACCAAAATTGTCCTCTTTTTCTGGCTCTCAACCTTTGATCAGCATATCCTTTAGAACACTCCTTAACTGGCTCCAAGTGTCCTACTCGCGAGGGTTCTTTTGCTCTTCTCCTAAGCAAAAAGAGATTTGCAATGTTAGGGAGGGGGGATACGTTCATCATCTTGTCATAATGACTAACACTGCTATTCTTGTAACATAGACAATATCACATTTCATATTGCAGTTATAATCTACGTATTCCTGTTGGGCAGGATAATGCTCGCTTCCATGTCTTTAATAGAATCAAGACTTCCTGCGCTGAGCGCTTGGGCAATCTTTATTGTATGACAAGATGCTTGCGAGCGTTATGCTTGTTCAAAGCTTTCTATTACTGCAGAGGCTATATTGGCGACTGGTTTAAAATAAAATGTCCTGAACACTGAGTCACTGGACCAGTCTGCTGCTTTCATGATCTCCTGCAGCGGAACTCCTGCTGCAAAAGCTTATGAGGCCTTAGCTCCTCTGGTGGAGTGTGCTCCCAACATCGTAATGTCTATACCTGCTAGCTCCATTATTTCCTTGACTCATCTAGCTATGGTGGCTGTCACAATTGCTTTATATAGCCTCCTACGCGCTATAAGCACTTGACTAACCCCTGCGGGTCTGAATGCAGCTGTTGCTGCTTCATAGTACTTTATGCATTGCGCTACACACAACTTATCATTGTTCGGGAAGTATGAGTACAAAATCACTTTAGTGTTGGTCTCCGTCCTCTGTGCTATGTTAAACGCTATAATCTCTGGAGAGAATACTTTCCTGTCTATCTCTAGAGCCTTCACGTCTGAAAATCTCCTGCATGATACTTAGCAGAGTAATGTCGCTAACTTCCCTGAAAGTCGTTTGCTTGACAGGAGGTCGTTCCTTGGCCATTGCTCGAATAACCGCAGGATCTTGTGAACATCCCAAAGAGAAGAATATCTCGGCCTGGGAGGCTTGCTAACTTCCACTACTTTCAACAGCCTCGAGGCTGGACAGGGCTGATTTTGTTAAAAAGGCACTCTTTAGCCTGTTGAATGCGACAGCCACCTCCTGGGGCTTCTTTATCTTCCCCATATCTGACCCCGGAGGAGTAGAAGAGGATTTCCTCTTCCAGGCCGCTTTTCTACCCTTATCGTTCTGTTCCAGAGGCTTTTATGTGGAGGTCTCCTCACCTGGGTCGCCGAGCGTGCCAGCCTTCTTGCCCAATATCTCTTCAAGGATTAATAACCTGTCCTGCAGGGGCTTGACTCCCTGAGCAACAGCTCATACTAGAGAGTTCCTCAGAACTTTCTTAAAGCTATTGGAGAGATCAATCACATCCACTCCCATGTATTCCTCCTCCAACACCTGCTCCCTTTCCCTTCCCTCGCTCCAGACTCCGCCTCCCATGCTGTAGGCCATGGGGTCTGCTGCAGGTGGCTGCAAAACTGATGGCAAGGTGCTGTGCAAAGCGAAGCTGTAGTGCACCTTCCACAGTTCGATGGTATCAGGTAATAATATCGCCACATATATGGTTGCCGTAAATAATATCGCCGGGAAAATTTTGTGGCGATATTATTTGGGTGACCATATATATGGCGACAGGGGCAAAAAAAAAAAAATAATAAAAAAAAAATGTTGGGGTTGGGGGGTGTCCCCCGCATGTCCCATGGAATAATGTTGCCACAAAAAACGACCATTTTTCAGCGATATTTTTGCATGGCGATATTTTTGTGGTGACATTATTACATGGAACCAGTTCGATTTATCGTTGTTTTTCTTATTTTCAAATGTTGCTCAAGTGTTTGCCTCGCTGTCAGGAGAAACGGCAAGAAACTAACTGAGGGTTCAGAGAGCGAGGAATGCACTGCTTGTAGACCGACCGTTAATACACGAGAAATGTGCTACTGCGTTTGCGCCTAATCTTTTCAGTGCGTCACGGTCTGAGGAGGGCTGTTTTCGTAAACCGCGGTACTCGTGCTTTGGGGAAAATATGCCGGTAAGCACGTATGGAATCCCTGAAAGCCAACAGCTGACAGACTGGAGCCATGCATGAATGAGATCACTCACAGGCCCGGTCTGTCAGCTGTGATGTATGGTTCTAATGATAACTAGCGTACGCGAGGTCCTATGCGGCGCTCAGAAAACGAAAATTCAAATTTCAATGTAATAGTCAGCAAACTTTCACACTATCTATTGTATGCTATGCACGCTAACCCACAAATACATATGGCTATGTGTCGCTATCCATACCTATGCTACCATAAAGTTACAGAGCATAACAATTGGGTACTTAGCTGTATGGCTGCAGCAAAAAAGAAGAGAAAGGGACCCGGTGCAGCTGACAGTTGTAGTGGAAAGGGTACCCGGATTGGTCATTGAGATAGAGGCTGTGGACTACCAGGCAGCAAGACCTCTTGGGGACTGTAGTATGCCCATGTTCTTTCATTTATTGTGCTTTTTCTTTGTAATTTTACTGTTTAAAAAAAAAAATGAAGTAAAGAGTGTAAGATTTAAAAAGCTGTTGGTTAGCAATATTAAAGAAGTTAAAGCAAAATGCTCGCCTCTGGAATGAATATGTTTTTTTTTCTTTTTTCTTTTTTTTTCTGACTTGGAATATAACTAATCATTATAATGTTTCCAAGCCTCTGATAAGCCCCAATCGGTTTCAACGCGAAATTGTTGTTTCACCACGTCTTCATCAGGGGGTTAAAAACCATTCTGTGGTGGTAATGTTATTTCAAGAAGAAACACCTGGGAAAACTGAAAAAACTGCCGACGTAGAATTGCAGACGATCACAAATAGGCTTCTTCTCATGAGGCCAGTGACATCCGGCGCCTAGGTCAAGATCCTTTCAGGAATCACGAGTCGTTGGACAAATGGCGTCAATTGGATTTTAAACATGGAGATTCATGTGTGCTCGACAAATACGAGGATGAGGGGAGAACAATTAGAATGTCAAATGATTCAGACATGCAAGAATAATTTGTCCTTTGGCAAGGGGCCATAAACACCTATTTGTGATCGTCTGCCAATCTACGGCTGCAGTTTTTCAGTTTTCTCAGGTGTCTTTTCTTGAAATGAAAAAAAAAGGGGGTTCTGGGAGTCTCTCTACCAGCACGAGCACAGCCCATTGACCTGTTCTTGGGTGGATAGCCCATGGGAGAGTCTCAACCAAGTCTTTAGCTCACTGTCCCTTTCACAGATTCAAAGATTGGAAATGATGCCCCTCCAGTGAAAAGAAAGCCATCCTGGACACGATTTCTCGTCATTACAAAGCTGAAATCTGCTTAGCTAAACGGAATTCCTATAACATCCGCATTGCCAACTCCAACTCAAGTATGAAGGAACTCTTCTCCATACTAAAGAAACTTGAGTCACCCATAGCCACACCCGACACCTGCACCAAGAACCAGACCTGGTGCACAGACATCCAACAAGCACTAGCAAATAAAATAAACACCCTACAAAATAAAATTCATCTAAAAAAAGATTCCCTAAACCTCACTAACCCTCCCACATCTCCGCCCAAAGCCTCACCAAGTACACACACTAACTCATTCACCTTCTCTAAAACTACCTCCCTTGAGGTTGAGAAAATCATCCTCTCTCTTAAACCATCAAACTGTAAAGGCGATATCTGCCCTGCACACATAATAAAGGACGCAGCCAGAGACCTGTCACCCTTTATCTCCAAACTTATAAACGCCTCCTTCTCCTCAGGCAGTATCCCCTCCAACTTAAAACAATCTTGGGTACTCCCCCTCCTCAAAAAACAGACGCTCGATCCCCTCATCCCTACCAACTACCGACCCATCACAACGGTACCCTTCCTACTGAAAATCTTGGACAAAGTTGCCTATGTCCAGATTCAAAAATACCTAGAACTACACAAGTTACTAGGCGCCAGACAATCAGGTTTCCGCCCACTACACGGCACGGAAACAGCCCTCATTGATCTGAAAACCCAAATTGATGATCTGAGGGACAAGGGCAAGACAGCACTCCTCCTCTTACTTGACCTCTCCGCGGCTTTCGACCTCGTCGACCACAAGGTCCTCTGCAGACACCTTGACTCAGCTGCTCATTTCTCCCCAGAAGCTATCAAATGGATTGAATCCTTTCTGAGTGAGAGAACTATGAGAGTCTTCTCCCCTTCAGCAGCAGCAGACCCCTCTCCTATCACTTGCGGAGTCCCGCAGGGCTCATGCGTCTCCCCCACCCTATATAACATCTTTACCAAACCCCTGTTCGACGATCTGGACCATCTGGGTGTCACCTACACTAATTATGCTGATGACACTCAGATTCTCCTCCCACTTTCAGGGGATCACAGTAAGGACAGTGAGTTGGTGAATAGGGTATATCTCATCATTCAGGCATGGATGGCATCTCATGGTCTATGCTTGAATGATGACAAGACAGAGCTCATCATCTTAGGTACCCCTGCTAATATCAACAAACTAGGCCTTGAATATGCCGAATTCAACATAGATGGTAATCTCATCAGAGTATCCAGGGAAGTAAAAACCCTTGGCTTTTATCTGGATGCCACTATGTCATTCACTAAACAGGTTAACTCACTAGCATCTACCACTGCGTACATTTGCAAATTAATAAGGGCAGGCAGACCATTCCTATCCAATGACAGCTGCCTGATCCTGGCAAGAGCACTCATACTATCTAGGCTTGATTATTGTAATGCCCTCTATAGCGGTGCCAACAAAGCCATTATCCACAGGCTCCAAATCCTACAAAACAATGCCTTGAGAGCTGCCCTCGGCATTAATAAGAGAGATCATATCTCAACCATTAGACGCCAACAGAAATGGCTCTCTACAGACAACAAAATCAAACTAAAGTTGGCCTCCCTAACCCATAAAGCCCTTAACAATGCCGCCCCCAGCTATCTGATGGACAAGGTAAGGAGAAAGTCCTCCATCCGACAAACAAGAACTATCAATTCCAACCGTCTGATAATCCCCAGATTCAAACTCTCCACCATTGGTGGGAATAGTTTCCCGGTGAAAGCTGCCACGCTCTGGAACTCTCTGCCTCACAACCTAAGAGCTGACCAACCATACTCGCACTTTAGAAGACACCTCACCAGTCACCTTAACTCCAATAACCCTTGTATTTAGCTGCACTTTCCTACACCTATGTATAGATAGTGATACTCTTGTTCGTATTTCTGCCTTCGCCTCTAACGGCCCTGCACACTTCTGTACACTTACCTCCTGTATAGATTTTGACTTTTAATGTTTGAAGACTTGTATACCTCTTATTCCTTATTACCTCTGTAATCCTGAATATTCTTTTAGGTTTACCCGCCTCTAACAGCCCTGTACATACCTGTATATTTACCCCTGCATAGATTTTTGACTTTGTATGTATGAAGATTTGTATATTTTTATTCCTGTAATTCTGATTATTTTTATTACTACCTCAAAGTGTATATTTCTGCAACATTGTAAGCTTCGAATTATCTTTTGCCTGCGCCCTGTTGCCCCTGGGTAAGGTGCGCCATACAAATAAATAAACAAACAAACAAACAAACAAACAGAGAAGAAATATCCCTGCATATTAGCCTTTGTCCTGCCCAGAGGCAGTCCAGCACCAAAATGCTAGGCAATTCTCCTCTATACAATATAGGTATTGGTGGTCAGTGTAGCAGAAGATTCTAAACAAGGGCATGGGTGAGGCCAGCTGTATATTAATTGAGGTAAAAGGGATAGGGGAAGCAAAGGATGCCCTCCCTCTTACTACCACAAAAATGGACATCCTAACTTGTAAACATACCCTAAAACAGCCTTCGCTGTATCTTGAAAATGGTGAACAAAAGGGATAGACCTATATATTGGGAAGGTCAAAAAAGGGCATCAGTAATATAAACACAATGAAAACTGGTCAAAAAAAAAAGTGGGTTATTTAAAACACTCCTAATTCTGGTGTCATTATTTTTAACTGAAAGAGAGCAGTAAATGTAGAACCCTAAGGGTGCTCTGAATACACCAAGAAATCTATACCCTTGGTTGACCCGATTGGAGACACAGGCACCAATGAAAAGAGAGCAACATCAACTTTAGTAAGCCACCATTTTGATTTAGTGGCCACTATTTAATTTAGAAAGAAAATTTGGATGTCAAGTTATACAGTACATGACAAACATACATACAAATTCATGCAGTCTTTAATGAGAGCAAAACAAATAAGAAGACATTTGAATAAAATCAATGCCCCAAACATGAGTAAAGAGTACATTTATGAACACTATGTGTTTCAGGTGTGCATAAACAACAGATGTAAAGCAACATTTTTTGTTCTGTGAACATGATCAACGGGACAGCATAATTTTGTCTAGACCATGTACATCATATGGAAGAAAGTGAATTGACCACCCACAGAGGTCCAATCTATTATCATCTGGGAAGGAGGTATTTTCAATCCTTTACCCACAGAATTAACTTTTTATAGTTCTGAACCATGTCAAGGGGAATTGTTTTCCTGGCGGACTGAGAGGTTAGTCAATGAATCCTGTGGGTGTGTAGAGGCCAATCCTAGGTCAACGTGGGAAGATGTATACCTGATATTTAAATGATGGACCACAGTACAAATGCATGTCCAGAGACGTTTCGGCGGGGGGTAGAGGCCACCTTCATCTGAACCTACAGATGTTTCTCTACAGAAAGAAAGAGCGTGTGATATTAAAAATGGGTGTTTGTTTAAGAAACCAAATAGCACCCACACTAAGGGAGTCAAAAACTGAATATGCAGGGTTCATATGTATTTTAGTAAAAACAATGTAAGGGCATATGAACGCCTGAGCTGGCCGCACCCACGTTGAGAGGATGCTTCTGTAGTCACTGGTAGTGCTGTACTTCTTGTATGGATCAAGAAGAACCGGTCACCTTTTCAGCAGATGTTTGCTGAAGGTGGGAGTGAGTCCCAAGCAGAAGCTTCAATAGAGGACCGGGATTCCAGCTCAAAAATTGTCTTGAATGGCTAAAAAGGGGGACAAACGGGTTGGGGGAAGGCAAAGAAAGAAGAACAGTGTCTGTGTTACTCCAAAAAGGTCTGTAGGTGTAACAACCTAGAGATGTAACAATACAGTGTCAGGATCAATGATTGGTAAGTCTAAATGGCCTGTATAGGGGGCCCCTAAGCGGCACGGGGGACACTCCCAGGGAGAACAGTAGAGCACTTACTTGTAGCATGAAATCTCCTCAAGGGCCAGCGCTCTGCAGGGAGCTGTGACCCTGGAGGATGGCGATGATATCCAATACAGCGCCGATAGTGCGCTGGGACCTATAAAGGAAAACCAGTGAAAAATGCTGTAAGTCAGTGGGAAGTTAATCAATGTGAACAAATGCATATACAATGTGTGCACCCCAATGGTGGGTGATGAGATAGTAGAAAGAGCAGGGAACATGTGCATTAACAGCGTCGATATACTGCTCGTGATAGCCGTTGTCAGTCTAGTGGTGCGGCTCTCATATGTATTGGAAGCCAAGTCAGTGGGCCAGAAGTATGGTACAGAAAATGGCCCAGAGGCGGTAAACTCACCTGGAAGAGGTCCAGAGTAGTCGGTGCCTCAGAGTAATGGCGATTCTCACTGAGCCAAGCGGCGTCCCAAGCTGCATATGGGTTGCCGTGGAGAACGGCATATGCATTCCAAACGCGCATGCGTGAAGCAAGTCCACATAGCAATGTGGCGCGCGCACGGGTGGCCTAAAGAGACTGCCCGGACAGAGCTGATACTGTGACAGCCTAATAAAAATAAAAATAGATACAGGCTGGGGGAGGCTCGACCTCACACGTCCGTTGTGCCTCCAAGAGGGAGTGTTCCCGATCTCCGGCAGTGGCGTATGTACTCGCAATTTGTGCGAGCTGCTGCACCATTGTTTGATAAATCAAACTGAGAACTTGCTGAAAAACGGCCTGTAGTGCCAGATGATGTGGGTGAAGGAGTGTAATGCCCAGGAGGTTGGTAACGTACCTAGATCTGTCCATTGGAATGAGTGGACCTTGCCCTTCTGACATTCAACCCAAATTGCTTTGTGCTACTGGAAGTGGGGGGCAGAGAATAGAAAGAGAGACAGAGAGAAACCAGATAGCAGATGTTTCCAGACTTGTACATATCTTCCTCTAACTATACCAACCCCGCCCCTTCGCAACAAAGGCCCTTTAGAAATGCAGCACACTGGTGTAAGGGCTAGCCCCTGGTGAATGGCCTTTGATTCCTGTACCCAGGCAGGATTCTTGTGGAATATGTGTCTCTGGGCAAAGGTGTTATCTCCCCTTACAAAGGAATAAAGAGAGGCAATCCATCAAAGCTATAGTCATGTCTTTGGGTAGCAGTGAAACTTGTTTGGAATGAATACACATTACCCTTGCACAGCTGAAGTGGGCCCACAGGGCTGACACGTGTAATGTCAAACTGAATGTGGCAGCAATGTTCATAGCTAGTGCCATGCACCATACGTTAACTCAGGCATGGCTTTATTTTAAAGTTTATCATGCCACCATCATGTACTACTTAGGATCAGTTGGGTTACTGAACACTGAGTCAATGTTACACTCACCTGGTCTCTGCGGAGGCGTTGGGGCACCGTTGCAGCCCTCCCAGGAGTTAGATCACCCCTGTCAGGTCTCTCCCCCTGTGGATAAGCTGTGGACGGTGACAATTGGTGGCACTGCTCCTGTTAATTATTGATGATGATTTCTAAATCCTGCTACTTTGGGCAGGGGCGCTTGTTGATGGGATCTAGTTCCTACAGTGATCCCTGGTAGTCCAGCTGTGACCATGCTTCCCCTGGTTGGTGGTAAGTGTCTCTTAATGTCTGTTGTCTTTTCCCCTTTCTGTTTTCAGTCTTGGTATTATTGCTCTCAATATTGTTGTTAATTCCTGAATAACGTTTTCTCTTCTGTTTTCTTCCCAACAGATGGAAATGTAGCCCAAAAGCAGCTGTGAAGGCGCAGAACTCAGCCGGGAGGAAGATGGATGAAACCGCAATGTCTGACAACAGGTGAGTGATGGTTTTAGGAAAAGCGTAAGGTATGGTGGTAGCGCAACCTTAAACTTAATGGCCCTCATTACAACACCGGCCCTAAACCATGGCGCTATTAGCACCATGGTTGGTGCCGGTGTTGTAACGAGTCTGCCATGGTGAAGTGTGGAAATACTGCCCCTTTCCAAGGTTGGCGGGCGGTATTTCCCCATTTCACCATGGCCCTTCCCCATTCCCATTTTTGCCCCATAGGGCTCAATGGAAATGGGGAAGGCGGCAATTACGGTAGGTGAAGGTGAGCTGCGGTGCCAAGATGAAGATGTCAGCTTTCCGGAAGATTTGAAGACACGCACAGGTGAGAGCACATTCCCCAGGTGGTAAGTATGGAGGCAGGAAACAGGATTTCAAAAGGTAAATTTAATCCCACCGGCGGTGAGCGTTACGCTGCATGGAAGTGCAGAATAACGCGAAGCGTCTGCCACAGTGATCGGAGCAGCTTATATAGCTGTGATCGTGAGCACCCCCACTAGGCCTGGCTTGCCTGCCACACCCTGCCACTCCCAGAGAGTTAGCATATGCAAGGCAACCCAATAGCAGCAGCCCCACCCAAGAGTACACATGGGACTGCTGTAGTGATGGAAGTTCCCATGTCAAATACACTTGGCACTCAAAATGAGGTGCTATGTTCATAATAAAAAGTATTCCTGACCCAAATAAATCTGCCTGCTTATTGTTTTTCATGAGCCTGGCGCCAAAGGCACCAGGACTATGTCCATCCAGGCTCCCTGTGTAAGTGGTCCTGTAATGTTTGTGTCCTTGGCCAGTGGTTCTTCCTTGCACAAGCACACTGCCAGATTGCAATTGCACTTGGGATGCACTTGCTATCCTATGCACTTTATACATATAGATAATAGATATAGAAGATATAGGCCTATGTGTGCTTCTTACATACGTCCAGTAGATACCCAAGCAACTTCACAGGTTGTTCTGCAAAAACAGCATAATGCCCTGGCACAGTTGCAGCCCCACTCTAAAGAGTGCTTTTGGTTGGTGAGTTTAGTATCATCTCTGTTTACCCGAATGTTAAAGGGTGATTCAGAAACATATCAGTTCCTATGGCAGAGGCTTGCAAACCACATTTGATTTCATGCTTAATATGCATGCAATCAACAATGTGTGTCGGGGTAAATTGAAGAAAGAAAGGAATGTGTTTAACAAGTATGTTTAGGTCTGCAACATTTGCTCTACAAACGTTTTGGGCTACAACTCCTTATCCTAGTCCACAATATCTGGAGAGCTGCAGCCTGCAGACTAATTCATGTATTGCGACTACCAAGTTCTCTATGTAAAGAGGCTAGGGATATACAAAATAAACTAGAGAACGTTAAGGCCCTTGGCCTTATTGCCTTTCTGGAAATGTAGGGAATCTCTACTCTCTGGAGTGGAGAATCAAAAAGTGTCAGTATGCTGAAATGAAATTCCAGAGGAATGTATTTATACAAATATCAAAGATATTTATTTATATTGATATTACATCATGAGACTCAGAATTGTCAATTAATCAAAACGCTATCCAATTACATACAAGTAAAATCATAACTGTGGCCCAACGAAAAAAGACAACAAAACTGAACAAATACCTCAATCACATTCATTCAATCAGTCCATCCTAATACATACATACGAAAAACAATCAATGCTCAAGTTTATACAATACACCAGATAAAATACATAGCAAACACATTTTAATTGTAATACCAACAATAAATCACAATTAATATGTTTCCAAGCCTCAGACAAGCCCCAACCGGTTTCGACACAAAAGTGTTGTTTCACCACGTCTTCATCAGAGGGTTGAAACCCATTCTGTGGTGGTAATGTTATTTCAAGAAGAGACACCTGAGAAAACTGAAAACAATGCAGCCGTAGAATGGCAGAGGATCACAAAGAGGCTTCTTCTCCCCAGGCCACTGACACGCGGTTCCTAGATCTTTTCAGGAATTGCGAGGCTTTGGACAAATGGCGTCAATGGGATTTTAAACATGGCGATTCACATGTGCTCGACAAATACCAGGATGAAGGGAGAACAATTGGAATGTCAAATGATTCAGACATGCAAGAATAATGTGTCCTTTGGTGCAAGGGCCCATACACACCTACGGCTGCAGTTTTTTCAGTTTTCCCCGGTGTCTCTTCCTGGAATTACATTACCACCTCAGAACTGTTTTAACCCTCTGATGAAGATGTGGTGAAACAACACGTTTGCTTCAAAACCAGCCGGGATTCTGAGGCTTGGAAACATTATGATGAGTAGTTACATTCCAAGTAAGAAGAAGAAAGAAACAAAAAAATGTAATTCATTAATGGTATTAAAATGAAATGTGTTTTGATATGTATTTTATCTGGTGTATTGTATAAATTTGAGCATTGATTATTTTTCGTATGTCTGTATTAGGATAGACTGATTGAATGAATGTGATTGAATTATGTGAGTTCCTTTTTTAGTCTTTTGTTCCTTGGCATTATTGGCCTTAATGGTCCAGTAGGAAGCTTGAAGTTTGAAGCACCTCGGAGTCTTGTATGGCAAACCTTAGACAACAGGGGGTTTATTTGATTCCCTACAATTGTTCAACAGTTTTCCTTTAAAATACTATTATCTATGAAAGGGCGCAGAAGTGGAATGATATTGTCTGACCATTTAACACAAGTATGGATTTGCAATAATAATGATAAGACTACTTGTTTGTGTGTGGCAATAAGGCAATACTGAGCCATACATGAAATCCACACTACCTTTTGTGGTATTAGATAAGTGACACTGATTTGGTAGTTGCATATGCTATAAACGTCCCTATATTGTTCTCCTAAACTGTTGTGCAAATACCATTCACTTAACAGCAATACGTAAACACGTTCGCTGTTTGAAGTCATTGCAGAGTGCAAATATCTGCCAGGGTCGGGTGGTTCCCCTGCATTCGTCTACAGAGAGGATAGTGAGCTCAGAGGGCTGCCCAGCAGTCGAGGTAGTGAAAGCAAGATACTATTATTCGAAAGGTGTCGAGAAACGGCTAGGGAGCAGCTGTATCCTGAAAGCAAACTGAAATCCAATCAGGAAGCAGGCTCAGCAGCCTCTTGGCCCCCAGATTGGGAGCGGGCTAGCTGTTTGTTATCCACTCTTGAATTCCGTGTATGCGTGTTGGTAAGCGCTTTGGCTTGTATGCCCACTAATTATGGTTTAGAAGTTCCATAGAATGCGAAAAAAAAATCTAATTTTGCAGCATCCCGCTCTGGAAGACACAAAAAATACAATACACAATCAGCTATTAATGGTGTTGCTAATGTGAGTTCATTTTTTGATGCTGCCATAATCACACCATCTAATAGCCTCCGCTATTGATTTTGCTACTGTATGCTAATATCAATGAAATAATTACAGATCTGACTCATCAGTTGGAGGAGAGCGGGCTTTGCAGTTTCTGTGATGACAATAGCATTCTAATTGTTGGCTGACCTTGTTATTCCTCGGTGTCTCGGGCTGATGGAAAGGCTTACTGAATGCACTGTACGGGATTGTGTAAAAATGATTCAGAGCGAGTAATACACTTCACAAGAAGTTTTCCAGTTGGACTGTACATGTAACGGAAGTTCCCTTTCAACTCACGTCAACCCATATTCACATGTAGAATTATAGAATGAAGCGATGCATAATGGGAGAGCTTGAGTTGGCTATGATGTCACTCACAACCCTGACTGGAATGTATCCCATCGTTCGAAGCAATCACACCTATATGTGTATGTTTTGTATGTTCCCATGGACCTGCATAAGGGGTGGTGAAGAAGAGAGGCATTAGGTGGGAGCACTGGAATTATGGGGGTCTCTTTGTCCCTCACAAGAGAGAAGAGAGAATGTCATATCCCCATGCAGAGACATCACATCATTTGATTCTAAATCCATAATCCTCTTGCTGTGAAGTCACGGCAAGAGGATATGGCATTTTAAAAAGTAGTACACGTGTCTATATGTATGCATGTTCTGCATATGGGCATAGAGTAAAAATTGTGCAATTTCCCATTTCTGCCATATAATTGCATTGCTAGCACCACAATGTGATAGGCTCCTGCATCTCAATCCTGCACTTGGATACACAGAGGTAAGACATAATGGCCCTGATTCATGGAAATATCTGCGTGGAAAATCGGGTATTTGCGTGCCAATTTGCGTGCAAATCCCCGTTTGGCGATTCATGGAACTGAATGCGCTGGACTTTTCCGGGACTTGCTTGGATTCCACGCAGGCACGGCACATCTCTGCGTGTGGACGAGCACCTTGCTAGAGATTCCATGCAGATTGCGGGACGTGCCTACACAGCAACTCAAATGGGGGATGGAACATGCAGAATAAGGAAGAACACGCAAAATGTACGCCCATACCAATGCAAATATAACCGCATTCACGGATTTGAACTTGGAACGTGGCGTCATGAATAATCACATGCAAGCCCCAGCACCCATTTGCCACATGATAGCAGGCGTAAAGTTCAAAGGCCCATAGGAAACAAAGAGAGCCCAAAATTCCAATCATACCGGTGATGGTACGTACAATTGCAGGGGAGCACTCGTAACTTGCATGCCTTCTGTAAGTTACCATCAGCACCTCGTAACTTGGGTTCACACAAGTTGACTGGTGCTGGTATAACTTACAGAGGGCATGCAAGTTGGTTGATGCTGATCGGAAGTTCAGTGGTGCTGATCCTAACTTACAGATAGCTTGCAAGTTGAGTGATGCTGATCGTAAGTTGAGTGATGCTGATCGGAAGTTGAGTGATGCTGATCTCAAGTTGAGTGGTGCTGGTCGTAAGTTTAGTGGTTCTGATTGTAACTTGGTGCATGCAAATGAATGGGTGATCGCACTCAGTTCTTAGAGGTGCTGGATGGTCGGGTAAAGGTAGGCTCAAAGGTTGCTGTCTCGTTAGCGTGCAGGCGTGTTGTGGGCACGACTTGTGTGTATAGTTACTTTGCGTGGACAATTCCATGAATACGCAGAGCGTGCAGAAAAATATCTGCACACAGGCTCGCGCAGATTTGTTCTCGGCGTGGGGGATCTGCGGGATCGTTGTGCCCATTTCCATGACTCAGACCCAATATGTGTACTGTTTCTCGATATTAAGACCCTGATTCATGGAATTATTTGCGTGTAAATGTTTGGCAAATGGGGATTTGCGGGCACAATGAATCAGGGCTTATGTATTTTTCTGCAACCTGGATAAACTATTCGATTTAAACAGCCTTTCCCTTTTGTTGGGCAAAAATCTTATGTCAGTATTTGCCACACTGTGTGCTTGAAATGGAGTAAGGTAATGAGGTGAGGTCACAGTGGACATTGATCCATTATTGCAGCGCGCTCTGTATTTAAAAATAGGAACGGGGAAGCCTTAAAGTGCTTGAATGGAATGTAGGTTGGACCATGCAAGGCTCACATGTGGAATTGATCCACTTCTAGCCAATAGGTCTCTGACATTCCAAAAAAATGTAAGTATTTTGATCAATAGACATATAGATTGAAACGACTGTAATCTGTTTAGAACCACAGACAACCATTGATTTAAACAGTGTTTTCAGCTTTCCCTGGTGGAAAAACTGAAAGTGGATAAAATACTTCCTATTTACGGTGTTGTTGTCTTTGGGTGCACACAGAAAAGGAGAGAGACAGACACTCACACACACACACACAGACAGGAAGACAGGAACAGGTGTTGTGTGGGTTTTGTCTTTGCAAAAGGAAATGGTCCGGGAGGGCAGCAGGGGAAGAGTACATTTAAACTTCACACCAAGGTACGTTTCCCCACGGCCACAACCCAGCCGACTCATGGCCAGTGCCTCAGGCTCCTGAAGTGCAGCAGCAGGAGCCACAGCCTCCACCGGCCATACCTGTTCTAGGCCAGGGAGACCCAGGAAGGCCACACATACCAGGGAAGGTGGAGAACAATGGAGCTCATCAGTATTGACATATTGCAGTGCAGCCACAGTGGATCTCCGCATCAAAAAGGCAAGAAATGTGCTATGGATCCTTCTCGGGGAGTTGATCGTCTGTGGTCTCCCATTTCACCACTCCAAGCCTGTTAAGGCACCTGGGAAGTAGACATGATTTCAAAGTCACTGCAGGTGCCTCAGCAGCAGCGGCACCCTCTACCACTCGCCCTCAGAAAATGAGATTCTCACTGCAGCATACAGCAAAACATTGTCCCCAGAGACCACCATATGATGTAGAATGTTTTTCCAAGGAATACAACATTTGCCATGCAATAGTGTTGGGAGCAACAGTGTGATGCACGGTTAGCGCCAAGATACCCCAGGGTGACTCTGCACGGTAGAAATGTCCTTAACGTAACATAGCATGCCAGATTGATACTCCTAGAGCACTTCAGTACTGCCATATGTAAGACCGGCCTGAGCTAGGTTAAGTGGAAAATGTTCTCTTTGTCCTGTTTGTATTTTTTATTTATTTATTTAGATTTGTAGATCGCACTGCAGCCCAAAGGCATCGAGACACTAAAAGAGGAACTTAAGAAGGCTTGATTCCAGGTTACATGAATGCCGCCCAAGATGAATTCTTAAAACAGGGTACATGGTTGCAATACAGAGGTACAAACAGGTTACTTGGTTACAGCGTCCGAAGTAATTGCAGGATAAATACATTCATGATCAAACAAAGAGCCTGGTTTTGATAGCCTTGCGAAAGGCTGCATGTGAGTCGATTAGCCTGGTGTGTGAAGGGAGGGCGTTCCAGTGGTAGGCTGCCAGAGTTGGGAAACTACTGCTGCCAGCACGCGTTTTGCGTGTTTTGGGAACGGCGATCATGTTAGTCTAAGGCGTTCTGGCTGGCCTGGAAGCAGGGGGTTTGGAGATCCTTTGGACCAAGTGGGGGGTGAGGGGCAAGGTCGTGGAGACACTTGTGAGTATTTCTCCCTACAGAAAAACGAGAACAACAGAAAATAAAAAGAAATAGCCACCCAAAAAATACAAAACACATCGTTTATACAGTGCTTTATGCTGCATCAATGTATTGATTGTTCTTATAATTGTGATTACTCATTCTAACAATAAATAGGGTAAGACATGAACCCATGGTTTGGCTAGGCTATTCATCAAAACATACTTCCTGCTAGTCACATACATCAGGCACCATTATTAATAAACTAGTCTCAATCAGCTTTCAATAAGGGATACAAGGAAGGATAGGTATCCAGTTATATATATGGTTGCCATACATAATGTCGCCGGTAAAGGTTGTGGTGACCTCATATATGGGGTCAGGGGGAGCTGGGGATGCACGGGTATCCAGCGCTCCCCTTGACAAAAAATGGCTTTGGGGGTTGCAGGGGTGTTCCCCGCATGTTCAATGTAACAATGTCCCTCCAGAATATGCCCATTTTTTGGTAACTTTTTTGCCAGGCAACATTTTTGCAGAGACATTATTTCATGGAACCGAAGGATATGGCTGCAGGCAGTCTCGCTTCTGCCACATTTACTGTAGAGATAACCCCTGTGTATTGGTATGTTGACTAATTATGGCTTAAAGGGAAGCAACGTGAATAGAGTTATTAAGCTCCTTTGACAGACTGAATGAGAAACATGAGGACCGTTGTTTTTCCTGGATGAGCAGGAATTCCATTGTCATGATTAGGTGGAATTACACGTGCGTATTCCAGCTCTGTCTCACTGAAGTAGCTGCTCTCTGAAAAACTGTGAAGGAAACAAACTGTCCTAGCTTTCTCTCACAAAAAAAGCCTCTATCCAAAACATTTCTTCTGGCTCTCACAGGAGAAAAGCTGCTCCACAAAACCATATTAAAGGTCATCCCTGGTAGAGAAGACACTCCAGAAAGAATTGTTCATGGACCTCGCTTGTGGCAAAGCCCCTAAGAGAAACATTGTCAGATTCATCCCATGTCCAAAAGCTGCTCCTTGAAAAATAAAGGGCCATCTCCTGTAGCAAAGATGCTCCTTGAAAACATGTTCAGGTTCATCCATGTATTCAACATGGGCTCCAATGATTCCTTCCTCTGTCATAACATGCTTCTGACACCTTTGTTGTTAAGGTGTTTTCTCTGTATGCTGAACAGTAAGGGTTGTAATTGTAGTAAAGTGAAGTTATCTGAGGTGGTCATGAAGTGCATTTGACTGGCTGAAGTGAGAAACACAAGTGTCGTTGTTGTTTTTCTTTTTGGACTAACATTTCATTGACTGGCTTGTGTGGGATTACACCTGTTTTGTATTGCTGTGCCTCACAGAAATGTCTGTTCTCTCAAAAAAGGGCCCGACTCTCCGAAATGCCCCTGTTTAAAAAGTTGTCCTGGGTACATTTCACAGAAAAGCTTCCCTCTCAAAGCAATTTCTGGTTCTCTCTTGCAGAAGATACACAATATTAAACATTGTCCCGGCTCTGCATGCTATTATTAAATGCGGTGTGTTTGGTTGACCTACCCAATCATTCTCAGACTTGAATATGTTTTCTTTACTTTCATGAACTATTGCAATTGCAAATGATGGCCATCTCCTGCTGGAATATGGGACGTGTGCACATATAGAGACCGGTTGTCTGACTGAATACCTTTCTTCCATTTACTTGGGTAGAAATTGTTAGGAAAACAATAAGATAGCTTCTCATGAACGAACACACTCAACATGTTCAGTGCTGACTTCAGTTTGTGTTTCAAAAACAATATTTCTGCCTTCAAAAAACACCACTAGCTTGCAGGCAAGTCACCATTTTACAAGCTAAATTCGAAATACCGGGCCAGATCTGCTTCTATTGTCTCTAGTACTTCAATGTACCAGGGTCAAATGGTTACACGTCTACATGAGGTAGTTATCAACTGAGTACTGCATGGAGTGCTTCTTTGAGACAACCATAGTGATGTCCTGTGGCAACATGAAAAGTTGTTCTCGATATGATTTATTTTTAACATGAACTGTTTGTTGTGTCTATTGTGAAGCACGGTCTAACACGTGTGTTGCATCTAAGCTAGAACCCCTACTAGTTGACTCATGATGATAGATGGAAGTTTTGGTTTGGCTATCAGTGGTCTGATCACACATCTTCCATGTCTTCTAGCACCGTGGAAACAAATAAACCTTCCAGACACTTTGGTATCTGTGCCATTATAAAGCAGGGGGCAAGTAGGGTTGCTGCCTTCCAATGTTCTATATCCATCAGTTTATTAAATTGTTCGCCATTTTGAAACAGCTGAAGCATTCCATCAACAAGTAGTATGCCAGAAGATTTCCCTTGCTTCGAAAGACTCTCACTTGTTGCTTTAAAAGATTTTGGTGGTATCACTTCACTTAGATCTGCGTTGTGGGTGGTCGTGTTTAGAAGTCTTTGATTGGAAATGTAACGTGTCAAGGGTTTTGACCCATGTTGAATCCTTAGACTGGGTAGATGTGGGGATGAGCTGGCGCCGCCCATTATTCTATCCCAGAACAAACTAAATCAATAGACTGGGTGGATGTGGGGATGAGCTGTCGCCGCCCAAATTCACGCCAGAATCCAGGAGAACTGCGCAGTTGGCACAAGACCACTCCAAAGATACAACCTTCTTGTGGGGGGTTCCACATCACCACTCTAATGTAAGGATGCCTATCAAAATAATAGCAAAAATCTCCTGTCAAATTCAAGACAACTCAAAAATGGATGCAATACTGACAAATTCCCCAAGGCGGCGCTAGCGATCTAAACTCTGACAGGAAAACTGTATTTAGGAGTTGCAAGAGGGGCAGGGACTTCAAAGCTTGTTGGTTAATTGAAAATCTTAGCCACCTGCTGTTCCCAGAGGCCAAGAGGCTGAGAACTCTTAACACCCCAGAGACTCACAACAGGAGGCAGGATATCACATGGCCCTTCTGAGTGAGAGGGAGGGGGTTTCCCCTTCAGCCTGGAGGAGAGAGACAATAGCCTCTTTCAGTTGAATGGGGTATGTTAATTTTGAGTGTTTCCTGTCAACAGCCCTCTGCCAGCAAGGAGAGACATGTGATCACTGACCCACCCAGACTTCTGGAGGCGGACCCAAACACTTTGGGGAGTTGAATTGCAACAAATATATATTTTATAGAAACAGTGATGACTTATTGTAACCAAATGACAGGAATGTACAACTTTGAGAGTCTTAGTATGGAAAATGCCCTCACGATTTGAGTCCAAACTCCAATTTGTACCATGTTCTGGGGCAAAACCCCACTAATTATGAATATTGTAGACACTGTATTTAAGCTAGAGACATGGAAAGTTACTGGGATATATGTGGAAGGGAAATGTACCTTTGTATAATTTTTTATGAAAAACCAATGTTGCAAAACCCACTAAAATCGAAAATAAGTTGCATTTTTGAATGCAAGCTCCTAGAAATGCCAGAGTCGGGACAGGGACTATCTTTAGTAATATATGATGTGTGTATGTGATGTCAAACAACTGTGTACCTGGGAAATTTGTATTTGGATCAGGAATAGATTTGTGTGCACATTGACCAGGGGAGTGTCATTTCTGTAGGTCATAAAAATGACATCACTCTGACACACTATCCCTTCCCAAATCAGGGACCAAAGAATCTATTGACCTATCAAATCAAGAGAGGGGCAGGCTTAGTGATGCTAGCCTCTCCACCCACTTTTTAAAACACATAAAAATAGACTGCTGGGACAGGTAGGGACATTCAATTCCATTTGCTGCGGAGCGTGCTGACCAACGACTTCACATCCAGAGATCCAACACTTAGACTTCCAAGCTAAACAGAGAGTACAGAAATTTGAACCAAGAAGGCCCACTGCAAGCAAAAGTATTCTCAGCAGGCCTTCAGAATCCAGCAAACCTAACCAAACTATTCAACAACCGGGCGAGCTGTTTGAATTCTTTGCCAAGAACTTTTGCCGGAACCGCAGACCAGACCCAAACCGCTGTGAGCAGAACCAGAGATCCGGATCGCTGTGAGCAGAACCGGTGCCTGATTGACCCGCCGAGCAGAGAGAACCACCACTGGACGTGTTGACCAGATCCGTGACGAGGCCCATTCATTTCAAAATTAGGAGTGAGTATCCGCCAGAACTGTGCAGAACACAATCTCTTAGTTAAAATAATCTAATCCAAACTATTTTAACCTAATTAGAACAGCCTCCTAGAAATCGTGTCATCTGTCATTTTTAAAGCTGCACAACTGTCATCTGTCAATTCTGCAGCTGCAAGCTGTCACCTGTCATTTTGAGTTTACTTTAAATCTGAAAAACGACCTTTATTAAATCGTCCGTATCTCTTGAACCGTTTGGGCTAGGAACGAAATTTAACTTTCATTTTAAAGCTGTGATTCTAGGCTTCCCAACAAACCTATAACCTACTCCCTATACTTTTTCCGCAATTGCGATTTACGCACTCGCGAAATTTACCGCGATTTGCGATTTGGCTCAATTTCTCCACTTGTCAAAATAGCAGCTCCATTCTTTCCTTTGTTAAAATCCGTTTGAAACCTGGTAATAACTCAGAGAGCATTGCTAAAGTGAGCCTGAATTAATACCAACAAGCATCTCTCACTCACCCTGAATCTCTAGAGGGAATTAAAATCAGTTAGAACCTTTTCCCATCCATTGCCATCACATTTAAAAGCATTTTGGGCCTGTGTTTTAAAAAGCATACCTGTTGTCTAAGCTTGCTGGGGGGGAACTGAATTCCGTATTGTATTTGATTGTATTCCTGAAGACTTTTTGTGTTACTTCCATCTCCTTGCATTGCATATAGGGAGGGGGGGGTGAATTGCCACCAGGGGAAAAGTGAACATATTATCTCTTGTGAAACCATATCAGTTTATTTTCTGTAATGCATTTATTCCACCTTGCATTTCCTTGAAACCATAAAGCATTTCAGCTACCTCATCCTCTATTCTACTTCCAAGTAACAAAATCAGTTCACCAGTAGAACATTATCCATTGTTGATCACTGTCATATTTTAAGTGTGATATCCAATATTAATTTATTATAAAAGTGTGATAGATATATATTGTTATATTTCTCAAATAAACCTTTTAAATTTGCAAAACAGACCTACTTCTTGGCTCAGTGGGGTCAGGGGGATTCTAAGAGAGGGGTGTCATATAAGGGTTGTCATCCAGAGTACATGAACTGGACCTACAACTATATCAATAAGGGTTTCCCTCAGCATCCCAGACTAGGCATTGACTTAGCTGTAGTGTTGAAGTGAAGCCGCTTAACAAACGCAATCCAGAGTTTTGTTGTTAAAGATATATTGTGCTTACTATTTTACTCGTAGGTCGTCATTACTTCAGTCCTACAGGTGGATACATTATATACTCAGATAATGGTACTGAATGTATCCCAGAACTGGGGCAGTAGAAGGATGTCTGCAGACACAACCGAACATAAAAGAACTGTAAGGGACGTCTGACAGATTGGAAGTGACATTGGCCCTCATTACGACCCTGGCGGAGGACCATGGTGCAATTTGCACCATGGTCCATGGCGCAAAGCTGCCAACTCCGCCATGGGGGTTGGCGGACTTACCGCCCCATTCCGACCTTGGCGGGGCAGTAAGTCCCCAATCCCCATTTACCCTTCCCCATTCCCATTTTTGCCCCATAGGGTATAATGGGAGTGGGGAAGGCGTTAGTTACGCCACCGTAAATTACGGTGGCGTAATTAACAACAAGTCCCGTAGCGCCATGGATTTTTCCGCCTGCAAAAAGCAGGCGTAGAAATCACCATGGCGCTACGGGAACTCGTAGTCAGGCGGAAAGGTACGCCATGCTTTACGCTGGCGTAAACCCCTTTCCGCCAGGGTCCTAATGAGGGCCGTTATAAAGAGAAGATATGCGGATGCACTTACACCGATGTATGATCATTCAAGCAACAAATTAACAAAGTAAACACACATATAATAGAAAACAAGAAGCCCCGAAGAACACACATATAATCGAAAACAAGAAGCCCCGAAGAGAAAAACCAAAGCTGCCAAGCTGACAGGCGCTGGAATAACAGGAATGTGCAGAACAGAGGACAGCCGTTTGACTCAGAATCAAGGATGCAACAGCAAGAGCATAACTGCAAGGCACAAAAGGAGTTGAAGAGGATCAGCCTTGTACATAGGACACATTTCTCTTAGATTAGCAAAGGAGTATACATTTGTGAGTGCCAAGTATTGCACAATCGAAGATGCAGGAAGCACATGTAAGACGTAGCAACCAAGTCTCCAGAGGCCAAGAGGAGTAATAACACCCAATATAATTGAATCAAATTGCACTAAACAAAAGGACAGAATGAACTGAATCGTGGTCCTCATCATACGTGGTGCAGGACCAGAAGACAAGGCCTCTTCATGAACTTCATGAAGCTCCAGACGAAGATAGCCATGTACCTGCACTGCGTTTTAGAGTTCTGGTGAAGAGAACAGCCAGCAAGGTCAACTACGAAGAAGACGCTTGACTTGGGGCCTAACCGATGAGAGGTGGTAGGATCTTGTAGCCCCTATGAGGAGGAAAACTATACGGGAGGGTTTTTGCCCATGATATCTAGTTTATTCTAGAATTAGAAGGTCTCAAAATGAAAAAAATACTGTCAGAACATGTTTGTCAAAAATCTAAGACAGAAGTTAATAAAACTATTTGGAAAGACCATGTCAAAACTTAAGTTAGCCATCTATGAAGCTAAAAAAACAACTTCAATGCTCAGATAAGGAATGCAGGGAACAACTCCCCAAAACATTTTGACATTTTAAGCTCATTACATAAATGTATGACCCAAATCCATCTATTTTTCCCCTCTAGTATGGATTGCAAAAGGACACAACTGGATTTTTCTGACAAGATCACCAGTGCACGTGAAAAAATCAAGAAGGACTTGGTTGTTAGCTCATCAATGAATATGGACAACTTGTTTATTGACTCAAGTAATAGTTCACAGGAAGTAGAAAATATGTCTACAATCAGAATTTACATTCCGCCCTATAATGTTAGTGTTAATGTTAAAGGATATTTGTACCGTGCACTATCACCACTGGAGTGGTCCTCTGGCACTCTGGCAGTTCTGAAAAAGGGGCGGGGGTTGAGTTAGTGGGAAAAAACTGGAAAAGTGCAAGAGAGAAGTGATGTGCTCAAAGACTGACCAACATGGAAAAGGTCTTGAGCAAATGATGCCCCACTTCATGCTTTGGAGACGTAATCCTGTCTAAATTTATTTTGGAGAACATCAAAATATTAGCTCCTTTCATCACACGATTTGCTAACTCATCCTTCGCACACAATAGTGTACCTGATGTCATTAAGGAGGTCATATGGACTTCATTAGTGAAGAAAACGGGCCTAAACCCAAGAGATACAGGTAAACTCAGACCATTCACAAACTCATGTGTTACCTAAAGTAATTGGTAAGATAACCACTGTACAATTTCAAGTATATATTTTTATACAGCTTCCCTATTACATCCTAATTTATCTGACTTTTGCCCTCATTAGGGCACTGAGAGTGCCTTTATGAACTGACAATCCAACATGTTGAACATCCTGGGCAGAGGGAAATGGGGATTAACGGATATTGCTTGACCTCTTGGTGGCTTTTGACCTCCTTGATCACGCCCGCCTTTTCACTACCCATGCCACCATAGGTAATTGCTCTGAAAACTATATTCATTGGGTCCAGTCATTTTTAAGCAACAGGCGGTCCTCCCTGCACAGGGGTGATGCCACATCTGTTTCGGCCCCCATATTAATGTATTCCCTAGGGTGCATGTCTGTTGCCGACATTGTTTAGCATCTACATTAAGCCAATCTGTGACATTGTGTCTAATATATCTGTGCATTTCACAAACTACGCCGATGAAACACAATCGTTTTTGGGTTTGGATAGCACATGCAAGACAGACGCTGATACTCTGAGTCTTATTTACCAAACTACCAGACAATATATTTATTTATTTATTTATTTATTTATTACATTTGTAGGAGTGCTCTCAGCCAATGGGCATCTAGGCGCTAGTTGCATTACTATCGACATAAACAACATATTCAAGTCAATCAGACATAGGTGTATCTGGAGCATTCCTAGTCACTTTATGTAAAGTTAAGTACCATCTACTTCTGTATTTGTTGTCTCCATGCTGATATGGTGTTGGATTTGAGAGGTGGTAAAGCGTGGCAGGCTGTTTGCAGATAGCTAGAGTGAGGCTTGTTTGGTATGCAGCAGGTTCTGAGCTGAAGAAGTCTTGGTCATTCAGCAAGGGAAATATATGGCAAATTAAACCAAAATTATGTTTTACAACGTTATGGTGGTGTACCTTTGGAAATGGCATTTTTCGAAGTGGGTTGATTTGTTTAAAGGTATAACACCAAATTCCCCTAAATGTCAGGCTCTATCAGGCACAGAAAGAGCACAGACTGCCCATTTCCCAGGCCTGCCCAGGCTGTGTGTGCAGGACTAATTCCAGAACACTGATGAAAACACAATGTTGCACAAGAGCATTACATTTTTTTTTCCAGTCCATTTTTACGAAGGCAGACCAAGACCACAGAGGGAATAACGCTGCTTCTATGATTAAAATGCACCAGTAAAGATATTATTATCGACATAACCTTTCCCACATCAGTCATCCCATTTAATGTGCCTTAACAGCTCTAGAACTGAGCTTTTGTTATTTCAGTCCTCTCAATCTAGTACTGAACTTTCTTAAAGCTAATCAAGCTTCATTATCGATAATTGTTGCATTCCTGTTCTCGATAAAGTGAAAACACTGGAGGTTTCCCTGGAAACATCATTAGATGCAGAATCACATGTTAACTACATTTCTAAAAACTCTTACTGCCGTCTAAAGCTCCCTAGGCAGACATAACCATTCATTTCGGAACAACATTATATCACTCTTGTATGTGCCACAGTACTTCCCAGAACTGACTATTGTAATGCTCTTCTGGGTGGCCAAACAAGAACTGCATTCATAAGTTATTCATAATGATGCCATACGCATTGCTAAAAATCTCCCACGTATCTCTCATATACAATGCCCCCTGCTTATCTCAAGGGTAGGTTGATCAGACACAAGCTTAAAAGAGTTTTAAGGTCTGCTGGTGCCTGCCTTATTTTATGGCTGAGAATAAGATGGGCTAATGACACCAGACGATCTTATTTTTAAAAAGTTTTTGTTGAATAGGCCTTTGCCTACTGCTTGTTCTTTTCTGCCTTCTTTGACCTGTCATTGATGTTTTAACTTGAGTTTCTTTGTGCGCCATGATGGCTGGGGGGTTTGGATGTGTTATTACAGGGCCTGCGGTAGTAGCGCTGTAGTTATGGTTGAGTTGCTCAACTCATAGAAAGAGCACATTCTGGGAGCGTTTACCTTTTCCCCCCTCACTAAACTTTGCAAAAAAAGGTATATAGGCCCCTCAGAATAATTTTATGAAGTTTGGTTTGGATTTGCCAGGGCAGACGGGTGGCAAAGATATATGGGGGTCCCAAAATGTGTGGGAAATCCTCATAGACGCAATATTTGCTTGCGCATACAGCCTAAACTGCTGGTTGGATGTCCACCAAATGTGTGCCCCGAGCATTGGCGTGGCCCTGAAAGTGTGCTTTTGAAATGTGGTGCAAATCCGTCCAGTAGTTTAAAAAATAAATGTCAAAAAGTAGGTAAAATAAAATAATCTCTGCCTGGTTCGCACACTCACTTCCTGATTTGTGGTCTGCAGATGGCTCTGGACCAATCAGAGAGGAGTGTGACTTTCCCAGACATCGTACACACCCAATGATTGACCAGTTAAAAATGTGAGGTGCGTCAAAACATTTGAAACAGACGCCAAGTTGGATTCTTGAACAGCTCTCGTAGTCGTTTTCCGCAAACATTGTGCAAAAACATATACAAAAACACAACATTAGACTTGTCAAACAAATGAAACTATCTCTGGGGAGGTGAGGGGTGTTGAGGATGGGATGGGATATGGCCATAAAAAGCCAGACTTTTTTTTTTTTTTTCGATGTGCGTGAACATCTTCGATTTTCAGGACATTCCTGGGATGTTCACGAACATCTCAGATGTTTGGGGACATCCAAGCATATTTCTGAATTACATGGTAAGTGAAAAGTAGTTTTTCGTTGTCTTATAACTATAGTGCCACTCAATGAAACTGCATGACATTTTGCAAAATCATGTTAGACCTTACCCTGAATGGTTTTGCAATGTTTGGTGCTGTTTTATCAAGAGAGGGCAAAATTATGGGGGGGGGTCCCAAAATATTTGAAAGGCTTATAAATGTGGTGCCGTATGACTTATCTGCACAAATGCTGGCAAAACGATTTTACAGCCGAATATGAATGTTTTTTCAAAGTTTGGTGGGATTTTGTCAAGAGGGGGCACAATTGGATGGGATCTCAACATTTGTTTCAGAAATATTATTGTATTATATTGTTTATTGAATATACGTATTGCACAAAGCTTTGTATAACATTAGATATCACAAAATTTTAAAATTCATTCAGTATGTAAACTAGACAAATAAAAACATATCATTATCAAACAGCATAACAAAGTTTTCATCAATTAATACAGGTGTACTTATAATATACATTTAAAAATCTCAACAAAAGGCATATACAATCTAACAATAAAGTAAATTAAATTAATATCATTCCCCTGTAAAAATTCATGCCATAATCGAGGAATATCTAGCACATTTGGCAGCATTATTGTGTGATTTAAAATATTTCAAACAAAGACAATTCAAGCTTTCACATTCAATAATGAGATGGAACAATGTTTCTTCCAGCAGATTGCCACATAATCTACAATATTTATGATTGTATTCAATTTTGTTAAATTTTAAGAGAAGATAGACCCGAAATATATTTGGACTCGGATATGCCGATATGTATTTCGGAGTAGCTTTTCAAGCTCCTCTATACTGGCAATATTCTGTGGCAGTTGCCAGAGATTCAAGATGGAGCATATTTTGGTGGAAGGAAGTCACAGATAATTTCCTTTTAAGCCACTGTTTGATATCTCTGAATGCATATGGGTTGCTTCCTTCATAAAGCCACTGGCCATGAATACGCTTTAAAATACCAATTGTACCCACTGGTGTAATAGCATCCAAAGATAAAAAGGCCTGTACATATGGGACAATTATTGTATCAGCTGGCACAGTTGTCAAACGCTGGAAGAACATTACACATTGTGATAGATAGAAATTCCAAATGCCCTTTAAATCGAAATCAAGGTACAGATATTCGATTCTTATACTTTTGGGAAGTCAAAACAAGCACCTCAATAGTTTGGCTTGAAATCTGATGAGAGCTATTCAAAATTTGTGACCCCAAATCGCTATTGCATAAGATAGCATTGCAGTGATTTTCGATTTGTATATGGATATAACAGCCGATGCACTGTAACCATTGTTCTGACCAATAAATGCACTTAAGATGTTAATAGAGGTCTCACATTTCAATTTTTAACTCAGCCAAATGAAAGTCCCACTTCAGCTTGTCATCAATGAAAACCCCTAAATATTTGTAAGAAGACACTTGTTCCAGAGGGGCGTCTGATATGGACCAATATAGACGCTTCGGCCTCAGCTTCTGTGTAAAGACCATAATTTTACTTTTGAGGTTGTTGATTATGAGGCCATTGTTAGATGCATATTTGGCTAGTGCATTCAACATGAGTTGTAGCCCAGCTAGAGTATAGTCAAGAAGTAGGAGGTCGTCGGCATACGCAAGCCAGTCCAGGGTCACATTCTTTATTTTAATAGGGTTGGCGGCGTGGATGTTAAAAGATACAATCATATCAGCAAGATATAAATTAAAAAGCGTTGCAGCAATCATACATCCTTGTTTTACACCGCGTTTGGAGCACATAGATTTTGATAGTTTTCCCAAAGAATTGAGACGAACACTAAGTGATGTGTGTGCATGAAGTAGCATCAGCATGCGAAGCAAACCACTTGGAATCCTCCCACTCTGTCAGTTTGCGCCACAGCTGATTCCTACATACCGTGTCAAACGCAGCGGAAAAATCAATAAAAGCACAGTAAACATCTAGATTCCGCCGCTCCCAAGAATGTTCAATTACCAAGCTTAAGATGATAAGATTATGTGAGGTACTAGATTTGGGTCGAAAACCAATCTGATTGAGAGGAAGAATCTTCTGAGTGTCAATCCAAGTATTCAATTCATAAAGTAATACTTTAGTAAAGACTTTAGAGGTGGAATCTGACATCGCAAGCATTCTGAAGTTAGAGGGATTTTCCCAAGCACCGTTCTTGTGCACTGTCAGAATATTACTCGTTTTCCAGGAGGGTGGTAACTTTCCTTGTATGCCAATATGACAGAATAGAATGTGCAAAGCAGCACCCCATAGTGGGGGATCACTTTTAATAACCAAGTTAGATATACCATCGGAGCCCACCGCACAAGATTATTTTAGGTTTTCAATTATGGCTATGATGTCTAAGATCGAAGCTTTACATTCCCAAAGTTTATTAGGGATCGATAGGGCTTTAGCAACAGTATCACTGATGCCTATGGTGGAAGCTATATGGTCTGCCCATGACTTTTCATTGATACAATTTATTGTCAAATATCCTTTTTTATTTTTGGCTATGAGATGCCATATCGCGTTGCCATCACCTAATAGGGATAGCCTGGCTATCTTTTGACAGAGTTTTAACTCCAGATCTAATTTATGTGATTTTAGCCAACCTTTGTGGCTTTTTTTTAAGTCACGAATATGTTCTGATATAGATGAGGCCATCATCTCCCACTTTTTTGAATGAACCAACTCTTTGATGTTACTACATAATTTCTTTTTTTCAGTTTGAATGATTTTATCGTTACCTTTTCGAAATGGTCTCAATATATTGACTCTCTCCATAACAGATTGGTAAGCACGTTGCTCAGTGCTGAAACTTTGTATATTAGTCATAGCAGATGAAAAATGGCCAATTAATTGATCATCTGAGCTTGGCCCAGAGGAGTATGATTGAATAAAGACCGGGAGCAATTCCCGGGCCTTTAATTTAGCTTGTTTAATATTATTAGATTTCGTTAGAATACGGTTCTGTCCTTCATTTAGTAGTATCTAGCCATTATTATCATATAGTGGCAATATATGATCCATGTACTGTAAATCACTAAGAAGACATAAGGGCAGGTGATCACTTTCCTCTTGACACACAACTCCCATATCTTTTACAAATGGCATACCAAGGGTATTGGAAAAAATGTAATCAATAGTTACTGCTGTTAAACCTTCTATCCGTGTCAGAGCCATATGTTGATCACTCATAGTGTTACCGTTCAAAGATATCATATTATGGGCTTGTAGAAGTCTGTGCCACTTTTTCCCTTGATTGTTAGAACCTTTTTTTATAGGATTAGATTTTGTAAGGCCATCCACTAATTGCTCAACTGGATCAAGCTCATCTATTCTAGCATTGAAATCTCCAAGAAGAAAGATTGGGAAGTTATTTGAATATTTTTTAGAACGGCATCAATTGCTTTGATGTTTTTTGAAATTAATGACATTTTAGGAGGATCATAGATGTTAATTATAATAAGACTAATTTCCCGGTTCTTAATCTTAGCTATTAATATATTTGGAGACGATTGAGGAAGTTTTTCTATTGTCCATAACCGATATGAGAAGGACCCTCTTTTGTCGACCCAACTGGCCTTTAGTTGCCACTTCGTGCACTGTCAAACGATTATCTATTTGGATCTCAGCTGTTATCCAGGTTTCCTGAAGGGCAACTATATGAAACATATGAATGTTGGTTAAGAGACCATCAACATCGAACATGTGTGTAAAGCCCCGGGTATTCCATGAGTAGAGGAATTCTTGCGACCTTTGTCATTGTCGTGTCCCAGAGAAATGGTCCTTGAAGGATAGAGGTAGCCATTGCCAATATCCTTCCGGAATAGTTTCTGTGAATAGAGTATCCTTTGTTAATAACTGCGCTGGTGCTGACGTATGGGTCGCACTTGCACTTCTTGATTTTGAGTCTTATACTGCGATAACAGGAGTTAGATCATATTTCATGGCCGTTTGAGAAATATAGTTACACGACATATCAGTCGGTCGTTTAACAGTCGGAATCTCGACAAGTTGCGCGATATATCCAAGGTTAAGCAATTTCTCTTTAAAGCCAAGAACATAATGAAGGATTGCATCCTTCTTAAAGCACACATTCGATGAGTAATGGTTGTTTAACTCGATTTAATCGACTAAATAGATGTCATTAGATGTTATGACACAAAGCGGGATTAACTCATGAAATAACTTCAAAATTGCTGTTCTATTTAGAGGTGCACGTGATTGAACAGTCGCAATTTCGGTTAGTTGAAGAGCTGCCATAAGTGGACATCGTATGTCAGTACCTAGCTCTAATTTGGAGATAGCAGGCAAGACAATTTTCTTTTCTTTTGATTTTTTAAGCCATTCTTTTGGTAATGTCATTTGTCGTTCTTCTGAGGGAACGACTGCTACAGACAGAGATGATTTTTTAATACGTGGTTTCTTGACTTTTCACTTTTTAGAGACAACAGTGGTACCCTTTTTACATTTAATTGATAATATCTTATCCTGAGAAGAATTGTCAATGGTTACGATGGGGTCAAAGTGAGAGGGCCTGCTAGAGGGGATTGACAAAAGTGGTTTGAAGGAAGAGTTCCCACGAACAGCATTTATTTTGCGTACTCTATTTAAGGTCTTATTCTGGTACATAAATGCCTGAAAAATTCGATTTTTGTTCCTCTGTTTACCCTGTTGCAATATTACACATGGAGCAGGCTCACTTATAACTGGGAAAGGCGTATGCAATTTGGGCGAAGGCTGTGACATACAGTAAGAACCACGTTTTCTTCTAAAACTCAAATGGATAAGCAAAGATTGGATGTCAATTTTAGATTCCAGTAATGTACATTTAGTAAGTAAGCTACTTAGTATGTTTTCTAATGCTTCCAATTTTTCATAGGAAGACATACTTTCATCAAGCTCGCTATCGGCCAACATTGGCCCACAGTCAGTAATCACACTTTTTCTTATAAGGTCTTCTACCTGATTAGAAGACTTGCCAGTAGATTGACGCTTGAACAATGGTTGAATATTCAGAACTGGATCAGCTGGAAGTTTGAGATTAATCTTGGGCAGGATGGGAATAGTAGAGACTTACTCCTTTGTAGCAGCCAAGTTTATGGGTTTAGATGGTGGTGTAAAGTATAAAGGAGTTGCTATGGGCTAATCAATGGACATTTCAAGATCTTGACCTAAATATTCTATTTCCATTTCTTCAAGTTTAGAATTAGATAGGTCAATAGTACATGTTGATAAAGGAGCAACAACACACTTTATATCATGCTGGTCAAAATTATTGGCTTAGCAGCTTCAATAGGCATTTCCGAGATTGTGCTCAAATCATTATGAACGTTGGAGGGAATTATTTCATTCAGTTTAGGGACACATTTGGGGGGTTGAGAACCACCCATAATGTCATTCAAGAGCTTAGAGCTGACGCAGCCCAACTCGCTAGAAAGTTAAGATACCAATGCATCAGTTGAATCACAACGTAACACACTAGACACGGGTGTAATCAAGAGAGGCATTTTTTCATGATTCTCGGACAGGACTTTTTTGACAAAGTAGTCCGTTATATGATTTTACTGGACAGAAACACGCAAGATGACCTTTGGAATACAGATTCGTCTATTTCTTAAGGTCTTGTGCATTTCTAATTCGCGTGTATGATCAGCCATCCCGCACAAGCAGAGTACCCGGATGGCTATGGCGTGTCAGCGAAAGCCAAATAGCTAATTTGTCTTTAAACGAGGGCAGCTATGGTGTATTCGACCAGCTAGGTCCCAGTATGTTATTATCAGATTACAGAATACTTTTTACTGAAATGTCAATATAATATTACAGCAAATGCAATTGTTCAGGAAGCTGCTAAAACGGGAAAGCTAGCACCACTGCACACCGACGTTATAAGTCAGCCGTCATAACTAATGCACTTTTACAGATGTTTTACACTTATTTTATACAAATGACATCAAGCACGTACTCACAGTTACTCGTACTTTAAGCGGAGGGAGACTGCTGATCTGTGGCCGTCAACTATTGGTAATTTATGTCAAACAATCACGCCAAAATTGAATGTATAAAAATTGCAACCAGGTCGTCGCAAACTCATCGCTCTCATTGAAGACTAAGTTGCAAGTGCCGACGGAACGCACCAACACAGCCAGGGTCAAAAGGCACTCCGCTTTAATAAATGCGGCTGCTGTAGGCTAACAGTTGGCACCAGTTAGAAACTGTTAGGGATTATTGGGAACAAGCAACAGGAATAAAAAAGAAAAAAGGAGAGAAGAGCTGTCAACGCTGTTCCGCTGCGAGCAGCGAAACAGCGAACAGCTGCTTCGGAGCTACTTCAGGAGGGCACGTGCTGGAGCGCGCAGAGTCTCCTTCAAATAGCCTCAAAAAGGGGCAGAGCCCAATTTCCTAAATAAAAATTTAAATAAAATACAATTTAGACACTAGAATTCTCAAAGAACACACGTAAAGTCCATATAACCTTGAAGGTTTTGATGTGAAGCACATTCCAATGCAGTGGAAAAAGGATTGCCCAGAGTCCTCCAGCGAACAGCTACTTCGGAGCTACTTCTGGAAATATTATAGACCGAACTTTATTGTTTGTGCAAAGTCTGAAACATTCTATAAAACATAGAAAAGTACCTCTGTGTGCACAATTGGTGGTGCAGACCCTTGATTTCTAACTGAAATAATTAAGAGACACAAGTTGTAAAAACACAGCTTTTCTTTTTTCTTTACTTTTTTGTGTTTTAGTTTATTACAAACCTGTTACACATGAGTCAACTGACATCTCACAATTCAATCACTTTTAAAGCTCATCAATACATTGAATTCTTATTCTTCCATTGTTGTTTTGGTCACCTGAAAAGCATACAACGCGTCCTAATCACTTGTTGTGTTCATATAGTTTTTGTCTAAGATCTTGTCTAAGAAGTTCACTCCTGCACATACTTGTGTTGGCTTTTCTCCTAGTAAAAACATGCACCGCCATTCATCTATTGACAGTGTCCTGGCATTTATGACATGTTCTGACAGGTGCATTGTTCTTTCAGCGGTCAATGCAGGGCACACTGTCACAAGATGTTTGTTTTTTTACTTAATTTTATTGAACATTTTTTCAATCAATTAATCACTGGTAACAACATCAGATTTAACCCTACCCACCCCCTGCTTGTAAACAACCGAGCCCAACCGGGCAGTGAGGGATTTTATAAACACCAATTCGGGATCATAAGCCGTAAGCAGGCCGACTTGTAGGGTTCACCCAGCATTGAATAAGAAGAGTGGTGGTGGGCATTTTACAAGCAGATAGCAGGGTGGGGTTCCGCAGGGCGAGAATCATCAAAGTCTCATTGTACCACAGTCCTCGTGCAGGAGCACCACTGTCCAGTCCAACAAGAAGGCCTTCATTGTGTCATGGGTCAGAGCTGTTAGCCTCTCATAGGTAAAGATAGCACAGCGATTCGCAAGCCACTCTGATCTGGAGGGTACCAGGCTATTTTTCCAGTTCTGAGTCAGGGCCAGTCTCCCAGCTCTTAACATGGCCTGGACAACTTTAAGGAAGCTGTTTGTGTCTGATTCTGGGGATAGGATAACAAACAGGAGTTCAATGGGGTGTAAGGTAATAGACATACCCATAATATCCTTGGACCAGTTTAGGAGCTCTGACCAAAAGATCTGGATCGACTGGCATTCCCACCACAAGTGGTATCAAGTTCCCCGTTGGCCACACTCCCTAAAACAGAAACAATTTAGATGCGAGATGCCATGCATGGAGGACTTTGAAGTTGTGTTCCATGGCCAAAGTATAAAGGGATCCGAGAAAAGAGGCCCAAAGAGTTTAGCCCAGATCCTTTCCTCCAACACCATCTCTGCCCTTTCCTCCCAGAACTGTTTGAATCCATGTCTGCTCCCAAGTTGTGCTGTGATCAGAACTTTATAGATTCTTGATAAAGAACCCCTCCTTGAGGAAGTCTAAGATCTTGTCTAAGAAGTTCACTCCTGCACATACTTGTGTTGGCTTTTCTCCTAGTAAAAACATGCACCGCCATTCATCTATTGACAGTGTCCTGGCATTTATGACATGTTCTGACAGGTGCATTGTTCTTTCAGCGGTCAATGCAGGGCACACTGTCACAAGATGTTTGTTTTTTTACTTAATTTTATTGAACATTTTTTCAATCAATTAATCACTGGTAACAACATCAGATTTAACCCTACCCACCCCCTGCTTGTAAACAACCGAGCCCAACCGGGCAGTGAGGGATTTTATAAACACCAATTCGGGATCATAAGCCGTAAGCAGGCCGACTTGTAGGGTTCACCCAGCATTGAATAAGAAGAGTGGTGGTGGGCATTTTACAAGCAGATAGCAGGGTGGGGTTCCGCAGGGCGAGAATCATCAAAGTCTCATTGTACCACAGTCCTCGTGCAGGAGCACCACTGTCCAGTCCAACAAGAAGGCCTTCATTGTGTCATGGGTCAGAGCTGTTAGCCTCTCATAGGTAAAGATAGCACAGCGATTCGCAAGCCACTCTGATCTGGAGGGTACCAGGCTATTTTTCCAGTTCTGAGTCAGGGCCAGTCTCCCAGCTCTTAACATGGCCTGGACAACTTTAAGGAAGCTGTTTGTGTCTGATTCTGGGGATAGGATAACAAACAGGAGTTCAATGGGGTGTAAGGTAATAGACATACCCATAATATCCTTGGACCAGTTTAGGAGCTCTGACCAAAAGATCTGGATCGACTGGCATTCCCACCACAAGTGGTATCAAGTTCCCCGTTGGCCACACTCCCTAAAACAGAAACAATTTAGATGCGAGATGCCATGCATGGAGGACTTTGAAGTTGTGTTCCATGGCCAAAGTATAAAGGGATCCGAGAAAAGAGGCCCAAAGAGTTTAGCCCAGATCCTTTCCTCCAACACCATCTCTGCCCTTTCCTCCCAGAACTGTTTGAATCCATGTCTGCTCCCAAGTTGTGCTGTGATCAGAACTTTATAGATTCTTGATAAAGAACCCCTCCTTGAGGAAGTCTAAGATCTTGTCTAAGAAGTTCACTCCTGCACATACTTGTGTTGGCTTTTCTCCTAGTAAAAACATGCACCGCCATTCATCTATTGACAGTGTCCTGGCATTTATGACATGTTCTGACAGGTGCATTGTTCTTTCAGCGGTCAATGCAGGGCACACTGTCACAAGATGTTTGTTTTTTTACTTAATTTTATTGAACATTTTTTCAATCAATTAATCACTGGTAACAACATCAGATTTAACCCTACCCACCCCCTGCTTGTAAACAACCGAGCCCAACCGGGCAGTGAGGGATTTTATAAACACCAATTCGGGATCATAAGCCGTAAGCAGGCCGACTTGTAGGGTTCACCCAGCATTGAATAAGAAGAGTGGTGGTGGGCATTTTACAAGCAGATAGCAGGGTGGGGTTCCGCAGGGCGAGAATCATCAAAGTCTCATTGTACCACAGTCCTCGTGCAGGAGCACCACTGTCCAGTCCAACAAGAAGGCCTTCATTGTGTCATGGGTCAGAGCTGTTAGCCTCTCATAGGTAAAGATAGCACAGCGATTCGCAAGCCACTCTGATCTGGAGGGTACCAGGCTATTTTTCCAGTTCTGAGTCAGGGCCAGTCTCCCAGCTCTTAACATGGCCTGGACAACTTTAAGGAAGCTGTTTGTGTCTGATTCTGGGGATAGGATAACAAACAGGAGTTCAATGGGGTGTAAGGTAATAGACATACCCATAATATCCTTGGACCAGTTTAGGAGCTCTGACCAAAAGATCTGGATCGACTGGCATTCCCACCACAAGTGGTATCAAGTTCCCCGTTGGCCACACTCCCTAAAACAGAAACAATTTAGATGCGAGATGCCATGCATGGAGGACTTTGAAGTTGTGTTCCATGGCCAAAGTATAAAGGGATCCGAGAAAAGAGGCCCAAAGAGTTTAGCCCAGATCCTTTCCTCCAACACCATCTCCGCCCTTTCCTCCCAGAACTGTTTGAATCCATGTCTGCTCCCAAGTTGTGCTGTGATCAGAACTTTATAGATTCTTGATAAAGAACCCCTCCTTGAGGAAGTCTCCACAATAACTTTCTCAAGAGGCATGAGGGGTCGGGCTAGATATTCGCCCCACTGGGGTTTGGTCAGGATCCTTTTACTCAGAGATATTCAAAGATCGACATCAGGTTTTCACCCATGACTTCCGCTACTTTGTCGTACTCGATAAAATCGCCTTGATGGAATTGCTGGGCGGCCCACTCCAGTCCCATGTCTGACCATCTTTGCGTATTCCGTAGGCCTTTCTTACCCAAATCGAGGGGGGGGCTGAAGGAGGACAGAGGGGATGGCCAGGAGGAAAGGGTTGTATTTACTTTATCGCTCTTCCATAGATCCCATAGGACTGACAATGTCGGGTGGTTTGCAACGGGGAGGAGCCATAGGAAGTCCCTCCCTTTCCTAGGGTGTGTGTGGGTATCTTGCATGTAGGTCCAGTAGGTTCGCATTTCATCACTCATGTGTTCCAGCATTACCCTAAGTTGGGCTGATTTGTAGTACTGTCGGAAATCAATGAGACAAAAACCTCCCAGAGATCTCGGAAGGGTCAAGGTGGCATGTTTGACCTTTGGCTTCTTACCATTCCAAATAAATTGTTGGACCATGGACCGAAGAGATTTGAAGAAAGCATCCAGAGGAATAATCGGGAGAGAAGTGAAGAGGTAGAGAAGTCGGGGAAGGATGTTCATTTTTATAGATACCATGCGCCCGAACCATTAGAGGGTCAAGGGAGTCCATCGTTGGAGGTCTGATTTTACCTTGACGAGGAGGGGGGCGGGGTTCAGCTCAAAAAGATTTCCCAGATCCCTCGGGAGGAGGATTCCCAGGTATGGAATGGCTTTGCATTCGATTCTGATACCCCTAACTATTTCCTTTCCCTCAATGTCATTGTCCCCCTTGCCCATAGGCATAAGAAACAATTTTGATGGGCTTATTTTCAGCCCCGAGAAGACCCCAAAGGAGTGTATCAGATCAAGGAGCCTCTGGAGAGAGACCTTCAAATTGGTTAGATAGGAAAGGATGTCATCTGCAAAGAGTGAGAGTTTGAAATCAAGATCCCCACAATGGACCCCGTTATCTTGTGGTGTTGTCTTATAGTTATGGCTAGAGGCTCTATTGTAAGATCTTATATGAGGGGAGAGATAGGACAGCCCTGGCGGGTCCCGCTGGAGAGGGTAAACAGAGAAGAAACCGTTCTGTTAACCGCCACCCTAGCAGAACACCCACTGTACAGAGAAGCAATCCACCCACAGAATTTTTCGCCCAGGCCCATCTTTTCCAGGACCTTACCCATATATGGCAATTCAACCCGGTCAAGGGCCTTTTAAGAGTCCAGACAAAGAAGATAGGCTTCCATGTTGTTACTGGAGCCTTGTGCATCAGGTCTAACGTCTTCCTTATCTTATCAGAGCCCTGCCTAACCGGTATGAACCCAACTTGGTCTCTGTGGACCAGAGAAGGGAGATGCTGTGCCAGTCTATTGACAGGTAATTTAGCTAGGACTTTCATGTCTGTGTTAAGTAAAGAAATGGGGCGGTATGATTAGCAGCTCGTTGGGTCTTTCCCCTTTTTGGGATAACCACAATGCGGGCGATAACATGGACTGGGGGAGGGTTTCCGAGTCTAGGGCTGTATTGAACGGAGCCAGCCTGGATTGCAAGGACTTATAAAAGAGAATCATGAAGTCATCACCGCCGGGGGTGGTGCCCTCTTTCATGGCACCGATAGTGTCCACAACCTCTTGCGGTGTGATGGGTAGCTCCAGGGAGGCCGCTTTCTCGGGAGGAAGGTGGAGGATTGGAAGAGAGCCCAGGAAGTTATCAGACTTAGACCCGTCTTCTGAGTATTCCAATGAATAGAGGCTTTCGTGATATGAGGGGAATTGCTCTGCTATCCATGGGTCATCTAGACATTTAGATCCCCCGGGGAGTTGCACTGAATCAACCCTTCTGGAGTTCCTAAATTCCCGCAACCTCCAGGCCAGGATCATATCCGCCTCCTCCCCATTTTCCATATGCCTTGGTTTCAGAAAGGACAATTTTCTCTCGGTTTTTGCGATCAAGAGGGAGGCAGGTTTTGCCTTGAGCTGTTGAAGTTCTGCTCATTTACCCGGAAACATTTGGGATCAGACTTTGCCCCCTGGTTGGATAGCCTCTATTTTATCCCTAAGGAGTCTCTCCTTTCTTGCTCTTTCCTGCTTTCTTACATCCTGCTTGCTCCCATCCTGATTAGTACCCCCCAGATTGTGGCTTTAAAGGCTTCCCAGACTCCTGCCTCCCCCACTTGACCATTGTCATTGATCTAGAAGTACTCTTTTATGGCTGCGAGTAGGGACTGGAACAATTATTTGTCTTTTAACAAGAGGACGTTGCACGTTCACCTCAGGCCCTCTCGAGGTCCAGGGGACATCCCCACTTGGTCCCGGACTAGGTTGTGGTCCGACCACGGGATTAACTCAACGCCAAATTCAGCTATTCTCTGGTGCAGGGAGTTGTCAACTAGGACATAGTCGATTCTAGAAAATGAGGAGTGTGGATTACAAAATGTAAAGAAGGGGTTTCACCCCTGGTGTGTCAAATGGGAGTCCAAAAGCCCCAGATCATAGTTAGTACTTTGAAAAGAAAGAGCCATCTTCCTCTGCGTTTGCGTGACTGCATAGGGGTGCTCAGACTTTCTGTCGCATTCAGGATGGAGGACCATGTTAAAATCGCTGCCCACCAGGAGGACTCCCTTGGTGAATGCCATTATTTTAGTCTTCACCCACCCCCAGAATTGTCCTGAGCCTCGTTGGGGGCATAGATCGATACCAGTGTCATTTTGTTACCCCTGATTTCCTCTTTCACCATTACGAAGCAACCTTAAGGTTCTGAACGTTGGGCCTTAGGAACAAAGAGTGCTTTAGGGGAAACAACAGGTATGAAGCGTGGAAGACTTCCTGTATGGGCTTGGACCTGAGTGACATTTCCCTACCCCTTGCCCAGTGGGTCTCCTGAAGAAATAGAAGTGGAGTTTCAGCCTCTGAAATTCCTTAACCACAACTGATCTCTTATGCAGAGAATTCAGTCCCTGAGTATTTAGCGAACCCAAAGTCAGCGAATGAATTACCTCAGCCATCAAAGGGGGAACTTGTTCTCAAGGGCCCTCTAGGGGCACACATATAACCCACATCCCCTATTTGGCTTGGAATTTTCAGATCCTCTTCTGAAAGAGCAGTCCCCAACAAATTAAAACCCCCATTCGGCTGATTCAACCAATAGTATCCCCGAAACAGCAAGAACTGACCCCCAAACTTACCCCTTTCCCTCTCCCCAAGCGCTTGGACTGAGTGCTACATAGGGGATGCCGAACAACCAGGCCACCAACATCCACCTCCACTAGGTCAATGAGCAACAATAAACAACAGCTCTTTCTGAGCCCCTTTCCCCCCAAAACTTTAACCACTGCATCATACGTCAGCGCTTCTTCCCTCCCCCCGATAGTCACCGGCCAACCTTGGCGACCTTGCAGAAAGGTTAATCCAGGGACTCCGGACCCTTGTCCACCTCGGATTTCCCAGGCCACTTGTGAAGCGTGAAATTCCTCCATTCGATATTCAATTGTGGAGTGAAGCTGGATTGCCGTTATTCGGTAGCCGGTCTTGGGGAGGCAGGGGCCACTCTCCTGAATTTACTATTGCCACGGACTCAGCGCCTTTCAGAGAGTCTGTTGGACTGTCAGGGTTTTGCCGAGTCTCCTTCTCTGTCTCGTTGGTCACTCCCAGGGGTGGGCTCGACCACCAGTTCCTTGGTAACTCTTTGGATGTCATCTTCTGTAACCAGGGAGTATTTGTAGCTGTCATACTCAAAGGAGAGAGAGAATGGGAGGCCCCACCTGTATCTCACCCCCTTCGGCTGGAGCCATTTTGTAAGGAAGCTGGTATGTCGGTGTCGGCAGCTGCGTCCCTCGGGTCTCCCTATGCCACTGCATGTTTAACGGGAAGGGGCTTCACCTCCGGGCACCAGTGGTGATAGATGGTAGGGTGGGGGGCCGACCAGCACCCTCCCCCCTCAGCAAACCAGACTCTCGAAAAGATGGTTGGAAGTTTGTGGGTCCGGGCCGTTGTCCCCCCAAGCCTCTCACCCCCGCTGCAGGGTAGTAACACTGGCTGGTCTCCGGTTCGGCGGTCGGCAAGGCTGGGTGTCCCCCTGGGTCAGGTCTCGGGATGCCCCGCGCAGGCTCCACAGTCCTACTTGTGCCTGCAGCTCCTCCTGGAGATGGAGTGCTGGAAGGGTGATGCAGGATGTCGGGCCCCACAATGAATATGCAGATCTCCGGTACTAGCTCACCCAGGATGGTCAGGTTCTAAGTTCTTTGATGCACTTTATTATCAGGGTGCTCTCGGGGGGTGGGTCGGGAACTCACACCAGGGGGTCCGGGAGGGCTCAATTCCTCAATACAGCCCTCGTGGAGGAGGTTAACTGGGAAGCGTCAGCACATTTCAGCGCACCCTGGTGGCTCCCTATCTCAGCGCCCCCTGGTGGTTCCCCTCAGTGCCCCCTGGTGGCTCCCATAAAATGCTCAATAGTTTCTACACAATCTGGATGTTTACAGAAGTGACAGATGGTGTCATGACAATTCTGTTGTTTCAGAGCATATAGTCTTTCCTTTGTTGCGTATAAATGTAATCTCAAACATAAGAACTGACTTCGACACAGCTTTAATGCTGCAATGCAATAACGACTTGGAGCTCTGCCAGGCTCATGAGACAGGAAAGCTGAACTCTAAACCCACCAACATTGGGCAGAAGTATTTGAAGGTGAATACCACAAAATTACAATACATTCCAGACCACTGGTGTATTCAAATATCAACCCCCCGACTATTTTCCTACCTATACAAATCTAATAAAACAGAAGTTGGACTACCCTGATTGGCTAATACAGTAAAGTGTTCTGTCATGTGCATCCCACCTCACTGGCATACCATGCAGTCAATATGAAAAACAAAATCTACCCTGCATAGTAACAAACTAGATACAGTATTCTTCCCTACTGTGAAACCAGACATTTTGCTACAATATGCTATTCCCAAACCATGCTGCTCCATCACGTTGGAGACCGTCCTTGTAACTATCATATGCCCATCTAACTATGGCAAAGATACAAACAGGTCGTTTTTTTTCTCATATATGAGAAAGGTTTCTCTGGGAAAATACAACAGAGGCCTAACTCTTGGGACAATGGCTTCATATTTGGTGCTATCAACTCACCCTCATACGTACTTGGCTGTCCTGGAGACCCTCTAGAGTGCAGTAGAATCGATGCCCAATTCAATAAATGGCAAACCCAGTCAATTCCATAGTATTCAATAATATTCACAAAGCCTATATTTTCTCTTTCGTTCAAAAAGGTGCACCTGCACTATTTACAGTGGGCATAGCGAGTTGTATTGTACCTGCATGTTTGGCCACGCTGCCCATGCCTTCAAACATTTTTGAAAATGGGCACATATTCCTTTAAATCTGCTGCTGCTCTCACCATGGTAACAATACTGCTGTTCTTAATGGACACAACAATTCCACCAATTTGCAAAGAATGCTCTACGGGGGAATATGCGCTTCCACATTGCAGACCCTATGTTTGCCCTTGCTTCTGACACCACAGAACTAGCCTTTTGCATCTCTTTTAAAATATGAATTCCAGTGTCTTTTCTTTCAAATGTACAGATGCAGAGAGCAGACATTTTTCCGTATAAGCCTGCACCTGCAAACACCTGCACCTGTTGCTGATGGAGGAACAGTTTGGAGTTAAGGCCATTAAAGAGGAGATTTCTCGGTCTTTAGATTGCAACAATGTCCAATCTCTATTTATGATTTTTTAGCGAGTCTTCATATTGGTTTTTAAGTAGACAGTATGACTTTCACTGACACTCACTTTACTGCACGTTTTGTACAACTGTAGAACTTAAACAATTGAAAGAAATGTGCTGCTTGCCAGGTTTCTTGGGGCATACTTATTAGTTAGGGTTTTGAAACCATGGTTTTCGATCACACTGAATGGCAGCAGGTCTAAGGCTATAGATTCTCCAATTAAAGGGGTGATTTCCAGCATTACATTGAGGTTTTTGTCTGTTCTCTTTTCTAACGTCCCACTTATAATTAACTGGAGAAGTGATGTTCCACTTCATTCTGAAAGTAAAACCTTTCTAAAAGTACCGTCATCATTGTTCTCATTCTCATCCACAATTGTCTGGCCGCACATATGTGTACTGACTGATTTGTACTGAATTTTTGGCAGTTATAAAGAACAATGACATGGTATTGCCCATTATAGTGCTTACGCAAATGTACACAGCATGCCACTCCTGCTTTCCATGGCTCATATTTTGGTTACATATACATGACATGGCATTTATAACGTGCCTGTATACACATGTTTCTAGGAGCCACAAAACAAGGGAGGGAAGACAGAAGGAGGATAAGACAAAACAATCCTACTAGGCCTTATATCATTCGGATCATGCAAGTGCGACAACGAGAAGTGAAGGGGAGGGAGAGAGGGAAGTGCATAGGAGATGGTCTTGGAAGTGCGATCAGGGCCACATGGCTCTGAGTAGGTGCTGCCAGGACAGCACAGCTAGGGGTAAGGGCAAGGAGGCAGAGGGGCTATAGAGATTACATTTACAGCCCCCAAGTGAGTGGTAGGACAGGAGGCTGTCAAAGGGGGACTGGTCATGATAGAGCCTGGTACCCAGTGAGGCCCTGAGGGGTACCAAGCAACCAGTCATCGCAGCGGACAGGTAATTTAGCAAGGAAGCAAGAGAGAGAAAGCAGAGCAGAAATGGAATGCTATGAGCTGCTTCCGGGACTAGAGGTGGTCTGGCTGAAGTCAGAGAGGGGCAGGAAAGCCACTCCAGAGGGAGGCACCTGCAGAGGAGCAAGATCTGCCCCCCCACTCTGCCTGAAGAAGCGACTGACACTCAGAGAGTTGGAGGTAGCTGAGCGAAGGGCTGTAGAAGGATGGTATTTCGGAAGAGAGAGTTGGATGTAGTGCAGGCCCCGGCCCCAGAATGCCATGTGGATGATGCAGAGGGTCTTGAACTTGATCCTTGCAGTCACCAGGTGCCAGTGGAGAGGTACAGTCCCTGGGCTTGAGACCAAGGATAATTCTTGCAGTCCTGTTCTGGAATAGCTGCTGGGGGCTAAGAGTAGAGGTAGCCATATTGATAAAGAGGCTGTTGCAGTGGTCCACACTGGAGAGAACCAGGGCTCTGGAGACAGTAATCTTCTGGGGGAAAGTGAGAAATGGTAGAATACCTCTGAGGAGGTGCAGCTGGAAGTGGTCCTTTTTGGCAAGGTCTGTGATATGAGGAGAGAAGGAGAGAGTAGAGTCTAAGATGACAACAAAGTGTTTTGCCTCATAGGAAGGTGAGGGTAGAGGGTCCAATGAGGGCGGCCAGAGTGAGAGAGGGAAAGTGGGAGCAGGGAACCCAATGAGAAGGATCTCCAACTTACTTGCATTAAGGCAGAGATCGTTGGAGGTGCATCAATCCTGAATAGCAGATAGACAGTCAGGAATGAGCGAGGGAGCAGAGGAGGCTGAGGGACGCCTGAAAAAGTGTGGCATCCGCATAACATTGAAAGTTAGAAGAGAAAGTGGATATCAAGTGGGCCAAATGGCCAGATAGATATTGAAGAGCCTGGGTGAGAGGATAGAGCCTTGGGGGACCCCACATGTGTAGAGAGATGTGGTGGAGAGAAAGGACGCAAGTTGGACCTGGGGGCTGGTCCAGAAGGAAGGAGGTCAGCCATGCCATGGCCTGATCCATCACGCCCAGGTTCACACAGAGTCAGTTGATCAGGGTAGCGTGATAGACCACTGTCATGATCTCTGCTTCCAAAAGGTCAGGGTTTTCCCAACTCCCTTGGAAGCAGATCCATAACCCAGGTTCCGAGTGCCAACCAGTCCCAATTGGGACCTTTTGGACCCAGTCCTGGTGCCAGTGGCACCAGGCTCATAAATATGCCCAGTCCCAGCGCTGGAAGCGCCGGGCTCATAATGCTTGGGTGGACTTACCTGCAGCAGACCATGCTGCTTACTTGCCTGCCAGTTGAGCCTCTGATCCTCTTCTGTTTGGAACTACTTTTCCTGTTGGGTGGGGCAGGAGCCGCTCCCTAGATTCAGAACACTGGAACTCTTCTGGAAAGCAGGAACTCTTTTCTTACCTAGGCGTGGCTGTGGAAGGAGACACCTAAGCACTACAGGAGGCTATTTAAACCACACCCGATGGATGAATCTTGCTTTGCGTTATTCTGCATCCTCTGCAGCAGAACGCTCATCGTGTCTTCTGCATCTGATCCTGGGCCTAAGGAAAAAGGCTTACCATCCTGAATCCAGTCTTCAGCAACACCTATAAAGACAAGAAAGAATAGGTTAGCATTACGGTCTTCAGTGACAGCTCTTCACTTACCTGGTCCATCGGCTGTCACCAACGCCTCGCGCTGCATTCCGGCATCTGAAAGACAAAGGCTTACCTACTCTTTGTGCGCTCCGGAGGTCTTCACACTGCATTCCGGCATCTGAAAGACAAAAGCTTACCAACTCTTCGCACGCTCCGGAGGCCTTCGGCGCTGCATCCCGCATCTGAAAGACAAAACAAGGTGCGTTTAAAGACATTGGGGAACTTTAATACTCACGTGCCATTACTCCTTTCCACATCTAACCTAGTGGGTATTCCGGCACCCTGCAGCCGCTCCGAACTTGTACCTGCAAAATAAAAAGACAGTTAGAGCGCATCGTGAAGCAGGCAACAAGCGCTTACTTACGTGCTTCCAGGTGCTTCTATTCATCACACGGGCTCCATCTTCAACTCACTTCAGCCCGTCATCCGCCATCGCCGGAACCCTGCAAAACAAGAAACATCATTACTAAAGACTTTAAAGACATTAGAATTACTCGAAACTTACCGTTCGTGCAGTAAACGACGGACAGCAGTCCTCTGAAGTCAAGAGGCCTGCTCCCCTTATCCAGTGAAGAAACTGGTTACAGCACCCTGCCCCGAGGCAGATGGAGAGCACGGCGTTCACTTACCTAAGGTGAGAGCGTTAACCTTTGGGGTTCTACAGGAGAAGAGAAAGGGAAGAAGAGAGAGACATTCAATAACCCAGTTCCTTAATCCCATATTTTCTATCTGCAGACATCTTACCCTTAGAGTCACACATACAGTGCACAGAGGTCCAGCCCAAAGAGCCAGCCGTGTGTTACACATCACCTTTGAAGATACGGTATACGCCCAGTCAAGACCGGCGCCTCTACGGGAATCAGGTGAGCGTTACAACCATGTCGAAAAAGGAAAGATCAAGGAGGATGAAGACAGAGGGAGAGCTGGAGTTCAGATTGGAGAGCAAATCTTCATGGGTGATCAGGAGAGCAGGTTCCATGCTTTTGGTTGATCTGAAGCCAGACTGATAGTCATGGATGCAGCCAACATATTCAGTGTGGAGAGTAAGCTATGAGATGGCCAGCTATTCCAGGAGTTTTCCAAGCAAGGGATTGTTATTAATCAGGTAATAGTTTGCCATACAGGTTGGTTTGGCAGAAGGCTTTTTTTGGAGGGGGTGCATAAGGGAGTGCTTGAGGAAAGAGAGGAACGATCCTGTGGCGAAAGAGTGATTGCCAAAATCGACCACAGCTGGAGTGAGGGTGGCCATGTGGTCCTTGATGGTTCTGGAAGAGCAGAGGAGCACCTGTTTGGATGATTGGATGACACTTTCATAGATCAGACTTGTCTAGAAACATTGTCATGTGTTGTCAGAGAAAAGGAGGAACAACAAAGAGGAGAGGGAGAGATGGCCTAATGGGGCCTGAGAGAGGTAGAGGGCAAGGAAGGGGAAAGCGATGAGAGGATGTCCTGAGTTTTAGTGGTGAAATGAGAAGACAGAGCCATACAGAGGGACTGGAAGGGAACAGTAGAGGTGGAGACTGCAGTAGGATTGGGCAGGTCCTGGCAGATTTTAAGGAGTTTTGCAATGTTGTAAGAGGCCGCAGAGATGAAGGTTTGCATATGGACTCTTCTTGGAGAAGACAAAGGGTATGTATTGCCTTTGGAGCAGGCGGCAGGCCAGTTTTTCACAGGATGCACCTGAAGCCCTCCACTTCCTCTCAGCCACCCTGCACTTGCCTTTTCAGGGCAGCAACGTCAGAGTCATACCAAGAGTTGCATTTGGAGGTAGGCTTCATACAGATTTACATGACAAGGCAAAGATGTCCAGGGTGTGGGAGATAGAAAGATGCAGGTTAAGGAGGGCTGTGTCAGAATGTGAGTCAACCGCAGGAATAGGAGTAGCAGAGAAAGTAGAGGCAGAGGCATCCACTGGCACTCTTCTCATGGGCCGAATGATCAAGAGGGAGGTTGGTAGTGCTGGGGTAGGGTTTGCTTGAGGGAGAAAAAGTTTCAGGTGAGAGGAGAGCAGACAGTGGTCATCCAAGAGAGAGGAGTGGTGAGAGGGTTAGAGAGGGGGATGTCTCAGGAGATGAGAATATCCAAGGTGTGTCTGGCAGAGTGTGTCAGATCAGAGGGTAGAATGGAAAGGGAGAGAGAGTCGCAAAAGTTGCAGAAGATCTAGAGGAGGGATTAGAAGCATCCAGGTGGATGTTGAGGTCTCCGAGGAGGAGAAGTTGAGAGGTTAAGGCAATGAGAGAAGAGAGGTCAGCCCATTCTGAGAGGAAGAGGGCGACATGGCCAGATGGCCTGTAGATGGTGGCCACATTGTTAGTACCCTCCGCTCATTTCACCAACCACAGCATGACGTTTTCAGAGTGTTGCCAACAAGGGCATCCTGCTGCAAACCCGAACGTGGAAACACCTGACCTTCTTGAGAAGGAGGGGACCTCAGCTGTCCGGAAGAAAGACTGCTTGCGGAACACAAAGCATTGCGTTGGAACTTCCTTGTTGTCGATACACTTCTCCTTGCTGTTCCCCCCTTCTGTCTGCCCACTCTTTTGCTATTCAGCTACTCTTCCTCCTGCTACTTTAAATTTGTTTCCTTACCTGTGGCCTTCTGTACCCTGCTTCCTCTTGCCTTCTGGTGTCCTGGAGTGCATTCCTTCTGAGCTATATCATCCTTCCTACACACTACGTCCTTTGGACTCCTGGAAGTGGACCTCTATATCTAAGGACAGGGCCGGTCTTTGTGTCAGGCAGATCAGGCAGCTGCCTGCCATGTCAGAGCCTCAAGGGGGCGCCACATCAGTAGTCCGCCGAGAGTCTGCATCTCAGTGAAAAAAAAATATTTCACTGAATTGTGTACTGTTACATACGTTTTTATTAATTTAGACTGCACACCGGGGCGCCAGTCAGACCCGGGCCTGGCCAGTCTGACTGAGTGGCGAGCACATGCAGCAGACAGCAGTTTCTGCATTCCATCTGCTTGCGGTGCTCCTGCAAAGCCAGGCCGCACCAGCCACGTTGATTATTTTAATGTATTATTGCTATTTGCTAGCTCTAAGCAGTTTCAGCTCAGGGCAGCAAATAGCAACATTTTTGCTTCCTTCCCCAGATGGCACCAGGCAGCCAGGCCCCAAGCCTGGGCGCTCGTGCCCTCCTTCAGCGCATGCACTGCACAGTGCACTGACATGGCAGGGGTTGATTGATTGTGCAGTCTGTGCCCTGCTGTGACCCTCTGTATTAGTTGGCACAGAAATTGCAGAGGAATCATCGGGATCAAGGGCTCATGCAGCCAGGCAGGATGTAGGCTGCGGCAGGTGCCCAGCCAGGAGGAGCCCAAGCCCAGAAGCCACCCTTACCCTTGTGACGGCTGCCAGCAGCCTGCCAATGCCAAGATAGGCATTGGTCGTTTGGTGTTGGTAAGATAAGTGGAACTAAGAAGAAGACCAAATATGAAATCGCCTGCCTACTGGCCAGTGAGTGGAGGGGGGCTTTCAGAAGAAGGGAGGCAGTGTCCGTTGCTTGGAGCCTGTCTGCCTGCGCTCACCGGGGCACAGCACACCCTGCCCTCCGGCAGAGTTAGGAAGGGCGAACAGGTGAGAAGCATGCGCGCGCTGTCACACACCCGCGGCTGATGCAGTACCTTCAAGAATGGGCAGCTATAAGGGGCCTTGTGCACAGCATTGTCCGATTCACGAAGAATGCACCCTCAGTTTTGAATGATAATAATATAAACTCTTTACTTACGACGTCCTTCAAATGACATGTTCCACTTTGTCAACATATTCTTTTTTTCAATAAATCGACACGTTTCAATTTGGGACCTACTGAGAATTATTGCGTAGTCTGTCACAATGAAGTATTCCAGCCATATAAAATTGTCCGGCGACCATAAAATGAAAACATTTTAGGCCACCTGAAAAATGTTTCCACCATGACAAACTTATTCTCGTCCTGCTGGGAAGCGCTGGTGCCATCACATTAACATTTTTGCGTGTGGAGAAATATCAAAGTCTATGAGACCTCGTTGGCATTCTGGTGGGTGCCCAGAGCACCCGCCACTCAGTGACCCTGTGTATGATGCGCTGCAAGGCACTGATGAATGATGCAGTGCGAGCGCTGCTAATAACGGTCAAAAGTGACACTCGCTTCTGGAAGACGAGGCAATTTTAAATTATTATTTCAATGAAATGGTCCTAGTACCAGAGACCCTGTCTCTGGTGTTTTATTGGGGGGTGCTTTTGAATTCATTGTATTAATGTACAGAGCCTCAATATGTCTGTTGCAGGGGCTAAACGGGCTGAGCTATTCTTGCAGAATATGCTTGCATCGGATATTGAGAAACACGTAATGCAAGGTGAAACATCCTTGAAGGGCAACAAACATTCCCAATCTCCAGGATGATCGGCAAATAGAGAGATGGAGAAATGTTAATGCTGGGTGATGTGGGGGTGCTTTTGAATTTGTCGGAGTTCATACTGGGAGGCTACTGACATTTGGGATGTCAATATGAAAAATGTATTTGATTGAAATAGACAAACTAAGCCCATAATGAAATGCACACCCAAATGAACATCTACAATAATTAAGAGGATGGGAACTATTAGCTTACAAACTTGCACTCTTTGCGACACACTGGTAACTTCGAGGCCCATATTTACAGAAGCATAATCCAAATCCCTTGCCTTATGGAAAAAGATGCAATTTCATGTAGAGGTATACACATTATTAATTGAATCTTCAGGCTGTGGGTGAATAATGTGATGAAAACCCTATCCTATGATGACAAAGAGTAAAGGCAGATACTGTATAGTAAGGAATGGAGGGAGTACATCCACGATGCTCCGGTATGACCAGTGTGCAATTAATATATGACACAAACATGAGAATTAGGGGTTAGAAGGTTACTTAATATGCACTGTCAGCGGTGATAGGACAGAGGGCCCTTTCAAAGTGAAACATAGAGATAGGAATCAATGGGCTGCCGACTTGTAGGAAGCACCTTTGTGGAATTTGCTAATTGAATTCCGAAAATGAGTATGAGCCATGTACTAAACAATGTAATAAAATACACCAAAATGCTGGTGCATTAATTTGTAGATCAGAACAATATCAGCACACACCCCAAACGTGCCCTCTTTTCCTGCTCACATGTTAAGTGATACAGGAAAACAATATAAGACAATGTGCAATGCAAGTAATTAGTTTAGCATATGCACAGTCAGACACTCCTGTAATACTAGTACTGGATCTAAAAGAAAACAGATGCTAATTAATGGCTATTACATGGGGGCTGAGTATATGTGTGCGGCCTGGTCTGAGTATTTGAAAGTGCTAGAGAACTCTGAAACGCATATGTAGAAAACTAAGGTGGCCGATTGCTGTGGTATAGGCTCTCCAGGAATAGCAGACATAGTCTGAATTTATATTTAATAAGTAGCACAAGGAATTGGAATGATTATTGGTGAGCCACGTTGGCCGGTATTATTCATGATGTGCAACCACACAACTTCACATTGAACATCAGATTGATCTATGGGTCCAGGGATTGATGTGAAGTTGGAAGATACCCCCAGGTATGAGAGGGACACATATAACAACACAGTGATCTCCAAGTGTACTTCTGGTGAACTAACCCATCATGTCATTCAATGTGGGGTAATGAGATTTAGAGTTGCACCAGTGGTTTGAACTAGAGTTTTGATGTAGTATTAAGTTAGAGGCAGCGGTTTCCGGACCTAGGCTAATGCAACTAAGTGCCCAAAGCACTATGGACCATAGTCAGCAGTTCATGGGTGCCAGGTTGGACAATGGTGGTTTCAGGGTCAAGCGGTGGTCACTGGGGTCTTATCAAGATGTTCCCTGTTCTCAGCCTCCAAGTACCAGCATGCACTCTGGTCTCTTAGTGTCCTCTCTCATGGCCTTGGGCTTCTGCCGCTTCTCGGGTCTAGTTTAACCCTAACAGGAGCCCATGGTCACAGGGGCCTCTCCTCCCGGTGAGAAGGACGGAGCCCCCAGGTGTCGCTACTCTAACAGGGCTTAAGCAAGACCCAAGTCATTTCATCACATGCTTAAGCCATGTGCTCTGTCAGGGGGGTGCCGACTGAAATCATATATTTGCACACAGCCCAGCCAGCTTTTAAATAGCTAAGAGATGACGTTATGCCCAGTACCTATAACACACGTTGTATGAGTGCTGAGAAGAGTGTGTGCATCCCCTGGCAGTATCAGAGCACCGACTAGCAAAGGAAAGTGCAATATCGTGACCTAACTCCTGAGCACTGCCAAAGGAAATGGCAGACTGGAACAAAACACAGGCCCTTTATTATATATAATTTAGCCTCTCTTCCAGTTTTGTCTATTTGGCCTCATTTGTCCTATTTTACCTTCTACAGCTCTCTCCTCATTGGCCATGCGTGTTATCCTATTGGCCTCTTTTACCCTCTAATGCAGCTAGCTATGTTGCCCATGAGCATTATCTATTAAGTTTACCATTTTGCGCTTGTTTTACATTCTTCCTTCTCACCCTGGAGTACTTAGCCTCGCATAACACGCCCCAGATTGACGTGGCCCCTTTTCACTGTGTTGGAGCAATGCTCCTCGTTGGGTTAATGCTTTGCTCAGGGCATGCCTTTGTTTCTGCTGTCCAATTTTTAAGGGGAAATGTACAGTTTCAGTTTTTAATTTCTTAATTTGAAGAGGCAAATGCTAACTCCGCTTTCAGCTAGGCTCTTAAACAATAAAAAAAATCAAAACAAACTGTCAATGGATTATAGGGATCTGTGTGGCAGCTAAACTACCCACTACACTTGCCAGATTAATGGTTTCTAAAATTCCAAATGGCTATATTTTACTTAGAAACATATTGTAAGTATGAGAGGTTCCACCAGTGCGTCCCTCTACCCTCCACATGTCTGTATGTAGCCTAAAAAGTCAGTCTCTGAGAAGTTAACCATGAATGAACATCAAGCACCCCACACCTAACTCACCCGACTTCCTTCCTACCTGTGACTAAAATAGTTGGGTAGTCTAGGAATGTTGTTTGAGAATATGGAGAAGAAAGGAGATGCCATGCCCACGTTCAGAACAATAATAGGCACTACTCTTTGGCACATAAAGTGCAGACAGCACCTATGCAGCTGATGGTTTTCTTTTAATTTCGTAAATATTAAATGAATTTTCAAAACTGCAAATCCATGTTTGCTCTAAACTCTTAACTGAGAAAGTACAAAAATAAGCATACCGCTAGCGAGCATGACAGAAAAGCTGTGAGGGGTGCCAACGATGGGTGGGTGGGGTGCCAATGGTGCTTCCTGCCTAGGGTGCAATCTGGTGTAAGACCGGCCCTGTCTAAGGACTCTACCAGGCAATGTTTTTACACTCGTTTGAAGTTCTTTTTTCGTTTTTTCCTTCTTGGTGCCCATTGAGTCTGTTGAATTCAGACAGCCCTGGCATCGGGTGAGGAGAGACCCTACTTGTAGGATAAAAAGAAGGCTGAGAAAGATATGGGTAAGAAAACACCTAAAATACAGTCAGAGAGAGGCCAGGGGAGTTAGAGAGCCTGCATACCAGGCATTCATAGGAGGAGTAGGCCTGTGTAGGAGTGACAGAAGCAGAGACCCACACCGGAAAATCGGGGCCACTCCACCTCTGGGATGATTGATTCTGGGCACATGGAGGATCTTGTAGTCCTCAGCAAGGAGTATGTCAAAACTTGTGACAGAGCTGTCTATGAACCATGTCTCAATGAGAGCGAGGACATCCAGGTCAAGGTCTTCGAGGTGGAGGCAGATGTCAGAGTAGTGTTTGACTATAACAAGGGGGTTGTCCTACCCTCTATGAATCTAAGAAATGCACACAAATAATGAAGTGCACACTGGCTTTTAGACCCTGGTGGGTGCCCATACAATTTGGGCAACCGTTGTTGGGAACAAAATGTTGGCTGTTAACAAACACATATCTCAAAATCATGTAAAAGAGTTTCAGCTTTTAATTATTCATTAGCTGGTTCTTTTTTTCAATTTGCAAAGGATTTAGTTTTTTATATACACATGACAATACATGTGGTAAACAAACATATAGTTAGAAATTCACTATAGCATGTTTACAAATGACATAGGGTGTGGGTCATCCACTTGTACATTTAATAGGCAATTTGCTTATAAGTGGAATGTCCCATGTCATTAGGTGTAGAAAACACAGGATAACAGTACAATGCCCGGCTTACATCTGAGTATGATGTTAGGAGTGTAATTGCAGCACTGAATAATGCCCATGGAAGGTCTGGGTCAAAGTGCTGCTGACGTTTCGGCAGAATAGATGATAGCCTTCTTCTGGGGCCAAAAAAAAAGGAGGCAGGAGACTCATTGGTCATGCTTCGGGTGGGAGCCGATGAACACAGGAGGTTTCATCATTGGTCAGATGAAGAAATCAGAGAGGTCCGTGTAGGCGTTTATATTTGGGGGTGGCCGAGATCAAGGCGGGCGGCCCGTGGGGGACCAGTAATGGAACCCTGGTACTGAGTGCAAGGTCCGGTGAGGGTCCGGGTTTGGCAGACCTGTGGCTAGCTGGTGAATTGGGCCCAATCCTGGAGGAGGGTTGAGGCAGAATGAGCCGGGAGGGAAGTCATCAGGGCTTTGTGGCTCAGGAAAAAATTCCATCTGGTTCATCCTGCAGTGAGTCAGAGCGAGCTGGAGCAGTGCCTGCATCTCGGAATGGCGCCTGTGAGTAGTGTTTGACAGCAGAGGAAGAGTTGAGAGTGGAACAGGTTGCCACATTTAAAAGACTTTTGGGGTAGGATACAGGAGTGAGCAACACCCAGTGGAGGTGGTAGAGGAGCCAGAGAGTGGGCAGAGGCAGCAGACGCAGGTGGAATAGGGGCCAGAGCAGAGAAAGAGGTGGGTGCGAGAGAGGCGGCAGAGAATGAAGGAGGTGACAGAGGAGCCAAATATGTGTTAGAAGTGGTAGCAAGAGAATAGAGGAAGTTGATAAGTCATGGGAGATGCCTATGAAGAAGAAGGAGATTGAGCTGAGAGCCCTGGACCATGACAGTACCATTTAAATTGACATTGATGATGGTTTTGGAGAAATGGAAGGAGGCCAACAGGACCTCCCATCAGGTGCCACCATTAATGTGAGAGGAGGAGAAAGGAGAGAGAACAAAGTCCAAATTAGGGGTCCATAGGTTGGGAGCGGGAATTAAAAAGAGGATATCAGTGAGAGTCTGTCTGTAGGAAGCGCTGATGTAGGTTGGAGACCAGGATGTCCCTCTTAAACATTTCCTTCCGGACTTACTGAGAGGGTTAGGATAGAAGATAGAGTAGCAGTTTGAAAAGATGAGAGACATTGAGAGCACCATAGAGGGTGTGAGGAGGAAAGAGGGGAGAGTGAAAGAGGAAAAAGAAGCACAGCCCAATGCCACGCACCACAGGAAGCATCAGAAGCAGAGGGTTCACATAGAAGGAGGCAGCGAGGAAGCGCAAGTAGGTAACACACCACAAAGGCAATGCAGGAACAGTGTGGATGGAGGACAGAGTGTGGGGGGTGACAACAGAGATCAATAGCCAGGGGGCGGGGGGAAGTAGCTACAGCAGAAACCACTAGGCCCAACAGTAACCAGCAGTAGTCAGCAGTAGGGTGTGCAGAGACAGAGCACGTTAAGAAGGCTAATAGGTTGACGTTTGCACACTGTGAAAAAAACACCCAGATTCAGCGTTCCTAAAAATGAGGGAAAAAGACCTGGTTTTAACACAATAGCAATGCAAAAACACCCAGATTCGACTTCCCTAAAAAGAGGGAAAGAGGTCTAGTTGTAACACAACAACAATGCAAACATGTGAATTTCCTAGAAGGATGTGAGAGGGGGCTCACAATACAGTTCACCTAGATGCTTATGGGTGGTGTGATATGAGAGGTAAGAGTAATTAGAAGGGTGGGCCTGTTTAGTGAGGTGCAGTGATTGCTGCCACCCCTGACCGCACAACACTGACTTTATTAGTTGAAGCAGATAGATGGCTGCAGGCTTCCTGCTTCACTGGCTGACACCGGTAGACAAGAACTGGAGCTGTTTCTGTAGGAGATATCCTTTGCCATTGGCCCCTTTTCCGAAGGGGCGGCCACAGGCAGAGGGTCTGTCCTGGATGTCAAAAATATATAGGGCCTAGTGCCCAATCAGGGTCGGGACAGGTAGAGGGAGAGAGCAGGAGGAGGAACAAACAGAGTGATGTGGAAGGCAAGGGAAGAGGCCTTGAGGCGGCAGATGTTAAAATACTAATGTCAGTTAAATACACTTAAAATGTAAACAATCCTTGCTCATGATATGATATGGCATTTATAACGCGCCTATACACAAGTGTTTAATGGCGAGATGAGCAGATCGCTCGACAACATCACTGTGTGCTTCCGGCCAGCTGATGAGGAATGCTGAGCACAGCAGCACAGTCACTTACCAGTCAACATGCAACAACGGGCAAGTGCCCAATCAGTGTCGCGGGTGGGCATAGGGAGGCAGCAGGAGGAGGAACAAAGGGGGTAGGGAGGAAGGCAAGGGAAGAGGCTGTGAGGCAGCAGATGTTAAAATACTACATTCAGTTAAATAAACTTAAAATGGAAACCATCCTTGCTAACGAGCAAAGCACTCGACCCACTCACTGGGCCTTGTTAAGTGACTTCAATTCAGCAATCCCATTAAGTCAGTGCCTCGTCAGGGACGCCCAAGGGAAGCCCTTATTTATATATTTTTATGACAAGTTATAATCTGGATGATAAACCCTAATATAACGCCCCTCTCTTTGAATCCCCCTGACCTCACTGAGCCAAAAAGTAGGTTTGTTTTGCAATTTAAAAGATTTATTGAGAAAGTAAACAATATATATATATATATATATCACACTTTTAAGAATAAATTAATATTTGATAGCACACTTAGGCATATGACAGTGATCAACAATGGATGATGTTACACTAGCACACTGATTTCATTACTTAGGAGTTAGTATAGGGAGGATAAGGTAGCTGAGAATACTTTTATGATTTCAAGGAAATGCAATGATGAATAAAAATGCAGTACAGAAATAAACTGATAGGGTTTCACAAGAGATAATATGTTCACTTTTCCCCTTGTGGCAATATAAAAAAGATGGACAGGAGAGCACACAGTTCTCAGGAAGACAATCAAATTCAATACCAATTACAGTTCACCCATAGCAAGCTCGGAGCAACAGGGATAATTTTAAAACACAGGCAAAAATACTTTTAATGTAATATGCAAAGAATGGAAAAATATGCAAAAATTATTGTAATTTCCGATAGGAGATTCAGGGTAGGTGACAGCTACTTTGAATTAGTTCAGGTCAACCTAACAATGATTAATGAGGGATTATCAGGTTGAAAACGAATTTCAGCAATGCAAGCAAAAGACAGCTATTTTTTTTGACAGGTGAAGAAGTTTGAGCTAGTTTTCAATTTGCAGCACTTTTCCGAATGCGTCGAGCATGATTTAGGAAATACTATAAGGAGTAGCTTAGATTCTGAGCTTTAAAATGAAAGTTAAATCTCGTTCCTAGCACACGCGGTTCAGGAGATACGGATGATTTTGTGGAGATAGATTTTCAGAAGTGAAATTAAAGTTTCAGAATGATAGATGCGCTGTGGAAGGTTTTGGATCAACAGGATGGACACACAATTCTATGATGCAGTTCTAGATAGGTGGAAATGGTTTGAATTAGATTATTTTAAACTAAGAGATTGGTTTGCACAGTTCTGGCTGAGTACTCACACTATAAATTTGAAATAGGCCATCAAGGTCTGATCAGGTTTGGACTGGACTCCTGGTGGGTGGTTCTACAGTCACAGCTCTCTGGATCAGCTCTGCTCTGCTGGTCTGGTCTGGCACTCAGCACTGCACGGCGATCTGGATCTCTGGTTCTGCTGGTCTGGATCAAGTGGATTCTGGATACAGCACTGCTTTCTGGGTTCTGGCACAGGGTTCTAGCCAGAATCAAACAGCTCAGCCCGGCTGTTAGAATAATTTTCAAAAGATTTTGAGGCCTGCTGAAAAAGGATTCAGCTGGTGGTTCAGGCCCCTCTGCTACACGTTCTGAAGTCTGGATGCTAAGTTCTGGTGTCTTCTGGATATTGTCTGGTCCAGCAAAATGCTTCACAAGAAAGTGGAAATTGAAGTCCCTTCCTGGGTCTTAGTGTTCCTTTTATGTCTTTTGAAAATGGGTGTGTGCGTGGGCATAACTAAGCCTGCCCCTCACAACTTATCATTGGCCAAGCTCTCCTCTCTCCCTTGATTGGGGGAAGGAATGGAGTGTCATCAATTTTATGGCATACAGAAAGAACACTCCCCTTGTCGATTTGCACACAAATCTATTTTTGATCCAAATACATATTTATCTATGTACCATTTTTCTAATATTATATGTCCAGTTAACATATTTTCTGTAGCACCAAACCATCCGATCCCTGTCTTTGTAAGATGTTGTGTCCACTTATGACAGAATTCTGCCCTTTTCATCAAGAACACAACCTCTAAACTTTTCCAGAATTTACACAAACATGCACAAGGAATATGGGCATCAGATGATAAAGTGTCAGATTTTTAACATACAGACATTCGGAGTAATACCTTATTTTCCGCTACTACCCCCCAGAACATACCGCAGAGTCCTAACACCTCTTAAAATGTGCACAGAAAAGTCACAAGAATAATGATATTATATAATTTTGACAAGTTCGTACTATGAATTATCCATCTTTTTAAAATGATGCTCTGGCCCAGAGGGGTGTGGTTTCCCAAAGCACATGGTGGAATTTCTGGTTTGTCCACTTCCTCCAACTCAGGTTGCTCACAGAGGCACTGCTCCTCCCAGTTTCTTCCAAGAGGAAGCCATTTACGACCCCCCCTAATTTAACATTTGCCTGAGCCAAGGAAAGCTCATTGTTTTGTTTCCCTGCTCCCAGGTGCTCCTCCCCTGATTTAATCAGAGAGGTGTAATCTCCTATTGGTGGGAACAGCAGAAGGCAGCCAGGCCTGCAAATGCAGTTGCTGGGCAAGTTTCAACTCCTGCCGGGGGTAGTTGCCAGGCAGAATTCAATCTCTTCAAGCCAGGCTTCAGCTAAATGTCACTTTTGTTCCAGTTTTCTTCATTCAAATCAAACTTACAATTTTTACACATGCAGCTAGAATGCAGATTCTAATTTCAAAACTATGACCTTTAAACAGTTGCAACCTATGTGACACTCAAAAGTAGGTCACTCATTTATTTTAAACATTTCGATTTTAGTGGTTTTAAATCCAATTTCAGTTAAGCTGCTGACATCCACAGCTCAGCCAGTTTTGTTATAAACATTGTTTTGGGCTCTTCATCTTTCCAGATTTTGTATGCACACAAGACTACATTCTGCCAAATGTCTGCTGGTGTTCAGTGAGATTTTTGAAATCTTGCAATGTTTAAAATAGGCATTTTTAGCTTGCATTTCAGAGAAACAAAGGTGATTTCAAAGCGCTTTTTGAGCTAACAGGCACTGCTGTTTTTCCTTTGGCATCACGTTTCACTCATGGCGCTTCTGGCCCATCATGCTCGCACTGGTGGGTGGCAGGTCAGGCGACCATTTTGGTGCGTGCAAAACTGCGCGGTTTTGCTGGATTCTGGCGCAAATGTGGGCTTTTTGGCCATCTTGGATTTTCTAAGCCCACAGCACCAAATGTTGCAGCATAATAACTTGAAACACCAGGTGATTTAAGTGACATCAATGTTAGAGGTATTTGACTCAGATGTGGAGACTATGATTCTAGTCTTGTGGAATGTTTGCAGAAAATGCAACCCTCTAAAATCGAAAATATGTTAACTGGACATATAATATTAGAAAACACCCAACAGCCTCCTGCCTGTCCTACCGGCGGATTGCCACCAGACCCATAATATTTTACGGCACCTGACTTCCCGGTGCCACCAGGAGATTACAACACCGGCTGCCTGGGAAGTCAGGTGATGGTAAAATGTAAGTCCCTGGGGACATAGAAGCACCAGCAATGTGGAAGCACCTGTCTGTCTACCGTGGCCGATGCGCCCGGCAGTGTCAGACCTGTCAGGCAGAGCGGCCACGGCAGTCAGACTCAGAGTTTGCCGATCCGGAAACAAGAGTGCCAGTGAGCTTACTGGCACCCTTGGTTCTGAACCGGGAAACTCCTAATGAGGCCCATTGTGTACTTCAGGCCTGCTGATATCATACAGATAGCCTTAGTATTATTTTTTGGGTTGCTTTGAAAGTGAAACAAACAATGGGATTTAGTTAGGTCTTGAACCTCGAACATGGTGCCCTGTTTTGTGAGACTGTTCAGATGGTCTTCAGATATTTTCTGGAAGTGCACAATCACTACAGCTTTTGTATGTGTCTTTGTAAGGCCACTAGCAATTTCCTTTGTCTGTTTCCTTGATTCAAAATATTGAAATAATGTCCTACTTTGTTTTTCTCTCTCTTTTCTTTCAACTTATTGGGTTGCACTTTCTGCAAACATTCCACAAGACTAGAATCATAGTCTCCACATCTGAGTCAAATACCTCTAACATTGATGTCACTTAAATCACCTGGTGTTTCTCTTTCAAGTGCCAACTGTTCATTTGAACAATGGTCAGTTTCAAATTATCCCTTCTTCTCTGCTATAGCCACAAATATTGCACATGATTAAATTGTGATTCATAAGTAGTGGAATATCTTTTGGTTGCACATTTCTCAATTGTTTTAGAAATGTGTCAGTCACCTATTACATTTCCAGTGGAATTGCCCTTCTCTCACACATGTTGACAAGCCCTTTTAATGCAATCCATTTTGGGTTTTTGGCGTGGCTCTCTCTCATGGACATTCTCTCCCACACAAACTGTTTTGGGTTTCTAGCTCTCACTCGTGGAACAGCTGCTCCCTGAAAAATTGTAAAGTCTCTCAATCACAGAAAAGCACCTCTCTGAAAATTGAAAATGGCGAATACTTACAGAAAAGCTGCACTCCTAAAAATAGCAATGTTTTTCCTATGCATAAATGATACACTCACTTTATTTTACTCTTTACTGGCTGGTACCAAACATTGGCGAATGTGTTTTATTTTGAATTATATATTGTTTCAAGGATCGCAGGAATAGATCTTAAAATAATAGAAAACAAAAGGGGACACGAGAATTACATGTCTTCTAAAGTAATTTTCGGAAAAAATTATGTTTGTATAGGAAACTTCAAAGAAATCATTATTTCCTGAAGAACACAAAAATGTCATAAAAACTGAAATGATAAATAATGGCTCTACTCTACAACTGAGTGGCATCAATTGCACAAACTTACATTCATTCAGAAAAAATAAAAAGGAATATCCTAAAACACAAGTTTATTTGTAGAAAACAGGCAAACAACTCAAATGGTAGATTAAACAAAATGTTATTGAGCTTTAAATGAGATTAAAAATACATTAAAAAAGCAAAAATATTGTTCACTGATTATTGTTCAGAAAATAAATGTAAGAAATGACACAATCTGTCAGCAGTTTTCTGACTGAACACTGGTTCAATGAACCAGACACAGATTAATTGCATTTCCTTTTAACATAAAGTAACACCAAAAGAAAACTAAAGGTTCCAATACAGAAAACATTTTTAACTAGCTGCGGATTTTGTGTAAGGATTTCTTTGGAATGAAGCACGCAAAACCCAGAAGGCGTTCTCTCTGCCTCTCCTGAAACAGAATGGCTGCAGGCAGGATAATTTGCTTAGCCATCAGTATTCCAGAATTCACTATTACCATAGAGTTTTATGGCAGTCACATCATTAAATATCCATCTCCGACGAGTGGCTTGAATTCCGGTTCAAATGTAATGTGCCAGTTTCAGGTACAAATGCTTTAAATTGTTCGACTTCGAGCCAACTGAAACCCTCATTATGTAGATAGGCTTGAATCTGAGCTGAGACAGTTCGCTCATCCCTATTTGAAACTGTGTCTTTCTGAAGATTGCATCTCTCCTCAAGAGAGCAAACTTCCTTCCTCAAACACCTATCTACTGGGCTGGCATCCAAATGCAATACTTCCTGCTTTTCATTTCTGCTCTTGGGAACATAGATGTTAGATGCAATGTATGTGCCCCCATTTTTTTCTTCATCATAGTTGATAGAATGGGCCTGGTTTTGAAGCTCATAGTCCACTACATTCTGAGTGCTGTATTAATTTTAACGATTCTTAAAATGTTCAAAAGTAAATTGTTGTTCATGCTTTCCTATAAATACCATACACAGGAACAATTGTTCGTGACAGTGAAGGATTGTGGATCTACTTTACCTGTGCACATTCAAACGATTTGCCAAGGAGCATGAGGGGGAGTTTAAATTCAAGGATAAGCAAAGCATTGCATTTATTTGATTTAATGGGTATGTACAATGCACCTATACACAAGTTTCAAGGCATGAAAAGACAAGGGGGAGCAAGGGGTGACAAAACAGACATGGTCTTACTATGCCTTGTGACGTTCAAATTGTGCAAGTTCAGTAACAAGAAGTGTGGGAGAGGAGGGAAGTGGCAGTCAGGGCAGAGGGCTTGTAGGTTAAAGAGTGCCAGGGAAAGTCAGGTGGACAGAGCCAGGGGAGTGCAGGGAAAGCGGGAGAGGTCCAAGTCAATGTGAAAGTACGAGGTATTATGATGGGAGGACTCAAGCGGTGCAGGCCCTGTCAGGCAAGTGCAAGGGAGGGGTCCCAGAAGGGCAAATGCAGGTTTGGAGGGGGTCAAAGGAGCAAGTGCAGGGGTATACTGGACGAGGAGGGCCTGCTGCCCTGTAAGAATCTGATGGAACCATGCAGCCTGTAAAGAGGCAGAAGGGGGGAAATTAGCAGGGGAGGGGTTGAGAGAAGGAGGAAGAGAAATGGAGGGTCTTGAGAAGCTTCTGGAACTTAAGGAGATCCAGCTCACATCTGAGAGGAGCAGGGAGGCAATTCCAGAGGGAGGCACTCTCTCTTGGAAAATGGTCTGATCAGCAGAGAGTTGGAGCTAGAAGACTGATGGGCTCTAGCAGGGATGTATTTAGGAAGAAAGAGTTAGAAGAAGCGGGGTTCCAGGCCACAGAATGCCTGGTGGATGATGCAGAGGGTCTTGAACCTGATCCTTGCAGCAACCGGGAGCCAGTTGAGAAATGTTAGGGCTAGAGTGAAGCGGTCTAGGGCTTGAGGCCAAGGATAAGTCTTACAGTTATATTCTGGATCAGGGTGGAGTTAAGCAGATTGAGGAAGAAGTTGTTGCTGTAATCCAACCTGGAGAGAACCAGAGCTCTGGAGACAGTATGGCTTCTCACCTCTGAACTGGTGTGGGTAAATGCACAGCCCAAAGAATGGACATGTCTGTGCCTATTGTGCATGTACTTTCCTTTGGGATTACTGTTTTATAAACATATGCTTCATGTTCTGATGCCTTCTGCAGACTGGCATTTTCCATTTCTTTTTACATCTCTTCAGAATTGGCTCACTATGGCTGATGTACACCCAGCTCCCATGTAGTGCAGAACGCACATCCCACACAATTCCAACACCAGTGTATTCAATGACTCTCTGTAGAGCATAATTTGTGGCATTGCACAGCACCTATGTAATGTCAAATGATCAAGTCACAGTTGAGAATTCAACAACCTGGTCTTTTGGTGATTTTTTCAGATTCTTTGTTCCAACTAAAATCTGTACCACTAACCGTCTTTTGCAACCATACAAAGTGCAGGGATGCACCATATTAGAAGCAGTCACTTTACCTGTGAGCTATTTGTGTTTGACTTGAGCATATAAAGGTGGAAAGGGCTTCCCTATGGTGTAATTATACAAAATGATTTGATATCAGTGGATCAGTGCTACTTGTTTGCCTTTCAATTAAACTTATGATGATTTAATTTTGTGATAACAGTCTGTTTGACCTCATATTATAAAAACTACTGTAAAGAATTCAGAGGTTGGTATCAGTTAAGATTCACAGCAAAGTTAGTGGCATTTCTTCACCGTATTCTATTGAGAAATGTGACCATCTGCATGGTGAATGAGGGCTTGCCTGGTCTTTTTTGAAATTTTTAAATAAATGGAGTGATAGTAGACCAACCTCAGGAAAATGTGTGGGGCTAATTTTCACACATTCTCCTATGCTCACACCACAACAAAATCATACAATCATACACCTATGTACTCTGGCATGGGCACAGCGTACAAGCACAGTGCACCCTGTCATATTTAGTTGGAATGTGACAGCCAAGGATGGCACAATGTCATCCCCGGAAGGGGAGGCCAAACTTCCCCATGCCATGATCAGCCTGATTAACTGACAACGGCTCCATGGATCAGCCTTGCTCTTTGTTAGCCCCTGTAGCTGGTGGCAGCACTAAACATACCAAAAGGGGGACATTCAGACAGGCCCCCAGGGGTCCTGGTTGCAGAGGATAACAAAGGAGACAGGAAACCCAACATACTTTTCATATAGAACTGTGTCAACCTGTCCCGCCTCTCAGTATTAATGAAAAGGAACTGACATGTCTGAGTCTAGTGTTGCAGTAGACAATCTTGGCTATGGTACAACATTCATGCTGAGAGACCAGAATCTCTGGCTTCTGAGAAAAAAATAACATTCTGGTGAATGTGGTTTGCCAGGGAATCTGGTCTCTCTGCATCTTCAAGGGACACTTGCCACTCATATCAGAGCAGACAGGAAGATGGGTGGGACCTAGTAGCACAGGGGAGTGAGTCCAGAGCTCTTTCATTTGAGAGGAGGTTGCTGCTATATTGGTTTGGGACACCCCTTGTTCCTGGGGACCCCCTTATCTTTTCCTGTAGCTAAGCTCAAACACTAAATTGCCGGTATGGACCCCAGTATTTGTTCACTAAGGTAAACTTAGCCTATACCAATCACTGTAGCCCACATGGCTTTAAAGGAGGACTGGAGCAGCTCTTTAAGGATATCATCTGAAGACTTCACAAGAAGTAAGAAAGAAGAACTCAACATTGGATGCTGGATGAAGGTACAGTCTAATAAATAAGGTGGAGACAAGAGGGAAGATTTATGTAGACGTATTAAAACAACCCCTCCAAAAAATACCTTTAACTCTAACTTTTACACAAAACCTGTTTAGATGGTCCTATGTCTTTTCAAATTGTCACCTAATGGCTGTGGGGATAGAGTTTAATATTAGATCTCCATCCTATCTAGCTATCTGCAATAAATCACCATCAGATACTTTGTATTCATAAAAAAATATATCTTTTATTTCTCTTAAAAACACATTCCATCTAAAAAAACAAACAATTTCGTCACAATATATTGATCAAATACTGAAAACTGTATCTGGAGTTTTCAATCTCTGTATTTCACTATTAATGCACACACACACTATACTTATGTTCTTGGAGAAAACCTAAAATCAATGGTAAAGAATACAAAAATCTCCATTTGTTTAACTCGTCCTTTTTCCTTGAAACCCATGTATCGCAACATGTTTCATTCCACAACATTGATTCTTACACACTCGATGTACTTGAAATTCTTCAGGGGAATACAATTCAATAATGACCACAACACTTCTAGATTCACTCTGACAGATTATTATCAGAGCAAGAATCTTGCATGGTTGAGGTACTTGCTATTCTTAATTTTTCAACAGTCACAGTGACTTCCTGAAAAGACAAACAATAAGCCTTTCATAATACTGGCATACATTATACATGGTATTTGTTCTTTTCTCTAACATTACTTGTAATTAGTTGCATATTAGTAGGGAGATCAATTCCCTTTATTCTTTATTTTTTCACAGTTTGATCCATGAGGTGGTACATTTCTGACATAGATTTCATTTTAATTTCTGGCGTGCTCAGTCTATTTCACTATATAGATATTTTTTTTATTTTAATAATTTTTATTGTTGAAAATATTGAGTATGATACAGATATCAACAATGAAACAAGACCATAAAGAAATAACATAGTGAATAATTTTGGACTCTTGTAAGAAAATATCTGTACACTCATTCACATGCTAGTCCTATTCATAATTGAAAGAAAACAATCGTTTTTACATCCCACATTTTATCCAGCCTTATTCCCCCCAATATATTGCATTGTAAATTACCTTCGGCAGACTGTAAATTGGGTCAGTCCCATTTTCTGCCTCCTTTGTTGAGCCTTTTCATTTGTAACAAAACGCCACGCTGGTTCGTCAAACGTCTATGTACTGAAGGTACAGTCTGCCTTACATTTTACACCAGTAAAGGTATCCAGAGAGGGGAGCAAGATCCTTCCCTTAAACCTCTAGCAGGGAAAAGAGGTAGAAAAGCAATCAGAGAATCCTCCAGCCACTCCAGAACCATTACCCAGCAAACATACGATGTGCCCTGCTAGGCTCTGCAGAAAACTTCCTGGATAGGAAGCTCAATGAACCTACAACCAAGGAAAAGGAAGCTGGCTTCAAAACACACTCCTCAGCTTTGGACCATCGGCTTAAAGGTTGACACAAGCCCAATGAAGAAGCTGAATGGAACATTGCAGGCCTGAAAAGACTGTTGGTCGACCCAGCCTGGTGCTCGTTTGTAAGAGGGTTCAATATAATAGCACTTCAGGAGATGTGGGCCTTAAAAGACATTTTCGAGGCAGTCAAGTTCCTCAATCCGCAAACGACTGCAATGCTGACCGATGTCAAGTCGCAGTCGCTGAAAGAAACCTCAGATGTCTCGACCAGTGCTTCAGAACTGCCAATCAGCACTGAGACAACGATTCCTGACGCCGAGCCGGTGTGTAGGCAAGTCTGCAGCTGTCCGTCAAGCTTCGCTCGCCAAACTGTCTTGCCACCTGATACCCGCAGCTGACTCCCATCTGGAAACTCTGTCACTGAAGTCTGCAAAGCACCCTGAAGTCGACTCAACCCTGTCGAGCACTAAAACAAGCTACAGCTCAAGGCCCATTGTGGCTCTGTCCCCCTGGTCCATCCCAAAAGACCACTAGAGACATTTTAACACCCTTTGCTAACTTTTTGCTGAAACCAGGCAAGCTTAACAAACTGTTCTGGTTATTAACAATGCCGACTACCCTCCTGTCTGTATCCAGAGCATATCCCTTTTCCTTCTTTAAAAATGTCTGTCCTCTCCATTCCTCTACGGGGTGGGCTGTATTCGACAGTGTTTTTAGACTGTCTATTGTGTTAATAAAGTAGATATTTTTAATACAATCTTGACTAGACACTCCTTTTATCATTGTGGGGCCTTGCGCACAGCTTAGTATTTATGTATTTATGTATTTATTTATTTATTTTATTTCTAGAGTGCTGGAATAGAGCCCGGAGGCATAAGTCACCAAACGATAAAAGTATGGTCGCAGTTAACGTTTAGAGCACTGCTAAGTATTTGTTAACAATCGCAGATCCTGACTTAGAGACTGTGAAAGGCATAAGTAATGTCCTGTGTGTCCTATGTCAAGAGAGGGGACTTCCCACAGCACTAGGGTTAATAATCCTGAGTTTCTGACGTGCCTCCAAGCTTGGGTAGAAACAAGGGTGGCTGGGGAAGAGATCACAGGCTAGGCCCTGTGTACACACATTAAGAAAGCCTTCCAGAAGAGGTGGTAGAAGATGGGAAGGAAGACAGCATGACCAGTGTTTCTTACCAACCATCCCTCAGGGGACAGGCATGGATTCTCAACACTCATGGGTGTCAGGGAGGTCAGGGGCTAATTCGATCCCATGCCTCAGCACAGCCTCTAAGAGGCCCAGTAATTGTTCTGGTGGTAAAAAATGTCAGGGCAAGAAAGCTCTTGTTGCAAAAGAGGCTAGCACTGTTGGAACAAAAAGAACCAAACATGGTCACCATAGAGCCGCTCAAACTGGCACTCGAAGAGAAGAAGGAGGCCAACAGATCAATTTCTAGCAAAGGCAGCGGTATTGAATCAAACCAAGGTGCCCCGGAGAAGCCCTAGTGCCACATCACCAAAGATTTAGTACAGGTTTATGAAGTTGGGAAGGATATTTTTGATTGGTTTGAAGCGCTCAGGCTTTCTTTCCAGCTACAAGAGTTGGAGGAGATACTGTGGGGTGCATCCCTCATGAGTTGTTTAACGATCCAGGTCACTGATGCAATTCTTCAGTTAACTCCTGAGGAAAGGCCCGTTTATGAGAGCAATGCCCGTGGTTAAGATTCATTCTAAACCTTCCAGCCATCACCTCTTTGATTTTGCTATGAGAGCATGAAGGCAGCCCTCCTCACAAAGTTCTGTAAGACCCCAGAACAGTATCCCAAGAACTTCAGAGAGCTTGGAAAGAAATGTGGGCAGGCATTTGAAGTGTTCACACACTTGTCATTAAAATATCTGAGCAGATGGGTGTCTAGTAACAAAGACAACACATTTAAAGGGATTTACAATGTTATTCCGTGTGAGCATCTCTTGAACATGGTGAGGTTGACCTACACAAGCATCTTGTGGACAAGACTATTAAAGACTTGAGGGAGTTGCAAAAGCTGCCGGCAGGTTTGTAAGTCCTCAAGTCCAGAAAAAGGTTTAGGCGAGCACACCCAAACCAGACGAGAATCCCTTGAACAAGATAAGTAACAAGGATGGGAAGGACAGAGATCCAACTCATTCCTCTTCTAAGTCAGACCCAAAAAGCATGATGTGAAATCACACAACTCTAGTTCAGCCATGCACTCCAAAAAGCAGAACGCAGGCACTCCTAACACTGAGACACCAGCATTCTCACAATCCAAATGTTGTTTTGTGGGTAACAAGCTGGGCCATAGGAAATGGGATCCTGCTTGCAAAGGCGTACCCAAGCAAGCCATAGTGACTAGCAGCTACATGAAGGAGGCCATCATTAGTGTGGGCCTCCTAGAGGAGGACTACCCGCTAAACCAAGGAGTGGCTTAATGTGGACTCGTTACACTGAGTGAGAACGGTACTGTATCTCTAGAAGAAGTCCCAGTTCTCAACAATACTGAACTGTTCTTAAAATATGTGTATATCAATGGACGCAAACTTGTTTGGTCAGAGACACTGCGACTAGCATCACTGCTGTCACCCGTTAATGGGTACAGCCAGGCCATTATATTAATGGGCCTGATTGTAGACTCAGTGGGCTTGACGGAAAGAGTAAGTACTCCGTTGGTGATAGTAGAGTTCAGATGGTGAGGTGAACCTACCCAGCCCAGTGTAGCAGGGAAAGACTTAATCCCTGCCTCATGTCTTTTGGGTATTGATGTTCCTTAGTATGAGAAGTCGCAGTGGCTACCAGATCAAATGCCAAAGAGGTCCCCAGATTGAAGGATCTCACCACCATAGGGCCTGGAGTGCTTCCAGAGGGCTTGTTGGAGGGACCGGCGTTGCCGGTAGCCCCATGTGCAGTTCCACAGACTGCTGGGTCACCTTCTCCTGCAGGAGAGGTTCCGTAGCCATTGAGACCCTACTTTGGTAGCCACAGAAAGTTCCTTTTGGATTTGGCTAACCAAATTCCTTTAGCGAGTCACTTGGCAGTGACCAAGACATCGGGCCGGTTATCTGCGCACTTTTAATGGCCCCAGTTTGGCATGAAAGCAAAGGAATTTGTACGGTCCTGCCTGACTGTCTATCTTCTGGCAAGTCAGGCGATGCAATGAAGGACCCCTTAATTCCATTACCCATGATTGGGTGGCCTGTTGAGAGAATAAGCGTGGACATTGTGGGCCCTTTGGATACCCAATCCATTTTAGGGAACAGATACATCTTGGTAGTGGTATACCATGCCACTAGGTACCCTAAGGCTGTCCCTCTGAGGAGCATCACAGCCCCTGATGTTGCAAAGGCTGCGATTGGGATATTCTTCCGTGTTGGTTTCCGCAAAGAAGTTGTTTCTGACAGGGACACAAACTTCATATCAGCATATATTAAGGCCACGCGATAAGAGTATGGAGTCACCTACAGGTTCTCTACATGCTTCCATCTACAGATGGATGCATTTCTTGAGCGGTTCAACAAGACCATTAAAGGCATGATAGGTGGCTTGGAAGAGCACCTGAGGAGAATATGGGCTGTTCTCTTGCCAGGCCTGCTGTACGCCTACATGGTAGTGCCACATAATGGAGTAGGGTTTATCCCCTTTGAGCTTCTCTTTGGACACCCTGTACGAGGTCCCCTGAGTCTAGTGGGAGATGATTGGGAGAGCAACCCCTCATCTCTGGCTTCAGAGCAGTCAGAAGCATAGAAACTGCTCTCCTGAACATCCGTGAAGACCTGCTCTCTAACCTTGATGCTAATCACACCTCTGTTCTCATCTTACTCTATCGCTCTTCTGCTTATGACAGTCAACCATATCATTCTGCTCAACCGTGTCCATAATAATCTGGAAATCGCTGATTAGGCCCTGGCCTGGCTGACCTCTTTCCTCTCGGACCGACCTTTCCAGGTACAACTTGGGTCCTTCCTCCCCTCTATCTCACTCTCTACCTGTGATGTTCCCCAGGGGTCTAACCTTTCTCCCTGGCTGTTCAACCAATACGTGGTACCTCTCGGCCACCACATTGCTGCTCTCTGCTCCAAATTTCTGTGCTATATTGATGGCACCCACCTCGTTTTCAGGCTGCCCTCTTCCGCCTCTTCTCCCTCTCTCATCTCCGATTGTCTGTCTGCAAGTTCAAGACCTTCTGCATTGTCCACAAAGCCTTCTGGGGCATGGGTCTGCAATAGACCCAACTCTCTTTTCGGAAATATCAGGTGTTCACGCCTGGGTAGATGCAGCCTGCCCTTTGCAACAGTCAGATATCTAGTTGCTGGAATACGGAAAGCTGACGAGCTGCATCCACAGCTACATACGACTGCAGTGGGAAGAGGGGAAACCACGGTTTGGCGCTGTCCCCTTGGTAAGATATGCTGGGCTGAGGGGGAGAGGGCAAAAGGAAGACACCTATGCCCATACTATACCAGGTTCCCCAAACCTTTCAAGGCTCACATGTAAGCTGGGGATATAGCAATACAATGAATCACATAGAGCTACATAGAATGATCATAAGAGGCCAGAATTGACATTGGAGCCAGTGACTCTTACTGTTATCTCATACTCGCTGAAAGAATTGAGCGGACACTGCGAGAGGGGCAGGTGGGCAGTTCTCACTATGCAACCTAGACCCAGGGAGCGAAGGGAGGGGAGTCGGACTCTGGGTGCCCCTCAAGCTACTCAGGTGTTCTTAGCTCCTGAGGCTAGTGAGCTGGCCAAGTGGTCCGCGCCCTCCCTGGATACCTGGGGGCTATGTTAATTGGTGACTTTTGGAGTCTCTAAAAAATCTTGGAGTCTGTGTAACTTACCTTTTTATCACCTACACAGATACCAAGGGGTCCTTTCTTTCCTTACCTATCTTCCCTTTAATGACTACGAGCTGTATTAAGTCCACCCAATTGGCCATTATTTTTTTAATGGTCCTTATCAATTGTTGGTCAATCACTTTATTGCTAAACAGTTCTTGTATTATATCTTACACACTCAAATGTGTGAAGTTTATGAACTCGGACGAATGAGCCTATAATTGATGTGTACCCATTTGTGTTCTTAATTAGTTGATGGTGTAAATTGTTGCAATTGTATTTTATCGCACCATACACTTTTACTGTAGCGCTATTTAACCAGTTTGCACAATACCTTTGAGAGGTTCTGTAACATTTGCTCACACAGAAAACTGTTTAGCCTCTGTATTAACTCTTCCTAGGAGCCTGTGCTGTGTGCACAGCAATCGTCTCTATCAGCTTTGTACTGGCCTACTTACACCTACACAGTTTCTTATCGTTTCTGAACAATCCTGTATGGTAGCTCTGTCTAGTGGCATTGCATTATGTCTGCCACTGATTAATACCATTTTTCCTAAATTAGTGGTAGAATGGTCAAGAGGAAAGCAGAGTGGTCTTTCACGAATTGTGCAGTTATATCGGAGAACCCAGATTTAATAGACTTTTTTGATAAAAACACAACTCCGAAACCGAAACCCATAGGCCTATCAAGATGGAGGGTTGCAAATGAGCATCTGTTAGCCCCCTCTGAAGTATCGCAACTGCCAGGTCAAGAAGGGGGTAAAAACTATGCTTTCGCCATTAAAAATAACACTTTAGCAAGAGGAGTAGAGGAGGAGGAAATCATTGAAATATAAAATGAGACTATGGACCCAATTGTGTCTGGCCTTGACTCTAAAGGTTGGCCCCTCATTCAAGAACCAAACACTTGGGCTGAGTATTCTAGCAACTACCTAGGAATGAGGCAGGAGGAGTTTGGGGGAAACCAGCAGAGTCTTTCTGCAATCCCGTTAGAAAACCGCTTCACGCCCCTCTCCTGTTTAATGCCCCCACTTGTGAACCCAGCGCCACCAGCAAGTATGTCAAAGGAATTACAAGATTACAAGCAAGAGGTTAAGGGGAAAGCAAGGACACACCTAAAAGTGAGACGGAAGACGGCTCCCCACAATGGTGCACAAGCAGTGCTCAGTGGGCACTCAGACAGAGACAATCAGTGCAGGGGCAATATGCAACATAACACATGGTTTACACAAACCAAACACACCAACCAAGGTGATTGTAGCAGACCTAGGGACGACAATAAATGGAAAGATGGAAAAATTGCTGATTGATTTGTGAGAGGAAGTCAGGGAAATTAAACTTAAATTGGCAGAACTGGGAAATATGAATGGCCCTAGGATGGGTTGTAGTTGTGGGGTTGGAGGGCATCAGGTCATGTCATCAAGTAATATGCCCAATAATGAAAGTATTTCAAACAAATCAAAGGAGTCTGCGCCACACATCCAGCCGGGGGTGCACAGGAGCTTTGATAACTCCAATAGGTAGTCACAATTTAGGGGAGACCCCATCTGACTGGTCCAAACCTAATTGCTGTAAGAAAATTCCCAACCCCTATATTAAAAGGGACCGGGGCATATAACAAGGAAAGGGATAACTGGCCCACAAGCCTAATAAAGAAATGCCGACACTGGATTCGGCATAAAAATGGATGTTTATCAGTTATTCATGGGGATATAGTAGATTGCTGTAGGTGAGACATCCAAACCCCTGCTGTGAATATATACAGATCTACCTTCGATCCTGGGACCTGTTTGAGGGCTTATTAAGCATTGACCAGAGGGCATACTCCACTAACCAAACCAAGATTGTTTTAAGATCGCCGGAATTCCTGAAACATCTGTGCCCAAGTAATAATCCACCTTACAGAATGATCTTGGTGAAGGCTCAAATAGTGCAAGGAAGCAATTTCTAGCTCCCTAGCACAAATATATTGGCGACTTGGAGGACATCGATTGACTGGGCTCAGCCAACTCTAGTAGTGAGGAAGAAAGAGTGGGAACAAGCTTATTATCATGGAACATTGCAGGCCTGAACAGACTGATGGTCGACCTAGCCTGGTGCTCGTTTGTAAGAGGGTTTAATCTAATCGAACTTCAGGAGATGTGGGCCACTAAACCCGTCTCCCTACAAGGGTGCCAATGATTCTCTGTGCCTGCTTTAAAAAATGTGAATGTCAGTCCCTGCTAGTTTGGCCGGATGTAAATTTAGGTTGGAGGGTACAGGAGCGCGTAAAAGGCTCCCTTGACCTTCAATTTCTTTCTATTGCTTCGAGGGCGGGCGAAGCTGTAGAACTTTTTAATATATTCAATAGGCACTCAAAGCCACAGAGAATGGAGACTTTCACCTGCCTAAAGGACTCCTTTCACCTGAAGGACCTGAGTGAGAGAACAGATAAGGTGACCTTGGTGGTAGGTGATCTGAATCTCCAGATTGAACCCCTGGGCACATTGGAGGATGTGTGGGAGGACCAGGACATGGGCTGGGAAAGCCAGAATGTAGTGGCCCAAGCCCCAACTTGAACCCATCAACACACAATAGAATCAGCTTGCATACTATTTAACCACAATTGAAAAGCATGCAACGGGCAAGCCCCAAAAGATCAGCCGGCTTAAAAAAACATTCAATGAGCACAACGGATCGTCTCTAATAAGCTGCATCTTGGTCTCTGCAACTCATTAGGCAAGGTTTGCCAACAATGAAGTTCAGCCCAAGACAGAGAGTGATCACTCCCCTTTGGCTATGTGCCTTAACGATACAAGGGGTTCCTCTCATGGCTTGCCAGCCCCAAACGATAGCCAAGCACTGAACATCGTTGGTCACACCCGTAAATCCATCAAATGGGTTAAAGTATTAGAAAAGGAGCCTAAACCTGCTTTATATACATCTATTCTCACCAAAATCAAGGCTATCTGTGATAAAGAGGCTGATGACTTGGGCATTCTGGAGACCTATAGGAAGCTCAATAAAACACTACTCCCTCATATATCTGCCCTGGCAGGGAAAGTAAAGGTGGAGGATATCCGTAAAAATGAGGGGTATGATGAAGAGTGCCGAGTAGCCAAAAGGAAGATGGTAGTTTGTGTGGAAGGCAGGGGTGGGGTTGATACAATGAAACTATGCCAGGCACACTCGGACTACAAAAAGGTAGTCCTGGTTAAAAAGAAAGAATTTGTGTTAGACAAATGGCACTCCCTGGCAGAAGCACTACAAGCTCAAAACAATGTGCTTTTTTGGCAATTGGTCACCATGAAGGAACTGAAAGGTGATCATAAACTGAATTGCCATATTAATGCTGTTGATTGGCGCCAGGACTTGTTGAATGTGCATGGTGTCCAGGACTTGGTAGCCCAGTATCCACTCCCTCATATTGTAACCTCTCACCATGCTCAATTATTTATTACTTTAGGTGAAGTTAAACGTGCTAACACTCCCAGAAACGTGGTAAAGCAACAAGCCCAGATTTGATACCAGCAGGCTTGTTCAGGGACGACGTGGGAATCCGGGCGTTCAGGTTCTGTGTAAGGTTTTTCACTCTATCATTAGGAAGGGTGCAATTCTAGAGTCCTGGCGTAAGGTGGTGATAGTTCCCTTATATGAGAAGGGTGGAAGGAACCTCCTGGAAAATTCCCGCCCAATATCCCTATCGGATGGGGGCGAACTCTTCAGGAATGTTTTCCTCACTCACCTCCAAGAGTGGGTTGACAACAACAATGTAATTTCAGACCGACAGGCCAGCTTTAAAAGAAATAAGGGCACTATTGACCAATGCCTCATGCTGTATTTGTTAATCCAGAAATACATAGGGCCTCGTTATGAGACCGGCGGTAGTCGTGCTGGTGCATGGCTGCCACCAGAATCATTGCCCACTCCCATTACTCCCCATTCCCATTTGAGTTCCATTTGTCTCAATGGGGGTGGGGTGGCCGGATGCACCGGCACCATTCATGAATGGTGCCGGTGCATCCGACATGGTCTGCTCGCGGGTGCTGGTCTGCCTGCCAGGTCAAGGCGAAAAGGCACCCGCGAGCAGACCTCATAGTTTGCCAGTCCGGTAACAACAGTACCAGCAAGCTTACCGGTACCGTTGCTACCGGACAGGCAACCTTATAAAGAGGCCCATAGCACTAAAAAGAATGAAACTGTATGCAGGATTTCTAGACTTAAGGACAACATTTGACTCAGTCTGACGAGAATAACTCTGGAGCCTCCTTGTGTCACATAAAGCGTCAACAAACCTGATTAACATGCTAGTCTGTTATACTCTGGAAATAGTGCATCAGTCCACTATGGACTAGGGGATTAAAATACAGCATCCTTTGGGTTCTACAAGGGAGTAAGCCAAGGTTGCGCCTCGGCTCCCCTTCTATTTAATTTGTATATTCAAGAAATAATTGACGAGCTGATGAAGGGGTGCCAGGATTGCCCAAAAATGACCTCAAATAAATACCTGTGTTTATTTTACACGGAAGACGCAGTGTTTGTGGCAACTACCCCACAAGGTCTGGAGAAATTCTTGGTGATCTTTTTAGCTAAACGTAAAGAGCTAGATCTGGAATTGAATATAGATAAGTCCGAAGTATTGGTGTTTAAGCCTCGGTTTACAAAATTCACACCATTGGTGCTTAAGGTGGAAGGAGCACAGCTTGCTCAAATAATATTTTTTGATTACCTTGGGATGATATTTCAAGAGACGGGTGGGTGGGTTGAGCAGGTGGGTCGATCAGCCACTACCATGGAGAAATTCAGTGGTTCAATCAAATTATTTCATTTTAAACATAGGGTAGGCGTAATTTTCCCTGCCCTGAACCTTTGCGAAAAGCAGGCCCTACCCACTGCCCTGTATGAACAGAACTATGGAGACATGCCCTCTGCTAAACACGACGCTGCGGCTGAAAGGCTCTCAAGTTTGTATGCAAGCCTCCCGCAACTACGATGTATGATAGAACTGACGCCTATGGTATTACCCGTATTCTACACGCAAGTGCTTTAGGACTGCCTATTTAGAAACAGCAACATAAGCCTTGATAAAGAGCATGCGCTTGAAACACGTGTCGGCTGGTCCGAAGTTGCTTCACTTTCTTTGAAATCCCTCAACTATTAAATGCAAAAACAAAGGCTAATTTGCGCAGTGTGGTTGTTTACTAATATTGACATGCCAACGTAGACAACTTCATCAGAAGTGAACTTACATTTCAAAAAAAGTTGCATTATTACCAATGCGCGCTCCCTCCACCTTAGTACTTTATGAACATAAGGTTACTCCTGTAGCTTCCCAGTTTAAGCTTATACCAGTTCTTTTTTGGCTAGGGATCTGGAAGCAGGAAGGATTGGAAAAAGTGAGAGCGGCACTGAACCACTTCATGGCGTTAGATGGTGGCAAATCAATACCCTGACTCCGCCTTTTAAAAAATCACTCTGTGAAGCGGGGGTGGTAACCTGTTGGATAACCCTGAATGCCAGCCATTGGCTACTAAGAAAAGAATTAAAGATGCACTAGTAAAAGGTGCCCGTGACCAAATGTTGTTGCGATGTTATGAAACTTAAACTAGGTCCTGCATACCTCGAGGTTAGCCACCCTAGCCCTAAGCCCTATTTGGACTACATCTCGCCACCATACAAAAGGTCCCTATACCTACGAGTTAGACTAGGCATTCTCCCAGTGGCCACCATTACACAATCCTGGAATCCAGCACATGTTGATTAATGTCCAATGTGCAGGATGGCAACAGAGACTGTATTGCTATGCTGTAAATCAAAATATGTAAGGCCTATGTACTGAAGACCCGCATTGAGGGCGGCTGGGATTAGTGACACTAGAGCAGCATTGATACTTTTGCGACAGAGTGCTGACCCTTTTGTGGTGTTTGGGTCAGACCGGTATATCCACAGGGCATGGTTGTTAAGCAATACCTTTTTTAACCCAAGCCCTAATGTTCCATCAAATGTATGCCAAGGAAGCCGTCACTGAATTAACTCTGAAAGATCTGGTGATTGTTTTAAAAGAGTCTGCGAGCAGGGCTCTCCTCTTAGTTCGTAAATGTAAATTGTCTGCACTTTATATATGTTTGTTGACTGACTTACATTGTGCTTGAAAAGGTCAGTGAGATAAATTATCTCATCGATGTATAAGAGCCTAAACAGATGTGCAGGGTCTTTCACGTCAATCGGCTAAAACCCTATTATAGCTGGTATGACTTGGTCATGGCATTAGTGACAGGTGGAGAGACTGAGGTGGAGACTGATCGCCTCCCAGACCTCCTGCACACTGAAGCCACAGATGGGTCAGTTGAAGTGTCAACCTTGAAACCGATCAGTCAGAGAAGCAACTGACAGACTGTTGCCGTTTACTGGGACAGTTTGTCAGTCTGTTTTCGCTGACTCCAGGTCCCACAGATTTGTGCACCCATGATGTGGACAATGGAGGCAGTAAACTGGTTAAAAGCAGACTTCACCGGATGTCCGATAAGGTAAGGGACACCTGTAGAGGAGGTCCCAGACATTGCCTACACCTCTTCCCCTCATTTCTAGGTATTATGAGCGTACTCGCCGAAGGTATGTGACGTATGAAGAGCAAATTAACCTACAAAGAGCTGCACTGGGACTCTGCCCAGTATACATCAGAAGATCCATACCTGTTGAAGCACCCATAACCAGACAACCCTGGGCAGCACCGTACCCTATCAGACAGCCGTACCAGCCGCTGATACGAAACGAAGAGTACCTACAGACGGTCCATGAAGAGACCCAAAGAGCCTTAATGGAAGGCTAGTGGAAATGAGACAAGGGCCTGAACAGACTAGTGAAAGAACAAAAGCAGCTATCAAAGATAACACGCCAGTGCGAGTAACTACGAAAATAAATGTGATGGACACAGAGAAGAGACAATGTTAAAACGTGAGGAAACGGTTCTACGAGACAAGATGGAAGCAACCGACCTGTTAAACGTGTGTAAATAGGCTTGAAACGCAAGATGCTAAGAAATCGATACTACTTGCAATGCTTAGTAGAAGATAGAGCGGCAATAGCCAACCATATATCTACCTCAATAAGGCACATTATACAAGTGCGACTCCATTTTGTATAAGCAGAAATGTACCCAGGCTGCCAGAGGCCTGACAGGCCAAGTTTCGTAACCCAACCAAAGGCAAAAGATGGAGCGGAATCGAAACTCAACAAAGAGCGGCTCATGCCTAGGAAATCCAGGTCAACCAGAGAAAGGGAGGAGAGCATCAGCTAACAAGACTCAAACTTCAGAGCATACCAGCCTGCCTCATGAAGGCCAAGATAAGGGGGGAGGCGCATGCAGGTGGCGAGGCTGAAACAGAATTAAATGCACTCAAAGACTGGAAACTGAAGCAGATTCATGGTGATCTAACACGTGACCAGCCAGGCATGAAGAAGCACCACCGCCTGAAATCATCCGGGACCCGAGGATGCCATAACTTTTCCTGATAAGAGACTACAGTTTCGAGACCATCCTTAGCCAACTAATTGACACATCGCCCTAAAATACTGATTGATGGAAGAGAGGCAGGGTGAAACTTGGGACACCAGGCACATGGGTCTCCATTCTGCATGCTGCTAATTAAAAGTGGTGATTTATGTCTAGGGGTGTAACCTGCCCAATCACAATGGACCAAGTTATCTGGAGTCCTATAGAAAGTAGAACCAATAAGACGTCATAGTTGTAGTGACGTCCATCACACGTGATGTAGACGGATGGGTGTAGACGCCCACCCGATAAGAGTTATCCAATCCGCATGCTCTGTTATCATATACAGATATAACACCTATACTTAAGTTACCTTTCCTAACCAATTTCATTGCATGTTGATTTTTTATAGAATTAGACGTCAGTGATGTCGAGTTTTGCCTATAAAAATGACTGTTCGACTGATGTTCAAGGAAGTCTGAGCGAGACAGGTGATCGCAATGCTGCTGATTTCCATTTGTTTCTCTGTTTGATGTACGTGTCATTAAACGGACCTCCCTTTGCCAACTTACTGAGTCCTCATTATTGAGTCGTGTTGGAGTAAGTGAATCCTGCACCCCCTGTCCTCACATGGTGCAGCTATCTTGTCTTACAAGTTCTAGAGGGTGAGGGCTGACCTATGGGCCCGTCAGTGAATTCCTCTCCTCCTGAGCACTTGGTAGCATGAGTATGGTTTCGGCCATTAATTATTGATTATATAATACTAAGACACCTTAGACCGGCGGCACGAAATAACACTGGGCCATCGGGCAAGATCATAAGTCCTTTCGCCATCCTGGCTGAGTAGACTGAGAAGCTCCCCATGGACAATGATAGAGTAAAATTTCTAAAATCTGCAGTGGGTCTCAAGGAACCCGCCTTTCCAAGCATAACCCTTCTCATTCCCACGGTCAGACAATCAGACGAAAACCTTAGAAGCTGGAAGAGGAAGGGGCGGTGATCCCGAAGTTCCAGAGAGAAAAAGATGCGATCGGTGAGTGAAACAGTAAACTTGTTACTTTCGCAAATGTCTTGTAGGCATTAGAGTAAGTAAGGGAAAGGTAACGGAGGGTGGTTGAGAAAAATAAAGTAGTTAGAAGTAGAGAAGACTGTATATATATAAAGGGTAATGACTCGAGCATAAGAAATAAAGAGTGGATACCGGGGGGATACCCGAGATAAAACGTAAGGATTACCAGGGGGACACCTGAGATAAAAACATAAGGATTACCAGGGGGGCACCTGAGATAAAAACGTAAGGATTACCAGGGGGGAACCTGAGATAAAAACGTAAGGATTACCAGGGGGGGACCTGAGATAAAAAAATAAGATTTACCAGGAGGGCACCTGACATAAAAACATAAGGATTACCATGGGTGCACCTGAGATAAAAACTTAAGGATTCGCCTTATTCCTGCGCTTTAATACAGCGTTCAGAAGAAACGTGAACTCAGAGCCCACAGTGGGGGGACGATTAGGCTACGGTGACGATTAAAGACGGCATCAAAGGGGTTTGTTTACACCCCATGTCGGGGTACTGATTCGAAGGCAGGTATGCGTGCGTACAGCTGGTGTTCGTCTAGTCTGTCAAGTGTTTGTAATACGTGTCTTGTTGTATGTCAAAAGTAAAATAATTGTATTAATGATTGTTTGAAATGCATTTTGGCTTTACGCGATTCTGTAACTAAGAGGGAATCGCCATTGAATTGATGGGTTTTGAGTAAATTGTTGGTATACATTTTGGCGGGAAATGATTGGATTGGAGCTTGCGTATGTGGTGCTCGCTCATACTATTGGAAAGTTAAAGAACTGTATAAATACTGTTAGTGACGAAATTAAAAATGGAGGACTTTATCCATCTTGCGCATTTGTGCATGCAACTGCCCAAGCATGCACCAAAACAAAAGAAATAAAGCACCGAGTGGGTTAAGGGTACCACCAATAAGATGTTTATGCCTTGGCCCCAGAACGGGTCACTCTCTAAAGCTGTCTTACAGCATATGACTACCTTCCTACATGCCACATATACAGGCAAGAAGCTAGAGAAACGTCTTGCTGTTCTAGAATTGTGGAAGATGTTTGAAGAAACGAAGGTGGAAGAACCACCCACAGACTGGATACTAAATGTACCTACCGCGCTACCAGCCCCGCTTGAGCCAACCATTGCAGGGAGTAAAACAGAGGGGCTTTACCCACTAAGAGAACTTAATGCAGCCACGGGGTACAGCAACCCCGCATATGAGTCGCCTACGTACAGTAGTGATGATAATAAGGGAAAAGAACAGGAAAACAATATCGCCTCTGCTATCTCAAGGGACAAAGAGAGATGCGAAGATGAAGGAAAAGATTGGGCACGGAGTTGTGCACCTCCAGATAAGGAGAAAGAGGGAAATAAATGTAAAGGAAATGAAGGAAGAGGTGATGAGAAAGCATTTGCGAAAGACGAATGGTTGGGAGGTCAGATATTACTGAAGTTGGATGGAAAAGGAAGTGATGATTTGAGGCCAAGGGAGAGGTCTGATGAGACGCAAAGAAGAGAGAGAGTGAAAGGGATGGAAGTAAGGGATTAAAGGACAAGAAAGAAAGATAGGCTAAGGACAACTATATCGCGAACAGCAAGGAATACCGCTCAGTCGCACACAATATGCAGCGTATGAAAAGTACAGGCAGACCATGTTAAGGTTAGAGGAAGAAAGGAGAGTGCACAAAAGGAAAGGAAACAAGTGGGAAGATGAGGAAAGTAGAAGGGCAAAGGAACGTAGAAAAGAATGAATGAGGGAAGTAGATAAGGCTAGAGGAGAATCAAAGAAGTGAAAAGAAATAGCTGAGGAAATGGAACGTAAGCGCAGACAAGATCTTGAATATTTGGAGCGGGAAGTGATTAAACTCAATCCTACAGTAGAATGGGAACATGAACAAGAATTCTTTCCTGCAAGCAATGCGGTACCAGATACAAGCGGGACAAATATTGAAGATGACTTCGACACCAGAAGCATTGGGGAAACGATTGATCAAATCTATGACGAGATGGGGCTGGAACTAATTTCCCAGAGGGAAGGGAAGATGAGCGCTTGGAGCTCATAAAATGTATATCCAGAATTTTCAAGACGCATGGGTGCTCGAAACTCATGAGTCTTGGATGAAATCTTTCCCTGTATTCTACCACATATTATGCCTGGGGTTGTCTGAACCGGTGCAGAAACAGCTAAAAAAATTGGTAGGAGTAGAAGCAAAACCATGAGCCGAAATACAGTTGACAATTGCACACTACTGTAGATTGTTGCAAGAAAAGAACCGGAAAAAGGAGGCAACTCATAAGGGCGAGGAGGCGAAGCTGGTGCAAAAGAAGATCTCGAAGTATGCTCTCGAGGGAACCATGCTCACCAGCCCAGCCGAACCAAGCGCACAACAAGCGACCAACCCATCGCAGAATAATCAGGGTAACGCAGGATTTTATCCAAGAGGAAGGGGTTTTGGAGGAAGAGGATGGCAGAGTAATCAAGGAGGGTTTCGAGGTAACCAAGGAGGTTTTCAGAATATTCAAGGTGGCTTTCAGAATGCGCAGATGGGCAGTCCAGCTACGCCAGATGGACAGATGGCCCGACCACCGCCAGTGTGTTGGCTGTGTGGAATGACTGGACACGTGGCGTGCATGTGAAGAAGCCAAGGCATGTGACAAAATAGCCAAGGGAGGGGGGCAGGCATGGTAAATCAGCCTGCTGTCCGGCAACAGCACAGTGCACAAAATTACACCATACAGCAGCAGGTATCAGGCGTGCAGCAAGGTGCACAGGAAGTGGTTCAACCACTGAACATGGGGAACTTGCCACAGGGACAATCCCAGCAGGCACCACCACAAATGGTTCAGGGCATTAATTCCGGAGGGTTAATTAGCCCTGGAAATGGGGGAAACCCACACGTATACAGTGGACCAAACCTGTATATGAAATAGGACAGCTCACAGGGGACTCTGATGTGCTCTATTCTATCAGTGACACCAGACCCTAACAGGGAACCTAGGGTGAATGTCGTCATAGGGGGTAAAAAGTATTCCTTCTTAGTTGACACGGGTGCAACACGCTCGTGCATACAGAGGGCACATTTTCCTTTTCCAGCGAGACTGGAGCTCATAGTAGAGTTCCCTTTACAGACGCACTCTCAGTATCAGTGGGAGAGCATGAAATTAATGTACCCCTATTATATTCACGTCAGACCCCAGTAAATATTCTGGGCCGAGACCTGATGACTAAATTAAACATGACCATCTCGTTTACCGAAAATGGTATAGTGTGCTCCACTCCAGGAATGCAATATTCAAACGTGTGCGAAATGACCAGAGCATACTCAGGACGTATAGCCATGAGAGCTGTACCATTAGAGCCAGATGTCTTTGCATATGGCGTGCGGGTGCTTATGACAGGACTGCCAGGCCTTGCAGACCAAACCATGGGAACCCCTGATGAGTTTCTGTTCAGACCAAGAATACCCATGCACGAAGAGGAGGTACAAGTAGTTCCCTTAATGATACAATCTGCCACAGTGCGAGGGAAAGTGGAATTGGTCGAAGGATATGATGACGAAGCCAGACCATGGTGTGCGATTATCGCCATCGAAGAAGGGTGCCACGTGACTGACGTCACCGATGATGATCTGTTCGAAGAGCACCCTGGCCTAGTGGAGACAAGAGTGGAAATTAGTCTCACATTTTGGGTCAAAATGATCAAACAGGAGGTGCCACAGAGAATGATGTTGACGCTGGTACGTCCAGAATACTTTGATGACGACATGGCCCAAGTGCCTGCCACAGTATGGACTACAGGGCCCTATGACGTAGGTTTCCTGAAGGGGGCAGGTGAAGTGAAAATTAAACTGAAACCAGGAGCAATTTTACCACGAGTGCGACAATATCCCATGTCCAGACAGGCAGATGAAGGAATCGCGAAGACAATTTCCGCCATGATAGAGCAGGGCATCCTAGTAACGTCAGAATCACCCTGTAATACGGTGATTTACCCTGTCTAAAAATCAAAGGGAGGGTCCTAGTGTTTAATCCAAGATTTAAGAGCATTAAAAGATATAGTTGAAGCCGAGTTCCCTCTAGTCCCTAATCCATCCACAATACTATGTAACATACCCATTGAGGCAAAATATTTCACGGTCATCTATTTGAAAAAAACGTTTTTCTCAATTCCACTGCACCGTGACTCACAAGACCTGACGTCATTCACTTTCAGAAAAATGCGCCTGAAAAGTACGAGGTTGCCACAGGGGTATTGCGAATCCCCGTCTATTTTCAACAGAGTCCTGCAAATGGACCTAAGCAATATTGCGGTGGACAGTGTTGTTTTGAAGTACGTAGATGACATTCTGATCTGCAGCACCACTGAAGAGCAATGCAGGTGCGACTCTGTCCAGCTAATGACTATACTGGCTGAGAAGGGATACAAAGTTGATAAGGAAAAGTTGCAGTACTATCAACAGGAGGTGTTGTACATAGGGCAACTGATCTCTCATGAGGGGAAAAAGGTAAACCCAGAAAGGGCTGAAGCTATCATGAACACGGCCAAGCAGTGCACGATAAAACAAATGCAGAGCTTCTTAGGCCTGTGCAATTATGTCAGAGCATGGGACTTTGACTACTTCTTATATACCAAACCCTTGCTTCAGGCTTTGAAGAAAGCCCAGGCAACAAAAGGAGAAATTGAATTAACTGAGGCAATGGAGAAAGGGTTTGCAGAACTTAAGGGGGCAATTTGTAAGGCCCCAGTTCTCAGGATTCCTAATTATGCAGAGGAATCCTACCTGTTCTCACATACCGATGGCAATTTTATGACGGCAGTGCTCGCGCAGCGAACATCGCTGGGGTACAAGCCCCTAGCATATTACAGTGGGAGTCTGGACCCGGTCATGAAGGGCCACTTCCCATGCGAACAAAATCTAGCTGCTGCTTCATTCGCTATCGAAAAAGCATCATCCATAGTGATGTGGGTGCTCCATGACATTGTAAATTGAACTTTCGCTGTTCGCCAGACTAGAGAAGCCAAAGGGCACACTGACATCTCAGAGAGCATCCGCCTATGAGGTGATTATCTCTAACCCATTGATCAAAATAGTTTGATGTAAAACTGTGAACCCTGCTACATTCATAGCTGAGCCAGTCGCAGAAGGAGAACCTATATATGACTCTGCGAATTATGAGGAATTCTATGATGAAATCGCCAGGGTAAAGGAAAATGCCCAGGCAGGTGGCGAAATCGTGTTCATTGATGGTTCTTCGAGAATCGACCAAGAAGACCGACAAAGGTCTACAGGTGTGGCCGTGGTAAAACACCTAGCGAATGGAGAGTTTTGGGTATTCGTCAGTGCGCGAATACTCTCTCACTATTCTGCAAAATCTGCAGAACTGCTGGCACTGATACTCGCAATTGAGAATCATGCAGACCAGGAAGTAATTGTGTACAGTGACTCAGCCTATGTGACGTCCACAGTACATGCAGGTCTAGCGCACTGGAAAAGGAGGGGCTACCTCCGAGCAGACGGCGTGCCACTGCAACATGCAGCCTTATTGGAAAGGCTGATAAAAGCACTACAGCTCCCAGTGGACATAGCGGTCGTGAAATGCGCCGCTCATACCAAGGGGAAGGATTTCGTGTCACGTGGAAATCATGAAGCGGACACGGAAGCCAAGCGCATGGCATCCAAATCTGAAACAATCATGGACGTGGAGGTGCACGTACCCATGAGCGGATGATGGTAGCGCGAGCCACACCAGAATCCTATAGCAATATGGGGCAGACTCAGCTAATGGAGCTCCAGGGGGAGGCACCTCATGAGGAGAAAAATGTGTGGAAGCGTCGAGGGTGTTCTTTAAACCCCTCTGACGGGTTGTGGAGGCAAGACAGCACTGGTAAACCAGTAATGCCTGTCGATCTTCTAAAAGTAGCGTTAGAGCAACTGCACTACCCCATCCATATGTCAAAAGAAAATCTTGCTGCAACGCTCGCAGAAGACTGGTTCACACCGAATTTAGCGGAGCATGTTGCATTTTTTATGGTGAACTGCATAATCTGGCAGCAATTCACCGCTGGGCACACATTAAAAGTAGTGAGAGGGATCATCCCCAGACCGAATGGACCATTCCAGCACTTGCATATCGACATGATTCAAGTGTGCAACGGGTACAGGTATTTAATTGTGGTGGTGTGTCCATTCTCTAGATGGATAGAAGTAGGTCCCCGTACACACCCAGATGCTACCTGTGCTGCCAAGTCCTTAGTGAGGGAAGTGTTCCCTAGATGGGGGGGTGTGAAATAATGAGATCAGATTACGGGCTCACTTTGTAAATTCAGTTTTCAAACAGATTAGCAAGTTCTGGTCGGCGTATCATCCTGATGGGAATGGGATATGTGAACGGATCAACGGCTTGCTTAAGGAGAGGATAGCCAAGTTGAAGCTCACATTAAAGAAGGGATGGCTACACTGTCTAACATTGGCATTGTATGCACTTCGGAACCAACCCGGCTCCGACCATCATCTCACGCCGCACGAGATAGTTACAGGATGAGGACCCCTCTTAACTCCAAGATAGAGCTAGATGTGATGTCCAGCCAACTAGAGAGGTTCTGGGAACAGAGATGCAGGAGTACCTTAACTGTATGACATCCAGCGCCTCTGTCATTACAGGCCAGCTGCAGCAATGGCGAAAAGGGGACGGCGCAGCACAAACACAGCAGGAAGTGCTGAAGCAGACATGAGCAAGGTGTACATGCGCCCCTTGTCTTCCCTGGTGACAGCGTGCTTGTGAAGAACTTTACCAGGATGAGGTGGGACGAGCCAAGATTTAATGGCCCTTTCATTATAGAGGACTGCACCCCCCTCCGCCGTCAAGCTCCAGGGTAGAAGGGCATCGATCTTCACAAATGACATTAAACCGTATGTAGGGGAGAGCCCTCCTGCTGCATCCAACGGCGAAGAAACCACAGACGTCGGGGAAGAACCTCAGCACGTGCAGACAAGATCCATGGTGAGGAAGAAGGACGCATGAGCAGGAAAACCAAGACAAAGAACCTGGATGCAAGTTGTGGCCTAAAACTGGACAGGTTCCCCAAGCAAAGGGGGATAAGGACATAACGAAAACTCTGTACATCCCAGTTGCAGGGTAAAGAGAAGCGCATCCAAAGCCACAACAACATTGATAAAAATGAACTTGTGAAAGCATGTCATGCCCAAGTAGTACAAAGAATCAAGACTCTGATAGACTACAAATAAGGCATTGCCTGGGAGTGTAACACAGTATCCTGAAGCAATCTGTATTGAGACTTTGTTCACAGAATTTATGGTACATTCCAGCAGAAGTCTCAAGTGGGATGTGCTAACCTATTTCCAACTTGTGGTGTTATCATACTCTTTACTCGTAGGGAGAGGAGCCAGTGTCACAGACTTTATTCAAGATCCAGCTAACAAAAAAGTAATCAGGCGGCTGCTGACCATCATCGCAGAGGTCTTCGCTGAGTTACCAGAGCATAGTAAGAAGGATACAAATGCTTCCACTGCCAATAGACATTGATGAACTCACGTTTAATTTGTTCTTCCAAATAATAGAGAAATGCCCAGGGCTCGTCGGGAGAACAACTGATGCACACACTTATATCAGAGATCCAAAAAACCTAGCTGAACTGAGTCCGCTGTGGACTAAATTAAATCATTTGTTGGTAATCCACGCAACGGGAAGGTGCAAAGACTGTGCGAATCAAAAGAAAAGCTTGTGATCAGGACACAGCCAAACGAGGCCAATGTCCCTATCACCCGAGGACACCCGGCTGGCACAGAACGTCCTGTTTAGATTAGTCACACACTATGCAGAAATGGTAGGAAGGCTTGCAGATGTTGACGTCATCATCTTCCTTAGAGATCCAGCCAACGCCCCACACATGGGCACACTTCTCCATGGTATAATGCTCCAAGTCAAAGGAGACAAAGACACAGTTCTTCCTTCTTCCGCCGAGGACAGATCGAGAAGAGCAGAAACAAGGATTACGACATATTGTTCCTAGTTTATTTTTATTTTTTCTTCTATTTTTCTTATTATCCTTTTTGTCATCCTTCCGCCGTGGAGCAGATCGAGGAGAGAGACACTGTTCTTCAACTTGTCGCTGAGAGACCGAGCGAAAGGAGCGGACACAAGAACTTCACCATCTTATTTTCCTTTTTCTTTATTTTTCTCATTTTTTCTGATTTTTTCATATGTTCACTTTTTTTTATTTTTTTTTATTTTTATAAACATTCTATTTTGCATGATTTTTAGCAGTTCCATCTTTTCATTCTTTTGCATTGAGCAAGTTCCAGCATGTCCTCAGGACCAAAGCAAAATCGAGGAGAGCAATGGGACCTCATCTATTATAGATATGCATAATGAATGTGATGTACCAAAGTTGCTAGCCTAACCCTTTTCCATAGTCTAGCACAGGAACTGTACTGAATACCCAGAGACTACCGTTGTCACTCACATGAGAGGGGACATTTGGAGAAGCACTCGTCTCTTTAATAGTAATGAACTCTCGAACTATGAGACCAGAGCAAGAGAAGGAATAAAGAATTGACTATGAACTCATTCGAAATGGGGGCCCAGGAAAGTAACTTGGTTTTACCCCCAACAGAAGGGCGCCCCCACTTTCCTGGAAGAAAATGCTGCAAATTGTCGTTCTGAACGATTATGTGTATCTGTATAGTTATTATTATAGTGTTTCTGTCATTAACAATCATAACTGCTTTCTTTATTGGTACACGAAGTGTCCCAATTTCAGTGCACCCACCAAATAATGAACATCTGGGGCCTACGAAAGCACCCAGACCCTATATAGTCATTCCAGTCCCAAGAAAACCTGATGATAAAAGTAACAAACTAAATTTAAATGTAATGAGCAATGATTTAGACACATTTGAGGTAACAAATGAAGAGAAAAGCTGGAGACAGGGTCAGCACGGAATGAAGGAAAACGCTGCACTGACCACTGCACGCACCCACACACAGGATGCAGACAGACAAGGGCAAGTGTCAATGGCTACAGGGCCTCCAACGAAGGCAGCAGAGAAGGGGAGACTGCCTGCCGAACAATCGGTTCCAGAAAACAGTGGAAGTACCCAAGAGGAGCCAAGTGAAACACTAGAGAGAGAGGGCATAACAAAATCTCTCAAAAGAACAGAAGTGGCCACGAAGGAATTCACAGAGAAAACACAAATGCTGATAGACTATTTGTTCCCTTTCATAGTCAGAGCAAAGAAACTGCACGAGGAGCTGAAAGGCAGGACTATAGAGACTATAACAGCAAGCACACATGCTCCAACGCAAGGAACAAGCCTCAGGCATAGAACACGACCACGCGTTGAGAGGCTGGGGAGCCAATGGCGGTTAAAGGAAGTCTATGACAAAATACAAAAGGGAAGGAAAGGAAACACAAAACCTTCTCCTACCACAGCGATGCAGTCGAGGGAGCCTCCTCCACTGAGACACCCAGAGAGGAAAAGCAGCACAGATGCATTTAGAGACATAGGGCCTCATTACAACCCTGGCGATAAGGGGTTAACGGCGCCGTAAAAGGCTGCGGTGCCGTTAAACCCTTAACGCCCGATTCACACTTTAATGCCTGCTTTTTGCAGGTGTTAAAGTCCAACCCGCTAAGGGACCTTGGTGCTAATTACGGCACCATAATTTACAGTGGGCCAAAAATGGGAATGGGGAAGGGGCCATGGTGAATGGGGATTTAATGCCCCGCCAACCTTGGAATGGGGCGGTAAATCCGCCATCCACCATGGCGGAATCCGGCATGGACCATGGTGCTAATAGCATTATGGTCCAACGCCAGGGTTGTAATGAGGCCCATAGTCATAGCAAACTACAGAAGAACGCTGAGAATCAAGAGAAGCCCGCACAAAGATAACAATGAACTTAACGATTACCTGGACAGCACAGCCCATCTCAGAAACAACATATGGTACCAGCACATGAAGAAAGTAGGACCAAGTTGGTCGGAAGGAGAATGCTTTGTCTGTGCTCTACTACCATACAGCATGGGAAAATCGAAGATCTTCGTGGCCGTAGAAATTGATGTCCCTACAGCACACTGTATGTCACATGTAGCAATGTGTAACACCAGAGGACAATTTATGGGAAAAGACGCCTCGTTGATATGGGCCAACGAAAAGAATTACCCGGATGAAGATGGCTACGTCCAGGACATTAAAACAAAAAACCGAGCGCACACCAGAAATCATGTGATCAAGTATGAGAACCCTGGCATCAAAGGATCAGGGATAAGATGGGAAGTTAACCCGAGACTGAACGTTCAAGGAAAGACTTCAGAAGAGGCTCAAATCTGGAAGAACAGTGGCCAAATGCAGATCTGGGGGTCAGTGGTCTCCCAGATGGATGGGAGGACGGATTAGTAATCTGCCAAGCGTGGATGGTCCTTGGAGCCTGCAAAGAAGCAATAGAGAATTTGCAGAGGTTATGCAAACCTCTGTGGCCAAGGTTGGTAAAACTGCTAACATGGGTTGAAGATAGAAGAGGACCCTGCAAATAGTACCACTGGAAAGTCCAAAACTCTGCTTCAGAAGTAGTCTTTGAAACCCCAGGAATGACACAAGGTACTGCAGTTATCATGGACCATTACTGGGCGTGTGGATCCAAGGCATACATAAGGCTGCCGAAAACTGGGGAGGCATATGCACACTAGTGAACGTCCACGTTCCCGCGCTAGTGATTACTAAGAATGACCTGAAGTTGGACAGTTTCCCGAAAGCAGATGCTCATCTAAGAAGAAGGAGATATGTGGAACTGGTATCCAGGATGAAGAGTGAAAATTACTTTTCTCCCAAATCAGAAGACGCATTCCATGCAAACCTGTACAAACACAGGCTGTTCAGCCTCACCTCAACAGTATTCAACACACTGCTCCTGCCCCATATCCAAGTTGGAGTGAATGCTAAATGGCTGCAGATAACCAGATGGGAGTTATTGCAGACCATCAATACCACTATAAAAGGATTCAACGTGATCAAAGAAGAGCTGAGAGCAATCAGACTGATGACCCTCCAAAACAGATATGTGCTGGACATGATCACTGCAATGGATGGAGGTGTTTGTGCAAAAATTGGAGAATCATATTGCACATTTGTGCCATCACACGATGAAGAAAACAGAACCCTAACAGAGGCCATAAGCATGTTGACAAACCTGAAAAACCAGATGTTCGATGAAAGTGATGAAGTGGACGATGACAGCTGGTTTGGAGCCATATTCTCGTTTGTCCCACAATGGATGGCAGATATTTTCAAGTTTCTGGGAGCTCTACTAGCAATGGTATTGCTAGGATTCTGTGTTATCAAGATAATCAATACACAGTGCCAGAAAACTGCGAAGAAAGCCACAGGGATGAAAATAATGGTTGATGTCGAGCAAGGGTGGAAGCCCAGAGACCTGAATGATGAAGAAATAAGAGACTTTGTGAAAGCCAGCAAATTTATGCCAGAAGGAACAAGGTTCACATACCCTAAGAAACGAAGAAGGTATGAAGGAAAATGGATCTACTGCAGCCCAAATGAACAATGTCAGCTAATGACATGGAACAAAGACGAACATGTGAAAACAGCAGGGAGTTTGAAGGGAGTGATACAAATATGGACTCCAAAGGCTCACACATTCACACCATCATGTACGAACCCTGAAGACAATGAACATGACACCGAATAATCAAAAGAAATAAATGCAAAGGAGGTTGCAGAAGTGGTCGATGAACCGACCAGAGGGGGGAGTGTAGAGGAGGTCCCAGACATGGCCTGCACCCCTTCCCCTCATTTCGAGGTATAAGGAGCATACTCGCCAAGGTATGCGACATATGAAGAGCAAATGAACCTACAAAAAGCTGCATTGGGACTCTGCCCAGTATACATCAGAAGATCCATACCTGTTGAAGCACCCATAACCAGACAACCCTGGGCAGCACTGTACCCTATCAGACAGCCATACCAGCCACTGATACGATACCTACAGACGGTTCATGAAGAGACTCAAAGAGACCCAAAGAGTCTTAATGGAAGGCCAGTAGAAATGTGACAAGGGCCTGAACAGACTCGTGAATGAACAAAAGCAGCTATAAAAGATAACACACCAGTGCGAGTAACTACGAAAATAAATATAATGGACACAGAGAAGAGACAATGTTAAAACGTGAGGAAATGGTGCTACGAGACAAGATGGAAGCAACCGACCTGTTAAACGTGTGTAAATAGGCTTGAAATGCAAGATGCTAAGAAATCGATACTGCTTGCAATGCTTAGTAGAAGATAGAGCGGCAAGCGCCAACCATATATCTACCTCAATAAGGCACATTATACAAGTGCAACTCCATTTTGTAAAAGCAGAAATGTACCCAGGCTGCCAGAGGCCTGACAGGCCAAGTTTTGTAACCCAACCAAAGGCAAAAGAAGGAGCGGAATCGAAACTCAACAAAGAGCGGCTCATGCCTAGGAAATCCAGGTCAACCAGAGAAAGGGAGGAGAGCATCAGCTAACAAGACTCAAACTTCAGAGCATACCAGCCTGCCTCATGAAGGCCAAGATAAGGGGGGCCCATGCAGGTGGTGAGGCTGAAACACATTTAAATAAACTCAAAGACTGGAAACTGAAGTAGATTCATGTTGAACTAACACGTGACCAGCCAGGCGCGAAGGAGCACCACCGCCTGATGTCATCCGGGACCCGAGGATGCCATAACTTTTCCTGATAAGAGACTACAATTTCGAGACCATCCTTAGCCAACTAATTGACACATCGCCCTAAAACACTGATTGATGGAAGGGAGGCAGGGTGAAACTTGGGACACCAGGCACATGGGTGTACATTCTGCATGCTGCTAATTAAAAGTGGAGATTTATGTCTAGGGGTATAACCTGCCCAATCACAATGGACCAAGTTATCTGGAGTCCTATAGATAGTAAAACCAATAAGACGTTGTAGTTGTAGTGACGTCCATCACGCGTGATTTAGAGGAATGGGCGTAGACGCCCACCCGATAAGAGTTATCCAATCTGCATGCCCTATTATCATATACAGATATAAAACCTATACTTAAGTTACCTTTCCTAACCAATTACATTGCATGATGATTTGTTATTGAATTAGACGTCAGTGATGACGAATTGTGCCTATAACAATGACTGTTCGACTGAAGTTCGAGGAAGTCGGAGCGAGACAGGTGATCACAATGCTGCTGATTTCCATTTGTTTGTCTGTTTGATGTACTTCCCTTTGCCAATTTACTGAGTCCTCATTATTGAGTAGTGTTGTAGTATGTGAATCCTGCACCCCCTGTCCTCACATGGTGCAGCTATCTTGTCTTACAAGTTCTAGACGGTGAGCGCTGACCTATGGGCCCTTCAGTGAATTCCTCTCCTCCTGAACACACCATCAAGGAGGATGCTTCCAAAATGTTGGCCCTAGGAGTAATATTACCATCCCACAGCCCCAGGGCTAGCCCAGTGATACGGGTCACTTAAACAACCAATAGTAGGAAAACTGAAGGACAATTCTGTGTGGGCTACAGGGGGCTCAGTTCTAGATACTCGCCTCATTCCTCTGGCAGATGAGTTCATTGACAAGCTCGGCACTGCCGAGTACATGAGTACCTTTACCCTCATGGCATGGTATTATTGGCAGGTTGGCTTGGTGGACGGAGCAAGAGAGAGGTCAGCATTGTCAACCCCAGAGGACACTCGCAGTTCACTGTGATGTCACTTGGCTTGAAGAATGTACCTGACACTTTTTAGAGGATGGTTAACCAGGTTTTGTCGGGACAGTTAAACTTCAGTGTCGCCTATTCAGATGCCATCGCTGTGTTCAGTCAAACCTGGGTGGATCACATATCCCGGAATTACGTTGTTACATCACCATGCTTTTATTCATGGAGGTTTATGCTATGCGGGTGGGGGAATGAGAACTAGATAATCGGGAGGTGGGGGGCTGGTGGGAACCCCCATGTACAAAATTGAAAAAGATTAGTTTTTTTTACCCAAAAATATTTGGCAAATAATCTGCAGAAAAATATCCTATGAAACAAAGAACATAGAACCCTTATCCCACATGAAACAAGTGCTCTGGGCACTGCAGAATGCAGGTCTGACTAGCAAGGCAACAAAGTGCCAGATAGCACAGGGTACAGTGATTTACAAGGTCAGTGGAAGTAAGAAACAACCTCTTAAAGCTTACGCACAGGCTGTGTGTCTTTAATCAAGGTGCATTTTTCCACAGCTGTGTTTTTCAAATCTAGCTGCATTTTTCCACTGCTGTGTGTCTCAAATCTAGCTTTGTTCTCCACTGATGCATGTTTCGAATCTGGGTGCATTCTCCAACTGCTGTGTCTCTCAAAAATTGACACATTTCCACTACTGTGTGTCTCAAATATTGGTGCATTCTCCCACTACTTTGTGTCTCTGGTTGTTTGTACTTTGCCTGACTGTGTGAGTTGGCCTAATATTGAATTTCACCTGATAGTGCCAGTTGGCTTAGAACTACATATCATTTGATTGAGTTGGTTGGCTTAGTTTTCGCATCATGCCTGAGTGTGCTTGTCAGCCTAGAACTGCATTTCGCATGATTGAATAGGATAGCCAAATTGTGCATTCTGCATGAATGTGTTAGTCAGCCTTAACTACATTTAATCGGAGTAAGTAGGGTAGGTATTGCATTTCTCCAAATTGTGCAGATTAGCCTAAAAATCCATTTCACCTGTGTAAGTGGATTGCAGATAGAGCCGAGTTCATACATAGAGGTTCTTGACACACCAGACAACTATAAAGGGAAGCATAGTTAATTTGGTAGGCTCAGGAAGGCAATCATGGAAAGGGATGCCTCTTCCAACCTCATGGATACTCGCATATACTTCCCACTACCCTGACTCTTCACGCAGCACCTACAACACTAGAATGAAGCTATCCCCCATGATCAATTCAGTCCAGCTGCACACATACTTATTTACCATCTTGCACACCACAACATCCTTTAGAATGCAGCTAACCCCCATGACAAATTTAGCCTAGCTGCACAAAGCTTTGCATATACTAGCATCACCTCCACCCAGAATTCAGCTACCCCTATGACAATTCGGCCTAACTGCACACAAACTACCTGTATCACATACCCTGCACACTACTTCCGGCATTAGAATCCACATCTCCAAATGAATAATTCAGTCTAGCTACACACATACAGAGTGCATACATGCAATATTTACTGGTTCTCTTTATCACCACTGACCTGGACTTCGGTCTTGGAGGGCACTTTAGCCTTCAGCTTGTTGAGACCATACCAATGCCCATTAACATAATGTAACATTATATAACATATGCACATCCAGCACAAGCCAGGCTCCAAGCACGGAAATGCAGCTGGCCTAAGCCGGTGCTTTCACCTAGATGATCAACCAGAACCTGAATAGCGTGGTGGATCACATGTTGAGACTAGGGGGCATGCAAGGAATGTGCCTATCTGCATGGTGGCCGTGGGCTCACCTGGGCTTTTTTTAAATGTTTAAATACATGGAATGATGGTAGACCCAATACAGGAAAATGTGTGGGGCTAATCCACACACACTATCCTATGCTCTTACCAATGATTTTTGACCTGCAGCCGTCATGTAGGCCAGCCTGCAGCTGTTCGTCCAGCTTCCCTCACCATTGCATATTGCCGCCTGATACCCACAGCTGACTCCCATCTTGAACTCTGTCACAGAAGCCTACAAAGCTCCCTGAAGCCCACTTGACCGGGTTGACCACAAAGAACACCCAGAGCAAAAGATATATTTATTTACTTATTTTTGCATTTGTGGCAGCGCACTGCACCCTCGGGTATCTACACCCTAGTTACTATAGGCAAGGAAACAAGAAAGTTACAGAGGGGAAGGGAACAAGGTATCAGGCATCAAGCAGTATAGTCAAAACTTGCAGTGGAAGTGTCCATTTAGGTGACAGAGCCAGAGTCGGGTGGCTTCTTCAAAAGTTTCATATAAGTCCAGTACGAAGGTTCTTGGGGAGAACGATGGGGAGATTGTTTATGAATTTAGCGGCAATGACAGGAAAATGTGTGCCTCCTGCAGTTTTTTGGTGGCAGCTGGGTACTCTGAGTTAATGGCAGTTTGTGTATCTCAGCTAGCGGTGGGATGTTTTTCTCCACTCTACAGGAGAGGTATGTCGGGGAAGTGGTAGTAAGGCACCGGTGTGCTAAGGACAGAGTCTTGATTTGAATCACTCGCGAATCAGCAGCCAGCGATAATTTCTCCTTACTTCTGAGACATGGTCGTGTTTAGACAGACCTAAGCCAGCCCGTAGTGCGTTATTGTTGTAGATGAGAAGCCAAGTACTCCTATCGGAAGTCCCGCCCCCATCCTGCCTACATGTTGGCAACTGGAAATTGCAACATGCACATCCATGAAGAAATGACGGTCTTCTGAAGTAAGCTCCTGAAGAAGAGTGAAAGAAAATGAAAGAGAAGACTGGTGATGTCACAAGAAGCAGAACTGACGCACCTAGAAGAGATGCCGGTGAAGAAAGAATATACACCTTATAGAAGTTGCGAATTAAGCAACATTTTGGGAGTTGAATGAAGATTGCATGTGCAGAGAAGCACTGAATAAAATACTAAGCCATTTTACAATTGTACAGACACAGTAACTCAAGTAGACAAAGTAATCATAAGAATGGCTACATAGTAGAAAGATTACAGGCGATGCGTCAATGTATATCTCTCCGGAGGATAGCTTAGGGGCAACATGCTCACCTTGGAAGCAAGACGACATGAAGCAACACAGGTTCGATCCCCGGGTCCCTGCTTAGAAAGCTCTGGCTATCATATCATATCAAATATGTATAGGAATGTATAGAATCTGGATGTTCCATGATGCATTGAAGTAAACTTGGAACCCGTTAATGAAACGGTTGGAAGTGTGGCGCATCCTTGCTATATAAGGTTATTTTTTATGAAATATTTTTGATAACTCGTTGAGCGAGCTGTGAGGCGTCTGTTGATGCCCTTTGTACTCCCTGTTCTAACAAATGTTATTAAAACACCAGAGATTTTGCCAAACCTCCTGAGTCAGTCTGATTATTGATGTATGAGTAAGGAGCATCCCCATCCATCTTAGATACTGTTACCTCATCTTAAAGGGCCTAAACGGGTTCATTTTGAATGCTCTATAGTTCACACAGGTTTGGCCTGCAAAGAGGGCGCTGCAGTAGTTAAGATTTCCTTGGGTAATGACTCTGGCTATGAACAGGCAGTTGGTTGTGGTAATGAAGGGTTTGCTGCCATTGAGTAGTTTTGTGGTGTAGGCAGCAGAGAAAGCAATTTACTTGGTGCGATAGGTCGGTGGTGGCATCTATGTAGATACCCAGGGTTTTAGCTGCGGGTGAACTTTGGATTCAATTGATGTCTATGTTGAATACTTTGTAGGCTGGGTCCAGGTTGCAGACTACGGCGTGTGAGCCTACAATGAGGATCTCAGTTTTTTTGTCATTTAGGCAGAAGAGTTGGGATGCCATCCAGTTTTGGATAATGTCATAGATGGAGTTGATGGCCTCAACATCTTAGATCTCTGAAAGAGGGAGGAGGATTTGGGTGTCATCACCATAATTTGTGTATGGTATGCCGTGGATATCAAAGGGTTCAAAAAAGGGGTTTTGTATAAATGTTTAATAGATTAGGGAAGATTCATTAGCCTTGGGGGATACCACAGGATACCGGTGTGGGTGGGCCTGCATGATCGCCCATGAAAAATACGATTAGATCTGTCATCCAGGAATTATCTGATCCAGTCGGCGGTTGCATTGGAGAAGTTCACTTTTGAGGTGAAGTGCTTTCATAGGGCCTCATTACGACCCGGGCGGTAAGTACCGGTCATTACCGGCATGGCGCAATTACCATGTCCGTGCTGGCAATAGACCGCTAAAAGCGGCCCATTACGAGTTTGCGGGCACAAGCTTTGCGCCATGCCAGTAATTACCTCACCGCCATGCCGTAAAAGTCAGAAAAATCCCCCTTTCCGGCACCGTCTGTAGTGGAAATAGCTCCTCCGGCATCCAAGCCATCTGCATTAGCGGTCACCTCTAATAGCGGTAACCGCTATTAGCGGTGACCGTAAATACGCGGAACCGGAAGTAGCGTCATTGCACAGGAACGGAAAAGAGCACGGCGGCCATCTTTAAAAACACAATCCATTGCCATCCACCACAACCCAGAGCCATCTGACCCCCAGAACTCCAACACACCTCCACCACTACCTATTGCAATTTAGGATGCCAAAAGCAGTGAAAAAAATGTGAGATCGCCTGCGCAAGGAGCGCTTCTCCAGAGAGGAGCTCACCATGTTAGCGGAGACACTGCAGGAACATGCAGATGTGGTGTTCTCAAACGACATGTCCCGTCCAGTACTGCAGTGTAAAAAGCAGATTTGGGCAGAGGTCGCCCAGAGAGTCAGTGCCGTTGGCACCACACCCCACACACCCAAACAATGCCGTAAGCACTGGGATTGATTGATTGATTGATTGATATTTTATTTCTATCACGCTCGTACACAAGTGTTTCAGAGCGTGACAAGGCAAGGGAGGGGAAACGGGGGAGAACAAAACAGCGATCTTACTAGGCCCAGCGACATTGAGAACGTGCAAGTGCATGGGAGAGTGGGGAGGGGAAAAGTGCATGGAAGGGGGAGAGGTGGAAAGTGCGAAGCAGAGGAGAAACAGATAAATAACAATAAATAAATAATAAAGGCAACAAACAGTGGTAATGCAGCCAGCAATTTGCAAGTGCTAGGTTTAAGGCAGCAGACAGGGTAGGTCTGATAAGTGCAGGAAGAAAAAAAAGGGGGGGCTGTATGAGTACAGATGCAGACCCCAGTGCAAGGGGTGGCCCGGAGGCAGTGCGGGAGGGTGGCAGGATGAGCAGGTACCTGGGCCCAAAAGATAGAGGGAGGCCAGGTGCACGGTGCCAAGAGAGAACAGATCAGCAGGGGAGAGGGGGAGCGAAGGCAGAAGAAAAGAGGAAGGTCTTGAGGTGCTTCCGGAACCGGAGATGGTTCTCCTCAAGTTTTAGAGTGGCAGGGAGGCTGTTCCAGAGGGAGGCCCCAGCCGAAGAAAAACGAATGACCCTAAGTGAGTTGGAGGTAGAGGAGTGAAGAGCTCGAGAGGGGAGGTATTTGTGGAGGGATAGCTGAAGGTATTTTGGACCCAGGCCCCAGAAAGCCTTGTGGACAATGCAGAGGGTTTTGAATTTAATCCTTGCATCCACTGGAAGCCAGTGGAGAGATTTCAGAGCTGGAGAGATACGATCCCAGGGCTTGAGGCCAAGGACAAGTCTTGCAGTCCTGTTCTGGATTAGTTGCAGAGGGCGGAGAGTAGAGGCAGGTAGATTTAGAAAGAGGCTGTTACAATAGTCCAACTAGAGAGAACCAGAGCTTGAGATACCATGAGCTTCTGGGGGAAGGAGAGGAAAGGCAGAGTACCTCTGAGGAGGTGCAGTCAGAAATTTGACTTTTTAGAGACCTCAGAGATGTGGGCCGAGAAGGAAAGGGTGGAGTCAAAGATGACCCCGAGGTTCTTAGCCTCGCAGGTGGGGGTAGGAGGAGGGCCAAGGGAGGCCGGCCAGAGAGTGAGGGGAAAGGATGGTGAAGGTGTGCTGATGAGGAGGATCTCCGTCTTGCTGGCATTCAGACAAAGATCATTGGCGGCACACCAATCTTGTATGGCAGTTAGGCAATCAGAGATGAGAGAGGGAGAGGAGGTGGCAGAGGGCAGCTTGAAAATGAGTTGAGTGTCGTCAGCGTAGCACTGGAAATTTGAGCAGAAAATGGCAATGCAGCGGGCGAGAGTTGCCAGGTATTGGTTGAAAGCCAGGGCGAGAGGATAGACCCCGGGGGAACACCACAGGTAGAGAGGAAGATAGATGAAAGGAAGGACCCAAGTTGGACCTGGGATGGTCGATCTGAGAGGAAAGAGGTCAGCCAGGCCAGAGCCTGATCAGTGATACCCAGGTTTTCACGGAGACGGTTGAGCAGGATGGTATGGTTGACCGTGTCGAAGGCAGAAGAGAGATCGAGGAGGATGAGGACAGATGGAATGTTAGAGTCAAGGTTGGTGAGCAGATCTTCACGGATGTTTAGCAGAGCAGTTTCCGTGCTTCTGGCAGCTCTGAAGCCAGACTGGTGGTCATGGAGACAGCCAACAGAATTGGAATGAAGGTTAAGCTGAGAGATAGCCAACTTTTCCAGGAGTTTGCCAAGAAAGGGAGTAATGGAAATTGGGCGATAGTTAGCTGGACAAGAAGGGTTTCTTGAGAAGAGGATGCACAAAGGAGTGCTTCAGAGGGGAGGGGAAGGATCCAGAGGCAAAGGAGTGGTTGCAAAAATCAGCAAGGGCCGGAGCGAGGGTGTCAATGTGGTCCTTGATGGTTTTAGAGGAACAGGGATGAACCTGTTTTGAAGAGGCTTTCATAGATCGGACTAGTCTAGCAACCTCGTCAGGGGTGAAAAGAGGAAAGGATGAGAAGGATGGTGGGAGGGTGGCTAAAGGAGGGTCAGCAAGCACAGATGGAGAGGGAAGAGGAGGAGTGTGGGTGGAGAGGGTGGACAGGATGTCCTGGGTTTTTTAAATGAAGTGAGAGGCAAGGGCACTGCAAAGAGCCTGGGAAGCAACAGGAGGGGTAGAGACTGCAGCAGGGTTGGCCAGCTCCTTGCAGATTTTAAAGAGTTCAGCTGAGTTGTTAGATGCCGCAGAGACACAAGTTTGAATGTGGACTCTCTTCTTGGTGAGGACAGAGAGTCGGTATTCGCTTTGTAGCAGGCGACAGGCCAGTTTGTCAGGTGACCTACTTCTACGTGTGCAAAGCATACTCTCCGCCAACCGCAACCTTGGGATGGCGACAGGTGGAGGTGCGGAATCGCCCATGAAACTACAACCATGGGAGGAGATATGCGCCACCACCATAAGCACCGAGGCAATAGAGGGAGTCGGGGACGTGGAGCGAGGAGCCCCGTCATCAGCCGAGGCAGGTAGGTGTCTCAAATGAAACAATGCTAATACCACCACGATGATGTCCACCTGAACTGTGCAATGATGTAGAGCAGGGTCCACCAGACACATAAGTACAAGACTGCCTACAGGCAGTGCAGAGCATCACGTAGTCCACATGCATAATGCACCCCATATGTGTTGCAACCCAGACGCCTCCATGCATCACCCACCCAAGAGTGAGGCAACCCGTATGTCACTCCCTCCAATGTTAATCATCTACCATTCCATATCAATGCAGCCACCCCAATGCATGCCCGATGCCTGTAGACCCATCACTAACCCTCTCCCTCCTTTGGTCCCCCACAGGCACACATTCTGACAGCGGTGATGAGGACACCGGTGTCACACTACAGAAGAAGGCAAGGGCCGAGGAGGGTGAACACCACCCCTCAACCTCAAGGGGCAGAGGCCAACCTGCACCACCTCGGAAGGCCATGAAAACCACAGAGGCCACAGCACCAATGTGCACCACAGCCCCCACAACATCCACACCAGCCACCATCACCCAGGAGGCATTGGCAGAGGGCACACCATCGGCTGCCAGCAGCACAGTCAGTGAGAGGGTGACGTACAGCTGCATGGCGCAACACCTGCCACAGGCCCCCTCCACTCACCACACCTATCCCCATGCAGCGTGGTGGACGGCAGCATGCACGGGCTGTCACCTGGAGATTCATGGCCGGCAAGTTTCAGCCCCACGCCAACTGTGCCTGATGACCAAATCATGGTGGAAACGCCTCACACTTCCACCCCAGTGACAACCACCCAAGAGGGGATCATGGCTGTACAGAGGCGCCAGGAGGAACTCACAGGGCTGTAGATGCAGCATATTACCGAATGTACCCGTGCAAGGGATGACATCAGGGATTGTGCTGCATCCATAAAAACAGCCATCGAGTCCACCTCAAAGGACATTTGCGCGGAACTTGCAGCAGTGCGCCACGTCCTCTCGCAAACGGTGGCAACAATGCAGGACATGCATCCACCGCAGTTCCCAGGACAATCTGGACCATCATCAAATGCCAGCTCTACTAGGACCAGCCCTGTGTGTCGGTCTAGCAGGAACCTGCGCAGATTGGACAGGGGGGCACCTGGTGCTGGAAGAGGGCAGTAGGCACAGCCATGCATACTGGTGCCATGTGGACTATTGGTGCGCGCTACTGCACACCATGTGTTGGGAAGTCAAAGGGGGAGGGGGAGAGGGTGTGTGGGGGAGTTGAGGGGGGAGAGGGTGTGTGGGGGAGTTGAGGGAGGAGGGGGGAGAGTTAAGGTGGGAGGGGGGAGAGGGTGTGTGGGGGAGTTGAGGGGGGAGGGGGGAGAGGGTGTGTGGGGGAGTTGAGGGGCTAGGGGGAGAGGGTGTGTGGGGTGGAGGGCTTGTTCACTTTGTGATGGTTCTTTAATACACATTTTGGTGACTCATGATTCATATGTGTGGACATTGCTTATTGCGTACGTGTGCTTTATTGGTGAACAGTCTACAGTGTCCATGTCCCTGACACACCCAGTGCCCCGAGTGCCACATCCATGTCACACTCCACGTCCATGTGTGCTAGAAACATTGGTTGATCAGAGTCTGACGCATGTCACGTCCCTCCTGTGCATCACTGCCTCCCTGAAGTGCTGCCCCATCCCCACCCTCCTCATCTTCATCGTCAGGTGGTTGCATTTCTGCATCAGGGGGCAGGGGCACATTCCGACTGATGCACATATTGTGTAGCATGACACATGCCATGACGATCTTGGCCACCTTCTCATGGCGGTACAGGAGTGCCCCACCAGACCTGCTTATGCAGTGAAACCGTGCCTTCAAGAGGCCAAATGTCTGCTCAATCACCACACGGGTACGTTTATGTGCACGATTGTAGTCATCCTAGTGCCTTTTCTATGGGTTCCGGACTGGGGTAAGGAGCCACCTCCTCAAGGGATAGCCTGCATCACCTGCATGTGGGCAACAATGTATAAGTGTAAGTCATCACATCATATGTGACCTTGATCAATTGCACCATAGCATGCATTGATTTCCTAATTGCACCCACATTCCCATGCATGAATGGAGACACATGGTGTGACTGCTATGTGTTTATTCCTCTTATGGACTGGTGTGCGTGCCATTGACTAGTGGGCGCAGGGGGGTCCAGTTCCTTGTAAGTGCTCATTCACTGTGTTAGTCCACGCCAGTTGTTTCCATGATTTGGTTGATGTGCAGTAATTTGTATGCTTTCATAATGGCACCGTTGATGTCAGCCTCATGATGATGTCAATATGGAAAACAAATGGTGTAATGCACTTTTGTTGGACCTCTGTGTCAGTGTAGTGGTGCATTAATGTATGTGGGCCTCATTTGACTCCTATGTACGCAGTAATGGGGGACTGACCTTTCAGTTGATGGTATTTGGCCATAGTAGTTGCTTGTAGCTGCATTGTGTTGAGGGGGTTACGGTCTGATTAGGTACAGTGCACATGTAGATGGCTATGGAATGGTTGTGGCACTGCATCATTTACATGTTAGGGCAGCTTTCATCTTTCATTATGTGGTCAAGTGTCAGGTCCAGTCTGGGCTGCTTTGGAGTATGAGGATGGTCCATTCTCTCAGGCACTCGCAGCCAGGTGAAGTATGCATCTCTACCCCCCCATCTCAGCCAGGTGAAGTATGCATCTCTACCCCCCATCTCAGCCAGGTGAAGTATGTATCTCTATCTACCCCTCCCCCATCTCAGCCAGGTGAAGTATGCATCTATACCCCCCCCCATCTCAGCCTGGTGAAGTATGTATCTCTACCCCTCATCTCAGCCAGGTGAAGTATGCATCTCTACCCCCCCATCTCAGCCAGGTGAAGTATGCATCCCTACCCCCCCATCTCAGCCAGGTGAAGTATGCATCTCTACCCCCCCCATCTCAGCCAGGTGAAGTATGCATCTCTACCCCAACACCTACCCACATCACATTCCATGGGCCTAACATGCGACTCACCGAGAAGCCAGGATCTCTGCCCTTTATGTCGCTCCATGTAGCGTGGTATTGTGGGGTTCCGCAGGACCATTGAATCATGGGTCGATCCGGGGTATCGGGCACTGCAATGTGTGATGATCTTGTTTGAGTCACATACCATTTGCACGTTGATTGAGTGGTATTATCAGGACTGGCGCTATGGGCTACGGGACTTGCTAGGTGATCAGCTATGTCTTCGTCTTCACTTGATTGATAACCCTCCCCAATCACTTCCTCCTCACCTGAATAGTCCAGTTTCTTCCGGCGGGTAAGTCCTATGTACGGCTTCTTCTTTTTTAGAAGATATGGTCTACCTCGGAAGGAAGCCACCGTGACCCCCAGACAGAGAAAACCCACGGTGACTCCCCTCCGCGACAGCCAGAGGGGAAAAAGCCACTGGAACGGCAAAAAACCCCTAGATCCAAGGTAGTCGTGAAGGCTGTGGAAGTCGTCTGCACTGCAGTAGGTTGAATGGGTCCTCCGCCGAAAACCCAGGAAATGGTAAGGTCGGCGTGTCTCTGCCAATCGAGTAAATGGATAGGGCGGTTTACAGGTAGGTACTCCTCGGGATGGAGGACAATTGTGAACGGGAGAATCCGGGAGTTAGAGTGTCCTAGGGCGAAGAAAATTGCAGCAGAGAATCAGCACGGGAACAAAACACAGGAGAAGGCAAGCAGGAACCAGAGAAGGGGGGGGGGGAAGCCCTTTGGGAATGGGAGGAGGAGAAAAACAGGAAGGGTAAGGAAGGCGTGATAGCAAGACAAAAACCGTCAGAAGGAAAACTAGCGCAAGCAACAGGGCGAGGAATGAACTCAGTTGCAACGCGCCGAGCCGCCGGCAGCCGAGTGAGATATACAAACGGCGGCGGCCATCTTGAAAACAACTAGACCGAGTCTGGTAGGCGAGGAGGAACGTAATGGAACACTTTAATGGCGTCCTTGTTTCCACCTTCGCCACAAACGCCACTCGCCGGCGGCAGTGACAGTATGCCCCCTCCGAAGGCTTCTCCCTCCCGGCCTTTCTGGATGTAGTCGGTGGAACTTGTGTAACAGTTGAGGAGAGTGAATGTGGAAATGCGGTTCCCAAGTGTCTTCTGAGGAGGGATACCCTTTCCAATGTACGAGATACTCAAGACGTCCCCGATGATAACAGGAGTCCCGTATCTGAGAAACTTCATATTCCTCAAAGGCTGGAACCGGCAAAGTCCATAGCTTGGGGGATGCTTGTTTCCGGGTATCTGGCACAAAGGGACGTAAGAGAGATGAGTGAAACACGGGGTGAATCCGACTGAGTCCCTTTGGCAACTTGAGGCGGAAGGCCACAGGATTTATCTTTGAAGTTATCTCGAAGGGTCCAAGGTAGCGGGGTGACAGCTTAGAAGGCCGAACCCATCGAGGAAGGAACTTGGTGGACAGCATGACCTTGGAGCCCTTGTCCCAGGCAGGAACTTGACTCCGGTGTTTGTCGGTTTGCTCCTTATAATGTCTGCTAGCCTTAGAGAGGCTCTGATGGGCCGTGTTGTGGGCCTCCTTGATCTGCACAAGGGTGTTCTCCAAAGAAGGAATGTTAGTTTCCTCCCAGAAACTCGGAACTATGGACTGCGGGTTGTATCCGTAGGTACAAAAGAATGGGCTAATTCCTGTAGCCGTGTGGACAGCGTTATTGTATGCAAACTCTGCCGTGGGAAGTAGGTCCACCCAATTGTCTTGCTGTTTATTGATGAAACACCTTAAGTATTGCTCTAAGGTACCATTTAACCTCTCGGTTTGTCCATTTGTCTGGGGGTGAAACCCCGACGAAAGAGCTCTCTCAACGCCCAATGAATTGCACAATGCTGACCAGAATCTGGAGGTATACTGGCTGCCCCTGTCTGAAATTATCTTTTGAGGAAGCCCATGTAGCCTAACAATGTCTTTGAGGAATACATCAGCCATGATCGAGGCGGACGGGATCTTTGTCAATGGAGAAAAATGTGCAAGTTTCGAGAAGGCGTCTACGGTTACCATTATGCAGGTACAGCCTCGGGAAACCGGTAACTCCACAATAAAATCCGTAGAAATGCATTTCCAGGGACCATGTGGAACTGGTTCCTGTTGTAACAGCCCCATAGGTTTTGAGGTGGTATATTTGCTTTGTAAGCACACCATACAGGATTGAACATAGGCTTGAGTGTCGGCCTTCATGTTGGGCCAGATGAAAGCTCTTTGGAGAAGTTCCAGAGTGCCTCGTACTCCTCGATGACCTGCAGTCTTGGAATCGTGGCACCACTGAGTGACTGGTCTTCTGAGATTACTGGAAGGAATAAACAGTCTTCCGCGGATAAAGTGCAACCCGTCCTTAGTGGTGACTGGTTGATTTCCCATATTGAGCATAGGTTCTTGGAGGTAGGCTCCTCGTACTTCTTCCAAGAAGTTAGACACTGTAGATATGATCCGGGTACGAGGAAACATAAGCTCCTTACTGTAAGGGAAAATAACATCGTCTCTGCGGGAGAGAGCATCGGCAACTAGATTTTGAGAGCCAGGGATGAATGTGATGACAAAATCAAACTGGGCGAAAAAATGAGCCCATCTGGCCTGACGGGTGTTATAACACTCTTGCTGCTTGAGTATTTGCAGATTTTTATGGTCTGTTCGTATCTGGAACGGGTGTAGGCTCCCTTGGAGCAAATGCCTCCACTCCACACAAGCCAACTTCATAGCAAGTAATTCCTTTTCTATGACTGAGTAGTTGCGTTGGCTAGGATTCAAAGTCTTGGAGAAGTATGCCACTGGATGCTCGAGGTCCTTGACTCTCTGAAGAAGAACAGCACCTACGGCTGCTGCAGAAGCGTCAGTCTCCAGAATAAAGGGTAGTAGTTGATCTGGTTGTCTCAAGATAGGAGCTGAACAGAACTTGTGTTTTAAGCTGAGGAAGCTTTCTTCAGCCTCATTTGACCAGATGAAAGGACCTGTGGATTTCTTGAGAAGGGATGTAATAGGAAGAGTGAGTAAGGAAAAGCTCGGAATGAACTTCCGATAGAAATTTGCCAGCCCCAAAAAACGTTGAATATCCTTAACTGAAGAAGGCGACGGCCATGACAAGATGGCATCCACCTTCCTTGGGTCCATAGTAACCCCTTTGTCGGATAGGATGAATCCCAAGTATGACAATGAGGATTGAGCAAATGCACATTTCTCAGGTTTTACCAGAAGACTGTGATGTTGTAGTCTGCGCAGAACTTCCTTGACATGTCGGGTATGTTCCTCCTGGCTCCGTGAGAAGACTAAAATGTCATCCAGGTAAACCACTGTGTTAAGGTTCAGAAGGTCGGAAAACAATCGGTCCATGAATCTCTGGAAAATGGAAGGTGCATTGACTAGGCCAAACGGCATGACTTGATATTGAAACAACCCATAGGGAGTGCGAAACGCCGTCTTCCACTCATCTCCTGTTCTTATGCGGAGTAGATGATACGCATTCCGTAGATCAAGTTTAGTAAACACAACAGAGCCTTGGACAGCCTCTAGAATCTCTGATATAATGGGCATAGGGTACCGATCCTTTATGGTCACTCTGTTTAACCCTCGATAGTCGATACAGGGCCGCAACTCCTTAGTATCCCGTTTGGGTATGAAAAACAGAGAGGCCCCAGCGGGGGATTTGGAAGGTCTTATGAGTCCATTTGCTAAATTATCATCAAGGTAACATCGGAGCACAGCCTTTTCCGATACAGAGAGGGAATACATCCTCCCAAAGGGGACCAATGCCTGTGGTACTAGGTCGATACCACAATCCTCTGGGCGATGTGGAGGAAGTTTGATGGGGGTCTGCTCCTGAAAGACTTCAGTGTATTCGGAAAGACATTCCGGTATGCAATGGATGGAACTGCTTTCGACAGCAGACATGGTCTTTACAGTTGCAAATGTTGGTTCCGGAAGGCATTCTCGTAGGCAAAAAGCGGAATGAAAACTTAGTAGATTCTTAGACCAATCCACCGTTGGGTTGTGTTTCCTGAGCCAGCCTATTCCTAAGATGACCGGGAAATGGGCCGCCCGTATAATGTCAAACTTTATGATTTCAGAATGCTGGTGAATGGACACCTGAATCTCCTCGGTGGTGTGAGTAATGAGTCCTGAACATAGAGGTGTACCATCCACTCCTTCAACCTTTTGGTCCTCTTATTTCTCAATCCTTAGCAGACCCACCTTATCAGCCCAAAAGGTGTCAAGGAAGTTTCCAGCCGCCCCACAATCCAGTAGAGCCTGCGTCTCTACTTCTCTCTTCCGGAAGCGGAGTTTAATGGCGATAACCATGAGACGCAAATCTTCGCTCATCTGAGATGAGGCCACAGAAAGTGTAGTGTAGGAACAAGGTGTAGCCCCTCGATAGTCCGTTCCACTGATTACCGAGGGCGGGCGTTTCCCGATCTCCTTGGGGGCACATCGGGACAGTCTCTCAGCAGATGGTTGGCGGCTCCACAATATAAACAAAGGTTCCCTTCACGTCTCCTCTTCTTTTCTTCGGCAGTCAACGGAGATCTGGTGGTTCCGACCTGCATGGGTTCATCTCTGGCGGGACGCGATGCAGGTGAGGAGGCTGAGGAGGGTGTATCCAAGAAAGGATGTGGACCTCGAGCCTTCTTCCTTTCGTTTCTTCGTTCCGACAGGCGGAAATCGATTCTTAGAACTGCAGTCTGAAGATCTAAAAAGGTTTCTGGGCGCGGGATCCGGGCAAGCTCATCCTTGAGCTCTTCTCGCAAGCCCCTGCGGAATATGGCATACTGGGCCTGCTCTTGCCAACCTGCCTCTGCAGCGAGCTTCTTGAAAGTGGAGATATAGGATAGTAAGTCGGTACTCCCTTGACGCACATCCAGCAGGTCTTCGCTAGCCACGTGTGAGCTTTCGGTTCGCAAAAAGGTGTGTAGCAGTAGTTCCTTAAAGGCCACATAATCCTGCAAAACTGGGTCCGATAGGGATACCAATGGAGTAGCCCATGCCAAGGCGTTTCCCGTCATGTGCGTGATCATGAAACCCACCTTGGAATGATCTGTGGAAAAGGCATTTCTGCGGAAGGTGAAATGAATATTGCAGGCTTCCAGGAATTCCTTAACTTTTCTTTCCGAGCCGTCGAATTTACCCGACACCAGGGGTAGTGGGGGTAAATCCGTTGTCTGTTGTTCTCTTGCAGCTACTCTTAGTTGGAGCGCCACGTTGTCAGCCTTTAGTGTTTGGACTTTTGCGTTGAGGGTTTGGACAGCTGTCACCAGCTCTTGCAGTTGTTGTGGCGTAGCCATGTCTTCTTCTGGGCGTTGCAAACTATCAGGACTGGCGCTATGGGCTACGGGACTTGCTAGGTGATCAGCTATGTCTTCGTCTTCACTTGATTGATAACCCTCCCCAATCACTTCCTCCTCACCTGAATAGTCCAGTTTCTTCCGGCGGGTAAGTCCTATGTACGGCTTCTTCTTTTTTAGAAGATATGGTCTACCTCGGAAGGAAGCCACCGTGACCCCCAGACAGAGAAAACCCACGGTGACTCCCCTCCGCGACAGCCAGAGGGGAAAAAGCCACTGGAACGGCAAAAAACCCCTGGATCCAAGGTAGTCGTGAAGGCTGTGGAAGTCGTCTGCACTGCAGTAGGTTGAATGGGTCCTCCGCCGAAAACCCAGGAAATGGTAAGGTCGGCGTGTCTCTGCCAATCGAGTAAATGGATAGGGCGGTTTACAGGTAGGTACTCCTCGGGATGGAGGACAATTGTGAACGGGAGAATCCGGGAGTTAGAGTGTCCTAGGGCGAAGAAAATTGCAGCAGAGAATCAGCACGGGAACAAAACACAGGAGAAGGCAAGCAGGAACCAGAGAAGGGGGGGGGGGAGCCCTTTGGGAATGGGAGGAGGAGAAAAACAGGAAGGGTAAGGAAGGCGTGATAACAAGACAAAAACCGTCAGAAGGAAAACTAGCGCAAGCAACAGGGCGAGGAATGAACTCAGTTGCAACGCGCCGAGCCGCCGGCAGCCGAGTGAGATATACAAACGGCGGCGGCCATCTTGAAAACAACTAGACCGAGTCTGGTAGGCGAGGAGGAACGTAATGGAACACTTTAATGGCGTCCTTGTTTCCACCTTCGCCACAAACGCCAGTCGCCGGCGGCAGTGACAGGTATATCTTACGGTTGCGGTACGCTACCTCCATGGCATGTGGGAAAACCAATTCCACTTGGGTGCAGCCGATGGCACCAATGCAACCAGGGATGCCGGCCAATGAAAGGAAACCAACTTTGGTGTTTGAGATCTCCTGGGCAGACCGTGGTAAGTAAATGTGGTCGCGTGTGTGCTTCAGGAGGGCATCAAGCACTTGGTTCAGCGTACGTGAGAATAATGGTTGTGATATGCCATGCATGTGCCCCACTGTGTGCTGGTAGGTGCCTGTGGCCAGGAAGTGGAGCACAGACACTACCTTCAGTAGGGGTGGGATGGCGGTGTGTGATTCAATCAGGCTGACAATGTCGTCGCATATCATATCCACAATGGTGGTGATGGTGTCCCGGTCCAGACGGTACAGGGTGTGGATCTGCTCAGGGGTTAGGTTGAATGGACTGGCTCGGATGCGAGGGATTGGGGGCTGCCTGCGTGGTGGCACTGGCTGCACTGGTGGGGTATGCTGGCCCTGCCTCACCCTCCTTCTCCTCCTGCCTCTCCTCTGTGCTGCCAGTTGTTGGTGTTGTTGTTGCAGCAGTTCCACAGCAATCATATCCTCCAGCCCCAGCATTGCTAGTAGTATTGGAATCATTGTGGAGTGTGATTGGGTGTGGGAAAGGGTGTGGTGTGCTCCTTTTGTGCTGGCCCAGTCTGTGTTCCCTCCACCTGTGCTGATTGTGTGCACCTGTGGCAGCTGGGAACACTGCACATGGCCGTTTACGGGTGGTCCGCGATGCCGGAATTAGCTCCATGCCAGTAAGGTACTTTTCAGGCTTCAGTAGGGCGTTGTTTGCATGTCCGCCTGACTTGTGATGTTCCCCTGTTTGAGCCATGCCGGTATTTGCGGCATGGTTGGTCGTGTGCCCGCGCTCCTGAAGTTATTAACGGCACCGTTAATTATGGTGCCGCTAATAGCAGATAATCGTGTCATAATCGGCCTGAGTGGTAAGCGATGCCGGTAATCCTTTACCGGCATCGTTGTTCACTTACCGCCCGGGTCGTAATGCGGCCCATAATGTCTGGTGGTCAATGAGGTTGAAGGCTGCAGATAGGTCCAGCATAAGGAGCAGAGAGAGTTTGACAGTGTCTTTAATGTCATCCAGTTTGTTTTTAAGGTCCAGAGCACAGTTTTGGTTATGTGCCTTCGGTGGAAGCCTGATTGTCGGATGCCAAGAATATGTTGGTTTGGGATGTAAGTTGCACGGCCAAGGATTTTCAGGATGAAGGGAATGGTAGTGATGGGGTGGTAGTTTAAAGGAATGTTGGCGTCAAGAGAGGGTTTTTTAAGCAGTAGGAGGATCCAGGCTTCTTTTATGGTGGTTGGAACATTCTTTGTTGTAAAGAACAAGTTGATTATTGCTGTGATGTGTGAGTGCCTCAGTGCAGTCTTTGATGATGGATGCAGGGCAAGCATCCCGTTTGCAGTGGGAGGATTTCAGGCTTTTTATAATGTAGACTACATTGGTTCTATGGGATTTTAATGAATACAAAAATAACAAATGCATATTTGTAGAAACAAAAAAAATACTGATTTCTGTTTTTGGTGCGGTTCCACCCGCACTCCCTCTATTTCCCCTTGTTTAAAACCCCACCTCAAACCTCTCCCCAACAGATTTAACCCTTTACCACATCCCCACAAATATATATATATTTTTAATTTGCTATTTCTTAGTTGTTTTTTATTCCATTAAAATTGATTCTTTATTTTGTATTTGCTTAATTGCCTTTGGCGGTGTGTATCGCTTTGGCAGTGTGTATTGCACATTATGGTTCTGTCCTCCTGGTCCTTCCCAGAAGTTCTCCAGAGATATTTTAAGATCCTTGCTACTTATGCTGAAGCCAAGAAACCTTAAAAAACGGTTGTGGTTATTAACCATACTGACTACCCTCCTGTCAGTATCCAGCGTGCATACCTTTTCCTTCTTTGAAACTGTCTGTCCTCTGCATTCCTACACAGGGTGGGGCGTATTTCGTAGTGTTGTTAGACTGCCTGTTGTGAATAATAAAGTATACAACCTTCATTGGGTAATAATTGTGTTTTTCGTTGTGTTGCAACTAACCAACGATCCATGACATTTCGGTGATAAGCCTGCCGTTCCATCCATGTTACCAAAAGTGGACAAGGAGTTTTATAATTGGCATGTTTTTCCAATCTGTTTGGATCCCTTCTTGTGTATTGGAGGTGTGGGGATGATTGACGGTTTAGAAACCGATATTCACCTCTGGACCACTGGTTGTGCGGAAGTTGATTTGTTACATCTCTAAAGAGAGTGAGACATTATTCCATCCTGACAGAGAAATACCATCAGCCAGCATTCTGTTCACGCTGTTAACTGTGAAAGGTTTGGTGCAAGACAGTGGGTATGCCGTTTTTAAATAGTTGTTTTAAATGTATTTTTTTAAAGGTCCTGGACATGAAAACATCAAAAGAACAAATGAACCGAGATTGGTAACAGGGTTGACCGAACCAGACGAATTTACATCAATGACTTTGGAAAGACAGCAATGTTTTGACATGTATCCGTCCAGAATCTTTAAGTCTACAGTGCATTGTCAGATCTAGTGACAGCATACCGTCTCACTGCTTTAAACCCAATTTTAGTGGAATTCAGCAGGAAACCTCATTACAAAACGAACTAACACAGCCTCGGTGAAACTGTCACTTATTAGGTAGGGACATAAAAAGGAAGGGCTCATGGACCGAGCACATTATTTATATTTCAAGAATGTTTCCTTAACTCCTGTCGAGATGGAGAAACAATTGGACAGATTCCAGGGCACATTTCGTAAACATGAATGATTAGAATGGCAATGCCATCGTTCATCTCTCAAAACTAAAGGAGTTAAGTAGAGTGAGGTGAGAAGAAAACGACTCTTAAGATAACCAGGGTTATCAGAAAGTAGAATGATAACTCAGTGGGCACAGAACCTGCCAGGTGATCTCCTGCCTCCAGGCGTGTGTCCTACTTGAGTCCATGGATATTTAAGCGGTAAGTGCTAGTAAATTGGTTACGAATGACATTTCGGTCTGTATTAGGTGTTAAAAAGCATATCAGTATCAACTCCAGACAGATACTAAAATGGGTTAAGTTGAGGTTAAGGGCAGTTACAATGTTGTGCCTGAGCATATGGCACATGTAGGAGCCACATTCCATAGTCTTTTGAGATGGTTCAAGTAGCAAATAAGGGAAGTCAATGGAATTGCCTCTCTTGGGCAAAACAGCTCTCAAGCTAAGAATCAGGCTGGATTCGCCTACGTTTAGGAAATAAGTCTGTACATTCTTAACTATTAATCTGGGAATACCTTCCCAAGAGGTGTCATCCTTACTCTGTCCCAAAAATATAACTGAACAACAGAGCGAATGTGCCTCGGGGTGTTAATATCACACTTTCTTGGGGGTGTAAGTGTGCTAACTTTTTTTAATGTGGATTCAGATACTCTGCTTCTTGTCCTCAATTCCTAAGAAATCCCTCATCTACGTATCAGATCCATCCAAGTGCAGGAATGCAAGGCTGGGAAAAGCAGTCATTGGGTCAAATCGTAATGGAAGTACCCCCCTTCTGAGGCTGTACTTGTTTCAGGGTCTTCCTGCTGCATGAGATCGAAAAACACGAGAGACTGGAGGTTATGTATGCCTAAAGAGATCATCAAACAACATCATTTTAGGTTCAGCTGGCGGTGCTATGCCACAAACATGGCAATGTTTGTTTCTCCATGCCGAGTGAGAACTGCATACCTGAGAATGTCTGATTCTCTCTGCTACATGAGAGCTTCAAAATAAGTAATCGTTTTTTGGCTGTCTCCCTGATTGGGAGCAACAATATTATAATTATTGTGGTGCTTTCAGAGGCACAAGAGCCACAAACCTGAAGTATTACCCACTTTGATCGAATGTAATTGATCAAATGGTACTTCTGGGCAAATTCGGCCTGTACAATTCGATCAATTAAATTCGATCAAATTGGGTAATCAATACAGAACATGGGGAGCAGGGGTTGCGGGGGTGTCCCGGCACCCAATGGTCTGTATTGATGGCCATGGGAGGTTGCAGAGGTGTCCTACACTTCCTGAGGAATGGAGGCGGGGGACAAAAAAACCAGAAAAGAGGACCCTGCAGCGTTAGATCCGACCTGCGTTAGAGGGATGGAACTGACGCTGCAGGGTCAGGAGAGGCAGCGGATGTGCAAACGGTAAGTGTAGGGGGTGGGGATGTTTTGCGGGTGGCAGCGGTATAGATTTGCGGGATTGTTTCACAGTAAAATTGTATTCACAGCTAAGTTGACTACGGTCAATTCCGCTGTGCACAATTATGCCACAGCCAAATCACACAGATCCAAACATGATACTTGATTGTGTTCTCCCTACTGCACAATAGCTACACGTATGAGAATGTGTTGTATTGCTCCTTGCTGCTTGAAAGCCACAACATTGGGCTCCCACTGCAGCATGAGAGCAACATTTTCTCTTAGATTCTCCCTTCTCCAAGAGAGCCACAATTATGATCACATGTTGGGTTCTCCCTGCAAACAAGAGCAAACATTATGAGCTTTTTGATGAATCAGCTGCATCAGAACTGCAAAAAAGAAGAGTGTTGGGCTTTTACTTGCTACTCAAGGGTGACAGATATATGTCTTTTTCCTCTTTGGCCTACGATTGCTGCATATGTGAGCAGAGGTACAAAAGCATGAGCGTTTGCTGCATAGACTGTCTGATGCATTGCAGCCTCAAACATGGTTGGCATTTTTGTGGTTTTACAAATATGATAATTTATTGTTTTATATATTTATTTTTATAGCAGTAATCCTATTCTAATCAAATCAAATCATGTTTCTTGTGTTATTGTTAAAACATGCACAATTAATAATTTCAGCACCGTTTATTCCGTCCTCTATCAAAATTAGCGAAATGCTCGCATGTAAAACTCACGCCTATTTAGATTTCAAGCTTAATATAATATAACTCTGTTATATTCATAGCTATTTAGATTTCAAGCTTAATAACAACGCCAAAACTTTATCAACACACTATTTCATCAAACAGTGTTACAATAAAACAGTTATCAGTGTTGTTTGCAGCGCTATTCGTCTAAAGCTTTAAAAGTTTTGAATCCTCTGCCAGACTTGATAAAGTGCAATGTGCTATGACTTATTGGCTGTATTTAGTCAATTTTCCCAGAATGAATCACTCTTGATAGTTTTTATTTATTTTTACATTTATAAAGCGTGCTAAACCCAGTCGCATGAATGCACTGTTACAAGACCAGTTACACGTCAGACATATTGAATAATACATAACATATCGCATATCAAAGTTGTACAATCCAGGTAAAGAGGCTTCCAGTGCCATTTGCGGGGCCGGCCGTTGACCGTTAGATGAGGCAAGCATTAGACAGTGGCCAGTTAGGTGATCAGAAGTGTTGCAAGTTCCCAAACATGGCCATGTACAACGGATCATTGTTGCAACACTTGGTCAAAGCATGTTGAGCTGTTTCTCATGTCCTGTCCATTCGGCACATGTAACATGTTCTGTCTTCTTTTGCAATCCTCCATTCAGGCCAAGTGCAGGCCAGTAGTGGAAGCTTGTTGATTCTTAAGAGTGTAAACATTCATAGACCTGGAGACGAACATATCATCAAATACCGGAACTCTGCTCTAATTTATGTAGCTCCTCATAGCTTTTTCAGCTAGGTGCGTGTCATTATTAGACCAGTCCCATTTTTCTAGCTACGACAAAAAGCGTTTGTGTAACTCATAATAGCTATTATTCCACGTTGGCTTCCAGTCTATTATATAAAAGGTGATGTAGGCTAACTTCTCAAAAGTGTCCTGTGTCTCCAAGCCATATCTCTCACCTATTAGGGAAAGAATTGGGCATTCAGGATTTGACCTCGCCTTTATTATTATTATTTATTAATGTGATACAGTTTAAAACATAGGTAAAAAACTTTACACATATAATATACAAACAAAACAAAGAAAACAGAAAGCATATCATATCATAAATAAATTAGAGTTAACATAGACAAATTTACCCAACTATACATCACAATAACATTTTTAGAAAAAGAAAAAACGAATAATCTAATAATAATAAAAGAGCAACAGGCACCATACCCCCTTCAGGTTACAAAAAAACCACAAAAAAAAAACACAACTCAGCGAATGTACTAATCGCTCATATATATACATATATACCGTTTTGAATCATTTATAATAGGATACAGTATATATAACACTAACTTTCTTTGTCACATACTAAAGGGGGCGCCTAGACACAGGACCCACCCTAGTGCTTAAATTCATACGAATAGAAGCCTCTTGCCACACCTGGAACAGAGCTAGGTGTAATTTAGTCTTCAGGGTGTTAATATATTGTTTCCAGAATTCTATCTGCTCAATATACTCAGGATTGTGAACTATATCCCGAGATGTTTAGCACGACGTATTCTCGTCCCACAGCATAGTGTTAAAACATGACAAGCTGTTTCAGATTCTTTGGGTGATGAACATATTCTACAGTACCTCTCAGTTTCCGCTAATCCCATTTCCGGGCCTCTGGCGGTCAGGGTGGGCAGGTGGTTAAAGCGCATGAGCAGAATAAATCGCATCAATTGATCAGATGGACAGAGATTCAAATAGGGCTGCGCCTTCATGAGGGTGAAAAGCACATGCGTAATAAATTTATAACTTTTCAGGGTTTCCAAATGGGTGAAGTTACTCTGCCAATCCCACACTTTTAAACGTTTGTGCACACTGAGAAATAAACGCTCATTATCCCGACCCCATTCGGGTGACCATCTAATTTCTTCGAATAGGTTATTCGTCTGAGTCTCTAATTTGTGCTGTCTACCGGCCCTTGCATCCTCTTTGATGGTCATAAGAAGTTTATTTACAGGCTTGTTGTTAATTCTAATATCGAATTCTACTCGCTTTCTCAGGACCACAGCACTAAGAGGTGTGATTCCTAGCTCTAGCCTGATTATAGCCATTGGGATGCACTGAGGAAGACCAAGAATCTTCCTCCAGAACTTACCCTCCACAAGCTGTAACCATCCCAGGTTCATAATCAGGGGATCAAGGCTGTTAGTAACCATGGGTATGGCATTGAATGTACAGTTGTTGTGCTGCCCATATGGAGAATCCATTCTTCTCTCGCATGTATTTGTATATTAATGCTGTGAGCTGAGCAGCTTTAGTACTACCCGCCTGAATGCATGAGGAATAGTTTCCGTTACGATCCAACTCCACCCCTAAGTATTTATATGTAAGGATGTATTTTATTTCAATAATGCCCACCGTCACACGCGGCCTAGCCACCCTTCCTGACGTGTATAGTAACAGATTTGTTTTGTTATGGTTGATGACAAGTTCTTTGGTCTCCGCAAATCGCCATAACTATTCAGCAGATCTTAAGATCCCACTAAAGGTGTGGTCTAGGATCACAAGATCGGCCAGTATCGAACAGTGGCTGGTGCCAATCTTTTGTGGACAGTTGTTAATCCCCCATAGGCATTCAGGAACATCGGCTACGAATAGGTTATATAAAGTAGGAACCGTTACACAGCCCTGCTTTACACCTTTCAACTGACAAATAGTTTTCGTTGCGGTGCCCTGATTGTCAAGTCTCAATTGCACCGTAGTATTTGTATGCAAGAGTTCTAAATAATACAATAGAGACTCGGGGCAAACCAGCTTCTTCAGTTTACTCTACAGTAGGGAGCGATTAACCGAGTCAAAGGCTGCCCGGAAGTCTACATATAATGCATACAACGGGGGGTTTGCATGTGTCAGCGCTTTACTTCTCAGTGTATTCATTATAAACAGATTGTGGGTGGTCGAGTAACTAGTTCTAAAGCCACTTTGGAATTGATCTAATATTCATTATCTTCAACCCATGTTTGTAGTTCCTTTAAAATTAGGGCCACAAACATCTTAGCAGTGCAGTCCAGCATTGACAACAACCGATAATTTCCAGGTTCAGATCTGTTGCCCTTTTGTAATACTGGTATAAGGATAGCTGCCTGCCATGATGTAGGAATTTGTCCCACAGCCAGAATCTTTTTGAAAAGAATTTTAAGGAGGCCAGCCCAGAAAGAGGGGTTGTTTCTCATCACCACGTTGGATAGGCCATTTGGCTCAGGGGCACGAGAAGAGTTCAGCTCCCTAATTCTATGTTGAAGCTCTTCTGTAGAAACCACAAAAGGAGGACAAGGGGGTTTACTGAGGCATGGGCTATTAGTCTTCCCGCTCATCCCATCATTTTGATTTTCCAAATAAGCAGTCCACTCTGCACTGCCTATCGGGTTAATGACATATGAAACCTTATTCCCCTTCGCCTCCCCTAATATGGACCATATGTTTCATGTATTTCGACTACAAAGAGTATTAACAGTATGCTGCCATCTTTCTAATTTCCTCTGCTTAGTATGTATTTTTTGCCAAGTTCGGTAGCTGTTTTTCAACTTCCTGATTTTACTAACTATAGCAACTTTAGAATAAGCCCCCGATCTGACCGCTCGAATATCTTTTCTGAGCTTACGTTTCCTATCTCTGATAGCACAGTCATAGATGGTATCTTTAGACACTTTACCCATCGTTGACTGTGCTTTACATGCATCATGTTGGCCAGTAAAGGCACCTATCCATCTCTCAATTTGTTCGGGGGACATTTTATTGAAACTGTGATCCTGATTGATGTCTCACTCACCTGTAGCCTTAGTTGCTTTTTGTACATTCATCACGGACCAGGAGATACGATTTAACGAATGACTAACTGTTAAATTGCCCCTGTTAACTTCACCTCCTGTTGGAGAGAAAATGCCCATACTGATAATCAAGGGGTCATGATCCCTCCATACAGATTCCTTAACCTCCATGTCAACAACAGTAGAAGCAACCTCTGCACTGGTATAAATATAATCAAGTGTACTCCCAGTCCTCCCATTGCTCCAGGTACACTTGCCCGGTCTGTCGCTTCTAGATCGGCCATTGATTATCTCAAGATCCCAGCAATCAAAGAAACAGGACCAGCAGTCTCTCTCATTATCACAAGATATGTCTTTCCGGAGGCTGTGCTTACTCAGAAGAGGATTATTACCTGTGCCCCTCTCACCTTAATATGACAATTCAAATCCCCAGCCACAATTCAAAATATTTCTCATTACAAAGTCTCCATTTGCCCAGAAGTTCGTGTAGGGATTCTTGGATATGTTCTCTATACTTTTCCCCGGGGGGTTGCATATATTGACTAATAACATTTTTTCGCATGTTGCTTTTATTAGGAGGGATACTTCCACTGCACAAATAATGTTATCCTCACAAGTAGGAATCCTTTTACTTGCGATCGTGTTCGTGATTCCAGTGATGAGTCCCCCAAAGGGACGTCCTTGAGCTCCTTTCTGGGCAGGGGTATAATGTAGAGTATATCCATCCATGGCCATCGGGGATTGCAACCACGTTTCTTGAAGAAAAAAGAAAGAGTGATCATTGATGAGTGAGAGGGATCCTTTAGCCATTAAGAAATGTTGATGGCCATGCTTATTTCAACTCAATATGGAACAATCTCATGGTTGTCGTAATTCCATAGGCAATGAATCCGCCAGCCATTTCAGTGTGTTCTGAATATCACTCAGCTGGACCTTCTTTGCCGAAGGTTGAGCGGGCCTGCTGCCCTTGCTTTTGCTGGTTATCTTTCCCTCAATCGGGAGTGAGGGATCTTCCTTCTCCTTGTTAGCATCCACTTCCAAACCGACCTGCATAAGGCTTTTTTTATGTGTCCGAATCAGTTGGGCCGATGCCAAAACACTGCAATGAAGGCAGTAACGTTTGGGTTGCAAACCCTAAATGGTTCCACAAACGAAAAATCCTCGGAACAAATCACCCGCAATTGAGGAATCGAAAGTAGTTTAGTTAAGACCTCAGATCTTGTCAACCACCTATCCCTTTTCTTCTGGTTCCGATTTTTGATGATACAAATTTTGCTAGCTTTAACATCATCTGGTACCTTTGTCATCGGAGGTTCATGATGCTCCTCCTCCACTGGTTTCTCTCTCCTGCAGGGCGTTGAACATTTTGTGGAGACGCCGATTGTACTAACCGAGAGATCTAAATTTGCATCTTCCGAGTTTATGCTTGTGGCAACATGGGTTGCGTCCGGAATTATCCAGCTGGTCCCCGTGGCTTTCTTAGCCCGCTTTCTTGTTCTCCGGCCTCTTTTTTTTGCTTTTTTAGATCTACCCATGGTGGCATTTGTGGCAGGTAAAGGGGAGGCAATTTCAATCACTGCATTTTTAACTGCTCCCCGTTTCTGCAGACAGCGCTGTTTTTTAGTCAAAGGTGGTTTCACAACAATCTCCTCTGGGTCAGCCGGGAGGCCCTTTTCCACCTCTGTCATGCGTTCCTGAGTCCTCTGCGGAGCTGCCGTTTTTATAGGCTCCTGATCCAAGCCTCCTTTAGGGTTGGGCAGCCCAAGCTGTATGATGGAGTTTGTGTGTATCCTCCCTCATAGCTTTAGCAGGATTTTAAGTGCAAATTGCACTGATGCCATAGATGCCTATAGCTCCATTATAGCAGTGTTGTTTAGGGGTTCCCCTTCCCAACTTCCTTCCCCTTTCGTATGCCCCAGATCTTCCGTATCAATATACAGATCTGGGGAGGCCAATAGACGTCCCATAGTTGGTATCACTGGTGAAATCAGGGTAGGGAGAATGGGGTGTACCCCAGACAGATTCGATGTAGAATTCCCTGTTTGTTTGGGACTAGGCATCTCACTTGCTGCTTGTAATTCGTTATGAGCAGCTTTCAGGATCTGCGCTTCTACTATTATTGAATTTCTTTTTACTGTCATAATTGGTCTGTTGTTAGCTGCCATCGATTTTTGTATAGATAAGCATAGTTCAAGGAGAGAATTATTGTCAATATCATTGTAGTTTGTGTAGTCTAGGATTTCACTGCTATTATGTGTGGAAGAGAAGGCCCTTCCTTCCGCTACCATTTTGTCCACTGGAGGGGCCGCTTTAGAAATAACTTTGGAGAACATAGCTGGAATGGTCCCTTTGTCCCGCTCGCCTCCAGCCACATTTTCAGCATTGTTCATTGGGGACTTTGTGGGCTGTTTAGTTGTTTTTCCAGTGTTCCCTTTACGTCGATTATACCCGGATTTCATGGGTTTGCCTTTCGACATATTGATTTGTGGGCTCCCAATTCCCACTATCAAGGGAGGCCTTGATCACAGTAGTTAGGATAATCAAAGGAATAACAATTGCACTTCACCCCCACTACGATACCGGCAAGGGGGCTGGGGGGAGGGAAGGGAGCTTATCCAGAATACCACACTGCACCGAGATGAGGAGCAGTATGATTAATAACAGGATAGGGGAGGGTGTTGACTATTCAAAAGAGGCCTACACCTGCCTTGCTTTCAAAATATCCCCTCCACTCATCCACTCCCTTCCCCTCCCTTCGAGTACGCCTAGGCAGCCCAACCTAAATCTGAGCTGGGATTGAATTATCATTATTGAAGGCGGAGGTGGGGGGCAGGCAGGCAGACAAACACACCCCAAAGTAATTTACCTTGGGCTACAAGCCCTTTATCCCTTCCACTTGCCCGTACTTATCACTCCGTTCCCCGAAGGGGAAACAGAAGTTGTTGCGTAATGTAGCCTCTCTGCTGCACACTCATGTTCCTCACTGGTGACTATCCCAGCCCAGGAGCTCCGGTTGTGTCTCACTGTGAGAGACCAGCTACACCCATCCATGGCAGCAGCTCCTCTCATATTTGCCGCATCTCGTGGGGCCAGTGTCCTGTGGGTCAGTAACACGTATCGCCGAGTACCAAGCAGAATCCCAGGAACAACACAACAGTGCAACGACTCGCGGAGCGTCCCACGGCAGCTAGAGTAAAGGACCCAATTGCTGCCCAGAGATTGTCAAACCGCACCAGTACTCACTAACCTTTTGCAATGCACACCACTGGCCGCTTCCGACAGACCTCGCTTTTATATACAATGGGAGCGAGAGCAAGCCGAGTTCCAGTCTTAATAATTCTCTAGGAACACTAGGGTCAAGGCCAAGGATACTTTGCCAAAAAGCGTCTTCAATGATCTTCAGCGCGTAAGATCATACATCCACACAGCATCAAGACCGTAAAGTGGCGTGGTTCAAAAGCATTGCGTATAGAGTGTCAAGGTTCCATGGAGTCTAAAACCAGAGTACTCTCTTGTACACTTAGGGATCATTGCAGTAAGAGACAAGGCCTTCCTTCTTTTGTCAGGAATAAGGGACACATGATCACCTTTAGTAGATAGCTGGACTCCCAAGTATTTGTAGTCATACACCTGTTAGATATTGTTATTCGTAAACAACAACTTTGGAACAGATCATTTCTTCTGTGAGTATACCATTATGTTGGTCTTGTCATAGTTTACAAACAGCCCATTATCATCCACATATCTTTGTAGTTCCATAATGCTTCTTTTAATTACTGCAAATGTATGAGCACATACTATAATGTCATCTGCATAGGATACACAATCAGTTTTAGTTCCGTTGCATGTTCAGGGAACTCTCAGCTGCACAATAGTCACAGCTATGATAATATATTTCGTTCAACATGCTGCACGAGACGCACGCACCAAAAGAGGGACACACATGTGAATTTTTCTGGGGGTTCATGCCAGCTGAAAGCAAGATAACGTTCAGGTTCTCCCAGCAGCATGAGATCCATAAACATATATCATTCAAATTGTCCATGCTACACAGTCGTCTTACACCTGAGCAATGTTGTGGGAAGAATTTGGTGTGCAACCTGCTACATGAGAGCCACAAACCTATATTTATTGGGTTCTCATGGCTACACAGGCATCACAACCCGTAACATTTTTCTTGTTCACCCTGTTGTACAATAGAGGCATACATGCACATTTGTTCAGTTCTCTGTTGGCATGAGAACCACAAACGTTCACATGTTTCAGGTTCTCTCTGTTACCCAAGAGCTGCAAGCATCAGAGTATTTTGGGATCAGGAGCTGTGGGTGATCACAAGTGGTGGTAAACTGACCTATATTGATAGATGATGTCCTATCAGTTGAATTTCCCCCAGAATGATCCAGTGTGTTACAGAGTGACAGTCTGGGTGGCTTTTGGAGTGGGCGGGTTTAACAGTGTCTGGGCTTGTTGATCCTACCTCTGACACATATTGTCACAGAGTCATGAGGTATTAACTTGTGGTAGACACATACATATGTTCAATATTTTAACATATGCCTCATGCCTGCTGACTGCCCTTGTCTAACCAAATACTGGTGTTGATTATTTTCAGGCACACATTTGTATTGGTCAACAGGTAATCCTTTTGGCTTGTCTGCCATCTCTGTTGAACTGGCCCTCCCAGTGTGGAGATGAGGGTCAAGCCTGAATGAAAGCTGTCCTCCCTATTGGAATTCTATTTCATGAACATGGGGAGCAGGACCATTGAAGCCGAACACCATGATCTGTGGTCAGACATGTGTTGCGCTTGCAGTCTGTCTGCACGATTGAGGATTCTTGCAGCAGGAATGTATTCCACAGAATTTAGTGCTTTTAATTTTATCATATATTTGATGGCTGAATCTGGGAAATGTATTATTAAAATGATACAATGACAGTCCTGCCAGAACTGTTTGGAGAAGGTGGTGGTTCCACTCTGACTGTACATGATACCTCAAGGGTAAAGTAGCCCTGCATAAGTACTAGGGTTTAAGATGTTCTAAATGTGCAGGGGGCTTCCATTACAGGGAAAGCGGGGGTGGGGGGCTGTCCTCAAAAGCTTTGATTAGTTTCTGCCAAAAGATGGAAGCATGGTAAGGTAGGCCAGGGCATTGCATGGCTCGGTATCACAAAGCTGGTGTTGGCCCCCAGTCCCTGTGTGCAGGCAGCCTTTGCCCAAGAATTGATATGATATGATGAGTCATTTATAACATGCCTGTACACAAGTGTTTCTAGGCGTGACAAGACAAGGAGGGGGAAACGAAGGGAGGACAACATAAAGATCTTACTATGTCTTGTGTCATTCAGATCTCACAAGTGTAGGGAAGAGGGAAGGGGAGAAGTGCCAGGGGGAGGGGAATTGGGAAGTGCTGTTTACTCACAAGTGCAGCCAGAGAGAAGGGACGGTAGGGTTGCAGATACAGACCCTTAAGTGCTGGGGAGCCCGGAGGCAATGCAAGGGCATTTGGACATGCAGGAGCCTGGGCCTGAGTTCAGAGGGTGACAAGGTGAATCAGTGCACGGAGCAGTCAGGAGTATCAGCAGGGGAGAGGAAAAGAGAAAGCAGAAGAAAAAAGGAAGGTCTTGAGTTGCTTCCGGAACCATAGTTCTGCTCATGGTAGAGAGAGGCAGGGAGGCTGTTGCAGAGGGAGGCCACAGCTGAGGATATAGATCTGTCCCCATCTCTCTGCTAGAAGAAGGGTCTGACCCTTCAAGTTGGAGGTGGATGAGCGGACAGCTTGAGAAGGAAGATGTTTTGGAAGAGAAATTGGAGGTAGAGTGATCCCAGGCCACAGAAAGCATTTTGGATTATGCAGAGGGTCTTGAACTTGATCCTTGCAGCCACAGGGAGCCAGTGAAGAGATTTCAGAGTTGGAGAGATACGATCCATGGCTTGGGGCCAAGGACAAGTCTCGCAGTCCTGTTCTGGATAAGTTGTAAAGGTCGAAGAGTAGCGGTAGGAAGATTTAGAAAGAGGCTGTTGCAATAGTTCAACCTAGAGCGGACCAGAGCTCTGGAGACAGTGAGGTTCTGGGGGGGAGTGAGAAAAGTAAGAATACCTCTGACAAAGTTTGACTTCTTAGAGTCATCAGAGATGTGAGGACAGAAGGAAAGGGTGAAGTCGAAGATGACAACAAGGTTCTTAGCCTCACAGAAAGGAGCAAGAAGAGGGCCTTGAGTGGGCAGCCAGAGAAAGAGAGGAAAGGAGGGAGCGGGTGTCTGAATGAGGAGGATCTCATTCTTAGAGGCATTGAGGCAGAGTTCATTGGCGGCACACCATTTCTGAATTGCAGCCAGACAGTCTGGTCTGAGATGAGAAGCAGAGGTGGCTGAGGGGAGCCTAAAAGAGAGCTGAGTGTCATCCACATAACATTGAAAATTTGAGCAGAAAAAGCAAAGAAGTGGGAAAGAGGTGCCACGTAGTGGTTGAAGAAACAGGGAGAGAGGTTAGACCCCTGGGGAACAGCACAAGTAGAGAGAGAGAGATAGAAGAGAGGAAATACCCCAGTTGGACCTGAGAGGGGGGGTTGATGAGAAAGGAGGTTAACCAGGCCAGGGGCCTGATCAATAATACCAAGATTGTCCCGGAGACGATTGGGCAGGATGGCATGGTTGACCGTGTCTAAAGGGTATCCCTACATATTATCCCCACCAAAGATATCGCCATACATATGGTTGTTTGTCTCGCCATAGGTGATATTTTTTGGGGGGATAATTTGTGGGAGCAGGGATTGCGGGGGTGTCTCCCGCATATTTAAAAATAATGCGGGGGTTGAGGGGTTGTCCCCTGCAGGGTCCATGGTTCAATATCACAATATTTTTGTGGGGATATTAACACATGGAACTGTCAAAAGCAGAGAATAGATCAAGGAGAATGAGGACAGAAGGGAGATTAGAGTCAGGATTGGAGAGCAAATCTTCACGGGTGTTCAGAAGAGCAGGTTCTGTGCTTCTGGCAGCTCTGAAGTCAGACTGGTGGTCATGGGGGCAACCAACAGGTTCAGTATGTAGCATACCTTGGGAGATAGCCAGCTATTCCAAGAGTTTGCCCAGGAAAGGAGTGATGGAGATCGGGTGAAAGCCAGCAAGGAAGGATCGGCCAAGGGCTTTATAGAAGGGGTGCACAGGGCAGTGCTTAAGAGGGGGACTGCAGCAGGATTGGCCAGCTCCTTGCAGATTTTGAAAATTTGGCTGAGTTGTTAGATGCAATGTAATGCATTGTGGACACTGTAATACAGCTAGGTCTGTGTACTTAAGTCAGTACAATGATCTCCCCAGTTGCAAGGCTATGAAAAAATGAATCTAGAAAAAGCAAAAACAAATCCAAGGAATCGAGATCCATCATCACCAGGAGAGGAAACAACGATAATAAATTAAAGCAGGAGCTTGACAATACTTCTCTCCTTGACGTTCTCGCTACTATAGTTTACATAATATTATTACTGATGCGACAGCAGAAGAATAAAGACATTCCCTATTAATGGAGGATTAGTGATCACATACATCTTGCTGTTGGCCTGGTTCAAAATCTCCCTGATGTATTTAGTTAGTGTTAGTATAGTGCATTCTAGTCATATTTACCACCTTGATTTTACTCAAGTTATTGCATAACATTTCTGGTACACCAAGTGATGTTATTACCCACCCAGGACCAGAACTTCATCTATTGCAAAAGGCATGTTTACCTCCACTGTCTAACATAGAAACTTCACAATCTGCACTGTGACAACATCACATACAGGCGGCAGGGAATGGGTCTCTGAAGGTGCTGGGGCCTGGTGACTGCAGCATGCATCGCAGTGCAGGCACCAGAAGTTGGACACAGGGAAATCTATTGGGTCTCCACATCATAGCCTCGTCAATTATACCCGATTTATATAAAAGAACCTTCCTAGGTCCCCTTGCACATACATCACAAGAGTGATCGCAAGGCATATTTTTCAACTGTCCGAAAACAAACTACATCAAGTGACCAATGCGTGACCTAGTCTGTAGAGTGAGTCATGTTGCTTCAGACCTGGGCCAGGAAAGCTTGTGGTTAATGCTGTAGATGAGAGGAACACATTATAGGCTCCTTCAGTCATGGGGTGCCCTGTACACGCCAACATGAAATTAGGTTGCTGGAGAAAAAAGGCCACCTGATTTGAAGATGCATACACAGTGGCGTTGCTAGGGTAGGGGCTGGGGGAGCTATAGCCCCGGGTCTTTTGGTTGTAGCCCCAGATAGAACCTCAAGGGCTACAACCAAAAGGCTAGCTAGACCCCAGTCCCAACAGTCCCGACATTAGCGTAGGCCAGGATCTTTTCCAGATCTATCAACACCCCTAGATCTGTGGGAACCCACTGTAAAAATAAGCTCATTTGACAAAATGGCAACCCAATTACAAATATGATGCCCCCCCTACTGTATACTGAGCTACCAGCAATTCCTCAGCACGTGCCCATTGCCGGTAGGGGTGGTTTGCACTAATTAAACCCAACTGCAAACACATGAAATCTAAAAACCAAAAATCATTTGACTATTCCCTCTCCTCTTTCTCTGTGTACTGTAACAATGATATCACCAATATTCATTCGAATTACAGAGTCTATGTTTCTTTTCTTTTTTGTGAACCTTACCGCTGCCCATGCTACTACTGGACCAAAACCCATCTTTGAGGATCCATTCCACATTCTGCTGAACAACCAGACTGTGGGCTATCAATCTGAAGATTCTAAGCTGTTTCACCTCCCCCCACCCCCTATGGTCTGTGAATAAATAACACCAACGTGTTGTGAACAATCACTCTGAATCTGGTGCGACAGCAGCGACGTGGCCAGGGTTGTCTTACAAGTGGGGCCTGAAGCTAAGGTATTTGGGCCTACCTTAGTGACATTAACATCTGTAAATGCCCACACAGTGCTACTGAGTGTGCAATTACAGATTGTGGGTGGCCTTTGTGTCGACGCCTCTGTGAAGGACAGTCCAGCCTGCTCAGCTGATGTCCACCCTGGTCCGTAGTGCGCATGAGTCAACATGTTCTGAGAAGCAGGAGGAGATACGATGAGCCAGGCCTAGCCCTAGACAGGCCCTTCCTGAAACATCCAGACGAATCCCACTATGACAACGTGTCACGGAACCAGACAATGCCATCTCTCACAGGCAGCTTTACAGGATGCCAGCATGACGCGTTCTCACCGCTCATGACAACAATAGCCTGTACGTGGGAGTGGCAGGAAACCTGTGGCCAGCTGTTTCTTATTTGCCTCCTGCAATACAGGCACAGCAGGAATGATTCTACGGGTATAGCTACTATATGGTTGTCCGGGAGGGTAACTGAGATTGCACAAAAAAATCCCCTTTTTGTGCCAGTCTGGTTTGTGCCACACACCCCACACATAAGGACTGGTTGAGTTACAAGGTTGAGGGGGCAGAGCATAGCTGTACATTTGGACATAAAGGTAGTATATTCATGGACACAAAGTGTTGTGTAATACATGGGGTTTTGAGGGTATGGACAGTTGTCTCGTTTTACATGTCTGTTTACGGTGGATGTTACATGTTTGGATGTGTACTTGTAGAATTGAAGCAGTGCTACTAATTCCGATATTTCTAGTTTATTAAGTTATATTTCCTTCACTAAACAGCTTGACCTACTTTTAATGCACAATTGTGTTTTTCACTCCTTTTTTTGTGTATCTCTTTACTTTCACTAGGGGGTATGTTTCATAGGATATCCTTTGTCACACCAGACCCAGAGACATCCCATCAATTCCTGTGCATGAACTCGCGGTTAAAGCTAAACCACTAATACTACTACATATCACTGTGATCCATGCATACAATGCAAATGTTCTATCTCTCATTATTACCCAGCGAGGGCCAATGAGCTTCTCACACGCGAGCTCATTGGCCCTCGCTCAGTCGTTACCAGCTCGACAACGCCCTTCCAGAGGAACTTAAAGGTCCACATGTGATTTCACGTTGATATAACTACAAAGAGTTGTGCCCATTGTGGGTCAGTGTGTGAATGTGAATGAGGTATCTGATTTTGTACATTTGCATCCTCATGGCTTTCCACATATCCAAGTTCATTGGCTTTTCTTTTTGTTTTTTACCATCGACACAAATGTGACTCGTTGCAAGGCAAGACTTGCATGAACCCTGCATACGTTTAGAAATGTTGTTCACCCTCTGCCTCACAGCCGCTCCACCTCTCTCAGTGCAGCTCCACCGACATGGGCGAGGGAACTGACCACATATGAAATCTGCCTCAGCCACACGTGTCTGTGATTTGTTTGTACTGGGCATGAGGACAGTATTCTAGTACCGGGATAAGATCACATCAACTTGTGTACTGGTGACTGGCAATCTACCATATGTGCACACACCCAAAGATTGCAAAATGTGGTTCTTGCACGCCTCAATCAGTGCAGATGTTGTTTCTGGGATGTAGTGTTGTCTATATTTCGCTGATCTCTGTTGCGGGACTACCCAAACACAGTCAAGATGACTCATGTTTTGACATCACCCCATAAAAACGTTCAGGGAATATATGGTTAAAGAGAAATCAGCTGTTGGCAGCCATGCAATCCGAGCACGATTTTCTACATCATATTGGCAGCTGGTGTCTCCTCATCCTTGAGAACACACCAACTGTGCTTGGCGAATTGCTCTTCATGTGTTTGTCCCGAAAAAAATGTTGGTTAGCAAATTGGTTTTGGGACATCTTTAATTGTTTGTGCAGGGTGGGGTATTTTCTAGAGTGCCACGTGATCTGTGCTCTGTTGTACCTTTATCCTCTATCCAGCTCAGCTGACTGCATTTCTGTGTATCCATCATATTCAAAACGGTCTTTGATCTTTGAAAAAGAAATAATAATAATACTGACATCGAAACAATACGAAAGGCAGGTAAACAGAAGCATTAGATGAGTTTATTTGAAAATCCTAATTAAATATAAAACCAAATCCTAGAAAAAACATTGGTAGCGACGTGTTGAGGCGCAGGGGGGATTTAAATGCGGTGGCCGAGCATTTGCAAATGTAACTACTCTAGTGCCTCTATAAATATTTGATGCCGGATAAAAAGTGACACATTTTGAGTTGCTACAAAACAGGTGTTGGAAGGCTTTTACATCGACGGTGCTAATCTAATGCAGAGGCAGAGCGAATGTGTCGTCTTTTCACACTAATTATGTTTTAGTCAATAATTTCATGACTCATAGATTAATGTGGATGTTTATTGCTTGGGATCTGGGGGCTAGCATTATGTCTGCACCTGTGTTTAATTAACAAGCAAAAGGCAGTGTGCGTTTCCCAAATAGATGTGTGTGTATGTGTCTGTCTGCGTGTGTGTCTGTGCTTGTCTGCGTGTGTGTCTGTGTGTGTGCTGATGCAACAGCCCATTGACGAATTCCATCATGTTGAACCCCTTACAAGTATTTATTTGGCAAATATGGATTCATTTAAGCATAATCTCTTAACTCCCGCATACCCTCTTCCTGCAAGTGCAGCAGTAGGACTGCACGAAAATTAGCTCTGGGTAACAGAGAAGAATAAGTACCAAACACATCACTGCAGAAAGGGTGGATTTCTGGAGTGCAAGCACATTTAATGCCTCATAGCATAGAATACACGTTTACATTGCGATGATAGCATCACAGAGTTCTGCAGTTGTACATCTGTCCTATTCTTTGGTAGACCCTAAAGGATACCAGATTGTGAGGAATTCGACCATCCACATGGCTGGTGTGCCTCAGAAAATGTGTAGGGCTAATGTGCACACATATTCCTATGCTCACTGTCCGACAAACCCAGAGACCTTTGACTGGGACACAGTCTCGGGAGGATAGCTCAGGGGCAACGTGCTTGCCTTGGAAGCAAAATGACACCGAGAAACACAAGTTCAATACCCGAGTCTGTGCTTAGAAACCTCAGGGTATTAAGTGCGTTCTAAATAACCTATCATATATCATACAGGTGTAGTCCTCCCTTTCACATTTAGTTGGAATGTGACAGCCAGGAGCAAATGAAAGCATCAAGAGGGGAAGGGCAACACATTCCTCTCGCCATGCACAGCCTAATAAAATATCAAAGGCTTCATGGATCCTCCCTTTCTATTGTCAGTTCAGCTGGTGGCGGTGCATAATGATGCGAGTTAATTGAAGCAGACATTCGAGAGGCTTGGTTGCAGAGCTGACAAAGGGGACAGGTAAACCCAACACCTTTTTGATATGCATCTGTGTCCACCTGAAGTCAGATCCCATCACTTAATATGAAAAGCAGTGAAAGGCCATTCCTGGGACACATGTTTACAGTAGGCATCCCCTGCAGGGGGACCCCCTTTCAGAGTATAGAAGTATGTGGTTTGGTGGAGACAGAAAGTCTGATAACGCCATAACTTTAAGGGAGGCCCGTTATTTGATCAGGTACCACAGAGAGATCAATTAACTAGATAGAACCTTTGATCCACAACAAACAGGAAGATGGGTGGGACTTAGTAGTACATTTTTTCAACCTGTTACCTTTCCCATTGTATAGCACTCTGGTTAACTTCACACATATCATAAAATTGTTGTTGGGGACCGAGGATTGATTCATTAAAGGTAGGCTTAGCCTGCACCAATCACTGGGGACCATTTGGCTTTAAAAGAGGGCTGAGCCCCTCCCTTAGCAGATCATCAGAAGCCTTCACTAGAAGCAGGAAAAAAACACTAATTTGGACCTTGGATGAAGGTAAAGTCTGCCTTATAGCTTCCACCAGTGAAGGAAGGCCAGGATTTCCAAGAGGGAAGCACCATTCCTCCCCCAAACATCTCGCAGGGAACAGACGGAGATACTGAATGCAGAGAACTCTCTAGCAGCTCCAGTACCCGTACCCAGCCAGCACACAGCATGCCCTGCCAGCCTCTGCAAGCAAGCTTCCTAGGTGGTAAATGCCAGAGAGTCTCTGAACCGAAAGAAGGACAAGGCCATTGCCTGCAACACTCTCCTCAGCATTGGGCCATCTGCCTTAACGGTCACATGCCCAGTGAAAAAGCTAGGAGGATTGCACTGAATCAACCAGCGTCTGCCTTAAGGACAGTTTTGAGACAGTCAAGCCCCTCGAGCTGCAACTGACTGCACCCCTGACTGTTGTCACACTGCAGTCACTCTGGCCATCTGAGACATTTCGACCAGTGCTTCAGACCTGCCAACCAGCACGGAGACAACGAATCCTGACCCTGAGATGCCGTGTAAGCGCGCCTGCAGCTGACCGTCCAGCCTCGTGCGCCGAACTGCCTGCCGCCTGATACCTGCAGCTGTCTCCCATCTTGAACTCTGTCGCAGAAGTCGCCCTGCTCCTTCCCCAAAGTACTCTAGTGACATTTTACGACCCATTGCTCCCCTTGTGCTTAAACCAAGCATGTTTGAACTATTGAGATTAATTACTTTACCAACTATCCTCCTGTCAGTAGCCATCGTGCATCCCTTTTCCTTCTTAAAAATGTCTGTCCTCTGTATTCCTTAACTGGGTGGGTTGTATTTTATAGTGCGCTAGAACTGTCTGTTTTGGATAATAATAAAGTAGATATGTTTATACATCCTTGACTGGACAGTCCCTTTTATCATTGGGTAATAATTGTATTTTCACTGTGTTGCAACTAAATGATGATCCACGACCTTGCAGAGATAAGCCTGCTGTTCTGTCCACGTTACCAAAATGGAACAATTAGGTTTATAATGTACTTGTGTTTGTAATCTGTTCGGATCCCTTCTGGTGTACTGGAGGTCTGGGGCTGATTGATGGTTTAGAAACCGATATTCACCCCTGAACCACAGTGCCCCAGAAGTTGATTCATCACACAGACATTTTCTCATAGTTTGTTATCCAATATGTTAGGTACTCCGCTGCAATTACTTTCAAATAGTTGTGCTACCTGTCCTTCAAAAAGCAAATTTATCGGCAATCGGAAAACCACTGGCTGAGTCCACCACAGGCAACATTCATGTGACAGTGGGCATTAGGACTAGTGGGCAGCTAACAGACTACAAGACAGGGGTGTTGCTGGGTCTGGAATAGGTCCAGGGCTACGCTAATGCTGAGACTGTCGGGACTTAGGGCTAGCTAGCCTTTTGGTTGTAGCTCCTGGGCTTCTATCGGGGCTACAACCAAAAGACCCAGGCTATAGCCCCTTCATTCCTTCCCTAGCATTGCTTAGGCTACACAAACAACACTTCACATTGGGCTACTTTTCAAGGAGTGCAGACCGGTCTGCCCAAGACCACCACCTTTAACCCATCTGACATACTGAATAAAATCACTGGCAAGCACCTCTTTCAATGATTGCAATGAAGAAAGTGCATGCAGCAGCAAAAAACCAGTAGCAAGTGCCAAAATTGTGATATGAGTTAGACAAAAACAGTTTGTTTTGTTGTGAGCTACAATGGCATTGACACTGTGCGTTCAATGTCAGCTGACATTTACTACGGCTGGTCTGTGGTTTATTTTTTGCACTGCTTGCACCTTAAAATGCAGCACTACAAAAAGACAGGGAGGATGCCAAATTAATGGGCATATGTCTCAAAATCTGTGGCCATTTGAGCAATTCTGTCAAAGCCCGGACCATGTTAACCAGATTGTTTACCTCAAATTTAGCGCGGTCTTGTGAAAAGGCAGCTTTTAGCAAATATTTTATAGTTTACACAGGCTGGCAGCAAATATAGTAATACCATCAGTAACATAATCCCTATGGTTCATGCCCTGAAATACCATATTATGATGATGGGGCAGAAAAGTAGAGATAATGCTTTAGGTCTGGCCAATCACCAGCAATTAGAAACACATGCCAGGATCAATACAAACATTAGTGCATTGGCACTTGGTGAATTTTTTAAGTAGAGGGGTGTCAATGTTTCTGTGAGGAATTGACATCTGGAAAGGGTGCATATCCCCAGCTTTTTTGATTTGTATTAATAAATAAAATGATGCAGGTAATTCCATCTCTGAAAGGTAATCTGCTGATCAGATTCCCCTTTCATATGATCCGTGCCAAAAGCATAGTGTACTTGTGCTCTGCTGCATCAGTAGCCTTATCTGCAGTGCCTGCCTTACCAGTGCCAACGAGCAGGTTCAAATGTCACAGGTTACCACTAGACAGCCAATTCTCTGCAGCACAGGAACAGCATTTAAGATATGCCCCCTTTACCAAAACTATGGTGATTATATGTAACTCATGATGGTGGCAGAATAAACTCCAAAATAAAAGTTTGTCGGAATTTAGGCATAGTGCATGGCACTACTTTTGATCATGGTCGTCACATCCAAATTGTTGTCACACATGTATCAGCTCCTGTTAGTCAGCTCTGCTGTGGAAGGTGATCAGCATTCAGTTCTATGTGAAAAAACCTCATGTTAAAGCTCTCCGGAGAAAAAGACTGATTCACAATGGACCAATTTTCTCTTAATCACAAAAAAAGCATTGCTAATCATTGTGAATGGTCTATTTTGCTGAAGAGCCTTGAACAGATATAAAAAAGATCTTTTTAATATTCAGACAGTTTCACTGCCAGAGCCCCCCATTGCTCACCCCCCCACCTTGACCCTCCCACCATATTCCCTCCAAATCATGGGTGTTGCCGCCAGAACGCCCATCTCTCAGCCCCTGCCTTCTCCCTCCCCACCGAAGAATTCCCCAAACCAAAAAATGCTCAGACACACAACACATACACTTACCTGCTGTCCTCGCCCTGCGCTTCCGGGTGTTGGTGAGCCTATCAGCCCCTGCGCGTATTCATATGCGGCGGGTGCGTGACAGTTTGATTTAGAAAGACTGCTCTGTGCGGTCACGGAGCATTTTTTCTAAATTGATTTTTTAAAAATGTATCTCGTTCATTTGAAAACTAGATCTTCCCTTAGGACCGTGCATTCTGGTCAGAGAGGTTGATACTGCCTAATGGCAGGACACAGACCTGAATGGCCATGCCTCTTATTTGATCCTTTTGTGAGAGCAGGTAACACCCTGCACCAGAGACAGCCGCACAACAGGCAGATTTCTTGCAGCCATGCATCACAATTTCACACCGATTCAAAAAGAGTAGCCTCACACCAGGCTGCTGCATCTCTGAGGCTTTTTTTTTTTTTTTGCGAGAAGGGAAGGGTGCAGGATTATATCTGACAGAAGTAATCTATTGAAAGCAAAGCGACTTGCACAATTTTGTTTCTCTCTGTCTCTCCCTCCTTCCTGTCCCCTCCACTTGCTCTGCAGCAAAGCACTTTGGGTTGATGTCAGAAGGGAACTCCTTTTAAGAGGTGGGATTGGACCACTAAGGCAGGCTAGCATTTGTCCAATCCACTGAGGACTTTTAACTTTAAAAGAAGGGGTCACCCGCCCCTTCTTCAATTTACTCTGGAACAAGAAGGATTCTTTGAACTTCTTTTGGGAGAGTTGTGCTTTCCAAAGTCCTAGGCCTGAGGCTAAGAAGGAGCCGTCAAAAGCAGACTACTACCAGGGCACATTGGGGGTGACTTTTGCTGTGGACCAGGACCTTCAACACTGCGCCAGAATATCGTAAAGCATGCAGAGCAAGCCCTGAACAGAACTATTGCTGTGGACCAGGACCATCCACACTGTGCAAAATTATCCTAAAGCTTGGAGAGCAGGCCATGAAAAGAACAATCCTGTCCTCAAGCCCCCTTGAGCGGGCCTCAGATGATCCAGAGGACCACACCACCTGAAGCTCCCTGTTCTACAGAACCAAAATGGTGGCACCGTGTTCACTGCTCATAGAACCATATGGAATACACTGGCACTGTCTTTTGCTCTCCTTCACCCATTTAAACAGTATCGCTTGTGTCTCAAACCAGGTCCATGCTGTATTGGGATGCAATTGTAACGTCCCAATCAGGCAAAGAGATTTAGACTGCACAAAACATTATCAGGTGGCCTGGTGCTAATAGTTCCTGATGGGCATGGCAGAATGCACATGTATCTATTTGTATTTAGCTTTGATACATATTAGAAACATCACATAGTGCTACAGAAAGATCAACAATGTATTCATGTTGTGGTTGCAGAGGTTTAAGATAGGGTGATCTATTGTGCATTTAGTGGTAGTCGACGGTTATATTTTCAGGGATATGTGAGTGGGTAGTGTGTGAAATTCGACCATCTGCACGGTGGGTGCACACTCGTCTGGGCTGTTTGATATTTTTAAAGAAATTGAATATTGGTAGATAAACCTCCGCGAAATGCGTGGGGATAATCTGCACACATTTCACAATGCTCACCGCACAACAAACATATAGTCAAGTGTACTATGGGGGACACAGCCTACCGATGCAATAATCCTGTCAGGTTCAGCTGGAATGTGACAGCCACAGGTACATCAAAGCATCTCAGGAAGGGGGAAGGCAAAGCCTTCGTCCGGCAATGGCCAGCCTAATTAAAATATCAAAGGCTCCATGGATCCGCTCCCTCTATTGTCTAAGTTCTGCAGGTGGCAGTGCATACTGATGAGAGTTAATTGAAACAGGCCTGCGATAGGCCTGATTGCAGCACTGATAAAAGTGGGCAGGAGACTAACACCTCTTTGATATGCAATGTGTCAATTTGAAGCTAGCTCCCACCCCTCTGTATGAAGGGCAGTGAATCACATGTCTGGGACAACTGTTTACATTATGCAACCCCTGCAGGGAGACCCCGTTTCAGAGGGAAAAACTATGTGAATGATGATGGAGACAGAAAGTCTGTTCTCATCACAAACTTCAAGGGAGACCTGCGCTTTGATCAAGAGCCACAGATAACTGAATTAACCAGAGAGACACTTTGATCCACAACAGACAGGAAGAAGGGTGGGACTTAGTAGTACATGTTGTCAGCCCTTACCTTTCCTGTTGCAAAGCACTATAGTTATGACCTCACACATTACAGAAGATTGTTGGTGCAGACCCAGGATTGGTTTGTTAAGGTAGGCTTAGCGTGCATCAATCACTGGGGCCTATTTGGCTTTAAAAGAGGACTGAGACCCTTTTTTTGCAGACAATCCAACGACTTTGAAAGGACTAAGAAGAAGGAATCATTTGGGCCCTGGCTGAAGGTACAGTCTGCCTTACAGCTTCCGGCAGTGAAGGAAGGCCAGGGTTTCTAAGAGGGAAGCAAGATCTCGGCCCTAAACATCTCCCAGGAAACAGAGGGAAATACCAGACTCATAGAACCCATCCAGCAGCTCAAGAACCAGTAACCAGCCAGCACACAGTGTGCCCTTCTCATTTCTGCCAACATGCTTCTGAAAGTGAGCAGTCCCCAAAATACAATACAAACTCCCCAATGAGAGTCAATAAAGGACACACCCATGAGACCATTACCAAGTGCGGGTGAAGTTAAGAGATGAAGTTTGTCAAAATCAAATTGGGCACGCAGAGGACTCTGCATACTTCGAGAGCGCTCTGCCAAACATTACACTGTCATTGCTTTAAGAAGGGTTACTGCGTCATTAGTGATGGAACATATACAGTACAAAAGTTACATTTCGATTGGTGGAGCCTCAGGTCCAGTATATCTCCTTATGGGCCATTTCCATGCGATTGGATGGCTGTTTGGCGGGAAGGCGGACATCACGTGCATTAGCTGGGCTAGTCAGTGCGAGGTGAAGGAAGGTCATGTGGTTCTGGATGAGGTGATTGATGCTTGCTCTCTAATCTAAACACTACTTAAAAGTATACAATAAATAAAAATCAGTTGCATTTCGACATTTGAGGAGAAGACCATATATTTCACATGTTGTATTTTAAACGTAAGTCACTGATCAGGTGGGAGGCGTGGGGTCATCTCTGTCAGGGGGCATGGAGTTGAGTGCCTAGTGCGGACCCAGTGGAAGGATGAAAGGATACATTTGTTGCACTGAGACATCCATGAGAAATGGGCCTTTGGCAGTACAGTCATGAGGAGGAAATAGGTGGGGTCCTGTGTGCTCGCCGTGCACGGCGCTGGTGAGTGGAGAGAAGGCCCTGCAGTTTCCATCCTAATTCAGATAATGGAGTTAAAGGTACACAGAATGCGGTTTGAACAAGTTTCGCATGGCCGCCTCTGTACAGAATATGTGGGGGGGGGTTGTTATGGCTAGGACTGTACATTAACATATGTATATAGTTACAGAGGTCTAATAATGTTCAGTCTAAAACGCAATTGTTCTGGTTACATCTGCCATACATATTGCATCATAACACATCATTCTTCTAACATCTAACATCTTGCATGCATAAATATAGTATGTGAAGGTAGTTGACCTGCATCGTGAGACAAGGGTACTGGGCCCGAATATCTTATCTGCTATAATCAGTTAGCTAACACATTCATAAAATAATCCTTTTAGATCTCATGAAAGCAGCTTTATATTGGATATATGGTCACACGCAGGATTAGGAATGGGGTTGAATCTGAGTGGCTCACTGTCGTGGGGCAGGCATATGTTAAATGAAATAAGAGGTGAGGTTAGAGGTTGTGTGAGTAGTACATCCTCTATGTGGGGTCTGTGAGTACAGAGCAGGTTTGTGGAGATGGATTTTCCAGGAGCAGGCCTTGGCCCGGTCATTCACAGGGCAGTGATGTAAGGAGGAAGGCAAGAGATACAGTGTTCTGTTTGTAGACTTTCGCCCCCAGCTTTCTGTGAGAACAGAACAGTCGCAGAGACACCAGAGTGGATTTGGAGGGGTATCAGGTAATATTATATATGGTCACTGTACATAATATCGCCGGGAAAAGGTTGTGGCGATATTATATGGGTGACCATATATATGGGGATAGGGGTTCGCCAAAAAAGAAAAAAAAAAGAAAAAAGTAAAGGAAATGGGGGTTGCGGGTTGTTCCATGCAATAATGTCCCCACAAAAAACAGACATTTTTCGGCGATATTTTGCATGGCGATATTTTTGTGGGGACATTATTACATGGAACCGTTGGAGGGGGGAGTCGTTGGCTATCTGTGCGTGGACCAAGGGGAGAGTTGCGAGCCTGCAGGCTGGCATTTCTGTGAGGCCTACTAGAGCTGATACAAAATGGAGTCGGTGTTCATACTAAATCAGTCAGTCAGTAATCAGCCCTCTTGTAGATGTCACACCTGCATGTGTCGTCCCGAGGCTGTCCGGCACCTTTGGCCAGAGGCGTATGGACAGCCGTGGAATGAGCGTAGTGTGCGTGCGGGGATGGGAATGGAGGGGATGGCGGCCTAAACGACCTTTCCTCCCACACACTTCCTAGGTGGGAGGTGCCAAAGAGTCTCTGAACAAAGGACAAGTCTGTTGCCTGCAAACACTCTCCTCAGCTTTGTGCCTTCCGCCTTAAAGGATGACACGAGCCCGGCAAAGAAGCTAGGAGCAGTGCCCCAACAAGTATCAACCATTGACCATCTTTTAAGGACATTTTTGAGGCAGATGAGCCCTTGAATCGCAACTGGCTACACCATTGACTGTTGCCATGCTGCAGTCACCTAAGCCATCCAATGCTCCTAGACAAGTGTTCCAGATCCACCAGCCAGCACAGAGACAGTGATTCTTGACCCAGAGCCGCTTTGTAGGCTAGCCTGCAGCCATCTGTCCAGCCTTGCTTGCCAAACTAGTGACTGGTGCCTGATATCTCAACCTGTCTCCCGTCTTGAACTCAAGCTGCAAAGCGTCTTGGAATGGACTTGACGCTGACCAAGCATCCAGATAATCTCAAGCATCAGGTACATTGTGATTCTGTTCCCTTGGTCCTTTACAAACCTTTACTCCCTTGGTGCTGAAACCAAATATCCTTGAACAGTTAAGACTGATTACTTTACCATCTATCACCCTTTCAGCACTCAGAGTGAATCCCTTTCCTTCATGAAACTGTCTGTTCTCTGTGTTCCTTTAAACGGTGGGCTGTATTTTGAAGTGTGCTGCATATAGTTTTATACAACCTTGACAGCACAGTCCCTTGTATCATTGGGTAATAATTGCATTTTCACTGTGTTGCAAATTAACAACGATCCACAACCTTGCAGAGAAAGCCTGCCGTTCCATCCATGTTGACAAAATTGGACAAAATTGGACACAGAGGTTTATAATTTACTTGTGTTTCAATCTGTTCACATCTCATCTGGTGTACTAGAGGTGTGGGGCTGATTGATGGTTTAGAAACTGATATTCATCCCAGGACCACTGGTGCCCCGGAAGTTGATTCATCCCAGGTAGCTGACGTAGGTAGTATGAGATGGAGTCAGGGAAGTCTTGCATTAAAGGTGAGGTCCAGGGGATATGGTAGCAAGAGTTCTGCCATGGTGGATTATGTTCTTGTTTATTGTTCTTGGTTCACTTTGAACTTTAAACAAATATTATTTCAAAGAAAAAAGTGAAAAAATAAAAAACGTACACATTCTTATCCAGTTCCTCACAATATCAATGTCAATATATTCAACAATCATGAAAAAGCATCATACACATTTAAACGTAAAAATTCATTTGACTTCAATCATTAAAAGCAATAATAATCTATTAAACCCTAAAAGAGTATTTTCAAAATTGTCAGGCATTGATCAAATTTAGTTATTCCAAAGACAGAGTACTCAAAATATCCACCACAGCCCCCACATTAGACGTTAACGAACCCCTAAGAACCCCTAAGACCTTGTTCCCATGAACAGTCATTGTGAATACAAGCCAAGGAATTCAGAAACAGATTAAAATATCTAAAATGCAACAATCTTAAGAGGGTGTATTCCAGAATTAAATGGGACAATGATTCAGTCTCTGTCTTATGGACCTGCACAGTTTCTTCCAGCAGAATGTTCTTGTACTTATATTGAATACTTTTGGTCAAAATACAATTCCACCTGAATATAGTCCAGGTGCTTCTTTTCCACGATAGATTGACAAAAACAGGCCTAATACACCCCATTTCTTATAAGCGCCGACCAGATAGGACAGATAATTATACTGTGCATTTTTTCCATAGTCAATAACCAGTCCCAATGTTCCAAACCTTCTTTAGTGCAATCTGGCCTGTTCATCAACTCTTCTTGGTTAGAGCCAATATCATACAGTAAAGGGTAACATGGGAGACAAAAGTGCCTTATCGACAAGCTCTCAGGGGCACTCTGCAGTGGCCTGAGGTCTTCATATAGTGTTCCAGGGACAGAGGTTACAATTTGACCATTTTACAGCATGTGACAAGATGCGTTTCTGAGAATGTGGAGATGCAGCTCTGTCCGGTTATTCCTGAGATAAGTTTCCTTTCCTTCCACCCAGAGAGAAGTTAAGCTGTCAAGGTCACAGGCAGCCGTGCTGTGTCGATAACAGTTAATTTAGTCCAGCTGCAGAGCCCGGAGGAGCTGGGGAAGGAATTTTGGGCCCAGGGAGGAAGCAAAGGGATACGCCTTTTCAAGGTTGAATTAATGTGTGCAGGGCATGGGGGCCTGTGATGCCAAGAGGCCTTGTGAAGATTTAGAGCACTACTGCCCTCACCGGAAGGGTGGTTATCGTATTTGAACGGCAGGCGCCTCACTCTATGGATCAATAAAAAAGTGAAAATCAAACATAAGAGTGGGGACCCGATCACGTCATTCATGAGCACCTGGGTTCCCAGATAGATAGGGTGGGAGACATGCTAGGGCTGTACCATTGCACTGCTCTTCCCAGTCCTTTGGATGGGGGGAGCAGAAGTGATCCCAATAAATGCATCTATACGGACAGGGAGCTGTTTTGTGCGTGCCACAGTTTCTGGTATGATGAGGAGGCCCATTGTATAATCAAAGCAGCCCTCATTATTTACACTTTGATCAGGCTCCGACGGAGGGGTGAACATCACGTGAATTTGTATGTAGGTGTTAGGCAATGGGGAGTGCAGGATCATGTTGTAATATTTATTATGCATAGTTTTGTTAATTTGCGTTTTCCCGCTATAAAAAATGTAACTCCTTTGTGTGGGGCGATCTCCGTGTTGGTTGGGTTCTACGGAACCGTATGAAACTTTTGTTTATAATGAAAGTTGTTCTCCTTGCAAACAGTGCATCGATTATTTGGGATTTTTTTTTAATCGTTTGGGTTTTCCCCAATTTCGAACTGCTGAAGCATCACTCCTCGACACTTACCAGCAGGTACAACCTGACCCGGTCCAACCTCAAAAAGATGCTGGTCAGCCCCTGGAACTGCATCACAGAAAGCCCCCCTTCGGAGTGCACAGAGTGACTGCATTTGGGAGGGGGGGGGGAGTTTGGATAGTTCTGCACCAACTCCAGTGACTGAATTGCTCGATGCCCACCTGCTCCTTGGACCCACATGATCCAGCGTAACTGACCTGAGCTAGATCCGCTCGCATCCACATTCAACACAGGGTCCGACACTGTCAGCCCACTAAAGAACCAAAACCAGGCATTGTTGACCAAATAATTCCCCCTCGGTCCACTTGGGCCCTAGATAATGGTTAGGTCACTATTGCACCTTTTTTCACCCAAAGACATATCCTTTTTGTGGTTGGTAATCACACTTAGAGTGCACCTTTCTTCAGTTTGTTGCATATTCTCTGTTCTTTCAGAGGGGTAATTTGTGTACAGTTGTTTATATTTATTTCTAATGCAGATGGTGTGATTAATTAAAATATATATATTTTTATAGGACCTTGATGGGACATTCCCTTTAATTTGGACTGTATAACAATGCTGTTTGTTTCATTACTGGATCACATTCACACCCCTCTTAAGAGCTTAACGTTCCCTCGGCCCACATTACTTTTGGCTCTTGGTTTGTAGAAGTGTGAGGACTGAGTGGACATTTTCATGCCTATTCACCCTAGTACTCCTGCACAGCAGAATCAAATTTGTCACAGTTTCCCCACAAAGATGAGGACGTGACAGAGTTTAGCCAGGTAGATTGCACCACACAAGAAGGGTTGGGGTGGGGTTCTCCTTCGCAAACATTTTTAAATTAATAGGACAAAATGGTTCATTTTATTGCACTTTTTTAAAATATTCCATAAAGAGCCAGGCTGTTTGCTCTTGGTCTTGTAGGATACGTTATTGTTAGAATTAATTTCTAAACTCTGGCTTGGTGGAGAGATGTTAAAGATGCCACCCTTATTATTATGAACAGGGAGAAACTTGTGGGAGTTCAACCAAACCAATCAAGGTAGCTTGGAGAGAGGCCAAAGCTAAATCTCAGGAGTGGTGTATGTGCTCAGGACTCCATAATGAGTCCACACAGTGAAACACTAAGAAGTACACTTAGACAGTTAGTTATAAAAGTAAAACATTTGTTATAGGCCCAGAAAATACATGAAACATGACTATTAGCCAGTAACATTGTAACACAAGACTAACATACTATGCAACATGTATACAGTCACTGGAGTTGGTGGAGAACCATCCAATATCCCCCCATCCCCGAATACCTGAAAGGAAGACCAATGGTTAGAGAGACCACCGACTGTCCACGGAATTTACACGCTTAACTATACAAGTCCAAACCTAAATTGTAAGGGGCCCTGTACCCAAAGTTCACACAATTCTGCACTGTTTTGTAAGTCGGGAAACAGTTAGTAGAGGGTTCCTGGGGACGTCATGATGGGTCTAAAAGTTAGATAGGGTAGTAATCTAGCAAATAAAACTGTCCCCAGCTTTCAAAGTGCTTGCACAAGCACGCACTGGCAAAGCCAAAAGGTGGGGGGGGGTTCAAGTAGGTACACCTGTAACTCACCCTATGTACTCTGGTTTATCTTGGAAGTGGCAGGTCTTTAGAGAGTCATGAGAGGTCACGTTTCCCGCCATTTCCTACAGATCTCAGTGCCCACAAGTTGCAGGTTCAAGTGAGTCCCTGGTCGGCCACAGATGCCGGTGCAATGTGTTCAAGTTGAATAATGCAGCTCACTCGGGTATAGGCCTCCTTTCAGCACACGACAGGATGTGGGAAAGCAGTTTCTGGAAATAATAGCCATTGTTGAGTGACAGGAAAATACACAGTTGTCACAGTCAAAGACCGCCTCGTACCTCGGGCCCCTTGGATGTTGTAACACTGACATTGGCAGAGACAACCTCTGTAGGACAAGCTGGCAGTCGCCAAAGGTCTGAGCCAAAATGCAGAAATACTACGCTCCTAATTTAGAGTTGGTTGTGGAGATCTGGGTTCTAGCTAAATGACTCTGACATCAAGGTGTGGATGAGTAACTTCTTTAATCAGTTTCCACGCATAACATCCAGTTTCTAGAGACATTATTCATCAGATGGTAAAGTCCAGATCTTATAGACCAACCACCGGCATCCTCTCTCTCTCAGGCTACATCCCTCCAACCTCCTCAAGAGAACACCAGTCACACATAAACATTCTAACCAGTAATATTCCATTGTCAATCATGACACTCACTCCAGATTCCATTAGGATGCAGGATAAGACCAGATCCTTACATATCTCCCCTCCTTTGAGATATCAAAAAGACAACCAGTTAACTCAAGCATAACAGCTATATACAGCACACACACACACAAACGCCCACAAGTTCGATGCACCTGCATCATCTCTCCAAACTGAGAACATTCTGCTAACCACTTCCTATATTCCATGAACATCCACACAGCCGTGTGGCACAATTACAACCAATGTCCCCTTCCTCTTTCTACTAAGTGAAGAAGAGGCAACCAATTACTGAAAACCATTACTACACTTTACAAACATAGAGGCACCCTTACCTCTCATACAAATCTTAACTCCAACGTCCCCAAATAGAACACACACACAACTCCCTCACACCCTTCAATCGCAAACCGGTGTGTGCCTCAACACATACCACCTCCAACTAGGCTGAGTATCCCTGATACTCGGGTCTCTACTTCACTAATCAGTGACTCCATTACTCCAATTGTGCCCACGTTGAAAGTATTCCTCAGTACATCAAGCTCCTTTTTGGGAGAACCCCACTTCATACACCCAAGCAACACACAAACATCAATAACTCTGCTAAAATCCTCATATTATCATGGCAACTACTGTAAAGTTTCTAAGCACAACAACCATTAACTTTGCTTAACCATCAGCACATATACACTTTAACATAACCAAACTCTCATTAATTCTGCATTATAAAAGTCCCACCTGTGGAGAAAAACATTAGTGCAGAGAAAATCTACTTTAGTTTCCACATACCAAACTCTAGCAATACTGACTACGAAACCTATACTTCAATAAAAAGTATTTAGTATTTAGTATTTATTTTATTTATAAAGCGCAGCCAGGCCCGGGGGCATAAGGGCACGTAATTTAGATCTGGTTACAGTTACATTTGAGTGCAGTAAACAAGGGTTACGTTACGGTTACAGATAGGTACATACTTAGTATTACAGATACATACATACATAGTCAGAAATAAATACATTAATTACAAAATGTAACGTCGGCAGTCAGTCGTTCTGGGATCTGGAAGGTTAGGCTGTCGTAGAGTCCATGTTGTGAAGCCAACGTTTCGTGTTGCATTTGAATAGGTTAAATGAGGGTTCTGACCTAAGGAGCGCGGGGAGTGTGTTCCATAGTTTCGAAGCTTGTACGGGGAAGCTAGCTCCACCCAAGTTATGGAGTTTGAATCTCAGTATGGACATAGTGTTAGCTTGAGCTGCTCCAAGTGGTCTTGATGATGTATGAGGTGTATGTTGGTAGGTGAGGTAGGCTGGTGCAAGGTTAGCCCTGGCTTTGTGTGTGAGGGCCAGAGTTTTGAGGGATATTCTGTGCTCTACTGGGAGCCAGTGTAGATTGCGTCTAGTCTCAGAAAAATGCGACTTTTTAGGGATGTTGAGGGCAGCCCTGATGGCATTATTTTGAATTACTTGCAGTTTGTTGATATTGTTGTGGCTAGTGCCTAAGTAAAGGGCATTACAATAGTCTATTTTGGACAGGATTAATGCTCTAGCAAGAGTAATGCAATTGGGTGTGGAGATGAATGGTCTACATGCAGTGATCAATTTGCAAGTGTAGGCGGCTGATGATGCTACTGCATTAGTTTGTTTGGAAAAGGATAAGGTGGCATCAATGTAGATACCAAGGAGTTTAGTGTTGTTTGAAACGGGGATGAGATTACCATCTATAGTGAAAGATTTGAAAGCGGAGTTAAGATTTTTTAGTTTGGCGTGAGTGCCAAGGATGATCAGCTCAGTTTTTCCATCATTGAGACAAAGTCCATGAAGTGCAATCCATGCTTGTATTACTGAGTATATTTCATTGAGGGTATTGCTGTCTCTTTCATAGTTACCCGAGATAGGAATGAGTGTCTGGGTGTCATCCGCATAATTAGTATACGTGACACCCAGATAGTCAAGGATATCAAAGAGGGGCTTTGTGAATACATTATAAAGTGTCTGGGACACACAAGAACTTTGCGGGACTCCACAAGGTACTGGTGAGGGTTCAGCTGAATCAGTAGGAGAGAAGACCCTCATGGTTCTGTTCGCCAAGAAGGAATTGATCCAGGCAGTGGCTGCGTCTGAAAAGTGTGCTGCAGTTTTCAAATGGTGACAAAGTGTTTGGTGGTTGACCAAATCAAAAGCTGCTGACAGGTCAAGCAGTAAGAGGAGTGTAAGTTTGCCATTGTCTTTTAGGATTTGGATCTGGGTAGTGAGATCTATTAATGCCGTTTCCATGCCGTGTCTGGGTCGGAAGACGGATTGCCTTAGTCCCAGGAGATTGTTCGATTTTAGGTCGGCCTGTGTTTGTAGATAGGCTGCTCTGTCCAGTATTTTTAATAAGAAAGTTATAGTTGTTATCGGCCTGTAGTTAGACGGGTTGGCTGGGTCAAGAGTAGTTTTTTTGAGTAGTGGGATGGCCCACGCGTCTTTTAGGTTATCAGGCACTACTCCGGATTTGAAAGAGGCATTGATGAGGTTGGTAATGAATGGTGCCGGATCGTGTGCTGCTGCTTTGATGATCGGGGCAGGGCAGGCATCACCTTGGCAGTATGATGGTTTAAGTTTCCTAATGTTCTTTTCTACTTCCCAAATTGAGAGGGGTGAGAAACTGAATGGCTTACAAGTTGTCTTAAAGGTAGGTGATTTGTTAGGTAGTTGTTTGTAGTCAGGGTCAGCTAGTAGCAGAGATTTTTTCGCATTGATTTTAGATTGTAGGCGAGCTATTTTATCTAATAAGGCCTTCTGAATGTTACTACACCATAGTGCGTCAGTAACACATTTGTCAATAGGGGCAATAGGGGATTCTAATTCTTTTAGAATCTTGAAAAGTTCTTTTGTGTTGGATTCCGCTTGCGTAATCCTTTTGTTGTAGGTGTCTTCTTTAGCAAGAAGGATGGCTTCTTTGTAACTAGTGGATGCTAGGGTTAGCTCATTCTTATTGGTTGCTGAAGGGCACTTTTTCCAGTGTGCCTCTGCAGTTCTCTTAGTTTTGCGTAGTTCTCTTAGCTGCAGCGTGAACCAAGTATTAAGGTGGTGCTGTGGTTTAGGTTTCCGCAATTTTAGGGGGGCGATGGTGTTCAGTGCTTTGAGAATTGCCTGATTGTAGATGTCCACTAAAACTGTGGGGTCAGCGTCTGAGTCAATATTGTTCAGGATGGGGAGTAATATCAGTAGGAGTTTGTCAGGTGTAATGTCTTTCTTATTTCTCGTGCTGGTGGCTGGGGCGATGATGGGACCCGGATGGTGTGTGTTGGCTTTGATAGAAAAGGTTATTTTATGATGTTCCGACCAGATGCATGGATCATTGGATAGGAGATCAATAGAGCAATTGAGGTGAGCGAGCCAATCCAGTGTTCTACCTTTCCATCTGTGGAAGGAAATGTGTGTTAGTTAAACATGCCAGTAACACTCTATTCCACTACTAAGCATTTGTTAACAGAGGCCACAACTTTTACACTCAATCCGTGCACAACAATCAATAACATGCACCACCACTTGCAACAGGCCCCCCATCACAAATGTTCTTAAAACACAAATACTGAGCAACATTTCAAAATATCACTAGAACTACGCATGTTTCAATCACTTCCTTCAAATATTTCACTTTAAACCTCCTTTAAAACCCTTCACATCAGGATTTAAATCCCGCACACCCTTGGCTGACTGAGCACAAACACCTTTGAAACCTAAACTCAAAACAAAATTTGTAAACAAAAATTGTGAACCTTGTTCTCTGCTCCTCAACATTCAACCACTTTGATGGAGCACCCAAATATCTGGACAACATATCCCACAAGAAACTACAACCGTCAAATTCAAGCTCACACTCTCACACACTCACGCTCTTTAAATGTGGTACAGGCCTCACATGACATTTATCACCAAACTAAACTTAATCTGCTATTCCACTAATAAACAAATCCTCAAAAGCAAAGAAAAACAAATAACTCAGTTCCTTGCTCCTCGTGTCTACATCTTTAAACAAACAGTACCTTCGGGGACTCGGCCCCTCTTCCGGCTCAATGATGCAGTGCTCTGCATCTTTGCGATATTGCTTTCATAACAATGCGACAGCAGCACACCATAATCCGATCCCTAATTGAGAGCGCAGACTTGAGAGCGCAGACTCTTCTTCACAGGGCACCATAACGGAACTACTTTAATTTTTTCTTCCATCTAACGGTGCTTCCTTGAATGAGCGTATGACGCACGCACGCTCCGCATGCCAAAGGTTCTTTACTTCAGGATTCCTCCCCTCGCAACTTCGAGCATTGGTAGGGATTTCTTTCCCGTGACGTTCTCACTATGCCTTTGCCAACCTACAAGGCATTCCAGCGCACGTCATCACCAATTCAGGGGCCGCGGAGTGAAACAGAGCTCCTGGCTCCAATGAACATTGTGCCAGAGCGATTCACTCCCCAGCTTCTCCCGACCAGGTAAGTTCCTTCTCACAGCTCCTCTAGAGATACCTGTTGCATCACATTTTATGAGATCGCAGCGCACACACTGTCACAAAAAAACACCCGCTAGCAAACTCTTCCAACTTCTCCTTTTTGCACTCTTCTGCACAAGGAAACCTCCTACACAGCGCAGGCCACTGCCTGCACTTCTCGTTGGCACACATTTTGCAAGTGTGTCACTCCGTCTGAAAACAGCCAGTTTCAGAGCCTGATATATGCAGCCTTTTCTCCTCAGCAAAGCCAGAATTAAGAGCCCCTTCCAGCGCTGTAATGGGCTCTAACTCCCTTATGGTGTTGCTGCATATTGGCTCCAAGCCCCTTCATAAGCACATTTGTGACTTCGAATGCCTCCAACTGTGCCCTGGGCTCCAAGCCCCCAAGTGTATTCACAGGCTACAAGTCCCTTGGTGCAGGTACGGGCTCCAAGCCCTCTCAAGTGAATGGCCACCATGACCCTCCTCTGCTCCAGGCACTTTGTACCTTAGCCCAAACTCCTTCAAACAACTTCCCTGTCACTTCTTGGTGCAGCGTAGGTTCACAACCTCTTCTGATGCTGCTGCCCTGGACCCCAAGCCCCCAGCTGCGCAGCATGGCTTCCTAATAATCCAGGCATAACTTAGACCCCTAGGCCTCTTCAAATCACTACTGCCTTGGGCACCAAGCCCTCCATGTCGCAGCTTGGGTTACCAACCCCTTAAAACAGTCTTCGGGCCCTCAGCCCTGCCAAAGTCTCTTGAATTTCTCTGTGCTTGACCTGTCTAACTGCTGACAGACCAGCTGGCACATGGCTTTTGCGCATCTCCTTATTTTCTGCGCCTGTGCCCTTTGCGCTGGGCCTTTCTGCGCCTATAGCATTAAGTGCTAACCCTACCTGAGAGAGAGGGTCTTCTTTGGTTTGGGGGGCGGTGCTTGTCTCTTCTTCTGTGCTGTCCACCCAGCACAGCCAGCATCCTCGTCACCAATGTGAAGTTCTGGGTTCTAGCAAAATGACTCTGACATCAAGGTGTGGATGAGTTACTTCTTTAATCAGTTTCCATGCATAACATCCAGTTTCTAGAGTCATTATTCATCAGATGGTAAAGTCCAGATCCCATAGATCAACCACCAGCATCCTCTCTCTCAGGCTACGTCCCTCCAACCCCCTCAAGAGAACACCAGTCACACATAAACATTCTAACCAGTAACATTCCATTGGCAATCATGACACTCACTCCAGATTCCATTAGGATGCTGGATAAGACCAGATCATTACATTGGTCAGCCCACTGGATGGCCCAGGGACACTTCTGGCTTGAGCACCAGGAGACGTTGTGCCCAGTTTTTCAAACAGGTCCACAGAGTTGAAGCACCAACTGGGATCAGCAGCTCTACAGGGCTGTACTGTGACCTCAGCAAGAGTTCGTCACCAGCCTCATCAAGCATTGTCAATGGGTCTTCCTTTGGTCTTCATAGCTGCACAGGATACTTGGCTCCTCTTCTGATCTGCTGGAATGGCTGCTAATCAGGTGAGCGATCAGACTCAGCCCTCCAATGGCAAGATCTGGCCCACATATGCACACCAGCAGTGATCCAATCAGGGACCACTTTGAGTCTAATGCAAGCAGGCACACCAGACATTCTGGCACATGTATATGGATTGGGATCAGACTGTCCCCACCCATTTCCTGGGGTCTTCCACCCAAGCCTTTTGCTGGCCTGTGAAAAGCCAGGCTTTTCCTTGACAGGGCATGAACATTAATGGATTTTTATGACCTGGCAGGCCAGGAAGAAGGCTGGAAGACAAGATGGCCAAGGAACAAATGAAAAACCTTGTGGCACAGCCATGTTTGGACACTAGCCACTGTTAGTAGCCAAACGAGCCACTGTTAGTAGCCAAACGCAGTAAACACGGTAAGGGTAACAAAAGTACAGTACATTTTATAAGTGAGGTTGTTATTCATGACGGTAGGAGGAGCTGTTAGGAAAAAGTTAATAAAGGCGTGCTTTCGGTGGTGCATAAAAGTGTGTTAACTAGGTTGTTAAAACTATTGAAGTATGAATAGGGCTGTTTGGCACATGATTTCTAGATCCAAAAAACACGCCAGATTCTATAACAGGGAGGCCTTACTATCACCTGAAACAACAACACCTAGCTCCCACTCCAGAACCACCTGTGTTATTACACATGGTACCCATTCGCAAGAAATACGTAAACTCATTTCTAAGTACTGGCCTCTGACCCAATTATGTCTTCAGGATGAGGCAGTCCCTAGATTTGCTTACTCAAGTCAGGCGGCACCTACCTCCTAGACACACCCTCTGCCTCATTGGTTACAAGCTTGTGACTCACACCAATGAGCACCACACACCAGACCGTGTCACCTGACACACCGCTACTTCTATCCTGCCTGGGCCCAGGTTACCATGACAACTCTCTTGTGACTCACCAGCCACCTTGAGTAGTACTAGCAGGCAGCTCCACGTAGGACTCTCGGCACTCTTTCAACTAAAATGATGCAATAGTTTTTTCCATGCCGAGCGCTTTGTGACTCGTCAGCCAGCCTGTCCAGTTACAGCCATCTGATCCACAAAGTTTTCTCAGTCGGCAGGATTCTCTGTAGACGAGCAGCTGCCGTCTTTAATTTCCACAGGCAAGTGTATATGTGCTTTGCCTTTTGTCTCCAACTACCCGTGCCCCTATACCTTATGCCGCGGCCAGTTTTCTTAAAAGTCGCTTATTTCTCTGTTTGTCTTTACAGCATCATGTGCCCTGCTGATTTTTGGCTCAAGCACAGCACGACTCATCCGAGATTACCCCACCCTATACAGTCCTGCCCTGCCACCCTACACCAGGTACTTGCTCTAATGTACACTACCCTATCTTTAGGTTTGTACAATTTAGCCAAACTTTTTGCTAACTAGCAATCCTTGCATCATGGCAGTAGCCTTTACAGCATTGCCCTCCTAATAAATATGTCTGCCGTTCCCTTCTCATATTTGAGTGTTCTTTTTGAATTTGAACTTCCTCTTGAGCACTGAATTTTTGCATCGAAATTGACACTCACTTGTGTCCTGTTCTAACCCGGCACATCTTTGATGGCTGCTGTTCCACAGCAATACATTTTTTACACCCTTATTGCAGTTGCTCCGTTGCACCGTTAACTATCTGTTTTTTACAGTTACTCCTGAGATATGTTCCCTTTTTTGTATGTTTTCAGCTGTCGTGTTCTTCTACAGTAAAGAAGAACACCAAGTCCAGTCTAGTGCAGGAACTCTAATATATCGTGAAGACAGCATCACGGATTCCCCTTGTCCTTAAAGTGAATACAGGGTGAGTGGTCCATGCACCCATGAAAAAGACCAGCAGCATTAAACCATGTTAGACCTTTGAATAAGTCTACTTGAGTACCTTTTGAACAATTATGTCCCATTTTCTTCTACCCCCTCTAGGGAGAACCCAACCCTTCAACATCAACTCTGCCCTGAGGAAGGCTCCAACTATTGTTGCCTATCTGACACACCGAAACTTGTTATTTTACATGTTCTGTTCTTTAGTCACTCTAGGAACATATATATGATCTATCCTATACGTTGGCAGATAACCATAAAAACTTAGTTGATTGATTTATGTCTCTCTATATATCAGGGTAATTTTTTTTATACACCCTGGTATTTTTCCCACTTTGTAGGAACAACTTGTTTCCTACTGGGATTGTTTTCCAATTAATCCATTGAATTTTATTCAAATTACTTGTGATGAATATACTTTTCTCTTTTGTGTATCCATGTACATATTATGAATGGTTTGTTGTATTTTCTCTTTGCTTAGAAATCTTTACTATTTTTTGTAAAAAGTGATTTGAATTCTAAATGTGTTCTGCATATTAAATGTATTAGTGTACTCTAAACACTTATCTTTGGTCTCTCTCATGTGACTGTTGTATAGAAGCACGTTCCTTTTACATTAATTTTGGAGATATAACTAAAATAATTGACAGAAATTAGGACTGCCCCAGCGTGGGCACCTCTTTTGGTTTTGTTTCTACTGTACATTTAGCCCTCACCCACGCTTGCACAAAGGGGCACCCCTATTGTTCGTATGAATAAATGGCACATTAGAAGAAACAGGGAAAACATGGGTGTGAGAAAAAGATGTATATCTAGGTTATTTGTGTGTTGCTGATTTTAATAGAAGTGCTGTGTTTGTGGTGTAATGTATTTGTAATATGTTGCATTGTTTTTAAAGAATATTAAAGTGTAGCCTAGTGGTGATGAAATTGTGGAGTGTCTTATAGTATAGGTTCGGAAATAAGAGTAGGTTATATGCAAGGTGAAGTGTTGCATATAGATACTTTGGTGGTATACACATATGTGTGAGCAGGTGGAGAATAGTGGCAGTATTAGGGATGTAACGAGTGAGGTTGGAAACTGTGAAATTTATGTGGAATGAAAAATTAAAAATACTGACCGTTTCATGAAAGTAAAGAAATGCAGATGTAAATTTATAGCAGCACTGTGTGTAACATTTTCTAAAAGAAAAGCAGATGGACAAGATTTGTTGGCAGTAAATGCATACTTGCCAACATAATCCATTGATCCATTGCAATATGTGGGTGCTTATGAAGTCTTGTTTTTTTCTTTGCATTATGGGAGTTGTATATAATGGTTGTGTTGAGCTATCCCTTGATAGTGCGCCGAAAAATAATGGAATGGCAAGTAGTGATGATTAATCAATTCCTGTTTATTTTTGTGATGTTAGAGCCTTTGTGGATGACACGTGTTTCGGCAGAGCTGCCTTTATCGAATCCAGGCTTATTAAATGAAAAGAAAATGAAAAGAAAATGCCATAAGGGAATTTGAAAACACACTAAGAAGAAAAAATATATACATATGTACGTATAGTCATCTGGCTGAGAAATACTACATACAGAAATATCTAAATTGAAATAGTGTAAAACATTGCTGAATTTATTGAAGAGACCCACTGCCTTTACAGGAGTATAATCACCTATTGCACCATTTGTAAAACGAATAAAAAAAGAAATTAACAGAAGGAAAATAAGGGTAAGCGATGAGTCTTGTGGTACATTATGTGAAAAGTTCAAAGCGAAAAAAGAGGGAGTTTACGATCAGATAGTGCCCGAAGGGGACATAGGTCTACCTCTAAATGTGAGAGGAGTGAAAAGGTTGGGAAAGAGTAGATAAACATGCACATGGCAGCTATTTAGTGACAGTGCAGGCGCTTTTTCTTACCTATATAGATAGCTCATAAGTCACTGCATAATGCATAAAGGTGCTGAAGTTCACAGGGATGAATCCCTCCTAAGTATAAAACATATAAACAAGTTGTTGGAAATGGATTCCAGGGATGTAGTGGCAACTTATTTGAACAAGTGTTTAAGTTTAAGTAAAAAAAAAAAAAAAAAAAAAAAAAACCCCTACGTAGTGCGCAGGCACGCAATATGTAAGAGTAAAACTAGGTCAGTCATATGTTATGTTTCAACAATATACATAATAGCTAACTGATGGTTCATAAAAGCAACCCGTGGTGACATAAATTGTAACGGCTTCAAAATGCTAACCGTGGAAAAAAAAAAAAAAACGAACGAAAATACATAGTTCTGGAACACGTGCATTTTGGTAAAGCACACATGTGAGGTTTAAGGAAAGCATCAAGTCTCAGAGGGAAGCCCCTGTGCTTGCCCACACAAAAGAAAGGGTCCTACCTGATACAAAGAAGTCCTCCGTATGTACGAGTGTCCTGTGTTTACCACATTGGGTGTAATGAATAAAAGGCAGAAAAGTCCTATGTCTGTTACTATTACTGGCGGCCATATTTTGGGAATGGGAAGCGTACTTGGGCTGCGCATAGTGGTTTATGTCCCATTTTGTGATGGGGTTGCCGCATTTTGAACTTGGAAACATATACTTAAGGTGTGGGATTAAGCATGAATATAGTCCTATAGGTGCCTGTATTGATGTTAGAGAAATACATACAGAACACGAATTTGGTGCAAGTACAATATATTGGATGTAGCATGATGAGATGAATTCGTGGCTGATCAAAACGAAAATGGGGTATTATGGGAAACATAGTGTGCAACTGTTGGTGGTGTTTCCCGCATGAGAAAAGGGGGATTATGGGAGATGTAGTCAGACTTCAATGTTTAGAATTGAAGAATCATGGGCGAATACGTGACTGATCAAAACGAAATAGGGTATTATGGGAAACGTAGTGTGCAGCTGTTGTTGGAGTTTTCTGCATGAAGAAAAAAAAAAAAAAAAAGAAAAAAAAGGGGATTATGGGAAATGTAGTCAGACTTCAATATTTAAATTGAAGGATAGTGGGAGAAAGGAAGGCAGTTTTAACAAGAGAAATAAGTGAGAAATCAAAGGCGTATCAAGTTACATGATTATCACAACAAAGTAAATTACATATCGTAGTATGTCAGAAGTAATTATAAAGTAATGCATATAGCAAATATAACAAGTTGCATAATTTTATAGAAAATGTATCATTTCATTGTCGGAGTTTAAACCCCACTCCACTGCTCGATGATGCCAAATCAGTCTTGCTTCGGCTCTTCTGAGAAAGAGTTCCTGGTTGCCTCCTCTTGTGGTAGTCTTGATTTTTTGTAGACCAATAAACTGAATGTCCAATTTATTGTCCATTTGATGCTTTGATTGGCAGTGTTGTGATAATGGCATTTTTTTTTTTTTTCACGGTTAGCATTTTGAAGCCGTTACAATTTATGTCACCACGGGTTGCTTTTATGAACCATCAGTTAGCTATTATGTATATTGTTGAAACATAACATATGACTGACCTAGTTTTACTCTTACATATTGCGTGCCTGCGCACTACGTAGGGTTTTTTTTTTTTTTTTTTTTTACTTAAACTTAAACACTTGTTCAAATAAGTTGCCACTACATCCCTGGAATCCATTTCCAACAACTTGTTTATATGTTTTATACTTAGGAGGGATTCATCCCTGTGAACTTCAGCACCTTTATGCATTATGCAGTGACTTATGAGTTATCTATATAGGTAAGAAAAAGCGCCTGCACTGTCACTAAATAGCTGCCATGTGCATGTTTATCTACTCTTTCCCAACCTGTTCACTCCTCTCACATTTAGAGGTAGACCTATGTCCCCTTCGGGCACTATCTGATCTTAAACTCCCTCTTTTTTCGCTTTGAACTTTTCACATAATGTACCACAAGACTCATCGCTTACCCTTATTTTCCTTCTGTTAATTTCTTCTTTTATTCGTTTTACAAATGGTGCAATAGGTGATTATACTCCTGTAAAGGCAGTGGGTCTCTTCAATAAATTCAGCAATGTTTTACACTATTTCAATTTAGATATTTCTGTATGTAGTATTTCTCAGCCAGATGACTATACGTACATATGTATATATTTTTTCTTCTTAGTGTGTTTTCAAATTCCCTTATGGCATTTTCTTTTCATTTTCTTTTCATTTAATAAGCCTGGATTCGATAAAGGCAGCTCTGCCGAAACACGTGTCATCCACAAAGGCTCTAACATCACAAAAATAAACAGGAATTGATTAATCATCACTACTTGCCATTCCATTATTTTTCGGCGCACTATCAAGGGATAGCTCAACACAACCATTATATATTGTCACAAACGGAGTGGAGGGACTCTAAGTCTCCGTAGTAGCTAAACCTGGTGCGACGCAAGATCTTTAACATCACCTCAACTCTCATGGACAAACCCTTTTAATTTAACGGGGCGCGTAGGTACTGCAGCAGGTGTCATCACAAACAGTCCCTCACCAAGAATGCAATACTTGTCCTTGTGACATCACTGTACCACGCAAGACCCTCAAGCTAATTCTATCTAAGCCAACAATGGCGGAATACCTAGAAAATCGAGAACAAGAAGCAGATACCCTTTTCACCCCACGGGGTAATAATACACATGCATTTACCTCTACTACCCCTAAAAGAGAAGATCTCAGATCTAAATTCATTAGATTAGAAAGGGTATCTCGCCGCGAAATCGACAAATTTTGGGAGATTGTCTCGCTAAAAAACTATCTTTCTAAAGATCAAATACCGAGAGGTTTACGTATTCTCATTTTTCCTGATTTCAATAAAGATGAAGACCATGACCTAGCCAATAACTGGGAAACTAATCTTAACCATTGCTCCAAACAAATGCTCCAGATGCTTATTGAACATGCTGAAAGAGAACAAGCAAGATCTATAGCTCAAATAGATTCTATTAAGAAAGAAATACATGAAGCCAAAGCTCTTGAGGTTACAAAGGAAAAAAACTTTCTCAAAATGTATGAAATACTAAAAGAATATCAGGATGATATAAAACTGCGAAAACTAAGAAAATTTTATAGGGACGACCGGGATTATAGTGAAGACAGAGTGTACACTTTCCAGGAGAAATATAACAAATTCACGAAACCAATATCCAAGGAGACAACTCCCAATACTTCCTCAGCTAGTTCAGAAGCTGAAGAAGAAGCTGAATCTAATGAACCAAGTACTTCAATCATTACCAAGAAACAGGGACATGGTTTCCTTAATCAGATTAGACGCTACAAAAAAGGCAATAGAAACATGCCTGTGAAACAGGTCCGTTTTCAATTACCGAAAATACCGGATACTTCCCAACTTTCAGTCGGAAAAGAGGGAGACGAGGATCAGGAGGATCAAGAAAATCCAGACAATCTAGACGCATACCGACGACTAACGAGGGCAGCAGCAAGGGAAGCAGCCAAGAAACCAAAGTGAATAACCTTGTCATGAATCTATCAGACCATATTCTTACTAAAGATGAAATTACACTCCTCAATAGAGGCTTGTCTTTTGCCCCTACTGCATTCTGCGAACCATTTCAACTCCATGTAGATCTATACAAATTCATTCGTAAACTTAAGTTGAAAAAATTCTTTGCTACTCAAGTGGAACAGCGTAGAAAACTGAATACTAGACCTACAATTAGTGATATCACAATAGAGGAACTAGGAAACATTCATTTGTTAAGATCGCTGGAAGAAAGACAAGATTATCCAATACATGCAACTATGCAAGAATTAGAGATTCATCCAGTAGAACTAACAACCAAAGAATTCAAACCAAAATCTAAATTCTTGCCACAGTTTGGACCAGACAATATGATAGATGCCTTCTATAAAGCTGTAACCCAAGACTTATATCACAGTTTCAACAGATTCTCCCGTACAAAGTGGATAAAAGGAGCACATAACCTTACCAAACAAGAAATATCTGCCCTATCAGACCTACAGTCCAACACAGAACTTGTTATAAAGGAAGCTGATAAGGGAGGCAACATCATTGTAATGAACAGGTCAGATTACATCAAAATGGCCCACAATCACCTTTCAATCCCAAATTGCTATGCACAACTAACCAGTAAGCCTACCAAGGCAATTATACAAGATTTGAGGAGCCAGATCAACAACTGGCATAGGCAAGGACTGATTACTGATGATGAGAAAACACATTTGTTCATACCAAAACCAACGATACCTACCATTTACTTTTTACCAAAGGTACATAAACCCTTTCAAACAATCCCAGAAGGGAGACCAATTGTCAGTGGCATCGGATGGGCCACTGAACCAATTGCTGAATATATTGACAACATACTCAAACCTAAGGTGGTTCAGGTACAAGCATACTTAAAAGACAGTACTTCCATTATCAATACACTGGCTCAAATTGAATGGCAAGAACACTTCCTCCTGGCAACATGGGATGTTAAAGCTCTCTATACCTCAATTGGATACGACTTAGCACTACAAACTATAGATTACGTTTTCCAGGAGGAATCCTCATCACACTTTAACTACGTTTGCATGCTTAAAGAAATGCTACTCACTACGTTGGAAAACAATATTTTCATTTTTGATCATCATTTTTACAAGCAGACTTGTGGAGTTGCAATGGGCGTTAAATTTGCCCCAGCCCTTGCCAACTTGGTAATGGGCATGTTTGAAGACCTCTTTATCTACAAATTACCGGCCTACAACAATCACATTGTCAAATGGACGCGCTATATAGATGATGTTTTTTGATTTGGAACGGACCAAAAACTGCTCTTATGGACTTTCGAGTACAAGCCAACAACAATACTTTTGGTTTTCAATTTACAGGTAAATCCAGTGATTTCGAGATTGACTTTTTAGACCTCACAATTTCTGTCTCCGGAAATAAACTAATAACCAAAACCTACAGAAAAGAAACAGAGGTAAACTCAACTCTCTACGCCACAAGTTGTCACTACAAACCAGTTATCAAAAATATTCCGAAAGGAGAATTCATCAGGGCAAAAAGGAACTGTACTAATACCACATCTTTTCAAGCAGAATGTGAACTTCTATCTACAAGATTCATTGCCAGAGGGTACCCTAAAAAAGACATCAACAAGGCCAGAACCAAGGCCATGCAAATGACTAGAACAATGACACTAACTCCAAAATCAAAACCACAACAACACCAAGAAGTGGTACAATTCATCACCACTTATTGTGAAAATAACAAAGAAATCAGAAGAGCACTAAAGAAAAACTGGCATCTCCTCAAACTTGATCCCCATATTTCAGAAAATCTCAAAGATACTCCTACTCTCATCTTTAAAAAGGCCAAAACTTTAAAAATGTGTGTCAGCCCTTCTTTCTTACCAGAACAAGAAAGAATTACCCAAGAAACATGGCTTAAACAACCAACTGGGTTTAGAAAATGTGGCTTCTGCAACATGTTTAAACATGCTCACTCACCAACAACTGTATTTACAGATGCAAAAGGGATAAAAACTTTGATCAAACAGCAAATTAATTGCCGATCTAAATCTGTTGTATACGCAATTCAATGCACATGTCAATTGATATACATTGGTTCCACCATTCGTGAACTAAGAACTCGGATAAGACAGCATCTTTCAGTAATCGGAAGTCAAGACAGCAATTTGCCATTATCACAAGACTGGCAATCAAAGCATCAAATGGACAATAAATTGGACATTCAGTTTATTGGTCTACAAAAAATCAAGACTACCACAAGAGGAGGCAACCAGGAACTCTTTCTCAGAAGAGCCGAAGCAAGACTGATTTGGCATCATCGAGCAGTGGAGTGGGGTTTAAACTCCGACAATGAAATGATACATTTTCTATAAAATTATGCAACTTGTTATATTTGCTATATGCATTACTTTATAATTACTTCCGACATACTACGATATGTAATTTACTTTGTTGTGTTAATCATGTAACTTGATACGCCTTTGATTTCTCACTTATTTCTCTTGTTAAAACTGCCTTCCTTTCTCCCACTATCCTTCAATTTAAATATTGAAGTCTGACTACATTTCCCTTAATCCCCCTTTTTTTTTTTTTTTTTTTTTCTTCATGCAGAAAACTCCAACAACAGCTGCACACTACGTTTCCCATAATACCCTATTTCGTTTTGATCAGTCACGTATTCGCCCATGATTCTTCAATTCTAAACATTGAAGTCTGACTACATCTCCCATAATCCCCCTTTTCTCATGCGGGAAACACCACCAACAGTTGCACACTACGTTTCCCATAATACCCCATTTTCGTTTTGATCAGCCACAAATTCATCTCATCATGCTACATCCAATATATTGTACTTGCACCAAATTCGTGTTCTGTATGTATTTCTCTAACATCAATACAGGCACCTATAGGACTATATTCATGCTTAATCCCACACCTTAAGTATATGTTTCCAAGTTCAAAATGCGGCAACCCCATCACAAAATGGGACATAAACCACTATGCGCAGCCCAAGTACGCTTCCCATTCCCAAAATATGGCCGCCAGTAATAGTAACAGACATAGGACTTTTCTGCCTTTTATTCATTACACCCAATGTGGTAAACACAGGACACTCGTACATACGGAGGACTTCTTTGTATCAGGTAGGACCCTTTCTTTTGTGTGGGCAAGCACAGGGGCTTCCCTCTGAGACTTGATGCTTTCCTTAAACCTCACATGTGTGCTTTACCAAAATGCACGTGTTCCAGAACTATGTATTTTCGTTCGTTTTTTTTTTTTTTTTTCACGGTTAGCATTTTGAAGCCGTTACAATTTATGTCACCACGGGTTGCTTTTATGAACCATCAGTTAGCTATTATGTATATTGTTGAAACATAACATATGACTGACCTAGTTTTACTCTTACATATTGCGTGCCTGCGCACTACGTAGGGTTTTTTTGTTTTTTTTTTCTTTTTTTTTTTTTTACTTAAACTTAAACACTTGTTCAAATAAGTTGCCACTACATCCCTGGAATCCATTTCCAACAACTTGTTTATATGTTTTATACTTAGGAGGGATTCATCCCTGTGAACTTCAGCACCTTTATGCATTATGCAGTGACTTATGAGCTATCTATATAGGTAAGAAAAAGCGCCTGCACTGTCACTAAATAGCTGCCATGTGCATGTTTATCTACTCTTTCCCAACCTGTTCACTCCTCTCACATTTAGAGGTAGACCTATGTCCCCTTCGGGCACTATCTGATCTTAAACTCCCTCTTTTTTCGCTTTGAACTTTTCACATAATGTACCACAAGACTCATCGCTTACCCTTATTTTCCTTCTGTTAATTTCTTCTTTTATTCGTTTTACAAATGGTGCAATAGGTGATTATACTCCTGTAAAGGCAGTGGGTCTCTTCAATAAATTCAGCAATGTTTTACACTATTTCAATTTAGATATTTCTGTATGTAGTATTTCTCAGCCAGATGACTATACGTACATATGTATATATTTGTTCTTCTTAGTGTGTTTTCAAATTCCCTTATGGCATTTTCTTTTCATTTTCTTTTCATTTAATAAGCCTGGATTCGATAAAGGCAGCTCTGCCGAAACACGTGTCATCCACAAAGGCTCTAACATCACAAAAATAAACAGGAATTGATTAATCATCACTACTTGCCATTCCATTATTTTTCGGCGCACTATCAAGGGATAGCTCAACACAACCATTATATATTGTCACAAACGGAGTGGAGGGACTCTAAGTCTCCGTAGTAGCTAAACCTGGTGCGACGCAAGATCTTTAACATCACCTCAACTCTCATGGACAAACCCTTTTAATTTAACGGGGCGCGTAGGTACTGCAGCAGGTGTCATCACAAACAGTCCCTCACCAAGAATGCAATTATGGGAGTTGTAGTTGCACTTTTTCCATTAGAAATCTTAAATTGTGAGTGCCAGAATGCATAGAAGAAACTAGGACTGGATAGGCACCTATAGATTGAAATGGGTCTTTTTTATCAAGGATACATATACTGTCAAGATATTAAACTTCCTCATACAAACATGGCACTCCAATGTTGGAGAAATGTTTTGCAACCGCCTTTTCTTTGTTTTACAAAGATGTTACACACAGTGCTGCTGTAAATGTAGACATGCGTTTCTTAACTTTAGAGAAAAAAGCTGCTAAAAATAAATATTTTTAAACGGCAGCATTTTCCATTTTTCATTTGATATAAATGTGACACTTTTCAATCTTGTAGTCCAGGCCTAGTTATTTTTATTTTGCATTTTGGGACTTGAAGTTGTGTATAGGGAGAAGTGGTATTACAATTCACAGAATGCAAAAAAGAAACCTAGACTTGATAAGCAGCTATATTTTAAAATGGGTCATGTTGGCAAGTATGCGTGTACTGCCAACATATTAAACTGACACACACCAATTGCCACTTAAAAATGGTCAACAAACATTTTCTATCAGCTGTTCCTATCTTTTATAAAAAAAAAAGTTATACTCAGTGCTGCTATAAATGCACATATGTATTTTTTAAATTTCATGAAAATGCTGCTAAACACATTAATAAACACACAGCATTCTAAGTAACTGTGCAGGTTGTGAGTGCTGCCACTGACACCCCATATCATAACCCGGACGCCCCAGACATTTGTTTGGTCCACAGACTATGAACTGGGGTTTTAAATAAAATGGAAGAACAGTATTAAAGATATTTATAGTATACAAATAAATGTATTCATGAAAAGGATTGGGCATCAGTGTGGGAAATATAAATAGGAGAATTTGGAATTTCTGTTCAATGATGATTAGGGGAGGGAGGGAGTGAAGGTTCATCAAAGCATCATTCATTTATATTTTGGGAATTTGATGGAGATGATTCCTGGGGACAAGGGGACAGGTGCATGACATGAAGGACAGTGATAATCAACATTTTTAATTACATGATTTTAAACATAATTTAAAAGTTCTTTAAAGTCTTTGCTAAGTTCATCCAATTTTGCAGATGCGTTCATGATTTCATGATGCACAGTGGAGAGAGAGATTTTCTTTGTGATTCTTGGTATTCTCCATGAGTACATTGGGGTGTAGTTTCTTCATGTAAACTATGTAGTATAAGAAAAGAAGACATTATTATTCAATGAGGTCTGTGAGAATAATCTTATTTGTTTTTATTAAATGATGTATTGCTTACCATTAGAGATGTTATCATCACTCATTTCTTCTGTTGGAAAGTTTTCGTGAAGATAGGAGAGACACATAGACAATCTTCAAGCATGGTGCATACGGATCGAGCAAGTACACAGAGGGTCAGAGGGAGGGAGGGTCAAGTACACCCTGTCGGTTGAGACTGGGGTAAGTGCAGAGAGAGCCACTCTCTTGGGTTAATTTCTCAGTGCATTGAATGTGAGTGTTGTGTAGAACCCTGAGGCAAGTGTGAGAGAGCGCTGGCAGGGGTGCCAGGGACCAGTAAGACTCTGAGGTAAACTAGGCGGCAAGTTAGAATGCTGAAAGGAATAGGAGGGAGACAGGGAAAGGCTAGATAACTAGGTTAGCAGGGTAGAGGGAAAGAGAATGAAGAGGAGAAGAGGAAGGGCTTGAGGAGTTTCCGGAATTTCAGGAGATCCGGCTCAAGACGTACGGTGGCAGGGAGGCTATTCGAGAGGGAGGCACCTGCTGAGGATAAGGATTTCACACCAAATCTTTGCTTTGCAAACCGGCTCACTCACAGAAGATTGGAGGTAAATGAGCGGAGGGCGCGTGAGGGACAGTATTTAAGTAGACATCATTGAAGGTAGGTGGGTCCCAGAAAGCCTTACGAGCAATGCAAAGGGTCTTGAACTTGATCCTTGCAGCCACAGGGAACTAGTGAAGGGATTTCAGTGCTGGAGAGATGTGGTCCCTGGGCTTGAGGCCAAGAATAAGTCTTGCGGTTCTGTTCTGGATGAGTTGCAGAGGGCGCAGGACAGAAGAAGGGAGGCTGAGGAAGAGGCTGTTTCAATAGTCCAGCCTGGAAAGAACCAGGGATCTGCAGACAGTGATCCTCTGGGGGAAAGTGAGGAGGTATAACTGATAGTTAGACTTTTTAGAGATGCCTGAAATGTGAGAGGAGAAGGAGAGAGTGGAATCAAAGATGACCCCAAGGTTTCTTGCTTCGCAGGTGGGTGAAGGGCCAAGGGAGGCCATCCAGAGTGAAAGTGGGAAAGCGGGAGCAGGGGTCCCAATGCTAACGATCTCAGTCTTAGTGGTGTTGAGGCAGAGGTCGTTTGCAGCACACCATGGCTGAATAGCTGACAGACAGTCAGATATGAGTGAGGAGGAGGTGACTGAGGGTAGCCTGTAAAATAGTTGCGTGTCATTGGCTTAGCACTGGAAGTTAGAGGTGAAGGTGCAAATCACCCATGCCAGGGCAGCCATATAGACATTGAAGAACCAAGGGGATAGGTTAGATCACTGGGGAACACCACAGGTTGAGAGAGTGATAGTTGAGTGAAAGGCTCCGAGTTCCACCTGGGATGGGCGGTCAGAGAGGAAGGAGGTTAACCACGCCAGAGCCTGACCTGTGATTCCCAGGGTGTCACGGAGACTTGCGATCAGGATATTGTAGTAAACCGTGTCGAAGGCAGAGGAGAGGTCAAGGAGAATGAGGTTAGATGGGGTGTTAGTGTCAAGATTTGAGAGTAGGTCTGCACAGGTGTTCAGAAAAGCAGTTTCCATGCCTCTGGATGCTATAAAGCCATATTGATGATCATGGAAACAACCAATAGATTCAGTGTGTAGGGTCAGCTAAGCAATAGCCAGTTTCTCTAGGAGTTTGCCCATGAAGGGAGTGATGGAGATAGGGTGGTAGTTTTGCCAGAATTGACGGGTCGGCAGAGGGTTTATTGAGCAGATGGTGCACAAGGGAGTGCTTCAGTGCAGTTGGGAAAACTCCAATGCAAAAGGAGAGATTGCAGAGATCAGCCAAGACTGTGGTGAAGGAGTCAATATTGTCGTTAATGTTTTTTGAGGGGCAGGGGTCCACCTGTTTAGATGAAGCTTCATAGATCAGACCTGTCTGGTAACCTCATCCAATGTGACAAGTGAGATGGAAGGGAGGGTAAGTGGAGGGCGGGCCAAAGGAGGTTCCGGTGTTGGTGCATGCTGTGGTCTGGAATAGATGGTGTAAAGGATTTCTTCAGGTTTTGTGTGCAGCCAGGAGCGAGCAAAGGCCCTGGGTGGGTGTGACAGAAGAATATGAAGCTGCAGAATTGGCCAGCTCCTTGCAGACTTTGAAGAGTTTGGCCATGTTGTTTGATGCCACAGTGATGCAGGCTTGAATAAACACGGTTTTCTTGGTGCGGATGCAGAGTCGATAATGCCTTTGACACTTGCATTTAAGGTCAGCCAGGTAGGAGTCGTACCAAGAGTTGCACTTGTTAGAAGGCTTCAGTCGGACCCTCATGACAGGGGCAAGAGTGTCAAGGGTCTTGGAGATAGAGAGATTGAGGTTAGTGAGGGCTGTGTCAGGGTGGGAGGCAACCGAGGGAGTAGGTGGAGGAGAGTAGGAGGCAGCAAACGCAGCCACTGTCACTTTTTTCATTGGTCTGGTAACTTTGAAGCCGAGTGGCTGTGCCAGATGTATTGCTCCAAGAGAAAAAGAGAGCTTAAGGTATGTAGAGAGAAGAGAGTGGTCAGTCCAAGAAAGGGAGGTAGTGAGAGGGAAATAGAGAGGGATGTCAGTAGGGATGAGAGCATCCAAGGTGTGGCCCATGGTGTGCATGGGGCCAGAGTGAAGGATTGAAAAGGTGAGAGAGTCGCAATGGTTGTGGAAAGGACTTGAGGAGTCAGGAGAGTGCAGATGGATGTTCAGATCACCCATCAGGAGGAGTTGACAGGAAGAGGAGAGTAGGGACGTGAACAGGTCAGCCCATTCTGAGAGGAAGAGAATGGACTGACCTGGTGGCTGATAGAAGCTGACCATAATGAGAGAAGATTTTGGGGATAGTGAGAGTCTGCAAACTAGGAACTCGAAGGAGGAGTAGGCCTGAGTAGGGATGATGGACACAGTCATCCATTCTGGGAAGATAAGCGCCACTCCCCCAACTGTCATCCTAGGCCTGGACTCAGAGAGTATTTTATAGCCATCAGGGAGGAGTGTGTCAACGCTTGTGACAGAGCTCTCCAAGTCTCAGTGATGGCGAGCACATCGAGATCCATGAGTTCGAGGAGGTTTCACATGTCAGTTGAGTGTTTGACGGCAGAGCGAGTGTTGAGAGTGGCAATGTGGAGCAGCTTGCCATCTTTGAGGGTCTTACTCAGGGGACACAGGGGATGGTAGTCCCCCCAGGGGGGGGGGGGCTAGAGCAATAGTGGAGGATGGCGAAGGAGCCAAGCCCGACAAGGGGGCCAGGACAGCATGGCAAGGCAGGGGCACCTGTACAGAGGAAGAAGAAGGCACAGAAGGCTAGGGAGCCTGTGCAGAGGAGGGGGAAGGCACAGAAGGCAAGGGAGCCTGGATGGAAAGAGAGGTGAGGTTATAGAGAAGAGGGAGGAGCCTGTCGAAGAGAAGAAGGTTGGCTTGAGGACCCTGAACCATGATGGTTCCATTGAGATAAACACTAATGATGACTCTGGAAATTGCAAAGAGGTAAAGGAGGACCTCCCAATGAGTGCCACCATTAATGGGAAAAGAGGCGATAGGAGAGACAAAGCTGACCATGTAGCGAGTCCATAGGTCTGGTGAGTTGACGAAAAAGAGGATATCAGTTATAGTCTCTCTGACTGAATCGGTGACGTAGGTTTCTGCAATAGGAAGGTGTGGGTTGGAGGCCAGAGTGTCCTTCTTAAGTTTCTTCTGGTCAGATTTACAGATAGGAGATGGATAGGACATAGTGAAGCAGTTGGAGAGGATAGGAGATATAGGGAGTGACATGGTTGGGTGCAGTGAAGTGGTGGCGGGGCAAGTACCAGTCAGAAACAGAGATGCACTTGGAGGTCGAGGGCACAAGAGAGGAGGAGGGAGACCGAGGGGTGCTTGCCAGCTATTGAGGAACACAGCAGCCACAAGGCACCACTAAATTTGATTTTCAGCAGGACAGGAGAAATACATGCAGCAACTGGGCACAACTCAGTTAGTGGCAGTCCAGATGAGGTGAAGTGAGGGTCGAACAGTTCCATGTGTGAAGGAAAGTATCAAGAGGATAGATAGGGAACTGACCTTCAAAGAAAGGTTAGGTGGTCTATTGTTTCAGTGTTTCCAAAGAACATGGAGTTTTCCTCAGCCTCCATGTGCACGTTGGGTTGGGGGAGAGGACCCACAGAAGAGGACCCACAGACCCGAACAGGCAATGGACGGGGAGCAGACAGGGCCTTCGAATTTGGGTCTTAAAGAGGGATCTGGCTAAAGCCTGCTGGTCCCCAATAGGCTAATTTAGCTTCCCCAAGTGCGAATCGGCCTGCAGAATACAAACACTTGGCAGCCTTTACAATTAGGAAAGGCGGTGGCCATCATGGAAATGCCACAAGATGGCAAGAAAAAGGCACGATAATTTAGGACTTCCTAGCACACAAAGCACCAAGTTGAAATGGGCACAGGGAAACGGTGATGGGCAGCACTGCGAAATGCTGTATTCAAAGCATTTCTTTGTTTTCCTTTTTTTAAAAATCCAAATAAAGTATTTTTTTCTTTCTTTCACCTTCTCTTTTTTAACTATCAAAATAGATGTTGCGCTATTTCTGAAGACTCAATCGTCCTCCTACCTGTGTGCAAGGTGTTGTGGTAACAGGCAGCATGACCTCCAGGCATGCATCAGGCTGGTAGGAGGGAGGGAGCAGACACCATATGCTCCGGTGAAGAGGAATGCACACAAATGATGATACCACGGCAGCTGCTGCTCCTCCCTGCCTTCATCAGTTATGCAGGAGGGCCTCCGGTATCTCCAATACACAATCCAGGATTATTTAGTCTGGTTTTCTGGCCTTATGCTTTCTGACTCAAATGTTCCTTGAGAGTAACGGTTTCTTGCCTAAAAGGTCCAGGGTATTTCCCTCCTTACGAACTCTTCTTGGTTTGCCATCTTTCTCCCCTCGTTCAGCTGCCTACTCCAAACTGCTGTTCCTCCAAGTGATTTGCCTTGCACAGAGTGGGTTCTTGTGCTGTGCCTTTTATCCGTGTGGGGAAGCCTAATGGAAGTCGGGTGTGAGTGATTATCGGCAACAGCCTGACCTCGCCTGACCGTAGTATTGAGACATGTCAGGTACACTGCTCGCGTGTGAGGGTGTTTTTTCCAAGAGTGGGCTGTCCATGTGAAAGTGTTTGTGTAGGGAAGGGGGGGTAAGGTGCCCACGGATCCCACTCCCTGAAGACCCCTCACCCAGGTGATCATCCCACACTGGTCCAACCCCAGGAACTGGATCCAAAAGCGATGGCTGTGTCCTGGCCACCTGGATGACAAATCTCCAGGGACTAGCGGGTGTGACACCTTCTGGTTTCTCACACTCCAATTCTTCTTTCTTTCTTTCTCTCTTTCTTTCTTTCTTTCTTTCTTTCTTTCTTTCTTTCTTTCTTTCTTTCTTTCTTTCTTTCTTTCTTTCTTTCTTTCTTTCTTTTTCCTCTCTCTTTCTGTACTTCCTCCACAACTTCTGTCAATTTTGCTGTAATTTGTGGTGTTCATCATATTATACATGTGTGGAAACTGGCCTTCACTTACTTATATTTTCTACACTTATAATATCTTCACTACTGTACACGGGAGGCACATATGTGGGATTATTATACCCCTGCACAGCTTTTAATGCTCCTAATGGATATTATCCTTGTGCTTCTGAAAACGGATCACTGCTCTGGGGTGGAGGAAGAAGAGCCATGGGTACTGTGCCCACTTCGACATGCTGGTTGAGCATCCATTCTTTTGCAGGTGGCTCCTATATCTCTTCCCCATAAATTGTCCACTGTTACAGAATGGCTAATCGATTCTGTAACTGCTTTCCCTTACACGCAGCATGTAAATAATTGTACATGTGTTGCAGTACTGTCTTTGAATGGGTATCTTCTTGTGACCAGAGTATAAACTTTTTGCCTGCAGTGTCCCACATCCACTGTGTGTGCTATTAAATAATCTTGTTCTCATACCAGGGTAATAATGTGCACAAGTGGATAGTGTCCATCCCGTGCCAATATGTTACAGCTTAATTTACCAATACTTACCAAATTTTTATTTCAACTCTCACTCACCCTCTTTTACCTCCACTTCACACCCTTTCCCAACAATAATTCTCTTGCACTTAATAATTCTGCATCTCTCTCTGAGAACATGCCTCCTGCTTCACCCAATGTTTTCAGAGCGGAACCACTAATGCCGCTCACGCTCTGAACAGCCCCACCTCGCTGTTCCCGGCAAACCTTCTGAGTGACACCACACCCGTCGCTCATTGCTCCCATATCGGAAAACACTCCTCGGTCCACACCACAACTTTACGCCATCCACAATATACATTCCAATATACACAAAGGTCCACTTTTACGAAGCCTAAGCTATGTTACAAAATAAGGTTGGTGCCAGCAATTACTACACAAATGAATGCACGACAGCCATTCCCAACTCCTGATGAGGTCTTTGTCTCTTCTTTGTATTACCCCATAGCGAGGATTACCCTTGTCAGAAGCTATCTCCTTTATCATCTGTCTCTTTATTTCATCACAATCCTTCAATATACAAATAATCCCCCCGCCCTGCATTGCCAGGCCTGTGTTATACTCACATCCATCTGCTGAAGGTCTTCTGTGTCAAATATCCCCTAACAGCCAGCTACCCTCTGTCCTATGGGACGCCCTACGGGGGACTGGACAGGACCTTCTCCCAAGGGGTTCTTGTCCACCTTGCTCTGTTACTTGTAATCCCGCCGCTCTCTACAGACCACCTGTGTAGTCTTTCGGCCACAGTGGCGAACCACGATAATCCTACGACTCCTAGAAAACCATCACCTCTGCTACCATCTGTGAAGATGGCCTAGGAAGTCCAAAATTACACAGTAAGCCAGTTGAAACCAATCCCAATAACAGAAATAGACAAAGTGCAAAGAAAACCCAGTTTATGTATGTGTTCATACACATGCCGGAGTTCTGAAGTGGATTTTCTGAAAGGATGAAGGTAACAACTAAGTTCTGAGTTCTGATTAATGCTAACAGTACATTATTTACATGAGACATACACATTGGAGCATGTTTTTAAATTAACAATAGCATTGTTAGCAGGGATCATGATGCAGAAATTATACCTATGATTGTACAGAAGGTGCCAAGGGTTAAAATAACAATGTGATCCCACAGAGAGAAATAAAAAAAGAAAAAAAATAACGGATACATGATTAATTAAATAAGACTTGCCCCTGCAGATACATATATCCTGACATATCGACATTATCATCATGTTCAGTCATTTTTTACTATACTTAAACATGTTTTTTTTAAACATTGGATTAATGAGCAGAAACTATTGGCTAATCATGCAGTAAGTGCAAGAAACTGAGCCTAGTTGTCTCTGTGATTGTATGTTTTTTTTAATTTTATTTTTTATTTTTTATATTCTGAGTAGCCATGCAAGCAATACATTATCTGCTTAGCTCTGATATGCTTGAGTTTAATTCCTTTGTGTCTGGGGACATCAAGAACACCATTGTGTTACAGATGACATAAACTGAAACGGTTCTGCCAGTGCACTCTGGTTCAGTTGAAGTGACATAAGATTCCCATTGTGTACGTGGGGTCAGCTTGCTTCATCTTTCATTCAAAATTGCATTCTGCTGAAAAGTGCCAAGCAATGAGACTTCTGGAGAATTGAGCAACGCTCACAGATTATTAGGCTGCCAAAGCAGCCCAGGGCTGGATATGCATGCAAAAGGTTTCCGAGCAAACAATTATTATTATTTTCCCACCTTCCTCTTCTATCACAGCCTGTCTGCAGGCTGAAAGAGTGACACTTGTAATATCCTCCCGCTTGAGCTGTCGGCTGGCGAGGGAGCAATGAAGGGAATTGGGCTCATTCCGGCGCTCTCAGGAGAGATCAGCCCTCCTAATGGGAAAGCAGTGATGGAGATTGTCTGAGTGTTTGTGCCCTGAGTGAGGATGAGTTACTCAATGTCAGGACTGCAACTATCGCTCACAAACACTTGGGCAGCTAGATCCACCAGCCAACGTGCAGTGCTTGGCAAGCTTTCCCCGTGGCCTGCTTTTTTGCTTAGGCCAAGCCTTTGCTTTTCTAAATAATGCTTAGGGAAGAATGAAATATTGGTTTTCCCTCAGTGCGGAAATGAAACCTGCTATGTTCAATCCGTTATTCCATGCTGCCCTGGACAGTTTAATAATGTAGCTGTGCCATGCAAGGTTCAATCTGGTAGAATGTAAATCAGCGGGTCCGGGCTCCGGCGCACGCGGCTCTTTCGCCATTTGCACACTGCACAAGCCTATTCTAGCTTTTGCGATGGGTGCTAGGTGATAAAACAAAATGACTGATCCTTCGATCGCCTCTTTATTAGAACATGAAATCCGTGACCTATGAATAAGCATATAACTTCAAACAGCCTCAGCACCACGGGTTGAGAGTAATAATGGCACTGAACCAAGCAATTTCTTTAGAACCTTATAAACCTTATATACATAGATCTCCTGGTGTAATCAACTTGTGTAATTCTTGTATCAAGGGAGAAACGTACACAGAACCTTTAATCGGGGTAGGCGTAATCTACACAATACGAGTACTGTGACGAGTACTGTGACGAGTGGTGCACTCTGGAGAAGGGTGGTCAGTGGTTTCACTCCATTACAAGCCCTTCAATCGGGGTTTTCTGCAGTATCTGGGGGAGAGGAGCTGTAAGTCTACCAAAACAGTTGTCCATAAATGACACCTTTCTTGTTTGGAGGATGTGGATGGAATCTCGAACTAGAATCTAGTTTCTAACTTCAGAGAGAGACATTGGGGCTCATTCCAAGTATGGCGATTCGAAAATAAGGGTGCTGGTAGCAATGTGCAGACTATGAGAATGCTTGCAGTACTCCCGCCCCTGCAGGCATAGTTTTTAAGGAAGCACCGGCACGTTGCTCTTATGGGACCACATGGGAATGGGGATTAACAGTTTTCGCCGCCTGACATCCCTGACTTGTAATGTCCCGCTGGCACCAGGATCTCAGGTGGCAGAACGGTGTTATGAGGTCGGCGGCAACCTGGCGGCAGTACCGCCAGGTTACCGCTTACCTTGTAATGAGACCCAATGTTTAAGACAGAAGCACGTTCGTATAATTTAATAACATCTTTCATGGGCATATGTATGGTTTGGAAGTTTTATCTTCTCTTGATTCTGGTAGGCCAGTAATGCACAAATGAAAGTACTGCTATTTGATTAAATACCATAAGTCTCTAGTTGGAAGTATTCATGAATACTCACATTTTTAGGCAAGCGGCAAGTGAATGAAGGATCACTGCTGCCGAGGTGTTCACAAAGCAAACATAACCACATCACAAAACTGAATAACCGAGGCCCACATCACCCTCCCCCCACTAAAATCAGTCATTTAATCAAATGAAAAAGGGAGCAGCAAGATGATTAACACACATCATGTAAAAAACCCAACCATAATTAACAAGACAAGATCATCTACCAAAGACAAAACCACCAGTAAAAAGTACAAATCCTAAAAGCAAAGAATCTCTACTACTCCAAACAAATAAGTAATGCACATCACATTGATCAAGAACTTCACCAAACCCAGTATGAAATGAGAAACCCCAAATGTTTCAACAAAGGGACAGCACCTACCAAAGAACTATGGAAAACTATCACCAACCATTTATTCTTTGTAACTATTTTGTCATGTATTACTCTTGTTGCAATATTGGATAGGTGTGCATGGAGTTATCAGTGTGTGCATATTTTTTGGGTCTTCTTAAATAGGCGCTGGGCATAGCCTATCACACACCTGAACACGAAGCACACCATCAATTTACTGATCAGACCAAAGACGTATATTTTCATGAACCACAGGTGCAGTTCAGCCTGGTTTGCACATACATTTTTTGTCACTGCAAACAGAGGTTGCATTTAAATCTGCAACTCTGACCCCAAAAAAATAACATTTATGATGAAAAATTGCATAGTGGCAAGGTAGTCACCAAGTAGGCCATACCTGAGTTTTTTGTTCGGTGGCAAATTGTTCATATAATTGCTAAAGACATATTGCATTTGATTCACACACGTTTACAATGTGAGCACAGGCCAGCCATGGAAAAGCTATGTGGATTATAGTCAGACTGCCTGTCTCTACACTGCCAGCAAGACAATGGGAAGGATGGTTGTGTCTCCATTGACCCCTTGGAGGGATGTGAAACACCTGGCCATTTCTGGAAACTTCTGGCAGAAGCCTCCTGCGAATCAAGCTTAAAAGCGGCAGAACCATAAGAAAAAGTCTAGTCTCACACCAGTGTGTTGAATAACAAATGACACCTGCAGCTGAAGACTTGGGAAAGGACATGTTTAGACAGTCAAAAGAAGCAGACAAGTAGAAGGGTTCCACCATCTTTGTTTGCTGTGTGCTTATTTTTCCTTCCTGTCTCCTCCACTTCCTCTAGAGCAAGCACTTTTGAAAGGCACAAGAAGGCAAAATATACTGTTTACCTTGACAGGGATTGGACCCCTTAAAGAAAGAGTGCTTTCATTCAATCCCCTGCAGACATGTTATTTATCTGGTATTGATTCCTTTGGATCTCTACAAGATGAATAGAAGAATTATTGTTCACCCTATTGTGAGAGCAGTGCTTTCTAAATTCCTCTGCAAGAGATGAAGACTGGTGTTCCAAGGAAGCGGCATCCCCATGGCAATGGATGTTGTATTAATACCTTCACTCTCTGCTAGCAGTATCCAGGCTCCTCACTAGAGGTGAAGGACTCTTGCAGATGCCAGCTAGTTTCCCCCGGGTGAGAGTGACGAGAACAAGGCCCAATCGTTTCCCTGAGCCCCGGAATGGGGATTCATGGCACAAGGAGAAGTAAAAAAGTAAAACAGATTCTTTATTGCATTCTACAGTTTCATAACATTCTCGACCATCTTAGAATGCCTTAGAACCACCAGGAACTGTGGTGCTACTTTTTGCACTTCTTCAAGCCCTCTTTGAAACACTGTTGCTGGATTATCAAAGTATGGCTTGCCACCACTATCTCATACCAAGCAGACATGACAAATTGAATTCCATTCAGCAGGAGTACAAGGATGGATAGGGGGAAAATGGCTGTCTCTGCCAACACATTTCTACAAACCAAAACACAATGAAGGTTAAGCAGGGACAGGTAAGAGATATACCTCCTTCACATTTTGTGGTAATGTGTGGCCTGAGGGAAGGCTATGATCTTAAGGGGTGTGTTAAGGTGAACTCATAATGACCCAAACAACAAGATACACAGTCAAAAATAAGGGAAATGTCCAATCAAGCTTCAATAAAAATATATACTTTGATCAAACACCACCTTCTCCATATAGAACAAATAGAAAATACTGTACAAACACCTGCCCCAAAGGAAGAACAAAGAAGATTCAACAGACTGGATAAATTAGCACTCTGACCATAGTTCCAGGGGTGGTAGGTAAATCACTAGCCCCGAAAGGGATACATATTTCAAGGAAACAGGAGCGATCATGTCTGAACCTGTCGCCAGGGTCCAAGTGGATTGAGAGGGCAGTTCAGAGACAATAGTACCTGGATTCAGTTCTTGGTGGCCTGACAAAGTCAGACCTGGTGTCAATTCAAGGTGGATTCAAGTGGATCAAGTTCAGATTGTGCATGTTGGATTGTGTGGGCCCAAGCAGCAAGCGGGTGTCAAATAGGGGCAAAGGCAATCGCTCTCTGTGGTAGAAGGTTGGTTCTCAAGGATGCAGGTCGGGTGGCCCCAGGAACCCTTCACAGTTGGCCAGGCTGAGTCAGGCATTAGCTGCCAGAAGGGGTCGATGAGTGATGCTCCAAAGTTTCAAGTTGGCAGGCGAAGGTGGTGATCTTGGGTGCTTCGAGATATGGGAAATGAGGCGGTAGTTCTAGGGCTAGATGGGCTTAGCCATGGTTGTAACCCTTGGTTAGAGTCGGCATGTGACTCTCCAGTGACTCAGTTCAGCTCCTGGTGTCAAGCAGTCACTTCAGCTTTAGCTAGGACACTATACAGTGTCGAGGTGGTTCAAAATGCAAGCAAGTGTGAAGAGGCAGAGGTGTGAAGAAACCAGTGACGGTGACTTCTATTTTGTTACAGGTGTAGTGAACACGAAATGTCTGGTTTGGTGCAGTAGAACAGGGAGCTTCGATGGGTCTTGCCACCCAGTTTCTGTGACATCAACTCAGGGGGACTTGAGGATAGGATGGTTCTGTTCAGGGTCTGCTCTCCCAGCTCAAGAGATTCTAGTACAGAGTTGTAGGTCCAGATCCACAGTAAAAGTAACTGTAATGCTGAAAATGCATCGGAGGGACAGGGCCTCTGTATCCTTGTCCTTTAATGCTTTGTATCATGTGTTCTGTCGTGTTTTCCACACAGGAGTTCATGTGGGACTCCTGGCGGTACAGCTCTCTCTTTTGGTTTGGTGTAAAGACCCATGGGATACCCTTATGGCACCCATGAGTGGGGCTACAACCCTGTGCCCCTAGTGTATGTTTTTGGGCACCTATGTGTGGCCCACAGAGCAGGGTATGGGCTGGTGGCAGCTAAATGCTGAATTTGACAGGTGCCCTGAGTATCCTCCATTTTGGGATACCCAGGCACTGCCATTGGAATCAGTTGATTCCTGATAGGAAACAAGATGGCCCCTGTGGTCTCTTGCTTTTTATATGACCTATTACCTTGTTTTCCCAAAGTCCTGGGAAGCCCTGACTCTGTCCCTTCCCCCTGATCGGCTGTTGGGTGGAAGTTCCATATGTGGTGTTGTTGTGAAGTCCAGGCCAGACTGGCTGGAGCCTTCCCAGTGACTGTATGTTGAGGGTACACTCTGTGGGTGGGACCTGGGTAAATGGAGTAGTTGACGAATACGCATTCTGTGTTGTGGGTGTCTAGTATCTGGTGTCTGACACAATGACTGAGACAGCCCTGCCTGAAACTGGTATGAATGCAGTGTGGAGTGTTGAATGGCTGGGTACTTGTCCCAATACACATAATTTGTTGTGAGTGTCTGGAGAGGAGTGAATGGCCTGAATACACTATGCACCTGATTGGATGCCTGCCTGCATGAATGCCCTTCTGACAGATTGGTTGCCTAAGTGTGACCCAACAGAATGAATGGGAGATCAACTAGTATATCTGGGGGCCTCTCACTGCTAGAATTCGTGTTCAGAAGCTGAAGTCCACTACGAAGAGTAACTGGAGTAAAACTGAAGCTTAACCTTGAAGCCCTGCTTGAAGAAAAGAATTGCTGTTGAATTGCTCTCCTTCACAATCTGAAAGCTGCTGTGTCTCCAAGGACTGACCCAGAGAGGAACTGGTAAGGCACCCTCTTCCCGAGCTACGAGGGACCATCGTGCACCAGCTGATCTTTGCCGAAGCTCCCTGGTAGACAGACCTTCGACAGGCTGCAGACCCGAGACAGGGACTGCCGCGGAATCACAAAGAGAAGCGCCCGGACTGTTGTCCGCCACTGTTGCCGACCACCATCACCGACCGGAGCCGCCATGCTCCCGTTTGCCAAAGAACTTTCGAAACCAAGGATGCTCTCGTCCGAATCGACGCCGCTGTATCCTGCTGGAGAAGGCCTGACTGTCGACGCGCCGAGGACCATCCACCGGTGGGTTTCCCGCCACCCAAAGACCACAGAGACGCCGACGACTCGATGCCCTTGCTGGGCCACAGTTCTTCAAACTCTTTGCGGTCCAGAACTACTGCCACCGAGGTGCCCCGCACACCTCTACCTTGCAGGACACCAACGCTCCGCCGTCGATGAGCACCGCTAGGAACGAAACTGCCACTTCACCGCCATAGTTCACCCTGTTCTCTGTCGGACGTTCGATGACCCGTGACTCCTGCCTTAAAGGGTGGGCACTCAAGAAGGGCCGTCGATTTCCCGTCAACGAACGCTACAATTCCAGGTACACTGGGGCTGTAGAACTATTTTAGAGGGAAATAAGACTCATAGAACAATACATGGACTGGGTTTGTGGTACATCTTTGCTTTACAGGTTGCCCAGGTGGAGGGATCTCTAAACAGAACTGTGCTTAACGGTAGAGGCCAGTATTCTGCCTATTGTTTCAACCATTTTGCTTTCCTTCCTCTCTCTACTGCTGGTTTCCTCTTTATTGATCTGTATGACATTTTGACAACATAGTTGATGCACTTTAATGAGATCTGATAATATGTGTGGTACCACTGTAGAACTGTATATATTTATCGGTATTGATTTTCTCAGCACAAAGTGAGTTATTGTGATAGTGTACATAACCTTGAATATTAATTATATAAAGACTGTGTTTTAACCAATACAGTCTGTGGACATTCCTTTGTGGGGGATTGGAGACTACACTGTACTTAAGAACCAGCCTGCATCACCTCCTGAGAAGCTAGGCCTTGATTGCTCATCCATTGCTACCTTATAATAATAATATCTTTAATGTGATTTAGTTTAAATGATAAACTTTACACATATACATCATTTCAATCTGCATATAAACAACATAAAAACAAGCAATATATATACATTTTATACAACATCAAATTGAGTACCACACAACATTAGTCTTTTTCTCTTAGTCTTGGTATATAATATAACACGTTAACCTCATTCTTCATTGCCACACTCTCCATATGCACTTAATTATCATGGAATGAACATTAAACAGATAGTTCAAAGTGGCAGGAAAACATAACATGTTTCAGGCTGTAATGAAAAGGAATATGTAATTTAAAATGTGCTTTTTCATGTGTTCTGACATTTTACATTGATGACATAATGAGCTGTGCAATATATATATTAATATTCTGTAAAGCAATGATAGGCATAATGAGGTTTACAAATAATCTGATACATTGAGTTAAACCTGTTCATAAACCTCCAGTTTATTATATTACCAGTACCAGTACAAATAATACAAATAGAGCATTTTCCTTATATATGCAACTTCAAAATCATTAACTATTTTTGAACATTGAAAGGGTTTCATGTGCAAGTGGCAAGTTTCTTGAAAGCAGGATCATAAAGACCCAATTATTGACAATTCTGATCAATGCATTACAGAGAACGCCCCATGAAGTATGTGTCTCTGTTCCATTAAACAACCTTTTTGAATTGTCCTTTTTCTTAAAAGCAGATGCCTTGGAATGATTGAGGTAGCTCATATGCAATGGAAACACACTTTAGTGAATACTCATAACAAAAGTCTATTCGCAAATGTGCTGCGCAAAACAATGTATTTCAAGGACAATATATATTTTGTTTTAACTTCAGAAATGTCTGTTCAATTTGAACAACCAATAAAATCAGCATTCTGAAGAACGACAGAGCTAGCATGCAAACATGAAGGATATATTGAAATGTATTAATTATGCCTACATTTGAATATTGAGTATGCTTGTAGTTCCAGAAATATACATTATGGTTCTGGATTAAGAATAGTCCTGTACATCCAACTATAGAATTCTTATTAACATCCGATGTCAGGGGGTGAATTATAAGGGAACATATTATGGTCAATTTTGATTTCACATTCTTGATGGGAGGGTACCTCTTACCTTGCACATTCCAATATGACATAAAACATGTAATAAGCCATTCGAAGTAAAAAGGAGGACTTTAGTGGGTGTGAGTAAATGAAGGGAACCTAACATAAACTCTGTCTAATGCAAAAAGTCGTTGTCAAATGTTGTTGCATGGGTGGAGTTGGCTGGGTATTTAAACTCAGGACAATGTAAATAAGACAATAAAAAAAAAAGAAGAGTGCCCATTGGAGAAAAGCTGATTTGGAGCTTATGTAAATTCTCCATAAAATGGCATTTTCTAAATGGGACTAAATGCAAAGGCCTTTCCCAACACAGAACCAGAATACCTGAGAGGTACTATGGGGACAGATGGATAGCTTAAAAGGAAGAGTTATGTCTGGCATTGATGTATGAAGCTGGTCGATGCCCCTACCTGATCTGGGCCTTTGAAAAGACAAACCAAAAGTGATTACAATAACCCTCCATGAAAGGGAGAATTAGTACACAACATACGTGATTTGTAATAGATAACTCATATTGTAACTGTTTGAGTTCTGATAACTCTGAAGTTATTTTACCTGGTGGTATGTTGACTTTAAATCTAATAGAGAAAACCAACTTGCTCCTGATAGCTCCAAAACCAACTCACTGATCTTTGGTACTAGGAACTTCTCAGCAATTATATTTCTATTATGCTGTCTCAGGTCTATACATAATCTTATAGCCCCACTGGCTTTCCCCACCACCACAATGGTGCTCACCCACTCTGCAACATCAGTTGGCTCTATGTCCCCTTCCACTTGTAACCTCAATAATTCTTCTACTTCGTTCCTCATGGAAAAAAGGTGCAGTCCTCAACTTGGCTGACACTGGTTCTTCATTGTCTCTCAATCTAATCCTATGCAAAAAGCACTTCAGGCAGCCCATCCTATCACTGAACACTCAGGGAACCCATTTGGTAATCTCACTTTGACCTCCTGTCCTGCACTCACTGGTACCTTTCACTTCATAAACAAGTTGTGTTCTATTTGGATCCAATGTATCCCAAGATGGGCTTAATTTTCATAAAATGACACATTTCCTCCATAACAAATATGATACTTTTAAATTGTTGCTCCATGAGACTTTAAATTCACCTCTAGTTCTCAATAATGACTATGGGTACTTCCACAAACACTAGAACATACCTCGATAATCTTATCTCGGGTCATTTCAAATTAAGTACACCAAGGAAAGTCATGCCAAACTCATTCCAAGGCATCTTGTGTGTTCATTGCACCACCATCTTTGGTGTTTGCATCTTTAATATTTTGTCGCTCTCCTTATAAGAACAAGCCAGCAGGCTGTGTAACTAGTTAGCATAACATGTATATAGGTGATGTTGTTTTATATAATCAAAATGTCATTACTGAACCAATAATGTTGCTCATGTTTAACTTACATTTGAGTGTTGATGGAATGTTTTCAGATAAAAGTGTCACGTGTTGGAGAGAGATAAAGGATGGAGGCTGCATCTGTGAAGAAATATGCTGTGAAATGAAAGAGGAAGAAACCCACCTCAATGCCTTCCATGTTTTACTGGATTACCTAACAATCACATTGGGTAGATTCAACATGCTTATGCTTTCTCTAGCTATGTGTAATCTATGGGGACCTTAGCTATACCAAATTGAAATATGGAATGACCGTTATGGGTCAGTAACTGAAATCTATTCCATAATGTACACATTGAACTGGGATTCTGTGAGTGAGTGTCTCGTCTAACAAAAAAGGTAGGCACGTCTAATCCCACATTCCAAAAATGAACAAAGTTTCTGAACCAAAGTGGTTATCTAAAATGAAATTTTGCAACCTATTAAACAACCTATAGATATAACATTAACTGTGTACGCAAGCTAAGACCCAATAGCTAGTCTCAGATATTGTACAACATTTGGGATTTCGCTTAATCCTAGAATAAGAAAACCATATAACTAGCCAATATTGTACTCTGGTTAGCACACTTATTGATGGTTTCAGAGGAAATTAAGTGATTTGTTTTGTTTCAAACTTTATTTAAATAGATATTTTATTTGTTTTGCTCCAACAAGCAATTTGCATGCCTATATTGACTATATTGGGGGGTATGATATTATATTGTCAAGAATAGCCATTTATATTTGTAGTTCTTTGTATGGATGTTTTTGTTAATTGGCATGAAAACATTACTGAGCCATTTTCATGCATGTTGTGTTCCCTTTCTATAGACAAACTGCCTTTACTGAATTGGACATTGTGGCTGACTACCCGAGCATTATAATTTAGGGGACCACCTTTACTTCCTTTTTGTTTTTTTTAATGAAACAAATAATTCTGAATAAAACAGCCCTTTATTGCCCTAGTTTGGAGGATGGAATGTCATGGTGGATGTTATTAGAGCAGATATATGTATCTATAAATACATCAATCAATTTAACTGTCAACATGTTCCATAGATAGATGGCTTTGAAATGGGTGCACACGGGGGATAGTAGTCAAAGTTGTGTCTCCTCATTGTTTAGTGTCTTCTTGAATGGGTGACTGACCTCTTTTATAGGATCTCTTTCCAGAATTCATGTATAACCATAACCTTACACAGGAACCACATGGGCATAGAACTTTATTTTACTACAACAGTTAGCCACACAATAAACCCTATACAATTTAAAAGTGTACAGTTAAATGGATCCTATTTTATCTTTCCTAGTCTACAGAATGTATCCATTGCACGTATTCCAAATTGTGAATGCCTATTGCTTCATTTTTAAGGCTTTTAAAATATGTTAAGTAGACTTTTAAACACCCTATGATGAAATGTTTTTAGAAATGTAAACTCATGTAGGTATGAGATTGTATCAAACCAATCTAGGAAATAGTAAAAGGGAGACCTAGGAGCACATTTTCAGTTGTAGCTATTATGTAGCAGTTCAACCCAGAAAAAAAGTGGTAATGAGGCCTGGAGAAATGGTTGCTGTTGCAGCTAGTGCATATCAGCGACAACCTGATAGAAAAATGTGCAGTTGTTGCTATTGCAGGGCAAGGGGACCGTTAGATATAATACCATGAGCGACAATGAGACTTACTTCTCAGTTGTAGATATTGTCTAGTACGCAGCACCAGAGAAAACTGCTATGTCTGCTTCTCTTTTGTGTAGTGAGGACAAATAACCCAAAGAATTCTCATGTTTGTGGCTATCACGTATCCAGCGTTTGTGTCCTGGGGAGAACACGGTAATATTCATGTGTGTAGCTCTCGTGCAGCAGGTTGCACCTGAACATGTTTCATGTTTGTGGCACGCATGTAGCATGATAATCTGATAAATTGTGATGCTGGCTACTCTTCAGCACAGGAGAGAACCTGAAAAGTCCTCATTTTTTAGCTCTCATGAAACAAGGAGACCGTGAAGAATTCTGAAAGGACACTTGCTTCCTGTTGAAAGGGGGCTCTCAACTTCCCTACTGTGTTTGCAGTAAATGTAGTACATGTAGTACTTAAGAAAAGAACAGTAATAGCACACATGCTAATGGCATCTTGTTATGATAATACAGCAAATAGAGTTAATCTGTTTCTGAACTACAAGCACTAATAAACAACTTTGTGAAATCTCTTGGCATGTGACAACAAATCTTCTTCAGAGCTTCTATGTTGGCAATTACTTGATATCTTGCGGTTGACTTCTGCAATCTTCAACCGTGTCATCTTAATTAATTTCACTGTATCAACATGGGGCACTTGGAGGGATCACATGTCATCTCACACAACAGAACAATCAGCACTTAAAACTTGGTCAAGGGGCACAATGGCAGTGGGGCTACTTTGGGATTGTATGGCTGTACAACGGTGCTGCTTTTCAGACAGAACCCTACCATTATGAGATTTTGCAAGTAGGAAAGTAGCAATCCTCTGAGCTGCTGATGATCTGCTGTTTGTCTTGTGAGGCCCATTACCATTAAGATGTCCTGAGTAAGTGGTGAGTGAGTTCCAGTGGCTATAGTATGTTATGTTAACAGGTAAATGTAGAGGACTCATTCGCCCGAAGGCATCTAAAAGCAAGGGGAAATGCATTTGACAGTTTACCAGCAGTGGTGGAAAATGCACAGCCCCAAACCCTGGAAAGTCAGAACCTAGGTATCAGCATTAAGCAGGCATTGGTAGAGCAGACAGCTTGTCCAGGGCGGTAGGGGACAAACTTGTCCCAAAGATCGTCCACTCTCTGATGACAGAAAGCTCGATAGATTAGACAGAGAGCTTTAACCTTAATGTGCCAGGCCACTGGAAGCTAGTGCAATGAGCGCAAGACTGGTGAAGTATGTAATACCATAGGATGCATTTGTAGGGACTCGAGATGCTAGGTATTGCAATACTTGGAGATGGTGGATCAGTCCCACTGGTTGGCCTAGAAACAGGGCATTGCAATATTCTAGTCGGCTTAGCACAAGGGAAGCCACTAATAGAGGACGCATGTGACTTGAACCCTCCATAGTGCCCTGAGGTGGAAGGGTTCAGCTTTACAAGACTGCACCCACCTAAGGGGCCAAAGAGAGAGTTGAAGACCGGGCAATGTCCAGATTTTTTACTACCGTCAATGGTAGATAAAAATCACCCTGTGCAGGGGGCCAGAAAGAAGGAGTCCAAAGTGTAGGATTGGGAGGGGAACCCACCACCAAGACCTCTGCCTTGTCTCCATTCAATTTTAGCCAGTTGCTGCTCATCGAATCCCCAAAGCTGTCAGACCGTGACGTAGGCATACCAACATCACCAACTGGTTAACATCAACACAAGCCAGAATTTGGGTGTCATCAGCATATGAGTAGCACCGGAAGCCAAATGAGCAGAAGAGATGGACAAGAGGCTGAATATAGAAGTTAAAAAACATAGGGGACAAGGCGGAGCCCAGAGGAACCCCACAATATAAAGAGTGAGAAGGGGAAGAAAAAGGTGTGAGAGAGAGTGATTGGCCCCTATCCATCAGAAAGGAGGTAAACCACGCCAGGACAGACCATGAGAGGCCCGTCAATGCCAGACGGGATAGCAGGATGGAATGGTTGACAGTGTCAAAGGCCGCTGAACAATCTAAGAGGATCAGAGCACCAACTACCTAGCTGTCTACCTCCCTGGCCATGTCAGCAAACACAGATACCAGAAAACTCTCTGTGCCATAGCAGGGCTGGAAGTCTGACTGCAAGCGGTCCAAGAACACAGAAGATTCAAAGATCTAAGAAAGAAGAGGGGTGACCAAAGCTTCAAGCAGCTTCATAAAGAAAGGTAAAAGAGAGATAGGGTGACAATTAGCAGGGACTAAAGGATCCTGTGGCAGTTTCTTCAGAAGCAGGATAGCCACAGCGTGTTAGAGTTCCACCGGAATGGGTCCAGATTGATAAGATAAATTAACTGCTTGTGACACCCGACCAACTATGCCAGGCATAATATCTTTAAGCACATCCAGTTGGACTGGATAAACAGAAGCTTCATATTTCAAGTGCATCACGGTCTGTTCCGCTGTTTTCTCTGAGAATATAGAGAAATCGGACCAGGTGTGAAGAATGTCGCCCATTCCTGCTGCTGTGAGAAACCTGGAGGTGTCTCACTTACTAGTCCCTGGGGATCTGTCATACAGGTGGCCAGGACAGGGCCATCACTATTGATTCCCGTTCGTGGGGGTGGACCAGTGGGGGAGGATCACCTGGATGGGGGTGGGGGGAATCTTCAGGGAATGGAACTGGGACACCGATGGGCGAGATGTAGTACCCCATTCCCGGTAACAACTTTTCCTCATCCTACCCTCTTTTCCAACATGAACACTTTCTTGCACGGCGAAAGATGACAGAATAACACCAGAGCCCCTTACCTGACATGTCCCAATACAACGGTCAGTCAGAGTCAGGCAATTGACAGTAATCACGCATACCTGACAACCCTTTAACTTCCCGAAAGGGATAAAAGTTGGAGCATGGGAGCACACTACAAGCAAGGGCAAATGCACCAAGAAAAAGCTATACTGGACCGGCAGTTCAAGCAGAGGATAAAGACGGCGAGACGAGAAAGGACGATGAGGAGGGGTTTGCCCTTGCCCTTTTCAACTCAGACCCGTGAAGCCTCTGAAAGGGAAATCATAAGACCGGGAGTTACAGCTGGTGTGAGGATGAACAGATGTCAATGGCGCACAGGGCCTTCCACATTGATAGCAGGGAGGCACACTGGCTACCATGGTACCATCCTTAAAGTAAGACAAGCCAACAGGTACAACACAGCCAGTGAATCAGAGGAAGCTGATCGAAAACCGAACTGTGTCGAGCCCAAGGTTGCAAGTGGCAACATTATATGAATGTAAGGAACTTGAGAAGAAAGAACTTGTGTGTGTGTTTTTGAACTTTTGGGAAAGCCCAGGTAAGGGCCAGCTGCAGAGTGGTCAGGCACTGCAGGAGTGCTCATTCTAAGGACTCTCGCTGGCCCCTTTGGTTTTGTGATGAAACTGCTAGTACCAGAAGGTCCTAGGAAAGGGCGCTGTGAGGTGTCAGAGTGGTCCTACAAGGGTCACATCAAATCCCTTGTACAGTTGAAAATGTATCTGACCCATTGCTGAGAGAAAGCTAGTGGAAAGGAAACCCACCTTCTGATAAGATTGTGAACTGTGGAATAAGGCAAGTGTGAACCCGACAGAGGGTTGCCGAAAGATGAAAATGAGCAAATCAGGAACTATTTTAGAAATTCATGAACTGTGTTAAAGAAGGCTATGTGAACCCAACCGAGGGATGCCAAGGGGAACGTTACTGAGAGTGAATCCCGCATTGAGAAAAAGCAAAGTGATCTTTCTATTTGGCAAACGTGAACCGACTGAGGGATGCCTGCAAGTTGGGGTGAAGAGTAATACACCTGTGAACATTGTGTCTACAAGTGTGAATCCAGCTGAGGGTTGTCCACAGTAATGATTGTTTAAAAAGCCTTTGAAGCTCTTGAATGTTACAAGCTGTATTTGAAAGGAAGAAGTGAACCTGACGGAGGGAGGCCCACTATGCAAGGAGGATCCGAGCCCGGCGGAGTGAGATCCTAGGGGCGAAGAGCAATTGCCCGAGGTGCAAGACCACCGAAGGTACTTTTGTTTATTTGTTTGTTGTTTTGATCCAGCAGGCCTTCAAAGGCAATATACTTTGTAGAAAATAGACTTGTCTCCTAAAGTTTCTGGTATCATTGAATGGAATAGCGAAACTCGATCTGAAGAGGCCAAGGAGTGTGCTGTGCTCAGGAGTTCCGCCTTGTCCTGTGTATAAAACATGGGCAAGGGAGATACCAGCCATACCATTCTGACTTATCATTTTGAGAACACTTCTTTCTTTTCTGGTGAACATTATCCCACACCCTCTTTGTAACTTAGTGTTAAGGATTGGCAATAGTTTTTTTTTTTTTAGTTTACGCCCTTTTTATTTGACAAGACACTACAAGGACTGCCTTATTATTATTTGATGTTTTTAGCTTACTCCCATCTTAGCTTTAGGTTTAGATTAGGCGTTTTTCATACCCATGTACACAGTTTAATAAACCCCCTTGAACTGTAATCTTTTGTGTCTGTCTTTACTGTTGCCACATGAGTTCCTTACAGCGCTAAGTCTCTGCACGTAGCAGCTTGGTGGGCGAGATGGAAATTGGCACATATATTGTCAATTTTAGGGCCAAAGTACAGGGCCAGTGAATCAAAAAGCGCCTGCAAGGGCAAAGCAATGGGCATAAGATTAGTGGGGTAAGACAGAGACCTGACCGCCGCAGAACGTTCATTAGACTGATTTAGGGCCTTCTCAATTTAATGAGTAAAATACACCTGCTTGGCTTCATCAATAGCTCTGTGGTACATTTGGATTCAGCGGTGAGCTGCCTTTTCCAATGCCCAATCCGAATGGCGCCATTTGCGTTCTGCCTGTCTCAACTTGAGATGGGCAGATTTGAGGTAATCAGAAAACCAGGGCATCGAGGGGAACCTATGAAGTTGAGTAAGGTTAAGAGGGTCCACAACATCAGCCGCCGCCCTAAGACATTCTGTTAGTGATGAGAAATTAGCAGAGATACTAGCATTACAATCCGAATTAAAAATAGAGATAAGAGTATTCCGATCTGCTCAGCACCAGTTCTGCTGCCTAACTGTGGCAGGCAGAATTTTTAAAGGAAGAGAGGGGGGTTTTAGCAAAAAAGGAACTAAATAATGGTCAGACCAGACCACCGGTTCAGCAGGGAGAATAGAAAATGTAGACTCATCAGAAAAAAACAGATCAAGAATGTTGCCCAATGAATGTGTGTGCTCATTAATGTCTTGATGAATAATGAGATAAAATAGCGCCTCAAAGAAGTGAGTGACAATATAGGAGGACGAGGTTGATTGAACTTAATATTGAAGTAACCTAAAGCAATCAGGTGTGTGTACTTTACCTGAAGTTCAGCCATTAAGTCAAGAAAGGGGTTAGGAAAACCTGTGGTAGAGCCAGGAGGCCTGTTTACAATACAAAAAGCAAGGAGAGTGTTGCTGATATGGCAAAACAATCAACGGAGTCTCCATATTATTATCCTGAAATAGTGGGTTCTGAGATAGTTGAAAATCAGATTTAAAGAAAATTGCAACAACCGGGTGGAGTGACAATCTATGCAAATGAATGATTTGATAATCTTCCGGCAGCGCATTCCCTAGCGTGGGGGCACCACCCTCAGTGAGCCAGGTCTCAGTGAGACACAATAAATCAGGAGAATGATTGACGAATACATTCTGTCCATAGGCCGCATGTGCTAATAAATTGCTTGTGTTGGACAAAATGTCCTTAAGAGCAGGAGTCACCTCTTTAAATGAATAGACTGGACATCTGTCATGTGAATCCAGTTAAAAGGAAACAAGGTATCAGCCGGAGCGGGGTCCAAAATTTCTTTATGGGTGAGTCTAGCACCGGTTTCCACACCAATCCTGTCCGGAGCCCAGACGGGTTTAAGTCTGGCGCAAATTCGGCGCCCTGTGTGCGCACACAGTCCGCATGAATGCTGCGCTCTCTGTAAAGCGTTTTACTAAGTACCCACATAAAATTAACGTAACCAATCAGGCCACGGTGTGAATGAATGTGAAGGACAGACTAGGCAGGGTCTGTGAATGCGTGCAGAAAGAAAAGAACACTCTCGCCATGCACTGAGCCGAGCCTTGGTTTACAAGGATGCCAGGCATACTCTGCAAGGTCACACTATACAAGGAGATTAAGTGAGCAGCATACAAATAAATAATACAAATTATTATAATTTAATACCAAGTAAAATGCTGCGTAGAGTTAGGAGGTGGCCATTCACACGCTGCAGCCCAGGCAAATACCCGGTGACTTAAATGAAAGCAAATTGTGTTGTATAAAACAGCCAACAATGTAATCAAGATATATAGTATGTGTGTAACTGCAACACTCGGTGGACTGGAGAGCTGTAGCTCCACACCAAACAATCAGGTATCAGTGTGAATGAATATGAAGGACAGACTAGGCAGTGCATGCGTGCAGAAAGAAAAAGACTTGTATCCTCCCTCTTCTTCCATATCCCCTGCACTTCTCCCCACAGCAAATGCACGTCCAAATTCCACGAGGCCTAGTAGGACCACGACTGTATATTGCCATTGTTATTAATTCCCCTGTACCCTTCCCATTCAGTCTTGTTGCGCTATGAAACACAATTCTGCTGCATAAGCGCCTAACAAATGCTGAATAAATAGCAATATATGTATATTTCTGTAGTGTTCATATAAAATGGCCACAGGTGGTGGAGAGGACAAGAGTAATGCACTTCCTTCCCTGGTGATAAAGAACACAATGCTTTTGGCATCTCAGGTCTGTGTTCAGCAGAGGTGTGTTACATGTTCTTTCCTGCCTCCGTTCACTGATTTTCTTTATGCCGTGTTCTAGCATTCTCAACCATCACATGCAGGTGATAAGAAGCCACATTCGTTTGTAAGCACCGTTTGAGAAGTGATGCCAAGAAGTAAACTATCGTTTGCTGATGCTAAGCATTGATCACAATGCAAATGTGAGAGAACATCCCTCACCAGCCATGTTGTGTCCATCACCCCAGCTTGTGGAATCAGAAAATACAATATTAAGGTTTTTACACCATGCAAAGAGAAATACACCGACACGGGCTTGTAAAGATTCCCAGAATCTTTATTGCAATATTGTACAGTTTGCAAAACAAAGTACACAAATAACCATTTGGCCGTCAGTACATCACAGAGACCACCAGCAGGGTTCAATGTGAGCAGTGAACAGGAATTGCTAGCTGGACATCAGCATATTTATACAATTTCTTCATAACAATGTCCAGCCTCCTACAAGTTAATCATGTACTGGGCTAGGGTCGCGCCAGGTTCATTCCTAATTTACATATCTCGTGCAGTTGGTATACTTTTTAATACATTTGCTAACAAACACTATTATTCTCTGGGTTTAACTTTACACTCTTTACACATTGTTTCAATGCAGGTCAAACAGATGTTTCGCATGACATGTTTAAAACGCTGTTTATTGTTCTTATATACTTGTAGGTTAACATCGCCGATTCAAGTAATCCCCTGATCCCGAGGTCAACAAAGGACAAGGTCTACATGACCCTAACATGTAGCCTGCGGCAGGTTGGACATTAGCTCACCTACAAAGGTTGAAGAGGAACAAGAGATCACAGGTCAGCCATTTTAGGCCACGCGGTGACTTTGCACGAATAACTAAAATGGCGGCTTTGACCTAAAATGGCGGCTCGATTAACTTAAGGTTACGACCTTGCAATGCGGATTTTCTCACAGAGCGGCTGGGCATAGGCCAACATATACAATGAGGACGAAACAATATTATACCAGTTTTAACAAACCCTCCTTTTGGCCTATGCCAAGTGCTAAACTACCTTCAATCACTTTGCGACTAACTCCATATTTCAATGTCTATACACCCCAAATCATTATCAGACATATCTATTGCCATTAAATCAGACACTAAAGTTTCTTTCAGCACGTACTCCTTGGAAACCTTATCTGGGGCATATATTTTATGCCCTAATACACTTGTTGCTTGCGCGCAACACCCCCCTAATACTGAACATATACCAGGGAGACACTGTATACAACAACAAAGGAATAGAAAACTAGCCAAGATAATCAGCAGGGCCGAAAACAACTTCCATCCCCATGACCGTAGGAGGTCCCAAAACCATGTACTAAGTTACCAGGTTCCCTCAGGAACATGTACTTCCGAACTAAGAACATGTAGATTTTGGATCGCCCTAAAGATTGTTGGAGAGGAGTCTGGTACGTAAATGCAGCAAGCGGACCACACCAATTTACATACTCCTCCACACTCTGCCAGAATGACATCTAATGCCATCCGGTTCTGAAGAGCTACTAATCTTATCGCTTTCTGTTCTAACGTCATATTATAGAGTATGTCAGTGGTCCGGTTGATGGTTCTCTCCAGTACTCTCGCTAGTCCCCTGATATCTTCTGAATTCGTAATTTGCCCAAAAAATGGCACAAAGGATTTCATGATGTCTCCTAGAGTTTGCGCTGGAGTATCCCCCTTCACACCTCATCGTGGACGAATCTTCGAAATTTCTGCAGTACTGGCAATAAATACCCCAGGTAATAGAATCCCTAAATAACAGGTTCCTTGCCAATACCTGGGCAACCATGGAAATGCCACATTACCGCAAACGAAATAGACAGGTTCGCCTACGTACAGAGGTCTGTTCTCACTAGACAAATTCGCAACGTTGGCGCATTTTCTAAAATTACCCATTGACCGTGTTCCATTCCTCTGTATGCAGAAGGATACTGAATCGGGGCTATGGTTAACAGAATAAAATGGAGGCGTGGCATCCTTATTGCCTATAGGAGCCATTTGAAAGAGATCAAAGACTGAAAAGGACGAGACAATCTATCAGAGGGCCTAACAGAAGCAACGTTTGGCTTACTCCTATTTGCAAAAAGCGAGCATCCCAGGGATGCTGTCATTCCATCTGCCAAAGAATAGTGCTCTAAGAGAAGCATAACAAGCAGTTGTCAAAGTTAAAGGATAAATTTACCAACCTAGCCCCTTATCCCCATGTTGCGGTAGATGTGAACAGATCCAGCAGTTGGTCCTATTCAAAATTGCATGAGTGGCATTCATTATTAACAAAAGAGTATTATTCTGATAATTCCGTCTATGCAAAGAATATCCAGGCGACAAGGTATGCAATTGCATGGAAGGAGTGGGGAAAACAGATACATTTTCAACAGCTAAAAAGTCCTCTAGCGGATATGCTTCCTCCAGATACCATAACCCAAAACCAATAGTTTCTACAAACCCAGTTATTATTACTAAAAGGCAACAATACATTTTCGGGGTCCCCTTACACGCTTGCTCATTGTCTCTGCTAGCCACATATTTATCTAAAAGTTCAGTGCGAGAGGTAGCAGGTGCCGGCATCGTCGTCTTCAATCGAAAAACACCAATTGTTCGTTTGCTGGCGACTCCAGTCGTGCGTCTTCTTAATGTCTTTCCAACAAACCTTAGCCAACAGAATCCTTTCGTACAGTCGGGCCAAAAGGCAAGCCCTCAAATGATTTCCTCGATTGCACAGTCAAACTGTGCCATCCATCTAACTTCTCGGACATAAATTATATTTCACAATTTCCGATGCTGAAGGATCAGAGAAAAGTATGTCGTCACTTCCCACTGGAGGTGGCGAGTGAATGGAAATGGGATCAGAAAATGATTGATCTGGAAGTACCACTGTTGTAGAGTGCGGAGAAAAGATAGCCGTCTTGTCCGACCTTATGAATTCTGGAACGGTCTCTGATACTCTCTTATCGGTTGTTGCTGTTTCAGGCACGTTGGTTACAGCGTTGGAAAGGGATTCTGTGTCTTCTGTATCATATGGCATGGGCTGCGGGATCCGTTTGGTGTCGCGTGGATCCAGTTCTTTCGCCCTGCTACCCGCACAGCAGTCTGGTTGACTAGCAGGACTTGGTAGGGAGGCAAGATGATCAAGGCAAGATGATCTTTCAAAAACATTCGTGAGGATCCAGTCCCCTGGTCGTAGAGTGTGACCGGGACCCTCGTATCATACAGGTAATGCCTCTCGCACCTGGTGATAAATTGAAAATAGATTTTTAGTCAACTGGTTACAGTAATCTGAAAGAAGCACATTCTCTATATCCCACAACAAACTGCTTTTTGGCAAACCCCAAATATTAGCAGGTCGCCCCATTACCACCTCAAAGGGAGAGAGCCCAGTCTTAGTTTTAGGGGTTGTTCTCATCGACAGCAACACGATCGGTAAGGCTTCCGGCCATTTTAACTTGGTCCCGGCACACATTTTAGCGAGCTTGTTCTTTATAATGCCGTTGTGCCTTTCCACTAATCCGGAACGTTGGGCATGTCTGGACGAATGGAACTGTTTATCAATCTGCAATCCTTTGCATATTTGTAGGATTACAGCAGCGATAAAGTGTGGGCCATTATCCAACCAGATGACTCTCGGCAGCCCGAACCTAGAAAATAACTCCTTTAACAGAGTTTTTGCCGTGGTTATGGCTGTTGCATCTCTAACAGGGAAGGCCTCAACCCACTTGCTGAATGCACAAATGACAACCAACACATATTTAAGATTGTTGCAACGTTCCATCTCAATAAAATCAAAGTGGATAACTTCAAACGGAACAGAAGATGGAGCGAAACTTCCTCTAGGAGTCGAGGTACCTTTTCCTATATTGTGCTGCAAGCAGACCATGCACCATTAGAGAAAGTGCTCCGCAATTTTGAAAATGTTATCATTTGCCCATACACTGTGTAACATTTTAGTCAATTTACGCGTGCAGACATGGGTCGGACCATGAGCCATAATGACCATCATTGTAATATAGGCGTCAGGGAGTAACCATTTTCCTTCAATATTGTCCACCCAACACCCATCACCATCCAATCTCCCTGCACCCTCGACCCATTTCTTGGTCTCCTCTACAGTAGCATCTGCTTGAATGTCTTTTACAGAATCGATACTTTCACCAAAAGTGCAAAAATTTACAGTTTCCCTTACAGCATACATTTCTGAACTAAAATCAGTAGCAGTTTGTTTAGCTATCTGATCAGCGAAAGCATTCCCTTTTCCTATATCGTCTGTAACCTTTTGATGTGCTGTACATTTTATAATGGCTAACTGAACAGGGAGTGCGAGCGCTGAAAGTAATTGCACTATTAAAGTGCCATGCTGTATTTTCGTGCCATGTGAGGTCAAGAAACCTCGTTCTTTCCACAGTCTACCGAAGTTGTGAACTACCCCAAAGGCATACTGACTGTCGGTATATATATTTACCTTAAGCCCTTCAGAAAGTTCACAAGCTCGAGTTAACGCTATAATTTCTGCGGCCTGCGTAATTCTTTTGGTTTCCACAATCATGCTTAAAGTAGTGACGCATAAGCAGCCGTGGATACCATTCGGAAGTTTAAGACAAGAGCCGTCACAAAATAGCTCTCCTTGTGGGCTATTCAAATGTGTGTCTTTCAAATCAATTCTACCTTTAGACTCTTGTTCTGTAGTGTAAAGGCAATCGTGTGACATTTTGTCACCATCAACAGTATCTTGCGGGACAGGTAAAAGTTCAGCCGGATTTAATACACAACACCCCTGAATTTGAATCTGGGGAGCAAACAAGATCAATTCATATCGTGTCAATCGTGCGGAAGTAAGGTGTTGCGATTGAGTTCTATTCAATAAAATATCTACAGAGTGAGGTACCATTAGGGTTAACGCATGACCCAGGACCATTCCCTCGCTCTGTTTTACAGACGCAGCAGCAGCAGCGACAGCTCTCAAACATCTCGGCAAAGCGCATGCAACAGGATCAAGGATGGATGAGAAATAGCCTCACGGCCTATTCTTCCCTCCATGTTCCTGCGTTAACACAGCCAAAGCACATCCATCATGTTCATACACATACAACACGAAGGCCTTTTCATAATTTGGAGTTCCTAAAACCGGTGCCGAACAGAGCGCGGTTTTGAGCAAATCAAATGCTGTCTGGTGTTCCAAAGTCCATGACAATGGCAAAGAAATGCCCTTCTTTGTCAAAGCCAGCAAAGGTTTAATTGTTAACGAAAAGTTAGGGATCCACAATCTGCAGTAAGAAGCCATACCTATCAGGGCTCTGACTTCCTTCTGCGTATTTGGGACAGACATGCCAGAAATATTTTTTATCCGTTCAGGTGTCAACCTTCTTCCCTCTTTTGAAAGGAGATAGCCTAGATAGGCGACCTCCTGACAACAATATTGGAATTTCTTGAGTGAAGCTTTCTAGCCATGTTTTGCTAGATGACAAAGCAACAACACGGTGCCTTCTTTACAGGCACTCTCAGAATCAGCAGCCAAGAGGAGATTATCTACATACTGTGGTAATGTGCAAGTAGTAGGCAACTCGAGAGTATCGAGTTGCTCTTTCATTGCTCTACTATAAATACTTGGACTCTCAGTGTACCCTTGTGGTGCACGAGTGAATGTGAACGAGAGTCCACCTAGGGTAAACGCGAACAAATACCTACTATCCTTATGTATAGGAATACTGAAAACCGCGTTTTTAAGGTCAACAACGCTAAAGTGAGTGGCAGAAGCCAGAATCATAGTTAGTATCGTGGTAACATCAGGTACAAAGGGAAATTGATGAGCCACAATTTTGTTAATAGCACGCAAATCAATTATAAATCAAAAAGGAATCGCATAATCACCTTTTTTATATACTGGCAAAATCGGGCTATTACACACACTACCTGTAATTTCCTCAATTACTCCACGATGTACAAAATCAGAAACTATACATTTCAAAGCCTGTTTGCCTTCAACTGAGATCTTATATTGCGGGATGCGAGGCAATTTTACTCCATGTTTCAGAATAATTTTAACAGGTTCAATTTGAAGAATGCCCACATCATTATCATCAATTGCCCATAAGCATTCCGGAATGTTACTGAATTCTGGCGGTAAAGGTCGAGTCAAAAACTGAGAGGCGAGTGATTGCTGAGGTGAAATTGTTAACCGAACTCTGTCCGGGGAGCAATGTATTACTGCATTCAATTCCTTCAACAAATTCAACCCCAGCAAATTCTCCCCACAGTTCGTAGTAAGTAGAAATGGACACTGCTCTGTAAAGGGACCCAGTGTTATTAGTACCGGCAAAGAGACCGGACAAACTACAGGTGTGCCTGAAAACCCTACGGAAACGTTGGACTGCCCTGACAGGGGAATGGTCAATGGAACACTTTTGTTTTCCCGTATCTACTAAAAATAGATGCTTCCTATTTCCCACCGCCATCTCAACAAAGGGGCCTTTCTGATGAATGGGAATAGGCGTTGGTTCCAAATCCTGTTTCGGGCAATCCTAACGAAACAAAATGTCATCAAAAGGAAGCTCTTCAGAGAGGTACGCGGCAGAAAGGTGATCAAAAATGTTTCTATTATCCACATTCGATACTTGTTTATCCTGTGAAGGAGGTTGCTGTGATTCTGGTGCAAACTGACCTCTGCCAGGGCCCGTGCACCTCGGCGACCTCTGGATCGTCTACCCATGTTCCCAAATGACCTTTGCTGCAAGGTCGGACATTGTGCGCGCCAGTGACCTTCCTGTCGTCAATAGGCATACTGGTTAATGGTTACCGGCGCCAGGGGCGTACTTCCCTGTGGAATGTATTGACCTCTAAATTGATTACCTCCTCTAGGGTTTCTAACAATCTGTTGCAATAGTACTTTTGTTTTCAGGTCACCCTTTTTTTCTCAAGTTTTTCCTTTTCATTATTCACACGATCTTCATAATACTGAGCCATGTGCAGTACTTATGATTGAGACTTCGCCTGCCAAGCGCTTTCGGAGGACATAATCTGTAACTGGATGTCAGGCAGCAATCCACGTACAAATTTGTCGACAAACAGCCTTATCCCTGACTATGTGCCTAAGTCTTGTCCACTGAAATCTGAAAATACCTGTTCAAACCGATTGAAGAACTCGGTAGCACCCTCAGACTTTCCTTGGACACAGGCCGTAAGCTTGTCCCATATTATTCTTTTTTTCAGGAACTATAGTTTTTAATTTTACAATAATCCTATCAGGCAAAGTTAATATCACTTGAGGCGGTCGCTCGCCAGCTGGTCTTTCTCTGTCGAGCCTAACCATGTTATCTCATGTATCTCCTAACCCATGTACATCATCTACAGTCCTAATCTGTTTCCATAAATCAACTGGCAGGAGTACGGGAAATAATAAATCGATATCACTTAAGGTGAATACCGATGATTGTAAGACCGACTCTATTTCTTTATAGAACCCCGTTGGATTCTTTCTTATATCAGGAATAGATTGCTTTATGGTGTTCACTTCCTGTCTTGAGAACGGGACGTGAACAAACTGCGATACATAATGTACAGGAATGTCCACAGCGAGTATACCTCGTGCAGCATCGGCCGCAATCTCAACTTTTGGGACAAATGTCGGAGGGACCTCTCTCATAGGCAACTGAGAAGTAGGCAGCTCCGAACGCTTACTAAGCAACAGAGCCAAATCAATCAATCTGAGGCAGTCGAAGAGGTATCCATCGAAAAGACTCTCTTATAAACACTCAACAATTCTGCGGGACAACAAATCTTTCTTTTACACACTCATTCTACAGGTATTCTACCATAACCTGAATCACTTTCTTTTGCATTTCTAACGTATACTGACCATACGTGTCATATACTTCATCTGGAGTTATCAATATATCCGAAATCCATCTTATCGCATCCGTTGTACAAATTTGTGCTTCCTCACCTATCAATTCACGGCGCGGAGAAAACCGTTTCTGTAAGAACATAGTACCTAAACTATCATCATCTACTTCTTCATTCTGTAACTCTTCCAACTCCTTCTTATACCCAAAAATCCTCTTGACATGCTCATATACTTTCTCCGTAGTATCTCTAGACAACGCTAAGGCGTTCAAATCCCGTAACCCTTGTGGGAGATTTACATTGTTTAATCTATTCCACATTATACTCAATTGAATTCCTAACCCCTCAATAAAAACATTTTTCTCAGTACTACTTTTTAAATTTTCGAGTGTGAAAAAAACATCCACTTGTTCACCCTTCCCCATACAATGTTTAGCCCAAGCAATCAATTCATTCCTTTTATCTTGGGACACAGTATTACGAGTCACAACCTTTGATCCTGCTCCCTGGTCTACTACAAGCGATACGGAATCACTTGGAAGAGGAAGAGTAGGCACATTCTGAATATCAACAGGTGTAGGCAAGGGGGAAGGCAAAGGAGCGGTGGCTGGAAGAACAACGGGAAGAACAGCAGGGAGGACCGGAGGAACTATAGCGAGAGGAATAACAACAGGAAGGGGCAAAGCACCAGGAGGAGGGACATACGTAGGTGGTGCAGAGGCACTGGGCCTTCGTTCATGCAAAAGTTTGTTAATCAATTCATCGGACGTATGAAAATCTTTCGAAGGGTAGATTTTCTGAATGCCTAATTGAAACGCTCTGTCCGTGTTCCTAACTGATTCCAATTGCTTATTTTGATCATATAACCGTGCCTTTTCGACACTCGTCATATGTCGACGCATATGCTTCTCTCTACTCTTTTGTTGCTGCAAAGCTTCTGTTTTCCAACTGTGCAATGCGTCAAATGCTGCAGGTCTAGCCTTTTTCTTTACCAATACAGACTCTAAATATTCTATACGAGGGATTTCAAAGCTACCATTGGTTGGCCACCGAAGATTAGAATTATGTCTGGTCTGTCTGTACCAAATGTCATTAAATGCTATAATACCAAAGCCTTTCTTACAGTACATTGTACATGCCGGCGACCCCTCCTGTGGTGCGGGATGGCTATCTTGCAAAGATTGTCTGTCGCTGCGGAATAATGCCCTGAAGCAGGCAGACAATTTCCCAGGCATATCAACGTTCTGGTGTTACCTGGTCAAATAATTGTGCTCGCGAGCACAATGCGCCAAATTCAAATTGTCAGGGTTAAAGTAAGAATCGGGTCATGATTCACCTGACCAAAGGACTGGGAAGCCCGATTGGGTTACTAAGAACAGTTCTAAGGACCCACGTGTCTGGTGATTTCAGCAAATTTACCCACCTCGATATATGGACCCTCGTCAAGACGTTGTCTCGGGCTACAGCTCACCGTTCAGGGATCGGATCCTGCTGTTCCGCCGAGGAATTCACTTCTCGTCCAGAGGGGCCATTTTTGTTCGCACCGTCCGATCCCGGTCCGATAGCCGAGCCAACCTTCAACGAGACGAAGTCAATCTTGAGGGTCCCTATTCGGGCGCCATCTGTGGAATCAGAAAATACAATATTAAGGTTTTTACACCATGCAAAGAGAAATACACCGACACGGGCTTGTAAAGATTCCCAGAATCTTTATTGCAATACTGTACAGTTTACAAAACAAAGTGCACAAATAGCTATTTGGCCATCAGTACATCACAGAGACCACCAGCAGGCCTCATTGTGAGCAGTGAACAGGAATTGCTAGCTGGACATCAACGTATTTTACAATTTCGTCATAACGATGTCCAGCCTCCTACAAATGAATCATTTCCTGGAGAGCAGCTCAGTGGCAACATGCTCGCCTTGGAAGCAAGACGACATGAAGCAACACAGGTTCGATCCCTGGGTCCGCGCTTAGAAACCTCTGGGTATTTAAGCACGTTATAAACACACAACTAAGACAAAAAAAAACAAAAGAAAACATTTTGCAACTCAAAAACAAACAATTCCTGTAACAGCGCCTCAATGCCTGCGGGCTGTGTGAGCGCTTTAAAAATGCAATAAATAAATAAATAAATAAATTCCTAATTTACATATCTCATGCATGCGGTATACTTTTTAATACATTTGCCAACAAACACTATTATTCTCTGGGTTTAACTTTACACTCTTTACACATTGCTTTAATGCAGGTCAAACAGATGTTTTGCATGACATGTTTAAACAGTGTTATTGTTCTTATATAATTGTAGGTTAACATTGCCGATTCAAGTAATCCCCTGATCTCGAGGTCAACAAAGGACAAGGTCTATATGACCCTAACATGTAGCCTGCAGACAGGTTGGACATTAACTCTCCTACTAAAACGGTGGCTTTGACCTAAAATGGCAGCTCGATTAACTTAAGGTTACTACCTTGCAATGCGGATTTTCTCGCAGAGCGGCTGGGCATAGGCCAACATATACAATGTTGACGAAACAATATTATATCAGTTTTAACAAGCTGATTCATGGGCCCTTACTATGTATGACTTTTCCATTCCAGCTAGTGCATCTGTGGGTGGAAGCTCCTCACAGAGTCATGCATTGTGTTTGCTATCATGCCTGGTAGCTTTCTCAAAACGGCAAACCACAAAATAGACATCAGGCAGAAATCTCATCATATAGGATGAACCATCACAAACTAAACGTGGACTATGTTTAATAAAAGCTGATGGCACTGCATTGTTCAATTATCTGGTCCAACATCATCAATGTGTAATTCTGTTGGGTGGGAATTGTGGTCTTCAAGTTGTGTGTGGCAACTTGAGGGACTCCTGCAATTGATGCAGCACAATGGTTGCACTGTAGGCACAGCTGAATTGTGAGCTGATCTCCTGGGCCATGGAAATAATTACATTCAAAGGATGGCATTTGCTGATGAAATTCTTTACAACATGGTAACAGATATGCACATATCAAGGAGCAGGCACAGTCTTGCCTATTTTTATGGTAGAAAGGAAATTTGACTATCTGTCAACAGCGACAAAGCTCAGTCGGTGATGGAGCTTAACAACTGTGCAATTACCTGCTCTACTTTGGTCCAGATGTCACCGCTTTGGATCACGCCAGTCAACGTTATTACAAAATGATGGCACACACAGTTCCATTCACTGAATACAATCTGCTGACTGTCATCTACGAATTCTGGGATTGCATTGTCCCTACTTGTGACTAACAAGAAATATCTTGTGTGTGTATATATTTCAAGGAGGTCACTGAGATGATCTCCTACTTAGAGCTATGAGTAGCCAAAATTAGATAGCGTGTTGCTATGTATCCCTCTACCCCCGTCCTGTCACTGTAAGCTCAACCCTCTGTCTCTCTGTCCCCTTTGTGCCCATCCACAAGGCACATGCATTTTGTGTAGGAACTATCATATCACTATGCATACTCTCTACTCTACACCATCACACAATCAGAGTACAGCTATACCCCTCGATAAATTCGGCCTAGCTGCTCACATACGAACACTACCCCATAAACACCTCATCACTCTAAATAAAACGCAGCTATTTCCCATTACAAACCGGCCTACCTGCTCATATAAGCGTCCTACAGGCCTAACGCGGCCAAAACCCAGCCGGTGTGTCCACCCACAAGACTGCACACAACACATTCAACTGAAATCCCCACCACCACACCTAATGCTAGGATACAGCTACCACCAAGCTATTACATGAGCTGCACACATAACAGGTGCACCCACACACCCTACTACGCAAACCCTCCCTACATTCTCTACTGATCTGGACTGCGGTCTCCAAGGGCGTTCAACCGACCAGCACTTTGAGGTCATACCAATGATATATAGAGCACTATATAAATGCCAAATAACATAACATGACATACATTTAGCCCAAATATTTCACTTTTAAAAAGTAATTCCTGTGCAAAGTATTACGTTTTGAAAAAGTGTATATTCATGGAAGACTCATTAAAGTAGATTCCCAAATGAAGTGGCTCTAATAACTCATTGTAAACACTAAAGTATACAAATAAAATGTGGGGGGACTACTTGTATTCCAGAATATTCTACCATTATTTCCACGTTAACTAGACATTTAGTACTTTTTTCTAACTTTTTTGAAGTTACAGAGGGTTGTAGGGCAGACCTCCTGACAACCAGACATGGAATAAGTACAACCCTCCCGGGAACAAAGCTTGGGATAAAAAGTTTTACTTTCACAAAGAAAAATGCATGTCAGGAGGGGCTTTCAAACCCCACTGCCACAGAGCACACTGGTTAGGTCAAAGCAAATAGAGCATTTTAAAAGGGCAGCAAAGTAACTGATGATGCAATCAAGGTACAGTATCAACTCTCCATTCTCATTGGCAAGGCCCCTATATACATACTGTCGGCCCCTTATCGACCACTTGATGACTAGCTGCAGTTGCATCCTCCATGTGGTCTTTGGCCTTGTTGGTTTTACAAACTAGCAACACAATTGGTTCATTAGATGAAAAAGACTCCTCATATTTCGTCCACATGATGTGCATCTGGTAATAAGGCAGGAGCTCAGTGGATACTATCGAGGTCAAGATAGCTTCTCTGAAATGCGAGGCGTCTCGTTCGATCCCAGACACTCTTGCACCCCCACCCATCCTCCCCACCATTGGCCTAAATGTGTTATCCTCAACCCACACACCTCACAGTACAAATCACAGGGCATTATATTTGTGCTTCCCCCATGACATCTGCCCCCTCCCTGTGTTGCCTATTTCAGGCACACTATCAATCGGTTGCTGAGGGATTTAGAAGTTTGGGTAGTGGGCATCTGGTAGGTCAAATAGAATGACTGGTGGTGGCATGGGTGCTCTACATCTAGAATGCATGTTCTGGCAACTCCAGATGTCTGCCTTGACTCCCATGGGGACAGGTGCAAGCGACCCGTGCTTCGCTGTTCACATTCCTTTCAGATTACACAGGCCGAATACGTGAAACAAATGACTTTTTAAGCTACCACCCAAGATAGGAGTGGGGTGCGAGAGGGTATTCCTGCTAAGGCCTACGTCTATCGTGCTCTGGTACAGGTTCCTGGCCACTCTGGGCCTAGCTTCTAAAATGGCGATGGTTCAGTATACTGTCTCCACTTGGAAAGTCTAACGTTTATAAACTCTACATTTCCTAGAAGCTTCTACATCCTATAGCCACTGCTATACATCTCCCTCCTCCCACTGGTCCCTCGGGCTATTAGATACACGTACTCCTAGCATATTGCTTTCAATATGAACCTCTTGAGGGGGCAGGGGAGCTGGGCATACATCCCAACAGAGTGCAAACCTTCTTTTAAACTGCTCCCTTTCTCTTGTCTCAGGCAACTAAATAAAATATATTGTCTATAAGCAATTCGATGGTTGCCTCTTTGCTAATGCTCTGTTTTGTAGCAAACATGGAATTCTCAGTTGCAGCCACAGAAAGGAATAGCTTGCCAGCAAACAACTGTATAACTGTCTCTTCACTTCTCAACGACTGTCTTGTCACATAAAGTTGGCACATTTCTTTTTAAGTCACTGAATGCAATTGCATGCCTCCCTCCGACAACATCGTTGATGTTCCCCTCACTAATAGACACTGACAAGAAATGGCATGTGCATCTATGCCCCATGGGTGTTGTTTACTGGGTTTGTGTCCTCCCTAGTGCGAGAGTAGTAGCCAAAATATTATGAAGTGTGTTGCAAACACTTAATTACAGCTACTGAATATAAACTCATGCCACAAAACAATGCAATGACTTCCTCTTTGCTAATATTCTGTCTCCTCAATGTAAAATGGCAGTATCAGCCGTCGAATGGCGTGTCCTGCCTCCAAACAGTTCTATGATTGTCACTGTGCTACACGTACAGGCAATCCCAACCAAAGGCGTGATTTTCCCCTGCCTGCTAGTCATTGAAAAGAAATGTATTGTACATTTATGTTATGTACGGTGAACATTGGGATTCATTCCTCCTCAGTTTTACAACCGATGTGTGGCCTATTATATTTCATTTTCCCACCTCACCCCAACTAAATCAGATTTCCTTTAGATCCTTTCCCTCGAGAAAATCCAATGTCACTGCTCTACCTTTGCCTCAAGTGTTCTGGCAACCTCCTGCCTCTGCTTGAAAGAACAACTATAGCACCATTTCTGAACCTTGATGGCATTTTGGGAAATACTTTTTCAGTAGATGTATCCAAATTAGGGAGATGATTGTCTTGGCAGAAGGAGTTCACCTATTATTAGTATTGAGGTGAGTGGAGTGCACAATGGAGGTAGCTGTAGCCAGTATTGTATGTGAAGAATTGACAGGTCAATTTTTTTTTATTTATTTGAAGAATAGGGATGTCGATTTCGATAATAAATCACTTATAATAACACATTTACAGATGGTCGAAACATTCATGCAAAGGGTGCCTGCACAATAGCATAAAGATGTGAACAAGTAGTGGGCCAGTTTAATAGGGGGTAAGAAACTAGGCCAAATACTAGGGGCAAAACAAAACAAACAGAAACTAAATGTATATAATACGACTGTCACTTACAAAGGTAACTTTACTATGAGTGAGCAAATAGTCCAAAATAAAGGGGAGAACTAATTAAATATACCAAATTACATTATTGAGTGTCAATAGAAGCAGGTGGGGTGATACAAGGAGGATGAGGAGAGGGCAGGGTGAGCGCGCTAGCCTTGATTTTTCTGGTGAGTGGGATCCAGTGGAGTAAGGCAAGCAAGGAGGTAAAATAGAAGTGAGTGGAGGCATAGGTAGGGTATGGGATGGTGAGGCTGAGTGCAGAGGAGGGTCGGAGGGAAGGATATAGTGAGCAAACTGAGACACAGTCAGATGGGTACTAAAGAGCAAAACCATGGATAGCTTTGTAGACAAGGAGAAGGAGCTTGAAACAACGTGATTTTGTAGAGTGGTTGGTGGTCGTGGTAATGTTGAACTGTTGCAGTCCTAGTTCGCTATCAAAGAGAACCACAAGACTGTGAGCCTTGGATGAGGGAGCAAGAAGGTCAGGCGGGCATGAGATAGGAGAATGTAAGGGACGGATGACATTGGAAGCTGAGGCAGCGCAGAGCCATCCATTGACGGATTCCTTTGAGACAATTAGTAATCTGTTCTGAGATGACTGGAATGTAGGAGAGAAAGGAGAAACATATGTGAGTGTCATCAGTAACAAGGTCACAGCGAAAGTCAAAAGATGAGGTAAGTCTTACTTGGGCAGAGGTATAAATGATGTAGAGCAGAGTTCCAAGGACTGCCCCTTGATGAAAGCCAACAGGGAGAGGACTGAGGTCTGAGGCTTGTGAGTTCCATGAGATTTTACCACAAATCAACCTTTGAGGCAAGAGGCAATCCAGGCAAGAGCAGGTTACCAAAACCCAAGCTCATGTAGAGTGACGAGAGAGGAGCAGTTGATCATGTTGAAAGCAGCAGAAAGGTACCAAACAATGAGTACTGAAGACAGTTTGGAGTGGGAAGCATTAGAAAGGAAGTTGGAGACATGAATGCGTGTAGTCTTGCTCCAGTGCTTTCTACTGAATCCAGATTGAAGTGGATCACTAAGGCCATTATCCTCAATGTACTTAGTAAACCAAAGACCACCCTGTAAAGACTGGACACAGGTTTATCAGCATACCCTCCTGCAGAAAGTCAAGCCATTTCTCCCCTGGACAGCTTTATATCAACCGTACAATCACTGGTCTTATTCCGCCTCAATGGGGGTGATGCACTCCTCGAAGGCTTCCTGTCATCCTCCCTTGTGCCCCTGAGAAGTTTCCTACATGCAGCCACATGTCTCATGAAGGGTCTATGCAGATACAACCACATCATCCCGGCCCTCCTCATCAACCGTCACTGGCTCCCACTGTTCACACAAATCACCTTCAAGTCTTGCTGCATCATCTATAAGGCAGTCGCCCTCAAGTCACCTAGTTACCTCACAGAGGAACTCTGCATCGCTGGCGGACATCACACGACCAGAAGCCAGGACACGTGCAGACTTGAAATCTGCCACTGAAAAACGGAAATTACTAGAAAACAAGCCTTCTCTGTTTACTCCTACATCTATGGAACCTCCTCCCCATCAGCATCAGACTCACCACCATACTCCTACCATTCAGAAAAGAACTCAAGACCCACCTCTTCAAGGAGTCTATCCTCCTCAACACCTAGGCCATCACACCGCTCTTGCGCCACCTGAGTTGCTAGATACCGCCCACCCCTCTCCTCCCCACCATCCAGTACAGCTGTACCACACCTTTGTCCCCCCCTGTATACTACCCCTGCTGTATATCTGTTCTTTTGTTACCAATGAAAAGCACTCCATATTGCTTTTGTTATACACCTCTGTAAAGTGCTCTGTTATGTATCTGTATTGTTGTATACCTCTGTAAAGTGCTCAGTTGGGCCTTGAAGCTAGGTCCACGCTTAATAATAATAATAATAATAATAATAATAATAATAATAATAATAATAATAATAATAATAATAATAATAATAATAATAATAATAATAATAATACTGTATGTACAATCCCACTGTACGGTTGGAGAAAGGCACAGAGGCACCACAGCCAAGGCTCTCAACGGGTTGCAATGGGTGAGCAGCCAAGACTGAGAATCAAGAGAGGAGATGCAGACTCGTTCTTAGATACAGTGAATCCCCAAACCCCCACAAAGGAATCTCTACACACTATGTTATGTGCTAACACAGTTCTTGAATTAAAGTATACCGAGTGGATACAGGTTCCATGTGTTAATATCCCTGCTAAAATATTGGCATACAAAAATATGACCATATTTTTGTGGCAATATTAAGGCATGGAACCTCGGGGGGACACACTCACAACCCCTGCATTATTTTTAAAGGAGAGGGTGACACCCCTGCAACCCCCACTCCCAAAAACACCCACATTTTTACCCCCAAAAATATCACCTATGGCCGTTCCAAACGACCATATATGCGTTAATATTTTTGGTGGGGATAATATGTACTGGTACCGTGGGTACATACAAATAAATAATACTCACTTTGTACTATGAAATTATAACCAAATTGTTAACACAATATATACAGTTCTATGTGGTAACCCAGTAATACTTAGTTCAGCAATAATGCACCAACGGGTAACAGATATTAAAAAGGGTTAAAATTATTAAACACTATTTAACCCCACAGACATGATTATAGGAATACAGTTAATAGTTTACATCACTGGCAAAATACTTTTCAGAGTAAAAATCCAATTCTGTGTAAGGATCCCCCCACCTAGGTAACTTTGCTTTTATGTAAATGCCCAGTCCTTCTGTTCTCATTAATTGTCTACTTTTGTTTCTTCAGATCCCACCACCCCAAAAGACCTGGGAAGCAACAGGATACCTGGGACCAAGATGAATCGCCAAACCCTTGTATGGACCCTGAGGGAGGAAGCCCCTCTTCCTCATCACAGTACCTTGAGTGCCTTAGAAGGTGAAATGGTGGAGTTTCTCAGCTTCACTCTATGATGGCCCACAGGGATGGACCCCCTCTAGAAGAAGAAATCATTGGGTTATCACTGTCGAAAGGAGAAGGGAACCAAGCAGTGTTAGAAAGGCAGCAGAGAGGTCTGTCGCGGTGGTGTCATTGGTTGCATTACTACACTGGCTGTGGATGTCCCACAAAGCTGAAGCTCACTGTGGACCTCAACAAGGCTAGAGAGGTGAGCATGATTCCTTTGTTTTTTGTTGATGACGTTCAGTGGTGATGGGTGCAGTGGCAGAAGCAGTTGTTGGATTTCAGTAATTAGTGGTTGGCTGTCCATCGATTCTTCTGTGTTGCACCGGACAACGGGTATGGCTTCTGGCAACCTGGACTTGAGCACTGGACTTATCTGTGGGCCACCACCCAGTTTGGACCATCTGTACTCATTCTTCAGTTTGGAATGATGCAATACATACTGACAAGCACTTCTCTGAAGGCGGCGACAATGGACTTCTTCAGCCATGGAAAAGTAGACAGATGTAGTGGCTGCAGTGTCACTTGAGAATGTATTCAGTTTGTTGGAACGTGGCAAGCTCGGGGCATCAAGCAGCACTACGCCAAGGTACCCCATCTTCTGGGTAATACACAGCAGTCTGGCTTTCTTCTGACACAGGACAATACTGGAGGAGTTTTTGGGCTAAGTATTTCTGCTCACTCTACTTCTGGACCCATAAAGATACCTCGGCAGGTTGGCACTTCAGGTGAAGAACCGTGGTCGCCCCATGTCCCCTTGTAGCTACAGGAAGAGGTTTCCTGTCCAGGTCATCTATTGATCAGACCTTGAATCAGCACAGCAGCCTTTTGATTTCTAGAAGAGTTGCAGCTACAGACTTCTTCCTCCAGCTGGATCCAGGATACAAGCCTCTAGGCTTGTGAGTTCTGCCTTCTATTTGAATCCTCTCAAACACAGGTAAGTAAGGGGTCTCTGTTATACACAAATCCCCCAATTCACTCAGGCTGAGCGAGGCAAATTCTGCCAATCACATACTAGGGTGTTGATCATGCTGCACTCAATCAGGCTCCCCCAAAATCAGACACTCAAAACAGTAGATGTGTATTGGGGCAACTCCAAGCCTTTCAGAGCACACACTGCATTCACCCCAGTTTCATTCAGGGCTGGCTCAAGCAGACCACATATATTGTGATACACAACCAAACCAGTCACCCACAATGCATAATACAGAGTAACTCCCCATTCTATTCATTCAGGTCCCACCCCTATGGTGTACCCAAAAAGAGCAGTCAATGGGACAGCTCCTAACCGTATAGCAGGGGCAGCCCCAGAGCCATATATGGTCCTTCAATCCAACTTTCAATCAGTAGAATGTAGAAACAGAGCCAGGGTTTCTCAGGACTTTGAGAAACAAGTCATAAAGACACGTAGCTTACAGTGGTCATCTTGCCTTTGGTCAGAAATCCATTCATTCATATGGCAGGGCCTGGGTACCCAAAAGGGGGAGACCCAGAGTCCCTTTAAACCAGCATGTATCTGCCACCAGGCAATACGTGCCCAGATGCCCAAAAACACACACCAGGTGTCCTTGATACCCCTACCCATGCGTGCATAACAAGCATTGGCAATGCCAACAGTTTGGGCTTTCTCAAATGTGTTCCTCATCATATGCCATTCCTCGCAATCTGTACTCTAATGCAGTAGTTTCGGCTTATAGGGGTCACTAGCGACACCTATTAACCCAAGCTAAAAAGCCATTTGATTTACAGAGAAGTATAGAAATAACCCAACAGGTCCATAATTTGCACCAAAGCTGCACATTGTTGTCCCACCACACAACTGCACAGTGACATGCTGTGCATGTGTTATTAAACCTGCCTGCGGTGTGCAATGGCTCTTATGTTCATTAGCAGTGTCAATGAACAACACCCCTTGCACCTGTTAATACAAATAATCGTATGCATTCTTAAAGTTCTGTTCAGAACCTGCAACCTTATGTATGCACATTTCAAGATACGCACACTTGTGTTTCGGTCAAATAAAGTGAACAGGGCATTGTCCAAACAATAAGTTAAGGTTTTTAAAGCATCTGTGCCATGCTACATATCTGATATGCCTTTGACTGTAATGTATCATCCCAGATTACAGATTACATAACAGTCAACTCACCCTCATTTGGAGGGCAGACCCTCCTGGGACAGATTTCACTGCCGCAACAAGATTGGTGCATCCAATAGGCTTCAATGGAATTCCTGACTAAAGAAAAAAGTCCACACCCTCAAAACAGTTTGCCTCAATGACCTCAGTGGGATCATCTCCCAAAACATTTGCTGTGCGACAAACTCTCTTTAGAGACCCAATAGCTACGAAGGTGAGCAAAGTTGCTCATAAACTGTTGAAGTTTTTGGGGAACCAGGTGTCATGGCACAAGCTGTTTAATTAAACACTAATATCCTCAATACAAAACATGCCTAAAGATAAACTGGAACTAAACATGTAAATGAAAACGTACAAAAATAGCCTGGGTTGGGAGGAATATGAGCAGGGTTATACCATTAGATGGAGAGAATAAAGAGGAAGACTGTGAGAAAGGGGAGGATATAAAAAGGGGTTACAACAAAGGGAATACATGGGAAGGACAAATGAGCAAAAGAGCGAAGTGTATGTTCACCCGGTTAAACGCAAGAACAATAAACAAACAGAAACATAAGGAACACAAAGGGCAACAATTGATTTGAAAAACGTTGGCAAGACTTCTGCTAAAAATCAGAAAAAGCATTATAGCAATATAGTATTAGCTCAAATGTGCCACAGAAATCAGGCAAAACAAAATGATCCAAAATAACCTCCACGCGATTATGCAGCGTTCATGGAGCCATTTCTGCCCAGGTATGAGCTCTGCTTTTTCTGCTCTCCTACCCACTTAAAGTAGACCATACATTCCAAAACCCCCATTCCATTTGAGGAATATTAGAGCATCGTTTTGTAGACATAGCTTTAGAAAGGTGAATATACAGGATTAAAACACTCAGAATGCAAAATTAAAAACAGAACTGGGCTAAAATCTCCTGCACGGAATGAGGCATGTTGGCATGTTTGCCCATGGTTCAGGCAAAACTAACAACGCAGTGACAGGGATTGGCAGGATTTGGCCAGCTGTGTGCGGGGAAGGGTGTAAACACAATCACACAAGCAGTCCTGTGTTTACCTTTGCTTTCTGGCACTTGTACTCCTGCATTAACAGTTGAAAAACCACAGTGAGCGCACCAGTATGGAAATAAAACACGGCGCAGAATGAGTGACGTTAAGTCTCACACTTGTGGGGCACTACATACCCCATGCGATGTTCCGTGAGCCCCCAGTTCCACGCTACCGACTCACACACAGAGATGTCAGCTGGGTTCGGGCTCCCCAGTCGCAATGACCGTCAGGGCATGCCCCCTTCATTTAAAGGCACGCAGCGGAGTGCAACGTCACTCTTCCGCGTTCCGAAACCCTTAAAGGGGCAGCACCACAACACTGACCGAACATCAGACAACTTGAGCCATCTGAAGAGCAAGGAGTGTCCTTGGCCAATGATGAGACCCTAAGAAACAGCACCCTTCAGAATTCAGCAAGGAGTGGGAGCATTCACCCAGCACTCTTCAAAATGTGCTGCCACATTGTTGGATGCACGAAGATGGGGGCATTCCGTAAAAAGGCTTTGTTGATCATACCCAGGAGCTTGTGCCCTGCATGTTTTCCACTGCTGCCAGTATCACCCCTAAGCGCATTCAGGTCCCGCATCTATCGGTAATGAACAAAACTACCAATCCCAGAATGCACGGTGTTGCATCACTGACTGCCCTGCAGTGCATCTCCAGTACATCTCTTATATAACATTTCTACCATACATATATCCACTCAGAAACATATGTAAACACTCCCAAAACACATACATACCAAACCACCCATCCATTCAGTTTTCACTGCTATTTTACAGTAAAATAATCTTAAAATGTTGGCTTTGCAGTGTTTTCTTTCTGAAAATGTTTGACTATGTTTTGACAAATCAACTTCCGGGGCACCAGTGGTCCAGGGATGAATATCGGATTCTAAACCATCAATCAACCCCACACCTCTTGTACACCAGAAGGGATCTGAACAGATTGGAATACAAGTGAATGTTGGTAACGTAGACGGAACAGCAGGCTTATCTCTGAAAGGTCGTGGATCGTTGATTAGTTGCAACAAAGCAAAAGTACAATTATTACCCAATGATAAAAGGGACTGTCCAGTCAAGGTTGTATAAAGATATCTACTTTATTATTACTAAAACAGACAGTAGCACACTATAATTACGACCCACCCTGTAATGGAACACAAAGGAGAGACAGTTTCACGAAGGAAAGGGTGCATTCTGGATACTGACAGGTAGTTGGTAAAGTAATCAGTCTTACAGTTCAAGGTTATTCGGTTCCAGCACCAAGGGGCAAAGGATCGTAACTGGCTCTAGGGGCCTTCGGAGAAGAACCAGAGGGACAGACCCACGATGTACCTGGCGCTGAAGAGGTTCTTGGTGCTCAACAGCATCGCAGTGGTTCCAGGGTGCTTTGCAACCCTTCAGACAGGGGGCGTGGTGGGAGAAAGCAGCAGGTCCCAGGCGGCAGGCAGTTCGGCAAGCGAGGCTGGACGGACATCTGCAGGCTGTCTGGCACAGCGGCTCTGAGCCAAGAATCGTTTTCTCTGTGCTAGTTGGTGGATCTGGAATGCTGGTCGAAGTGGCTCTGATGGCTGTGGTTACTGTGGCATGGTCCAATAGAACAGTGAGTAGAGCGCTCGCTTTGACATCTGTGCAGAGCATGCTGATGCAGGTTCAAATCCCGGCAGGGCCAAACTCAGCCTTTCATCCTTCCGAGGTTGATAAATGAGCACCATGGGTAATAATAAGCAGCGCTCAGATACCTGAGGGTTTGTAGCACTATATAAGTGCTAAATTATTATTATTATTATTATTGTTATTATGACAACAGTCAGTGGTTCAGCCGGATGCAGTTCAAGGACTCAATGGTCTCGAAAAAGTCCTTCAAAGATGTATGCTGGATGATGCTTGTCTGGCACTCCTCCTAGCTTCTTTGCAGTGCTCGTACCCTTTCAAGGCAGACAACCCAAAGCCCAGGAGAATGATTGCAGTCAATGGGCTTGTCCTTTGTTTAGAGACTCTATGGCACTTCCCACCTCGGAGGCTTGATCGCAGAACCTAGCAGGGCACGCTGTGTGCTGGCTGGGTACCGGTTCTGGAGCTGCTGGACAGTCCTCTGAGTCCGGTCTCTCCCTCTGTTCCCTGGGAGATGTTTAGGGGAGGGATCTTGCTTCCCTTTTGGAAATCCTGTCCTTCCTTCACTGGCGGAAGATGTAAGTTAGACTGTACCTCTGGTTCGGGTCAAATGAGTCCTTCTTCTTACTCCTTTCAAAGTCGTCAGATGATCTGTCAAGTGAGAGCTTCAGACCTCCTTTAAAGACAAATAAGCCCTAGTGATTGCTGCAGGCTAAGCCTACCTTAATGAACCAATCCTGGGTATCCACCAACAATCTTCTGTTATGCATGTGGTCAGGACCAGGGTTCTCTGCAACAGTACAGCCAATGGCAACACATACCTAAGTCTCACCCATCTTCCATGTCTGTTGTAGATCAAAGTGTCTCTCTGTTTAACTGAGCCGCGTGTGACAATTGATTGAAGCACAGGCTTCCCTTGAAGTATGTGCTGGGAGGAGACTTCCTTTCTCTCCCAAATCACATCCTTTGTCCCTCTGAAAGGAGTCTGCTCTGCAGGGACACCTGCGGTAACTGCTGGATTCAGACAGGCGGCCATTCACTACCTTTCATCCAGAGAGGTGGGAACTAGCTTCAAGTTGACACATTGTATACCAAAGGGATGTTAGCCCTGCCTTCCTGTTGTCTCTTCCGCCAACCAAGCCTCTCCTCTAGGCTTGCTTCAATTATCTTGTTAGTGTGCACTGTCACAAGCCGGAGTAGCCAAAAGGAATGCAGGTCCATGGAGCCTTTCATATTTAAAATAGGCTGCTCATCGCTGAAGGAAGGTGTGCCTCCCCCCCTCTGCATATGCTATGGGATGTTCTGACCCACTGGCTCTGCCCTGCAACATCACTGTGTGTAGCTTTCATCAAAAACAACAGAATGGCCGCCAGAAAGCCTTATGCGCACTAATAATCGCTGAGAAGTGCGCAGGAAAACCAGAAAAATAGGCTGCCAATCCATTTTGCCTATGTCAGTGGTAAAACAGGAGACTACAGTGCCAAAACCTATCATTGGGCTGCCCACAGAGTGAAATAGAACTGCTTGAAAAGGCGGTGCTGCATTGCCAGGAAAATCCAGAAGTGTTTAAAATCCGTTTTTCCTTGGCTGTTGAAAGTGCACAATTATGGCTCCCAAACAGCAGAGAAGATTCAACATCCTTGTGGGGTGTTCATCATCATCTTATTTAAGGAATCCCCATAAGCACAATGTCAGGAGAAACACCTTTGATCATAAAAAATCCACATTCAATCGGGGTGCTTGCTTGGAAAAATATGTCAGATATGGGTGCAGTACCGCCGCCAGCCTGAGTCATAGCTGTCATTACTTATACTGTCAGTTTAAAACTTCTGTTTTACAATCAAATTGTAGAAAAGAAGAGATTTGCCATCAAAAGCAATATGGGTTGCTACAATTCAATTTCTATGTTTTAAAAACACTGGAATGAAGAGATTTGTGTGGATATTTGTAGAAAATGTAAATTATATTTTAGAAAGGACCATTTTAAACTGTGTTTTAAAAGTGGACTAATGTCAGCTACAATGGACTTCAAAGACATTCCACAGCTTCTCCCCAAACAAAGGAATCTTCCTCCTGCTCTCTGCTCAGGAATTGGCATTGAGTTGTTAAGGCAATTGGGAGGAGATTTTGGCCTGTTGCTCTGAGTAGGGACAAAAGGCTCCCTTGACTGATAGAAAATGCAAATTCTGGCGTCAACAGAAACCAACTGCTAAGGAAGAGAGGCTCAGGTTGCTCTTGGCCCAGCCAAACCTTGGAGGCGGAGCTAGACTGATATGTGTATCTGAAACTTCAAGGAAATATCTTTTTGGAAAAAGGCTCATAGAAAACTGTGAACAATTTGGAAAAATCTGTATTTTATAGGTTGTTACCCTGTGCGACTACTAAAATGTTGATATTGATATTGTAGCAATTGTGATCATGCTAGGAATATGAAGGAATATGAAAGTTTACAGGATTATGCCCAGATGGCATGCACATGTATGTGGAAAAATATGTACAGATCTGACACTGGGTAACCAACCAAAAGCCCGAAAAACTGTCAGTTTTGAACTGAGACTCTCAAGAAGATGGGACTCGGACAGATACGTGCTTTATTAAATATGTGATGTGAAAATGTATTATTAGCAAGTTGGAGATATTGTAGACATGCTTTCTATGAAAAATAGATTTTCTGTGTAGAAAAAAAAGGGGAGGTTTTTCCCTGGATTGTACATTGCAGCATCACTATGACACTAGGTTTCCTTCTCAAATCAGGAGAGGGGGAATACTCTGACCAATCGGATTCCTAGAGGGTGGGCTTAGTATAATCAGCCTATCCACCCCTTTGGGAAATACATAACTAGGGACTGTTTTAGGACCTAAGACACACACACACATTCACCCATCCACTGATTTACTGGCGAAGCACTCTGCAGGAGAACCCAGATCCAAGTCTTCAGAACTCTGAAAGCAGAAGGCCCATTCCAAAGCTGAACCCTTCTCAGCTGGCCTTTAAAATCTTGCAACCTGATTTTAACCCCAGAATGCCATGGGGCACATCAAAATTGAATAGCCTGGCTATGCTGTTTTCTGCTTCTTGCCAATAACTCTTGCCAGAACCCAGAGATCCAAACCAGTAGAGCAGAGCTGAAACCAGATAGCTGTAAACTCCAGAACCAACCTGTCAGATCCAGTCCAGAGTGCCGTGCAGAGACCAGAGGGCCGTGCTGAGTTCAGAACCGTGTGCCTGAATCCTGTCTAGTGGGCTTTTCGAATTCCAGTCCAAAACCTTTGACCAGATCCTGGCGGGCCTATTCTAAAACCATAGTTGTGAGTATTTAGCATAGAATTGTCCATAGCCAATCTCTTATCCTTATGTAATCCCATCCAACCCATTCCAACATATCCAGCCTGCATTGTAGAATCTCTTTTGTCTGTTCTGAATCTTTCCCTCATCCATATACTCCTTTGTTAATTTTAGTGATAATATCATCTTTGTGCTAATATATTGCTGAAGAAAGACAAGTGCCTCGGCGGGCAAAAGTCAGAGCGGAGGCGCCCTGTTCCAGTGACTGTACCGTTGGGTATCTTGCATCTTCATACCCTCCTTAGTGCCAAGAAAATTATTGTTTGTAATATTCAAAAGCGCATCTTTCATTGAAAACCTTGACTCTTTCTAAAAAAAAAATTGACCTCTACTAAAACCGGACATGCTAGAAACGAAATGTCAAATTGAAGCTAACATACTCAGCTTTCAAACAAACCTAAAACCGCATTCCTCCTCCTCATAGTTTTTCTGTAATCGCGTTTCTCGCGCACTGAAAAATTTGCTGCAAATCTGCATTTGGCTCAATTTCAACACATGTAAAATAGCTATTTCTTGCATTCAACCTCTGAATTCAGTTTCCTATCTGCTAGTTATTCAAATATCATTGCTAGTGTTTATCTGAAGCTATCCAAAGAGGCTCCCAATAGTTTTGAATCCAATTTAGAGAATTAAATTCATTTTTTAGTGTTTTTCCCATTCATCCAAAACCACATTCAAAATCAATTGACCTGTTTTGAAATCATTCCTGTTTCTCTCTAAGCTTGCTGGTGGAATTGGGATTGAAACTGCATTTGTAGAGTGTTTATTCCTGAAACCTGTTTTCTCTCCTTCCATCTCTATATTGCATATTATGGGGGATTGAGTAGTATCAGGAGGAAAGAGTGATTACATTGCATTTGATTGTACACACAAAAGTATTATTTCTGTGCTGCATTAATTTCCTATCATTGCATTTGACTTAACCCACACAAAATTGTATTCTATGCTACAGTATTCTTCTCATCCATACTGCTACTGATTAAAGGGATTGTTGATTGTAATATCACCCAACGCTGATCATTGTATAAATATAAATAGTGTGATATCTAGATATTCTTAAAATTCATAAAGGTGTGATATATATCTTGTTCAAATCCATAAAATAAATCTTTTAACTTTGAAAAACAACCTACTTCTTGGTTCAGTGCGACCGGGGGGGATTCAAAGAGAGGGGCGTGATATAAGGTACATAATTCAGAAATAAAAGAACTTTAGACATAAAAATATATAATTAATTAAGGGTTCCAACTGGGCATCACACGCTAGGCATTGACTTAGGTGGAGTGCTGGGTTGAAACCACTTACAATGCTTTAATGTACCCGGGGCTGTCACATTCCAGCTGAATATGACAGGGGAAGATGGTGCCTGTAGGCTGTGTCCTCCTGCAGTACATGTGACTACACGTTTTGTGCGGGAAGCAGAGGGACTGTGTGTGGAATGGCCTCACATAGTCCGCGGAGCATGATCTCCCATCATTCATTCTCATTATTTAAAAATCAAAAAGCCCAGGCGAGCACACTCTCGCTGTGCGGATGGTCGAATTACTCACATATGTAGTGTGGCACTTTTTTATTATTCAAAATATCCCAAGATTTCGGCTCCAGAGAAGAGACCATGTTTTATCTACTGCACTGCTAACAGTGCATTCTGTCAGCATGCTGCTAAAATGTACATGTAAAGTATGTTGTGTTGCTCACTGCTCCCTTCATGCCCCAATTCCTGGTTTCTTAGTGAAAAGTTCAATCGTATGCCATAGTACCCTCACATCAAGAACTCCATATCGTTGGGAGTTGCTAGTGTTTAGAAATTGCAATGAATGTGGCAGTTACACATTTCACTGAAAACACAGTGCCACTGTGACAAGTCAACATGTGGACACGTGCACCCACGAGGATCTCAGCTAGGTTATTGTGACAAAGGCATTCTCAGTAATTAGTGGAGGGATCTGCTTTGGGTGGTGGGATTGGAGACAGTTTGTGGGGTACGCAATTATTATAATTTACCATGTTCTGTTGGCACAGCAGAGAGGGCATGTCACCCTCATATACACTCACCTGCCCATAGATCTTCACTTGCTTCACAGCGGATGCCAGGCACTACAATGTAATTTTGTTTTTTTAAATACTCTTTCATTAATATCACAGTTCTAAGATGCCCCTTTGTGCCTGCGCAAAGATTAATGCAGATCCATTCAGGAAACTAGCTTGAGATACTCACCCTGACCTTGTTGGTTTAAGATTAACATACTGGAATCGAACATAAATCCTTTTATTCATGTCTTGCTCCCATGGACTCATGGTCACTGAAATGCCCAATTGGCGACAAATTAAAAATTAACATTTATTACGTACGGGCAGCCTCAATTTTACGCGCATCCCTGACCATACATAATAATTTGAAATGTTCTTCTGCACCAAGGAGCTAATTTCTGCCACATTCCAAAGCCAAAAGAGTGCCTCCTTTGCAAAGCATAATGAATTCCATGGCCGAGTCAGCCAATAGCAATTCTTGAGCAATTAGTGGTACTGGAATCTTTTAGACAGCTCTGTGTGTGGCACACTGAGCATTCAAGTAAACACCTACATTGTACACACAGGGCCCGATCCTCATCATGGCGCAGTGAACGTGCTAAATAGCACGATTCACTGCGCCATTTCGTGACGCCCAGGCACCACTGCTATTCTGAAGTGGGCCTGGGCGTCATCACAAAGCACGACAGTGCTTTCGCTGTAATCTGCCTGATTCTAATGGAAACAGGCGGATTGCAGAATCTCGGCAGCATTTTCGTTAAATAACGATGGAATCGTTATTTAACGAAAATGCTGCCGATCCTTGCAGGATGTTGAAGCTGCTTTCTGTGGTGTATAGGAAAGTGTTCATATACACCTGTCTGGTGTATATGAACACTTTCATTTAAAGCGAGCAGCTTCAACGTTGCATCCTGCAATTTTGAAGCTGCTCGCTTTGGTGTAAATTAAAGTGTTAATATGCACTCGTGCGGTGTATATGAACACTTTCATTTACACCAAAGCGAGCAGCTTCATGTTTGCAGGATGCAACGTTGAAGCTGCTCGCTTTGGTATAAATGAAAGTGTTCATATACACCCGTGTGTTGTATATGAACACTTTCATTTACACTGGTGGCACTCCTCCAGTTTAACGGCACCAAAAGGTTACTGTAAATGTGTGCTAGTTTAGCGCACATATTAAACTGGAGCGGTGCCTCAAGAATAGGCTTCCAAAAAGCCAGTTTACTAATGAGGTGGTTGCTAGGTTGGTTTCCAACCCATCCTAGCAACCGCCACATGTATTCCGAAAGTGGCGCATTCCTTCCGACTTCGGAAGAATGCGCCACCTTCAGAATAGGTCTTAAGTACCAAAAAGGCTGTTAAGCCTTTTAACGTCCTTTTCGGTACTTAACACCTATATGAGAATCGGGCCCACAGTATGATAACTGAAACATATATTAAAAGCAAGGCATGTCCGTATTGATCCAGAGACTCGTCACCGGACTGGTGGGTGGGGAGGCGTGTTCCCAAATGCCGGGGAACAAGAGGAAGGGGGAACCATGGGGGAGACAAGACAGCTAGTTCTCTCCCAGTTTATACAGCGAGGTCAGGCAGGCGCTTCCGGCTGACGCTCTGCTGGGCTCATACTGCTACTGCTAAATAAGGGATTAGCATACCTACAAGATGGTGTCCATTAGTAATGTTATGTGCTGCCACAAAAAAGCATGTAGTAAGTTAATACAAATAATACAATTTTCTTCTGCTATTCAGGAAAAACATATTTTGTGAGATAATCTTCATTATTATATCCAATACTGGAAATAAATAACTATGTAACCTACTCCATGGTACATGGCATGCAGTGTGCATGTGTGAACTTTATCCAACATGGCCACCAGCATGGAAGATATCAGAGCTGAAAGAGTTCTGAGATGGGCAGGAATGGGTGAGATTAGCTATAGGGATTAGCATGGCTAGGGGCAAGTAATGAGAGGGATTACTAACCATACACCACCTAATATGCTGGGGGCCTCATTATAAACTAGGCGGTCCGGAAATAAGGGAGCTGGTACCTTGCTACCGGTACCCTTATTTATTTACCGGCAAACTGTGAGTTTGCCGTAGGGCACGGAACTCCTTGCAGGTGACCTGCTGGGAGTTCAGGCCCCTACTGGCATGCTTTTCCCTGAAGCACCGGACCTGTTACTAACGGTACTGGGGCTTCTGGTCTCCCATTCCCATAAAGTCCTATGGGACTCCATGGAATGGGAAATAACTGTTCCACCGCCTATGATATCCCGGTTGAACCTGGATGACAGGCGGCTTAAATGGTGTTACGGGGTCGGTGGTAGCCCACCACCAACTAGTGGGTTTTACTGCTGACTTTGTAATGAGGCCCAATTTGTCCCTCCTCAAATGCCATTCTTGTGCACCCGTTGTCAGAAGCCCTCTTCACTTTGTACACTTGATTTAGTATTTGAATGCAATATTTTGTGCTATTAAAGGTGCTGCAAGCAACACCTAATAGCCCAAACTAAAAATGAAGACTGGACACGTGTGGCAGAAGGGACCTTCCCTTGAGCTATCTGGCATTTAATGGCCCTGATAGTGAGGTTGGCCCGTTTCATGACCTGCAATACCATGTCCAAATGGATCAAATGCTCTTCTCAGATGGAACTGAAGATGGCAAAGTCATCCAAGTAGGCCACACAGAAGACCTCCAGTCCACTGAGGACATGATTGATCAACCTTTGGAAGGTGGAAGGGACATTCTGCTGCCCTAACGGCATGACCCTAAACTGGTAGAGCCAAGTAGGGGTTTGGAAAGCCATGTTTTCCTTGACCTGGTCAGTCAGAGCTATTTGCCATTAGCCTGATATGATGTCAAAGTAGCTCACAAACTTGGCAACACTTATATTTTCCACAAGCTCATCAGCATGGGCAACTGGTGATCCTGAGTCTTGATGGCTACTTTGACTCCTCAGTAGAAACACATAACCTCTTTGGTACCTGCCTGGGAAAAGGCCTTGGGAACAAGGAACACTGGGCTGGACCATACATGATATGGCTTTTATAACGCACATATACACAGGTGTTTCAAGGCGCGATGCGGCAAGGGAGGGGAACAGAGGGAGAACAGAGACAATGATCGTACTAGGCCAGGTGACATTGAGATTGCACAAGTGCAGGGGAGGCGGAAGGGGAAAAGTGCCAGGGGAAAGGGGAGGGGGCAGTGCTGTACATGGGATCAAAACAATAACAAGAAGTGCGGCCAGCAGGTGGCAGGTGCAAGGGTAAGTGCAGACAGCAGTTGTCCAAAAGTGCAGTTAGGGGGTCTCTAGGGTTACAGATACAGACCCAAAGTACAAGGGTTGCCTGCAGGTAGTGCAGGTGTGCAACTGGATGGGCAAGGATCTCGTCCCGAAACCAGAGGGTAACCAGGTGACTAGTGTAGTATTCGACAGGAAATCAGCTGGGGAGAGGGAGAGGGAAAACAGAAGCAAAGAGAAACGTCTTGAGGTGTTCCGCAACTGGAGATGGTTCTCCTCAAGTTGCAGAGAGGCATGGAGACTGTTCCAGAGGGACGCCCTTAACTGAAGGAAGAGATCTACCACCAACTCGTTGCTTGGAGAAGCAACTGACCCTGGGGGAGTTGGAGGTGGAGGAGTGAAGAGCTTAAGTAGGAAGGTATTTACGAAGAGAGAGTTGAAGGTATTGAGGTCCCAAGCCCCAGCAGGCCTTGTGGACAATGCAGAGGGATTTAAACTTGATCCCCGCTGCAACTGGGAGCCAGTACAGAGATTTCAGTCCTGGAGAGATACGATTCCAGGGCTTGAGGCCAAGGGCAAGTCTCGCAGGCCTGTTTTGGATGAGTTGCAGAGGGCGGAGAGTAGAGGCAGGCAGATTTAGAAAGAGGCTGTTGCAGTAGCCCAGCCTAGAGAGAACCAGAGCTCTGGAGACAGTGAGCTTCTGGGGGAAGGAGAGGAAAGGAAAGGAAGAATACCTCTGAGGAGTACATCTTCGCTTGCAAGTGCAATATTATTGCGTTCGTCTCCTTGGGAAGGTTTTGTTTGTGTGCAGGTTGCAAGTGTGAATATCTGCTCTGCCTTCACAGAATGCTTAAACAGTTGTATAGTTTTGTACCACGAGATTACATTCTTAAAGGTGAACTTTGAAAGACTTTATTAGTGCCTTAGAGCGAGCTGGGCTACCAGATAGTAAGAAGGGAGAAAAAACAACCCTCCCCCATAAAAACCTACCTCAATGGCACCCAGAACAGGGCCCTGGGACACCCACACTTTCCTTTCTCATCTTTGCCATTCCATGGTGGACCAGACCAGTCCAGAAAAAGTGGTGGAGCTTATTCCACTACTTTTGACTCTCAATTTTTTTAACCCATTGTGTGTGTGGCAGCCAAGGCCAGATTGGCCAGGGAGAGAGAACCAATACCAGAAGATAGAGGGGAAATAGAAAGTGGCAATAGAAAGCAAGAATGTGTGGGTTACCTGGGTGAGATCGGAGGAGCAGGAAATATGCAAACAAGAGACCAGCAGGGGAAGATTGTGGCAGAATTTTCAGGAAAAGGTGAAGTATTGGTTAAGGAGTGGATATTTTACTGCTAGGTGAGTGTGTGTAATTGTATGGTAAGTACAGTCAGAACGTTTAGAGTAAGGAGTGAATTTGAGGTTGATGGTTCTGAGTGTAAATAGGGTGTTTGAGTAGTTGGAGCGGGGAGTAGTAGTAGGAGTGTGGAGGAGGAAGTTGGCATAGAGGCATGAGTAGTTAGGTGGATGAAGAAGTGTGGTGTGGAGGGGGAGTAGTAGAGTGGAGGATGCAGTAGTTGATTGGAGGAGGGAGTAGAGGAGTATGAGTGCCGAGAAGGGGCTGATGGTAAGTAGGAGGGAGGTGTTATATCAAAGGGTGATGATGAGACCTAGAGAATCTGAAAGACATTAGAGGGACAGAAGAGGGAGAGGGTAAAGGTGGGAGAAGGGGTGAAGGACTGTAGAGAGAGGAAAGAACAAGGGAAAGCAGGGAGTGAGCATCAAAGGAAACATCAAATATTACAATGTGTCTGAATGGCACAATTTCCCAGATCTCTTTAAACCACTAACAACTGGCTAGAATAGGGAAAGTTAGGAAGACTCTGAGGGAGATTATAGATATATGGTCAAGCGCCTTTAGGTTGTCAGAGAAAGAGAGAGACAGAGAGAGAGAGAGAGAGAGAGAGAGAGAGAGAGAATGAGAGAGAGAGAGAGAGAGAGAAAGAGAGAGAGAAAGAGAGAGAAAGGCCCATTGAATAATCAATAGAAACCCGTTAACCACCTCTGATCTGAGGGTTGGAGTGATTCTTCCATCTGTGACAACACTCAGCGCATGCCCAATTTACCCAACTGTGCTGATGTATTCATTTAAGAACAGATTAAGCTTGATGAGGCATCTTGCCGCAGACACAGTAAGTGTTAGCCTATGAGCAAACCGACATTAAGGTCAATAGCCAATAGTGCAGATCCCTCCTCCATTTTCACAAAAGTGTTCTTATCTGGCACCATTTACCCAGTTTGACATCCATTTGGCCATGCCAAATTCCAGTTTGTGGACTGTTGAGTGCATCATTTTTCCCCTAATTACCTTCTGCTTTTAAGTTACTTTTCTGTGGTTTCTGTTCTTGTTGAGTGACGGTTTGGTTCCATCTTGTTATAATATGGTTCTTGTCCCTGCAATATGTTTCTTGTCTCTTCTATAGGAGCAGGTTGCCACCTGGGGGCGACTGGATGAACAGTGATCTGCAGATTTAAACTTGTGTAAGTATCATGTATGGAATCTCACATGTGATGTGATTTCGTCCAAAAAATCAAATGGACGGTGCAGTTAATCTATTGTCTCCTTCTCTTGCATCTTGCAGTCTCTGCGAGAAGCATAGCTTGGGGTTTGCAGAAACTAGGTGCACTGCAGCAATACTGATCTAGTTCTAGATCTAGTTCCAAGGTTCCTAAGTGGCGTGCGATTGCTTCTGTGATCTCAGGGCACTCGCTGTATCCTCAGATACTTCAGGTCAGTAAGCGTAGTTTGTAGCAGTTTCAGCAATATTAAGCAATGGCCCAGACATGGTCCAGGGTGGGGTTTAAATAGCCCTAAGTCCACAGTTCTTACAGACTACAGCGTTACTTGCTTGTAGCCTCTGGCTTAGACGACTTAGATGGAGGCTTTTTTGCAGATCCGGACTTGCTCAAAAGCGGCAGCCATCTTGCAAGGGAACATTGAAAAGGCTGATGTTAAAGCAAATTAAACAGCAACATAATTTCAGGAAACACGAAGGAGCAGAAACAATTTAAAATGTCCAGAAATCCATTTCTAGCTAATAAAACATATTAAAACAATGAATAGCAGAACAATTTCACAGAAGTCGTGGAACAGGTTGGAAATCTATGATAGAATTTAAAACTGAATACATTTGTGAAGCAAATTTAGATGACATCGATGCAAGTCGACAGTTGTTGGAAAATGCTCTTAGAGTTAAACAAAAGTTGCATTAATATGACTCGGCATTTGCTCTTTTGTTTCTACCTGATGGTTAACCTATATCACAAAACCCTCTGCCGCCACCTCATCTTTTCTGCCAATTTCCCCACCCAAGCTACCAACTGGATAGCATCCTTTCTAGCAGATAGATCTTCTTGCGTCTACACTGGCAATTCTACCGCTGCCCTACTCCTGTCTCTTATGGAGTTCCACAAAGCTCATGCGACTCACCCACCCTCTATAACATCTATATTACACTCCTCTTTGAGTTCCATGACTCCCTGGACATTTCTTACACAAATTACACTGATGATACCCAGAACCTCTTCCCTCTCTCATGCACCTACTCTGAAAACAGTTCCACCCTTAACTCCATCTATGAAACTATGCAAGCCTGGAGGGCGACCCACAGCCTCTGCCTGAACGATTAAAAAGCAGAGCTTCTTATCGTAGGCACTCATACTTCCCTCGCCAGCCTGGATTCAGCCTAGCAATCCTTCCTCGTTGATGGCCACTCCACTCTTGTCTCATTAGACATTAGGTGTATACCTTGATTCTTCCCGCAACATGTAATGGCACATTAATGCCCTTGCATCCTCTGCTGCTTATTCTTCAAGATTCCTCAACACCTGCAAACCCTTCCTCTATACCAACAATAATCTTGCAATTGCACGCACCTTCATTGGTGCCAAATTGGATTACTGCAATGCCCTTGTTGTGGGCACTACTGAACATAACCGCAACAAACTACACATGATCCAAAATAATGCACTCCACACTGAGCTTGACCTCACCAAACTGGAACACATCAGAGCCCCTAGGAGGAAGGAACACTGGTCTCCTGTCTGGGACTGCATCAACTATAAGACCCTGGCTATTATTCATCAGTGACTCTACAATTCTGCACTGCCCAACCCTTCACAAAGACTCTCCCTCCCCATTCACTAAAGGTCCACTATCTTCTGCAACAGCCTGATGCTCTCTGTGCCCAGATTCAAATGAACAAAAGTAGGTGGCTCCAGCTTCACTGTCAAAGCCACCCAGCTCTTGAACTCCCTACCTCCTGCACTCAGATCAGAGCCAAGAACCATCTTAAAAGTCCTTCAGAATGAACTGTAAATCCTTGCTATTTAACTAAGTCACCTCATTTACCTCTACCATACTGTCTTATATATGTCCTACTGTCATGCACAGATTTGTCAATACTGTTCAAAAATGTAATCAGCACCCAGATGCCTGCAGGCTACAGTGCGCTTTGCAAATGAAAAATAAATAAATAGGTGTGTCCCATGAGAATGTCTGTCCAGCCAATACAAGTCTTATGAGAATTAGGAAACCTTGAAGCTTCTCTTACGTTATTGCAATGAAACTTATAAATGAAGTATCCTCATTTCCAATATATTGGTTAACAACCCAAACTTAGTGGATCTAGAGAGATTTTGAGCCCGTCCAATGGAAGTGCGGTCAACCTCTTTCATTTTAGGTCTGATCAGATTTGTAAAGATTACACATAACATAGGAAAGAATTGTTATGAGGGATAGAATCGTCCTCTTTTAACTTGAGCTGCACTCATAGCAATTGCTGCATAGAATAATAATTTATATGCGCTCTTGATTTTTTTTTTTATATGTTCTAGGTTGTTGAATTCTGTACTTTTCATCATGTTGTATGTGATGTCTATTTGTGAAAGGTTTTTTATGAACTATATCACATTAACAAACAAATCTTAAGCTTTCAAATTCAGAGCTCTCTTGAAAGTATAGCCTGGCCTCAGCTCAAGTTACCACAATAGGCAAAGGAGGTATATATCTTAATTGGGGGTGTTTTACCTCTATGATTGGGTTCACTTTTCATTTGTAGACGTGTGAGGCATGAGTAGGCCCTTCTTCCTCTACTCATCCTCAGGGTTGGATTGGCCCCTCGGCCTTTCGGCCTGTGGCCAGGCCGAAATCGTCCCTGGGGAGTTGGGGCCGGTTTCTGGCCATGCCTGGGCCGGTTTGGAGAAAAAAAAATGAATTTTCTTTTTCTTTTTTTTTCAATTATTATTTTTTTTCAAAAAGCCTTTCATCCTTCTTAGGTCGATAAATGAGTACCAACACAGGTTCGGTGATATTGTATGCACAAAAGGGCTTAAGCGTAAGTCCTATACAATAACATATCATTTGGCCTTGGACGTCTGCTTGGCTTCACAGTAATCTAGTGTACTTAGGAACAATGCTATTTGATGCCACTTCCTGTTTTGTCAAGGGGTGAAAGGTCGTGTTTCATCGCTTCCCGGGAAATCACTTCCGGTGATGTCAGAGGTCAAGGACTTTTTTTGAGGCGAGGGGTGGGCCACTTTTTTTGGGTGGCCGGGCCTATTTCTTGTCCCAGTCCGACCCTGCTCATCCTTGTACTCCTTTAGGGCAGAAGTCAATTCATTCCACTGTCCTCCACAGTGGATTGCTTCTCCACTATTGCATTACACTTTGACATGTGTCTAAAGACCTGGGAACATGGTGTCATGCTGCTGCCTGGCACAATGGTCATCATTCCCATCCAGTGTCGCCCTCTGGTCATCATTCCCTTCCTTTGACAACATTAGCAGTGTGCATGCTTCATGAATTCCTGCTTGCCATCAGTGCATTTGGTCGAGGCACATCCCATTTTTGTTTAGGTCCTCCACTGTTCAACATTGAATATGCACAGCGCCTTTTCCTTTCAATGGTGTCTGATCAATCCGAGGTGGGATTCCTCTAACTGCATTAACCCTTTTAGTGCTCTTATTGAGGAGTCTTAACTCACGAGGAGCCAGGGGCATCTCTTGAGTTAATTTGATCTATTATAGCTGCCCTTGAAACCCTGTGCTAGAATCCCAACTAAGTTGATATTGCACTCGCTGCACTTGCAGCAGGGTTTCTTTATGTTTTGCTTTTAGAGGTGTCATCACAGACTATTTTTCCATGTGGCACTAAGGCAGACACAGTCTAGTCATATCGACGCGATCGGTCTACCTAATATTACTTAGCTTTTGTGAATTCACCCATTGATAATACTTTTTTTAAATAGTGAATTGACATGTCCACCAAATTATGAGGGCCTAAAGGAAAGGGGGCAGGAGGAAATGTGGAGTAGCACATTTCACCTCATTGTTAGCCTTTGTTAGCTGAAAAAGCAACACACCTAATGACTACTCCCCAGCTGATGAAATTGTGTGAACTTTGACACATAGCCCAATTTTCAACTACAATAGATCCTTTATTTAATATAACATAATAGACTGTGCCAAACGCTTAAACAAAATATTAAGGGGCCGATTCATGGAACAAACGTGCGCCGAAAATCTCCGCGCAAGCAGGTGCAAGCGGAAAAAAACAGGCGCATGCGCACGCGTGCGATTCATGGAAGTCCCTGCGCGTGTTTACCACGGGATGTGCGTCAAACCCGTGCATGGCGCACACGTCACTGCAACATCCCAAAGACGTGCGCGATGCGCACAGTGAAAGCGCACAACCTCTGCGCATACACTAGAAAGTGGGCGGAACACGGGGCGTAACGTGCGGAATGGGGAACAACTCGCGAAAACAAGGGCGTAACTGGGGATGTACTGCAGGGAAGCAGACGGAACGCCCACACGTATTCATGGAACCGAATAGGGCAAAGCCACGCACAGCAAAAGACACGCACAAGCCGATACACGTCCGCCACACGAAGGCAGGCGGTAGCGTCCCTGCGCATTACAAAAGTGGCAACATACAGCAATTGTGCGAGCGGGGCACGTGTATTTCAGGGGTTCGCGTGAAGTTTCTCACGCGATCGGGCCTGGGGGAGCGGGCTACGTGTATTTCAGGGGTTCGCGTGAACTTTTTCACGCGATCGGGCCTGGGGGAGCGGGCTACGTGTATTACAGGGGTTCGCGTGAACTTTTTACCGCGATCGGGCCTGGGGGAGCGGGATACGTGTATTTCAGGGGTTCGCGTGAAGTTTCTCACGCGATCGGGCCTGGGGGAGCGGGCTACGTGTATTTCAGGGGTTCGCGTGAAGTTTCTCACGCGATCGAGCCTGGCGGAGCGTGCTACGTGTATTTCAGGGGTTCGCGTGAAGTTTCTCACGCGATCGGGCCTGGGGGAGCGGGCTACGTGTATTTCAGGGGTTCGCGTGAAGTTTCTCACGCGATCGGGCCTGGGGGAGCGGGCTGCGTGTATTTCAGGGGTTCGCGTGAAGTTACACACGCAATTCCATCAGGGTACGTGTATTACAGGTGTGCGCGATATCAACAGGGTACGTGTATTACAGGGGTGCGCGGGGAGCAGCACACTTGAATTGCACGTGTGGGTCCTCCCAGGTGTTCCCTCTACACCCTCCACGGCCCCTGCAGGTGGCTCACACCACAGGGGCCTACCCAGCACATGTCATGCAGGCACCCCACCCACCATGCCCATGCCCACCAGCCAACCCACATGTCAACTTGGACTACTCCCCCCCAACGCATGTCCCCCTGCACCCCCAGCCACCAGGGGCAGCCTCCACCAGGCCCCTACCCATGTCTCACACCACCCCCACCCCCCAGTCACCAGGGGCACCTGCCAGCAGGCCCCCACCCATGTCCAACTCATGTTTCCCCCCCCCCCAGCACTGTGGGGCACCTGCCAGAAGGCCCCCACCCATGTCCAACTCATGTCTCCCACCACCCCCACCCCCCAGCCACCAGGGGCAGCATCCACCAGGCCCCCACTCATGTCCCCTATCACCCCCACCCCCCAGCCACCATGGGCAGCCTCCACCAGGTCCTCACAATCCCCAACACACATGCACGTCAGCGTGTAATACGAGTAAAGGGCCATGCGCGTAAGCGCGCGTGGAAACTGCACGTCCGCGTGTAATACGAGGAAAGGGCCTATGCGCGTAAGTGACGTGACGCGCGCGTGCGTTTCCCTCAGCACGGGTTAAAGGTGAGCGGGCCCAGCAGTTCGCTGTACGTGCCTTTCGTGGAGACCGACGTGTGTTGCTGCTTCCTGTTGTTTCGCGCGCCATCACAACTTCACAGCTCTCAAGGACGTATCTCTTCTTTTGGCGGGGGTATTGGCTACGCGTGTTTTTCTGCATCGCGCTAGTCAGACGGTGAGTCACACACGCTCTTTTTCCCACTGCGGGTGCCCCTGTGTATCGCACCCATTTTTGATGTCATAGTAGCCTGCGTGTCCCACGCGTACGCGTTATTCGTGTTACTGGGTGCCACCGCGTACTGCGGGAGGTTCAATCCACGCACGTAGGCTGCAGGGTTGCGTGCACGGTTTTACTGCAGTTTTGGGGTGCCTGAGCGTTGCGTGACCCGTCACCACATCACTGGGGTCACATACAGCCTTGCAGGTGCAGGGGGGCTGTTAACATCTTGCTTCCCACCCCCTTCACCCCAATTGCCCAGGTCAATTGTGGTGTACACCTCCCATTGGCACCACTCCATCTGTGCCAGCACTACTACATCTGTGCCATGGTTGGGAGGCCACCAAAGGTGAGGGGCGCCTCAGCTGGGCGTACTCCTCGTGGCGGGCGTGGTCGGGGACGTGGCCGTGGTGACCAGGGAGTAGGGGGACTCCAGGGTGTCCAGGGCAGCCACAGAGGGGGAAGAGGCAGGGGTTCGCCACTTGAGCACAATGTTGTGCCATGTGTCGGTGCAGCCATGCCACCACCCCCTGTGGTTCCGGGGGATGCAGCTCCTGCATCTGGCACTGGCACCCATATGACCCGGCAGTCCATATGACCCGCTACCACCACCCTTGGGCCACGGGCCCAAGGGTGGTGGTAGCTGCAGGTGCAGCTGTGGACACCGCCACCCAGGCTCAGGGTCTGCCAGCGCAGGCTGCGTTGGCACTTGAAGAGCCCTTGGTAGATCTCCAACAGGCCAGGGGGGAAACCATAGGGGCACGCTGGGCTGCTCAGAACAAGACACGTGTCCCTGGGGTAGTCATGTCATCTGCTGCCCCGAACAGCCGGGTGTTGGCAAGTGCAGGGGCAGATGCACCCAACAGCACCCCGGTTGTGAGTCTGCCAACCAGGACCGTTGCGGCCAACCACCCTGCCACAGCTGATGTTGCTGCGCAGGGTCCATCAGTGGGCACCCAGCTGCCACTGACACAAGTCAGGCCTCTGGTCATCCCTCCACCTGCCACTCCCTTGGCTCAATCCACCGAACCCACTGGCCATGCTGGTCAGGGCGGCATTAGCCAGCCAGGGTCTGCACCACAGTCCAAGAGGAGGAAGGTTGCACCTGCAGCACAGGCTGGGACCCCACACACAGCCACGACCTCCTGCACGTCGAGGAAGAAGCCTTTCTGTAAGCAGGAACTGGACTTCCTCGTGGACTACGTGCAGGGCCACAGCCGTGACATGCTAGTGGGTGCCAATAGTCAGACCACGGCTGCCCAACGTGACACCCACTGGAAGCATGTTGCGGAACATGTCAGTTCATTCGGCCATGAGGTGCGCAGGAGTGCAAAAAGCGTTGGAATGACATCAAGCGCAGCACTAAGGCCAAGCGTGCCTCAAATTACAACTTGACTCTGGTGACTGGCGGTGGGCCTGCACCAGAGGAGGAAGAACTCACTCCGCATGAGGCTCTCGTTGCGGAGTTCATACCACCTGAATTGGTCGAAGGAGTGGGAGAGAAGCTGGACTTTGATGCCCAGTCCAGTGAGTGTTGATGCGTGTTTGTTGAGGACGTGTGTGGTTCACTTGTGGGATGTGTTGTGCATGATTGCTGATACATGTGACGTGTACATGGTTCTGATGTGTAAGTAATGCAATGCTACCGTCATGCATGTCTCCTCTGCCTGCATGCGGGACTCCAGGTAGGCATGCTCCCTTGCCCCTCCTCCGCCACTCTGCACCCCAGTTCCACCTTTGCACTGGTCTGCTCCAATCTTGCCAATGTGTAGTTTCTTGTCCATGTGTCCTGTGTAGATGCTAACTTCCAGCGTAGAATCTGCCAGACATATGCCATGTCGTACAGCCTTAGTACTCGATGCAGGGTATCTCACTTGTACTGTGCATGGGTCAGATGTCCCGCAGGGACATGAGTGCCCATTCATGCTCCATGTGCATTGCACGCATGCCCCTATGTGTCCTTGACTGGATGATCACTGTAATATCAGTCCTTGGTTACATACATTGCCTGCCATCTCATCAGCCTTCCCATGTCAACTGTGCCTCAGTCCTGCGTTGCACACATGTTTAGGCTCTGACAATCCGTGTGGCTCACAGGCCTCAGCCTGTTCAATGGCCAATGACTCTGTCCAACTCTTGTTGTGTCTTCTTCACACGTGGGCCGCCTCCGGAGTTCCCATCATGTGTCCTGCCCACTGTCCCAGCATCATTTGCAGTGTTGTCATTTGAATCACATGAAGCTGTTGATGCCAGTCAACACTGCCTGTCAATACACAGGTGTATGGTCAGCCTTTTGATACCATGATAGGCATCCCTGCTTTGGTACTGGGGTGGAGGGGTGCTTGGCTTCTGGACATGGTACACATTGAATGCACAATGCACGTGATGTCTGATTTTGACATTGCACTGCCTTCACATTTCCTGGCACACACCATGTAGTGCTTGTACATGTAGGTAGTGAGTGGCATACACATTTTCTGCACTGCATAGACCCACTTCCATGGAAACTGCCACCTTTCAACAGGTCTGATCACAGAAGCTATTCAAAGTAGACCCAGCATGCATGCCAGGTCATATGTTGTGTGTCAAATGTCTGCCTGATGCCTTTGCTGTCGGTGTGTGTGTGTGTCGTGTGCTTCTGACATGTGTATTGACCTTTTCCCCTCTATTTTTCAGGTGATGACGCAATGGAGGCAGAGGATGGTGTTGTCATGCCAGACACAGTGGGGGTCGTGGGGTGATAGGCCATGAAACCCCCCAAGTGCTGCAGTCCATCTTGTCTCTGGCTGCCTATGAGTCCAGCCTTGATGACGACTCTGACGTCCATGTTGAGTTGGAGGACCATCAAGTCCATGTGTCAGGGGTGAGTGATTCTGATGTGGACACTCCTCTGTCTGCGACACCTGCACTGAGGGATCAGACAGTCTTGGTTCCTCCGCCCATGGTGGATCGGGACGCAGGGTCACCCTCCACACCAGTCACTGATGTGCCTGGGACATCACGTCGACGGGGGCATGTAGTCGTGCAGCCGCAGGCGATGCCAACACAGCGAGGACCCCCGGTCCTTGGGTCCCGCAGGGGTCAAGCCCAGCAACGCGGTAGCCGCGCGCAACCGCTGTATACTGAGTGGGAGCAAGACCTGACTGCCAATTCCGAACGGCAGGGGGCAGCAATGGAGATCATCGCTGAGAGCATGGAGCGTGTGGCCCGATCTGTGCTCCCCCCTGCTAGGCAGGTGCTTCTCCAGCAGCAGGCGGCACGGTCCACGGCCAGCTCGCTCAGGCTGGGCATGGCGGCCTCAGACAGGGCACGCCAGGCTGAAATGTCGTCTCTGCGTCAAGCAATTGCTGCTCACGCAGAGACGCACATTGATGCCTTGAGGGAGGAGTATGCTTCCCTCAGATCCACTCTGGGTGTCCTTATGATGTCCCAGAGGCAGCGGGCAGAGGAGAGGTTTGCACAGCTTGAGTGTACCATCTCGGCTGAGCTACAGGCTTGCCGGGAGGTGCAGCGGTTGTCCAGCCAGGCCTTGCAGGAGGAACTCCGTGTTACACGTGCTACCTTGCAAGAGGAAGCACGTGTATCACGGGAGGTTCTGCATGCAGACCTACGTCACATCGCCACACAGAACCAGGCTCACCCGTCCGGCAGACTTGCTGCCGACGAGGGGCAAGCTGCGGCTAGGCGTGGCCAGGCTACTGTGCCACGTCCTCCTTTCCAGGATGAGCCAGACTCGGACGACCATCTATCTCCCACATAGGTCGTGCTGTGCAGGCGTTGAGCCCATGGAGGTTTTTTTTTTGGCTCAGCATCATCGCATGTGGATGTTGAGCAGCACCCTGTACCTCCCCCCTCCTGGGTGCCTCCCCTCCCCCCCGGGTCGTATGTGGCCATTTTTGATTTTTCTTCTAGTTTAGTTAGTTAAGTTTCTGTTTGATAGTTAGTTTAAATAGGTAATGTAGGTTTTCCATAGTTAGTGTAATTAGTTAATAGTTGATTTAGTTTAAAATTGCTAGTCTATTGTGCTTTCATGTGACGGTGCGGTGCTTTGTGGCTTTTGAAGGCATCCACTGTCTGTTCCAGCTGGGCCCTTCATGGTTGTCTTGTGTATGTGTTTGCTGCTTGGGTTCCTTGACTCACATATGCCACTCCTGCCTCCCTTATCCATGGGCTCGCAAGGATGGTTCGGTGTTACAGCATTTTACACAAGGGCATTGGACTGTCATATCTGTGGCATGTCTGGTGCTGTGTAACTTGTGTTGACACCCCTAGTGGGGATGATTTAGGTGTCATTGTCCACTGTTCAGCTTTTGCTAGATGGGGTGTATCATGATCAATGTGGACATTGATTGCTATGCATTGTGTAGTATGTTTAATTTCTTTCCTGTACATGTGCTTGTTGCAATTCATGCTGTAGATAGTGTTCCACACTTTGTAGGTGAAAGACGGACTGATGGTGTGATTTGTGATGTGACTCTCTGACATGGTCAAGTAATGAGATGCCTGATGAGACACACACAGATGACTTTGAAGCATTAATCATGTGTTACATGCCCTTTCTGCAGGGGGATGAGCCTCCAGAGCACCTTTGCCAGCAGACATGTCCCATTGGACGACGGAATTCTGGACCCGTTTGTTGGTGCCCACATGCACATGTGTGCAGAAGCAGAGGCACAGTGATTGCAGACCCACATCCTAGTACTGCTGACATGTTCCAAGGAACTCCAGGCAAGGTGAGCATCACAGGGGGGCCACGACACAGCAAAGCTTGCACCAGGCGAGTTGCACATGCAGGCTTAGTCACAGCACAGAGGGTGAGCTTAGACGAATATTGGTGTTGAAGCACACAATGCAGCTCAGATGTGTTTGTGGACTGATGGCTGCTGATAGTAGGGTTGTCTGGGACACATGCAGGGGCAGTGGCACATACCCTCCGGTACACCAAGGTCCATTGAGCCACTTGTATCAACCATGTAGCCTTCCGAGACATGGAAAGGGGCAGCTCACAGGGACATGCAGCAAGGGACATACTCGGGTGCAGTGCATGTCTTTTCCACGTACTTCATGATAAATGCACTGCCAACTTTGTTTCGGTCATGGTGGTACACAACTTGCTCTGTAGTCATGGCTTGCAATATGGGTCTGTCTGCTTACCCAGGGAACATTGCATGTTGTGTGAATTGTGACACATTGGTGTTCCATTTGCCACGCACCCAGCGGCGGCTGCCTTACTGCATTGACTGTGTATGACCCGTCACAGGGGTGATGTTATATATGGGTACGAAGCATCAACCACAGATTGTCTGTTTGTGGAGTAGTCTGTTGCTATGGGGCATGTTTGGTGTTGTGTTTTTGTGCAATTGGCACGTACAGGTTGTTCACTGTGTCTCTCTTTGCAGCATTGCAGTGCTCCTGTAACCGGACCTGAGAGTGCGCAGGCAGGAGGCCAGCACTCAAAACCAGAGCTAAGTGTCTTGTTGTTTTTCTTACAAACTGCTCTGCATAGGCTTGCTGGGGAGTGTACTGATGCATGGATGTATGTGTGGTTCAATTTGGTATGTTATATTCTCCCTAATCACCCGTGATCCTATGCAATTTTGAAACCTGTACCCTCTACCCGGTGTTCCTGCTTCCCGTGCCTATCCAAGCAACGTTCCTTGACCCTCTTTCCCCACTGGGGTTGCGGATGCCTGTGTAAGCCCCGAACTTGCAGGCGCCAAAACCCTAGAGGGGGTGGTTGGTTCGTACCACTCCTGAGCCTGGACTACAGAAGGCCATGACAATGATGTCCAAGTCTGTTTGGATTGTGTATGTGTTCATGCAGGTTGTACATTTTCCTGCATTCCCTAGTTTCATGTGTCATTCCACCTCCCCTCTCCTGCCGCTCATTCCAGTCATCCAGTGTGTCAACACCTGTCCCGACTGCATATCCCTGAACCTCCTTCCCCACCAGGGTCTCAGGGGCCTGTGTGAGTTTGACCCTGCAGGCACCCGGGACATGGTGGGGGTGGTTGTTTCGTGGCACTCCCGCGCCTGTACAGGGGACCTCTGATAGTACACATCCATTCGTGGTGCATCATCCTATGTCATGTACCACACATGTCTCACATCCTGTCGTGACATTGTTTTGCTGTGCTACCTTGGTTGTTGCATCATTGTGGTAGTATTTGGCCTTTGTGAGGTACTGCTACGTCAAGTCATCTACTGGAGGGTGTTTGGGTTCATTTTTATGCCTTGGATTTTGTGTTTCGGAAATGAGTGTGTATTCTGAGGGTTCAGGCATCTTTTTACACACAAGGTGGGAGATGGTGACGAAGGGTAAAGGTGATCCTGTGGCCAGGTGGAATTGAGGTTTGGGGGCTCCATGACCCAGGTGCAGTTGTTCAGTGGGTCATGGTCATTTGTGAGGGAGGGGGGGGTTGTTGTTGATTGTTGTTTTGCCCTGCAGTGTGATGGGAACTCTGACATAGTAATGGTGGTATCCCATGTACATGTTGTGTTCTGCTGATCAATGCCTGTTCATGTGTTGTGTTTTCCTTTCAGGTGCGAGGGGATAGTTGTGGTTTGACATGCTGGGGTGTACACATGGTGGATGTTCACATGTGATGTGTAGAGAACACTGATGGTCACTTGAGTGCACATGCATATGTGGAGTGCATGTCCTTGCAGAACCACACACTTGCACTCTGATGCACTACATGTACTCCCACCCTTGCATATACACATGTACACTGTTTGCCTTATGGTGCCCACTGTGTCCCGGCAGCACATGTTCTGTGACCGATCATGGATCCAGTACATGCCTGATTTGATGTTTGACGTGGTCTGTCACTTAGATGTGATGCTCAGGGTGTGCATCACACACAATGGCTGTTCACTGTGCTGTACGCTGAGCAGTGTGATGCAGGAGTAGGACACTGCACACATGAGCTGCAGTGTTGATTTTGAAATGCATGATGTGCATGTAGACAGGCATTCATTGTGATGTTACGTCTACGACTGTTGTAATGCATTTTGAAATGACTTATTTTGGGTGGGAGGTTGTTGGTCTGTCATTTCATCTGATTCCGGGTCAGGCAGCAGTGTCCGATGCCACTGTGCATTTAGGACATGGCAATGTGTACCTTATCGTTACTGCATTGGTGTATGGGTATTGCGTGCCATGACATGTTGATGTTTGGGAGGGTTTGTGTGACATGACAGTGATGGCCATGGCCTGGTTTGCAGGTGTGTGTGATGCACACCTTGCATGTCCGTGTCATCCGCTTCTCAGAGCAACTAGCTGGGGGTAGATTTCTCTCCGCAGCAGGGCCCTCCCCCTGGAACAGACTTCCGGCCTGACTTGAACTTGAGGGGAATCATCTCCAGTTCTGGAAGCACCTCATGTCCTTCCTCTTTGCTTCTGCTTACTGTCTGCCTCTCCCTTGCAGAATTCTCCACTGGAACTGCACAGGAGCTGCAACTGGGCCACTCTCACCGACCTTGGTCCCTGGCCCAGCCACTCTCCACTTGCACTGCCTCCCTGGCAACCCCTGCACTGCAGTACTGTCTCTCTATCCCTACAGCCCTCCCTTCACTGCACTCACCTTTGTAGTTGCCACCAGGTGACCTATGTATTATTTTTTCGGGCTAGTTCCCCTGTACTGGACTCCCCCCCACCCTTCCCCTTGCACTTTTCCCATTCCCCCTACCCCTGCACTTGCACGATCCCAATGACACCTGGCCTAGTAGTACCGTTCTCTGTGTTCCCTTGTTCCCCCCTCCCTGCCTCATTGCGCCTTGGAATACTTGTGTATGGCCCATATCATGTCATATGTCATATGTGTGCCTTTTGGTCACACAGGATAGCTTGTGTTTAAGCAGCTAGGGATGCAGACGATGTGGCAACTATCTCAGGGTGGTAAGGTTGTGACAGTTGACTGTCTCTTTGTCATCATCGATTGTCACCTGGTATGTGCCAGGCCTGTGTGCACTCCGCAGGGGTGGGAGTTTAGGTGAAAAATGTGACCACAAGCTGAGTCCGGGCTTCCTCGCCACGTGCCCTGTCCCCTCCCATGGGCAGCGCCTGTGGTTGGGGATGTGGGGGCACCACCATGTCCACCGGGACGCCCTGCCGTGTTGCAACATTGTGCAGGACACATGCTGCCACAATGATCCTGCACACTACTGGTGGTGCATAGAGTAGTTGCCCACCAGAGCGGTCAAGGGAGCGGAAACGTGACTTGAGCACTCCGAATGTGCGCTCCACTATGCCCCTGGTTGCAATATGGGCGGCGTTGTATCTTACCTGGGGTGGTGTGGTGGGGTTCTGGATTGGCGTCATCATGTGGTTGCTCAGAGGGTAGGCACTGTCCCCTGGGGAGATGATAATAGTTGAGATAATTAGGGTTTGGATATTTGTCTGTGTGTGACTTGCATGCATGTGCAAGGGCATTTGTACTGACCTAGGAGCCATGTGTCGCCATGCTGCCCAGCTTCCAGGGCCCGGCTCAGGGCGGACATTCTGTATATGAAACTGTCATAGGTGGAGCCAGGGTAGTTTGCATAGACAGAGGTGATGATTCCCTTTGCATCACATACCACCTGTACATTGATGGAATGCCAGTGCTTGCGGTTTCGGTAGATGTGCTCAATGGCCCTAGGTGGACGTAGGGCCACATGGGTGCAATCTATGGCACCGAGCACTTTGGGGAAGTGTGCCACCCTGAAAAAATCCAGGACAACGGCCTGCCTTTCTGCGGGTGTTCTGGGCATGTATATGTGCCTGCGGACTGAGGGGCGCGCTGTCATGATTGCCAGTACCTGGTATAGGCAGCGTGACTGCGTGGCCTGTGAGACCCCCCCCACTATGGCAGTGGTCCGCTGAAATGACCCAGTGGCCAAAAAATGCAGGACATTGAGCACCTTCTCCAAGGGGCTCAATGCTTGGGAGCAAAGGGTGGGGGATGTGAGGTCATCTTCCCACTCCCTGACCAGGTCTAGGATGATATGGGGTGGAAACCTATACCTGCCATAGACCTGGTCGTCAGGCATCCCAAAAAGGCTTGTCCGTGTTGCGAAAATGCGTGCCCTGGCTATTCTCCTCCTCCTGCGGTGTCCCACGATCAGTGCAGCGACAAATGGGGCATTCATCGTAGCTGTATATACGCGTTTGTTGTTTGCGCGCACTTTTATGCTGTGCGCGGGGACGCTTCCGCCTGCCTTTGTGTGGCAGACGCGTTGACGCCTGTGCACGTCTTTTTCCGTGCGCGTGTTTCCCGTGTTCGGATACGGTCCGAGTGTCATCGCGTGTGATCGGAGGAGAGTGTGCGTACACGCAAGTGGCCTGGGTACGTGTGTTCCGGGGTGCCGGGAACTTTCACACGCGATTGGTGGAAATCCACGTGTGTTCTGTCATCACGTGCAATGAGGGAAACACCTGCGCGCGTCACTTACGCGCATAGGCCCTTTCCTCGTATTACACGCGGACGTGCAGTTTCCACGCGTGCTTACGCGCATGGCCCTTTCCTCGTATTACATGCGGACGTGCATGTGGTTTGGGGATTGTGAGGACCTGGTGGAGGCTGCCCATGGTGGCTGGGGGGTGGGGGTGATAGGGGACATGAGTGGGGGCCTGGTGGGGGCTGACCATGGTGGCTGGGGGGTGGGGGTGGTGGGAGACATGGGTGGGGGCCTGGTGGAGGCTGCCCCTGCACTGCTGGGGGGTCGGGGTGGTGTGAGGCATGGGTGTGGGCCTGGTGGATGCTGCCCCTGGTGGCTGGGGGGTGGGGGTGCTGGGAGACATGAGTTGGACATGGGTGGGGGCCTGCTGGCAGGTGCCCCACAGTGCTGGGGGGTGGGGGTGGTGGGGAACATGAGTTGGACATGGGTGGGGGCCTGCTGGCTCGTGCCCCACAGTGCTGGGGGGTGGGGGTGGTGGGGAACATGAGTTGGACATGGGTGGGGGCCTGCTGGCAGGTGCCCCACAGTGCTGGGGGGGGTACATGAGTTGGACATGGGTGGGGGCCTGCTGGCAGGTGCCCCTGGTGACTGGGGGGTGGGGGTGCTGGGAGACATGGGTGGGGGCCTGGTGGAGGCTGCCCCTGGTGACTGGGGGGGTGGGGGTGCTGGGAGACATGGGTGGGGGCCTGGTGGAGGCTGCCCCTGGTGACTGGGGGGGTGGGGGTGCTGGGAGACATGGGTGGGGGCCTGCTGGCAGGTGCCCCACAATGCTGGGGGTGGGGGTGCAAGGGGACATGAGTTGGTGATCATTGGTGCAAGGAGACATGTGCCTTTGCTGGGGGGCATGCCCATGTTGGGTGGGCTGCCTGCGGGACATGACCAGGGATGCAGGGTAGTCCCCTGTGGTGTGGGCTGCCTGCAGGGGCCGTGGAGGGTGTACAGGGAACACCTGGGAGGACCCACACTGTCAAATCACATGTAGGACTCCCCGGCACCCCTGAAATACACGTACCCTGCTGAAATCGCGTGTAAAACTTCCCACGCACCCCTGAAATACACGTACCCTGCTGAAATCGCGTGTAAAACTTCCCACGCACCCCTGAAATACACGTACCCTGCTGAAATCGCGTGTAAAACTTCCCGCGCACCCCTGAAATACACGTGCCCAGGCTATTAGCGTGTGGAACTTCCCGCGCACCCCTGGAATACACGCGCCCAGGCTATTCGCGTGTGGAACTTCCCGCGCACCCCTGAAATACACGCGCCCAGGCTATTCGCGTGTGAAACTTCCCGCGAACCCCTGAAATACACGCGCCCAGGACATTCGCGTGTGGAACTTCCCGCGCACCCCTGAAATACACGCGCCCAGGCTTTTCGCGTGTGGAACTTCCCGCGCACCCCTGGAATACACGCGCCCAGGCTATTCACGTGTGGAACTTCCCACGCACCCCTGGAATACACGCGCCCAGGCTATTCGCGTGTGGAACTTCCCGCGCACCACTGAAATACACACGCCCAGGCTATTCGCGTGTGAAACTTCCCGCGAACCCCTGAAATACACGCGCCCAGGCTATTCGCGTGTGGAACTTCCCGCGCACCCCTGAAATACACGCGCCCAGGCTATTCGCGTGTGGAACTTCCCGCGCACCCCTGGAATACACGCGCCCAGGCTATTCGCGTGTGAAACTTCCCGCGAACCCCTGAAATACACGTAGCCCGCTCCCCCAGGCCCGATCGCGTGAAAAAGTTCACGCGAACCCCTGAAATACACGTAGCCCTCCCCCAGGCCCGAATGCGTGAAAAAGTTCACGCGAACCCCTGAAATACACGTAGCCCGCTCCCACAGGCCTGATCGCGTGAAAAAGTTCACGCGAACCCCTGAAATACACGTAGCCCGCTCCCCCAGGCCCGATCGCGTGAAAAAGTTCACGCGAACCCCTGAAATACACGTAGCCCGCTCCCCCAGGCCAGATCGCGTGAAAAAGTTCACGCGAACCCCTGAAATACACCTAGCCCGCTCCCCCAGGCCCGATCGTGTGAAAAAGTTCACGCGAACCCCTGAAATACACGTAGCCCGCTCCCCCAGGCCCGATCGCGTGAATAAGTTCACGCGAACCCCTGAAATACACGTAGCACGCTCCCCCAGGCCCGATCGCGTGAGGAACTTCATGTGAACCCCTGAAATACACGTAGCCCGCTTGCCGTGCTGGTACAGGGTTAGCGCAGCCCTTTGCGCTGGATTGGGGATTTTGATGGCTTTTCCCTGCGCGGAAGGCGTTCTTGGGGGCGTAACTGGCGCTGCTGGAAGGTCGCTGCGCCACTGTGCGCCACGGCTGGTTTTGGTGGCTGGAATCCATGAATACGCTGTGCGCGGAAATGGGTTTTGGAGCACGCGGCTGGTGCAGGGATTCGCACGCGCACACTGTGCGACAGCCGCGTGCACCACTTGTGCGCTGAATTCTATGAATTACCCCCTAAGTCTCATACAAAACAAGCATTTGCTAAGCAAATAGTTTGGAGTTTCCTGGTAGTCTTTGCATTTAGCATTTATCGGCACAAAGGTGCAAGGAGGAGAGTGCAAAGTATCAAAGGATGGTGTGATAAGGGGTGCGGTTGTGCAAGAGAATGAGAAGGAAAGAAAATATAGCAAGTGCAGAAACAATTGAGAGAGGGTGCCATTGATGATGAGCAAGAGAAAATATCAAGGATGCGCGTGAGAGGATAAGAAATAAAGTTACAGTGTGGGAGGAAAGATGGGGGGATAGAAAGTGTGGTTGGGTTGGTTGTAGAGAGAGCTGGGTGGGTGGGTAAGGGTAGAGAGTGGAGGTATGGTGAGTGGGTGGCATGAGAGAGTGGAGGTAGGGTGGGCGGGTTTTGGTAGAGGGAATAGTGGTAGGGGTGAGTTTGGGTATAGATAGTGGAGCTCGGGTGGGCAACGGTAGAGAGAGTGAAGGTAGGGTGGGCAGGGGTTGAGAGAAAAGGAGGTAAGGTGGGTGAGTTAGAGAGACTGGGAGTAGGGTGAGTGGGGGAGGTGAGAGTGGGTGTAGGGTGGTTGTGAATAGAGAGAGGGGGAAAGGTGAGTGCATGCATGAAGAGAGCGAGAGGGTAGGGTGGGTGGTTGAGGTCGAGAGGTGGACGGGTGGGTGGGGTAGAGCAGGTGGAGGTAGGGTGGGTTGGGGTAGAGAGAGTGGAGGTAGGGTGACTGTGTAGGGGTAGAGAGAGTGGATGAAGTGTAGGTGGAAGTGGGTAGAGAGAGTGAAAGTATGATGGGTGGGTGGGTGTATGGGTGTAGAGAGAGCCGAGGTAGGATAAGTGGTCGAGCGTTGAGAGAGTGGAGGTAGAGTAGGTGGGCTATGGTAGTGAGAGTAGGGGTAGGGTGGGAGGCAGGAGAGAGAGTGGATGTAGGATGTGTGGGTGGGGGTGGAGATAGTGGAGCTAGGGTGGATGCATGTGGGTATAGAGGGTGGTAGTAGGGTGTGTGGGTTTGTGAAGAGAGAATGAATGTTTGGTGGGGTAGAGAGGGAGGGCAGGGTGTGTAGGGGTAGAGAGGGTGGGGGTAGAGAGAGTGGATATAGGGTGGGTGAGGTTAGAAAGAGTAGAGGGAAGGTGGGTGGGTGTGATTAGAGAGAGAGGAAGTAGGGTGGATGCATGGGGATATAGATAGTGGATGTCGGGTTTGTGTGTGTTGGGTACAGAGAGTGGAGGTAGGGTGCGTGGAGTTAGAGAGGGAGCAGGCAGGGTGGGTGGGGGTAGAGAGGGTGGGGGTAGGGTGGGTGGGCGTAGAGATAGTGGAGGTAGGGTGGGTGAGTTAGAGAGAGTTGAAGTAGGGTGGGTGGGGTAGAGAGAGTGGTTGTAGGGTGGGTGTGGGTAGAGAGAGAGAGAGAGGGGGTAAGATGGGTGCGTGCATGATGAGAGTGGGAAAGTAGGGTGGGTGGGTGAGGGAGAGAGAGTGGAGGTAGGGTGGCTGTGTAGAGGTAGAGAGAGTGGAGGTAATGTAGGTGGGAGAGGGTAGAGAGAGCGAAGGTTGGGTGGGTGTAGAGAGAGCAGAGGTATGATAGGTGGGTGAGGGTCGAGAAAGTAGAGGTAGTGTAGATGGGTGGGGTTACAGAGATTTGGAAATGGATAGGGTTGAGAGAGTGGGGGTAGGTGGTGGTAGATAGACAGGCAGGATGTGTAGGGGCAGAGAGGGTGGGGTTAGAGAGAGTGGATAAAGGGTGGGTGGGTCTTGCTAGAAAGAGAAGAGGTAATGTGTATGGGTTTGGGTGGAGTGAGTGCAGGTAGGGTGGGTGGGATTAGAGAGAGAGCGAGCAGGATGGGTTGGGGTAGAGAGGTTGCAGATAGGATAGATGGGTAGGGTCAGAGAGAGTGGCTTAGGGTGAATGGGTAGGGGTACAGATAGTGGTAGTAGGTTGGGTGGACAGGTGGGGGTACAGGCAGTGTGGGTAGGATTGGTGGTGGCGGTAAAGTGAGATTGGGGTAGTGTATGTGGGTGGAGTTGGAGAGAGTGGTGGTAGGGTGTGTGAAGTTAGAGAGAGTGGGTGTAGGGTGTGTGGGTGGGGGAAGTGAGAGTGGGGGCTGGGTTGGTAGTAGGTGCAGAGAGAATAGGAGTAGGGTGGGTGAGTGGGGGTGGAGAGACTGGGTATAAGGTGGGTGGGAGTAGAGAGAAGGGGTAGGGTACGTGGATGCATGAAGAGAGTTAGGAGGTAGGGTGGATGGGTGAGAGAGAGAGGTGCTAGTGTGGGTGGGGTGTTAGGACAAGTTTGAATGCAGTACCATCTGGGAACACTACAAACAACTGTGACTACAAACCTTTGGTATAAGATTGTAAAACACAGTTTTGGTAGCGTGTTGAGCAGCCAGGCTTATCTCAAGAGGGGAAATGTGAGCTGTAGTGGAGTTACACAAAGATTTACAGTTACAGGTATTCAAATAAACTCTTAAACTCAAGTTTTCTTGCATAAACAATTATTAATTGATTTATCAGTCAGTTATAAAGCCTTCTTTAGAAGGGATCAACATATTAGTAACATACAAATACACTTCAATACTGAGTTTCTGAATCAGACAAGACCCTTTTGCGATGGCCCACAGACACAACCTACACCCACAGGTGACTTCAGTAACAAGAGTGCTGGGGATATTAATATCTTACTGTTGGCATTCAGAACACTCTTGGTAAAAGGCAAAGCTATTAGAACACAAAAAACTACAAATAATCATAAGCAGGGCAAATACTTTTAGATAGCACTTAGAAAAGTCATTCAATTCAAATAGGCTAAACCAAAGCCAATGGGCAAAAATCTTTGTATAGGATGCAACACTTCAGGTAAGTAAATGAAAAAAACATCTTTGCACAATTTCTTAGGAGTCTTTGATAAAAAGAAGAATGAAATGAAGGGCCACAACCTGATTAGACTTGTGAGTTGCAGAAGTTACAAGCACTTCACAGTAAAAGGTAAGTACTCTTAGACATGTTTTACAGTACCTTGATAAAGAGGAAATGATCCAGCTAATCACTTCTGTTCCTGTGCAGCTCTGCAGATCTCACAGTTTCTGGGCCTCAGCCATGGGGTCAAGAGGGAGGACGTCGGGGGACTCCTGCACTGCACTGGCACTGGCAACCGGCAAACTTTACTTTCAGTGGCTATTTCATGGTTCAGCTCCTTGCGGTACATCAAATAGCAATATGTGTGGTTCCTGACTGTCAAGGTGGACTCTCCTTACTTCTCGGGTCCCGAACTCTGGTGAGGGAGCTCAAGCTTGGTTAGTCCAGCTTCGTGGGAGTCCACAGGATCTTCCAAAAGTTTTAGGCCAGCTTAAAAGTAACGCACACCATCTGGTGTCCCTCTCCCTCGCTATACAGTTCCTTCCACAACTCTGAGGAAGTTCAACCAGCTCCGAGATGGGTGTCCTGGTGGCTTACTTTGCAGATGATTGGTCCCACCAACTCAAAGGGAGAAGTCGCCATTGCAGGCGCTTCTCTGTCGATGCAAACTTGGCAAGTAGTCACTGCAGCAGGGCTTCACCGGGCAAACCAATGGCCCAGGAGTTGCCGAAAGCATCCTCTTCAAGCTCTTCTTCAGTTCCTTGGTCCAGTGGTCAACTCTGCCTTCCAAGCTAAAAGACTCGTCTTTTATTCAGTTCTCTCCCATTCATTCCAGCCCAGCTGTCACTCACCCAGCAGGGTGACAGTCCTTGCTGGACAGTCAGCCAGCCAATCACCACAGAGTGCATTTGGGTCTCCTAGGAGACTAAGCACAGGGAGTTTCGGGCACCTCCCTCACTTCCTGCCTACCCCAGACACTCGGGCGACAGAGGCGGGTTTCTCTCAAAAACCCTGCCAAAGGCAAAATTAACGAAGAGACCAAACCTGGTTTGGCGCACAGAGAAACTCTCTAGAAGAACATTCCTACAAAGACCTGCCGAGAAAAGAAGACCGGGCACCATTTTAGCAAAGATGGCTGTACAACATTTTGAAAAAGATGGCTCCCGCGGTTACTTTACCGGAGCCATGAATGGTTGCGGTAAATGCAAACCAAGGTAGTTCACAACAAAATCACTGCCACCAGCCAGTCAATTGAGGAAAGGATAACATAAAAAAATGTACATGAACATATAGGCACAGGGGATAGTAAGTAAAACCTCCGGCACTCTGTTGTAAGATAGGGTGTCCTGGGTCTAGCAAGTACAATACTAAGTAAAGTCAATTTCACTTTACTGCCCTGGGAAACAGTAGGCGATCCCAGAGAAGGTTTTTAAACCTTGGGAAATCTGGAATACTTCCCTGGGGCACTGCACTGAAGGTGCTTTGTGACACAAATTGTAAACGATGATGCCTACGGAGTTGGTTAGACTCCATAACCAAAACAAACAAACACAGAAAACACATTGGGCCTCATTACGACCCAGGCGGTAAGTTACCGCCTGGGCCGTGACTTTACCACCATGGCGTAAACTACGTTTACGCCATGGTGGTTGGCGGATTTACCGCCCCATTCCAACCTTGGCGGGGCGGTAAATCCCCATTTTCCCATTTTCCCTTCCCCATTCCCATTTTGACCCATAGGGCATAATGGGAGTGGGGAAGGCGTTAATTACGCCACCGTAAATTACGGTGGCGTAATTAACATCAAGGTCCCTTAGCGACATGGATTTTAACACCTGCTAAAAGCAGGTGTTAAAACCTCCATGGCGCTAAGGGACCTCGGAATCAGGCGGTAAGGGTCGGCGCTGTTTACGTCGCCGTAAAACCCTTACCGCCTGAGTCGTAATGAGGCCCATTGAATTGAAAAGTTCAGAGTCCCAAAGTTTAGCAAAAGAGCTGGAGGGCTCTAAGGTGGGAGGATTTGGCACATTCCTCAGAATTCTCCCTAACATGGGGGTAGTGCAAGTTCAGGTAGGTTGGGTGGGTGTGGAGAGAGTGGAGGTAGGTTGGGTGGGTGTAGAGAGAGTGGAGATCAGGTGGCTGGGTTGGGGATGTGTCATCCCCAGGAGACACGGCTGGCCGCTCTGGGGTGGTTGGAAACATTCCAGGGTCTACGGCTGTTACCTTAGTAAAATGGAGCCTCCAATGCAAAGTATCGGTCCATTTGTCTTGGAGGTCTCTGTCGGTTTAACTCCTCCCCTTGCATTGGCGAGCATTCATTTTCAGCCTTCACGGAAGCCCAGATGCATTGCTACTCTTCTGACAGCCACACTCTGTGAGTTTGCATTACAATCTTACACTTAGGAACCCTATTGCTAAACTCTTCTCTCTTCTAGTAACCTTGTTTCCTTTCTGCTTCCTAGTGAAAACTAATTCACACTCCAAAACTGCCCTGTTAACATCTGCGCTCCCATCGTACATTGATAAGTTTGGGAACTCCTCCCTCCCTGGTATGAACATTTCCTTCGGTACCCATTGCCTAAGACTTTCACTCAACTACCTTTAACACAATCTGTCCTCCACTTATTCAGGCCAGGCATCCTTCAACGGAAATGATAACATCCCCTTGCGGAGTCCGACACTGCCGGTTCCTTTCAGCACACACCAATGGCTATACACACGCTTCGGCTTCCACGGAACCTTCCTGGTAGGTGTCGCCTTTCTCCCCTTCCATTTCCCGGGTCCTTCCTTTCCTTCTTGTGATCTTTTCTTACCTGACAATCGTTTCTGAACATATTTCAGGACCCTGAGATACAAACCATTACTGACAGAGTCCTGAGCCCATTTTAATCCCTCAAAGACTACCAAACACCAGGTACTGTTATCTCCCTCCTGAAGTGTCAACACCCTATCTGCACACCATTCTCTAATATCTGGCTTTCAGTTCACAGGGATTCATTTGGCTCCATTCTTACAAGTCACATCAAGGACATCGTTTGCACTACACACCCAGAGAAGTGATTACCGCTTCACTACAGGGTTTTCTCCCCCAGGTAGGGTGGTTGGGTTTTGGTAGAGAGAATGTTGGTAGGATGGGTGGGGGTAGAGAGAGAAGGGGCCCTGTGGGTTGGGGTAGAGAGGATGGGGTGTAGGATGGGTTGATGGTGGTAGAGAGAGTGGGGCTACGGTGGGTGGGTTTTGGCAGAGGCAGTGGCAAAAGGCTAATTGGGTGGGGGTAGAGAGAGTGGGGTAATGTGTTGAGAGAGTGGGTGTAGGGTGGGTATGGGTGGAGCGAGAGGGGGGTAAGGTGGGTGCATGCATGAAGAGAGTGAAAGGGTAGGGTTGGTGGGTGTGAGAGAGAGGTTGAACGGTGGGTGGGGGTAGAGCAAGTGGAGATAGGGTGGGTGGGGGTAGAGAGAGTGGAGGCAGGGTAGCTAGGTAGGGGTAGAGAGAGTGGAGGTAGTATATGTGGGAGTGGATGGAGAGAGTGAAGGTAAGATGGGGTAGAGTGGGTGGGGTAGGGTGCATGGGTGGGTGGGGTTAGAAAGAGTGGAGGTATGGTAGAGGCAGTGGAGGTAGGGTGGGTGCATGGAGGTATAGAGAGTGGTAGTAGGGTGACTGGGTTTGGATAGAGATAGTGGAGGTAGGGTTGGTGTGGGTAGAGAAAGAGGGGGCATGCTGGCTGGGTGAGTGTGGAGAGAGTTGAGTAGGGTGGGTGGGGGTAGGTTGGCGGTGGGGGTAGAGAGAGATTGGGGGTAGGGAAGGTGGGTGGGGTTAGAGAGAGTGGGGGTAGGGTAGGTGCGGTTAGAAACTGTGGGGGTAGGATGTGTGGATGGGGAGGTGAGAGCAGGCGTATGTTTGGTGGGTGGGTGTAGAGAGAATAGGAGTAGGGTGGGTGGGTGTGCTGAGAGAGGGTGTAGGGTGGGGGGTAGATAGAGGTTAGGGTGGGTGGGTGCATCAAGAGAGTGAGGGGTAGGGTACATGGGTCAGGGAAGGAGGGGGTTGGTGGGTGGCAGTCAAGCAAGTGGAGCTTGGGTGGATTGGGTAGAGGGAGTGGAGGTAGGGGGCAGTGGGTAGAGATAGTGAAGGTGGGAAGGGGTACAGAGAATGGGGTAGGGTGGGCAGGTTTGGGTAGAGAGAGTGAAGGTAGAATGGGTGGAGTTACATAGAGAGGTGGCAGGGTGGGTTGGTATAGAAAGGGTAGGGTTTAGGATGGGTTATTGGGTTGGGGGTTGAGAGAGTGGAGGTAGACTGGTTGGGTTGGGTTAGAGGCAGTGCTAGAAGGATACGTGGGTGGGGTACATAGATTGGGCGTAGGGCGGGTGGGGTTAGGGAGAGTGGGGGGAAGAGTGTGTGGTTGGGGGAACTGAGAGTGGGGGTTGGGTTTGAGGGTGGGTGTAGAGAGAATGGGAGTAGGATGGATGGGTTAGAGATAGTGGGTGTAGGAAGGGGTAGGGAAAGAGGGTGAAGGGTGGGTGTGTGTGTGATGAGAGTAATAGGGTAGGTTGGGTGGGTGAGGGATTGAGGTGGAAGGGTGGGTGGGGGTAGAGAGAGTGGGTGGGTGGGTAGGTGGGGCTAGAGGCAGTGAGGGTAGGGTTGGTGGTGGGGTAGAGAGTGATTGGGGTGGGGAAGGTGGGTGGGGTTAGAGAAAGTGGGGGAAGGGTAGGTGAAATTAGGAGAGTGAGTGTAGGTTTTGTGGGTGGGGGAGGTGTGAGTGGGGGTAGGGTGGGTGGGCGTATAGCGAGAATAGGACTGTTGTAGGTAGGGTTACTGAGAGTGGTTGTAGGGTGGGTGAGGGTTGGGAGAGGGGTTACGGTGGGTCAACGTATGAAGAGAGTGGGGGTAAGGTGCATGGTTGAGAGAAAGAGGGGGTAGGGTGGGTGGTGGTAGAGCATGTGGAGTTAGTGTGGGTTGGGGTAGAGGGAGTGGAGTTAATGGGGCAGGAGTGGGTAAAGAGAGTAAAGGTAGGATGGGGTGGAGAGAATGGGGTACAGTGGTTGGATTTGGGTAGAGAGAGAGGAGGTTGGGTGGGTGGAGGTAGAGAGGGGCAGGGTGGGTTGGAGTAGAGAGGGTGGGGTATAGGATTGGTGGTTGGGGTAGAGAGTGCAGAGGAAGGGTGGGTGGTTGGGGTTAGAGGCAGTGTTAGATGGTTAAGAGGGTGTGGGTAGGGACAGTGGGGGTAGGGTGATGTGGGCTAGAGAGAGTGGGGTAGGATGTGTAAAGACGGTCCTTCTGCATCATATCAAGCCTCTGGCATCTGTGGATTCTGGCATTTTGACAGGAATAAAAGTATGGATGCACGGGTACAGGTCCACACACAGTCATCTTTTAATACAAGTGCAAAGACACACTGGAAGGCACACAGAGCTCCAGCAATCAGCTTGCTTATATAAGTCTGTTTCAATGATGCAATACTTTAATGCAAATTTAGGATATATCTTTCATTGGTTCTCTCAGCCAGAATAAAAGCCCTCCTTATCTGGTTGGCTTATCTATCACTTCCAACGCCCACATTAGTAACTCTTGGCAAGTCCTGGCTGTCACGTGGACTGATAAGCTTATTTTAGTCCCAGCTGGATACAATCACACATCCTTTAACTCGTGCCAAGAACCAGTACTTATCTGCTTCTCAAGATCCTACCAAACTTAATTAGCAGCTCATACCATGGAAAACCTCATGAGCTCATTTGTTTGCTGGCAACTAACACAGCTAATCTGTAATAATTGGTACTTTTCTTGCTTTTATCTGATTTACCATCAATCATGTCTGCTTTCCCTACTAACGTTTCTAAATATATCCTCCCAGACTTGCTTATCTTACAGTGAACTGCTGCCAAAGAATATCTGCTATCAGCATGAGTCAGGACTCTAACACCTGGCCTCATGCTGCAATTTTGTATTTGGCATCCATTTTAGAAAATATCTCAGTCTGTTCAGCCTTGCTACCAAACGGTAAGTCGTTATTTAATTTTGCGCATAAATTATTTTCTATCCAGTTACCAGAATATATTTTTAGGTATTAATTATTTGCATGTAATACCTGAGGAACCCTTCATTTCTTGAGTCATTCTGACCCCAAAATTATGTTGCCACACATGCACACTTTTATCTTTAAAACAACACTATTATTCTGATTTTTGCAATACTGGAACCATTGATCAGCCTATCATGTTATCTGTACTCAGTTTGAGGAGGAGGTTGTCTGGTACCCTTATACAGGTATGTGGGTGGGGAAGTGAGAGTAGGGGTTAGGTTGGAGGGTGGGTGTAGAAAGAATGGGAGTAGGATGGGCGGGTTAGAGAGAGTGGGTGTAGGGTGGGGGTAGAGAAAGAGGAGGTAGGGTAGGTGCATGCATGAAGAGAGTGAGAGGGTAGTTTGGGTGGGTGAGGTATTGAGGTGGAAGGGTGAGTGGGGGTAGAGAGAGTGGAGGTTGGGTGGATGGTTAGGTGTAAAGAGAGTATGAGTAGGGTGGATGGGAGTGGGTAGAGAAAGTGGAGGTAAGATGGGGTATAGAGGTTTGGGTAGGGTGGGTGTGTGCTGGTAGACACGGTGGGGTATAACAGCTGGGTGGGAGTAGAGATAGTGGGTATTGTGTGAGTTGGGGTAAAGAGGCTGTGGATTGGATGGGTGGGCATAGCGAGGGTGAGGGTAGAGAGAGCGGGGTAGAGCGGGTGATAGAAGAGAGGCTGAAGGTAGAGAGAGTGGCGCTAGGGTGGGTGGGGCTAGAAAAAGTGGAGGTCAGTGGGTGTCATTAGAGAGAGTGGGGTTAGAGTGGGTGGGTTTAGAGAGAGTGCCAGTAGGGTGGGTGGGTTTGGGTAGAGAGTGGATGTCAGGTGGGTAGGTGTAGAGAGAGTTGAGGTATGGTGGGTAGGGCGAGAATAGAAAGTTGTGGTAGTGTGTGTTAGGCTATGGAGAGTGGGCGTAGGGTAGGTGGGTGGGGGTAGAGAGATTGGGGCACAGTGGGTGGGTTGGGGAAGAGAGATTCATGGTAGAGTTAGTTTGTGGGGGTATACAGAGTAGATGTAGGGTAGGTGGCAATATAGAGATTGAAGGTAGGACGGGTAGGTGTGGGTAGATATATTGGCGGTAGGATGATAGTGTGTTTGGGGGTAGAGCGAGTGGAGGTAGATTTGGTGGTTTTGGGTAAAGCGAGTGGAGGTAGTTTGTGTGGTGGTTGAGAGAATAGAGGTAAGGTAGGTGGGGTAGAGAGTGTTGGGGGTAGAATGGGTGATGGCGGCAGAGAGATGGGGTAGATTGGATGGGGATAGCTAGAGTGGCAGTAGGGTGGGTGGGTAGAGGAAGAGAGCGTGGGGATAGATTGGATGATTGGGGTAGAGAGGGTGGGGGTAGGGTGGGTGGGCGTATAGCGAGAATAGGACTGTTGTAGGTAGGGTTACTGAGAGTGGTTGTAGGGTGGGTGAGGGTTGGGAGAGGGGTTACGGTGGGTCAACGTATGAAGAGAGTGGGGGTAAGGTGCATGGTTGAGAGAAAGAGGGGGTAGGGTGGGTGGTGGTAGAGCAAGTGGAGTTAGTGTGGGTTGGGGTAGAGGGAGTGGAGTTAATGGGGCAGGAGTGGGTAAAGAGAGTAAAGGTAGGATGGGGTGGAGAGAATGGGGTACAGTGGTTGGATTTGGGTAGAGAGAGAGGAGGTTGGGTGGGTGGAGGTAGAGAGGGGCAGGGTGGGTTGGAGTAGAGAGGGTGGGGTATAGGATTGGTGGTTGGGGTAGAGAGTGCAGAGGAAGGGTGGGTGGTTGGGGTTAGAGGCAGTGTTAGATGGTTAAGAGGGTGTGGGTAGGGACAGTGGGGGTAGGGTGATGTGGGCTAGAGAGAGTGGGGTAGGATGTGTAAAGACGGTCCTTCTGCATCATATCAAGCCTCTGGCATCTGTGGATTCTGGCATTTTGACAGGAATAAAAGTATGGATGCACGGGTACAGGTCCACACACAGTCATCTTTTAATACAAGTGCAAAGACACACTGGAAGGCACACAGAGCTCCAGCAATCAGCTTGCTTATATAAGTCTGTTTCAATGATGCAATACTTTAATGCAAATTTAGGATATATCTTTCATTGGTTCTCTCAGCCAGAATAAAAGCCCTCCTTATCTGGTTGGCTTATCTATCACTTCCAACGCCCACATTAGTAACTCTTGGCAAGTCCTGGCTGTCACGTGGACTGATAAGCTTATTTTAGTCCCAGCTGGATACAATCACACATCCTTTAACTCGTGCCAAGAACCAGTACTTATCTGCTTCTCAAGATCCTACCAAACTTAATTAGCAGCTCATACCATGGAAAACCTCATGAGCTCATTTGTCTGCTGGCAACTAACACAGCTAATCTGTAATAATTGGTACTTTTCTTGCTTTTATCTGATTTACCATCAATCATGTCTGCTTTCCCTACTAACGTTTCTAAATATATCCTCCCAGACTTGCTTATCTTACAGTGAACTGCTGCCAAAGAATATCTGCTATCAGCATGAGTCAGGACTCTAACACCTGGCCTCATGCTGCAATTTTGTATTTGGCATCCATTTTAGAAAATATCTCAGTCTGTTCAGCCTTGCTACCAAACGGTAAGTCGTTATTTAATTTTGCGCATAAATTATTTTCTATCCAGTTACCAGAATATATTTTTAGGTATTAATTATTTGCGTGTAATACCTGAGGAACCCTTCATTTCTTGAGTCATTCTGACCCCAAAATTATGTTGCCACACATGCACACTTTTATCTTTAAAACAACACTATTATTCTGATTTTTGCAATACTGGAACCATTGATCAGCCTATCATGTTATCTGTACTCAGTTTGAGGAGGAGGTTGTCTGGTACCCTTATACAGGTATGTGGGTGGGGAAGTGAGAGTAGGGGTTAGGTTGGAGGGTGGGTGTAGAAAGAATGGGAGTAGGATGGGCGGGTTAGAGAGAGTGGGTGTAGGGTGGGGGTAGAGAAAGAGGAGGTAGGGTAGGTGCATGCATGAAGAGAGTGAGAGGGTAGTTTGGGTGGGTGAGGTATTGAGGTGGAAGGGTGAGTGGGGGTAGAGAGAGTGGAGGATGGGTGGATGGTTAGGTGTAAAGAGAGTATGAGTAGGGTGGATGGGAGTGGGTAGAGAAAGTGGAGGTAAGATGGGGTATAGAGGTTTGGGTAGGGTGGGTGTGTGCTGGTAGACACGGTGGGGTATAACAGCTGGGTGGGAGTAGAGATAGTGGGTATTGTGTGAGTTGGGGTAAAGAGGCTGTGGATTGGATGGGTGGGCATAGCGAGGGTGAGGGTAGAGAGAGCGGGGTAGAGCGGGTGATAGAAGAGAGGCTGAAGGTAGAGAGAGTGGCGCTAGGGTGGGTGGGGCTAGAAAAAGTGGAGGTCAGTGGGTGTCATTAGAGAGAGTGGGGTTAGAGTGGGTGGGTTTAGAGAGAGTGCCAGTAGGGTGGGTGGGTTTGGGTAGAGAGTGGATGTCAGGTGGGTAGGTGTAGAGAGAGTTGAGGTATGGTGGGTAGGGCGAGAATAGAAAGTTGTGGTAGTGTGTGTTAGGCTATGGAGAGTGGGCGTAGGGTAGGTGGGTGGGGGTAGAGAGATTGGGGCACAGTGGGTGGGTTGGGGAAGAGAGATTCATGGTAGAGTTAGTTTGTGGGGGTATACAGAGTAGATGTAGGGTAGGTGGCAATATAGAGATTGAAGGTAGGACGGGTAGGTGTGGGTAGATATATTGGCGGTAGGATGATAGTGTGTTTGGGGGTAGAGCGAGTGGAGGTAGATTTGGTGGTTTTGGGTAAAGCGAGTGGAGGTAGTTTGTGTGGTGGTTGAGAGAATAGAGGTAAGGTAGGTGGGGTAGAGAGTGTTGGGGGTAGAATGGGTGATGGCGGCAGGGAGATGGGGGTAGATTGGATGGGGATAGCTAGAGTGGCAGTAGGGTGGGTGGGTAGAGGAAGAGAGCATGGGGATAGATTGGATGATTGGGGTAGAGAGGGTGGGGGTAGGGTGGGTGTGATTGGAGAGAGATGGGGTAGGGTGGGTGGGTGTGGGATGAGAGTGAGGGTTAGGGTGGGTGGGCAGAAGTCAAGCAAGAGGGTGCAGGGTGGGTGAGGGAGAGAGGGGGTTGGGTGAATGGGGAGAGAGAATGGAGTTTGGGTGGTTGGTTTTAGAGAGAGTGGCGGCAGAGTGGGTGGGTGGATATGTGGGGAGATAGAGTGCGGTTGGATGGGGCTAGAAAGGGTGGGGGTAGTGTGGGCATGGGCTAGGAGACAGGGTTTGGGTATATACAGGGTTGGATTTGGTGGGTTAGGGTAGGGAGGGGGGATTGGTTGGGTTAGGGTTATTGAGTTTGGGGAATGGATGGATGGGAGGAGGGCAGGGAAGGTGGTGGAAGAGAGAATAAAGGTAGAGACAGCAGGGGTAGAGAGAGAGTGGATGTGGGGTTGGTGGGGATAGAGAGTGGAGGTTGGGTCGTTGGGGGTAGAGGGAGAGTGGACAGGACAGGGTGTGTGGGGTAGAGAGTGTTGGAGGTATGATGGGTGATGGGGTAGGGAAAGTGGGGCTAGGGAGGGTGTGGGGATAGAGAGTGTGTGTACAGTGAGCGGTTGAGAGTAAAGGGGGGGCATGTTGGCAGGTGTGGGTATAAAGAGATTGGGGTAGGATAAATAGGTGGGGGTAGAGAGATGAGGGTAGGGTGGATGGGGTTAGAGAGAGTGGAAGTAGGGTGCATGGGTGGGAGAAGAAAGAGTGGGGATAGAGTGCGTGATTGGGGAAGAGAGGGTGTGGGTAGGGTAGGTGGGATTAGAAAGAGATGGGGTAGGGTGGGTGGGTGTAGGAAGAGTGTGAGGGGGTAGTCTGGGTGGCCCAAGGGCGAGTGAGAGGTGGTTGGGTGAGGGAGAGAGGGGGTAGGGTGGGTGGGGTGGGGGTAGAGAGAATGGAGGTATAGTGGGTTGGGGTAGAGAGAGTGGAGGTAGGGTGGATGGGTGAGGTGAGATAGAGCAGGGGTAGGATGGGGCTAGAGAGGGTGGGGTAGTGTGGGCATGGGCTAGTAGAGAGGGTGTGGGTAGATTGGGTGTGTAGGACTAGAAATAGGGGGAATGGGTGGGTTAGGGTATGGAGGGTGAGGATTGGTTGGTTATGGTAGGGAGTTTGCGGATTAAGTGGATGGGGTAGACAGACTAACAGTATTGAGAGCAGGTGTAGAGAGAGTGGAGGTGGGGTTGGTGGGGCTAGAGAGAGTAGAGGTTGGGTGGGTAGGGGTAGGGGGAGTGTGGGTAGGGTGGACAGGGGTTAGAGAGTGGCAATAGGGTGGATGTATTTGGGTAGAGAGAGGGGAGGTAGCATGGGTGGTGGTAGAGAGAGGGAGGGTAGGGTGGACGGGTGAAGAGAGGGAGGGGGGTATAGGATTGGTGGGTGGAATTTGAGAGTGTGGACATTGGGTGGGTTGGGTAGAGGGAGTGTGCTTAGAGAGGGTGTGTGGGGAAGAGACAGTGGGGTAGGGTGTGTGGGGAAAGAGAAAGTGGGCATAGGGTTGGTGGGTAGGGGTAGAGAGAGTGGAGGTAATGTGGGTGGGCATTGGATGGGTAGGTTGGGGTAGATAGAGTGGGGTAGTGTGGGTTGGGGAGAAAGTGAGAAGATAGGGTGGGTGGGTAGAGGTAGAGCGAAAGTGGGTAGAGTGGGGAGGTAGAGAGAGGCGGTTTGGGTGGGTGGGTGCGGAAAGAGGGGGTGAGGTAGGGTTGGTGAGTGTCAGTAGTGAGAGAGGGGCAGGGTGGGGATAAAGAGGGTGGGATAGAGTTGGTAGGGGTAGAGAGTGGGCTGGTGGGGGTAGAGAAAGTATGGGTAGGGTGGGTGCGGGTAGAGAGAGTGGGGATAGGGTGATTGGGGATAGAGGGATTGGAACTAGGGTGTATGAGGGTAGAGAAAGAGGAGTAGGGTGGGTGGGTGTGGGTAGAGAGTGAGGTGGTACAGTGGGTGGCTGGAGGCAGGGGAGAGGCAGTAGGGTGCATGGGTATTGGGTTTATTAGAGAATGTGAGTGTCAGTAGTGAGAGAGGGGCAGGGTGGGGATAAAGAGGGTGGGATAGGGTTGGTAGGGGTAGAGAGTGGGCTGGTGGGGGTAGAGAGAGTATGGGTAGGGTGGGTTGGGTTAGAGAGAGTGGAGGTGAGGTGGGTGGGGGTGGAGAAAGTGGAGGTATGGTAGATGTGTGAGGTAGAGAGATTGGTGGTAGGGTGGGGTAGAGAGGGTAGGGTGGGTGGGTGCTGGTAGATGGGGTAGGTGTAGGGTGGGTAGGATCGGAGTAGAGATAATGGGGATTGGGTGGGTTAGGGTAGAGGGAGGGGGTAGAGAGGGTGGAGGTATAGAGACTGACATACAGTTGGTGGGTGTTGGAAGAGAGAGTGGGGTTTGGGTGCATGGGTGCGGATAGAAACAGTGGTGGTAGGGTAGGTGGAGAGGGAGGGGGTAAGGTAGGTGGGTGGAGTAAAGAGAGAGGGAGTTACAGATGTATTTGATTGGGTGGGTGGGGTAGAGAGGTTGGCAGTAGAGAGAGCAAGGGCATAGAAGAGAGAGTGGGGGTAGGGGGATGGGAGGGAGTAGAGATATTGAAATAAGGTGGGCTGGGTAGAGAGAGAGGGGTGGGTGGGTGATGGTAGTTGGTTAGGAGCAAGACAGATGAAAAACAAAGCAGCCTTCAAAGGTCTTGTCAAAAATAGCCCAAACTAAACCCAACCAGCACACATAATGGGGGTGGGAAGGTTTAGAGGGCCTAGAGAGAGTGGGATTGGGGTGTGTGGGTGTAGAGAGAGTGAGCATGGAGGTTAGAGAGAGTGGGCATGTTTGAACAAATGTACCCTCAGTTAGGAAGACAAAGTAACAGAGCAGCTGTCAAAAGTAGCCTGCACTAGCCCAAATGTCTATGGAAAATAGCCCAGAATAGCCTGATAGGTACTCATTGTGCACCTGGGAAATGGAAAGCCCAGCACCCAACTTGCTTCTTACAATGCTGCTGATTGAAGCAAATATTGTCAAGGCACTTCTCGCTGGGTAGAACAGGTGGAGGAGTTTGATAAAAGGTTTTAGTGATTTGGCAATTTCATGGCATGACAACCAGAGATTCACATTTTAGAAACCCCATTGTCATTTGTATTTGTATTTATTTGTATTTATTTATTTATAAAGCGCAACCAGGCCCAGAGGCATAAGGGCGCGTAAGTTCGTTAAAGAGTTGCGTTACAGTTACAGGAAGGTACAAGCAATGCAGTCAGCAAAAAGTTCCAATGCAGTTACAGTTAGGAACAAACATAATATAGAAGGTGCATACAAAGATACAATGAATTACAAAGTGAGCTGGCAGCAGTCCGTCATGCTGGGGTCAAGAGGTTAGTCTGACATGTAGTCCAAGTTATGGAGCCAACACTTTGTGTTATGTTTGAACCGGTTAAATGAGGGTTCTGCTCGTAAAGGCGCAGGGATGGTGTTCCATAGTTTGGAAGCTTGTACAGGGAAGCTAGCTCCACCCGAATTATGAAGTTTGAATCTCGGAATGGTCATGGTGTTAGTTTGCGCTACTCTGAGTGGTCTAGAGGAGGTGTGAGGTGTGAGTTGGTTGGTAAGATATGCTGGAGCAAGGTTAGCTCTGACTTTGTGTGTAAGGGCCAGCGTTTTGAGTGATATTCTATGCTTGACAGGGAGCCAGCGTAGATTACGTCTGGTCTCGGATATGTGTGCCTTTTTGGGAATGTTGAGGGCAGCTCTGATGGCATTGTTTTGGACTACTTGTAGTCTATTGATGTTTTTGTGACTAGTGCCCAAGTAAAGGGCGTTACAGTAGTCTATTTTGGAAAGCACTAGTGCTCTAGCGAGAGTAATGCAATTAGGTACGGAAATTAATGGTCTGCATGCAGTGATCAGCTTGCAGGTGTTTGCGGCTGATGAAGCTACTGCATTGGTTTGCTTGGAGAAGGATAAGGTAGCATCAATGTAAATACCAAGAGTTTTAGTGTTATTTGATACTGGGATGCGATTGCCATCTATGGTAAAGGCTTTGAATGCGGGATTAAGATTTTTGAGTTTGGCATGCGTGCCCAGGATGATCAACTCGGTTTTTTCGTTGTTGAGGCACAAACTATGGTGTGCCATCCATGCTTGTATAACCGAGTAGATTTCATTAAGGGTCGTGCTGTCTGTTTCGTAGTTACCCGAGATAGGTATGAGTATCTGGGTGTCGTCCGCCTAGTTGGTATACGTGATACCCAGAAAGTCAAGGATATCGAAGAGGGGCTTCGTGAATATATTATTAAGAGTCGGGGACACGCAGGAGCCTTGCGGGACTCCGCAGGGTACTGGTGCAGGCTCAGCAGAATCCGTAGGTGAGAAGACCCTCATGGTTCTGTTCGCCAAGAAGGAGCTGATCCAAGCCGTGGTGGCATCTGAGAAGTGTGCTGCAGATTTCAGGTGGTGACAGAGTGTTTGATGGTTAACCAAATCAAACGCTGCTGACAGGTCAAGCAACAGGAGGAGTGCAAGTTTGCCATTGTCTTTCAAGGTTTGGATCTGGATGGTAAGGTCAATTAGTGCAGTTTCCGTACCGTGTCTCGGTCGGAAGCCTGATTGCCTAAGCCCTAGGAGATTATTTGATTCTAAGTAGGCCTGTATTTGTAAATAGGCTGCTCTGTCCAGTATTTTTAGTAAGAACGGTACAGTCGTTATCGGTCTGTAGTTAGACGGGTTGGCTGGATCAAGAGTGGGTTTTTTGAGGAGTGGGATGACCCAAGCGTCTTTGAGGTTGTCAGGAACTATTCCGGATTTGAAGGAAGTATTGATGAGGTTAGTGATGAATGGAGCCAGATCGTGCGCAGCTGCTTTAACGATCGGGGCAGGGCAGGCATCACCTTGGCAGTTTGAAGGTTTTAGTTTCCTGATGATGTTTTCTACTTCCCAAGTTGAGAGGGGTGAGAAGCTGAAAGGTTTGCAGTTTGACTGAAAGGTCGAATGTTTGTTAGGTGGCTGTTTGTAGTTAGGGTCGGCTAATAGTAAGGATTTTTTTGCGTTGATTTTGGATTGTAAACGATCTATTTTGTCTAATAAGGCTTTCTGAATATTACTACACCATAGTGTGTCAGTAGTACATTTGTCAGTGGGGGCAGTGGGGGATTCTAGCTCTTTGAGTATCTTGAAGAGTTCTTTTGTATTGGATTCCGCTTGTGTAATCCTTTTGTTATAAGTGTCTTTTTTTGCAAGAAGTATGACTTCTTTGTAGCTAGAGGAGACTAAGGTTAGTTCAGACTTGTTAGATGCTGTGGGATGTTTTTTCCAAAGTGCCTCAGCGGTTCTTTTGGTTTTATGTAATTTTCTTAGCTGTAGCGTGAACCAGGTGTTGAGGTGACGCTGTGGTTTCGGTTTCCGCAGTTTTAGATGGGCAATAGAATCCAGAGCTTTGAGTATAGCCTGGTTGTAGGTGTCCACTAGAACTGTAGGGTCAGCATCTGAATCAGTATTATTCAGTATAGGGAGTAGTATAGGTAGGAGTTTGTCTGGAGTAATATCTTTCTTGTTTCTTGTGCTGATGGCAGGGGCGATGATAGGCGTCGGGTGGGGTGGGTTAGCTTTGATAGCAAAGGTTACTTTATGATGGTCCGACCAGATACATGGGTCAATGGATAGGAGATCAATAGAGCAATTGATGTGTGATAGCCAGTCTAGAGTTCTACATTTGATATGAGTGGGTTCGTGGATAATGTGCGTATGACCCAAATCAGATAATGTGTTGGCTAGGTCAAAGGCGTTAGTGTCCTTAGGATCGTTGAAACCAAGGTTGAGGTCCCCAAGTAAGATGGTTAGGGAATTAGGTTTGGTGTTTATAGTTATAAGTGAAGCAATGTCCTCAATGAAAAAGGAAATGGGTCCTGGTGGTCGATAGATGAGATGTAATGTTGCTGTGTGGTTGGGTGAGAGAGGTAGCTTAATTGACAGTGATTCAGCAGATGGGATTTGCGCGTCTTGGATGACTTTAATGTCAAAGGTATTTCTAAATATGAAGGCGAGTCCGCCTCCCTTAGTTTGAGTGGTGTTTCTGTCAGATCTAATAATGGCATAATTATTAGGTATGGCGAGGGCCAGAGAGGGGCCGGAAGCGGCATTAAGCCAGGTTTCTGTGACTGCGAGGACATCAAGGTTTTCATAGGTTATAAAGTCAGCGATGTCGAGAGCATGAGCAGGAAGAGACCTAGAATTCACCAAGGCTGCTTTGATGAGTTTGCCTTTTCTTGGAGGTTTTTCAAGTGGTATCAGTGGACTGTGCTGAAGACTATTGGCTAGATTGACAGAGTCAATGGGTGCATTAGCGTAGTTATGGTCAGTATGCAGGTGTTTCATACTACGTGCCCTTAGTCTGGAGTTTCTGGTTAAGATGCTAGGGTGGTGAGAATACGGAAATGTAGGAAGACATGTTCGCAAATTCAATCTAGCGTTTCTATTCAATGTGCTAGGCTGGAGGGAGCAAAGATGGGTGGGTGGTCTAGTTCTGGAGTTCAGTCTGGAATTTCTAGTAGTGATAGTGCAGGGTTGGTTAGGTATAGGTTTAGTGGCAAAGTGGCGTATCCAAAGTGCTGGATCATCCAAGTACGGATTTGCAGGTGTCATGGTACTGGGCCAAGAGGAGAGGGTGGTGGAAGTGTAATGAGTAGAATGTAGGTTGGGCTGTCTAGTCCAGTATCTACTGTAAGTATACAATAGGTGGATGAGTGTCGATAGGCACCAATACATGATGTTTGTGGTGTTGCTGGTACACAGTGTAGTGGGTGTGGTCTGTTAGTGAGCAAAGACACAATACAGATCTATACAGTGTGGTCATAAGATAGCTATGCAAAGCACCACAACGAACAGAGTAGTGTGTAGGCGGCCATGGGCATAACACAATAATTAATGAGGTCTGTAGGCGATCAAGGGCATACAACATTCAAGTGGTCTGTGAGCGACCATAAGGCAGAACACAATGGTCAATGTGGTCTGTAAGTGACCACAAGGTACAACAATCAAGTGGTCTGTAGGCGACCGTAAGTCACAACACAATGGTCAATGTGGTATATAAGCGACCATAAGGTACAACAATCAAGTGGTCTGTAGGCGACCGTAAGGCACAACACAATGGTCAATGTGGTCTGTAGGCGACCGTAAGGCACAACACAATGGTCAATGTGGTCTATAAGCGACCATAAGGTACAACAATCAAGTGGTCTGTAGGCGACCGTAAGGCACAACACAATGGTCAATGTGGTCTGTAGGCGACCGTAAGGCACAACACAATGGTCAATGTGGTCTGTAGGCGACCATAAGGTACAACAATCAAGTGGTCTGTAGGCGACCGTAGGGCACAACACAATGGTCAATGTGGTCTGTAAGTGAGCATAATGCACAACACAGCAATCAAAAGGGCTGTGGGCGCATATGAGGTATAGCATTGATCAGTGGTCTGCATACCGTACAACCATAAGGAAGCCACTCTGTAGTATAGTCTATCCGTGACCTTAAGTGCACAGATTAGTGATATGTAGTCTGTCCAGGATCAAAGGATACATCGTGTTGAGCGAGGGTCAGCAATTGGTGTCAGTTGTGATATGTGATGTAGACAGCGGCAGAGGTGAGCGATCTATACGTGCTAGGTGCACATAATGTATGCAGCGGTGTACCATGCAGATGTACTATTCCGTAGGCAAAGACACATGGGAAGCCTCATATGAGAGCAGCAAAGAATAGGCACAAGTCTTACCGGGGTGTTTACGGGCGAGAGTTCCAGTTGGTCCGAGCCTGCTTTGAGGGTAAGCGGCACATGTACAATGGCTGAGGGCACCAGAAAGATGCCTGCAATGTCGCGCGCTATGAGAAGCGGAGCAGAGTCCCGCGCCGTGCCGCTAGGTGCGGACAGGGGCAGACAGGAAGGGCCTTTGATCGGCGGGCCTTTGGTCGTGTAGGGCCGGCTTCCGCCTCCGGTCCACACGATAGGGAAATATGCAGATGAGGTTGCTAGGCAACCAGAGGAACGCTCAGGACGCGTTCATTGCATCGGCCATTTTGCATGCAGGCCTTGGGTGAACTGCGGTGATCAGCGGTGTGCAGTGCACAGGGTACACAGGGTGCACACACAGCCAGGGCGGGGGGTCGGAGCCATATTTTCTCTCTCTCTCTCTCTCTCTCTCTCTTTCTCTCCCCCCCTCTCTCTCTCTCTCTCTCCCCCTCCCCCCCTTAGACAGAGGCGTTGCCTGGATTGTCTAACAAGTGGGGCCTAAAGCTAATGTTGTAGTTGGGCCCACAGCAGTGATATTAACATCTGTAAATGCCAACAAAGTGCTGCCGAGTGGGCATTTACAGGTTTTGGGTGGGCCTTGCCCGCTTGGGCCCTACCTTTGCTTCTGTAAAAATGGTTTCAGCCCTTGTGTGGCTCAAGCGCCACAAAAATTCACCAAAGCCAAACATGGACATCCAGAGTTTGACTTTTCTGCGGTAGAAACATTTCCATGGTCAGTCTCTGGCATCTTATCCCTCTGGATCACAATGATTAAGCAGAGGTATAGGGCTGTGACTGGATACACGATATTACACTGTTCTTACGTGGTTACCTCTGAAAAGTGCTCCATTATTCATCTTTGCTGGTGTATAGCTCTATAAGGCGCTCCGTTGTGTAACTCTGTAAAGCGTTCTGCTGCTTCTTGAAGCTAGGTCTCCGTTCAATGGAAACGATAATAATAATAACTGTAACCATTGGCCCTATTTCAGAAAGTGCACTTATCAGCCGTAATAAAGGGGCAATCTTTCTAAATGAACGTGTCGTGCGTGCCTCGACCGTGCCAAGCCAATAACTGTTATTTTAAAGTCTGGAGCATCTGAAGCAAAGTGTTTATAGCCCTTGGTTGCACCCCCAGGTAACAGTGAGGGAATATTGATACAATTAGCAGGCCTATGGGGAAAAGGGCCTTCAGAAGTAATAACCACGTTTTCCCTGCAAGTGATGCAGTAGGTAAAATGCTGTTGGACAGGAGACATCAATTCCTTTCCCCTTTTAGGTGTTTTAAAAAATGCTGAGTTTTCATATTTTCAGGCTCCATTCATTGCCTTTGTCAGAAAGGAAAAGAAAGTGTGTGAGTCTACTTTTCCAGCACCCTTTGATCGATATCAATTTTCAAATGTACTATTGATTTCAGGAGACCTTAATTTCAAAGCAAACAATAGCTTTCTTTGTAATTTCCCTGCTCCGAATGCAAGTGCCGTTGTTGCTGACCTGTGTGTTATCAAATAATATTGATCGGAAGGGAAATGGTCCAGTGTCTTCCGTTAACGAAGCCTGCAGTGAACTGCCAGTATTTGCATCTCTAGGCATGCGCCGACTGACAGGAGGCTGCACAGCCATGTTCTTCTTCATTTGACGGTCCATTTTAGTACAATACCCCACACACCCACCCTGCCCCCTACACTCTCTACCCGCACCCACCCACCCAACCTGCACTCTCTCTACCCCTCTCAACCTACCCCTCTCTCTACCTCCACCCATCCACCCTACTGCCGCTCTCTCTACCCCTCTCACTCAACCCTCTCTCTACCTCCAGCCACCCACCCCACCGCCACTCCCTCTAGCCTTCTGACCATACAACCTCTCTCTTCCTACACCCACCCACACTACCTCCCCTCTCTCTACCCAGCTAACCCTACCCCACTCTCTACCACCACCCACCCACCCCACTTGCGGTCTCTCTACCCAAAGACCATACCACCTCTCTCTACCTCCACCCTCCCACCGTACCTCCACTCTCTTTACCCCATCTCACTCCCCTCTCTACCTACACCCATCCACCACACCTACACTCTCTCTACCACTCTGACCATACATCCACTCTCTACCAAAACCCACCCACCCAACCTGCACTCTCTCTACCCCTCTCAACCTACCCCTCTCTCTACCTCCACCCATCCACCCTACCTCCACTCTCTCTACCCCTCTCACTCTACCCCTCTCTCTACCTCCAGCCACCTCCCCCCACTGCCACTCTCTCTATCCTTCTTACCATACCACCTCTCTCTTCCTCCGTAAACCTTCCCTCTCTCTACCCCTCTCACCCTACCCCTCTCTCTACCTCTAGCCACCCACCCCACCACCACTCTCTCTAGCCCTCTGACCATACCACCTCTCTCTTCCTACACCCACCCACTCTACCTCTCCTCTCTCTACCCATCTAACCCTACCTCACTCTCTACCACCACCCACCCACCCCACCCCACTTGCGGTCTCTCTACCCCTCTGACCATACCACCTCTCTCTACCTCCACCATCCCACCGTACCTCCACTCTCTCTACCCCATCTCACTTCCCTCTCTACCTACACCCACCCACCCCACCTCCACTCTTTCTACCCCTCTCACCCCACCCCTCTCTACCTGCACCCACCCACCCTACCTCCACTCTTTCTACCCCCTCCCACCCCTCTCTACCTCCACCCATCCGCCCCACTTCCACTCTCTCTACCTCTCTCACCCTACCCCTCTCTCTACCCCCACCCATCCCCCACTGCCACTCTCTCTAGCCCTCTTACCATACCACCTCTCTCTTCCTCTACCCACCCACCCTACCTCCCCTCTCTCTACCCATCTAACCCTACCCCACTCTCTACCAACACCCACCCACCCCACTTGCGGTCTCTCTATCCCTCTGACCATACCACCTCTCTCTACCTCCACCATCCAACTGTACCTCCACTCTCTCTACACCATCTCACTCCCCTCTCTACCTACACCCACCCACCCCACCTACACTCTCTCTACCACTCTGACCATACATCTACTCTCTACAATCAACCCACCCACCCCACCTACACTCTCTCTACCACTCTGACCATACATCCACTCTCTACCAAAACGCACCACCCTACCGCCACTCTCTCTACCCCTCTCACCCCACCCCTCTCTACCTCCACCCACCCACCCTACCTCCACTCTTTCTACCCCCTCCTACCCCCTCTCTACCGCCACCCATCTGCCCCACTTCCACTCTCTCTACCCCTCTCACCCTACCCCTCTCTCTACCAACACCCACCCACCCTACCTCCACTTTTTCTACCCCTCACCCACCCTCCCCCACTCTACCTAAACCCACCCGCCCCACCTCCACTCTCTCTACCCCTCTGATCATACCTCCTCTCTCTATCTCCACCCACCCACCCTACCCTCTACTCTCTTTCAACCAGCACCCACCCTCTTTCTATCCCCATTGTCTCTCACTGGCAATTGTAATGCAATGTTTGACTTGCGACTGTATCTGGTGATAAGGAGGCCAGCTTCACTGATGTATCCATCATATTGAGATTAAGCCTGCTTTGATTGCTTAGATAAGCAATTTGTGGTACATGCTAAAGTACATTATTATGCAACCTCAGCATGTTTGCATCTTAATCCTATAGCTATACGTGCAGTATGTAAAACCTTATGGGTCGAAAGAACATCAAAGAAAGGTGCTCAGTTAGCGAAAATGTGTCGTTCAAGTCAGCATATTAGAATATTTAGAGCAGTTTTTGTACCTAACATCCTTGTAAACATCCCATAGCAAATTCAAAACCTGCTATGAATTTAATTACCACCGAGGCCTAATTGACGCCCATTTCATCTACTCATAATTAATCCACAATCTACTAGCACACTTACAGGCAATAACATTTCCCAGACCTGGAGCCCCGAAGGAATGCGGGTTGCAGTGAGGTAGACACGCGCACTTACAGTCGGCAGCGCACAGACAATATTGGCTTGAGGATGTGGTGAAGGCTTGTGCCCAAATGATGTCCAGACTACCAATAGGTTACAACCCTGTTGCTGACGTTGTTACATTCTTGCTCTGCTCAAGGTCTCCTCCGAGTAGGCCAGGTTCTTGTACTTTTCTTGGGGTTTTCCAGCTTGTCGAAACTCTGTGTTCTCAACGACACTCTCAGGTTCTGGGCGACCTCATTGCCTCTCTTAGGCTTTGGGTACTTTTCAAAGTGCTCAGTCGGAAACACTCTCAGAGTGCTCAGTCAGAAACACTCTCAGCCTCTAGGCACTGTTCTGGATTCTCAGTGCCCGTTGTCTGGCTGCAGGTGTTTTTCCACAGGCGTGTTGCTCCTCTCAAGCTATAGGCACACTTCATAGTTCTCAGCGCATCCATCATCTCCATATGCTTTGCAAGGTTCCCAGTGACCCTCTCAGTCAGTAAGCTTCTCGGAAGGATCTTTGGGAATCAGCATGTTTAAACGGTAGGCATGAACTAGTCAGTGTCTGTCTTTATCAGCCTGTGAGTGAAGCAGCTCAATTCTTCCTTCTGATGGTGCAGACTTACGAATTATTTTGAACAATCATTGATTTCTCTGATCATCCGTGTTGGAAATGGACAAGATTTACTGTGAGAACCCCCCTCTTCTGCTCCCCCCTCCATCTAGCGTGCATACAGGCAGATGTCAGCGGGCAGATTGTCAGTGGTGTGGGTGGGACTGGGGCCGAATTGTCAGAGGTGTGGGCAGGACTGGGGGCGGAGCTAAGTATTGAATGATGTGCACTTCCTAAATATATAGGATATTGTCTGCTTTGCATAAAAACAAAGTGCATTTTGTGAACATAAGTATGACCACTAATGTATAAAACATGTCTGTGCTAATAATTCTGAGCATGCAATGCACACTTGGTCTGGTGCTCAATTCCATTGTCAGAATAGTCCCATTAACAGTAAAATGTGTGCAAAGCATGAGACATGATCGCCTCCTCAACGCTGTACCTAGCAATGTCTTACCTGCTGCCACAAGTGCTGCTCTAGCCCATTTGTGCCTCCCTAACGTCGCACCTTGCATTGATTTAACTGTTGCCACCATTGCTGCCTTAGCCCATGTACGCCTTTTTAATGCTGCATTTTGCACTGACTTGCCTATTGCACAGGCACAATGAGACATGACCGCCTCAGGTCCAGCACTTTCACCACTTCGACTCCTACCAACATAGATGCAAGAAAACGCAAAAGAAAACCTAAACCAAACACCCTCATCACACACACAATAGCATCCCCTGACCAGTTCACTCCCCGCTCCAGTGACTCCCCATCACGCACATCCCTCAGAAAACCACACCAATTTACTCACAAAACTATCAAAGGCGCACTCATCAATGCTAGATCATTAGCCGCCCATGCAATAGACATATCTGGCATTATCGTGGTCAACAATCTAGACTTCATAGCTATTACCAAGTCCTGGCTCCACGCAGCAACTGGCCCTACCCTAGCACTAGCCATCCCTAATGACTACACCATCTACCGCTCAGACGGACAAACAACCAAAGGCGGCAGAGTAGCCATTATAGCTAGAAGCTCCTTCAACATAAGACACATACAAAACCAATCACTCCCATTGGCCGAATGACTCACCCTGAAACTATCCACAACCAACACAAGCACTATCACCACCCATTTTATATACAGACCGCTGGGCCCCATATCCTCATTCAACGACGATATAGCACTCCTGCTTTCTAGCAACACCAAACCCAACTCACAGATACTCATTCTAGATGATTTCAACCTGGGGTTTAATGAAGATAAAAGCCAACAAAGCAAGCTCAGTCGCTAACACTATCTCAGAACTAGGATTCACCCACCACGTCTCTCAACCCACACACAATAAAGACTGCATCCTTGATTGGATAGCAGACCTCAACTACAACACCACAACCCTCTCCAACACTCCTTGTGCCTGGACTGACCATCACCTCATCACCTTCAACATCAACAAAGATAAACATACACCAGCGCCCCTTCCCAACGCTCCACCCACACTCACAAGAAACAGTAAAAATATCACTATCGAGAAGCTCATCCCACTACTCCAAACGATCATTGACTTCACACCTACCATTACCAACCCCACAGAATTAGTAGACCTCTACAACACAACTATTCTCAAGGCCTTAAATACGGTAGCACCACTGAAACTACGGAAAGCCAAACCACGTGCGCACCTCAACTCCTGGTTCACTCCCGAATTAAAATCTCTCCGCAAAAACAAAAGACAAGCCAAATCAGCGTGGATACAGTCTCCATCTGCTAATAATAACACCGCCTACTCCCTAGCATCCTCCATCTATAAGTCAGCAATCATCCAATCTAAATAAAATATGCTCGAAGAGAGAATCTGCAATGCCAAATCCAACACCAAAGAGCTCTTTAACATCCTGAGAGACCACGAGTCCCCATCCCCTATCCCTGACACATGTATCAAAAACGCCTCCTGGTGCACCAACATACAGGAAGAACTTCTTGGCAAAATTGCTATGCTACAAACCAAAATGCAATCTATGAAAGACAGACTCACCTTCAAAGACACTCCAACCTCTCCCACCCACAACTCACGAATGGACGATATCAACCCATTTGAATTCTCCACCATCACTACCAAAGAGGTTGAAGACATAATTCATTCTCTGAAACCCTTCAAATGCCAAGGTGACATCTGTCCTGCTCTAGTTATCAAAGATACGGCCAAACATCTTGCCCCTTTCATCACATCTCTTATAAACTCATCCTTCTCCTCCACCATAGTACCCGACAACCTAAAGGACTCTTGGGTCCTACCACTACTCAAGAAACCCATACTAGACCCTAATGTCCCCACTAATTACAGACCCATTATCACCGTGCCTTCCTTCTAAAAATCCTCAATAGAGCCGCTTACCTGCAGATCCAGAATCACCTAGAGACAAATAACCTGCTAGGACTAAGACAATCGGGCTTCCGACCAAAACATGGCACAGAGGCAGCCCTGATTGATCTCAAGCCACAAATGGACAACATCAAAGTCAACGGCAAACTAGCCCTTCTTCTCCTTCTCGACCTGTCTGCCGCCTTTGACCTGGTAAATCACGACATTCTCTGCAAACACCTAGCCACAGCAGCTAAATTTTCCGACAATGCCAACGCCTGGATGAAGTCCTTCTTGAATAACTGATCCATGAGGGTCTTTGCTCCCACAGCCTCTGCCGAACCAGTCCCCGATACATGTGGCATCCCCCAGGGTTCTTGTGTTTCACCTACACTATACAATGTGTTCACGAAACGCCTCTTTGACATTCTTGACCATTTGGGTGTCATCTACATGAACTATGCAGGTGACACTCAAATACTCATCCCATTAACAGGTGACTACACTACCGACAACATAGTCCTAAACAACATTTATTCCATTATCCGTGAATGGATGGCCAAAAATGGCCTTTGCCTCAACGACGACAAGGCCGAGCTTCTCCTCCTAGGCTCCCAATCCAGACATAACAAACTAGACAAACCCTACCAGACATTCACCATTGACGGCAACAACATCTCTGTCTTTAACAGCGTCAAAACTCTTGGGATATACCTTGACTCCTCCCTTACACTGACAAGACAAATCAATGCAATATCATCAGCCTCCGCCTACACATGTAAGCTCATCAATGCCAGCAGACGCTACCTCTCGACCTCCAACTGCACCACCTTAGCTAGAGCTCTAGTACTCTCTAAAGTAGACTACTGTAACACTCTCTACTTGGGCACCAGCCAAAAGAATATCAACAAGCATCAAGTTATCCAGAATAACGCACTAAGAACAGCAATGAATATACCAAAACACGAGCACATCTCAGAGATAAGACGTTTCTGTCAATGGCTATCCATGCCTCAGAGAATAGAATACAAAACACACTCTCTCACACACAAATGCTTATCCAACCAAGCACCAAGATACCTCTCAGACAACTTCACAAATCACATCCCATCCCACCTAACCAGATCAGCCCAAACTCCTTGTCTAAACATTCCCAGATTTAAGCTCCAAAAAGCAGGCGGCACAAGCTTCCCTGTGCTTGCCGCTAAACTGTGGAACTCACTACCAGCCGATCTCAGATTCAAACCGTCCTTTAATCGATTTAGACATTGTACCAAACTATGGCTTTTGGCCAAAGCTAACTAAAACATAACACAAATGTATATACTGTCTGTACTGCTCAACTACCAACGTTTGTAAATACGCTATAATGTATGTACTATCAGCAAATGCTTATAACGCTTGTATTACCTGTAATGCTTATCTGTTGTAACATGTTGTAATGACTGACCTGTTTGTAATAGGCCGGCTACTCTGTAACCTAGCCAAGCGCTTGGATTCCCCAGGGCCATGCAGCGCTATATAAATAATAAATTAAACTAAACTAAACATATATACATCTTTGGACAGTTTCATTGTTTAAGTTTATGCTTTTGATCAAAAATATACTTTTGGATGCTCTCTGTGAAAACGAGCGTGTTCGGTAGACAAGATAGTGTTTGCTGGAGCCGAGCAGAGTCTTGTCCTGGCCCAATTCCTCCCCTACATCTCATGTTCTTGGGCCCTGATTGGGAGGGAGCTTCTGTCCAGATTCCTTTAAATTCTATTGGCTTTGGTAGTTTCAAATCATCCCGTTTTTCCATCCTGCTCTTCCCTCCTGTCTGTGGCACATGGCCAGAGAAGGTCAGGTGATATACCTATGGTCAGCCATCTTGAATTTGGATTACTCTGTCTGTGTGTTGCTGAACCTAACATCTAGATCTGTTAATTTCTGGGATAAAAAAAAAATCACTGAAAGAGCCGTTTTATGCAAATGTTTAATTTATTCTTTATGGGAAAGGACTGATTTCTAACAAAATAAACAAGTAGATTAACTCTGCACTGGCTCCCAGTGGTGGCGAGGATTAAGTTCAAAACCTTCTGCATTGTCCACAAGGCCTTCTGGGGCCTGGGACCTCAATACCTTTAACTCTCTCTTCCTAAATATCTTCCCTCTCGCCTCCCTGCCTCTCTGAAACTTGAGGAGAACCATCTCCGGTTCCAGAAGCACCTCAAGACCTTCCTCTTTTCTTCTGCTATCTCTCCTCCTCTCCCCTGCTGAACTCCTGGCTGAAACTACACTGGTCACCTGGCTACCCTCTGAACTCGGGCCCAGGTCCCCTCACCCTCCAGCTGCACACCTGCACTGCCTCCCTGGCAACTATTGCATTCAGGGACTTTTTCTGTATCCCCTTAGCCCCTACTAGCACTTTACAACTGATGTCTGCACTTACCCGTGCACATGCCACCAGCTGGCCACGCTTTTATTTATTGTCCTTATTTATCTTACGGGTTATCCTACGTACTGCACTGCCCCCTCCCCTTTCCCCCTGCACTTTTCTCCTTCGCCCCTCCCCTGCACTTGCACAATCTCAATGTCACCTGGCGTACTAGGATCCCTGTCTCTGTCCTCCCATGTTTCCCCTCCCTTGCCTCGTTGCGCCATGAAACACTTGTGTATAGGAGTGTTAGAAATGCTGTATATCATATCATATCATATCGTATGTCTCCCCCTGTCACTCAAATAGTTCCGTGATGAAAGATCCAACTGGTGCGATCTGTGTTGAGTCTGCTGGTATCATGTTTGCTTAAAGACGATAAATTGAGAACCATTAAGTGGGCTAACATAACTAATTTATAGTTAATGTTGTTGAAACAACAATCAGCCTCAATTTAAATCGGGCAGTGTTAAATCAGAAGGCACACACCTTGATTTACTTCTCCACCCTGTTTTGATGTAATGGCAAGGTGGAGGAGGGCACAGAGCAGAAATAAAATCTTCACTGTGCATTCCTCCTCCATCTTGTCTGTGTGTTTCGTTTCATGATTGCATGACATTTTCAGGTGAAAACCTGGTTAATATGTTGAGATTCACAATGCAGTAAGGTGCCTGAGTAACCCTTAGAAATAAAGAAATGGACTATATGGAAATGGTGGCTAGTCCACCAATAAGGACCACAAAGAGACAACACCACCTGCTTTCATCCTGGCTGTCTTTCAATTGCTTTTCAAATGCCCAGGACATCTTTGCTTCAATGGCTCACTCCCTCCCAATAACAAGAAGATGTTATAGCTAAGTATATCAAAGGCAGCGCTCAGATTGGTAAAGGTATGCTAAAATGGCATGGAGTGTTTTCTCCTCCAGAGGCTAGGAGAAGTGTATGCGAGGTCATGTCACCATCTCTTTTGGTAAACATGGCATAAAAGTCTTCCTGCTTTTACATGTTTATTCCCTGCCCCTCCCTGTATACAAATACACCCAGAGAGTAACTGAAAACTAAAGGCTATTTTTTACAGGTGCACTCTTCACCTTTACATTTTGCCTTGAAAATATAAAAATTGAATGTTGGAGATACCCAACAGTGAGTACGTGCCAATGTGTGCAGCCCCCTGCATGCAATTTGCATTGTCTTTAAATGAGCGTATTTAAGTCATACGAACCATTATATATCACTAATTCAGAACAGCAAGCCACACAATGAAAAGGCAACTGAGGCATCCATGGCCAAGAATATCAAGGAATAGCTCTGAGTCAAGTTTGTGCCACAAGGATTCCTCAATACCACCCCTAACCATTCGTCATGTTCCTTCGCATGTGCATCCTTCCCAGTTTGCAAACATACACCAAGGTGTCACGTGTCCTCCTTATGCTACTGCAGAGTATGGTCACAACCACAGAAAAGCCTGACCCACTCACATCTGTACAGTGAAGAAATGGACTTGCCATCATTGGCATGTTTTCGTTGTGCATGGGTAACGCAGGGTACCCCCTAATTCTTTGGCTGATGACGCCCCTTTGGAATAGCTTGAACCACAGACAGAGCCACTGCAATGCTGCCCATATTTGCATCCACACTTCCGTTGAGTCAGCATTTGGAGTCCTAAATGACCGCTTTTGATGACTGCACCACACAGGTGGTTCATGTATGCATTGCCTGGTAGTCAACATTGCCATAAGGCACTAATATGCCCCGACGTGGTGAGATTAATGAAGAACTGGAGTTTGGTGATGTAGGCCATGGACGTGACGGGAAGGCACCTGGATCAGAGCACCAACAGTTCAGCATTCATGGGCGAGTCCTGTAGGCGGGGTGATCAACAACGTAATTCTAAGGTGATGACTGAATCACTGTGAGACGTAACATGGCCTCTGTGACACATTAATTTCTGCCCTGCAGCAGTACTATGATGAGTAGGGGCTAAAAGACCAACTTAGCCCTCACACTTCTACAAACCAAGAGCCAACACAACCATCCAGACAAAATAGGCACATGTAAGAGGCATATCGCCTTCTCCTTTTGTGGTAACGCAGGCAGAGGGAAGGCTATGCTCTCAAGAGGGGTGTGAATGTGATCCATGAGTGACTCAAACAACACTGTAGCACAGTCCAAAAAAGGTGAATGTCCAATCAAGGTTCTTAAAAAATATATACATTAATCAACCACACCACCTGCAGGAAAACTAAATAGAAAACACTGAACAAAACCCACCCAGTGGAAAAAACAGAGATGATTCAATTTATAGAAGAATGTAGCACTCTGTGTGTGAATACAGGGGTGATCGGCAATTTATTTACCAAAAAAAAGGATGTCTTTGGATGAAAAAGGTACATAGGAGACATTACTGGGGAAGGTGTTGGTTGATAGTAACCTGTTCTGGGTTGGAGGCATCAAACCCGGCTTCACGCTTTAATACAAGCAGATCAAGCGCAGTTTGGGTATGTTGAATTGTGAGTGCCCAACTTGCAAGAGGGAATTGAGCATATTCGAATGGGGTATCTCTAGACTGTTCTAAAGCATTTGTTGTTGAAGCAGTTTGAAGCACTCACCAGGATCTTTTCGAGCTTGAGCCTGCTCGAGTCGGGTTGTAACCACAGGGAAGGGTCGATGATTCATGCTCCAGCAGTTAGAGTCAAGGGGCGATGATTGCAAAATGGTGATCATGTTTTCCTGATGTGCAGTTTGTTGAAACAGCCATTTGAATGCGAGTCAGGTTGAGTTGTGGTGTAACCCCTGGTTCGAGTAAGTAAGTGACTGTCCAGCGGTTCAAGTCAGGTCATGCAGTCAAGCAGTTGATTCGAGGTTAGCAGGTCACTCAGTAAGGGAAAGATACAGCATTGAACTGGCTCGACATGCAGGCACTGTAATTCAAGTTTTGTAGGAGTGCTGAAAAGCAGCATTGATGGGATCCCTCCTTCGCCAATGGCATCAAGCTCGGCTTCAACAGCAGTTCGACAGGCTTTGATGCAGCAGAACGGGAAGCATTTGTTGATCTTGTCCTCCAGATGCTGTGAGACCCACTTCAGGAGCTTGAGGACAGGATGAGTCCTTCCAGGGTCTACTCTGAAAGACTTGGGAGATTCTGGTTCAGATTTGCAGGTCCTGGTCCACAGCAAGAGTCACAGAGTTTCAGAGTGACTGAAAGATGTGGTGGAAAACCCCTTCTTTTAAAGGTAAAAGTCCACAGGTGATTGGACTAAAGCTAGCAGGCTTTAGGTGTCCGATCCCTCCTCCTAGAATGAGTGGATCTTGTCTTCGGACATCACACTCAAAGTGCTTTATGCTACATCAGGTGCATGGGGGTGGAAGGGTAGACATAAGAAGACAGAAAGAACATGCACCATGACCTAAATCAGACATGGATCACATTTAGAGTTTACCCGTCCACCTGTGAAGCATGGGCTGGCGTGCACATATTAAAAGACACCTCTCTGCTGCAGTGACGTTTACTGTCACTTCAGCTGTCAAGAGGGCACTGTAGGGCAGGACCTGCAATCAGGCTACCGATGCAACTGTACACAGGTGCGCACTATGTTTTTGACATGGAGCCTCTGAAAGTTAGCAATTCCTCAAAACCTTCCTCCCAAACCACCATTCATCTGCATGAGTGCTGCTTGGCAGAATTATATGCAGTACCCTTGGGAACACCACACGCAATTAAGACCACAAGTGACAGTACAAATTCACTTTTGGTACAAGCCTGTACTACACAGTTAAAGTGGTAGCGATGGCTGAGCAGACAGACGTATCTCAAGAGTAAATGAGCAGTATCAAATACTTAGACAAAGGATAGCAATTACTATGATTCAGGCAAACACTGACTCAAGGTTTTCAAGTAAAAGAATATACATTTATTTCACTCTTCAATTGTATAACATTACACTATTATAAGCAGTTTAAAAATCACACTCTTAATACAACACACCACTCCCAATAATTTCCAGACAAGTTAAGCTCACAAAAGGAAGTGGGAGCAAAATGGCACTCTAGCAATTTAAAAGGGAGGGAAAAACAAAGTTAATAGAAATTGAACCACACCAACAGGTAAGTACTCAGGGCAATTGAGCAATAGGAACTACAGTGATAGAATCAGGTAGAAAAGGCTTAGGGCCAAAGTCAATGGGTCAAAAGTCTTTTGCTCAAGATCACACAGTTCAGGGTAGTTCGCGGTAAAGTTTGTGCCACGGATTCCGGACGAGGTTGGTTGGCAGAAAAGTTAGTTCAAAGAGAAGAGAAGGACAAGCCCTCAGTTTGGAGAAAGATTTCAAACACTTTAACCGCGGCTGAACGAAACGAACAACCGGATTTGCCCAGTACCTTAAAACGAAGAGGAAGCTGTAGCTGAGGCGGACGTTCCTGGTAGTTCCTGCAGGCTCACGGTTCCTCAAGCGACTGTCTGACTGACAAGAAGTAGGAAGACTGGAGGGTCCGCACCACCCAGGGAAGAAACCAGCAGCAGAGCAAAGCAACAAATAAAAGGTGCGCTCTTTAAAACCCAAGCAGGGTCCGACCTTTCTGGCTATCCGGCCCACTGTAACTCTGTACAGCGAATTCCACCAGAGGAGGGGTCCTGGCTTGCAGTTTGGGCAAACTGGTTGGTCCCACTAGCTCAAGGGAAGAAGTTTCCTGGAGGATCTTCTCTGTCGTCAGATTCTGAAGTTTCGGACCTGCAGCAGGGCTTCACCGGGTGGTTCAGACCCACCTTTTTTGGATGGGTGGACACCTCATGCAGCCCTCCCTGAGCCTCCTAGGAAGGGCTGCATGATGTGCCCCCCCCTCCGTTCGGTGTGGGTGAGGAGAGGGCCACCACAAAAGATGGGGCATGACCCCCAATAGATGGGGCAGTAGGGTTTGGGCACCCTGGGGGCAGATTGGCACACTAATGTGGCCATCTGCGCCAAGCGAATTTGAGTAGACAAAGAAAATAATACAAAATCGTAGGCTGTTTTTTAGGGGCTGCTGAAGGGCACCCTACATTGCCGGCAAATGTTCTACTAGAACGGGGGGTGGCCCTCTCCCACCCCACCCCAAATGGAGGGCCCCACCTCATGCATCCCTCCCTGGCATCAGATAGGGGAGGCCCCACCTCATGCATCCCTCCCTGGGGTCAGATGCCCCTTCCTAGGACCAGATATCTCAGAGCATGGCACAGAGGTGGATATGGAATCTGAAACAGATACTGCTTCTGAGGGTCAGCATGAAAGTGATTGGGGAAGTGATTTCTCTATGGATGGTAGTTCTTCCTGCTCATCATCTGAGGACGAAGAGGTGGAAAGAGTACATGCACCTATTCCCACTCTTCCCACATGCAGTATTCCTACCCTTCCCACACGCAGGAGACCTGTAAGGGGGTGGTGACAAGTAGGACGTGCAAGGCATGTGCCAGTTCCTGTCATGGATGATGAGTCGGAGTGGGTGCCTCCAGCAATGGCTCAGCCTGTTGTGTCCCCTTTCACTGGAATATCAGGGTGCACAGTGAATACAGATGGGTTTCAGCCTATTGACTTTTTCAACCTTTTTGTTGATGATGGGTTAATTGCAGATATGGTTCAGCAAACCAATTTGTACGCTGCACAGTTCTTGCGGTCAAGGGGTCCCACTCTGAAACCCCATTCCAGAGCTCAAGCATGGGTTTCAACAACCAATCTTGAGATGAGAACATTTTGGGGTTTCATTCTGAACATGGGAATATCGGCGAAGCCATCTGTCTCAATGTACTGGTCTACTTTAGCGGTTCATGCAACCCCATTTTTTCCAGCTACCATGAGTAGGAATCGCTTTCAAGCACTGCTACGTATGTTGCATTTCAATGACAACTCGGCAGCATTACCCAGAACGGTCCCAAACTTTGATAGGCTGTTCAAACTTCAGCCATTTCTGAATCACTTGACTCAGCGATTTGCGGAGGTGTATGTTCCTAGCCAGAACATATCCATTGATGAGTCATTGATGTTGTACAAAGGCCGGCTAGTGTTCAAACAATTCATTCCTAGCAAGAGAGCACGATATGGGATCAAGTTTTACATGTTGTGTGAAAGTACCACTGGGTATGTCTGCAACATGATGGTCTACACTGGGAAAGACTCTACCATAAACCCTCCGGGCTGCCCAGCCCATTTAGGGACAACTGGGAAGATTGTTTGGGATCTTCTCACACCATGGCTCCACAAGGGTCACCATTTGTATGTGGACAATTTCTACACAGGAATTCCACTGTTCAGGGAATTGTTCAATGTGGACACACTGTTATGCGGTACAATGCGCTGTAACTGCAAAGGCTTCCCCAGAAAACTTGTGTGCAAGAACTTGGCCAAGGGAGAATGTATGGCATTGCGGCGGGATGAACTGTTGGCAGTAAAATTCTCCCACAAAAAGGGATGTGTACATGCTGAGTACTATTCATGATGAAAGTACTTCAGCATTCACTGAGCGCGGGCACACTCAGCAAGTGTGGAAGCCCAACTGCATTCTGGACTACAACAAGTACATGGGTGGAGTAGATAAAACCGACCAAGTGCTTGAGTCATACAAGGCTGAACGCAAGTCACGCTTCTGGTACAAAAAGTTGGCCACACGCATTATGCATATAGTAACGTTCAATGCTTATGTGGTGTACCGTGCAGCTACTCCACAAAACAACCTGTCCTTATTGAACTTTGAAATAGAAATTGTTCAATCGCTGAATATAGTCCACGTAGAAATTCCCTCCGTTCCAGAGGTAGAAGATGTGGCCAGATTGCAAGATCGACACTTTTCTGATTTTGTTCCTACCACACCAATGAAGACACACCCTTACTGAAGATGTAAGTTGTGTAGTAAACAAGGAGTGAGGAAGGATACTCGGGTGTACTGTCCCCAATGCCCTTCCAATCCAGGCCTCTGCCTACAGCCTTGTTTCCTTTTGTATCATACAAAGGAAAAGTATTGGGAGATGGACTGATTTCTGGAAATGGCCATCATCCCTTGAAAGGAACCCTTGGACTCTGATTTCGTGCACCTCTTACAAAGGAACAGCACTCCTGCTCCCTGCACTGGAGGTGTACCATCAATGAAAATGCAACAGCATTTCACCTCACGTCACTTCATTTAGCGTGCCTTCATGAGCATTGCTAGTGCTGCTCCCTCCACTGGAGGGGTGCGTTGGTGAAGATGGGAACACCACTCCAGTTCCCTCCACTCAAGGGTGTATTTTAGAAATAGTACACGGCACTTTGGCTCCCTCCCTTGAGGTCGAAGTGTCATGAAAGTGGTACTTGGACACCTGCATGGCGGTGGTGTCTTGCCTACCTCGTACCACCCTGCCCTCTTTATTGTTTTACTGTAACTTGTGGTATGTGTGGTGTAGCTGAAATGTCTTCTGTAGGAATTACTTGGATACGATTGGTGTGTGAGTGAGGTATAGCAACATAGAACATGCAGATGTAATTTCTGTGAATGCACTTTCCCAGCACTGCAGAAATGAGTAGCATGTTAGAGGGTGTTAGCTTTGTGTGGGTAAGGTTGCACATATGAGTGCTGTAAAAATCTTGCTATGGACATACTTTATGTTGGTGTGAGAGACAGCGCCTGTAGGCTAGGTAGCCAAGGCAGCCAATGTGCTCTTGCTATCAGTGTGCAGATACGATTGTTGGCACATGCCATTTGAATGCGACAGTTGATGTGCAATTGCTGGAAAATTATGTGAAAGATGTTGCCTGGAGACACAGTTGCATTGTGAGCACACGGACACATGGGACAAGTGTGCAGATACGCTTGCTCTGGCGCAAGTGATTTGGTAGAGGTGCGACTGCTGACATGGATGCCGACTGACTGCAGACACAAAAGGTGTATGAATGGCCAATGATAAATTGGGTGCCTTGCAGTGGCATCACTGCTCACAAGGACGTTCCTCCTTGTGCTAAGCAGGCTTGTCCGTGTGCTAAATCACACCTTGCTTGTCCGACTGCATTGTGACGTGAATGTATGAGAAGTGTGAGCAAAGGTGCATGTGAAGGGGCTTACTGACAGCACTTTCCTATGTACTGGGAGCACTAAAGACCGCCTGCTGTGCAAATGATGTACCCATTCTCACTCAGGTACGACACCCACGCATACTAGGTCTGCCTTTCATTGGGACACCTGTGGGAACGCGGGACGATAGGCCATGTGGTGCGGGCGACGTGTTTCAGTGGGTGACCAAAGGGAAATGTCTGAGAATTGTCTTCATTTCTGGCCATTTTCAGAGACATTTCCCTGTGTCCACTGACCGAAACACGTCGCAAACAACAGATGTCATACCTTCTCGCGTTCCCACAGGTGTCCCGACGAAAAAGGTACCTCGCATGTGTGGGTGCACCTACCGGGTGCGCAAAAGGAAAAGGGTAACCCGCTGGTAACCCCAAGCCTTTCGCCACAGCATATTTTGTTCAAGTGGGCAACCTACAGATTTGGGCCTGGGGTGTAGAAGCCAGCAAGTAAAACAGGGAACCCCATGCATTTCCCAAAAGAGGACACCCGTGGGAATGCACAGAGGTCTGACTTGCGCGAAGCGGCCCAGAATCTACTACCCAGAAACCCTGGCAATGTCCAAATTTGGGGGTCAAAAACACAATTTCCTGACATTTCACTCTGCTCAACCAACGAAACATGCCGCCAACAACAGATGTCATACCTTCTCACGTTCCCACAGGTGTCCCAACGAAAACGGTACCTCACATGTGTGGGTTCACCCATCTAGCCGCAAAGGGAAAAGGCTAACCCACTGGTAACCACAAAAGAGTTTGGGGAGCTAACCTACAGATTTGGGCCTAGGGTGTCCAAGCCACCCACGGTACCTCACATGTGTGGGTGCACCTACCTGGCCGCCAAGGGGAAAGCCTAAAACACAAGTAACCCCAAGTCTGTTTTCAGACCGAAATTTGAGACGCTCTGCCGACCGGCACAACATACAGATATGGGCCTCGAGCAGGGCTTTAAGTGGGGTAAGAAATCGAGAGGGGGCCCTCATTTGGGGGCGTGGCTTCTGGGAGGGGCGTGGCCTAAAAAGCACGAAAATCGTAAGGTCTGCACACAAATATATATACATGTTATATATCTGTGTGCGTACCTTACTATGGTTTGTGTACTTTGCAGGCCATCTTTTCTAAACATAGAAATATGTTACATATGTTACATATTTCTATGTTTAGAAAAGATGGCCTGCAAAGTACACAAACCATAGTAAGGTACGCACACAGATATATAACATGTATATATATTTGTGTGCGTACCTTACGGTTTGCCTAGTTTTCAGCTCATGTTTTCGGGTTTATAAAAGATGGCTTTGAAAGTACACAATTCAAGCCATCTTTTATAAAGCTTTGACTACGGACAAAATTGTCCATCGGCAAAGCTTTATAAAAGATGGCTTGAAATGTGTACTTTCAAAGCCATCTTTTATAAACCTCGAAATATGTCGAGGAATCCCCAGGTTCGCCGAGGGTTAAAGACGCCTCGGCGACCTGGGGAAACAAAGGAACAGTAACTGCCTCTGATGACCCCTCGTGCGAGGGGTCACCAGAGGCAGTTACTATGACTGACAGAAGTGGCAGCCAGGCACAGCATCGCTGTGGTTGGCTGCCACTTCTGTCAGCTAGCCTGACTTCATGGCAGGCGCATCTACCGTCGCGGCTGCGGCCGCGACGGGATAATGCATCCCGCCAATGTTGCGTGCGGTGGGACTGTGGGCCCCGGCAGGGCCCCGGCTCAGCCCCACTTTTTGGAGACTGCCGGGGCCCGGCCCCGGCAGGCCCGGGCCCACTTAAAGCACTGGCCTCGAGTGTCCAGGCCACCAAGGAAAACAGGGAACCCCATGCATTTCCGAAAAGAGGACACCTGTGGGAATCCACACAGGTATGATTTGCCCAAATTGCCCCAGAATTTATTACCCAGACACCCTCGCAAAGTCCAAAATGTGGGGGAAAAAACGCATTTTTCGCACATTTCGCTCAGCTCACCCATCGAAACACACCCCCAACAACACATGGCCTACCGTCCCGCGTTTTCAAAGGTGTCCCGATGAAAACAGCACCTCACATGTGTGGGTGCACCTACCTGGCCGCCAAGGGGAAAGCCTAAAACACAAGTAACCCCAAGTCTGTTTTCAGACCAGAATTTGAGACGCTCTGCCGACCGGCACAACATACAGATATGGGCCTCGGGTGTCCAAGCCACCAAGGAAAACAGGGAACCCCATGCATTTCCGAAAAGAGGACACCCGTGGGAATCCGCAGAGGTATGATTTGTCCAAATCGCCCCAGAATGTATTACCCAGACACCCCCACAAAGTCCAAAATGTGGGGAAAAACCCATCAATTTGTCGGGGGTTCTGGGTAAAACATTCTGGTCCGCTTCACGCAAGTTGGACCTCTGCGGATTCCCACGGGAATTGGGAATCATATACTTTGTAAATTGGGTCATATACTTGATCTTCACATATAGCTTACATAAACACATAAAGTGTATTCTTTCTTCTCCTACATATCCCCAATATGTGCAGGTTAACCCCTGGGAAGAAGAGGGGGGATCTCATCTCAAGGTAAAAACATGCCCAATCAGCAAGAAATTAAATTGAAGTGCCTTATTAGGGACGTACAGTTAATGTATGTGTTAATCAGAACGTGAAAGGCTCTGGGCATTCTAGCAATTAACACAGTGTCACCCGCATAACTCAGTATCGGCCTGTGGACCCAACTAATCATAGCAACATCAGCAATTGTACCGACAACTCACATTCAAACTCTAAAGAATTGTAGAGGTTGCACAAGAGTCGTGCCAAGAGATACCCGTTTCACACTCCTACCTATGTTGAAGTAATCTGCACACTCACAACCAGATGCATACCTTGTTAGAACCTGAACAAAATGACGGAAAAGCTTCAATTAACAACAAAAAATAAGGTGCAACAGTATCTGATAGCACCACCCAGAGCCTGGCCCTATTCGCCATATCAAAAGCACAACTGAGATCCATAAAAGCCAACTAAATTTGAGATCTATACAAATGATGATATTTGGCCACCAGTAAATACAAGTTAACAATTTTTTCTCTTGTACCTATTCCCAGACAGAATCACCTGTCAATTTTGCTAATATCCCCTGGGTGGAAACTCACTTAGTTAACCCAGCACACACCAATTTTTTTATAGATTGCTGACTGTGTCCAGCAATGAAATCTGATGGTATGATTATGGGACAGCATGATCATCTTTGCTATATGCTGGCACAATAAGAGATCTTCTCAATCTTCCAGTGATGTGTCCAGGAAGCCTTCTACTCCCATGTGATCCGTCCTCATATAGCTGCCTCCAGGGTCAGGATCAGGTAGTGGCTGCCGTCCCCTGGCCATAAGGGAGGATGTTATCACCGTGGAATCTGTGATGACTCCATTGGATTCATCAAAGTACCCTCACATTGGAACGCCACCCTAAGAGGACTGTATAACATTATGGGTCCTGTATTGTGACGCTGTGTTGAACCTTTGGCACAGGTTTAACCTGTACTTGCTAGGTGTGTTGAACTGATGGCCAAAGGATTGAGACACACACACACGTCTACAAATGCAGGCATTTGGGCAAATGACGGCTGGCCAGAAGCAGGCAAATATTTTGTGAGCTAGGGTTTTGGTCTTTGCCTCGACTAGAATCAAGGCGCTCAATTGGTCTATGAAGAGGTTTGTGATGCTTGCTGGGGGAATTATGGGATTTATCTAGTGGTGTTTGATATTGGAATCACCATGGCCTGAGTCTTGGCTAACCTAGTAATTGTTGTGCATAGCACCTGTCACAAAGCATTTTCAGGTTTACTAGTGGGACACGTCCTTGATGTGCCAGTTCATATGTTGCACTGTTAAGGTTTACAGGAATTGTTCTATTCAGATGTAACACTGCAAACATTATTTCATCTATCATACTGTTTATAGTACACGTCTTGATAGTACACGTCTTGTCTTTTGTACTGCATGCATTTGGTGTACTCACCTTCAACCCAATTAACACCTGTCTCCAGAGCTCTGGTTCTTTCTAGGCTGGACTATTGCAACAGCCTCTTTCTAAATCTGCCTGCTTCTACTCTCCGTCCTCTGCAACTCATCCAGAACTGGACTGCAAGACTTGTCCTTGGCCTCAAGCCCAGGGATCGTATCTCTCCAGGACTGAAATCTCTGCACTAGTTCCCAGTGGCTGCAAGGATTAAGTTCAAAACCCTCTGCTTTGTCCACAAAGCCTTCTGGGGTTTGGGGCCTAGTTACCTTCAACTCTCTCTTCCTAAACATCTTCCTTCTCAAGCTCTTCGCTCATCCACCTCCATCTCCCTCAGGCTCAGTCGCTTCTCCAAGCAACGAGTTGTGGTAGATCTCTTTCTACAGCTGTGGCATCCTGCTGGAACAGCCTCACTGCCTCCCTGAAACTTGAGGAGAATCATCTCCGGTTCCGGAAGCACCTCAAAACCGTTCTCTTTGCTTCTGTTTTTTTTCCTCCTCTCCCCTGCTGACTTCCTGGCTGTAACTGAAACTGCACTGGTTACCTGGCCACACTCTGATCTCGGGCCCAGGCCCTCTCCCCGCCAGTCGCTCACCTGCACTGCCTTCCAGGCAACCCCTGCACTTGGGGACTGTTTTCTGTATCCCTACAGCCCCACTACCAGCACTCGACACCTGATGTCTGCACTTACCCCTGCACTTGCCACCTGCTGGCCTTACTTTTACATATTGTTATTTATTCTATTATCCCATATGCTGCACTGTCCCCCGCCGCTCCCCCTGCACTTGACCCATTCCCCCTTCCAATGCACATGCGCAATCTGATTGACACCTGGCCGAGTAGGATCGTTGTCTGTCTTCCCTCCGTTTCCCCCTACCTTGCCACGTCGCTCCTTGAAACACTTGTGTATAGGTGCGTTATAAATGCCATATCATATATCATATATCATATCACATCATCATATCATATCATACCTCTAATTGCATCTAAGCCTCTGAGGACAATTACTCTCATGGCCTGCTCCTTTCATGCTGCATCTTCAATTTAGGTAGTGCTCCACCACCTCCTTTGACCTACCTATGTGGCATGTCAGAAGAAAGATACAGACTCTCAGAGGATAATTTCAAGGTGTATTTATTAAATAACATTATGAAGGCCTAACTATCCTGATCGCTATGGGGTATTCCCTACCTATATGAATAACTAAGGTACTCATCAGTTGTCTATGAATGTCCAAAAGGAATATTTTGGATGTCCAAAAAAGTAATGCTAACCGACCCTATCACTAACCTAACAAACTAAGGTCAGGCAAATTACTCCCTTCGCCTGATCTGTGATTCACTTACTTCTCTTCTTAGTCTTTGGGCTTCTTGGTAATATTCATTTCGGTGGTCAGTCAAAATCTCGAAAAAATAATCTCGAATAACAATAAGGTCGAAAAAAAAGACGGAAAAAAGTCGAATTTTATATTTATATATTTATTTTGCGGTCCGGGATTAAAAAAAAAAAATGGTAAAAAATAAAAATAAAAAAGGGGGGTTGGGGGGAGAACCCCCCCATTTCGAATAAAAAACGTCATTAAAAAAAAATTAGACTTTTTTTTTTCGGCCTTTTTTTCGAGATTTATTTTTTCGAGATTTATTTTTTCGAGATTTTGACCATAAACCATTCATTTCTCCAATAGTCTTTCGTGACTTTTCTTATTAGGTTGTGAAGCTCGCTGATGAGATTATGGACCCTACTTTCCTCTTTAGAAATTGCTTTCCCTGACTCTTGTCCAATCCAAGAACTGGCAAAGTAAAGTTTCCGGTTTGATTCTGGTTTCATTGATATTTATAGTTCACTATTCATGGTCTGGTCACTCTGGTGGTTTATTTATCATAAAGGCTTCTATGGCTTTCAGTGCATCATATTCTTCCCTTGTTATAATACACGCTCTTCAATCCGCCTCAACAGTCACTGCTTCCATTGGCCTGCAACCAATTTGCACGTATGTCTGTGTAGGTCCTGCCAGCATTTATGGACCTGAGACATAGCACGTAGGGTGTGAGTGACAGCATTCACCATGTTGGGGATGGGTTCCCGCATCATTTTGCACTGGTGGACAGACCTTTTCAGGTGGCTTGGACCTGTGAGGCACACTGCATCCTTCATGACACCATCCACTAGTCCTTTCAACTATTCTTCAGTGAACCTTAGGTGCTGACACTACCTAATGACCCTGGTTGGTGCCAGTGTAGTGGGGCTCTTTAGGAGGCACATTGGTTAGGTGTGGAGTGGGCCACATGTTATGATGAAAGCACTGGGGAATCAGAAGTCATGCTTCGGTTGTGGGGTTGATGAGGGGGAGAAGGTGGCAGAGTTGGCAGGCGTCCTCTGTGAGGAGTAGCTTGGCTCTCTCGGTCCAGCAGGCATGGGGAGGAGGAAGGACTCTGGCTTTACTCAGGTACTAACCTATTTCCAACAAATATGTGTTAAAAGGGTCCAGCACTTTTTGTTTATAGCTTCTGTCCTACACCAATCTCCATCTAGTCTAACCTTGACCATAGTTCCTCTAAACAGGGCAATAAGATTTTCCATATTAAAATCAGCCTGTTTCTTGTCCCAGATTTTGGGGTGGAATTGTTGTGATTGTGGACATTAGATTAGGCCTATATTTCTGTAAAAACGAAAGAAAGAAATCAAACATTATAGATATTTAGATATATAACATAGACATAACTCATTGTATGTGGCAATGTCACTGATAGATGCCTTTTGCTGAAGGGAATCCTCTTCATACAAAGCAAGTCATATAGAATCTGTTGTTCATGCATCACATTTTACAAAGAATCATGGAATTTGGATCAACTCTTGGCTTGATCATTGATATACTTTGCAGGTACCATTGTCATTACTAAATGACATGTATTAGTGTATTAGTGCATATGATTGTAAAGGATGCTACTGTTCCTAACAGTGGTATCGGTTTATCAAAAATAGCCCTATTGCCCTGGGACACTTCCAACACAGTTTGGCTGCAGGCTTCCAGTAGTGTGGGCATACACTGCAAGTGGTGCAGGAAGTGATAGTGGATCTCGGCTGGCCCTTGGTCACAGTCCATGCTCCTAGCTCCATATTTAGATAAAAACCAAGTGCTTGCCAGACTGGTTTAGACCTTTTTTTACCTGATGCACCATCTTGAAATGATATGGTAAGTTTATCTGAATCGCCTTGCTTCAAAAGCCATTGCAACCTTAATCATGCTTGTCAAACTTGCCTCTGCGTCTAGGTAAACATGTTAAGCATTAGTTTGTTATGTGGAACATTGCTCACACAACATATAGTCTCCAAATATCTGCAGCTGTCATGGAAAAGTCTCATGACACAAGCATTTCGAATCACTGTGGCATTCTGCATTAATAACAATATTCCACAATCTCTTTAGACATCTCAAGAAAGATGACACTTGAAAAATTAATCGTCCAGAACAATATGTTTTATACATTCTTGTTTGCAAAAATACTATGGGCCTCATTACGACCCAGGCGCTAAGTGGTTAACGGCGCTGTAAAAGGCTGCGGAGCCTTAACCACTTAGCGCCTTACTACGAGGTCCCTTTGTGGGACCCGACCTGAACGGCTGGTCTGGACCAGCCATTAAAGTAGGGACCCACAAAGGGACCTCGCAGGCAATTACGGTACCGCAATTTGCGGTACCATAATTGCCGCCTTCCCCATTACCATTGAGCCCTATGGGGCAAAAATGGGAATGGGGAAGGGCCATGGTGAAATGGGGAAATACCACCCCGCCAACCTTGGAATGGGGCGGTATTTCCTCATGTCACCATGGCGGACTCGTTACAACACCGGCACCAACCATGGTGCTTATAGCGCCATGGTATAGCGCCGTGTTGTAATGAGGGCCTATGGCTTACAACTCATTAATCATACCTTAGCATCCAACGCATATATTCCTTGAAACAAGGGTGCACCATATGCATTACAAATGGTATGGGTATTCTGTCTAGTTGCAATTAAAATCTAGTTTCTATTGCAAAATGCTCTTGCTAACGCCATTGACAGCCTCTGTCAGTCTAAGTATTCTGATGTCAAACATCGTCCACAATCTATATATTATGATTTGATTAACTGCAATGCTCTCCATTAAATAATGTCAACTCACAGGAAATGAATATTGTGTTGGGGCGTTAATTGGCACACAATCATATCATTTAAAGGTGTTTCTGCATGCTTGGTGTCAAGTGAAAATTAATTAAAAATTGTGCAACTTGCATTTTGGTATTGTATACATGATTCACAGAATGTTTGTTACAAATGACTTGATAGAGCGAGTTCAGCTTGTTAACAGGCCTACACTATATTATATTGTCATTAAAAGAAAACATGATACACATAACAGTTTATTTGTACATATAACATTTACATGCCACCTTAGTTTGAATTAACTGCTCTATTTGTGCAAAAGTCCTCTATCTTGAAAATCGGAAATGCACAGATCCATTTTACACCAGTTTGATCAAGGATTAAAAAGAGTTAATGGTTCCATCTGTGTTTACTAGAGACAATAGGACTGTTTCATGAATAAGAAAACCATGTCAAGATGCATTTTCGGATGAAGGTTTTCTAGTTTAATGCATCTAAGTTAATGGTGAATGCCACCCTGGGAATAGATCGATACATGCCTGGTGTACGTTAGGTGCAACTTCAAACCCTAACCAGACCCTAACCTCCTACATTGACAAAGCAATACGGCCTAAATAGAATGTGTTTGTTTCATTAGACTTCAGACATGAAAGAATACATCATCAAAGAATCTTTTGGTAAATCACAAAGTTCAAAGAGATGGTTTCTGTTGCTACAGGGGAAAGCCACTCAAAATGAAAAACAAATCAGTTAACGTATGTACAGAATCATATTTTTTAAATTGTACATTCCCAGAGGACAAGAGAAAATATATTGGAACCCTTCGTCCATTTAAAAAACCAGACACCAATTTAGACCCAGTGGGAAATCCGATCAAGTATGTATCAAAAAGATATAGTAAAATGTATACATTATGCATTAATCACATATTTAATGACTCCCTTGTGCTAAGTAAAAAAACAATTAACAATGTCTTCAGATGCAGAATATTTTTGCATGTCTGAATATCTAATTTTCATCAACATCATGTCCCTGTAAAGATATGTACAAAAGATGGATATTCCAGGGTAAAATTGATCTCACTGACAAATGAAGGGGCTAGCTAGTAGCTAATATATCACCTCGTGACATGTTAGAATACACTGGGCCAAAAGAAGCCAGGAGATAGTTCCTGGGGGTGTAAGTAATTAAACAGAAATAATTACAGGCCCAGTTCAATCTAAAAATGCTTCAGCAAATCATGTATCATGATCGAAGGTTGCTGTGCATACATGCTCATATAGGAGTTTTCATGAAGCAGAAATGTAAGATCCTGTACAGCAAAGTGCATGTTGATTGAGACTTTAACTAGAGGTAGCTGATGCAACATCTCCGTATGTGGGCATTTTTTAGACGGGATTGAATGCAAGTGTCTTTCCCAAGAAAAAACTAGATTATCTAAAATGGATTTTTAGATTAGTTATACAGATTTAAAGAAAGAACATACATGGTGGTGTTAACTTATGACGGTTGAGGTCCCTACCAGTTCTGGGCCTTTGGCAGACAAACCAAATGTGAGTACAATTACCCCACATTTTCCATACAAATTCCCCAAGAATTAATTAAATACCAGTTAGCAATTAAAGTTATTTCTAGGAGCACATTTTTTCAGATGTTCAAGACTTGGGAAACTATGGTATACACCAGTCTACAGCTTAAAGTGCCTTCTTAAACATTTTTGGGTTGTTCTTTTAGATCCACCTTGGTTATTTCAATTTCATTTAAAATTTGTCAAACGAGTCAGCAGAATTAGTCAATACCCCCTCTGACTTTTTTCAATACACTTGCCTAGATCTTCATACAGGGAAGTCATTGGGGGGTGGAGGGAGTTTAAACGTTTTTTGAAAAACACAAGCTTTTTCCATTTTCCTTATTCATGAGAGAGTTGAGACCTAGCTTGAATCAAATCGCCACTGAGGCAACCGGATTGGGAATACCCAGAGTCTTTCACCAAATTATACTCTCCAATTTCCCAAGGAGATAAAAACCCAATCCTCTAACAATTATATCCCATTGGTAATCTTAGGGATGACTTTGGCATTATAAATCTTGATCAACGGGCAAATGCATATGTGTAATACTTATGCTTTACTGCTTTCATTTGAATGATAAGGTTCTCCATCATGTTTCTCTGATATTCAATAATCTAGTCGTTATCAGACTGGCTGATGGTGGGGAATCCCAGATATACCAAATTACTCAAGTTTTCCAGATGGGTCACTGTTTTCTTACCATCTGAGAATGAAAAGATCTGTGTTTTATTCTCATGTATCTTTAATTTTTTTTTTATTTTGCATAACATTTGAATATAACAAGCAGTATTTGCAAGCCAACAGCAGTACAATGCATAGGAATTAAATAATCTGTGTAGGCAAGCCATATAAGCCTAAGGTCAACCCAACATATGTGTAACAAAGGCACATTTCTTCAATATCCTCCCTGACATTAGATACATAGAGGTTGAAAAGGCAGGGGGCCAATAGGGGGCCAATATACACTGTTGTTAGTGGGAATATTACGAGACAAAATAGGATAAAATACTGTCTCAGTTCAGCCTCACCTGCACGTTGGTGTGCTTGTGCAGTCTTATGATCAGTCTCAGGAGTCCCTATGGAATCCCCCAGTTCTACAGTATTCGCTGTAAATGGGTCTGACAAATTCAGTCAAAAGCAGTTGAGAGATCAATTGCTGCAACTTGGATCATGGATACTCCATGCTAGATTTGGCAGCATTTAAGCAAAATTCTGTTAATATTGATGCCATGATTTTTTGGAAAACCTGTTCTGTGGCTTTTATAATCTGCCCACTTTTGTCACACATGTTTTCAGATGTTGTAGGATGATTGTCGCAAAGATTTTACTGTCAGCATCTAAGATCGTTATTCAACGATAATTGTTAGGGTCTGTTCTCAAACCTTTTCTGAAAACTGGAATTATATATGAGGTTTCCAAGAAGGTGGTTAACACCCCTGTTGCTTAATATCCAAGAAAAGGAGAATCAGTATAGTGGACCAGTTTATTGTGTCTCTTGTAAAAAGTCTATTTGATAAATGAATCGGGACAGGGGCCGGGATTTACTGGCACCTAAAATAATGTTAAGAAGCATCTCCTGATCAAAATCAAGGTCTTCAAAATAACCTCCTATGGGAGAAGATGATAAAGCTTTATGGAGAGAGGTCCTTTCGCCAGCATACAAGATACCAAAATGGGAAACCCAATCATCCTCGGACACCAAATTTATTGATAATTCTTCAAGCTAAGATTTCAGAGAATTTATTAATCTCCCAAAATGTACAACTTCCTTGGTTTTTAGGTATTCAAACATAACGTTGCCATCTAGCTCGTTGCCTCTTTAACCTATTTTGAAACTCTGTCTGATTCTCCCAATAATCCTTCTTTCTTCAGTTACCTCCAGTTGCAGCTTTTTTATTTGTCTAATTGAGCATCTCAACTCTCTTTTCCTATACGCTACAATTGGATCAAACATAAAGTAATTGAAAACTATTCCTTAATGTACACATTGCACTGGGGTTTTGTGAAGGTGACCTTAATTCCTTGAGAATAGTGAGAAAGTTAGGCACTGCCATCCTTGCATTCCTGCATTCCAAGAAGGAACAGATTTCTGAACCAAGTTTTGCACGGAAAAAAGATCAGTGCTGCGTTAGTCGAATTTTAAAATCACCAGAGATGCAGGTTTTGAGACAGCTGTGTTATCTTAAAAGGCCATACAGACTACAGGAAATAAGGAACACATAGTGGTTTGGAAGCGGGACATATTTCTATCGAAAACACGAAAAAACTAATTGTTTTCACTTGTAACTAAAAGTACTGATGTTATTATAAAAGGCATATTGAAATGAGAGGCTTAACAACACCTAATTAGGAAACAGGTCAGTATTGTACTTTACTCACACACAGCATTTTCAAGAACCATATCCCAGGCATTCTGTTCCTTCAGCAAATGAAGTTTAAAATGCTATGTGTTTTGCTTTATTTTGAACAAAGTGCACTGTTGTTTTCATTTTACAAACCATTTCACACTGCACCACCTGATGAAGATGGCTGTGGGACTTTGTTAGCTGATGCTTAGTTCCATCTCATATTATTTTCAGTTAAGGTATCAAAACCTGCATATCGTGTGATTTAAAAACTTGACTAAAACGATGTTGGACTTTTTTTTTAACAAAGTGCACTGTTGTTTTCATTTTACAAACCATTTCACACTGCACCACCTGATGAAGATGGCTGTGGGACTTTGTTAGCTGATGCTTAGTTCCATCTCATATTATTTTCAGTTAAGGTATCAAAACCTGCATATCGTGTGATTTAAAAACTTGACTAAAACGATGTTGGACTTTTTTTCTTGCCCTTCAGAAGAGGTACTGAAATGCACTGGAGAAAGCGGCACATCTACCAAATGAGGAGGAAAGAAGTCCAACTGGACAGTACATTGTTTTCCTGACTGCCAGTAAAAAGCGAAATCTGATACCAAAAGTACTCAGGATCGTAAGTGGCTGGTCCTCCCACTGAGGACCAGCCATAACAAGATATACACTGAGCAGGTTTGCAGGTAAACATTTCTACTCCAAGAGAACAAGACTGAAAAATGAGATAAACAACATCGCAAGGCTAAGAGAGGAAATAAATGTCCCAAGACCACACCATAAAAGTGCCATGAGGGGCAAAAGGAAGGGCATTATATTCAATCAACCTCTAATGAGCGAAAAAGGACAATTGCTCTTTGTAGGAGGGGCTAAGGGAAACCTACTAACAGACCTTGGTGAGATCTGATTGGTCCAGAGGCATTCACAGACACAAAATCAGGAAGTGATTTTTTGTTACAAGACTGAGATAGCACTGTTTTACCTGTTATTTCTACATTTAAAAAACAAAAAAAAACACTGGCTGGACTGACACAACATTTCTTTAAAAAGCCGGCATTCATTAATGGCTGCCGCTCCTCGCACAAGTTTGGTGCAAATATGTCCAACGGTTTGGGATGTAGCCACAAACACATTATTTTCCCGATTTAATTGTATCTGTATTTCAGATATTAGGGAACCCCCCTAGAACCCCTGTTGAGAAACCTACCACAACGTTCGCAATCATTCAGAGTTGCGTCTATATTTATTTTACAAAGCATTTTGTAGTTTTATCAAACTATTGATAATGGCGAATTATTAGCCACCCAAAAACTGCTCTTCCAATATGAAATCCAGCTTAATCATAACTACATGGTCACTGCTGTAGCAAACCTTTAATAATGGTTAAGTTGGATTTCCCATAGGAAGAGTCATTTTGGGTGACTTTAAAAGTTGCTGCCATTCACAGAATCCATAGAAAACATTAGAAAAAATATATAGACCTGACTTGGAATTGTTTTGCAAGGTTTAGTGTGATTTCGGTAAAGTGCTGAAAAGTTGTAGAGAGGTCCCAAATGTTTCAAAATCCAGATAGACTTGAACATTTTGCTTGCGGTTACAGCCTGACCTGCTAGATGCATTTGCACCAAAGTTTCACAAGTGGCAGCAGCCTGTTCCAAAAAGCATTCTTTTGCAAATGTGCTTTTAATACGTCCAGTAGATTTCTATTTTTTTTTTTTTAAGTAGGTAAAATAACTACCTGGTTCAGTGTCCGTGGATGCCTCTGAACCAATCAGAAAACTGCTTAACATTTGTCGACATCACTTAAAGACAGTGATCGGTCAATTGAGAAATGTGTGCTCCATCAAACCTTTGAAACGGACACCATGATGTATTTTGCAAACTGTACCCATAGCTCGCAAACATTGCTGAGAGAAAATATTCAAAAACATAACATTACAGTTGGCTTATAAATTAAATAACCTTTGGGGATGTGGGGTGTGGAATATGTCCAGAAAAGGCCACACATTGGGTGGTTTTTCTACTCCCATGTCAGGAAACTTCAAAGATGTTCATGAACTTGACAAACGTTCAAGCACAATCATGCATGTGAATACATATATCCATTACAGGGTGAATGAAGAAAAATGTTGTCTAATAACCTTTTTGCTGTATGATAAATCCCCACACAACTTTGCAACAACATTTAAACCTGTCTCGTTTGGGGTGGGGATGGGGGTGGGGGGGGTTGTAGGTCGGGTCCCAAAATGTTCAAAATCCAGGTAGACTTGAATTGGAAATACATTTTACACACGGCTAAACCCCAAACTGCTGAATGGATGTGCACCAAGCTTGCGATAGGAGCTTTGACCAGGTGGACCAATACTGCTGTTAAAGTGGGCACTGAATATTGCCTCCAGCTAGGCCCATTCTCTACTCTGTGATGGCTAGTGGGGCCTGCAACATGACTGAAACACATGCCCAAGGTATTGTTGCCATTGGCCATGGCCACAATCCATAGAACGTGTCCTCAGGTCCCATTATTGAGGAATAGTGGCCACTTGGCCAAGCTACGGACCATGGCCAATGTTTACTGTGGGTGGATTCATAGGGCAGACAACATGTCCAAATATCATGGCCCAGGAAATGTGGCCAGTGGCCATGGCCGCAAGTCATGGACAGAGTTCAGGCCCCGCAATTGGGCTATAGCGGCACTGGGGTGGGCTGCAGGCCAGGCCCAATCTCTACTGTGGATTGCTATCCAGGGCTGGCAACAGCTCTAAAGCCCATGCTCAGGGTTTGTGGCTATGGGCCATGGCCACAGGCCTCGGACAGTGGCCCACAGTCCAATCATGCTATAGTGGGAACTGAACAAGATAGCAGGTCAGGTCAAATTGCTATTGTGGGTGGCTTGGTGGGTTGGGGTCATGCGTGAGCCTCATGTCCCAGGCAATTCACTCATAACTTGCATCTCCAACATGTGCTGCTCAAATACACACACATCAGTATCCACTGCAAAACAAAATGTGTTCTAAAGGAGTGTTACTGTTCTTTCATGTTGTAAGAGGATTCAATTCAGCACTACAGCTAAGTTAACGCCTAGTCTAGAATACTGAATGAAAACCCTTATTGATATATCTTTATGTCCAGTTCATGCGTTCTGGATGACTACCCCTATATAACACCCCTCTCTTGGAATCCCCCTGACCCCACTGAGCCAAGAAGTAGTTCTGTTTTGCAAGTTTAAAAGGTTTATTTGATAATTTAAAATATATATATATCACACTTTATAATAAATTAATAATTGAATAGCACACTTAATCTGATATGATAAAGATCAACAACGGAGAATCTGGCACTAGCACACTTATTATAATCACTAATGAGTTGACATGAAATGGATAAGGTAGCACACTGGTAAATAGGAACAAAAGTATAATGTGGTAGAGGATGCTTTATGTAAGCTCAGGTGGATGCAATATTCAATGAATGCAGTACAGAAAATACTCAATATGATTTCAACCAAACAATGTAATCACTTTTCTCTGGCAATCGCCCCCCCCCCTTGATGCAAGGCAAGGAAATGGAAGGAAAACACACAGTTCTCAGAAATGCAATCAATGTAAATCAGTTCACCCCAGCAAGCTTACACTACAGAAAACAGATAGGAGTTTTGAAAACACAGGCAAAATGCTTTGATATGTGCTAGCAATGGATGAGAAATATGCTGGAAATGCTTTTAATTCCCTTTCAGAGGTTCAGGGTGAGTGGTATCTAGTTAATATTAGTCCAGGCTCACACTAGCAATGAGGCAGGGATAGTTAGCAGGTTAAACGAATTTCTGGCAAATGGAAGGCAAGCAGCAGCAGTTTTTACATGTGAAGAAATTTGCAAATCGCGGTAAAATTCGTGAATGCGTGTTCCGCGATTGCGGTAAAACTATAAGGGGTAGGAATGCGGTTCTAGGTTCGTAGGAAAGCCACGATTCTAACCTTTCAGATGAAAGTTATTGCAAGTCTCTAGCACAAACGGTTGCGGAGATATGAGCGATTTTGTGAAGGTCGTTTTTCAGATTTGAAATTTTAAAGTTCAAAAAACAAGTGCAGCTTGCAACTAGGAAATGACAAGTGACAGCTTTACAAATGACAGGTGACAGTTAGGAGGCAGTTCTACTTAGATTAAATAGATTGAATTATATTATTTTAACTAGGAGATTGGTTCTGCACAGTTTTCTAGGTACTCACACTATATTCTTGAGTGAAATGGGCCTCGCCATGGATCTGGTCAGGTTTTAAACTCGCCTCTGGTCTCTGCACTTCACAGTGATCTGGGTCAGCTCTCTCTGGTTCTCTGGTCTGGGTCTCTAGTTCTGGATAGATTGAAGTCTCTAGTTTGGCTCTCTGGAGGTTTGATGGAGGTAAAGTATGGATTTTTCCGGCAGAGCTTCCAGCGGCAGATGGATTTGAAGGTCCCTATCTGTCCTGTCTGTCTGCTTTTATGTGTTTAGAATGTGGGTGTGTTCTAGCATCACTGACCCTACCTCTCTCTCAGCTTCTAATTGGTCAAACTTCCATTTATCATTTGATTGGGGAATGAACTGTGAGTCAGAGGGATGTCATTTTATGGCTTGCAGATAGGACACTCCTCTGTCAGATTGCACACATTCTATATTTGATAATAAAAGACATATTTTACAGTTACACAGTTGCTTGAAATTACATATACATGGTGTGGCTGAATTTAGCCATGTCTCTGTCCAAATCTGCTGTTTCTAAGAGCTTGCATTCAGAAATGGCACATAATTGACTTTTTAACTGATTTTTCAATTTCTGACATTGACCCAACTTTACATACATGTGCGCAGGGAGTATGGACATTAACTGATGAAGTTTCAGACTTTTAACATGCATACATTTAGAGTAATATCCACTTTTCCGCTAACACCCCCCTGAACATACCACCGGTTCTAAAAACCTCTTAAACTGTGGGCAGAAAAATCACAAGAATTATGGTATCATTTATAAAATTTTCACATGTCCGCTCTATGAGTTATTCATCTTTTTAGAGTTATGTTCTGGCTCCAAAGGGGTGTGGTTTCCTCTCAGCACAAGGTAGAAATACTGGTTTTTCCAGTTCTGCCAAGCCAGCTTGCTCTCACAGGCAGTGCCCCTCCCCTTTCCTCAGGAGGAAGCCACTTTTTACGACCATTTACGACTCCTGCCAATAAAACCTTTGCCTGAGCCAGGACAGGGCCTTGTTCACTTTCCTGCAGAGCACAGGTAATTCAATTATCAGATAGATGGCATATCCTTAGTGTGAGCAGCAAAAGGGCAGCTAGGCCTGGGAACACAGCTGTGACTCAAGTTTCACTCCTGATGGGGGTAGTTGCCAGGCAGAATTCAGTTCCTTAAGCCAGGTTTCAGATAAAATGTCACTTTTTGTTCCCCAGTTCCTGCATTCAAATAAAACTAAACATTTTTACATATGCAGCTAGAATGCTGATTCTAAGTGCAAAACTATGACATTTCAACAGTTACAAAGGCATGTGACACCAAACATAGGTCACTCATTTAATCTAAACATTTTCGATTTTAGTGTCTTTAAATCCAGTGCAACTTAAACTGCTGACTCCATAGCTCAGCCAGTTTTGTTATAAGCATTGTTCTGGGCTCTTCATTTCCCAGATTTTGTAGGCACACAAAACTCCATTCTACCAAATGTCTGCTGGTGTTCAGTGAATATTTTGCACATATTGCAATGTTTGAAATAGGCACTTTGGCTTGCCTTCAGAGAAACACAGGGTGGTTTTAAACTGCCGGCTTTTGGATAGTGGTGAGTACTGGTACTGCACCCATTTTTGGGATTTAAGAAAATGAATTCCCCACAATTCTAGGTTGCATTTGGCAATCAGCATTGCCATTCCCAATGGTTTCAGACTACTGTGCGGGTAGTCCAATGGTGGTTTTAAAGCGCTTTGAAGCTAACCGGCGCTACTGTTTTTCCTTTGGCAACCCATTTCCCTCATGGCAACCCGGCCTTTCATTCTCGCACTGGTGGGTGGCAAGTGAGGCAACCATTTTGGTGTGCGCACAAACTGCGCAGCTTTCCTGGATTTCGGCGCACATGTGGGTTTTCCGCCATCTTGAATTTTCTAAGCCCACAGCACCAAATGTTGTGGCATGATAGCTTAAACGTGGGTCAGGACACCCAACAATGTTAATCGTGGAATTATTAATAACTTGCATACAGTGCTGGCACAACATGACAACCTTTAGAATTCAATGAGAACACTTTGTCAAAGAGATATTATGTTTAAGTTGCTCTAAAAATACCTTTGAAATTCGGAAAAACAAGTTTAATAAAGGGACGTTATGATTGCAACGTAAAATTAAAAAAATAATAGTTACTATAACTATTGCCAGTTATAGTAAGTTATAGTGAGTTATGGATCCATAACCATGCACTGCTCAGACTAAGACCCAGATGACATCACATATGGCATCAACAATGACATCACTGATGACAACACATATCTTGGAAAGTTCATTTTGTTTAGTGACAAAAAACGGTCTAAGCATTAACATTACTGCATTGAAATCATGACAATCATGCTTTGAAGGTGCTATATATGACTACTTTCACAATGCATAACAGGCTTAGATTAGTTGCCTTAGGGTTTGGCCTGAGCTCAGGGCGCAGATACATGGAACAATAAGCAGGCTCCAGACAGATAATACAATTTGTATCCATTACATGTCTGATGACTTTCTGTAATCTCAGCTTCATCCTCTAGCCATAGTATTTGTTTCCCACTTGATCGATTCCCAATATTTACCCCTACCCAAACCAAAAAGGCTGGCACTCCCACTGAGGCTAATATTCCCATCACTCAGCTGTGGTCCACATCCCTTTGCCCATTAACTTACCATATCCCACTGGTAATGGCTTTTTGCTCTTGCCTTTGGCTCTATCCACTGTCCACATTGCACACATTAGCTCAAATAGCATAGGCGACTGGCCATGGCTTTTGGCCATGTGCGCAATAGTTGTTGCACCAAATAGACCAAAAGACTGTGAGACTCACAAATACATTCTCAATTCCCACTACCCATAGACACTCTACTAATGTTGGTGGTACCCCTCATGTTTCTGCATACATTTTCAAGACTTTTTAGAGCATTCCCTTAGTGGTTGATTACAATTACCGCAACAATACTGCAAAATTACAAGGAAAATGGCTCTCATCAATTGAAAAATAAATTGTTGTTTACCACGGAATCGGAAAACGCTTGACAATGTAAAAGTCTTCCCCATCCCTACTGTAACTCTCCATGAGCTGCCCACCTACTTTTTAAGTTCCCCCTGTGTGTTAAGCCTCCTTGATCCTCTCCTATTGCACCCTTCATCTGCTGATTTGTGTGATGCCTGTTTTATTTGGAGAGCATCCTGCTACTTTTCAGAGGATTCCCACAGACATCCTGCTGTATTCCTGCGGTACGATAATCAATCAATCAATTTATTTGTATAGCGCTCTATCACTCAAGGCATTATGGTGCTCAAAATGGTTGAAAACCACAATGAAAATGGTTTGGAACAAATGCACTACGCAGCTAGCCCTAATTCTGCCACTGTGCATCCGGTCCTCTTTCCCCTCCCCACCTTTATCCTGATATTAAAAAACCCTTTTCCCGCCTCCGAATCTCATGTTTAGCACTATTCAATCTTCCCTCAGGATCATACAGGGAACTGCTCCCATTGAGGGAAATAAAATGGCGTTTTATTTTCTTTCATTTCTGAAAGTCAAACTTATGCAATGCTCCATGGGAGAAATACAAAGGAGTTTGGAAATGGGGTGGCCCTCTTCTTCATCAAAGTATTTCAAAACTATTGTACAGTTTTACCCCTAATAAAATGAACTAATGAGGGATGGGAAGGTAATGCGCTTTACACCATTACAATATTGCAACACAGTGATGTAAGTATATTTAATTAGGTCGTGAACAGCCGACACATGTTTTGACACACAGGTCATCCTCAAGGCTGAATAATCAAAGCAAATAACAAATTCAGAACATGAAATCATATAGTAACATAATACATGAAGAATAATTTCCATCAATGCAAAATTGAATTAACATCATAAAGAAATTAAAGATAACATAGGTCAAAAATTAGATGGCAGTTCCAGTTACACATTTGTAAATGTGGAACACAAAGCAATCAAACTAAATACATCAAATGGAAATTAAAAAGTCATCACATAACACGTGTCAGGTTGAGATGGAGGGACAAGAGTCGCGCAGGTGGTTGAAGTAGCAAGAAGAGGGCACAATTAGGCAAATATTTAGTACTTAATGTAATTAATTACCTGAGGCATATTCCTAGCAATGATCTGCTAATGATAAAACTCTCAAAAATCATAGCACATTATAAATGAGGGTTCTCTGTATTGGCCTGGAGCACCAAAATCAACCCACATGTGTTTCAAGCATGCATCATCAACAAAGAGGTGATTGAGGAAAACTGCACACCAAAAAAGGGGGAAGTAAGAATAAAAAAGTCAACAAGCTGGGGAAAGTGATTGGGGAGCAATACCACAATTGTATACCAATGGGGAATGGGGAACAATGTGTGAAAATGAGGGCGTAACTTGGGAAGTACTGCAGGGAAATACACGGAACGCCCACACGCTCACGAGCTACACGTATTCATGGAATCGAATAGGGGAAACCAGCGCACAACAAAAGACACACACAGGCGTAAACACGTCCACCACACGAAGGCAGTCGGAAGCGTTTCCGCGCAGTATAAAAGTGAGCACAAACAACAAACACGTATATACAGCTACGATGAATGGCCCATTTCCTGCAGCACTGATTGTGGGACACCGCAGGAGGAGGAGAATAGCCAGGCCCCACATTTTTGTACCAAGGAACAGCCTTTTTGGGATGCCTGATGTCCAGGTCTATGGCATGTATAGGTTTCCACCTCATTATCATCCTAGACCTGGTCACTGAGTGGGAGGATGACCTCACATCACCCATCTTGTGCTCCCAAGCACTGAGCCCCTCGGAAAAGGTGCTCAATGTCCTGCATTTTTTGGCCACTGGGTCATTTCAGCAGACAACTGCCATAGTCAGGGGTGTCTCACAGCCCACGCACTCACGCTGCCTACAACAGGTGCTGGCAATCTTGACTGCGCGCCCCTCAGTCCGCAGGCACATATACATGCCCAGAACAATCCGAAGAAAGGCAGGCCGTGGTCCAGGACTTTTACAGGGTGGCACACTTCCCCAAAGTGCTTGGTGCCATAGATTTCACCCATGTGGTCCAACGTCCACCTAGAGCCACTGAGAACATCTACCGCAACCGCAAGCACTGGGATTCCATCAACATACAGGTTGTATCCGATGCCCATGGAATCATCACCTCAGTCTATGCAAACTATCCTGGGTCTACCCATGACAGGTTCATATACAGAATGTCAGCCCTGAGCCGGGACCTGGAAGCTGGGATGCATGGCGACACATGGCTCATTGGTGAGTACAAATGTCTGTGCACATGCATGCATGTCACACACAGACAAACACACAAACCCAACTAATGACAATCATCCTCACCTCCCCAGGGGACAGTGCCTACCCTCTGAGCAACCACATGATGATGCCAATACGGAACCCCACCACAACACCCCAGATAACATACAACGCAGTCCATATTGCAACCAGGGGCATAGTGGAGCGCACATTCGGAGTGCTCAAGTCAAGCTTCCGCTCCCTTGACCGCTCTGGCGGGCAGTTACTATATGCACCCCCAGTGGTGTGCAGGATCATTGTGGCAGCATGTGTCCTGCACAATGTTGCAACACGGCGGTGCGTACCGCTAGACATGGTGGTGCCCCCACATCACCAACCAGAGGCATAAGCACTGCTCATTGGAGGCGCAGGGTCACGTGGCGAGGCAGCCCGGACCCAGCTTGTGGCCACATTTTTCACCTAAACTCCCACCCCTGCGGAGTGCACACAGGCCTGGCACATACCAGGTGACAATCGATGATGACAAAGAGACAGTCAACTGTCCAACCTTACCACCCTGAGAATGTTTCCACGGAGGTGCCACATTGTGTGCATCCCTAGCTACTTAAACATAACCAATCCTGTGTGACCAAAAGGAACACATGTAAGGTGCATATCACACCACCCCCCTGCAAAACAGGCAAAGAAAATCACTGGTATGTCACCCAAACCCTCCCAACCCCCATCACCCTCGTTGGCCACACCATGACATGGCATGCAACAGCAAAGAGCAAACCAAAAGCACAACACATGACAAATCAGATTGGGCCTCATTACACGCTGTGCGGTAAAATCCGCAAATTACCGGCATGGCGCCCTTAACGTGTCCGCCCTCGTAGGAGGGCACTAATAGCGTACCATTACGAGTACGCGGACACGAGCTTTGCGCCATGCCGGTAATGCCCCTCCAGCCTTGCCACTAATCTCCCCCAAAAGTCACTTACCGCCTTCCACGACAGTGCAGATAGCAACTCCGCTTTGACGCATCGTGCAAATTGCGGCCACCGCTAATAGCGGTGACCGTTAAATACCGGAACCGGAAATAGCATCATCGCACAGGAATGGGAAAGAGCACGGCGGCCATCTTTAAAAACACAATCCATTGCCATCCTCTGCCCCCTGGACCTGTTTGTGTTACCTTGCTGCCTGAGATCCATTGCTACACTGTTACCATGCCCAAGGCACTAAAAAAAAACACAGACCGCCAGCGAAAGGAGAAGTTCTCCACTGAGGAGTTAGTGATGCTGACTCAGACCTTAGCGGACAATGCAGAAGTGGTCTTCGCAAATGACATGCGGTGGGAGACCCTCCTAAAGAAGAAAGCAATCTTGGCCGAAGTGGCAACAAAAGTGAGTGTTGTACGCACCAGCACGCGCACTGTACGCAAGTGCAGAAAACGATGGGACGACCTGAGACTCCGGGTCAGGATGATCCTGGCCGAGAACCACAAGACTGCCACCGCTGGAGGATCAGGGTCACCGATCAAGTTGAAGGAGTGGGAGGAGACATGCGCAAACCTCATCGAGGTAGAATGTATTGAGGGAGTCGGGAGGATGGAGCACAGCGTGCCAGACACTTCTGATGGAGGTAAGTGCACTGATGCAAGCATGCAATGTGAATGTACAGGTCCCCACAAATGGCAGCCCTGGATCACTGCATGGATGGCCCGGCATCCACACATGCATCCCACCCTGCGCATGTCAGCGCCAGACCCCAACACACACACATGCATACATCAACAGAGCCAAGTGCCACACACAACACTGCATGGATGAGGCACTGAAATGACACCTCACCTGCTTCCTCCACAATGAAGTTCAAACGGCCCCAAATGAATTCATGATGTAGCCTGCATTGAGTACATGCGACCATAACCAATGACATCCCCCTTCTTGTCCCCGACAGGGTCGCATACAGACAGCGAGGGAGCATCCCAGGCACCCCCTGTGCAAAAGAAGAAAAGGCCACAGCCCAGCGAGGACGCACCAACAACATAAAGGGGAAAAAGGCCAAGGCCCCTATTGCAGCGTCCAAAACAACTCCTGCGCGCCACTGCCAGTGCCACGCAAAACCCTACTGCCCCGCCTCTGGAGGGCCACTCCCCCCCCAAATCACCGCCACCGAGGGTCCACCCTCAGCTGCTGCCAGTTCGGCAGGGGAGGCGGCAGCCATTGCCCCATTGTCCGACGTGGATGAGCCCACAGATCTCGGTCTGCCTATGCACACCCCAAGCCCTGCTGTAACCCCCGAGCAATCACCCCTACACACACCTGGCTCACACGTCACTGTTGACGAGTCCATGGAGGCCTTCAGTAGCCCCCCAGAGGTGGCTTCTGCACACCAGCCAGCATCAGGATGCGCAGCACACACACCACCACAGGCCGCCACTGCCCTTGACCTAGCCAGCGTCATCCAGCACCAGCAGGCTCTCGCAGACCTCGTAGGTCAACATGTGGAGGAGGTTGCCCTACGGGCTGACCTCAGGGAGACATCACGGCACTCCTGGTAGGGAATGGAGTCGTGCACAGACAGGCTGTGTGGGGAGCTGATACTCGTCCGGGAGGTGCTAACACGCATCGCAGATGCAATGGACCGCCAATTTCCACCAGGACAGTCTGCCACCTCTTCGACCACCAGTTCGTGGCAGACAAGCCCACTCAGACGCTCTTCACGCACCACAAGGCGCACCTCCAGCCAGCCCCCAAATGCTGGCCCTGGCAATGAACAATAGGGCGTGAATGTCCATTAACTTCTGTGCATGCCTGGACACATACATTGTTGGAGACTCATGAGGGACAGTTGTGGGGGGAAGGGTGTGATGGGACAGTTGTGGGTGGTGGGGGGAAGGGTGTTATGAGACAGTTGTGGGGGGTGGGAGGAAGGGTGTGATGGGACAGTTGTGGGGGGTGGGGGGAAGGGTGGCGGGATGGTTGGGGACTTGCACATTTTTCTGTTTCTGTTCATTAATACACTGTTGTTTGAGCAAAACACAGGCCTTGACTCCTTCATTGTGTATGATCAATTTATTGATGCCAAGGTCCATTGTGAGCTAACAAACAGACACCAGTGCATCACCAGCCATATACAGGTGACAGTATGACTACATATTACTCAGAATATTTGGTTGATCAAATGCTGTCTCACAGCACGTCCCTCCTGGCCATCCCCTCTTGCATGACCTGCATCCCCTTCACCTCCATCCTCATCCCCGTCATCATCCTCATCAGGTGCCTCCATTTCAACGTCAGGGGGCAGTGGCACATTCCGTCTCATACAAATATTGTGCAGCATGACACATGCCGTGGTGATCTTTGGCACCTTCTCATGGCCATACAGGAGGGTGCCACCAGACCTGCTAATGCACCTAAACCGTGACTTCAGAAGTCCAAAAGTCTGCTCGATGACGAGGCGGGCACGGGTATGTGCACGATTGTATTCTTCTTCGTGCCTGTTCTGTGGGTTCCGTACAGGTGTGAGGAGCCACCTCTTCAGGGGATAGCCGGCATCACCTACATGGGGGGAGGAATGGGTTCCTGTTACTTTTTGACACATGTGTGGCCTGTTCATGTCACATACTTTGGCCTATCATTGTGATTCATGTACACATTCAACTGCATCAATGAATATGGTCTGTATGACTGCTTTGTGCAAAGGTGAGCGCAAGCATGCAAGTAGACATGCCCCATTGATGCCTCGAACAGTGACTGCCATGTCCTGGGTGAGGCCAGGTCATTGGTGTCCCTGTGGGCAAGCACATTTGGTACCACACTGGTGGTGTACTGTCCTTCCGACATTGTTGTTGCCATGCTGAGAGGCAACACTTCAGTGGTGCCATGGGTTTGTGGTGCATTGCGATAGCTACGGGGTATCCCTTTGCATGCATCCAAGGGCACAATGCATTGTTGATGTTGTGCTGTAGGAATGCTGCATGACTATGTTGACAGCATGGATGACATTTGTGTATTTCGTGGCGTGGAGTGTTGTGCAATGTGGATGAGGATTGATGTTTGATGTCACTAGATTTGGATTGTCAGCTGTGTCGTGTGGCATATACTTGCATGTCCGTGCATCCCAAGTACGTTGCTGCCCTCACAGATGCCCATTAGTGTACATCTGTATGTGCATTTGGGCGACGGACTACAGGCTACACCCAGTTGGAGTATCTATCTACCCCCCCCAATGCACACCCAGTTGGAGTATCTATCTACCCCCCCAATGCACACCCAGTTGGAGTATCTATCTACCCCCCCTCCAATGCACACCCAGTTGGAGTATCTATCTACCCCCCCAATGCACACCGTTGGAGTATCTATCTACCCCCCCAATGCACACCCAGTTGGAGTATCTATCTATCCCCCCCAATCACACTGCCATGTGCTTGGCCTGGAACTCACCAAGTAGCCACGAACGTTGTCCCATTTGTCGCTCCATGTAGCGGGTGATAGTTGAGTTCCGCAGGACCATGGAATCATGGGTAGATCCTGGAAATCGGGCACAGCAATGTGTGATTATCTTGTTTGCGTCACATACCATTTGGACATTGACGGAGTGGAATTGCTTCCTGTTTCGGTAGACTACTTCATTGTGATGTGGGACGACCAATTCCACATGTGTACAGTCGATGGCCCCAATGCAACTTGGGATGCTTGCCAGTGAATAGAAGCCAACTTTGGTGTTTGCAATCTCCTGGGCAGTCCGTGGCATGGATATGTGTTCGGGTGCATGCTTCAGGAGGGCATCAAGTACCTGGTTCAGTATGCGTGAGAATACTGGTTGGGAGATGCCATGCATCTGCCCCACTGTATGCTGGTAGGTTCCTGTGACCAGGAAGTGGAGCACTGTCACCACCTTGAGTAGAGGGGGGATGGCAGTTCGGATATCTATGAGGCTCACAATGTCGTTGTGTATCATGTCCACGATGCTGGTGATGGTGTCCCGGTCCAGACGGTACAGGGTGTGTATCTGCTCAGGTGTTAGGTTAAATGGACTGGCTCTGATCCGGGGAATTGGTGGGTGCCTCTGTGGTATGATTAGGTGGCGTGGTGGTGCTTGCTGTGCCTGTCTGGCCCTCCTCCTCCTCCTGCCTCTCCTCTGTGCAGCCTGTTGTTGTAGTAGCAGCGCTGCAATCAGGTCCTCCAGGCCATGTAATGCTGCCAGTATTGGAACCATCTTGGTGTGGGAAGGGGTGTGGGAAGGGGTGTGGTGTGCTTCTTTTGAGCAGCCACAGTCTCCATTGCATCCACCTGTGCTGCTTTTGGCCACCTGTGGCAGGTGTTGACACTGCTTAGTTCTTTTAACGGGTGGCTCGCGATGGCGGTATTGCCGCCATGCCGGTAAGGGGTTTTGGGGTATTTACCATGGTGCTATTGCCGTGTGCACTAGCCTTATGATGGTGTGCTATTAGCGGCATGTCATTATTTACGGGTTGGCGGGTCGCGCGCACGTGGACTGACCGCTATTAGTGGCACCGTAATTAGCAGTGCCGCTAATGGCGGTGAGCCGGGTCATAATCCGCATGGGCATTTAACGTTACCGGTATTACATTACCGGTAACGATAAATACCTACCGCCATCCGTGTAAAGTGTCAAATGATAAATGGAAAGAAGCCTGAGAAAATCACATCTGACATGGAATCAGTTGAAATGACTGACCAACAACCTCCACACATACAAAGTCATACACAAATGCATGCCACCAACGGTACCATCAACAAAAGACAGAATGCCTGTTGACATGCACATTGGCCAATCCAAATCCGCAATCCCAAAACCATGTGCTGTGTGTGTCTCCTGCAACACACTGCTCAGCACACAGCACAGTGAGCAGCCATTGTGTTGGGGATACACCTTGAGCATCATATAAAAAGGACAAGCAACAAAAATAACCCAGTGACGCATTTACACAATCCCCAAATGGTAAGTGATCATGAGATGCAGGGGCACAGCATGGCAGAGAAGGCAATCTGTGTGCATGTGTGGGCATGTAAGGGTGATTGTATGTGTGGTGGTGCATTGTGTAAGTGTGTGTGACAGTAGGGACATGCCCTCAATAACTGCATGTGAAGTGAAGTGACCCTCAGTGTCCTGTACACATCACATGTAAACATTGGCCATGTGGAAACCCCAGTATGTCAAACCACACCAATCCCCTGACACCTGAAAAGTAAACCCAACACAGGAACTGCCATTGACCAGCAGAACACATCATGTACATAGTATCCCACATTGATAATGTCAGAGAGTGCCCAATCACTGTAGCCCAAGCATACGGACCGACAACAAAAACCCCTCCCTCATTTCCTTATCAGCATGTCCTTCAGAAGAATTGTGTCTGGGGTCCGTCGGCTTCTTCCTTCTAGTCTATCTGGCTTCAGGATCCCCCTTCCCCTTGGTTTCCGTGTTCTTCATTCCGTGTAAATAGGGTCAAGACCCCTCAGAGGCCACCTTGACTAGTAAAAATACCAAATCGCAGAGAACTCCAAGGAGCCAAACCCCCAAACCAGGGAAAATGCCTCTAGGCACCAAAAAACCTTGGAAGAGTCTCCAGTAGATGACTTGAATTCTCAGAATATGGCCAAGCACATGTCGAAGCTGTATTATAGAAGAACTACAAAGGTAGCACACTTGAACAATGATTCAACAGGATGGGTAGGAATTTGAGTACACAATAATCAATGAGGATGCCACAACTGATGGGTAGAGCTGGGACTTGAGTAGAAAATAACCAAGGAGGCTGGCACAACTGGATGGTAGAGCAGAAACCCAATCAATCCTGGATAGCGTGAACGAATAAAGGCAGAGACAGCACAAGTCTGGAAAGACACAGTGAATGCGAGATAGCCGGAAACAGCTGGCAGCAAGTTAAGAGCCACAACAGTTGAATAGCATTGATAAAAGGCCAAAGTCAACATAAAGGAATGGATGTAATAGATGAAAGACAGGAGGAGTGAGAGAGAGGTGCTGTGGAACAGAAGTGTACTGAGGCAAACCGAAGAAGTGTAAGAGTACGTGGAAATAATTGCCCGGGAGAGGGGTGGACAGATCTGCAACAAGGACAGTAGCAGGAACAAAAACAGGGACTAAAGACACCACAGTGTGAAAAATTAGTAAAAGAGCTGTAGTCCAGTAGGAAAACTGCGCTGTCAGGCAGCAGCAAAGTCCAAGAGGGAAGACAGATAGAACGTGCTGTCCAAACGGAACAGAGCAGAGTAGTAGTATAGGCGGGCATCTCAGGTGAGGACTGGACCGTGAGTTGTGCTTCTTGGGTGTAAGAGGATTCAATTCAACACTACAGCTAAGTCAATGCCTAGTCTGGGATACTGAATGGAAACCCTTATGGATATATCTTTATGTCCAGTTCATGCGTTCTGGATGACTACCCCTATATAACACCCCTCTCTTGGAATCCCCCTGACCCCACTGAGCCAAGAAGTAGTTCTGTTTTGCAAGTTAAAAGGTTTATTTGAGAATTAAAACAATATATATATATGACACTTTATAATAAATTAATAATTGAATATCACACTTAATCTGAGCAGTAATCAATAATGGATATTCTGGCACTAGCACACTTGTGAATAGGAACAGAAGAATAAGGTGGTAGAGAATGCTTTATATAAGTTCAGATGGATGCAATGTTGAAGGAAAATGCAATACAGAAAATACTCAATATGATTTCAACAAAACAATGTAATCACTTTTCTCTGGCAATCCCCTCCCCCCTTTATGCAATGCAAGGAAATGGAAGGAAAGCACACAGTTCTCAGAAATGCAATCAAATGTAATTCAGTTCACCCCAGCAAGCTTAGACTACAGAAGTTTGAAACACAGGCCCAAAATGCTTTTATATGTGCTGGCAATGAAGTGAAAAATATGCTAAAATGATTTTATATGTGCTGGCAATGAAGTGAAAAATATGCTAAAATGCTTTTAATTCCCTCTAGAGGTTCAGGGTGAGTGGTATCTAGTTAATATTAGTCCAGGCTCACTCTAGCAATGATTCAGGGATGGTTCTTAAGATGCAAACAAATTTTTTAGCAAGGAAAGCAAGGAAACTGCTGTTTTCACAGAAATTTGCAAATCGCGGCAAAATTCGCGAGTGCGTTTTTTTCGCGATTGTGGCAAAAGTGTATGGAATAGGAATGTGGTTCTAGGTTCCAAGATTCCCAGCTTTCAGAGGAAAGTTAAACCAAGTTCCTAGCACACACGGTTACGGAGTTATGAACGATTTTGTGAAGGTTGTTTTTCGGATTTGAAATTTTAAAGTTCAAAGTGACAAGTGACAGCTAGCAACTAGAAATGACAGGTGATAGCTTTGCAAATGACAGGTGACAGTTAGGAGGCAGCTCTACTTAGATTAAAATAGCTTGGATTAGATTATTTTAACTAAGAGATTGGTTCTGCACAGTTCTGCTAGGTACTCACAATATATTTAGAAATAGAATGGGCCTCGCCAAGGATCTGGTCAGGTTTTCTTCACTCGCCACGGACAGTCTCTGCGCACAGCATCTGGGTCAGCTCTACTCTGCTGGTCTGGTCTGGGTCTCTGGTTCTGATCAGGTCTGTGGGTCCGGATACAGCGGTCTCCGGTTCAGCTGGTCTCTCTCTGGATACAACACTGCTCTCTGGCAAATGGCAAGAGTTCTTGCAAAGAATTCAAACAGCTCTCCTGGCTGTGATAATGGCAATGATTTGAGGCCTGCTAAAGAGGGATTTAGCTTGTAGTTGACCTCTCTGCTACAAATTCTGAAGTAAAGTCTTGGTCTCTGAAGGTGGATAGTATAAAGTCTCTATGTTGGCTCTCTGGAGGTTAATGGAGGTAAAGTATGGATTTTCCCGGCAGAGCGTCCCGCAGCAGATGGAATTGAATGTCCCTATCTGTCCTGACTGTCTGCTTTTATGTGTTTTGAAAATGGGTGTGTGTGCAGCATCACTAGGCTCTACCCCTCTCCACTTGTCATTGGCCACTTCATCCTCTTCCCCTTGATTGGGGGAATGAAATGAAGTGTCATCATGATATGGTCTGTTTATGGTACAGAGAACCCACCCCTGTCAAATTACACACAATCTATATTTTGACCCAAAGACATATTTGCACCGGTACACATTTGTTTAAAATTACATGCACCCATCACATATCACAGGAGGTATACCCTGTCCAAATCTGCTCTTCCTGAGAGCTTGCATTGAGAAATGGCAACATATTTCACTTTTTGGTCAGGTTACCAATATCAGATTCTTACTCAAATTTACCCAAATGTGTGCAAGGCATGCAGGCATTAATTGATGAAGTATCAGACTTTTAACATGCATACATTTTAAGTAATACCCTCTTAACTGCTAGTTTGCCCCCAGATCATGCCACTGGTTCTAAAAACCTCTTAAAATGTGGGCAGAAAAATCACAAGAATTATGGTATCATTTAAATAATTATGACAAGTCCGTACTATGAGTTATTCATCTTTTTCTAAAACCATATTCTGGCTACAGGGGTGTGTCTTTTCAGGGCACATGGTACAGAAACCAGTCTTTCCTCTTTCTTCAAGCTCAGCCTCTGTCTCCAGTTTCTCCCCCTCCCAGTTTCTGCCAAGCCAGCTTGCTCTCACATGCAGTGCTCCTCCCCTTTCCTTCCAGGAGGAAGCCACTTTTACGGCCCCCATAATAAAACATTTGCCTAGGCCCTGGAAGGCCCATTGTTCAAGAGGAAGCCATTTATGGCCACTTCAATAAACCCTCTGCCTGGGTCCTATGTTTAGTCTCTAGCAGTCCCTTGATAATTCAATCAGAGAAGTGTCAGATCCCTTTTGGTGGGAGCAGCAAAAAGGCAGCTAGGCCTGGGAACACAGCAGTTGTGCAAGTCTCAACTCCTGTCGGGGGTAGCTGGTGGGCAGAATTCAGTTCCTTAAGCCAGGCCCCAGCTAATGTCACTTTTAGTTACCCCGTTTTCTGCATTCAAATAAAACTAACCATTTTTACATATGCAGCTAGAATTCTGATTCTAAGTTTAAAACTATGACATTTAAACAATTGCAACCTATGTGACACTCAAAAGTAGGTCACTCATTTCTTTTAAACATTTAGATTTTTAGTGTCTCTCAGTCCAAATTTACTTAAACTGCTGAAATCCACAGCTCAGCCAGTCTTGATATAAACCTTCAAGTCACTTCAGAATCTAACTTTACATTGGATCCACCTCTCAGTAAGTCTTTCTTTGGCCTGCTTTGGGTTCATTTATTCAGTTTTACACAAAAAAAAAGTCTGGTGTTGTTTTAAAACGCCGGCTTTCTGATAGTGGTGAGTACTGGTAATGCACCCATTTTTGGGATTTAAGAAAATGAATTTCCCACAATTCTAGGTTGCTTTTGGCAATCAGCATTGCCATTCCCAATGGTTTCAGGCTACTGTGTGGGTAGTCCAATGGTGGTTTTAGGCAGTGCCCTTCTGTGCCCATAACATCGGCAAAAATGGGTGGCAGCCTATTCTTCATGCCTTTCCCTGGGCATTTTCTGGGAAGCTCTGGCCATCATGATGTTTTCAATGCCAGTACTGCACAGTTTTTGCATCCTCCTTTGCCACAATCCCCACAGGCTGAACTCAACAGGTAACAACTTGACATTGTCACCACCCGCACCCTCCCACCATCAGTGTGACTTTGACAGCTAAAGGGTGGAGGCTACCGTCTACAGCATGAAGTGCATGAAGCACGTATGCAGGCAAGGAATGAAAATACATCACAATCAACTTCAATAAATGGACAGTTCAAAAATGTACTCACCAAAATTGATTGCAGACATGCCGTGGAGAAAACATCCATAATCCCCACTAGGGGTGTAAACACAAGTAGTACAGCAGCAGACAGGCCACAGATATGACGAAAGTCCAATGCCCTTGTGTAAATTGTTGTCACACGGAACCATCCTTGCAAGCCCATGTAAAGGGGAAGCAGGAAGCCACAAACACATACATGAGACAAGCTTGAATGGGCCCAGCTGGAACAGACAGTGGATGCTTTCAAAAGCCACAAAGCACCACACCGTCACATGAATGCACAATAGACAAACAATATTATACTAATAAAATAAAAAATGGCCACATACGACCTGTGATTATGAACAGCATTCTATACAGCAAAGCATGCAGCTACAACGCTTCTTGCTTTGATGTATGTGAATGTGTACACATACACACGTGCAGGCAGCTCCACAGTAATTACATCCCGATTGGCAGACTATAATCAATCTGCGGCCTATAGCAGTTAGTATAGGCCACAGATTGACCAAACAACTTTGCTAAACACCCGCTAGGGTGTTCCAATACTGAGTACATGTGTCACAGGATGCACCAGTGCCCGTGCCTTTCATGACAGTGAAGGGATGACAATCTGACCATACATGCCAGGTCACTTTGACATTGTAGCAGTGAGTAGGTATGTAGAACGGTGTGACATGGCTCAGAAGTGGGTTGGTGCAGTGCAGAACATGTGTACATTACCGACTATCTACATCAACAATTACATTATGATTTCAATCAATAAACATGAAGGCAGTGTAAGTGCAAGTTCAGGCATCACGTGCAATGTGCATGCAATGGATTGAATGCAACCAGCCCCCCCACCGCCCCCTTAGTGAAAATGCACGGAGGCATAGCATGGCAGTGAAAGGTTGACCAGAGAACTGTGTATTGGCAGACAGTGTTGATTAGCGCCAATTGCATCACCAGAGTCAACTGACAACACAGCAGATGATAATGGGACAGTAAGCAGGACACATCATGAACCCTCTGTAGTACTCCCATTTGCGCAGAAGGCACTACACCAGTTGAACAGAGTCAGGGGGCCTGAAACAGGGGTAGGCCTGTGCCCCACACAGACTATGACACCCTAAACATGTGCGTGATGCAGGACTGAGCCAGAGTGAGCATGGAATGGATGGTCAAATGCCATTAAATGTATGTCATCCTGGACACATACTACAATGATCATCTGGCCAAGGACACATAGAGTCATGCATGGAATGCACATGGAGCTTGAATGGGCACTCATGTCCTCTGCCATCTGCTCAGTCTGAATGAGACACCCTGCATCAAGAACAAAGGTTGACAGGGGGAAATGTGCATGTACACAGGAGCATTGAACAGGACATTGCAGTAGTCCAACATGTTACCCACCAGTGCCATGGTGACATTGGGATGCATGGGGACGGAGGGGCAAGGGAGCATGCCTATGTGGACTACCCGCATGCAGGCAGAACACACATGCACATCAGGCATGCGATGACATATTCCAAGTGATGAGTGGAAAGACACCCCAGGCTACATGCAGAAGGGCCTGTGAGCTAGAACATGGACCAGAGGGGCAGCCATGTGACTAGCATGTGAGTAGGGTGCAAGTGTGGTGATGCAGACAGTCCCCGTCTGCTCTACATTTCCAGCATATAGCATAGCAGGCACGCATCAGTGAAGCATTGCATGACTCGCACATGAGAACCATGTACACACAGCATGTAGTGGCAGTCAAGCACAACACATCACACAAGCAAACCACACATGGGCTGGACAAACACGCAACAACACTTACCGGACGGGCCATCAAAATCCAGCATCTCTCCCACTCCTTCGACCAATTCTGCCGGGATGAACTCTGCAGCAATCACCTTGTGCGTTGTGAGTTCTTCCTCCTCAGTTGGTGGCCCACTGCCAGTCACCCGAGTCATGGCATAATTGGAGGCACGCTTTAGCTTAACACAGCGTCGGACGTCATCCCAATGCTTTTTGCAATCCTGAGCTGTGCGCACCTTATGTCCGAATGCACTAACACTCTCTGCAACATGCTTCCAGTGTTCCCAACGCTGGGCAGGCGTAGTGTGACAATTTGGGCCCACTAGCATATCACGGTCGTGTCCCTACATGTAGCTCACAAGGGAGTACAGTTCCTGCTTGCCGAAAGGCTTCTTCCTCGACGAGTCGGAGGCCGGAGCCATGTCTGGGGTCCCAGTGTCATGTGCAGGAGCAACCTTCCTCCTCTTGGTCAGTGGTCCGGACCCTGACTGGCAAATGCTGCCCTGATCAGTAGGGGCAATGGCGCTGGTGGACTGGACCAATGGAGTGGCAGGTAGAACTAGGACGGAAGCCCTGACTTGTGTCAGTGGCTGCTGGGTGCTCTTGACTGTACCCAGCGCAGCAACAGCTGCTGTGCCATGGTCATTGACAAGACTGTCTTGGCTGGCAGACTCAAAACCGGGGTGGTGTCAGCTGCATCTGCCCATGCAGTTGCCAACACCCGGCTGCTTGGGGCAGCATAGGACAACACTGCCCCGTGTGCCTCGGTCAGAGCAGCCCTGCGTGCACTTACCTTGTGCGTCCTGACCACCTAAAATTCGGCCTGGGAATCGTCAGGTGCCAACGCATCATCTGCTGGCCGACCCTGAGCCTGGGTGGTGGTTGCCACAGCTGCACCTGAAGCTACCACTACCTTTGGGCCCATGGCAGTCAATTAAACTAACTTCCGGGTCACATGGGCGCCAGTGTCAGATGCAAGAGCTGCATCTCTCAGAGCTGCAGGGGGTGGTGGCATGACTGCACCAACACGTGACAGAGCATCCTGCCGAAGAGGCGCACCCCTGCCACTCCCCCCTCTGCAGCCACCCTGGGCACTCTGGACTCCCCCTACTGCCTGGTAACCTCGGGCACATCACTGACCACGCCTACCATGTGGAGGACGCCCAGCTGAGGCACTACTCACCTTTCGTGGCCTCCCAACCACGGCACAGATGTAGTAGTGCCAATGGGAGGTGTACACGACAATTGTCCTGGGTAATTGGGGTGAAGTGGGTGGGGTAATTGATGTAAACAGCACCCCTGTGTGCCTGCAAGGCTCTATGTGACCCCGGCGAGATAATGGCTGGGCACGCAACGATCAGGCACCCCAAATATGCAACCCCTGGTAGTCCACATGTGTGGAATTAACTTCCCGAAGTACGTGGTGGCACCCAGGGACATGAAATACTCGTACACGTGGGACACACAGGCTACTATGACCTCAAAAATTGGTAAGCCATACACTGGGGGACCCGCAGTGGGAAACATAGCATGTGCGACTCACCGTCTGACTAGCGTGGGAAAGAAAACCACGCGTTGGCAACACCCTCGCCAAAAGAAGAGGTACGTCCTCGATCGCTGTGAAGGGATGGCGCGTTTAACAAGAAGTAGCAACACACGCGTCGGTCTCAAAGAAAAGCACGTACAGCGAACTGCTGGGCCACGCTCACCTTTAACCCGTGCCAAGAGAAACGCCAGTGCACATCATGTCACTTACGCGCTTGGGCCCTTTCCTCGAATTACACGCATTCACACGAGGACCTGCTGTTTTTACACATGTGGATTCACTATGCACCCGTGCCGAGGGAAGCGCCCGCATGCATCACGTCACTTACGGGCTTACACGCTAAGGCACTTTCCTCGAATTACACGCCGAGGTGCTGTTTTATCACGTGCCAATTCACTATGCATCAAGCTGGCCACGCGACAACACGCGGAAAACCACACTCCTGCCCAGTAGGCCATTTCCCTGCCCTCCAGAGCCCCAGTGTGCCTTCTACAAGCCAACTGCTGCTGCCTGCCTACCTGCCTGCTGCCAACAGTGCCCTGCAATTTGGTGCCTGCACATCAGTCATCTGCAGGGCTCCAGTTACTGTGACCACCCCTGCTGGAAAAGAAGACTCCCGACTGGTGTGCTATCTCTCCACAGCCCAAACCCAGGACCCAGTTGCCCACTCACAGCTGCCTCAGAGATTGCCATGTCCAACGCAACACCATCCGGCACCACAGACAACCCCCCAGCAGAGAGGCAGAGGGCTGCAAGCTTCAGTGAAAATGAAGTTGGCATCCTGGTGGAGCAAGTCCTGGGGCATTATGATGCCCTCTTCACACCATTGCGCGCCGACAAGGAAGGACAGAAGAGGATCTGGAAGGACATAGTGGGTGCCATCAACGCGGAGGGGGAGGCACCCCATGACATCAAACACATCCAGAAGCTCTGGGAGGACTACAAGTCCAGGACCCTCAAGAAGGCCCGGCACCTCTTGGATGCAGTGGATGCAGTGGGGCATACCACCCAGCAGATGAGGGTCCTGGAGTGCATTCGCCCAGTGCTTCACCACCAGATCCTCAGGATGCAGGCCCATCTGGAGTCGAGCGGTAAGTGCCCACGCATTGCCGTTTAAAACAGTGCATGTTGCAGTGTGGTGGTAGTTAGCTACTTAGCTGTATGTGTGACACGGGTCATGTATGGATGTGTGTGTGCAGGGACATGATGGTGCTGCATGTGAGTCCAGTCAGGTGTGACCCACATGGATGGTGTATGTGTTACAATGCATCCTGCAGAGCAGCATGCAGAATGCACACATGTATGCATGCCTGCTGCTGTCATGGACATGCATGGTGCACATGTCCGTGTATCTCAGTAAGGTGTGAGTGACTGGTAAACACCATGGATGCATGACACAAATCCCTGACGATGTGTTCATTCACTGATACAGCCTAGTCATCCTTGTATCCACTACGTCTTGGGGTATTGGAGGCAGATGCATGACCCTCCGGTGATGTGTGTGCATGTGATCAGCATGTCCCATGATGCATGTGAGTTTCAGCCCACCATTGGATGTTTCTACGGTGCCTTGGACATGGATGCAAATGTTTGTTGCATGTGCCATGCCTGTTCCTGCATCTGTGTTGCCTGCACTGACCCATGTGTTGTGGAGGGACATGATGAAAGTGACGTTTGACAGTGCTTCTCATGTGCTATTGTTTTGTGTCTAGGGGACTATTGTACAGTACCCTGATGCTTGTGTTCAATGTCTCCCTTTACTCAGCGGTGAGTGAAGAAGAGGGCGGAGATGGCGCTGTGGAGGAAAGCGGCAAGGATGCCTCCACCAGCCGGCGATGCAAGGCCCATTCACCCTCCCAGGAATTTCCATCATCCGGGAGCGAGGGGACTTGTGCCGCGTCCACCACTACGTCTGCAGCAGAAGGGGCTTGTAAGCCCCCACAGGGACTGGCGGTGGCGAAAGAGCCATCCAGGCTGGTGGTGTGTGTGGAGGAGGAGGAGGCCACTTCAGAGCCGCGATGGGGCCTGGTGGGGGTGGTACCACTGGTGTAAGTGGTGCAGTCTAGAGGCAGGCCTAGGAGGCAGCACAGGTCGCCGCTGAGGGGCCTGTGCATGTTACTGTCCCTGACACTGTGACTGCATCACAATGCACCAGCAGGGATGCCCCATCCGATGGCCCGTCCGCAGGTAGGGGGGAGGTCCACGTCATCTGGCACTCCTCTACCTGTGGACGTGGGGACCCATGACAGGATCGAGTCAGTCCTGATTGGTGTCGCTTTGCACATATGTGTCATTTGTGATGACGTGCGTGCTTCCTGTGGGGACCACGCACGTCATCACAAAGAGATATCTGCCAACGTGGCCGAGTTGGGAGGGCTCATGGTCGGGGGTTTCCTCCATGTGTCACACTCTCTTGTGGCCCTCTCCTCCTCTGTGCACACTATATGCCAGTCGTTCTCCGTGCCGTCTTCCCGCCCAGATGCCACCTGTGGACCTGCCCCAACCAACGCAGCCAGTGGAGATCCCATCCCTGCCAGAGTCGGGAGTCGAAGCTCCAGCATAGGTGGTCACCCCAGCAACTGGACCCCTGGCAACAGACGATGTGCAGGCACAAACAAGCAGGGCACCTGCACGATGGCCCCAGGTGTTGCCATCTACCCGGAAGCAGTCGTGGTGGCGGTGTCAGGCAGCAGAAAGGTGGCGGTTGGCCAGCGTAGGAGGCATGTGGCCTCAGGGCCCTCTACATCATCAGGGCATGCATCGGCCGGCGGGCAGGAGGACCCAGGATTGGGAGTGTCTTCTGTGTGACAGCGGTTGGGCCAGCGAGTAGGTGCGGAGCGGTGGTGGGCGGAGAGGACACGGCTCACAATAGTCAGGACAGAGAACTCCATGCACAGGACTTTGAGGTGGGCTAGGTGCCTTGAGGCAACTCACAGGGAGTTGGAGGAGGCCATGGCTGGATCCCTGGAAGACCTCGAGGCCAGGGAACAGGCCCGCCTCCGGAACAGCAACATGGAGTTCGATGATGCCATGGCCCGGGCCATCAAATAGTGAGCCGTCGGACTAGCCTGACGCCTTTGTATATAGTTATTTAGGTTTAGGTTTCATTCGGTTTTTATAATGATTTGGAGTCCACTGACTTTGCCCCACTTTGTGTATATAGTTGTATTTGTGATAGGGTTTTTGGTCGATTTCCTTTTGTTTTGGGATAATGGACCCTTCAGACTTTCATTTACTATTTTTGCAGACCTTTACATACTTTGTTTTATATCTTCACATGGAGTAATTTTTTTTTTATGCTTTTCAATTTAGGATTTCTTAATATGGACTTTGGGGATGGACCACTTTTCTTTTTTCATGTTTTGGATGTTTATTTTTCCTTGGAGTTGACTTTATTTTTCAGATTGCAATCATTATTTCTTCATTTGCATGTGTAGGTGTGCGGGGAGTTTTACACGCAATTTTGCTGGCTCAAGTGGGATATGCGTAATCTGAGGGGTGCGCAGTGAGTTTTACACAACATTTCACTGGCACGAGCGGGGTATGTGTATTCCAGGGGTGCACAGGGAGTTTTACACGTGATTTCACTGGCACGAGCGGGGAACGCGTATTCTGAGGGTTGCGTGGGGAGTTTTACATGCAGTTTCCCTGGCGCAAGCGGGGTATGTATATTCCGAGAAGTGCGTGGGGAGTTTTACATGTGATTTCGCTGGCACGAGCGGGGTTCGCTTTTTCGGGGGGGCACGGAGAGTTTTACATGCAATTTTGCTGGCGCAAGCGGGGTGAGCATATTTTGAGAGGTGCGCAGGGAGTTTTACATGCGATTTAGCTGGCGTGAGTGGATAAACATATTCCAGGGGTGTGCAGGGAGTTTTACACGTGATTTCGCTGGCATGAGTCGGGGCTCCCAAGTGCATGGTGCCATGCGGCCTGCCTGCGGGGCATGGTCAGGGTGGATGGGCTGCCTGCGCGGCATGGTCAGAGAGGATGGGCTGCCTGAGGGGCATGGTCAGGGTGACTGTGTTGCCTGCGGGGCATGGTCAGAGTGGATGGGCTGCCTGCGGGCATGATCAGTGTGGATGGGCTGCCTGTGGGGCATTGGGAGAGTGGATGGGCTGCCTGCAGGGCATGCTAAGGGTGGATGGGCTGGCTGCGGGAAATGGGAAGGGGTGTAGGGTGGACCCCTGTGGCATGGTCTGGTTGCAGGAGGTGCATGTGGCTTCTCCCCACACTGCTGCATAAATCTGGGGGTACAGGAGTGAGTTTTAAACATGATTTCGCTGGCGCGAGCGGGGTACATGTAATCTGAAGGGTGCGTGGGGTGAACTACACACAATTTCGCTGGCGCGAGCGGGGTATGCGTAATCTGAGGAATGCGCAGGGAGTTTTACACATGATATTGCTGGCACGAGCGGGGTTCACGTAGTCCAAGAGTGCATGGGGAGTTTTACATGCGATTTCACTGGCGCAAGCTGGGTACGCGTATTCTGAGCAGTGCGCAGGGAGTTTTACATGCGATTTCATTGGCTCAAGCAGGGTACGTGTATCCTGAGGGGTACGCAGGGAGTTTTACATGCGATTTCCCTGGCACAAATGGGGTACGCATATTCCAAGTGGTGCGCGGGGAGTTTTACATGCGATTTCCCTGGCGCGAGCGGGGTACGTGTATTCTGAGCGTTGCACATGGAGTTTTAAACGCGATTTTGCTGTGCGAGAGGGGTACGTGTATTCTGGGGGGCACAGGGAGTTTTACACGCATTTTCACTGGCGTGAGCGGGGTACACATATTCTAAGGGTGCGTGGGGAGTTTTACACGCGATTTGGCTGGCGCAAGCGGGGTACGCATAATCCGAGGGGTGCGCAGGGAGTTTTACATGCGATTTAGCTGGCGTGAGTGGATAAACATATTCCAGGGGTGTGCAGGGAGTTTTACACGTGATTTCGCTGGCATGAGTCGGGGCTCCCAAGTGCATGGTGCCATGCGGCCTGCCTGCGGGGCATGGTCAGGGTGGATGGGCTGCCTGCGCAGCATGGTCAGAGTGGATGGGCTGCCTGCGGGGCATGGTCAGGGTGACTGTGTTGCCTGCGGGGCATGGTCAGAGTGGATGGGCTGCCTTCGGGGCATGGTCAGGGTGGATTTGCTGGCTGCGGGAAATGGGGAGGAGTGTAAGGTGGACCCCTGTGGCGTTGTCTGGATGCAGGGTGTGCATGTGATTTTACACGTGATTATGCTGGCGCAAGCAGGGTACGCGTATTCTGGGGTTTGCGCGGGGAGTTTTACATGTGATTTTGCTGGCGTGAGTGGGGTACACGTATTCCAGAGGTGCTCTGGGAGTTTTACATTCAATTTCGCTGGCGCGAGAGGGGTATGCATAATCTGAGGGGTGCACAGGGAGTTTTACACATGATTTCGCTGGCGCGAGCAGGGTACGCGTATTCCGAGTGGTGCGCAGGGAATTTTACATTCGATTTCCCTGGCGCGAGTGGGGTACACGTATTCGGAGCAGTGCGTGGGGAGTTTTACACGTGATTTCACGGCACGAGCGGGGTACACGTATTCCGAGGGGTGCACGGGGAGTTTTACACGCGATTTCGCTGGTGCGAGTGGGCTACGCTTATTCGGGGGGGCACAGGGAGTTTTACACACTATTTCGCTGACAAGAGCAGGGTATGCATATTCTAGGGGTGTGTGGGGAGTTTTACACATGATTTCGCTGGTGCGAGCGGGGTACGCATAATCTGAGGGGTGCGCAGGGAGTTTTACATGCAATTTTGCTGGTGTGAGTGGGTACGCGTATTCCAGGTGTGTGCAGGGAGTTTTACACGTGATTTCGCTGGCGCAAGCCAGTACGCGGAAAGTTTTACACACAATTTCGCTGGTGCAATCAGGGTACGCATAATCCAAGGGGTGCACAGGGATATTTACACGCAGTTTTGCTGGCGCATGAGGGCTGAGTGCGGTTTTTAGCGCATTTTCGTGGCTGGGGGGCTGTATGCTGGTCCACAGGTCTTTGCCCCATGTAGGGGATTTGTGCGATGTTTTTGGCGCACAGGGCGGGGTTGGGGGTATAACTTGCTCTGCTGCAGGTTCGCTGCGCTACTCTGCCCCACAGCGGGTTCTGGATTTAAGTATCCATGAATACGCTATACGTGAAAATATTTTTTGGCGCACGCGGCTAGCGCACATTGGCGCATGCTCCCTCTCTGCTCCAGCCGCGTGCACTACTTCTGCGCTAAATTCTATGAATGAACCCCTATATGTTGTAGTGAGGAGGTGCTTATTTTTCACCAGGTTATTTGTTGCAGTGGGGAAGTGCTTATTTTTCCCCCGGTTATATGTTGCAGTGGGGAAGTGATTATTTTTCACCAGATTATATGTTGTAGTGGGGTAGTGCTTATTTTTCCCCAGGTTATATGTTGTAGTGGGGAAATTGCTTATTTTTCACCAGGTTATTTGTTGCAGAGGGGAAGTGCTTATTGTTCACCAGATTATATGTTGTAGTGGGGTACCGCTTATTTTTCACCAGGTTATTTGTTGCAGAGGGGAAGTGCTTATTTTTCACCAAGTTATATGTTGTAGTGGGGAAGTGCTTAACCTGCAAACCTGGCAATTGAGTTTCAAATCCCCAGGTTGCGCTAAAAATCATAATTTCAAAAAAGTCAGTCAACGTGTCTTGTTTTAGACACGTTGAAGGCGTCCGCCCTCTGAAAAAAGGGGGCAGACGCAGTCCATCAGCACTCGCCCTCGACTTGAGCCCTGTTTGTGCCCCATTTGAAAGCTTTTTGATGAAAATTCGTCCAGCTTACTTAAGTGCAACATGTGTTCAGCGTAAGCACCTTTTTCACTATGAGAAATGTGTGAGAACAGGCATAAAACAGCATGGTTTGTTTTATTTATAACTTTTGAACTGTTGTTATTGATTGTTCCCCATAATTTCAATTCCTGAGGGGTCCATAGCTGGCTTTTTTTGATGGAAAATGTGGAAGTCGGTCCAGGTAATCAAAATGTATTAGCAATAGAAACTGTGAGAAAAAAAGAAAAAAAACACTATGTAAAGATATCATCTTCATTGTAGAGTGGTTATAGATAGATGGATGTACAGATAGATACATTGGTAGAGGAAACCCACCAGCAGCTTAAGTTAACTCTCTTTGAAATGAATCACAGATTCTTGCATGGCAAATCGTGCACTGAGAAGGAGAGACCTCATTCCAAACATTATGGGTTATCCACAATGAAAAGAATTGCATCTGTTGACTTTCTCCACATATGGTGCCTCGCCACTGTGGCCCCTCCTACGCATTGATGCACCTCCACTCTATCTATAAGTGGGTTTGCGTGTAACATCAACACTATCATGAGGTCATAAACTATACTTTTGTCATGTAATGATAACTGTGCAAGTCTGATTTGTCACAACGCTTTTTTAAAGGACACGATTTAATAGTTGGGATTTGTATTGTAAATGTCATGTTGTCGTTTTCCTGTGTTACTAAAGTATGAGGTTTTTCATCCATCAGGATTCGAAATGCTTTCAGCTCTTTTGTTTTTTATTTTGTTGTTTTAAATCCCCTTAGATGCATCAGAGAAACGGAAGAACAAAAGAAAAGCAGTGCACTACGAGTGAGGGGAAAAAATACTGCCCCAAGGGAACATTCTTGAAGGGCCTTTGCTTCCTTCATGAGCCTTTCAGATCTCTGTGTTTGTGTGTTTGCATGTGGATGGAAGTAAGCCTTTGTAGAAAAAAAAATAACCGAGATAAGACGGAAAATCTTGAAAATAACAAAGCATTAAAATGTAACCAATGGAAAGTTTGGTACTTATGAACATGTATATTTTCCAGTACCTTTTAGAACATACAGAGTGCCCTGGAAGATTCCATTGTTTGCTTCAAAAGTACTGCTGGGGATGCTGCAATATCAGAATTCATTATAGTAACAGATAGTATACAAGCACAACTGATACAGGGAATTAAGATGGCTGTACTCATTCGCTTTAGGTCTTTTGTAATGCCATTGTGTTTGGTCTGTCCCATTGCACACACAATTAAATGGTCTTTCTGTCTTAACAGAATTGACAATGGTGGATGAGTGAGTGTCAATCTTTTATTTACCACTGAGGGTTTCTGAGTGATATCAATATGAGTGAAAGGTTCCATGTGTTAAAATCGTGGCCAAAATAGTGCAGACACAAAATATAGCACCAAAAAGGCTGTGGTTTTGCCGCCGCAATCCATGTAAAGGATACAGGGGGACACCCCTCCAACCCCCGGATCCATTACACCATTTAAGGGGAGCGGGGGACACCCCCGCAATTCCGCTCCCCTTAAATGGTGTAATGGAGTACACCTTTAATGGTCAAACCACAGCATTTTTGCCATGATTTTTTGTACTGGTGACTTTTTTGGCGCAATTTTATCACTGCATACCGAGTGAAATGTGTTTGTATCTATGAGGACAGTCGGAACATCGAATAGAGATTCAACCCATGGCTGAGACCATCCATCCCTGATTTTAATTATGGCCATTCTCCATTTGGTACTCTCCACTGTGGAGGCATTTTTGCCAAGCAGCACAAGCAAGGAGACGAGAGCCATGGTTAACAATCCACAACATGTGGACAATTCCTAGTTGCTGTCCACCCTTCCCTGCCTCCCTCCTCAGGCCACCCATTAACATTCAAACATATAACCTCCTAGTCACATATCCAACATCCCTCATGTCAACTCCCCCTAAATTAAGCACAAAAGGTAAAGGATCGTATTGCACTGTGCACCAAAGCCCTCATTATCTGACTTTCCTCTCTAAAAGAGTTAAATACATAGCCGCAGAGTTCAAAATACGCATCACAAGGAGACGCATAACTGTTAAAAGATGTGCAAGCACCACTGCACATCACGCTGGGATGTGCCATTCCCCAGAAATCCCCATACAAAATGCCAATTTTAAAAGAAATAGAAAAAAAATGCCAATCAATATGTGTGCATGCAAAGCGGCATTTGACCAAATACGCAAGTTTCACCAGCAACCCTCGGTTAACCATGTTCCCATTTGGAAATTAGGATAGACTCATATTTGCGTACCAGCAGCCACGGGAATCAGACCGCGCAAGACCAGACTCCAAGGCCCAACAGGAGCCACTGTATGCACAGGAGAAACCCACATGACAAACCTTTACCAGGACCCCATAGGGGGCAACGCACCAGAATCAATAGCCTTGATAAGGACCTACGGGTCGAAACACGTGTCGGCTGACCGCATGGGGACACAAGAGCCCCGGTTGTACCTTAAGAAATGTGTACCTAAACTCAAAACAAATAAACCCTTTCAGGTATAAACACCAAAACACACTAAACTGCGTTGAAAATCGATTTCTTGAACTCAACAAGAGCAAGATATCCAGGAAAAAAAAACTTTCTCTACCAAGCAAACGAGGTATGGGCTATACCTCAACACTAATCTGTGATCTTGCAACCAAAATGACCCCCATCCAGATGCACTATGAAAACTAGAGCTAAGCAAGGTAATTTCCAAATCTAGAGCCCACGTTCCACTTTAGACTCATTATGATGCATAAAAAAATATCAGCATTGCAAAATATGTGATAAAATGTACACTGACACACCCAAATCAGAAAGGAGATTATCGCCACATCCCACAACACTGGGATGCCCACCATTCAGCTCACTAGAATGTACCAAAGGCAATCAGGATGGACATGATGCAGAGAAAGAGACATAGTTTGAGGTCATGATTAATGACATGGCTGAACACGAGCCAACCCTATGCAACATACATGGACAAAGGGGTAGTCCAGAAAACAAATGCCCTTTGAGCTGAACTGACTGCAAATATGAATGCCCTAGATATTGCCAATTATACCATTATGGCGATAAAAATGAGATGGAATGACATTACGATGTTAACCACAGAGAAACCTGATCAGCAGGCCCATTGCAGTGGCACCTGTGGAGCTCGGCTTACAGGGCCTAACTGACCCTAGCTGAGGAGGCAGCTGCTGTCTTGCTGAACATTGTTGCCATTGGTAGCATCAGGGGACCAGGCACAACAACACCACAATCAGGTAAGACACCCCAATATCAGAAGTATCTGTGTACAGGCCTATGAACGTGCCAATGAAAGGCAATGTTCAGGGCCCTTCACAGGAGATTTTTTAGGAAAACGGGGGTGCCCCCCATAGCATGTGTTTCAAGCATGTCAAACTCCTAAAACTCAAACAGCCTCTGCATGGCATTTGCGGAACTTCATCTAATTGCCATTTGCAAAAATCTCCATTCTGCAAGTTGAAAATGTGGGGATCACTGTGGTTAATGACAGCCATGCAGACAACATGGTTCTAAACACATACTCCCACTGTTCTGTTTTGACATGTTCCTGATGACTACCAGACCTGCAGGAGAATCTCTTCTGAAAATCCATATCTCCTATGCTCCACAGACACCAATTTCCACTGAGAATGGTGTATCTTGCTTGGTGTGAATGTTGGTGCATAGGAATGCTGAGAGAAGGTTGCTGTACCTGAGAGAATGTTGGTGTACCTGAGAGAATGTTGGTGTACCTGAGAGAATGTTGGTGTACCTGAGAGAATGTTGGTGTGTGAGTGCAGGAATGACTGTCTGAAGGTTGCAGGAGTTGTCAGTTGGAGGGCCTAGCCTGGGTGATGGGACCCAGTGGTTCACTGCTATCATCTTACGAGTCACAGGAATAAAGTAAGTCCCATCGCCCAGGGGTAAGAGAAGGCAAGTTAAAGGGGCCCAAAGGTAAAGGAGCTCTGTTTCAGCTCCAGATGAAGAAGAGTGAGGGAGGTCTACAGAGAAGTGCTAAAGGTTCTGTACTTATGAAACTGGTGTGCGACGAATGAGGGGAGCTGCGCTCCAACAAAAGGTTGCCCTGGGCCCGATAAAGGGGAGCTGATTACCCATACCGTACCCCAGAGCAAAAAGCTGAGCTGCAGCCATATGCAGGGTTATCGACTGTGCCTATACGTGACTCTTGTGAAGGATAGGCTCTAACAGATGAGCCAGGGCACAGTCAGAAGGCATGCTGACGAAATGAAGGGGTGAGAAGAACTCCCAATGTCGTTGCAGTCTGATTTGGAAAAGATAATCAGGTAGAATGACCAGTCAGAGGGCGATGGCTATTTGAAGGGTCTGCTCGGGTTCAGCCTACATATGAACAGAGTTCTACGATTTTATAGAGGGTTAATGGACCTGATAGACGTCAGCGACTAACAGTCTAAGTGGAGCGGACGCAACTGGTGTGTTGCACGGAGCGGCAGTTGCCTCAGCGGAGCTAAGTCGCACAGCAGGAAGAGAAAGTAAGTGGTGACCTCATGTTGCCTGTGGGGAGTATGGTGAAAATCGAATGCGCCATTGTTTGGACGTCCTCAGAGTACCAGAGGCAGGGACATATCTATGCTATTAGCGGGCTAGAGTAAGGGACCCTGTGCATCATAGTGGGTATCCGGTTGTGAAGACGTTTTTTGTATTGGGAATAGATCTCTGAGGTGTGTCCGGCATGGTGTGTAATTGTTTGCATCAACGGCGCATTAAGAAGAAAGTGTCCGAGCAATGCCTAGTGATCCAAAAGAGGAACCCGGGTGTATAAGGCACTGTGAGTAAAGCTAGTGGATAAAAGGGGAACTGCCAGCAAATGGAAACAGGCACCCGCATTGCCGATCCTCGGGCAAAGGTAAAGGTGTGGCACGATAGCTTTATAACAATGGGCGGCTGCACATTGCATATGGAGGTGACCCTGAAGTCCATTGTTGACACGAGTAGCGGGTACGGTGAGTTGCAGCATAAGGTGGGGATCGCACGTCTTGTACTGTATATCCTTTTATAATGTTGGAAGCTGTGCTGTTCATTAGAGTGGCAGATCTGCCTACAGTTCACGTTTGGTTTATTTGTTCATGTAGTTTAAAAAGCATGTGGGTTTGATCACTCTGGCATGTGATCTTGAAATGGGTTTCATTTAAGCATGCACACGCAGTGCTGTGAGAATGATTAATGGAGTGTGCTAGGTTTAACATTTTTGAGCTAATTTCAAATGTATGGTTGTCCCAGCAACATGGACCTTTAGGAGCTGGCGCATCATGGACTTTTAGGTTGCGGGCCCCATGGACTTTCTGGAGTCATTTCCACTGTATCGGCTATGATGATATGAATGTATGCATGTATAATGGAAATGGTTAGGATGTTTATGTGAAAAATGTTCATAGGGACAATCGTGTTTGAGAATTTGCAGGGTAGAGCTGATTGCAACTATGGACATTTAGGATGCAATTCTTATCTTGTTAAAGTGTAGGGTGTATAGATCCTTTTGGTAAATGTGTCAGTGGGAATTAATGGGTAATTTGATCTGGGTAAGGAGTTCCGCGTCAACAGACGTGTCCAGTGGGGACTGTTAGAGCAATGTCAGAGCGTTATGGTGGCACTGTGCAAACATACTAGAGTATGGTAAGAGTATTTGAAAGACATGTGTTAGGCGGAAACCTGTGCAGTTCCCTCTGGGACCACTGCAAAAGATTTAGGACTACAGGTGTTGCGATGAACCCACTTGGTAGCAGTCTGTACCACACAGATTCAATTGGTAGCTGTGGCTGAGCAGTCAGACTTCTCTCAAGAAAAGTTGGTCAGTATAGGGAGCATACAAGATAGGGTAATTCTTCGCAGCAAAACGAGTAAACACGCAACCAGGCTTTAGTATAAATGTAGCAAGTTATTTATTAATAACAGAACATCTACGGAAAGTACTAAAGCGAACCACGGCAAACAAATCAAAATACAATTACTCTGCAGAATGGAATAAAGCTCAATCCCCGAAAACACAATATCGACAACTCCAGGTCCTACGGCACCACTTATTTTCAGACAGAGGTGTATACCTCAACCCAGATGACACTCGAATATTTAGTGAGGAAGGGAGAGAAGAGATAGGCAGGTAATGAAGTCAACACGGTTCGTACTGAAGCAGGTAAAAATGCAAGGCAAGAAGGCATTAATCACACTAGATCATACAGTTCGGCGGCCAGGCCCACTCGGTGAGAGGTAAGGCACGATGTCCTGGAAAGTCTCTATGGGTGATGCGTTCAAGTCTCAGTTAGCAGTTTGGTTAGCGACAGGTTGAACCAGTTCAGAACAAAGAGTGAATAAAGCTTGGAGGCAACCCAACGGAACGGAGAGGAATCAGATACCTCACACGAACCGATCGATAAGGGAAGCCAGGCGGTTACGGTACCTTGTTGTGGAAGACCACTCCAGCGGGGGAAGTTGTTCCTGGTGGTGGATGCACGACGGGTCTTGGCCAAGAGAAGAGATGCTCTCGTCGTCGAAGAGAAGATGTCCGGTGCACCACCAGGGAAGAAACCAGCCGCGGAGGGCTTCGTCACAAGGCACCACCTTTCGATCACGATGCCGGAGTAGTGGCTATCCGGTTGCCGGGTGCTCTGCACGGGCAATTCGACCACTGCGTCCAGGGCGATCAAAAAGCACAAAGAAGAAGAAGACTGGTTGTTCCCACCAGCCAGGGAAAGAGCCTCTCCGGCAGGGAGATCTCTTCTGTCGTCGGGAGATTGTGAGACGGTTCCGCAGGGCTCCACCGGAGGTGTCGTCGTGCAGGTCGGCTCAGCGTTACCCTCGTCGGATTCTTTAGGTCCAGTGGCGACGTTCCGAAGATCCAGTCCCAAAAGCCCTGCTTTTATGCAGACGTCCCCCATTCATTCAGCCTAGCTTGTCAATCAATACATGCTAAGTGGTGAGCGGGAAGGCTCACCACCTGGGCCAATCACTCCAGAGTGCGACCTGAGTTGGCAAGGCAACTCGGTCCAGGGTGCCTAAACCCCCTCCCACACCCCTGAGGTAACCCAGACAGAATGGCGCCACTTTGGAGGGTCTCTGTCCAGAGGCCCGCCAAAAGTGGAACAAAAGGGCTCAACCTTTGGTTTAGGAGTCACAGAGAAAAACACAGACGCCATTTTACAACCCGAGTTCTGGCAGAAAATACCACTCGATAAACCTATTTAAGATAAGTAGATCGGTGGTACGTTGGAGATTAACGAAAAACAGTATCAATCTTCAACAATGGGACGGATCCCATGGGGTTATGCTCGGGGTCGAACATAACAAGTAGTTTCCACTGCCACCAGCCAAAACTCGACGAGGAGGGACGGGACAGTGCCCCCTCGAGTAACAGATCCAGGAGTAATCGGATTACCCCTACTAGCACGTCCACAATAAGATGGTTGGTACTAGTTCTGTTAGTAAATTTAGGTCTAGTAAAGCCAATGGTGACTTTACATGCCCGGGGAGACGGTAGTCAGTCCCCGGGTATGGAGTCTATGGTGGGGGGACCAGCTAGGGTGCCCCCGTGTCACGACACGTAGGGTGCGGAGTGACACACATAGAAAAACTTATGAGACCCTATGGAGTAAAAGACCCCATAGCCCATCGAACACATTGACAACTCAAAGGAATCACACACATACATGTCCAAGAGTGAGAGGAAAAGGGTCACACTCTTGGCAGGATGGAAAAAACAAACTCCAGAAATCCAGCAAAGCTGCTGGGGGACTCACTAGGTTAGGAAATTCAGCCTAAACAGAGAATTCTCCCTAACACTCGCCCCCCCCCAGACTAAGGGACAGGAGGATTTAATCCACTCCTGGATGAATCTCATACCTCTAGTCGATGATATACATCCTAGAGAGACCATCAGCATTTTGGTGGTGACACCCTGACCTGTGCTCAATGGTGAAATCGAACCCTTGCAGGCAGATCGACCATCTCAGTAGTTTCGGGTTTTCCCCTTTCATTTGCATTAACCATCTCAAGGGTTGGTGGTCAGTCTGAATAACAAAAGTAGAACCATACAAGTACGGCCTAAACTTCTTCAGAGCCCACACGATAGCAAAGCATTCTCTTTCGATTGTTGCCCACCTTGTTTCAGGATCCTTCAGCTTGCGGCTGATGTAGCAAACGGGGTGCTCCCTACCTTTCCCATCCAGTTGACTGAGTACGGCACCTATCCCTACATTGGAAGCGTCTGTCTGCACAATGAAGTGTTGGCGGTAATCAGGAGCTCTGAGTACTGGGGCTTGGCAAAGAGCCTTTTTTAGGTTTTCAAAAGCCTGATTGCACTCCTCGTTCCATTTAACCTTTTTAGGGAATTTGGGCGAGGAGATGACATTCAGTGGAGAAGCTATGGTCCCATAGTTCTCTATGAAATTCCTGTAATACCCGGTGAGGCCTAGGAAGGCTCTCACCTGAGTCTGAGTAGTCGGGGTTGTCCAATTTTGCACAGCTTCAATCTTACTGAGCAAAGGCCTTATTTCTCCACCGCCTACCTCATGCCCAAGGTAGACTACCTTACTCTGTCCAATTTGGCATTTACTCGCCTTTATGGTCAGATTGGCTCGTCCAAGAGCCTGCAAAACATCTCTCAGGTGGGTTACATGTTCGTCCCAGGAATTGTTGAACACTGCTATGTCATCCAAGTATGCCATGCAGAAGTCCTCCATCCCGGTTAGAACCTGGTTTACCATCCGTTGAAACGTAGCAGGTGCATTTTTTAGTCCGAAAGGCATTACCGTAAACTGGTATAACCCAACGGGGGTAGAAAATGCAGTTTTCTCCTTGGCATGGTTGGTCAGGGCTATTTGCCAATAGCCTGACGTCAAGTCAAATGTGCTGAGGAACTTGGCGGCGCCAAGTTTATCCACCAACTCATCTGTCCTTGGCAAAGGGTGGGCATTAGTCGTGGTGACTGCGTTAAGTGCGCTATAATCCACGCAGAATCTAAGTTCTTTAGATCCGGCCTTTGGTACTAACACAACTGGGCTAGACCATGGACTAGTAGAGGGCTCTATTACCCCGAGATCAAGCATCTTGCTGACCTCGCCTTTGATGTGGGTTCTTACGTTTTCTGACATGCGATATCCTCTGCTTTTGACAGGCAGACAGTCACCAGTGAGTATCTCGTGCTGGCCCCAAGGGGTCAAGCCTGGTGAGAGCGAGAACAGAGAGGCAAACTGATTCAACATAGACTTGCACTCGTCTTGTTGCTCGGGTGTCAGATTGGAGGAGAGATTTACTCCTTCAATTTTTTCATCTAAAGGTAAGCCTCTGAGGAGATCCGGAAGAGCTTCACTCTCTTCTTCTTCCTCGGCCGATGCTAGAAGCAACGCTCCTACATCAGGTCGTGAGACATACGCTTTAAGTCGGTTGGTGTGAAAGACTGTCGGAGCCTCCTTGGGGTTGCCCAAGTCCACCAGATAGTTAACCTCGCCGAGCTTACCCACTACTCGGTAGGGTCCCATCCATTTATCTTGCAAGGCCCTCTGCCTTGTGGGGATCATAACAAGAACAAGCTGGTTTTGAGCGAACTCAACCATGTTAGCCTTTTGATCGTGCCAGTGCTTGACCAATGCTTGTCCAGCTTTCAAGTTATCGCTTGCTTCTGTCATCAGGTGCGACATTCTCCTCCGGAGACCTATCACGTAGTCAGTCACTCTGACTGGCTTGGGGGAAGGAGCACTCTCCAACCCCTCCTTAATCAGGGCCAATGGACCTCTGACGGGATGACCATAGAGCAGTTCGAAGGGAGAGTAGCCTACTCCCTCCTGAGGGACTTCTCTATAAGCAAAAAGAAGGCATGGCAATAGAAGGTCCCACTTACGTTTAAGGGGTTCTTCTAGAGCACCTATCATGCTCTTCATGGTTCGGTTGAACCGCTCTACCAACCCATTGGTTTGTGGGTGGTAAGCCGTTGAGAACTTGTAAGTTACCCCGCAGGTTTTCCACATGGCTTTCATGTAGTGGGACATAAAATTTGACCCCCTGTCAGAGATAACTTCCTTAGGAAATCCGACCCTAGTAAAAATACCAAGGAGGGCCTTAGCCACAGCCGGAGCTGTAACAGTCCTCATAGGAATTGCCTCAGGATACCTAGTAGCATGGTCTACTACAACAAGTATAAACCTGTTGCCTGAGGAGGTTGGAGGATCAAGGGGACCAACGATATCAATCCCTACTCTCTCAAATGGGACTCCCACAACGGGAAGAGGCACTAACGGTGCCACATTCTTGGACCCAACCTTACCAGAGATCTGGCAGGTATGGCAGCTTCTGCAGTGTTTGTCTACTTCGGCCCCCATCTTTGGCCAATAGAAGTAGAGCGAGAGCCTTTCCTTAGTCTTCTTGAAACTCAAGTGACCAGCCAAAGGAATCTCGTGGGCTAACTGCAAGAACTGTGGTCTGTTCTCTTGGGGTACTACAAGGCGTTTGTAGTCTCCAGGTGCAGACTCGGTTGGTTCACTATAGAAGAGGCCATCTTCCCAGTGCAACCTATGTTTCCCAGGCTCTTGCCCTTCAGCCTGAGTTTCTGCCTGACGGCGAAGACCTTCCAGAGTTGGACATTCTCTCTGTCCCTTACTGAAGTCCGCCCTGCTGGGTCCACCTTCTGCCAGTAACGACTGCAGCTCAGGATGGTCAACAGGATCCAGATCTCCAATGAGTTCTTGGCCTTCCATTAGCTCTTCTTCAGAGTCTAATTCTACCATACAGGGTTGTACTTCCCCCTCAGCCTCAGCTGGAGGTGGAGTTACGGGTGTGACGTTGGACAACCGCGGGGAAGTCCGTGTCGGCTGCATTGGAATGTGGGCTGTTGGTTTCGGTTTAGAAGTTTTAGGTTTCCCTTTACTTCTGTGTTCCTAGAGACAGCGGCCGCCATTTCCAATGGAGCAGGAGTGATTTCTTTCTTCATCATCTCCCCGAGAGTTCCGCGCAGGGTCCTCTCTCTTGCAGGTCTGGTTAGCTCCTGTAACCGTTTACTAGGAGGTCTGGGAGTATGCGATACAACTCCGAGAGTTTTCAAATCGTTACCCAACAGTACGCGTCCTGGTACCTCACTCTGTATGCTGACAGGTATCTTTACAGTCATGTCGTTACACAGGATGAGAACTGGTAATTGGGGAAGCATCTGCACAGGCCCTCCAGCTAACTTGGTGAGGCGTTTGGGTGCCTTAGCAACATCCTCAGCCTGAAAAAACGATTTATCCACCACAGTTATGCTGGCCCCAGTGTCCCTAATGGCAGGCGTCTCCTGACCATTCACCTGGACACTGTCCTTATAATACTCTTTAGTATTATCGGGGATAGAATTATAGACATCTAAATTCTGTTGTTCCCACAACCCCAGAGATACTAAAGAAACGCTGGCTGAGACTCCAATGGGTTCGTCAGCTAGCAGTAGAAAGTTTCCACTTGCCATTTGGACTTCCTCCTCTGGAGCGAAGGCTAAGGAGACAAGCTGGACCCCTGAAGGTTTACCCTTACATCTGGGATCTCCTTTCACGTGATCAGTCGAGCCACAAACAAAGCATTTCCCGAATGCTTTCTGGAATGGTGGCTTGTTCTGACCTCCTTCCGGTTTGGCACCAGAAGACATACTATTCTGCTGTGGTTTTCCCGGTGGCTTACCCTTTTGGTTTTGTTTGGGGACCTCTTTGGAATGTGAGTTATTCGAATTCTCCTTTGAGTCTTTTTTAGGCTGTTTTCCCTCGTCCTTTTTCTGAGTTGCCCCAGAATCCTTGTGAGTAGCCCTGTTGGCAACCCACAAGTCAGCAGCCTTAGCTAGAGTCCTGGAATCTAATTCCTTCGAGTCAGCCAAGTGCTGTCTGAGCTCGGGAGAACAGGCATCATAAATCGACTCCAACATAAAAAGATTTCGCATACCCTCGTAAGTGTTAACTTTGTAACCCTTAATCCATCCCTCTAAGTTTTTCAACCCTTCACTCACCCAGGTAGCCCAAGGGGTACCATCATGCTTTTTGAGGGTTCTAAACCTCTTAAGATACTGGGAAGGGGTCTTCCCGAATCTAGCTATCAATGCTAGTTTCACACTTTCGTAATCCGTCTTATCCACCTCCCCCAATTCCATTACCACATCAGTCGCAACAGGAGGAAGCCTAGAGAACAACCAGGGAAGCAACGCATTCCCGGTGATGTCCTGGAGCCCATGATTGTATTCAAACAGTTTCAACCAATCCAACACATCCAATCTCGGTTCGTACATACCCACTAATTCCTTCGGCATCCGGGGTCTTTTGGGACTGGAGCTCCTAGAGGAACCAGAGGAGAGAGAAGCATTTTCCATAGACAACTTTTTCATTTGTAACTCATGATTAAGCTCTATTTCCCTGAGTCTTAACTCAGCTTGTTTCTGCTCAGCCTGGGCATTCATTCGTCTGAACTCGAGCTCTTGGTTTCGTTCAGATTGAGCCAAGAACCGTTTATATTCTAATTCGAGCTTCATTTTTTCAAGTTCAAAATAAGCAGGATTACTTGTGGGACCTGGTATTGGCCCCGTAGGCACAGTTGGTAAGGCAGGTAGAGGAACAGGTGAGACAGTTTCGTTAGCCTCGCCGTCCTCGTCAGCCTCTTCCTCGCTATCATCAGAATTACGATTCAGATCAACACCATTACTGTTATCTACAGTTGCTGGAGAGTTTGGTTCCTCTGAACCAGTACCCAGACTTTGGTTCGCCAGCAATCTCTCTACCAGTTCTAACTTCTTGCCTTTTACAGGAAGATTCTCTTGTCTACAGAAAGCTCGCAGACTCTCAGTATTTTTATCTGACAAAGACTCTTGGCTGTAAATTTCCATTGTAGACATGTTTTTTGAAAGTTGCTTTTGTAACGTTTTGTGGTTAGTCGTCCTACAGCGTCGAAAAACACTCTAAACTGTATACTCGATACTAATCCCACCGCTGTACACCAGTGTTAGGTGGAAACCTGTGCAGTTCCCTCTGGGACCACTGCAAAAGATTTAGGACTACAGGTGTTGCGATGAACTCACTTGGTAGCAGTCTGTACCACACAGATTCAATTGGTAGCTGTGGCTGAGCAGTCAGACTTCTCTCAAGAAAAGTTGGTCAGTATAGGGAGCATACAAGATAGGGTAATTCTTCGCAGCAAAACGAGTAAACACGCAACCAGGCTTTAGTATAAATGTAGCAAGTTATTTATTAATAACAGAACATCTACGGAAAGTACTAAAGCGAACCACGGCAAACAAATCAAAATACAATTACTCTGCAGAATGGAATAAAGCTCAATCCCCGAAAACACAATATCGACAACTCCAGGTCCTACGGCACCACTTATTTTCAGACAGAGGTGTATACCTCAACCCAGAAGACACTCGAATATTTAGTGAGGAAGGGAGAGAAGAGATAGGCAGGTAACGAAGTCAACACGGTTCGTACTGAAGCAGGTAAAAATGCAAGGCAAGAAGGCATTAATCACACTAGATCATACAGTTCGGCGGCCAGGCCCACTCGGTGAGAGGTAAGGCACGATGTCCTGGAAAGTCTCTATGGGTGATGCGTTCAAGTCTCAGTTAGCAGTTTGGTTAGCGACAGGTTGAACCAGTTCAGAACAAAGAGTGAATAAAGCTTGGAGGCAACCCAACGGAACGGAGAGGAATCAGATACCTCACACAAACCGATCGATAAGGGAAGCCAGGCGGTTACGGTACCTTGTTGTGGAAGACCACTCCAGCGGGGGCAGTTGTTCCTGGTGGTGGATGCACGACGGGTCTTGGCCAAGAGAAGAGATGCTCTCGCCGTCGAAGAGAAGATGTCCGGTGCACCACCAGGGAAGAAACCAGCCGCGGAGGGCTTCGTCACAAGGCACCACCTTTCGATCACGATGCCGGAGTAGTGGCTATCCGGTTGCCAGGTGCTCTGCACGGGCAATTCGACCACTGAGTCCAGGGCGATCAAAAAGCACAAAGAAGAAGAAGACTGGTTGTTCCCACCAGCCAGGGAAAGAGCCTCTCCGGCAGGGAGATCTCTTCTGTCGTCGGGAGATTGTGAGACGGTTCCGCAGGGCTCCACCGGAGGTGTCGTCGTGCAGGTCGGCTCAGCGTTACCCTCGTCGGATTCTTTAGGTCCAGTGGCGACGTTCCGAAGATCCAGTCCCAAAAGCCCTGCTTTTATGCAGACGTCCCCCATTCATTCAGCCTAGCTTGTCAATCAATACATGCTAAGTGGTGAGCGGGAAGGCTCACCACCTGGGCCAATCACTCCAGAGTGCGACCTGAGTTGGCAAGGCAACTCGGTCCAGGGTGCCTAAACCCCCTCCCACACCCCTGAGGTAACCCAGACAGAATGGCGCCACTTTGGAGGGTCTCTGTCCAGAGGCCCGCCAAAAGTGGAACAAAAGGGCTCAACCTTTGGTTTAGGAGTCACAGAGAAAAACACAGACGCCATTTTATAACCCGAGTTCTGGCAGAAAATACCACTCGATAAACCTATTTAAGATAAGTAGATCGGTGGTACGTTGGAGATTAACGAAAAACAGTATCAATCTTCAACAATGGGACGGATCCCATGGGGTTATGCTCGGGGTCGAACATAACAAGTAGTTTCCACTGCCACCAGCCAAAACTCGACGAGGAGGGACGGGACAGTGCCCCCTCGAGTAACAGATCCAGGAGTAATCGGATTACCCCTACTAGCACGTCCACAATAAGATGGTTGGTACTAGTTCTGTTAGTAAATTTAGGTCTAGTAAAGCCAATGGTGACTTTACATGCCCGGGGAGACGGTAGTCAGTCCCCGGGTATGGAGTCTATGGTAGGGGGACCAGCTAGGGTGCCCCCGTGTCACGACACGTAGGGTGCGGAGTGACACACATAGAAAAACTTATGAGACCCTATGGAGTAAAAGACCCCATAGCCCATCGAACACATTGACAACTCAAAGGAATCACACACATACATGTCCAAGAGTGAGAGGAAAAGGGTCACACTCTTGGCAGGATGGAAAAAACAAACTCCAAAAATCCAGCAAAGCTGCTGGGGGACTAACTAGGTTAGGAAATTCAGCCTAAACAGAGAATTCTCCCTAACAACATGTGCTTTGAGGCATCATCGCACCAACACAATAGTGTGCATAGGGATGGTGTGGGACTTCTCCTCTGATGTGAGGCTTGGTAGATGGGAAGTGTAGTATGCAGAGTTAAAGTGAGGTGATGGATGGGACAGTTATGGCCTGTGAATAAAGGGTGGACGGCTTCCATCTGCAATTACTGTAGTAGAAAATGTGTAGATAGAGGAGGACGCCTTCCGTGAGAATGAGTGGCTGCTGCAGGGGGCACAGCCAGTGTATGGGGGGAGAGACCCTCTGTCTTTAATTAGAGTATGGGTAGAAAGGGGGGATGTCTTCCGTGAGAGTGAGTGGCTGCTGCTGGAGGCACAGCCAGTGTGTTGGGGGGACGCCCTCCGTCTTTTTGATGAGTTGCATCTCTCATAAAAAAAGATGCCTTGTGTGAGTGAGCCTCGTGTGTGTTCCCTTTTGTGGATTTGTATGTGTGAGTAAAGGAGGGAGATGTGTTGTATCGTGCTTTGTGTGAATGTTGGTGCATGGGAATGCTGAAAGAATGTTGGTGTGCCTGAGAGAATATTGGTGTGTGAATGCAGGAATGCCTGTCGTGAAGGTTCCATGATGATGTAAATGTGGAGGAAGACATACACACATCATAGATATAGCTTCTGTGACAGGTGAGCCACACGCTCCTCCACTGGTACAGGATGACAGTACCCATGTTAATGGTGAAAATGAGTCACAGTACCTGCCTCTGGTAGACGTGATATTCCTCTTCAGATGGAGACTAATCTGCACCAACTGACAACATACATGCTCGTATTAATCATGGGAGAATACAGTGCTTTAAGTGGGCCGGGGCCTGCCGGGGTCGGGCCCCGGCAGTCTCCAGAAAGTGGGCCTGAGCCGGGGCCCAGCCGGGGCCCCCGTCCCACACAACATTGGCGGGATGCATTATCCCGCCTTGGCCGCCGCCGCAACGGGAGATGCGCCCGTCATTTTGTCGGCCAAGCTAACAGAAGTGCCAGCCAGCCACAGCGACGCTGAGGCTGGTGGCACTTCTGTCAGTTAGTGTAACTCCCTCTGATGACCCCTCATCAGGGTCATCAGAGAAAGTTACTGTCCCTTTGTTTTCCCTCCCCAGGTCACTGACCCCCGCGGGCTCCGTGATCTAATATGCAGATTAAATCACGGAGCCCGCGGGTTCGCAGAGGGTGAAAGACGCCTCGGGCTCAGTGATCTATCTGCTCATAGCAGATAGATCACAGAGCCCGAGGTGCCTTTCTCCGTCGGCAAAGCTTTATAAAAAATGCCTTGAACTGTGTACGTTTCAAGCCATCTTTTATAAAGGTAGAAATATTTCTATGTTTATAAAAGACGGCTTGAAACGTGCACAATTCAAGGCATCTTTTCTAAAGCTTTGTCGACGGACAAAGCCACCTTGCGTTTTGTTTTATCCGTCATCAACGCTTTATAAAAGATGCTTTGAATTGTTTATGTGTCAAGCCATCTTTTAGAAACATAGAAACATGTTACAAATATCTATGTTTATAAAAGGTGGCTTGAAAAGTACACAAACCATAGTAAGGTAAGCACACAAGTGTGCGTAACTTACTATCGTTTGTGCACTTTTAAAGCCACCTTTTATAAACATAGAAATATGTAACATTGCTATGTTTATAAAATATGGCTTGAAAAGTACACACACCATAGTAGTACGCATACAAACATATAAATGCTCACATACATTTATATATTTGTTTGCACACCTTACTATGATTTGTGCACTTTTAGGCCACGCCCACAATGAAAGCCACGCCCCCAAACGAGGGCCCCCCTCAATTTCTTACCCCACTTAAAGCACTGGGAGAATACATCAACTGTATGTGTGTACATATCTGATGTCCATCTGCAGCATGCCTGGAGAATGTCACATAGGGCTTTCAAGGCAAGTATCAGAAAGCAGGCTAGCCATGGTGCAGGAAGACAGAGTGATCAGGGAGGAGAGAGTCGTTAGGGAAGAGTACAGAGTGCTCGCAGGGGAAGTGGATTTGGTCAGTTCAGAGGAGAGGCAAAGGCAGGATTGTAGTGTTTTGTGTTAAGGTTGTAGGTCGGGATACACTGCTATCTGCATACTTGAAAGCTTTCTAGATGAGAAGTGTAGGATGCATCAAAATCTTTGTGTCCAAAGGGGTGGTTTTGTGCCTATAGTATGGTGTGTGTTGCCCAGGGGAAGAGTATGTCGGTTGAAGATAGAGGTGCGAAGTGTGAGGTTTTATGTTTGGGGCGATGGTATTTTTTAAAGCCATGTGTGAGTGGCTGGTATGTGCTTGTGTTTAGTGAGTAAGAAGAAGACAATTTGAGGTTAGTCAGAAGTTGCAAATGTTCTTGGAGTTTCCGTATTGCGATCAAATGATTGGATTTGCTGGTGGTTGTGTTATAGTGAGCTGTGTTTGGCTTCAGTGGATGATGTGGGAAGATGTCCTCTGTCGAGGTTTAGATATTCTCTGAGAAATGGAGGGCCTTCCCTTATGATTTGCCTCAATGTTATGTCATCTGGCCAGTGGTGACTGGTGAACTTTTAATGTGGTGTGGTGTAAATGTATTTCCCAAACAGCATGAGCGAGCAAAGCAAGTGTGAGTGATGCACCCAAGGGGACGGTGTGGGTTTTCCCCCTGGCAACATTGTTTTGAAATGAGGAGTGGAAATGGTGCATTTTCCAGAACAATTGTCGGGATAGGTTGTAGAAAAAGACCTAAGATACAAACAGTTCTCATGGGAAAACCTACACAATATACTACTTCCAGAAATGCCATGTTGCAAACAGTACACAGGGCCATTTTGCAGCAATACATCATGCATGTGCCCATCTCCTACAGGGATAAAACATATATATATTTACTGCACGCTACACACTCTACTTATAATAGTTTGGAGATAATTGGTTAAACTTTACAGGTACAGGTTTAATGCTGGTCAATGTGCGGGGAGAAAGAACTGCCCGGGCACATGGGCAGTAAATATACATGTAAGTAAATATCCCGTCCCCTGCACAATATCTTAGGCTTGATGCCAAGTTATTTTGATAATAAAGATACATAAGTGTTTGTAGCATATATTATGAGCATTTAATGAATGGTGCATGTGAAATTTCAACTTTAGGAATAATTTAGAGTAAACGCATTGATAGATTCAATCAACAATGATGGCATATTCAAAAAAGATTAAAACAAGGGATATGTTCCCAACACACTTTGAGATAGACTGTCTTCATCAGGGGAACTTTTCATCAACATATTCTAAAACACAATCCAGAATTATTATTTTTTATTATTTTTTCCATTTGTCAGTTTATGGATGGCATAATCCTAATTAAGTATATAAGGGCTCCTGGTGGGGACCCTATTCTGCCCAGGAGGGCTCTATGATCAATGAACAAGTGAACAGGGTCAGTCTTGCCAATTCGATTGCCCCACGAGTATCGTTAGTATGACATAAGGGACAAGTCTTTTTTTTGTCAAATGTTTATATTCGAAAAAGGGAGACTTAATGGTCTAATAGCACACAAAATATACAGAACATTTAATTGATGGCTGGACATGAACCAAATACATGATATTGTAGAACATACATACTTAAGATATTTACAACTAAAAAAAATGGTGCCGTGACTCGTATTCTAACTGCATCACCTCAGGTCAAATCCGAGTCACGGCACCATTTTGGAATAGAACTTATGAACTTAATTCGATATAATAAATATTTCTGGTGTGAAGGCAAGTACTATTTGCACATTTCTGGGACCTCAAAGGGCTCATCTGTGGCCCCCACACACGCAAATATATTCATGTTCCATTTTGAGAAGATTTATATACTACTTGAAGAACACTGGTGCTCCAAAATTGTATACTGGAGAAGATACATCAATGGTGTTATTGCCATTTGGAAAGGAACCTGGTTGAAACTCACAAACCTTTTACAATATATCAATGAGTGTCATGAGCATATTAAATTTACTATGGAAGTAGGGGAACCCAGCCTACATTTCTTGAATGTTTGGATTACTTGGATTACTTGGCACTTTAACAACAAGTATCTACAGAAAACTGAAGCATGTGAATAACATCTTACACTACAACATCTTCCACCCATTACATCAGAAGGCAAACTTGCCATCTAGCCAGATCCTCAGGCTAAACCAGGTAGTATCCAGTATAGAGAAACTCCAGAGAGAATATGACCTCACGGCAGAGAGATTCTGGGATCAGGAATATCGCTACTGTCTCTACCAAATGTAATTTGAGATAACCACTCATTATACAATGTACGCTAGCTTGAGTCAAACGGCCACCCTACTGTACCTCCTTATGCCCCTATTACACCTTACCATTTCTATTTCTGCAGTAACCATGAACCTAGCAGAAAATGTACCTTGCTCGATCACAGAAAGAAACATCAGGCTTTGCGCCAGATTACCCCGTCTTTATGAGCCCACCTGCCATAACAAAATCCATAATCCTCTTCTGAAATCTACCTCACGACACCCTAAAGTATGTCCCAACCTAACCACACCATGTAATAACTCCACACAACCCAAATTTATCCCTATAACCATCCAGGACTCAACCAACACAACCACTCTATCCAGAGCCTTGATCAACGCTAGATCCCTCGTGGCCACGGAAATAGCAGACACCATATCCACTAACAACCTTGACCTACTAGCAATCAACAAATCCTGGTTGCAAGAAGCAGTAGACACAGCACTCTCAATAGCCATCCCTGAAAACTATCAAATAATCAGAATGGACAGACCCAATAACAGAGGAGGCGGTCTGGCCATCAAAGCAAAGACCAACCTCGAGCTAAGTAAGACCTTTCACTCAATCACCTCTCAAATCCTGCGAACTCCTCACAGCCAAATTACCCATCTCTAACTGCCGCACCTTAACTGTCTACCTTATAATATAGGCCACCTGGCCCATTGGCTCATTCGAGGCAGACCTATCCAGTCTCATAGCCAACAATATAAAAGACACCTCTCAAATACTATTACTAGGCGACCTGAATTTTGGTCTGAATGACCCTGATGACAAACCAGCGCAAGCCATAGCCACCATGCTAGCTGAACACATCCTAATCCATAAAGTGCTTACCCCTACCCTTAATAAAGGCAGGACCTTGGACTGCATTGCCGCCTTGAACTGCGATACCACCATCACCAAAACCACTCCTCAACACTGGACAGACCACTAACTTATTGACTTCACATTATCCCTCAATAAAGAAGTCAGCAAAGAAAAGATCATGGCACCACCACTGCCCAACAGAGCAAAAAAATAAATAACTCCTGACAACCTCATACCACTTCTACTGCCAACCCTCAACGCTCTCGCCGACAACCTTAATCCAGAATAGCTAGTAGAAAGCTACAACCAGGCTATGCAAAAAGGACTAGACATCATTGTCCCTCAAAAAATACAAAAAAGCAAAAAACAAGCTCACCTGAACACCTGGTTCACCCCCCATTTGAAAGAACTAAGAATGTGCAAAAGGAAACTAGAAACCCAATGGTGTAATACCCCCACAGAAGAGAACAAATTACAACTTAAACTCTTCGCTAATAATTACAAAAAAGGAATCCTTCTCACCAAAAAGAACATTTTTAATGAAAGAATCGAAAAATCCAGGTCCAATACCAGAGAACTATTTGCTATACTAAGGGAACTAGAATCCCCCATACCCCCACCAGACAACATAACGAAAGACAAACAATGGTGTACGAGTGTCCAAAGCGCTCTAACCAACAAAATCAAAACTCTCCAAACTAAAATCGCACTGAAAAAAGACTCCCTAACGCATAATCTCCTAGCAATCATGCCAAAACAACCAATCTATCAGGCCCAAATCTTTTCAGATTCACTAAAATATCCATCATAGAAACAGAAAGGGTTATAGCCTCACTTAAACCATCCAACTGCAAAGGCGACAACTGCCCACCCCAAATAATCAAGAATGCTGCCAGGGATCTAGCTCCCTTTATAACCAAACTGATCAACGCATCTTTCTCCTCCAACACCATACCAAGTAATCTCAAAGAATCCTGGGTTCTGCCTCTCCTCAAGAAGCAAACCCTAGACCCCGCTATTCCCACTAACTACAGGCCCATCACCACGGTACCGTTTCTGTTAAAGATAATAAACAGAGTAGCATACCAACAAATCCACTAGGCGCCCCCCAATCTGGATTCAGACCACAGCACGGTTCTGAGACAGCCCTAATCGATCTTAAAACCCAGATCAATGAGATTAACCACAAAGGAAACACTGTCATGCTACTCCTCCTTGACCTTTTGGTGGCCTTCGACCTGGTGGATCACGCAGTCCTGTGCGAACACCTGGCCTCGGCTGCCCACTTCTCGAAAGAGGCCATAGCCTGGATCCAATCATTCTTGGACAATCGAACTATGAGAGTCTTCTCCTCATTAGCCTCAGCAGACCCCATCAAAATAACCTGCAGTGTACCCCAGGGCTCCTGCGTCTCCCCAACCCTCTACAACATCTTTACCAAGCCAAGCCCTTATTTGACAAGTTGGACACATACACTAATTATGCAGATGACACCCAGATCCCCATACCCATTTCAGGCAACTTCGACTCAGATACAGCCTTGGTAAACAAAATATATCTCATCATTCAGGCATGGATGGCCACACACGGCTTATGCCTGAACGATGAGAAAACTGAAATCCTGCTCCTCGGCTCCAACGCCAATCTAAAAAAACTCAGCCCCAACTACAAGGCTTTCAACATCGATGACAACGCCATCGCAGTTGCCAAAACAGTGAAAACTTTAGGCTTTCATCTAGATTCAGCCTTGTCACTAAAAAAACAAGTAAACTCTTTAGCATCCTCTACCGCCCACACGTGCAAGCTAATCAGGGCAAGTAGAGCATTCCTCTCCCAAGCTAGCTGCATCATCATCGCCAATGCCCTAATACTCTCCAGGCTTGATTATTGTAATGCCATGTACCTAGGAGCCAACAAATATATAACCGACAAACTTCAAACACTGCAAATCTATGCACTCAGAACAGCCCTTAACGTACCCTCCAAGGAACACATCTCTAACAAACGAAGAGAACACAAATGGCTCAAAATCTGCAACCGCATCTCACTCAAAACGGCATCACTCACTTTCAAATGCTTAAACAATGCAGCCCCCCCTACTCGCAGCCAGAACAGTAAAAAAAACATCGACCCACCCCACTAGAATGATTAACTCTTACTGTCTTCAGGAAACCAAATTCAGACAAAAGAAAACAGGTGGCAGTAGCTTCCCTGTCATGGCAGCCCAACATTGGCACACCCTCCCACTCAACATCAGAGCAGACCAATCCTACTACAGCTTTAGGCAAAACATTCTCACCTGGTTACGATCCAATGATCCCTATGACTATGCCCTCTCACACTAACAAACTATAGCCAACCTGACTGTATATATGTACATCCCTTAGCTGACCTGCTGAAATGTAATTAACTGTATGTATATATGTAAATATGTCATTTCACCAGATTCTACGTAATGTAATGGTATGCTTTATACTCCTATGTGCCTTATGATGCAACTAAGCTTTGATGTAATCTTATTTTCCTGTTCTCTGTTGCGCCCTGTTACCTCTGGGTTTTGCGCGCCATACTAAATAAACACACAAACAAACAAACCTACCAGAAATCTTACAAGTGGCAGTAGCCAGAGCAGAAATACTTCTGAGAACAGATCTACTTAAAACAGGTCCTAAAAGGGAGACTGATAGGCTAATCGATACACTTAAATATTCAGCTCAGAGTTACCAAGTGGCAAAGATTATAAAGACAAACTGGGGAGTTGGTCAAACTGGATCCTACATTGCACAAACTCTTCCTAGACCCTCTGATAATGGCCTACAAAAGAGGAAGGAACATCAGAGACACGTTAATTAAAGCAGAAAAGGTGAAGAAATTGCCACAGAGACAACTACATACACATAAATTGGGCACTTTTCTTTAATTGCTAAAGCTGTTCTAATACTTGGAAGGGGGACCACATTAGGCACCGAACAAAGGTAAAAAAAAATAACACTACGAGACTTCACAATATGTAACAGCAAAAATGTGGTCTATGCAATAAAAGCCCCTGTGGCACGTACTATGTAGGTCAAACCATCCGCAGAGTAAAGGAAAGATGGACAGAACACAAATCCAACATCAGGATTTTGAATATCAAATCACCTTTATACAGGCATGCGCAGGCCAACAGGAAAACAGTAGTACACATGAAATGTGTAGTTCTTGAGATTATACATCCTCTTCCCAGGGGAGGAGACATCAACAACAGATTAGCCGAGATGGAGTTATTTTGGATCCACCATTTAGAAGCAGTATCACCATTAGGTATGAACGAGGAGTTCTATTTAGGACCTTTCTTACGAATAGGAGAGAATTGCATTTTATGGATTGTACACTTTGGGAGTTCTTTTCAGGCAAATGTCTTATATGGGTCATGCGTGAGGAACAGGAATGATGGAGAGTCTGGTTCTCGAGAAGCCAGAGTTCCCCCAAAAACTGAAGTGCTCAGGCTGCCCAATAGGCCATGCACAGGAAAAAACCCTTCTGCAGGGAAAAAGCTTATGTATGGTGTCTGACGAATTCCGAGATTCAGGCTGGCAGTCAGAAATGCAGGTTATCCTTTGTTTGTAAGCAGCAGGCCAGCGCAGATTAACAAGGCAGGCTGCAAGTTTGAGAAATGAGCTGACAGGCAGACGTACCTTTGTGAAGGCACAGGAAAGAGAGAGAGGAGTGTTAGAGGAAGAGAAGAGAGCTGGATGGAAGAAGAACAGGACTCAGGTGAAAAAAAGGACACAGCATCCACGCAACAAAAAAGTTGCAATGCACCGCTTTGCTAACTCTGTGGTGTTTTATTGTTCCGGGAAATAGCCCCACCCCCAGGCTGTAGCGCAAAGGTGACCTCAGAAGTTCCATGGAGCCATCCTCTGGTTGGCAACTAGATGCATGAAACAAGTGCCTCTCTTGGTTGGCAACTGAAATGCAGCTCATTTCCATCTATCCCAAAGGGACCGTGGTCGCTAAGGAATACTGACAGTTCTAGAATGTAAACTCTACGGAGCAGGATAAGCAAGAACTGGATTGTTGATAGTGAACTGATGTGCTAGAATATGTCATACCTGTGTTGAAAGCAGGCCTTCTGCATGCTGGCACACTATTATAACAATAGTGTGTCCCAGCATGTAGAATGCCTGCTTTCAACAAGGCCCAGTGATGCCTGTGGTGTGGTGTCCCTTTTAGAACAGAAGAAACAACATTTCTTGAGCTGTCATTCGCAAGTTTCCTGGCTGTGTTTGCTCAGCCCGAAAAAAGGGGCTGAGCAAACCAAACCAGGAAACGTGTGAAGGACGGCTTTAGAAAGGAGCACACAGCGCAGATGGAAATGTCCATAAAGACAGTAATGTCCGTTTGTATGAATGGTACAAAAGACCGAAAAAGGCCTGTACCATTCGTACAAATATATACAGTCTTTTTTATCATTTCCGTTGAGGGTTTCCCCCGCTCCCCACGTTTGGCATTTTTGGATTGGGGTTTGCGGGGTGTCGCCCGCATAGGGGAATAAAATAAAAACAAAAAGGAAAGGACCCCTGCGGCACGTAAGTGAAGGGAACCGGTGTCGCAGGGAGTCGGCGGCACACAACGAGGTGTGCCACCAAAAGCCAAGGGGGGTGTTTGTGGGGTATGTTTGGGGAGGTTATTTACTTTGGTTTGTTTGACTGTAACAGTCAAGTTAGCTACGGTATCTCGGGCTGCAAACATTTCCGTTGCAGGCAAACAACCCAAATCCAGCACAGATTAGGTCACCGAGACCCCAGCTTCCATCGGCAAAGCTGGGGGCTCGGTGTCTGGTCAGGGCTGAGGAAGGCTGGGTCCCAAGATCTGGCGGCCAGACATCTGATGCTCGATCTCGTACCCAGCAAGAGCCATTGCCAGCCCAGCATAGATGTCCAGCGCTGGGGGGCAGAGGCAGGAAAGAGACAAACTTACCTTTTTTCGGCCCACAGTCCGGCCTGAACCAACACCTTCCTCTGGTCAGTGACTGGTGCAGAAGCAGCCTGGACCGGCCTCTGACTGCTGTTCAGCCCGACCCACATGCAGGAAAATCAAAAGTTCCTGCACGTGGGAGTGGCCCAGTGCTGAAAACACAGTGACACATGTCACTGTGGAAGGAGGAGACCCAAGCCTCTGAGCCGAGGAGGGTCAATGCTCTGAGGCTGTAACTGACACTTGACCCTGCCTCGTTTCCCCCTGTCCTATTTCTTGCACACACTGGGGTGAGGTCTTCAAAGTCAGACCCCACCCTAGGACAGCGGCTGGGTGTGTGGAGAAAAGGATGTCTTGGGGTCGTTTCATTCTGAATGCCCCCTGTCATCCTTTTCAGCCACGTTTTTTGTCTCTTAGTGCTGGCCCCGGGGCTGTGTACACTGAGCATATGCAGCAGGGATGGCTCATTGGAGCATTCCCCACTGCACATTCAGTGCAGCCCCCACCAGGTCCATGAGTGACAGTATTTTGCTGTTACTCATGGACATGGTGGTGGGGTGTCAATGGTGCGGCAATGCCCCACCCGCCCCCATTGGCCAGCCACGCCTTCATCTGGTCATTATTGGCTCCTGAGTGTTGTGCATTGTGCTATCGGAGGATGGTCCTGATCTAGTAGAGTTTCCCTTAGTTTATGTCTGTGCCTTAAAGTTAAACTATTTTGTAGTGTAGCTAACACTGCTTGATGTTTGTAGGTCAAACGTTCTGTCTGTTAAGCATTGACGAGTGAGGTTCTTAGACTTTGAGTTGACCTGAATGTCAGATGGTCTTGTAGGATGCCGATTTCCCTTGATAGCCACTTGAAGCGTTTAGCCTCCATAATGGAAAAGGCAGTCCCTGTTATTCTATGCAAGATTGTCTGATTTATAATAGTCTTCCATGTAATGTCTTGTATCATATTTGCATATGAATATGTGTGGGAGTTTGCGTGTTATGACTTACTAAACAACTTTCTTTCCCCATAATTATGTGCATCATAAACGTGTGTGAGTGTCGGTATATGCAGCTGGAACATGTTGCTCCTCAAAAATGGTATTTATATTCAGGATGATGTAAGAATAACAGTAACAGACATCTGTACTTTCAGATAGGGCCAGTGCCTTCTGTTCCTGTACGTGTTGTGTGTGTGCTGGTTGTAATAGTGCCACATGGGTGCAATCTGTGGCATCAAACGACCCAGGAACAATAATATGCCCTTACCCTGGCTGCCTTTGTGCAGGCATTATGTGGAATGGCTCTGTGTTGTCTGTCAGAGGATCAGTTAAGACCTGATAGAATATCCTTCACTGTAAGGACAATTAATCCGCAATGTCATGCCAGGGGTCTTCTAAAAGGAGTCTGTGGTGCAAATTGCAACTATTGGAGGTAAGGCATGTACTTGTATTGTAGGTGATGTTAGGACCCCCTGCCCCTCTCTTTACATCTCATAATGTCTGGTGGGAATCGATACCAGCTTATGTTTCTGCAATGAATCCTTTCCCACCATCTTTCCCACTTATCATCTTCCTCCTCCTTAGCAGGTTCTGTGGCAGCGGAATTGCCAATGAATTGTCACATTTAGTGAAGAGCTCATTAAGCTATGTGGTGACCTTATACACTATGTTGTGTGGTGTGATTGGAATGTCCAAAGACGGTTGTTTTCCTGGAGTGAATCAGCTCCACTCTTTTTCATGGAGCAAGTGTTGATGGGCATTTTATGGTGCAAGTCATGCACTTGTTTTTTGTGGATTTGTATTTTGGAGCATGTTTTTGATGAGCACTCATCTCTTGCACACTTAATTTATTCATTCGCATGTCTACTACCCACTTGCACATGTATTCTCTCCATTTGCAATCCTTTATTGTGATAGTAAATCTTAGATGCACAATTCTCTGCAATAGGCACATCTTTTTCTGCTGCAATTCTTGGACATTTGTGGCACTTTGATTTACACACTTTTCAGTTTGTGAGAATCTGCTCTTTATAACCCTGCTACCCTCCCTTAGCCCTTCCTTCCCTATCCCTCTCCACGCGGCACTGCTCCCGGACAGGGCTCTAGCACCCTTCATGTCAAAATAAATGCCCTGATAATGAAGCTGCAATGCTGTTGTTGGTATGACCCTGTCACAGTGACAGGCCGTCTGCTAAGCACAGCTTTATTAAGCAGTCACACCATCTTCAGCAACTGATATATGACTGTGACAGTTACTATGCTGTGTTTGACTTGCTGCTAAGAAAGTCACTGTCAGTGGTCAAACAGGGACGTCATTTCACCAAAATGTCAGAGGTAGTGGAGGTGGCATCACACAACCTCTGATGACATCACAGGAAGTGATGTAATTTGACCACACCTAGGGGTGACATCACAGGAAGCAATGGAGCACAACCTTCCACCCTTTTACAAAACATTTCATAATATCTAATCACATTTAGATCATATTAAGAGGAGATCCTACAATACCGATGTCTTTCTCCATTTCTCCATATCTATACTACTCATATCAGCATGCCACAATAATATCCTGATACATATCTCATCCAAAATAGGATACTTGAAATGCCCTCTACATTTTCAACTTGTCTGCCCCAATAGTGCACATATATATAATTCATTGCAGGAACAAGATGTAACAACATGTTGGACAGTTTCTATTTGGTGATGATCTTTACATAATCTACATTTGCGTTTTATTTTCAGAAGACCAGTCCAGGCATCTCTAACATCTAGCACCTCGAGCCGGTTAAATCGTAAGCGCATAACAATTCTCTGAGCTGTGATGGGGGCCTATTTTATATAGTACTGTGTCTTTTTAAACATGAAGTGCTTCTTTGCAAATGAACTATGGTACTTAATTTTAGTAATGGCTTTTGACCCAGTCCCATTTTTCCACACAATTTTTAAATGATTTCAAAAGTGCTCCTTCACCATGGTCCCAGTGTGCCTTCCACCCTACCAGTGTGCCTTCCACCCTATTTTTGGAAAGAAAGCCTCATGTTTCTTTGTACACAGCTGTAAGGTAGCACGCATGGTATCTAATAAGGCAGATCTAACAATTACAAACAGTGTGTTATCTTTTGCAAATTGTATCTTAATATACAATTTAGCTCTATTAATATCCACTAATGTAGATAATGAAATGTGCCCTAATTCAAGGCGTATAGCCCAACCGGAAGGTAATTGAAGAGTCCTAAAACCTTCCTCCAAATAAGCCCCTCTAACTGATCCGCCCAGCCTGCTAGTTCATAGTAAGACATTTCAAGTGCATACAGAAAGGCTGCTGTAAATTTCTGTTTATAATCATTCATTATTCCGATTAGACTGTACCCTGCAGTCTTTTTAGAGTATTGGGCAATAACCGACATAGTGGACAGAGCCTTAGCTCTTTTCTTTTCCAGCAGAAAATCATTATTATTCTCGGTAGTAAGATCATATCCCAAATATCTATAGTTAGTCACTCTTTCTACTAAACCCATACTATTACTGATGGCAAACTTTGCTGCACATCTCCTGCCAGCTGCCATAAACTGGCGTTTCTTAAAGTTGACTCTAAGTCCATTCACTTCAGCATACCTTATGGTGGCCTGGACACTCTGACTAATTCACAAAAAGGAATTATTACAAATGATATTATTGTCAGCGTATGCAAGCAAACTAATTTTTTCGCCCAATTTTGAGAAGGCATTCTTAATGATACACATTTCATACAATAATGGATCACCATACATATCGTTAATATCAGTGTATATAAGCCCATATCACCAAATGGCTGTGAATGCAAGCAGACGTCCAAGGCCAAATGATAATGATGTGTTAATTTATAGCACTTAAGCTTAAGCGCTTAATATAGAACAAATATACATGAAATACCACCCAACCTGTGTTGGTACTCATTTATCAACCTCAAAAGGATGAAAGGATGAGTTGGGCTTGCAGGGATTCGAACCTGCAACCTGCAGATCACACACACATCACAGCAGCAAGCATTGAACCCACTGAGCTATCTTACTGGCTATAGCCATTTTACGGCTTTAGTAAAATAACAATTACATGTCTGAATGTCTTTAAATTCACGAAGCAAATTACACTTTGTAGTGGATACCATTAAACTGATAACTGAGTTCATTTGCAGATCTGGTGCAAAGTTGGCCACGTGGATCTACTTTTCAGGCTTTAGAGGTTTGAAAAATACATACCATCGGGAGGGTTCATAACTGCGTAATAAAGAATTTGGAGCAGTGCAGGGAAAGTAGCTCACTCACACTGCATTGCATGCTCTGCGCACTCACTACTTCAGACATGTAAACATACAGAACAGCATGCCATAAAGATAGGAAAGGTAGACACATTACAACATAGCGTTACGTTTGGCACAATGCAATCAAGGGACAATTTATGTGATATGGTCAAACATTTCTACACTGTACACAAGCTTTTAGACACAAGGATATTATCAAGTGACCGAGGACACCGAATGTCTTGCGATGATCGTAACAGAGACAGTGGCAGAACAAAACATGCTATAACTGCAAAAAGCAAAATACTTAGTCCGAAATGGTATATTCTACTCGAAATGCTTTTTGGATTTTTTTTGTCTGCATTGTGACTTTGAGATGCTTAAGAACAGACTTAACCAGTGACTCACCTCCTGAAGTGTGCCTGAAATAAACCTTTAATGCGTCAAGCAGTTATTGTATAGAATTGCAGAAATATACATTGAGGGTAATTCATGGAATTAATGTGTGCTGAAAACGGGGGAGCAAGCGTGAAAATCGCAGGGCACGCGCACGAAAGTCGCACAAGAGCCTGTTTGGCGATTCATGGAAGGCACTGCGCGTGGCTTACCTGTGACTTTTTCCGAATCCGCATGTGGTGCACACGTCATTGAGACATCCCGAAGGCTGTGCGCGAAACGCCCAGTGAAGGTACACACCGCCCAGCTCACACACCTAAAAAGGGGGTGGATCATGCGGAATGGGGAACAACACACGAAAATGTGGGCGTTACGGGGGAAGTACTGCTGCAAAATCCTCGCAACGCCCACATGCGCGCAAACAACATGTATTCATGGAATCAAACAGGGGAACCTGTGCGCCACAAAAGACGCGCTAAGCGGAAAGGGGGCCAGTGAAAGCTGGCGCAAGTGCCCCCGTGCAGTATAAACGTGCGTGCAAACAACAAACAAGCTCATACCGCTATGATTAATGGGACACTGCAGGAGGAGGAGGATAGCCAGGACAAGCCTTTTTGGGATGCCTGATGACCAGGTCTATGGCAGGTACAGGTTTCCACCCCATATCATCCTAGACCTAGTTGCTGAGTGGGAAGATGACCTCACATCACCCGCCCTATGCTCCCAAGCACTGAGCCCCTTGGAAAAGGTGCTCAATGTACTGCATTTTTTGGCCACTGGGTCATTTCAGTGGACAACTGCCATAGTTGAGGGCGTCACACAGCCCACACAGTATTGCCTGGTGGCGCATGGCCACTGCGTTGCAAGACACCACACCTGTCAGGCCCAAACAGACGTGTACCTTGCTGTGCTGGCACTGCCTGTGGCAACAGGACTGCATTCCTCCTTTGATCTGCTGCCCCAGGAACAGGAGCAAATAGTGTGGAGTGTGACCCTGCACCCATAACCGCCACAGGCGGACAATCCAACACTGAATGGCCCATTGAGGGGTCCACCCCCAGTGTAGGTGCATTGGACAGAACAGCATCCCTACCAGAAACACTCTCCTGCGACACAACATGTGTGTCAATGTCTGATTCAGCACCTGAGCCATAGAGATCCTCAGAGGTGTACCCAGAGACACCCGTGGATAGGACGGTCTGTAGGAGCAATGGACTCTCATGCGACAGCACCCCACGTCCTCCACTGGTGGTTGGTTGAGGCACTGAGTACTCCTGCTCCTGCGCCATCTCTTCCTCCTCCACAGTTTCCAGTGCCTTATCACCTGTACAAAATGAAAAAGAAGTCATGAACACACATGAACAGCATAGCCCACACACATAGGCATCACAATGTTGACATCCAATACATTAATCAGACATGTCACACATGACACAAACTCAGCCATGCAGGCAGTGGCAATGAAGTGGAACGGGACCCTGAAAGCTGACAGTGATTACTGTAAAATGGAAAAGCAACACATGTGCTGCATGGTTCATAGCACCTGCATCACACATAAACCCCTGAGTGGCATGGACTATCCACAAACATGACAGATGCCAGCACACAGATGGCACATAGCATTGCCATGGCAGAACTGACAAGGACACCCAGATGGGAGTGAAGCACTACTGTCCCCCATCCATGTAAAATGTATTTCATCAAACAGAACATGCAAAAGAGTGGGAGAAAACACACATGTGTCACACTCTGCAACAACGCCATGGTGGAAACCCCCGACAATGAACCCTCATAACCGGTTCATGTTGGCACACAGCTGTTCGTGATGACGTGCGCGGTCCCCCCAGGAAGCACGCACATCATCACAAATCGAGCGTGTGCGCAATGCGATACTGATTAGGACGGGCTCAACCCTGTCACGGATCGCCATGTCTGCAGGCAGAGGAGTGCCAGATGACATGGACCTCCCCCCTACCTGCGGACGGGCCTGGGACGGGGCATCCCTGCAGGTGAATGGTGATGCAGTCTAAGTATCAGGGACAGGATTAGGCACAGGCCCCTTTGCGACGACCTGTGCTGCCTCCTGCCCCTGGTCTGCACCACTTGCACCAGTGGAATGGCCCCCACAAGGCCCCATGTGTGGGTTTAATGTGGGCCCCTCCTCCTCCTCACCCACCCCCAATCTGGATGGCTCCACACCGTCTTCCACTCTGGACAGCCCCTGTGGGGGCCCACCTGCCCGTACCGCTGCCGAGGAGCCCACTTCTGACCTACACCTCTTCGGCATCCCCTCGGCAAGCCCGACATTGGACCATGCACCAGTCCCCTCGCACCCGTCAGATGCCATGTCCTGGGAGGGTGACCGGGCCTTGCGTCCCCGCCTTGTGGAGGCATCCCTGCTGCTCTGCTCCACAGCGCCGTCTCTGCTCTCTTCCTCAGTCGCCGCTGTAGATAGGGAGAGATTGAACACAAGCATCAGGGTACTGAACAATAGTCTGCTAGAACAAAGCAATTGCACATCAGTGGCACTGTCAAACGTCACTTCCATCATCACCCTCTACAACACATAGGTCAGTGCAAGCATACATGCAGAAACAGGCATTGCACATGCAACAGACATTTGCATTCATGTCCAAGGCACCATTGGAACATCCGATGGGGCTCTGAACGTCACATGCATCATGGGACATGCTGATCACATGCACACACACCACCGGACAGACATGCATCTGGCCATGTCTACCTCCCAACACAGTGGATTCATGGACAACTAGGCAGCATCAGTGAATTCACACATCGTGATGGTCAGGTGTCATGCATCCATGGTATTTCCCAGTCACACACACACTACTCAGACACACGCACATGTACACCATGCATGACCATGACCGTGACATCAGCATGCATGTCTCACACCCCAAACATGGCCAAGTCCAGACACAGGCATGAAAACCTTTCTGCATTGTCACATGCTGGTGCACATCATGCATTGCAACAAAGACACCATTGACGTGGAGCAGGCTTCAGTGGACTCACATGCAGCACTGTCATTGCCCTGGAAACAGACATACATACACGGGACATGCTAGACATGAAGCAAAGGTGCACCCTTCTGCCACACATCAACATGCATTATGTGTATGCTGGACAAGAACACATGGACACTTACCACTCGACTCCAGACAGGTCTGCAGCTCGAGGACCTGTTGGTGAAGCAGTGGGTGTGTGCACTCCAGGACCCGCATTTGGCTGTTGGACAACTGGTCCCGGCACCCCACTTCTCCATGAGCTGCTATGAGGCGCCGGGCCTTGCTGTGGGTCCTGGAAGGGAAGTCCTCCAAGCGCTTCAGGATGCGTTAGTAGTCGCTGGATGCCGCCCCCTCCTCGTTGATGACATCCACGATATCCAACCAGATCCTCCTCCGTCCATCCTTGTCTAGGCGCGATGCTGGTGAGAAGAGGGCATCATAATGCCCCAGGACTTCCTCCACCAGGATCCCAACTTAATTTTCTGTGAAGCTGACAGCCCTTTGCCTGTATGGCGGGGGGTTGCTACTGGCCCCGGATGGTGTTTGCTCCGACATGGCAACCCCTGGGGTAGGTGTGGGTGGGCAACTGCGTCCTGGGGCTGGGCTGTGGAGCGATGGTACACCAGTTGGGAGTCTTCTGGGTCAGCAGAAGTGGTCTCAGGAACAGGATGCCTGGTAATGGCTTCTGTGCAGGCACCAAATAGCAGGGCATATTGGCAGCAGGCAGGCTGGCAGCAACAGATGGCTCACAGGAGGCTGCTTGGGGCACTCGGGGGGCAGGTAAATGGCCTTCTGGGCAGGTGCATGGTCTTCTGTGTGTTGTTGCGTGGCCAGATTGATGCAGAGTGAGTCTGCACGTGAAGAAACAGCACTTGAGCGTGTAATTCGAGGAAAGGCACTTAGTGCGTAAGCGCAAAAGTGACGTGACATGCATAGGCGCTGCTTTCAGGTAGACGGTGAGTCGCGCACGTATAATTCCCACTGTGGTTGCCCCTGTGTGTCGAGTACCCCATTCACAAGGTCATAGTAGCCTGCGTGTTCCACGTGTACGCATTTTTTATGTTTCTGGGTGCCACAGCATACTGCAGGTACTTAATTACACGCAATGTGGGCTTCTGAGGGGTTGTGTGCATATTTGTTTTTGTTTTTGGTGTGCCTGAGCATTGCGTGACCCATCATTTTTCCCCATGGGTAACAGACAAGACTTGCAAGAGCACAAGGCTACCTATTCCATCTAGTACCCTGCCCCCAATTGCCTAGGACAATTGTTTTCTGCACCTCCCATTCGCACAAGTACATAAGTGCCATAGTTGGGAGGCGACCAAGTGGAAAGGGAGACAAAGCTGGGTGACCTCCAAGAGGTGCCTGCCGTAGGGGACGCGGCCAGGATGACCAGGGTGGCCAAGGTGGCAGTGGTGGGCGACATGGGCCTGGTGGCCAAAGAGGGCAGTGTGTACAGGACCATTCAGGGACACCTATGCCCCCCCAAGTGGGTCAGGGAGATGTAGCTGATACCATCCAAGCTCAACCCTGCTAGCCCAGCCGGATTGGTAACGGAACAGGCACGGGATGACTCACAGGCCGACTTCCGTGTCCTGAAGGCCAATCCATGTGTGGCAGTGAAAGTTTCTGTCACCAGGCCATGTAGATTTGGGGCAGCAATGTCAACTGCTGCCTCGAGCAGCCAGGTTGTGGAGGCTGCAGGGGCAGCTGCAGCTGACACCACCCTGTCTGTGAGACACCCAGCGGGACAATGTTGGTCCCGGCCCCTCACACCGAGACAGTTGTGGTGCTTGGTCCCGCCAACAGCACCCAGCAGCCAATGCCTGCAGTGAGACCTTTGGTCATAGTGACATTGGGCCTCATTACAACTTCGGAGGTAGCCATGGTGCTATTAGCACCATGGCTACCTCCAAAATCGTGTTCAGGGTTCCCTGAATGGGGACATACCGGGCCATTCCGACATCTGAGGGCCCAGTATTTCCTCCTTCAGGGAACCCGGGCCCGGTCCTTGCCCATTCCCATTCAAGCCCCCGTAGGGTTCAGTGGGAATGGGGAGGGAGCTAACAACGGGCCCGTTAATTACGGGCCCATTGTTAGCTCCCTGGTCCCCTTGCGGGACCCGCTATGAACGTCTGGAAACACCAGACGCCCAAAGCGGGTCTCACGAGGGGACCTTGTAATAGTGTGGAGTGGGTTTACCGGCGCCAGTACCATTACCGGTGCCATTAAACCCATTCCGCACTAGTTGTAATGAGGCCCATTGCCTGATTCCAGTGGCCAGTCCACCTGCACTTCAGCCCCTACAGACCAGAGCAGCGTAAGCCACTCAGGGTCCGAACCACCTCTGAAGAGGAAGAAGCGTGCTCTTGTGGAACATGCTGGGACCCCAGACACGGCTCGGCCCTCCGGCACGTCAAGGAAGCGGAGTTTCAATAATGTGGAACTGGAAGCACTTGTGAGCTACGTGTCGGAACACGCCGCGACATGCTGGTGACGGCAGGGTGCAAAACTACACCTTCTCAGCGTAGGGCCCACTGGCAGTGCATCGTGGACCAGATTAGTTCCTTGGGATTTGTAAAGCGCACAGCTGATGATCGCTCGAACATTTGGAATGACCTCAAACGGCGAGCTAAAAACAAGCTTGCTTCCAATTACACCTCTACTCTGCTGAGTGGCAGTGGGTCACCATCAGAGGAGGATGAACTCACAGAACATGAGGCAATTGATGGAGAGTTCATCGCAGAGGATAAGATCCAAGGTGTGGGAGACCTCCCAGATCTTGAAACACTGTCCGGTGAGTGTCCATGCGTGTGTGTCCAGACCATGTGTATGTTGCTTGTGTGATGTGTTGTGATCGAGTGCCAGGTCAGGCTATGTAGTCATAACTGCCATATGTGACCCATGTAGTCACTGTATCCCTACTAACCACTGCAAACATTTTGCACATGATGACTGCCCTTGCCCTTAAACTGCCATCATGACACAACATTGTAATTATGTTTTTCTTCTCTTTATTGACTGCTGAGGACCTACACATGTACTGCACCTGCTCACTTCTGAGCCTTGTTTCAACCTTCAACATGCCAATTGACTTGTGTCCTACCATTGATGTATCCATATGCCTCCCATCAATGTATTTGAACCATGACCCGCAGGCAGACCACACCACAGGGGACCACCCAACACATCTGGCCATGCCCCGCAGGCAGCCCATCACCCCTGACCATGACACGCAGGCAGCCCACACCACAGGGCAACACCCAACACCCCTAACCATGACTCGCAGGCAGCTCACACCACAGGGAGGACCCCCAAGACCAGTGACCACACGCACTGCCCTTTCCACGCATTTTGGCTGCCGCATGCGGGTTCTGCGTGTTCAAGGGGGGGCGCGGGTATATTTTCATGCGTTTTTGCTGCCGTGAGCGGGGTTCGCGTATTCAAGGGTGTGCGTGAGTAGATGTTCACGCATTTTGGTTTCCGCGAGCGGTGTACGCATACATTTTCATGCGATTACAGTGTAGGGGGCCTGTATGCTGGTCCAGAGTTAGTGCAGCCATTTGTGCTGTATTGGGGATTTCTATGCATTTTTCTGGCAAAAGGGGCATTCTTGGGGGCATAACTGGCGCTGCTGGATGTTCGCTGCACCATGGCTGCAAATGGCTTGGGAAATCCATGAATATGCGTTGTGCCTGAATGCTGTTTCGCGTACGCGGCTATTGCACGCTGGCGCACGCTTCCTCTCTGCACCAGCCACGTGTGCCTCATCTGTGCCAGATTCTGGCTGCTTTATTTGTTATTCCTTTTCTTTCTTATTTAGGGTCAATACTCAAAGTGTTACACCTGTGGAACCCTCTGTATTCTTAAAGATGCCTGAACAAAAAAGCCAGCCACTCCAGAAAAAAAGAGTGACATGGAGCGGGCCACAGCCCAGGAGCATCCCTTTAAAAACAATATTAGTTTTCTTCTTTTTTATAGGGTTAGGAAGGGATACCAAACAGGTATCAAGGGAGACCTTGGGGGGGGGGGGGGTAGCAGGTGTGACCCCTGGCGACTCAAAATTACATCCCTGTGGTCAAGCCGTGTAAAGAAAGAGCTAAGTGGACTGCAACAGACCTGTCATTTGAGCTGACATATCATGCTGATTTTCCTGCTGGTAAGGCTGATATGGCTGGAGCATGGCAGATACTCTTCTCTGCTTCTATGAGGCCAGAAGAGACCCAAGGAAGGCAGGCAATATGATACATAATTCAATGTTTTGACTTTCACAGCTGTGAATTCTCTGGTTTGGACTGTAGTTGTATGCAATGTAATGAACTGTATATTTATATATTTGAAGATGTACCCTGTGTAACAAATGCTAGAGAAATACATTCCAAGACAAGAAAAAACAGAATAAAGTGATGCAGTATTTTGACTTTAGATGAAGGGTTGTTATCTTTGAAACCATTAAAATGTGCCTGTTATTTATTGACGCAAGGATTGCTGGAATTACAGTGTATGCTGGGAAAAGGTTCAGGATATGTCCAACAGCCACCCCAGGTGCAGCAATGTCACTATGCCCCATGTATGACCAAACAACATGTCCCAGGCACAATGCATGCTTGTATGTCTGTGGTCATGCCCACTGCTACTACAGCTAGGGTCATGATGTCTTGGGAATTGCTGAAGGACAGCTATGTGCTGTCAACACTGCAGGAAGGTTCACTGTGCTCTAGTAGAAGCAACTACAGGACATGGCTGCATGCCATGGGTAGTCAGCACTTCAGGTATGTGAACTGTGCACAGGGCTATGCTGAAGGGGCACTGTAAATGCTATAACAGTACACAGGGTATAGCCTGAGCACATTGCCTGCTGGCTTATGGAACTAGGACATGCCCACAAAATAGTGCAGTTTGGGTCACTGTGCCCTAACTAAGAAATGCCATGTATATACCTAGTAGTCTATGTAGCTAGGTTGACTGTGCCCAGGGCAAAATGAAAATGCTATTTTTTGGCATATTGTTTTTCCTGTATCAGTTGGCTTTGTATACAAGTAGCAAAATGGTTGCCTGGGGAATGCTACTGTTTAAAAATAATTATTTAATGTGGTTTTTGCTTTCAAATGTAAACCTTAAACAAATATACAATTATTAGGGGGCTTCACTCGCCCCCCACCCCGGCGTCTGCAGCGCCTAGAACTCAGCTCCTTGGTCTCTTGTAGGGTTACTCCACCAAGGGTGTGCTTTGGTCGTATTACCCCCCTTTGGGGAATTGGAAAGTTGGGCAGTATACCAGCAAAGTTCGAGAAATGTGGGACGGAATGAAGCAGATCCATATCTTTAGGGCATACAATGATGCCAATTCATAGCATTACAGGACTGTCACTTATCACTTACACAAGTTCATCACACAACTGCATCGAAAAAATAAACTTCAAACATCTTAGGAATTGTAGATTTGGACAGTATACCATCAAAATTGGATGTATCTGGAGCGGAATGCCACCAGACTCATATGAAACGTTACACAACATTGTCATTTATGCAGAACTTCATCAATGAATGAACTCCAGTGAATGAACTTCATATGCCTTAAGAATTGCAGTTTTAACAGCAAACCATTAAAGTGGGCTAAATGTGGAATGGATTGGCATCAGACACATGTCTTTAGGATATACAATTTAAAGCATTACAAAAAAAGCAAAAAAGGTTACCCGAAATAATCACTTATACACAACTTCATCAGTAAATAAACCTCAAACGCCTTAGGAACTGCAGATCTGGACAGCATACCATTTGAGTGTGCTAAATGTGAAACAGAATGACATCAGCACCTTGTTTGTAGAACATAAGATGACCCAAAATTCAAGCATCACAAAAATTGTTACATAAAAACGTTACACAAAATCGTCACTTATGATTTTATATTATAAATTTGAGTCATACAACCAATATATATTGCCTTCACCTATAATGTTTTCATACCAATGAAATACAAATGTTGGTTAAAACCAATAATACAGCACCTACTCACATATCCTAACAGTCAAACTTCATACTCACAAAAAATAATTATAAAGTACATTCCATAAAGTGCTATTCATGCCGTATTAAATAGAATTACCAGATTGGTATCTGCATCACAGCAAAAAGATAAATTAAAAATCTTTAGAAAGCGAACACTAGCACAAAACAATAATCTACCATCAGTCGTCATCTGAGAGATTTGTTGCATGTTCAAAATAGTAATATACAAAAGGATTAAAGTGCAAATGTCTTATAATCCAGATTTTTCACAATACAGTACCAAATGATTCTGTTGTATCAGACTTTCTACATAGTCCACAATTCCTAACTGTTCTCTCTACTCCTAATCTGGGACCTTAACATTCAAGAGTAGGAAGTTGGTTCAGTTTGAACCTTGTGTAAATATTTTGAGCTAAGTATATATATATATATATATATATATATATATATATATATATATATATATATATATATATATATATATGGAAAAACAAGGAAAGGTGCGCACTCCAATTCTCTGCATGACCTTCCAGGCCACTGGTGTACTCCTCCGACCGGTTTCTGTGCCAATACACGTCGTCAGGGAGGCTGGGTGGACTTGCAGCTCACCGCAGGTGCAGGTGATAAAAATCTGCTGCAAGGGCTACTGGTAGATGTAGTCATCTGGTCAGCAGAGAAAACGCTCACGCCCAATCCCACAGTGGAGAAAGGGGGGGGAGTGTAGCCTCAAGTGAGGCACTCCAAAGCCGGGCATATATAACCCTGGTGCGGCACCCTGTCAGGTCTTGAGGATTCCACCCCTCAAGATCCTGCAAAATATGGAAAAACAAGGAAAGGTGCGCACTCCAATTCTCTGCATTCAATGAAAAACTTTGTTAAAGGGATGTTATGGTTAAGTTGCACTAATAAAACCTATGAAATTCAGTAAAAAACATTGTTAAAAGGACGTTATGGTTACAAGTAAAATCGAAAACAAAATGAAATTCGACAGTTATGGTAAGCTAAGCAACCATTACTCGTGCCACCACCGTGCACTGCTAAGACTAACACCCAGGACAAAGATGACATCACAAATATCATTGATGACATCACTGATGATATCACATGTGCATTTACTTTTCATACAAGGGGTTGTGAATGTAATGTTGGCAAAAAAGTATCAGTGATTATCGGGAGATGTGTAATAAAGTACATACTTCATCATGCAATGCAGTGCTCTAAAGAAAGTTCCATTGCAGTGTCCTTTCTAGTACAGGAACCTACTCACACAGACATGTAGGTATTGGCTGCAGCATACACCACAGAGGTGCTATATTTGTAATTTTCCAAAATTATATAATAAAACAGTGAATGCTTCTGTATCAGACTTTTCCGGTCTGTGAAACATGTACTAAGTAGCTAATAATGCATCACTTACTACATATTTCTACAAATACACACACAACTTAAATAGACTACAATGCATACAAATATTGGGCTTATATATGGAGAGTAAAGTAAGCAAACAAGAGGCAGTATCATTAGCAACTGTGTATAATCTACATGATTGTATTCACACACAAAAATGTTTGCTGTGTTTCAGGCCTGCTTCTTCCCCTATATATGTACATCATAACATGCGATTAAATTCTAAGGAAAGTAGTGTAAGAACATGTGAGAATAGCAATATTTATAAATGTAATACCTATTGAAAGTTAAGTTTCTGACTGTCAGTAAATAGACCCACCTGGCCTAGATATGTCAGTGAACAAAAAAGAAGGGGCTAGACATGTGATGTCATCAGTGATGTCATCAATGATATTTGTGATGTCATCTTTGATGTCCTGGGTGTTAGTCTTAGCAGTGCACGGTGGTGGCCCGAGTTATGGTTGCTTAGCTTACCATAACTGTTGAATTTCAGGGGGTTTTCGATGTTACATGTAACCATAACATCCTTTTAACGTTTTTACTGAATTTCATAGGTTTTTATTAGTGCAACTTAACCATAACGTCCCTTTAACAAAGTGTTTTCATTGAATTTCATAGGTTTTTATTAGTGCAACTTAACCATAAAGTCCCTTTAACCAAGTTTTTGGAGTGAATTTCATGGATTTTTACCATTGCATGCTATTTTCCTACAACTTACTAATATCATACTTACCAAATACAACAATATTGGTGTCCAATTTACAAAGTGTCACCTTAGAACTCTGCCTGCCATTTCCCACCTTCTAGAAGCATTTTCAACACTTCTATACACTTTTTGCAACTATTTAATCTAGTATCTACGAATATCTGACTTCATTGCGGACCTTCCGGACGGTGCCACATGACCATACACTGGCGCGCGGCATGATGACGTGTACGAGAATGCGTCCGCACGCACGATAAGATCCGTCTTTCTCGGGCAGTTCAGAACTGCATTTTCTACTGATCTAGGAACTTTCAACTTCAAAATTTCCCTAGCACACCCGCTACACCTTTTCGTACTCATTATCCATTACCAATCTAGTACACAGTACATACTTGGAAGAAATGTATTGCCATCCCTCCTCCCCAAGAGCCACCACCAGCTGGAGGACCTTCACAACAAAAAAAGCGCAGTACTTTCAAAGACAATGAAGAGGACCAAGATGATGAGGTAGAGGAAGTGCCTACTTATAGCACCAAGATCGAATCATGGGTGTGCCAGTTTGTTGCTACTGTTGGGAGTGTACCAAAGGCTAAAGCTACCAAAGTGAAATGCACTGAGTGCAATTTTATACTCAGTCGCAGACTACCTAGACAGTACTCCTACGGGACCACCTCCATGCGCCGCCACACCAAATCCAATGACCACAATGCTCTCGATGCTCTCAGAAAGGTTGTTCCTTTCTAAGCAAGTAGTGAGCTGTCTTCCTCCACCTCATCTTCCTCAACAAATACTGTAACCACACAGCCTGATGTTACGGGCATTGGTGCATTATAAATAAATAAACAGGGAGGTATACGGACCATTATCGTCCATTGCAGCCCCTGAAATTGTGGATAAAGGACATTAGCACCCCTGGTTCCCAAAGCGGGAACCCAGGGTGCGAAAACATAGATTTTTCTTCCTATAGGGGGACGCCTGTGGCGTCCTGCTGTAAGAAGGAAGGATTATTCTTCCTACATCGAGACGCCTGCGGCATCCCGCTGTAGGAAGGAAAATCCTTTTCCAAGACAGCCAACATGAAAAGTGAAGGCGGGGCTCCATACACAGCCCCTCTTCCCTTGCCATGGCAGCCCACAACACCCGGCATATTACCACAAACACTTTTTTTCCCCTTTAAAACCTATCCCACCTTCAAATAACTTTATCACATAGCCGGTCCCAGGTAGACCTATCCACTTTAACACCATTTTTCGTCCCTAGCGGTCATGGCCAGTAGCCAGATTGTCCGTGTCATAACCTTATGCCATGACCCAGACAATCTTGCTACTGCCCACGGCCACAGGTTATACCTCAGTCACCAAAGGTATATGACTTTTTTTTGTACCTACATTATTGCACTTGTCCAAAAATAAAACACGGTTACATTTGCACAACCATGCTTTAATGTCCTTGCCAATGCTCCTCATGAGTTTGCTCGAAATCCGCCCATGGTAGTTTTTTTTAAAGTGTCAAAATGTGTGTACATACAATATTCATATAACTTATCCCCCACTCGACAAAATCCATTCAGTCTTTACACAAACATTGAAGGTTTGGTCTATAATCTTTCTCCAAACTTTTGTCCACATTCGTCAAATAGCAACAGAGTTATAAGCCATAAAAAATTTTTGAGACCCCCCCTCTAATTTCAGCCCCTCTTGAGAAAATCCCACAAAACTTTAGAAAACCATTTATATCTAGATCCAAAACCGTTTTGCCAAATGTTGTGCAGATTCATCAAATGACACCACATTTATATGCCTTTACAATATTTTGGACCCCCCCTCTAATTTTGCCCCCTCTTGACAGAATCCCCAAAAATTTTGCAAAACCATTAGTTCTAGAATAAAATTGCTAAATTACATGCAGTTTCATTGAGTGGCGCAAAAGTTATAAGCCATCTAAAAACAGCTTTTCCCCAACCCTGTAATGCAGAAATAGGTACAGATGTCCGAGGACATCTGAAGTGTCTGCGAACACCACAGGACTGTCCCAGGACATCCAGAGCATTTTGCGGTCTTTCGGGGGGTGAAACAACCCGTTTTTTGCCTTCTTATGGCCATATCCAATCCAATCATCATCCCCAGAGATTACTTGTCTAGTTTGACAAGTGCAAATGCTGCTTTTTAAAAAAAAAGATTTCACTGCACTGTTCGCGGACCCCAAAAAAGTCAGCGAATCCAAGATGGCAGGCGTTGCAGGAAAACAGACGCATTTCACGTTTTTGCACCATCCAATCAGCGGCTGCGTCCCAGTGTCCGCAGACCACGCAAAAGTTCACACATTTTTCTGGCCCATTGGTGTGGTGTAAATCCACCAGCGGTTTGGGCTGTAGACATGAGCAAAGTTTTTTCACATTATATCTATGGGAAAAAAGAAGTTTTGTGACCCCCTATAACTTTGCCCCCCCTGTACCAAACCTCACCAAAGTTTTCAGATTAAGAGTGGGCCATATACTTTTTTTGCAAAGTTTGGTGAGGATTCGTCCAGGAGGAACAGAGTTATAAGCCGTCCAAAAAGTGCTCTTCCTATGGAAACAGCAACTTAACCATAACTACACGTGGCCGTGTAATCAGAGAAAAAAACTTTGTTAAAGGGATGTTATGGTTCCAAATACAACTGGAAAACCCCTGAAATTCGCCAGTTATGGTAAGCTAAGCTACTATAACTCGCGTCACCACCGTGCACTGCTAAGACTAACACCCAGGACATCAAAGATGACATCATAAATGTAATTGATGACATCACTGATGACATCACATGTCTGGCTCCCTCGTTTTTCCTTTACTGACATACGTAGGCCAGTAACAGACAGAAACAAAAGATTCATAGAGTACTATATTTGTAGACTAATACTTCAAATATGTTCTTACAGTTATTCACTTGGGGTTCACTCACAGCATATGAAACATATACATAGGGAAAAACACAGACTTCGAAGACAGCAATGCTATTCCATTAAAAAAAGTGCAATACTGTCATAATGTTCTGTTACTCAAACACAGTAGAATTATCGTATTGTAAAACAAAAATTTTATTAACCCTGTAATATTAGATTTAGTATTAGGGCTTCCCCTCACCAGCTGCATGCTTTGTATTGTCATCTGAACCCCAGTATAGTAAAACACAAATACAAGAATAGCCTTCCCAACCTGATGTAGCTGCCCATTGCACAATCACACACCTACACATACATCCTTACCATCATACTCAGACACTCATGCACAAAGCACACATATACTGCACAACAGCCCAACCCACACTTTCTTTTTTTCTCCAACAGACGCCAAAGAATTGGAGAGGAGGCCTCAAATATGGCCTGCCCTCCAACCGACCATTTTGAAAGTCCAGGAATGGTCACGCCGAGATATGTGACGTATGATGAGCAAATAAATCTGTGAGAGCCGCAGTGGGACTCTACCCGGTACCTATGAGACGGACAGTACCTATTGAAGTACCTACACTTAAGAAACCTTGGACAGTAAGGTACCCATTGAGAAAACCGTATCGACAAGTGAGACAGAATGATGATTATCAAAACGTAATGCCTGAAGAAGCCACGAAAGTCCTAAAAGAGGGCGAATGGTGACATCACAAGAACTCGGACTGACTCGCAGATAAAAAAAATGATGACCTGCGAATGACGAAAAGAGAAGAAACACCATGGATAAGCGACATCCTCAGTTGAAGTAAAAGGATGATGTCAATTATAAGAAGCTTATGCAATAAGAGCGATGAAAATATGCAACCAGTTCACACGTGTACATATGCTTGGAAAGGCAAGAAAGCTGAGGAAATCGGGCAGCTTGCTATGCTTAGTAGGAAATTAGATGCAGGAAGCAGCTCATATACACATTTACCTCAAAAGGATCACTTTATAAGACGTTTATGTTCACTTTGCAAAAAGGAAGAACCAACCACAAGTTACCAGAAGCCCCAGGAGAGACGGCCCTCAAGCACGGGAATCGAAAACCAAAGACATAAACGAAACTCAGATGCATGAGACCCGTGCAAAGAAACCAAGGTCATTTTAGCTGACACAGGCTAATACAATTTATGAAGCGTGGAGTATCCTGTTCAAAGGAGTCGAGATAAGCAGCAGAAGGCATTTGGTGGACAAAAAGCTAAAATCAAATACACAAATTACATGGAGACGGAGATGATTTCACAGTGCCTAAAACACGTGACCTGCCAAGCAAGAATAGTTGGGGCCTTCACACCTACGCGCAGCCTTGAGCCATGCACAGATATCTGAGTTCTCCCATATAGAGATAGCGGCATTGAGGCCTACAAATTAGAAACTAATTGACAAATGGCCAGTGGGTCAGTGATTGATGGTGGTACTGGTTAGTGGGAGGCTAGGGGATCTGACGGGCACCCTGCACCTGGCTAACCATTTTGCATGCTGCTGAGCAAAGTGGAAAAGTACAAGGTGACGTGGTATCAACCCAATCACAATGTACCAAGTAATCTAGGATCCTATAGTCCGTAAAACCAATGAGACGTCATACTTTTAGTGACGTCAACAGTAGTCATTCTGAAGGAAGGGCTTAGATGCTCCACCTGACACTAGTTATCCAATCCGTTTACTCCACTATCATATACAGATATAGTACCGATAATAAAGTTACCTTCTTATAACCAATAGAATTGCATGCAACATTTTTAGCGTTTCATGTCAGCGATGACGAGTTTTTAGTATAAAGGATATGATTCTTGTGAAGTTCATCAGAGTTGAAGTGAGAAGGAAGATCGAGCAACTGCTGATATTCATAACTCCCAGTTGTTTGTACTTGTCATTAAACTGACTCCCTTTGCCAAACCATTACGTTGTCATTTTTGATTTGATGCTTGAGCACTAATCTGCATCCCCATCCATCTCACAGGTGCTGCTATTCCATCTTAAAGTGCAGTTTGGGAAAACCCCAGTCCTATGGGCCGGCTGGGGTCCCTCCTGCACACTTGATAGCAGAGATTGATGGTTATCGATTATCGATTAGATAAGACACCCATTGACCGTAGACATAAAGTAATTCTAGGTCTTCGGGAATATCACAAGTCCTTTGACATCCGGCTAAGTAGAACGTGAAGCTCCCCGTAGATAGTGGTTAAAATAAAGAGCAAAACCTGCAGGAGAAGGTCCGAAAGGACCTGTACTTTCCCCTACAAACCCCTTACCACTTCTACGAGCAGCTGAGTGGGTGAACGGCAGGAGATACGGTGATGAAGGCGGTGATCCCGAGCAACCAGAGAAGAAATATGTGAACAGTGAGTGAAAAAGACTGAATACTTTGGCAAAAGTGCATGCCTTTGAACAGGTAAGGGAAGGTAACGGAGGGAGGAGAAGAAAATAAAACAAAAATATAGTTAGAAGTAGAGTAGATTGTATATACGTATATGGGGAAGGAAATAGAGACGCAAGGGGAGACCAAGTAGTGGATAAGAATACTGGGGAGGACACCCGAGAAGAGGGGGATACCAGAAGGATACCTGAGAAAAGAGGGAAATACCGGGGAGGACACCCGAGAAGAAAAAGCGTACGCCCATATACCTACGCTTACTATAACGGCTAGAAGAAGAGAAGCCTGCATCTATAGTCCTGAATAAAACAGGAATAAATAGTTGACCACAGCGGTTAAAGATGCCTGTGAAAGGGATGGGCTTACACCCCATGTCGGGGTAAAATCTAGGGGCAGAAGATCTGTATAGCCAGCTGGAGTTTGTCTAGTTTGTTAACGTTTGTCTTATGTGTTTTGTGTTGTGACGTCATAGGATGACATTTTTCCTTTAATCAACAAGCATAAAAATTACGCGATTAAGTAACTGAGCTATTGTAGAATACAAATTGATATTTGTTGGCTGAAAAAGGAAGTATCATTTTTGTGGAAAAAAACAGGTTTTGAGCTTGCGACAATTGGTGCAAGCTCATATTGTTGGAGTTGTTTAAAGAAACAGAAGGGCATAACAAGTGTTATATGAAGAAAGGGGAACAGATTTAAGCATGGAGAATATGACTTCATTAGTACACCTGTGCAAACAGTTGCCAAAACATGCACCCAAGCTGAAAAAGTACAGTGCAGAATGGGTTAAAGGAACCGCAAACAAAAAGTGTATGCCGTGGCCCCATGGTGATCGCTGTCTAAAGCGGTCCTACAGCACATGACGACATATTTGCATGCCACATACAAAGGATTAAAGTTAGATAAACACTTAGCTAGTTTAGAGCTTTGTAAGATGTATCAAGAGGATAAGGAGGAGGATCCACCATTAGATTGGATACTTAATGTATGTACAAGGGGGGGGTGAAACGCCTTCCGCGTCACCTGCCCGGTCTGAAACATAAATTGAAGTAAGTAAGGATGAAGGATTATACCCGCTAAGAGAGCGTAAAGCAGCCACGGGATACAGCAACCCGGCATATCAGTCACCTACGCAAAGTAGTGACGAAAGCCCAGGCAAAGAGGTAGAGGTAGAGATATCACCTCCAAGGTCCCAAGGGACAAGGAGAGATGCGAAAACGAGAGGAAAGACCAGGCACAAGCAAGTGCATCTCCAAATACAGACAGAGAAGGAAAGAGATGGAAAGGAAATGAGGATTGAACTGATGAGATAGCATTCGCACAGAACAAATGGATGGGAGGTCAGATTCTATTGAAACTCGATGGTAAAAGCATTGATGACGCGAATCGAAAAGAGAAGTTAGACGATGTACGGAGAATGGAGAAAGAAGAGGAAAAAGGATTGAGAGATGAAAAAATTGGGAAAAAAGATATGCAAAGACAAGAGCAGTTATATCGCGAAGAGCAAGAAAGACAATGCAATCAAAGCAGAGCGCAGCTAATGATCAGGACAGACTGAAGCAGCGGAGAATAGAAGAAGAGCAAAGGCTACAGCAGATAAGAATAAATAGACGAAGGATTGAGGAAATCCAAAGGGCAAATGAACGTAGAAATGCAAAGAAAGAGGAAGAAGATAGGGTCAGAAAAGAAGCGAGGAGGTGTAGAGAATTCAATGATGACATAGAACGATATCCAATATCTGGAAAGAGAGGTTAAAAAACCTGATCCAGTAGTAGAGTGGGAAGACATGGAAGAATTATTTCCTGAGTACGATTCATTACAAGGCATGTCTAGGGCAAATATCGAGGATGACTATGACACCAGAAGCATCGGAGAGACGATCAATAGAATATACGACGAGATGGGGCTAGAACAAGTATCCCAAGGGGAAGGGGAGGACGAGCACCTGGAGAGCACTCAGCTTTATGATGCTGAGGACGTCTCCCTAAATAGAAAGAATAGAGAGCTATCCCTAGATAGGTTGGAAATCAGTAAGAACAAGGAGGATGCGAGAAGTTGCACACGTTGGGCACAGATAATGTCAGACGCAGAAAGAGAGCAATATGAGGAAAAGGAAGATGAGAGAAGATGTGAAAGACAATTCTCATGGGGAAAGGGAATAAGATGGTCGGATTCTAGTGTGTCTGCACCGAGGGCATTGGAATCAGCCACACAGTCAGGCCAACGTGAAGAAATATTGTACGGTCAGTGGGGGGTGTCTCTACCACCCTATGTGAGCCAACTGAGGACATTACCAGGTAGGCGGCGATGCAAGAATGTCACTCCTGCAGTAGATAGAAAAACAATGAGAGAAAAGAGAGAGGACTATACATCCCAATTTCCGTTGCTCGAGAATGGAGGAGCGAGACCACAGTATATTCCATGGCCACACATGGATCGGCAAAACCTGAAACACAAGCTTCCAATGCTGACTTTGGGAGCTGGAAAATGGATACATGAGTTAGAAGAAATGACAGGAGGTAACACGTTAGCTATAGGGGATATCATGGGTCTTTTAATCACCATACTTGTTGATAGAGCTGACTATGTGTGGACACGGGCAGGTTACTCTGGTGTGACTAGAGTTAATACAGCGCATGACAGAGCACCGTTTAACAATTGCAGAGCCACAGTAAGGAAAGCATTACGATCTGGATACTTCTGACATGGGAGCTATAATGTCACAGAAAATGAAGTTGTCAGAAGACCCTTTTTTATTTACCTTCAGAATTTCCAAGAAGCGTGGGTACTTGAAACACGGGAATCTTGGGGGAAATCTATAGCCGTGTTCTACCATATATCATGCCAAGGGCTGCCAGATCAGGTACAGAAGCAGCTCAAGAAATTAGTGGGAATCAAGGCCAAACCCTGGTCTGAAATACAGTTGACCATAGCTCACTATTGCAGGCTGCTGCAAGAAAAGAATCGTAAAAAAGAGGCTACACGAAAAGGCGAGGAGGCGAAATTAGTGCAGGAGAAATTGTCCAAATATGCCATTGAAGGGACAATGATAACTAACACAGACAGAACAAACATGCAGCAGGTCAATAACAACAGCAGGGTAATCAGGGCAATAAAGGGTTTTACCCCAGAGGGAGAGGCTTTTGAGGAAGAGGAGAGCAGAGTAATCAGGGAGGTTTCCGAAAAATGCAACATGGAAGTCAGGAAGTCAGGATATGTCAAATGGGCAAATGATCAGACCACCACCAATATGTTGGGTGTGTGGGATGACAGGGCACCTAGCATGCACATGCAGAAGTCAAGGAATGGTGCAAAATGACCGAGGAACCAGAGCAGGTATGCTGAATCCACCTGTGTTATTACAACAGGGAGGAAATGGAGTTGCACAAAATCACACAGTGCAACCGCAAACGCCAGGAGCACAGCAAATCTCGCAACCTCCGAATTTGGTAAATTGTTCACAGGGACAGTCCCAACAGTCACTGATGCAAATGTCACAAACAACAAGTATAGGTCAGGCTGTGAACGATGGGATAAGAGTTAACATCACTGGTGATGAGGGAAGACCATTCATGCAAAATGGGACAAACTTGGATATGGACTAGGACAGCTCACTGGGAAACCTGATGTGTTCTATCCTATCAGTGACACCAGACCCTTACCAGGAACCAAAGGTGGATGTCATGATAGGGGGTAAAGAATATTCCTTCTTAGTTGACACGGGTGCGACACGCTTGTGCATACGTGAAGGCAAGTTTTCCTTGTCCGGTGATGCTATAAACACTCAGGGCTTCACAGGAGCAACAAGTTGTGTTCCTTTTACAGACACACTCCCAGTCTCTATAGGAGAATGTGACATGAATGTGCCACTGTTATATTCAAGGCAAACCCCAGTAAATATTTTGGGATGAGACTTAATAACAAAGTTAAACATGACAATCTCGTTCACAGAAAAGGGTATAGTATGCTCGACTCCAGGAATGCACTATTTGAACGTATGCAAGACGATTAGAGCATACGCAGGACACACAGCCATGAGAGCTATCGCATTGGAGCCAGAAATATTTGCATACAGAGTATGGGTGCTTATGGCATGGCTACCAGGCCTTGCAGACAAAACCATGAGGACACCAGATGAGTTTCCATTTAAGCCAAGAATACCTATGCGCGAGGAGAAGGGACAAGTATTTCCCTTGATGATGCACACAGCCATAGTGCGAGGGAAAATGGCTTTGATTGATGGTTGTGATGATGAAGGCCGACAATGGTGCACAGTGGTCGCCAGTGAAGAAGGGTACAGGCTGCCTGACATAACGGATGACGATCTGTTCGACGAACGAACATACGCTGAGGAAATAACAGTTGAAGTGAATCTCAATTTTTGGGTGAAGATGATCAAAAGAGAAGTGCCCCAGAGAATGATGTTGGCACAGAACCATCCTGAATATTTTGAGGTCAATATGACCAGGTGCCTGTCTCAGTATGGACCACAGGCCCCTATGACGTAGGCTTATTGAAAGGAGTAGGAGAAGTCAAAATTAAACTGAAGCCAGGAGCTATTTTACCAAAGGTACGACGGTATCCCATGTCCAGGGAGGCAGATGAGGGAATTTTCAAGACAATTTCAGCTATGATGGTACAGGGCATCTTAGAGACGTCAGAGTCATCATGCTATACCGCAGTTTATCCTGTCAAGAAATCATAGATAGGGTCTTGGAGGCTAATTCAAGATCTACGCCTGATAAACAATTTTGTAGAAGGCGAGTTCCCTTTAGTCCCGAACCGGCCACAATCCTTTGTAAAATACCTGTTGAGGCAAAATATTTCACAGTGATTGACTTGAAAAATGAGTTTTTCTAAATCCCATTGCATCGAGACTCACAAGATCTGCCATCATTTACCTTCAGACACATGCAGCTGAAAAGCACAAGCTTACACCAGGGGTACTGTGAGTCTCCCTCAATTTTCAATAGAGTCCTAAGCAATATCGCATTACAGAGTAATGTCTTGTAATATGTAGATGTCATCTTAATTTGCAGTGCCACAGAGGAAAAGTGTAGACACGATTCCATTCAGCTATTGACTATACTGGCTGAGAAAGGATATAAAGTGGACAAAGAAAAGTTACAATATTGTCAGCAAGAAGGCCAGCTGATCTCACACAAGGGGAAAAGAGTTCCCCCGGAAAGGGCTGAAGCCATACTGAACACAGCCAAACCACACACGATATAACAGATGCAGAGCTTTCTACGAATTTGCAATTATGTCAGAGCTTGGGTCTTTAACTACAGCTCATATACCAAGACCGTGTTACAGGCCCTAAAGAAGGCACAGGTGACGAAAGAAAAAATTGTGAAAAAATTGTGTGGTCCGAGACCATGGAGGAAGGCTTTACTGAACACAAGAAAGCCATTTTCACGGCACCAGTTTTAGGGATTCCCAACTATGGAGAGGAACTCTACCTGTTCTCACACAAGAATGGCAGCGTCATGATGCCAGTACTCACACAGAGATCCACATTGGGGTACAAGCCCCTGGCATATTACAGTGGGAATTTAGACCCAGTGATGAGAGGCCACTTCCTGTGCAAACAAAGTTTAGCTGCCGCAGCGTTCTCCATAGACAAAGTGACAACCATTGTGATGGGATGCTCAATGACGTTGTATGTCGAGCATGCGCTATTTGCCATTCTAGAGAAGCCAAAGGGCACGTTAACATCTCAGATAGCTTCTGCTTATGAAGTGATAATATCAAACCTGTTGATTAAGTTTGTTCGATGCAAGATAGTGAAGACAGCTTTGTTTATAGCAGAGCCAGTCACTTAAGGAGAGCCAATACATGACTGCACAAACTATGAAGAATTTTATGATGAGATTCCCAGAGTGAAAGAAAATACATTGGCACGAGGAGAAATTGTTTTTGTTGACGGTTGCTCGAGAATCGATAAAAACAATGGGCAAAGATATCCAGGCGCTGCTGTGATGAAGCACACGGCAAATGGAGACTTTTGAGTGCTCCTTAGTGCACGATTACCATCTCACTATTTGGCACAGGCTGCAGAATTACTGGCGTTGATACTCGCGATTGAGAATCACGCAGACCAGGAAGTGACAGTGTACAGTGACTCCGCCTATGTGACATCAACAGTGCACGCAGGCCTAGCGCGCTGGAAGAGGAGGGGCTACCTCTGAGCAGACGGCACACCAGTGCAGCACGCAGCCTTATTGGACAGGCTCATCAAGGCACTACAGCACCCAGTGGGCATATCGGTCGTGAAATGTGCCACACACACAAAGCGGACAGATTTGATCTCACGAGGAAATCAAGCAGCAGCCACAGAGGCCAAGCGTATGGCGTCCAAGGGTGAACCCATAATGGACATATAAATAACTGATGTAAACGAGAAGATGATTGTTGCACGAAACGACCCTGAGAGCTATAATAACATGGGGCAAACCCAGTTAATGGAACTCCAAGGGGAGGCACCACAGGAAGAGAAGAATCTCTGGAAGTGATGAGGGAGTTCTTTAAACCCCTCCAAAAGATTGTGGTGACAAGACAGCACTGGTAAACCAGTAATGCCTATAGCCCTGTTAAAATTAGCACTGGAGCAGTTGCACTATACAGCACACATGACAAAAGAGAATCTTTTGGCAACGCTCACTGAAGACTAGTTTATACTGAATTTAGCAGAGCACATTGCATTTTATAAGATGAACTGTATGATCTGCCACGGCTGGGCACACACTAAAAATAATTAGAGGATTCATCCCAAGGCCAATGGACCTTTTCAGCTCTTGCATGGCAATTACGTCGATATTCAAGTATGTAACGGGTACAGGTATCTAATTGTTGTGGTGTGTCCATTCTCTAGATGGATAGAAGCAGATCCATGTACACACCGAGACTCTACCTTTACGGCCAAATTTCTGGTGAGAGAGGTATTTCCCAGGTAGGGAGTATGTGAAGTCATGAGATCAGATAATGGTGCTCACTTTGTCAATGAAGTTTTTGAACAGATTAGCTTTTTGCTTGGTATAAAGCACACATTCTCGTTGGTGTATCACCCGCAAGGTAATAGGATCTGTGAGAAGCTCAACGGCTCGTTAAAGGAAAGGATAGCCAAGTTGAAGCTTAAAGAAAGGATTGCTGCACTGCCTTCCACTGGCACTGTATGCACTCAGAAACCAACCTGTTTCTGGCCATCACCTTACACCACATGAAATAGCAACAGGAAGAAAGATGCGCACTCCCCTGACACCCCGAGGCAGAGCTAGGTGTGATACCCAACCGACAAGTGAAATCTTAGGGTCTGAAATGCAAAATTACTTCAACTGCATGATATCTTGTCTTACTGTAATTGCAGGCCAGCTGCAGTGACGACGAAAAGGGTTCAGGGCAGCACAGAGCACAGCAGGAGATGCTGCTGCAGACACAGCTCAGAGTCTATGTGTTCCTTCAATCTTCCCTGGAGACACCGTCCTGGTGAGGAATCACACAAGGAAAAAGTGGGATGAGCCACGGTTCAACGGACTGTTCACAGTTGAAGACGTTACTCTATCTGCAGTCAAGCTACAAGGAAGAAGAGCTTGGATCTTCCTGGGTGGTATCAAGCCATATGTCGGCGAAATCCCCCTGCCTGCACCCCACCGCAAAGAGACTACAGACAACGGGGAAGAATTACAGCACGTGCAGAGGAGATCCATGACGAGGAAGAAGGAAGCATGACCAGCAGCAAAGCAAAGACAAAGAACGTTTGTGCAAATTTATGGCTTAAAATGGACATTCCCCTGAGCAAAAAGAGAAGAGGATAAGGACATTAAAAATATGGACACTCTGTGCATCCTAGTTGCAGGGTGAAGGAGAGAAGTGCATATGTAAGCCACGACGTAGGTTATTAACTTTAAACTTTAGACTGAGGCACACTGAAGACTTGATAAGAAAAGAATATGTCAAATTTCAATCGCAGACACACGAGTTGGAAGAAAATACAGTATCCAGACTCGTTCAAGACAGGAACATTGTTTGGACTCACAAATGGCGTCCCACAGTTGCGACATCACTAAAGACATTTTGAACTACTATGACCTAGTCTTGAGGTCACACCCATCACTAGTGGGAAGGCTCACTAGCATTCCCGAATTTATGCAAGATCCTGAAAACAACAAGACAATAAGAAGGCTGCTCACCGTGATCACCGAGCAGTTATTCCTACTTCTCGAATACAGAGAGGAAAAAAACAAATGTCCCAAGTGGAAGAAGAAGCAAATACACTCATCAACGTGATATTTGTTTGTCTAACAGCACCCAAACTTTGTCGGAAGACAAACGGATGTATTAAAATTTCTTCGAGGTCCGGCAAACACAGAACACTTGCGCATAATTTTGAATGGCATCATAATCCAAGTCACTCTCCACACCAACCTAGATCGTCAAAGCCACTTACAGTGAGTACCAAACTGTTCCAGAATTCAGCAAGCAAAAAACAAATGTCCCTGTCAACAGAATATGGCAGATTGGCGAACAATGTCTTCTTTCGCCTAATTGAGGAATTTTCAGAGTTTGTAGGGAGACCTGCCGGTGTTGACGTCATCACGTTCATCAGAGACCCAGCAAAATCTACCGAGCTAAGCGTACTCCTGCATGGTATTGTAGTACAAATTAAACTCTCCAATCTCCACCAGAGTTTCCGTAAGAAACCTTGAAGCTTCCCGCGAAGGGACAGATCGAGAAAGCGTTGCCAGAGACTTCACTCTTGTTACACTGACAAAGACGCAACATGTCGTCTGGAATGAAGCAAATAAGAGGCATCAACTGGGAACTCGTGTACTTTGAACATGCACAGTAAAAGAGACGTGCTGACTGCATTACATGATTTTGAAATTCCCTCATACGTCGAAAAAGAGAACTGTATCCAGAGATAACAGACAATCCAGTGTTCAGGCAAGAGGGACAATTGTTTCCGTACATGCAACCCACAAGAGGAACCAGCAGAATCCAGAAATAATATTGTCTAAGATTGTCTTAAAGCGTTAGCCTTTTTCCTTAAAATGTTCGAGATGAGAATTCAAAATAGCAACCCCAGGAGAAGAGACGTCCTTGTTTTTCCAGAAGTAAATGTTGCAGTCCAACCCATAAGGGTATCATGTACTTATGCATTATATTCATCATTGTTTTATTGTCACTGGCGATTAGAACTGCATTTTTTATTGGTAGACAAAGTGTTCTGAGTCCAGTGCACCCACCTAACTATACACACATAAGCCCACAAAGGCACCCAGACCCTATGTAGTCATTCCAGTCCCTAGAATGTCTGACAATGGAGTGAGTGAACTTGAGATGGATGTGAGTAGCAATGACACACAGACAGTTGCAGTAACGAGCAACTTAACAAGCTTGAGACATGGTCGGCAAAATGTGAATGAAAACAGGTTACTGACAAACGATGAGAACACATACACCAAATCTAATTTCAATAACTACAGACCCACAGGCCAAAGAAGGGGAGAAGTTAGGGCAACCAACTGTGAGAAGCTACCCCACAAGTGAAGAGAAAAGACATAGGGGAAAAAGTGAACTGACAAGCACGCCTGATCAAATGAAGAGAACAAGTCCTACAAGACTATCACGTGCAAACATAGTGGCAGAATCAATTTGCCATTCATAACCAGAGCCAGGAAAAGACAGGAGATGAGGGAAAGAATTGCAAGACTTTCGTCTACCTCACTGGTACAGATTAAGAGGCCTGAACCATGGATGGAAGTGCCTGCGAATTCCCCAGTGAGAAGAAGCACGATGGATGTTATTAAGGATGTGATGATAGCAAACTACATGAAAACCTTGAGAATCAAGAGAAGCATACAAGGAGATGACAGTGAACTAAAAGATTACCTGGACAGCACTGCACATTTGGGAAACAACATATGGTACCAACACATAAAAGAAGTTGGAAGACGGAGCTCAGAGGGGGAATGCTTTGTTTGCGCACTCCTACCCTACAGCATGGGGGAATCAAAGATCTTTGTAGCCGTAGAAATTGAGGTCCAGACAGCACACTGTCTATCACATGTAGCAATGTGAAAGACAAGAGGCCAGTTCAATGGAAATGATGCCTCACTGAAATGGGCAACTGATCGAAATGAAGATGATTATGTCCAGGACATAAAGACAAGAAACAATGGAAAGACGAAGCACATTGTGATCAGGTACTAGAAGCCTGGAGTTAAACATCAGAAATCAGAAGAGAAGCAAATCAAAAGATGAACGTCCAAGGAAGAACTCCAGAAGAGGCAATAACATGGAAGAACAGAGGCCAAATGCAAATATGGGGAACAGTGCTTTCACCATGGGAGAAAGGAGTAGTGATCTGGAGAGCATGCATGGTCACCGGAGCCTTCAAAGAAGCAATTGAAAATGCATAGAAGATATGCAATCCACATGGCCAAAACTTGCAAAACAATTGACATGGGTTGAAGACAGAGGAGGACCCCTACAGATAGTGCCATTAGAGAATCCGAAACTGTGCTTCAGAAACAATGGTACAAGAAAAATTGGAGAAAATCAGAACTGTGGACAAATCTTTGACGCTCCAGGAATGGAACACGGTACTGCAGTGACCATGGATCATTATTGGGCAGGTGGATCCAAAGCATATAACAGACTGCCGAAAAACTGGGATGGTATATGCACATTAGTAAATGTCCATGTTCCAGCGCTGGTGATTCGAAAAAGTGATTTGAATATTGACAGGTTTCTGAAAGCAGATGCTCACCTGAGGAAGAAGAGATCTGTAGAAGTAAGACGCAGAATGAAAAGAGAAAATTATTTCTCTGCCAATACAATAGAAGCATTTGATGTGATTCCATATGAACATAGGCTGCTCAGTCAGACTTCATCAGTGCTCACAACAATCTTCATGCCGAGAATCCAAGTTGGAGCAAATACTAATGGTTACAGATAACCAGATGGGAGTTACTGCAGACAATCAATACAACCATAAAGGGATTCAACGCGATCAAGGACGAATTAAGGGCGATTCGACTAATAACTCTCCAGAACCGATACGTCCTTTACATGATCACAGCTGGATGGAGGAGTTTTTGCAAAAATCGGAGAATCATGTTGCATATTTATACCTTCTCATGATGAAGAAAATGGAACTCTAACACAAGCCATATGTATGCTGATGAAACTACAGAATCAAATGATTGACAAAACCGATGAAGTAGACGATGACAGTGGTTTAGATCTCTGTTTTCATGGGTTCCACAATGGATGGCAGACACAGTCAAATTCCTAGGAGCCCTGCTAGTGATGATATTGCTCGGATTTTGTGTTATCAAGATAATAATCTTTCAATGCCAGAAAACTGCGAAAAAAAGCCCTAGGTAAGAAGATCATGATTGATGTCGAGTCAGAATGGAACCCAAAGACCGGACTGATGAAGAAAAAAGAGACTTTATGAAAGCATTCACACACCAGAAGGAACATAGTTTCGGTATCCAAGGAGACACAGAAATTATATGGGGAAATGGATTTATTGCAGCCCAAATGGACAATGTCAACTTATGACATGAAACAAAGATGAACACGTGAGAACCGCAGGAAGCTTGAAGGGAGTAATAAAAATATGGACCCCAAAGAGGCATTTCTGCAGACCTTCATGTGTGAACCCAGAAGATGAACGGGAGATGAAGACAGAGGATGCAGAAAAAGTGGATACCAAGGGAAAAGTGAAAATGGTCGATGAATCACCCAGAGGGGGGAGTGTAGAGGAGGCCTCAAATATGGCCTGCCCTCCAACCGACCATTTTGAAGTTCCAGGAACGGTCATGCCGAGATATGTGACATATGATGAACAAATAAACCAGCAGAGAGCCGCAGTGGAACTATGCCCGGTATGTATCAGACGGACAGAACCTATTTAAGTACCTACACTTAAGAAACCTTGGACAGTAAGGTACCCATTGAGAAAACCATATCGACAAGTGAGACAGAATGGCGATTGTCACAATCTAATGCCTGAAGAAGCCACGAAAGTCCTAAAAGAGGGTGAATTTTGATCACAAGATCTCGGACTGACTCGCAGATAAAGAAAACGACGACCTGTTAATGACGAAAAGAGACGAGACACCATGGATAAGCGACAGCCTGAGTTGAAGTAAAAGGACGATGTCAAGTATAAGATGCTCATGCTATAAGACCGATCAAGATATGCAACCAGCTTACATGTGTGCATACGCTTGGAAACGCAAGAAAGCTGAGGAAATCATGCGGATTGCTATGCTTAGTAGGAAATTAGATGCGACAAGTGCCACATCTACATATCTACCTTAAAAGGAGCACTTTATATGACGTATATGTCCACTTTGCAAAAGTACAGAACCAACCGCAAGTTACCAGAGGCCCCAGGTGAGAAGGCCCTCAAACACGGGAATCGAAAGCCAGAGGCAGAAACAAAACTCAGATCCATGAGACCCGTGCAAAGAAACCAAGGTCAGCTTAGCTGACACAGGCTAATACAATTTATGACTCCAAGAGCGGAGTATCCTGTTCGAAGTAGTCAAGATAAACAGCATAAGGCATTTGGTGGACAGAAAGCTAAAATCAAATACAGAAATTACATGGAGACGGAGATGATTTCACAGCGCCTAAAACACGTGACCTGCCAAGCAAGAAGAGTTGGGGCCTTCACACCTACGTGCAGCCTTGAGCCATGCACAGATATCCAAGTTCTCCCAGACAGAGAGGCAGCATTGAGGTGTACAAATTAGAAACTAAATGACACATGTCCAGTGGGTCAGTGATGGATGGTGCTACTGGTTGGTAGGAGGCTAGAGGAGCTAACGGGCACCCTGCACCTGGCCGACCATTCTGCATGTTGCTAAGCAAAGTGTAAAAGTACAAGGTGACATGGTATCAACCCAATCACAATGTACCAAGTAATCTAGTATCCTATAGTCTGTAGAACCAATGAGACGTTGTACTTTTAGTGATGTCCACAGTAGTGTTTCTGAAGGAAGGGCTTAGATGCCCCACCTGACACTAGTTATCCAATCCTTTTACTCCACTATCTTGTACAGATATAGTACCTATAGTAAAGTTACCTTCATATAACCATTAGAATTGCAAGCACATTTTTTAGCGTTTCACGTCAGCGATGATGAGTTTTTAGTATAAAGGATGTGATTCTTGTGAAGTTCATTGGAGTTGAAGCGAGAAGATTGAGCAACTGCTGATATTCATAACTCCCCATTTCTTGTACTTATCATTAAACAGACTCTCTTTGCCAAACAATTGAGTTGTCACTAATGATTTGATGCTTTAGTACTAATCTGCATCCCCATCTATCTCACTGGTGCTGCTATTCCATCTTAAAGTGTCGTTTGGGAAAACCTCAGTCCTATGGGCTGGCTGGGGTCCCTCCTGCACAGAATGCCTACCAAAAAGCAACTCCGTAGAAAGCAACTGCCCCAAAAATCTGCAACAAGCCAACAGATAGATGAATAGCATGAAACAAGAAATAAACACTTAGAATATGCCAACAGGTATCTAACTGCCCCAAAAAATCTGCAACAAACCAACATATAGATAAATATCACTAAAATGGAGAAAGAAATACATAAATGTAATATACCAACTACTATCTAATTGCAATAATACTACCACCCTTTCCAAATCAAAACCATACACCTATTCAATTCCTCCTACTGAAATCAATGAAATAAAGATATTGAACCACAATGTAGAAAGGTTTTCTTTAATACAGCATGGTTTTTTTTTCCCACAGATCCAATGATTTAATAAACAAACACAGGAACTGAGAACATTGCACAGTACACTGGTTTGAACTATAGCACTAACTATGAGGGTCAACAACATACAGAAATGTCTATTATGCAACAAAATAACTCATTATGAACTATACACTAACATATGAACTTTTCTTTTATCACAGAGATTGAAAAAGAATGTCTGCTCCAATTCCCCATGTCATGAAAGAATTGCATACAACCACAAACAGTCAAACAGTAGGTATAACATATGTGGACTCACAAACACCACAGCATAACACAGCAATTCAAGCAAACATCTAACCATAGACCACAATCCAAAATGTTTGCTTCCATGGGTATCTTATGCTACAGTGCTTCTTGCCAAACCCTACAATATTGACTGCATGGCCTGATCAAAACTCTACATACAGCCTCAACAAATGAAACAGTACACAAACTTTTGAAAAGAAAACATCCCCTAAGCAGCCCACATACCACAGTCAAAATGTTTGGTAGCATGGGTGTGTTATGCTACAGTGATTGCAAATTTGGTGAAAATCCGTCCAGCGGTTTGGGCTGTAGGTGTGACAGAATTTTTTTTCTCCCTTCAGTCTATGGAAAAAAAAGAATTTTGGGATCCTCCTATAACTTTGACCCCCCTGACCTAACCTCACCAAACTTTGCAAAAAAATTCAGAGTGGGCCATATACTTTATTTGCACTTTGGTGAGGATTCGTCCAGGGGGAGCGAAGGTATGAACCGCCCAAAAAGTGCTCTTCTTATGGGTTTAGCAACTTAATCATAACTACACGGCAACTACTGTGGGCCGTGTAATATTTGGTTAAGCGTGTTCTCTTCCTAATAAACCCAGAATAACCATTATGCATCCAATATTGTCCTACTTGATCAATAGTTGCCCCCAAACTATCTCATAAAGCTTTTTTCTTTTTTCTTTTATGGGTTGCTAATCAACTCCTCCTTATCAGACTCTATTCTATTTCAAAGTTTACAAATGTTTTAATCAAAATTACTAATAGAAGTAACAATGTTTCCTTTAATTCTAAATTTAAATCCACATATACATATTTAGTTGGAGGAGCAACAACTTTTGAATACATAAACAATTGTTTACAGGCCACAATCGTTTCCAATAAATCAGACCTAATTTATATCTAATTATATAGTTGGGAACTAAAAAAGCTAGACCTAAAGTTCTTTTCCAAATACAACCCTGCAAAGTATTCAAGAAGGGTCCCAAATCGCTAAGATAATATCTAGGTCATAACTTGTTGCAGGTACAACTTTTACCGAATAGAATCTTCAGACTAGAATCAGCAAAAATTGACTTAAACTAGCATAAACTCTTCTAAATTGGGCTATAGGGGCCTGCATCCTTGCTCTTAGTCGCTCCCTAACAATATGCATGGAATACCTTTTAGCTATATTGGAACCCAGATATCTTATTGAGTAAAGTCTCTCTAATTTAGCATCCCAAGCAAACGAGTACATTATTTTTAGCTTCCTCTTATTCGTATAAATAATGATTTTTGACTTGATTCGATTTACCAATAAATTGTTCTCCAAAGCATAAGTAGAAAATAATGTTTATTTCCTTTGGAGATCAATTGGAGTCAAGTCAAAGAATACAAGGTTGTCTGCAAAAGCCAACCAATATATTGTACTGGCCCCTAACTTAATTGCATATGCATTCACATATGGCCACAGTTTATCAATATCCGATATATAAATATTAAAAAGTAAAGGGGCAAGGGCACATCCCTGCCTGAGCTCAATACATTTCAATTGGTCTAGTTAGCAGACCATCCTTGGTCATTCTAATCTTTCAAAAGTTTTTAGTGCAAGAGAGACAGACCTTTCACCAAGGACGCCAGAATTCCCCAATTCAGGGGTTTGTGCCAATGTTTATGGTGATTAACACAGATTAAAGCCTTCAACATAGCCATTGATGCAATGCAGATGGTACCAATTCTTACATTTGTACAAAATGCAACTTGGAATTTAGGGCGAATATTCAATTTGTGAACCCAGCATCCTTGGCTCCACTTTCTCCTAATTCTGCACTCCGTCCCTTCTCCAAACCCCAGTCCTGTGCAACAAAACATATGTCTGATTCTGGCTACTGCTAAGTTTCTAAAGTGAAAATTACACTCATAAGTCATGCAAAGAAAGAACATAAACATAAATTAACATGCCTGTAGAAGGCCAGGGGTGCTAAAATCACTGAATACCCTGTTATAGGACAGGATTTAGTTCTAGGAGCCCTGATCCATCTCTAAGACCCGAAAAAAAGGTTGGAGTTGGCAGGCCATCAGACAGACCAAATTAACATTGAATGATATTTTCCAAAAAATGTATCTTTATACAATACAGTGTATTACATTTCTGCTTTTTTTTTTTACTGATAATACTGTATATACAATGGTACATTTTTTAGTAGTACACTTATACATAATTTATTGAATATAAACTCTGTTATACTCAGTGCAAATGTGTTTATTTGAAATTCTTATCTTCTTTTCACACAAAAAATCCAATGGGGACGATATTAAAAATCATTCAATAATATCGCAGAATTATGAACAAAAAATAAATCTCAGCTGTACACTAATAACTAACATTTCTCAGCAGATGAAAGCTCACACAAAACAAGTATTGGTAAAGGCAACTGTTTTGTCTTTTGGAAGGGCCTGGAATTCGGACCATATGATAACAGCTGGCATATTATGGAAGTGTCTGGCAAATGCCTATCTAATGCTTATACAAGTGCCAAAACTGTTGATTTTTTTAATGCTTGGTTTTAACATTAATTCAATCCAATGTTACATACACTGATTATAAATCAAGGTACCAAAGGCACAGATTGTTAAGACAGTATTAATACATCAGAAACTGGTTTATCTTGTATATAGCTTTAATTAAGCCTCTACATTTCAGATGGCTGTTCAGAAAGCACAGGGTTAGACTAGACTCAACAAGATCCCAAAAGGGTGGAGGGCTTGGACAGAGATAGGTAAGTTGCGGGTGGAAATTGCTGTAGAGAATATCATGGCCATGGATGGTCAATACAGACAACCTACAAATGCTGATTGTTCCTTTCTTATATTCACATAATATTGATGACTGTTTTTTCTCCTAGGTAGTGCTTTCAGCAAAACCTCCTAAAAATACATGTTTAACAATGTCCCGCTAAGCATTCTAGACACTGTGTTGTTCACTATTAATATTCACCAATCACCACACATGCTATGTTAGTGAATATGTGCATTTTAATTTTCGTTTTAAATATGCTCTTCGATTGTAGGTAGAATGGGATGCATAAGACCGTGTTTACATTTCAACAATCATCTACATTGCGCAAAGAAACTGCATTTCTGGAAGTGGCTTAATACATATATATTAAAGGGTAGGCGATTGCAACCCTGTAGTTATGGTTCTGTTTGTTTTCCTAAAGGAGGAGCACATTTTGGGTGGCTTATAACTTTGACACTATTCCATGAATGTGCATGCAACGTTGCAAAAAAATTAACCTAGACCAAACTCGTAATAATTATGCAATGTTTGGCGCAGGTTCTTCAATAGGTTGGCAAAAGTTGGAGAGGGGCCCCAAGCCTTTTGAAATCCAGATTGATTTTTAAAACAGTGGCACAGTGTGGGACGTTTGAAAGGGTGTACTTTCACAATAACACTCTTTATATTTCAGAAAAGACTACAATGCACGGGGGCCCAGATTGTGTCCGGCAAATAAGGGTCTATGCGCAGCATGTATGCAGTCCCATACTGATTTCGTGAATGTTCTCCACTGGGACGGCTGTTTGCAGGACCTGTATTGGGCGGAATACTTTGTGTGCATGTGCATAGTTGTCCTACGAACAGGCTTGGCTTCCAAGCGGGTTGTTTGTTTGTTGGCAATGTTCATGTGCACAGCTGTCCGTGGGACGTGGGTGGACGCTTCGAAGTACTGAAAGTATGTCACAACTTTTTCCTACCATGCTGCACAGGGCCGGTGTTACCAGGACACAGAGGATGACATATGCATTTGCATAACTGTGGGACGGATAGACGTGTGCTCCCACAACTAATTAAAGGTACATCACAAGATGAGGACATGAGGCAAGTACTGGCGTGCTACAGATACCTGCATAAAAAGGACAGGAGCGGTGTATGTAGGAAACCTCCATTTTGCTTAACTACAGCCATTCTGGACAGTACTGTGTGCTAAAGACTTATAATGGAATTTTATACACTCAGCAACACTTCATATCTAAAGCTTTAATTTCTGACATACATAGACACTATTAGGAAAAGGGAAGGGGTACCTGAAATGGATACATACAAAAAGGAATTGGGAATTGGGTATTTGTACAAGGTGGTCATGGTTGTGATGAGGGGAGGCAAGGATTGAGGTCTCATCATAACGTCTGTGCTCACAAGGATGTTTTTGGGGATGATGGGCTGGGAAATGGGGAAGGGGTATATGTTCAGGTGGGACAGTGGTATTTCATTTTTCCCATATTATGTCCTTGCACAAACTCTTTTAAGGTGGCTACATGGTATAGCAATGGTTCCATTTTGGCATACAGTCTGTGTAGACTGTTACTTACAGAGTTTCCTTCCATTCGTGTGACCATATGTTGTTGTGGAAGAGGTGCAGCTAGCGGGGCGTTTATTTGATTTCCACTATGTCCTCTTAAAGATAAAAATCTTTGTTAGGTATATATGAAGCAATACATATTAACTGTTTTACTTTTCAGACTGTGCCCGTGTACCAATGGGGTTACTGTTGTTACTAACTTCATCATTCAGGAAATTCTCTTCCAGCCATTCCAAATTGCTTGGTATTGCTGCATACAAACAAAAAAAAACAAATGGTTTTCCACTATTGTACACTGCACAAGCTGTGTAATTATAGACAAAACTTCAGTGTGTTTACTGCATTGTAGTGATGTTCTGCTCTCATTTCCAGCAGCACTGTGTCACTTTTTCATAAAATAAAGTAAAAGCAGATAAAATAGAGTTGTACACCATTTGTAATTGGCACTCAGTGTGTGCCAGATTAATATATTAAGAGTACATGTATACTACTACCCATTTAACCCTTCTGCTGCTTATGCAGTCCTGCTTTATTCGCTACATTCTGTGACTAGTACTCCAACTTTCACAATGGTAAAAGTGGAACTACAAGTCCAATAATGCAAACAAAATCTCTATGACTACATAAACATCTACAAATTAGAATGCATCATGTTGGCAAGTATTCATACACTCCTAACACATTAAACCTATACACACCAACTGGCATTTAGAAGTCTACTAAAAATGTTTTCCATCAACTTTTTTCTCTTTTACAAAACGCTACAGATCTTATGCAAACGTACATAGATATTTCTTAATTTTCATGAAGCTGTTCCTAAAAGCAACCATTTTTAACCGTCCACCAATTTTATTAACTTATTCTCCACCACTCCTCCTTTCATTACAAATATGACCCTTGCTTCCTAACAGTACTTTGCCATTACCACATATCCCCACAAACTTTCTTTTACAATTACAGTAAAGAAGCACATCACTGCAATCAACAACCAAAACATGAATACCCTTTGCATCTGACAAAGTAAGTATATTAATGTACCAGGTATATGTTTCTTATTATAGCAGAACAATGCCACTATATATATTACCCCAGACTACTCTTTTCAAACTAACATTTCTTTTACTCTAGCCCATTATATTCCACCATTTACACTCCTACTATTCCCATCTACACACCACCATTGCAACACCCACTCTGTTCCTCAAAACAGTATAATCGCGGGTACAGATGTCAGCACACTACCACTGCCTTCCTCACTAACTCAACACCATCACACCTCTGTATACTTGTATTCTCACAACCTTTTCAAGCACACCTAATATACCACCTCACAATCAAACAGCACTCTATTCATCTCTACAATCACACTCACACACGCATACATGATATGATATGATGTGGCATTTATAACATGCTTGTACACAAGTGTTTCTAGGTGCGACAAGTCAAGGTGGAGGAAACAATGGAGGACAAAATTGGGATCTTACTAGGTCTTGTGTCATTCAGATCACGGAAGTGCAGGGAAGATGGAAGGAAGAAGTGCAGTTAACTCACAAGTGCAGCCAGTGGATGGCTCATAAGTGCAGAGAAAAGGGATTGCAGGGTTACAGATATAGACCCTTAATTGCTGGGGATTCTGGATGCAGTGAAAGGGCAAGTAGACATGCAGGAGCATTGGCCCGAGTTCAGAGGGTTACCAGGTGACCAGTGCACGGAGTAGTCAGGTGCATCATCAGGGGAGAGGAAGAGAGAATAACAGAAGTGAAAATGAAGGTCTTGATTTGCTTCTGGAACCAGAGGTGGATCTGCTCATGTTTGAGAGAGGCAAGGAGATTGTTCCAGAGGGAGGCCCCAGCCGAGGAGATAGATTTTAGATCTGCTCCCAACTCTCTGCTTGGAGAAGCATCTGACCCTCAGAGAGTTGGAGGTGGATGAGCAGAGAGCTCGAGAAGGAAGATGTTTTGGAAGAGAAAGTTTGAGGTAGAGCAGTCCCAGCGCCCATAAATCCTTATGGATAATGCAGAGGGTCTTCAAGTTGACCCTTGCAGCCATGAGGAGCCAGTGAGGAGATTTCAGAGCTGGAGAAATATGATCCCTGGGCTTGAGGCCAAGGACAAGTCTTGCAGTCCAGTTCTGGATAAGTTGTAAAGGTCGGAGAGTAGAGGCAGGAACATTTAGAAAACGGCTGTTGCAGTAGTCCAGCCTAGAGAGGACCAGATACAGTAAGCTTCTGGGGGAAAGTAGGAAAAGGAAGAATACCTCTGAGGAGGGGCAACTTTGACTTCTTAGAGACATCATAGATGTGAGGAGAGAAGGAGAGGGAGGAGTCAAAGATGACACCAAGGTTCTTAGCCTCACAGGAAGGAGCAGGATGAGGGCCCAGAGGGGGCAGCCAGAGAGAGAGAGAGAGAGAGAGAGAGGAAAGGAGGAAGTGGGTGCACCAATGAGGAGGATCTCAGTATTACTGGCATCATTGGTGGCACACCATTCCTGAATTGCGTCCAGGCTGTCTGGTATGAGAGAAAAAGCAGAGGTGGCTGAGGGGAGCCTGAAAGAGAGCTGAGTGTCAACCGCATAACACTGAAAATTGGAGCAGAAAGTAGTGATGCAGTAGCAAGAGGTGCGAGGTAGTGGTTGAAGGTGCGAGAAGTGGATGAAGAGCCAGGGAGAGAGGTTAGACCCCTGGGGAGCACCACATGTAAAGAGAGATAGAAGAGAAGAAAGACCTGAGTTGGACACAAGATGGTCAGCCAGAGAGAAAGTAGGTCAACCATGCCAGGGCCTGATCACTAATACAAAGGTTGGCCCGGAGACGATTGAGCAGGATGGCATGGTTGACCGTGTCAGAAGCAGATGGTAGATCAAGGAGAATGAGGACAGTAGGGAGATTAGAGTCAAGATTGGAGAGCATGTCTTCACGGGTGATCAGGACAGCAGTTTACATGCTTCTTGCAGCTCTATAGCCAGACTGGTGGTCATGGAGGCAACCAACAGATTCAGTGTGTAAATTAAGCTGGGAGATGGCCAGCTTTTCCAAGAGTTTGTCCAGAAAAGGAGTGATGGAGATCGGGTGATAGTTAGCCGGAGAGGAAGGATTGGCCGAGGGGTTCTTTAGAAGGTGGTACACAAGAGAGTGCTCATGGGGAAGGGGATGGTTCCAGTGGCAAAGGAGTGATTGCAGAAATTGGGCAAGGCTGGATCAAGGGTGTCAATGTGGTCCTTGATTGTTCTGGATGAGCAGGGGAGAAACTGTTTTGATGAGACTTTCATAGATCAGACGTTACTAGAAACATTGTCAGGGCTGAACAGGGGAAAGTGAAATGAGAGGCCAAGGCCATGCAGAGGGCCTGGGAGGGAACAGGAGAGGTTTGGCCAACTCCTTGCAGATTTTGAAAAGTTTGATCGAGTTGTTAGATGCCGCAGAGATGCCAGCTGGGATGTAGGCTCACTTCTTAGAGTCTGTACTGCCTTTGGAGCAGGAGTCAGGCCAGTTTGCCAGTTTGTCAGGGGGTGCACTCAAGGCCATTCACTTCACTCACTACCACCCTACACTTGTGTTTAAGGGCAGCGAGGTTGGAATCATACAAAGAGTTTCACTTGGATTTGGGTGCAGAAATCAGCCAAGGCTGGAGCAAGGTCATCAATGTGGTCTATGTACATTGCAGAACTTTCCAATACAACCTTTCTTTTTTACCAACAGACACGTCAATATTTCTACTAAACAGCAACTCTGTAGAAAAGAAAGAAGAACTAGAGCAGATAAGACTAATACTACACCACATAGTCATCCACCTCTAAAACTATTTATTGAAAACATCAAAACAAAAGAGCTAGTAACCTTACTCAACAAAATTAAACCAACCACGACTAAAAAGCTAAGGCCCCTCTTGCAAAAACAAAGAGTAAAACCAACCTACTAACAAACCCAATCCCCTATCTACCAGTTTTAACATAAGCAGTCCAAAAAATATGTTCCAAAATATATTCCACTGTAGAGTTCTTCACAATATTATAAAAACATCTGAAAAGTCATGATCTTCCCTTAAAAACTACAGCAGGAGAGTAATTCTGAAAGTTCTAATTGACAGCTCTTTTATACTAAAGAGAACATTGTTCATATTGATTATAAACAGAATGAAACCACTAACTGAAATAATCAATACATTACAACAAGTACTTCTAAACATGCACAGTGTCAATATAGAGACCTTTCCTTTTTAAACTTCTGTAATGGTGAATGGATTCACAAAAGCAGCACAGAGCCATACTTCAATGAAGAAACTTATGAACAACAACAACAAAAAACAATTGCCATAGATAATAATGGTTGAGGGTATGAAATGGTGAAACAAACCATTATGACAAAAGAAACCCTACAGAAAAAAATCCCCAAACAACTTTGAACCAAATTCTCCGTTCACCCAAACAAACCATCCAGTGTACAAACAGACATGCAGCTCAATGTGTAATGTACACCAACAATCCGTTAAATCTTTTTGGCAATTGCGTAATCACCATGTAAAACTAAAAGACAAAAATATAATGAAAACTTTACAAACTATAGACTCCTGTCCAGTGCACAGCCGCACTTGTCTGTAAGGACATTCATTAGCCTGCATTTTAGGAACTGCATCAAAAACCACTTTCCACCACATCATAAAGTTCGCAACACACCATGGAACAGCCAAAGAACACCTTCATGAAATAGAACACATCCAAGGTAAATACTTTGGAACTGAAGGTGTACCTCAGAAACCAGTATCAAAAACCTCATAAACACCAACATCCTACTGAAGACATACAAAAAATAAATAGCTAAGCTTCAAAACACATCTGCTGAAATAACAGACCAAACATGTGTCTGTTGGCGCAGAACATGTTATAAAAAGAGCACAAATATAGTAGATCTAGCTTACAAAATAAAAGAAAATGAAGCATCCCACTTGTTCTAATTAGCTTTATATTTAACAGCAGAGTAAATGTTAATGTTATTGTTAATACTAATGTTAAAGGTAGTTGTATCTCTCACCATCACCAACAGAATAGGTGCACAGCTGCTCAAATACAGAGTAACTAACCCCTCAAGAGAGTGCACATACTGCAACACAAAGCTTGACAATAACCAAATGCCATCATGTGCTGTCACTAATAACTTAGAAATATTCTCCCTTCCAAAATTTCTCCAACAGCTTAACTTGTACAAGAGCATTATAATACAAACAGTACACCCATGTTAAGCTATAATACACCTTCAACCAAAATCAGCCAAATTACCTCAATCTGAGCTACTTAAGGGCATCCGTGACAAAGTAGTGTTACCATTGGATCTAAAATAAATTGTTAAAACTCTAGGACTACAACAGCCAATAGATCCATCTTTGATTATACTAATTAATGGTGTGCCAACAAAAGACACAACATTGGCACCAAATAGTGGACTTGAACAAAGTTAGACAAGCCATACAAAATCTAAAAGAAAACAATGAATGCTACAAAGATATAAACATAGAGGAACACTTAAAGGAAACCACCCACAGTATTTGAGATTCACCAGAAACTGGCCATTTTGAATGTGTATATCCAGTTACAGCAGCCAACATTTTAGACCAGTATACCATTCACCCAATGCACTCCAAAGACACAATTGATGATGCATTGGAAACATATCAAATGCATCAAGCATAAGGATCCCCGGATAAAAGTGTGGAAGCACGCTCTTTTCCTCTCCTCTTTCCTACAGGAAAAGGAGGAAGATATGATGAAAGGTCCACACAAATTAGTGCATCAGAATGCTGCTCTTTACAAATGTATTCTGAAGACCCCAGATTCAGGCAAAATGTCAAATACATTTTCCACCTCCTCTTCGAAAACTTGCAACTACATGTTATGGAGTTGCACACACATTAAAAACAGGCTCTAACTTTTTAAACATATCTGCTACACAACTGATGAGGTTTTGCAGTCAAGTATCACAAATATCTTGGTAAACATGTGTGGTACAAAATAATAATGGTTCCAATGTCATGCTGATGTACGTTGCATGCTAAGGAACTTAGGCCCACCAACATGCTTTGTTACTTTAAGTTGTGCAGAGTATGCATGGGATTTTTCGCACAACTTCTTATGCACTGCAAACCAAAATAAAGATGGAATAGACATAAACACACCAGGAGAACTCTGTCCTCTTGACCCTGCAAATGTATCAAGGTACTTTCATCTTCGCTTCATAGCCATGCTGCATTTTATCTGCAATTAAACTACCCCTCAGCTCGGAGAAATGCAACACTTCTTTTAGAGAAAAGAATATCAATCCAAGGGAGCACCACACATCCACATGCTTTTGTGGATAAACGATGCTCCAAAATGTGCCCATGATTGTGATGCCTCTGTTTGACAGTTTATTTAAACATACATTACCTGCAACATCCCTTCAGAAACAACAGATAGTGACCTACATACCTAAGTGTTACGCTTCCAAAAATATAAATGTGGCAAATACTGCTGACGTAGAAATAAAAACAAAGGGAAATACTATACCAAATGTTGCTTTGGCTTCCCTAGACCACTGTGAAAAAAAGACAAGTAAATAGCTTGATGTCTTCTGTTAGATATAGCGTAAAAGACAAATCCCCTAAAAATACACACACCATTAAAAGGGACAAAGCATGCAAGTAGATCATGATTACAATGCAATCATTGCCCTCTTATGAATGCAAAAATAGACATACAATACATTGCAGACAATTCCACTGCAGTTGGAAGATATGTCACAGTCTATCTCACCAAAGATGAGAACACAGAGCTAAAGGACCTCTGGGATGACATAGCATCTGACAAAACACTATAACAGAAATTGTACAGCTTCGGTATAAAACATGCTGCCTTATATGGCAAATTTGAGCACGTTGTCTGGCTGAACCTTAGACCACCCTCATCCCAAAAAAGAGTACTAAAATCCGACCAAGAGATAGAAAACATAGCCACACATGAACCTAACAACCAGGACATTTTAAAAAACAATTTACTTGACACATACTACCCAAACAGAAGTACTGTTTTAGAAAATGTGTTCGTACGACATTGACCAAAACTACACCTACAAAAACAAATGAGTCAACTAGCAAATATTCAGTATCAACTTGTGAAACTAACCAATCCCAGTCTATATAATCATGTAAATTTATCATTTGAAACTGCACAACATATATAACTGTATTACACAGCCCTACTCCAACTTTTTAAACCTTGGAGGAAAAAAAGAATATTAGGTGACTATGGGCCTCATTACGACCCTGGCGGTAAGGGGTTAACGCCAGCGTTAGCTGCGCCGACCCCTTACCGCCAACTACGAGGTCCCTTAGCGCCATGGCGCTTTTAACACCTGCTTTTAGCAGGTGTTAAAATCCATGGCGCTAAGGGACCATGGAGTTAATTACGCCACCGTAATTTACGGTGGCGTAATTAACGCCTTCCCCACTCCCATTATGCCCTATGGGGCAAAAATGGGAATGGGGAAGGGTAAATGGGGATTGGGGACTTACCGCCCCGCCGACCTCGGAATGGGGCGGTAAGTCCGCCAACCACCATGGCGTAAACATAGTTTACGCCATGGTGGTAAAGTCACGGCCCAGGCGGTAACTTACCGCCTGGGTCGTAATGAGGCCCTATGACTCATTGAAGCTGCATTTAAAGCAAATTAAAGCAGTATACCAAATGAAAATTCTGAACAGTACAAAAAAATATCGGACAATGCATGCCAACAAAAGGAAGAAATTGAAGCTCAAAGACACTCCTGAGGGCAGTCAACCTTCCCTTACAGGAAGCCAGGACCCACTTGGATAACCACTCATTCTAAATGTAGCAGACAAATCCTTAACTGAGGTAGAAAATACCATGTATCAATATGAACAACACTTCTAGATAAACTCACCATTCATCTAGAAGTCACGGAAGAAATTGCACATGGTTTTAAAGATGAAACTAAAACCTGTACCTGTAAAAATTATAAACCTCTGCTCCTGTATGTAAGTGGTGAAGCTCGATCTGGCAAAACATTCTTAATTGAAATAATCAGCACATTTCTACAAAACTTAACAAACAAAACCTTTCAACTTTAGTAACACACCCCACAGATTTAGCTTCTTTGTATTGTATTGTATTGTATTCTGGTTTGTAACGTGCCGGTAGCCCACGGGCATCAGGGCGCAGGGCAAGATCCACGTTAATCCGTTGTACAGGCGAAGTTTCATTCTTTCCTCAACATGCGTATACAATACAGGTTTTTCACTGGAAAAGATGTGTTTTCAGAAGTTTTCTGAAATGTAAGTAATTCTCTTCCTGCCGCAGAGTTGGAGGTAGTTTGTTCCAGCAGTTTGCGGCCTTGACTCGGAAGGATTGTCCCCCTTCTTGCATGCGCTTTGATCTAGGAACTTTCAGATAAGCCTTATTCTCTGATCTGAGGCTTCTTTGGGGCATGTACAATGTGAATTTTTTCTTAAAGTACGTTGTGGCTTCTCTATGTACACATCCGTGTACTATGGTCATTGATTTAAAAAGTATTCTTTCTTCCAACCTTAGCCAGTGTAGGGATCTTCTCCCTGTCGTAACATGCTCCCTTTTTTTGATATTCTTAATGATGCGAATTGCGTCGTTTTCCATAACCTGACACTTTTGAAGTTCTCTCTTTGAGGCTCCAATCAGTAGGGCATTGCTATAGTCCAGGCAAGACATTATGACTGCTCTTGCTATGGTGGCCGCATTTGCCTCATTTATAAATGGCCTTATGGCTCTCATGAGCCGCATATAGTAGGCATTATTTTTCTGTATGTAATATACCTGTGCCTCTGATCCCAGAGAGGCTTCCACGATCATCCCTAGGGTTTTGGCCTGCAGCATCACTGAGATCCTGGCCTGTTTGATGGTGAACACCTGATATTCTGTTCCTAGTCTAGATCTAGCTTGTTGAGTCCCAAAGATCATCAGTTCTGTCTTAGTATTATTAAGACACATCCAGTGGCATTGCATACAATTGTTGATGATGTTGTATACCTCTGATATTTTAGCACTGTCTATGCTATATTCTCCTTTAAGTTCAAACACAAGCTGTGTGTCATCGGCGTAGTTAGTAAAAAACACACCAATTTGTTCTAGGAGCTCACATAAACCTCTCATGTACAGGTTAAATAGTAAATGCGACAGGCTGGTACCCTGGGGAACGTCATATAGGATTGGGGCGGCCTCCGAAAAGATATCACCCCAGTGGATCGTAGCGCTTGTGTCCTTCAAAAAGGATGCTAGCCACTCCAGTGCCTCGGATGTACACCCAGCTATTCTTGCCAGTGCCTCCTGCAGGAGTTGGTGGTCTACCAGGTCAAACGCTGCACTGAGGTCTAACAGCATAAGAATCCCTGTGTTGCCCTTATCTATCAGATTTAACATATGGGTCTCAAGATCAAGCATCGCCGATTCGGTGCTGTGTACGGCTCGAAAACCTGATTGCTGTTCATGTAGTAGGTTCTGGTCTTCTACATGTTTTTGCAATTGGTTTGTAGCAATTTTGTCTAGGACCTTCAATATAAGTTTGAGTTTGTTAGGGGTTTCAGATTGCTGGGGTCCTTTGGATCCAACCCTGTTTTTTTCACTAAAGGGGTAATTGTTACCTTCTTGATTTCCTTTGGTACTACCCCTTGGTACTACCCATTCCCTCAAAGAAGCATTAATTATCTTTGTCAATACTGGGGCAAAGATTTCATTGTTATCCAGTATAATTTTAGACAGCAAAATGTTCTCTGCACAGGAAGTTCTTACAACATTGGTGGTGTCACTTTACACCAACTAATTCTCCTCTCCTTAGAACACCAAAACAAATTAGAATACTACAAATTGTCAGCAGAAGCTGCTACTGAGGTATGCAGAACTGTAAAACAACTTTAAAACAAATGAAAGTGCCTCTGACAGTTGAAGTAAGCATGATATCCAACCTCATGTCCTAAAAAGTAACTATGAGGAACTGTTTGGAAGAAAACATGTTATTATTTTCAGAGACCTCGTACAGTTAATGCCAGTCAAAGGACAACCTATTTTCAAAACAATAGGACACAAAGAATGCCGTAATACTCTTGTCAGCATTGGGAATGTAAATCTCTGGCAACATTTTCACTACAGAGAACTAACTCAAAACTTGTGCTAGTCTGCAGACCTCACATATGTTAACATTTTAAAAAGCAGTAAAACTGGGCTGCTTACTAAAGTTGCAAAATAAATCTTAAATAGTAGACTATTCCATGAGCTATATGGGTGAAACACATCTGCTCCTGATGTCATGGAACAATTACCTCATAAAAATCTAAAATGAATAAATTTAATGCCAACCCTTGCAAGCTTTAGTAAGTTCAATGAGACAATTTTGAAAAAAGAAATGCAACCCATACTGCATAACAGCTCCACAGACAAACTAGAACTGCAGAGCATGACACTTTGTAAGTCTCAACAAGCACCAGCACAACTAAATAGCTTATGAAAATGTATCTCCAACACACCCAGATTGGAGAAAACATTAACTCTGTGCCTGAACTGCAGAGTAATTCTAAAATGTAACCTTGACGTAGAACAAGGCTTAATCAATGGAGCAATTGGTACAATTGTTGGCATTGAACATATCCATATGACCACAACATTCAGTTTGTCAAGATCCACTATGACAAACTTGCAGAATTTAAACAAATTGGCATAACAATAGGATGTTTCCTCTTTTTCAAAGACATATACCCAGAGAGCTATTTTTCTCTGTCACTTGCACATGCTGTCACTATTCACAAATCACAAGGTCTAACCGTAGATTAAGCATCGATTGATATTGGCAGCATAGGTTTTCTGAAATGTAAGTAATTCTCTTCCTGCCTCAGAGTTGGAGGTAGTTTGTTCCAGCAGTTTGCGGCCTTGACTGGGAAGGATTTTCCCCCTCCTTGCACGCGCTTTGCTCTAGGACTTTCAGATAAGCCTTATTCTCTGATCTGAGGCTTCTTTGGGGCATGTACAATGTGAATTGTTTCTTAAAATACTTTGGGGCTTCTCCATGTACACATCTGTGTACTATGGTCATTGATTTAAAAAGTATTCTTTCTTCCAAACTTAGCCAGTGTAGGGATCTTCTCCCTGTCGTAACATGCTCCCTTTTTTGATATTCTTAATGATGCGAATTGCGTCGTTTCCCATAACCTGACACTTTTGAAGTTCTCTCTTTGAGGCTCCAATCAGTAGGGCATTGCTATAGTCCAGGGAAGACATTATGACTGCTCTTGCTATGGTGGCCGCATTTGCCTCATTTATAAATGGCCTTATGGCTGTCATGAGTCGCATATAGTAGGCATTATTTTTCTGTATGTAATATACCTGTGCCTCTGATCCCAGAGATGCTTCCACGATCATCCCTAGGGTTTTGGCCTGCGGCATCACTGAGATCCTGGCCTGTTTGATGGTGAACGCCTGATATTCTTTTCCTAGTCTAGATCTAGCTTGTTGAGTCCCAAAGATCATCAGTTCTGTCTTAGTATTATTAAGACACATCCAGTGGCATTGCATCCAATTGTCGATGATGTTGTATACCTCTGATATTTTAGCACTGTCTATGCTATATTCTCCTTTAAGTTCAAACACAAGCTGTGTGTCATTGGCGTAGTTAGTAAAAAACACGCCAATTTGTTCTAGGAGCTCACATAAACCTCTCATGTACAGGTTAAATAGTAAAGGCGACAGGCTGGTACCCTGGGAAACGCCATATAGGATTGGGGCGGCCTCCGAAAAGATATCACCCCAGTGGATCCTGCCCTTCTGTCCTTCAAAAAGGATGCTAGCCACTCCAGTGCCTCGGATGTACACCCAGCTATTCTTGCCAGTGCCTCCTGCAGGAGTTGGTGGTCTACCAGGTCAAACGCTGCACTGAGGTCTAACAGCATAAGAATCCCTGTGTTGCCCTTATCTATCAGATTTAACATATGGGTCTCAAGATCAAGCATCGCCGATTCGGTGCTGTGTACGGCACGAAAACCTGATTGCTGTTCATGTAGTAGGTTCTGGTCTTCTACATGTTTTTGCAATTGGTTTGTAGCAATTTTGTCTAGGACCTTCAATATAGGTTTGAGTTTGTTATGGGTTTCAGATTGCTGGGGTCCTTTGGATCCAACCCTGTTTTTTTCAATAAAGGGGTAATTGTTACCTTCTTGATTTCCTTTGGTACTACCCCTTGGTACTACCCATTCCCTCAAAGAAGCATTAATTATCTTTGTCAATATTGGGGCAAAGATTTCTTTGTTATCCAGTCTAATTTTAGACAGCAAAATGTTCTCTGCACAGGAAGTTCTTACAACATTGGTGGTGTCACTTTACACCAACTAATTCTCCTCTCCTTAGAACACCAAAACAAATTAGAATACTACAAATTGTCAGCAGAAGCTGCTACTGAGGTATGCAGAACTCTAAAACAACTCTAAAACAAATGAAAGTGCCTCTGACAGTTGAAGTAAGCATGGTATCCGACCTCATGTCCTAAAAAGCAACTATGAGGAACTGTTTGGAAGAAAACATGTTATTATTTTCAGAGACCTCGTACAGTTAATGCCAGTCAAAGGACAACCTATTTTCAAAACATTAGGACACAAAGAATGCCGTAATACTCTTGTCAGCATTGGGAATGTAAATCTCTGGCAACATTTTCACTACAGAGAACTAACTCAAAACTTGTGCTAGTCTGCAGACCTCACATATGTTAACATTTTAAAAAGCAGTAGAACTGGGCTGCTTACTAAAGTTGCTAAATACATCTTAAATAGTAGACTATTCCATGAGCTATATGGGTGAAACACATCTGCTCCTGATGTCATGGAACAATTACCTCATCAAAATCTAAAATCAATGTCTTTAATGCCAACCCTTGCAAGCTGTAGTAAGTTCAATGAGACAATTTTGAAAAAAGAAATCCAACCCATACTGCATAACAGCTCCACAGAAAAACTAGAGCTGCACAGCATGACACTTTGTAAGTCTCAACAAGCACCAGCACAACTAAATAGCTTATAAAAATGTATCTCCAACACACCCAGATTGGAGAAAACATTAACTCTGTGCCTGAACTGCAGAGTTATTCTAAAATGTAACCTTGACGTAGAACAAGGCTTAATCAATGGAGCAATTGGTACAATTGTTGGCATTGAACATATCCATATGACCACAACATTCAGTTTGTAAATATCCACTATGACAAACTTGCAGAATTTAAACAAATTGGCATAACAATAGGATGTTTCCTCTTTTTCAAAGACATATACCCAGAGAGCTATTTTTCTCTGTCACTTGCACATGCTGTCACTATTCACAAATCACAAGGTCTAACCGTAGATTAAGCATTGATTGATATTAGCAGCATAAGTTTTCTAAAATGTAAGTAGTTCTCTTCCTGCCTCAGAGTTGGAGGTAGTTTGTTCCAGCAGTTTGCGGCCTTGACTGGGAAGGATTTTCCCCCTCCTTGCACGCGCTTTGCTCTAGGAACTTTCAGATAAGCCTTATTCTCTGATCTGAGGCTTCTTTGGGGCATGTATAATGTGAATTGTTTCTTAAAATACTTTGGGGCTTCTCCATGTACACATCTGTGTACTATGGTCATTGATTTAAAAAGTATTCTTTCTTCCAACCTTAGCCAGTGTAGGGATCTTCTCCCTGTCGTAACATGCTCCCTTTTTTGATATTCTTAATGATGCGAATTGCATCGTTTTCCATAACTTGACACTTTTGAAGTTCTCTCTTTGAGGCTCCAATCAGTAGGGCATTGCTATAGCCCAGGGGATACATTATGACTGCTCTTGCTATGGTGGCCGCATTTGCCTCATTTATAAATGGCCTTATGGCTCTCATGAGTCGCATATAGTAGGCATTATTTTTCTGTATGTAATATACCTGTGCCTCTGATCCCAGAGAGGCTTCCACGATCATCCCTAGGGTTTTGGCCTGCGGCATCACTGAGATCCTGGCCTGTTTGATGGTGAACGCCTGATATTCTGTTCCTAGTCTAGATCTAGCTTGTTGAGTCCCAAAGATCTTCAGTTCTGTGTCAGTATTATTAAGACACATCCAGTGGCATTGCATCCAATTGTCGATGATGTTGTATACCTCTGATATTTTAGCACTGTCTATGTTATATTCTCTTTTAAGTTCAAACACAAGCTGTGTGTCATCGGCGTAGTTAGTAAAAAACACGCCAATTTGTTCTAGGAGCTCACATAAACCTCTCATGTACAGGTTAAATAGTAAAGGCGACAGGCTGGTACCCTGGGGAACGCCATATAGGATTGGGGCGGCCTCCGAAAAGATATCACCCCAGTGGATCCTAACGCTTCTGTCCTTCAAAAAGGATGCTAGCCACTCCAGTGCCTTGGATGTACACCCAGCTATTCTTGCCAGTGCCTCCTGCAGGAGTTGGTGGTCTACCAGGTCAAATGCTGCACTGAGGTCTAACAGCATAAGAATCCCTGTGTTGCCCTTATCTATCAGATTTAACATATGGGTCTCAAGATCAAGCATCGCCGATTCGGTGCTGTGTACGGCTCGAAAACCTGATTGCTGTTCATGTAGTAGGTTCTGGTCTTCTACATGTTTTTGCAATTGGTTTGTAGCAATTTTGTCTCGGACCTTCAATATAAGTTTGAGTTTGTTATGGGTTTCAGATTGCTGGGGTCCTTTGGATCCAACCCTGTTTTTTTCACTAAAGGGGTAATTGTTACCTTCTTGATTTCCTTTGATACTACCCTTTGGTACTACCCATTCCCTGAAAGAAGCATTAATTATCTTTGTCAATACTGGGGCAACGATTTCTTTGTTATCCAGTATAATTTTAGACAGCAAAATGTTCTCTGCACAGGAGGTTCTTACAACATTGGTGGTGTCACTTTACACCGACTACTTCTCCTCTCCTTAGAACACCAAAACAAATTAGAATACTACAAATTGTCAGCAGAAGCTGCTACTGAGGTATGCCGAACTCTAAAACCAATGAAAGTGCCTCTGATAGTTGAAGTAAGCATGGTATCCTACCTAGATCCTAAAAAGCAATTATGAGGAACTGTTTGGAAGAAAACATGTTATTATTTTCAGAGACCTCGTACAGTTAATGCCAGTCAAAGGACAACCTATTTTCAAAACATTAGGACACAAAGAATGCCGTAATACTCTTGTCAGCATTGGGAATGTAAATCTCTGGCAACATTTTCACTACAGAGAACTAACTCAAAACCTGTGCTAGTCTGCAGGCCTCACATATGTTAACATTTTTAAAAGCAGTAGAACTGGGCGGCTTACTAAAGTTGCAAAATACATCTTAAATAGTATACTATTCCATGAGCTATATGGGTGAAAGACATCTGCTCCTGATGTCATGGAACAATTACCTCATCAAAATCTAAAATCAATGTCTTTAATGCCAACCCTTGCAAGCTATAGTAAGTTCAATGAGACAATTTTGAAAAAAGAAATGCAACCCATACTGCATAACAGCTCCACAGACAAACTAGAGCTGCACAGCATGACACTTTGTATGTCTCAACAAGCACCAGCACAACTAAATAGCTTATAAAATGTATCTCCAACACACCCAGATTGCAGAAAACATTAACTCTGTGCCTGAACTGCAAAGTAATTCTAAAATGTAACCTTGACGTAGAACAAGGCTTAATCAATGGAGCAATTGGTACAATTGTTGACATTGAACATATCCGTATGGCCACAACATTCAGTTTGTCAATATCCACTATGACAAACTTGCAGAATTTAAACAAATTGGCATAACAATAGGATGTTTCCTCTTTTTCAAAGATATATACCCAGAGAGCTATTTTTCTCTGTCACTTGCACATGCTGTCACTATTCACTAATCATAAGGTCTAACCGTAGATGAAGCATTGATTGATATTGGCAGCATAGTCTGAGGTTATGTAGCACTTTCACGCCTGTGTACACTCAATGGTCTATTCCTAGTTAACTTTGATGCAAACAAAGTCAATGCTGACATTCCTTGCATACTGGAATACAACAGGTTATGGGCACTATACAGCCCCCATCTAAATATGTACACTGTACCTCCAAAAAACCTTTTAAAAGACAAATAATAGAAACAAAAGCTATAGCTGATTTCGCAACAATACCACTATACAAACAACAATCAACTCCTGCATCAAACAGTACAACCACAAAACTATATAGTACAAAGTCAACTTCACATCCATCAGAAAAAAAATACACACATCTCTCTTCTCCACAGAGATCCGCATGCCCATCTATCGATCCACAAACTGAGCTCTCCGGTCCATATAAACTCAGAAACACAAATGGAGTAATTTGGTATGCTATTGTGACAATGCATCTTCTCTTTCAATTCCTCAGACGAGTTGCATTTGCAAATGCTTATCCTTCACAGAAATGCCACAAATAATCCTGATAACACTTACAGTTTCTCAGGTATGAGGCAAGAATTGGACTACTGTGCAGGAATTGTAAAATGTACCATAAACACACAAGAAGATCCACAAGAAGTTCTAATGTACTTACTACAAATACTGGAAACCAAAAACATCCGTATAATTACAATCTTCCAGATTGCATACAAGTGAAAGCATACATTCACTCTCTGCCACCATGATTCACAAGACCACATCCCTAATGAACGATTTGTATATGTATCCATAACAAATTGTGAATCCATTCAATTTCACCAGCTTCTGGCGAATGCAAATCATGGTTTATTATGACATTTTTGCAATTCAGACAATCGTTCCACAGTACAAATGAACTCACATAGCCAATATGTCATAATTATGCTTCTAAGGTACAATGCAGATGGTACCAAAAATAACTGTACATTTACAGGCTTCACATGGTAAAGTATCTCTTGGAAAGAAACCCTTCACCACAGTAGGTATAATGTAGCATGCTGGTGCTGTAACTACTTCAGGGAACTCCACTGAATATGTGAGAAAAAAAGTTGTTGGTATGAATGCAACAATACCTCTGTTATCCCAAAACATAGGTTACCTGCACGTTTAACAAATGCCTACTTAATATTCCTTCAACCCAAATTTAGTCACTAAACTTTGGCACAAATAACAGTTAGAATACTGCAGCAGGTATCTAACTACATCCATAATACTGCAAGAACACTATTCAAAGTCAATCTAGTTAGAATATGCCAACAGGTCTCTTCAAAAACACCCTTCATATGACAAAACATCTTCTAAACTCGAATGTAGTTAGAATCCGTTAACGGGTATCTAACTATTGCAAACAATCCTTTAATTACAACATACTTCAAACATACTATCACCCTTACACTCACTTAACTGTAATAGTTTTTTTTTATCCAGTACAGATTTTTTCCCAATTTGTATGCAATGTGAAAACAACAGCAGTGTGTCATGCACTAATGTTGTAGCAAACATAGTACTTAAAAGATACTGTTTATGAGGGTCTAAACAAATAAATGTATATTGAAAACAGTATACCACAACTGCTTTCGAACTACCATGCTTAACCAATTACACTGTTTTTTTTTCCCACAGAAAATAAACCAGTGATGGCAGCATTGTGACGCAATAACACTACGTAGCCACAGCAATCTTAATCAACTACATATTATGTGAGCACTATCCTCAATTGTACTAAACTTATAAGTAATGTATACAATTCAATTACACAATTCCTCCATATTGCACACACTTTGTACTCCAATTTCATTACATACAATTACTTTACACATATTCCTACTATGGTGATTCTGACCATACTGTGGTGATTGTACCCAGCGCACATATTCTGGGCCATGCACCCTGGAATCTGGCCACTGACCACAACACAATTAACTCTATACCAAGTATGTATCATACACTGTCAACTAATAAAACTCACTGCCACCCCCTGCAATCATGATGAGGTCTGCGGACACCGAAATTGACTGCGGACCCAGCAGCATTTCCAAACCTTTTTTTCAGTTATATAAACAGTTCTTTATTACCATCATTCCACTTCCCTATCATTTCTATGTCCTCTTCCAGCCATGAAATAACTCCACCTGTTCAGTACCTTGACCACGAACTACTGCGGTATCCGCGGACAACTATGGCACCATCCAATCAGCGGGTACGTCCGATGTCCGCGGACCTCACATCGGCCCTGGCCGAATTGGAGGACTGTTCTCAGACCAAACAGGGAAGCGGGTCCACAGACCGAACCCATATATCACAAATTTTCTTTTACCTACTTTTTGGTTGTTTTTATAAAAACTACTGGATGGATTAACACTCAATTTACAAAAGCATGCTTTTGGAACCAAGCCTCTGCCCCTGCCACACATTTGATGAAAATCAGTCCAGCGGTTTGGGCTGCAGACGTGAGCAAAATTGTTTTTCCATTGCATCTATGGGAAAAACCACACATTTTTGGACACCCCTATAACTTTGTCACGCCTTGATGAAACCTTACAAAACTTTGCAGGATGGATCTGATGGGGCATATACTTTTATTTGCAAAGTTTGTGAGGATGCAATGTCATAAGCTTTCCTAAAAGTGCTCTTCCTATGGGTTGAGCAACTGTGCCATAACTATAGGGCCGCTGTTGCAGGCCCTGTAATTAGACAGCTCGCGGTAGAGGCTGTGTAGTTATGGTTAAGTTTCTAAAACCTTATGAAGGCCACTTTTCCAGCGGCTTATAACTTCGCTCCCCCCGGAGGAATCCTCACCAAACTTTGCAAAAAAATTATATAGCCCGCTCTGAATTTTGTCAAGGTTTTTGAGGTTTCGTGCAGGGGGGGTGGGCAGTTAATGGGGGTCCCAACATGTTTTCTTTTCCATAGACTGAATTGGTGAAAACTTTGTGCACGCTACAGGCTGGACGGATTTGCACCAAATTTGCGGCAGGAGCAGGGGCTTGGGTCGGAAAGCGTGCTTTTGTGTGTTTTTTGTGAAAATCTGACCAGTACTTTTGTTGCAAAGAACTGAAATGTTCACTCCACGGACCGAAGGCTTGTTGGCTTGCAGTACGCCATGCTGTTGGTGAACTTTGGACAAGGCCAGTGATTGGCTAGAGGGACGCGTGCTGTAAGTCGAAGTTTTTGGGAAATGCCGCCATGGTGTATCGGAGGACAGTTTAGTGCCAAAAGGCACTGACAACCACCAGAGTGTAGGCCATGTGGCGGTGGGAAGAGAGGATGGAAAGGGTGGGGGAGAGTGAAGTATTTCATCTGAGATGTGTAATTATTAGGTGGACGAAGACGATCATGTACCTGCAGTATCCATGCATAATGCGCGAATTTGCCGGTCCCTGCACAGGTGACTACCATTTGTGGTGAATGCAGGCAGCCTTCGTTAGGGCTCGTAGGTTGTGCCGCAACCTCTTACTGTGCTGACTGGTGGTAGCTGAATAGCAGATGGAGGGTGCATTGCAAAACATATATTACGCCATGTGGCAGTGGGAAGAAAGGATGGAAAGGGTTGGGGAGTGAGAAGTGAATCATCTGAGAAATGTCAATAGGTGGAGGAGACGTTGATGTGGCTGCAGTATCCGTGCATACAGAACCAATGCATGGGTCTCTGCATGGCCAACTACCATGTGTGTTGCATGCGGGCAGGCTTCATTATAGCATGATAGCTGGTGCAGAGACCTCTTTTTGTGGTGACTGGTGGGAGCTGATTTGCAGGAGGGGAGTGTCTTGCACATGACGTGCATATTGTAAGATAGTGTGTACTCCGGTGTGTTGCGTGTGCTAAGCCCGTAGCCCATTCCATGCATGGATGGAGGCCTTGCACCAAAAACTATGTGCCATGGTTGCAATTAGGTTTCACATTGTTGCCTCCTGTGTGTGGTTCGTCAGCATTGCATACATTGCTCATTCCATTTCCATGGGTATGGTGCTTATTAGCACATCCTACAGTGTTGACTCCATGGTTGCAGATACTGGAGTGAACAGGTCTGCAGTGAGTGCACTGAGTGCATTCATACTGTCAGTATAGAAGAGGGTAGGGGTGAAGTGCATCTTCTATGTGCATGGATACTGCAGTGTGTGCAGTGGGTACCATATACAAATAGTGTATGCATAGAAGTGGATAGGGGTGAACTGCATATTCCATAGTATTGCGTACTGTCCATTGCATGGGGTTCTGCCTACTGTACTGCACTATGAGGTACTGCTTTTGTGCACTGAATAGAGTACGGCATGTTGTGGTGGGAAGAAGGGATGGAAAGGGGTGGAGACTGAGAAGTGTTGCATTTGAGATATGTCAATAGGTCAACGAACACGTTGATGTGCCTGCATTATCCGTGCCTACACCGCCAATTCACAGGTCACTGCACAGGTGACTACCATGTGTGCTGAATGCAGGCAGACTGCGTTACTGCACAATAGATGCTGCGAACACCTCTTTGCATGGTGACTGGTGGGAGCTCAATTGCAGCAGGAGAGTACATCGCACATCACATGATATGCACATTATAAGATACCATGTATTCCGGTGTGTTGCATGAGGTAAGCCCGTAGGCAATTTACTGCAGGGATGGAGGCCTTGCACCGACAAATATGTGCCTTGGTTGCAAGTAGGTTTGCCATTGTTTCCTTCTCTGTGTGTGGTTCCTCAGCATTGGCTACATTGTTGATGCCATGGGTGTCGTGCTTCTTAGCACATCTAAAACGGTTTACTCCATGGCTGCAGCTTATGGAGTGAACAGGTCTGCAGTGTGTGCACTGAATGCGATGTTGGAATACTGTCAGTATAGAAGAGGGTAGGGTTGAAGTGCATCTTCTAGGTGCATGGATACTGCAGTGTGTGAAGTAGAGGTGCAATTCTTCAATAGTGTGTGCATAGAAGTGGATACGGGTTAAACTGCATATGGCATAGGATTGCGTAGTGTCCATTGCGTGGAGTGCTGTCTATTGTACTGCCGTATCAGGTATTCCTCTTGTGTACTGAATAGAGTGCTGGGAGCTATACTATTTGCATGACAGTGGGTATGGGTGCCGGAGGGTGTGTTATATTTGTAGATTCTGCTAACTGTTGCATGTTTCCATGCACAGCTGTATTACGGTATGGAGGTTGGGTAGCAGTGGTGGTGACTGTGGTACGTATGTGGAGTGTGGTACTTGGGCACATGTTGCCATGCATGCCTGCATTATGTTGCGGTGGGTGGGGGCAAGGCCTAGACTAATGGGTGCATGGCCAAAGGCAATAGGCCATAGGCCATTCACCCAATAGTCTAGGCCTTGCCCACACGGTGCGCAGCAATGAAGTTTAGACTCCACCTGTCAGAGGATGCTCACCTTTACAAAATGGTTGTGGAGTGAATTTTAGACTTGATAGAGCACCAGAAGTCAGCTGACATTCATATATTGTTGTTTGGTTCAGTTGCCAGTAACACCATTGTATGTGAATGAAGTGGTGCCAGAGTCTGTTGTAGGTTTGTAGTTTCTGCTAAAAGGTCTATCTTTCTATGTATAGCTGTATAATGGTGAAGAGATTGGGTAGGGGTGCCAGTGGCTGTGGTACGTGTGTTGATTGTGGTACTTGGTGACATGTTGCCATGCATGGCTGTATTACATTACAGTGGGTGTGGACAAGGCCTAGACTATTGGGTGCATGGCCAAAGGCTGCGGGCCATGGGCCATGCACCCAAAAGCCAAAGGCCTTCACCTCACCCACTGCAGCAATTCAGTTTTCATTGCATCTGTCAGAGGGTGGTCACCTTTACAGAATGTTTGTGGAGCACATTTTACTCTGCATAGAGCACCAGAAGTGCATATATTGTTTTTTCCATGGGTGCGGTCATTATTTGAACATCCTATGTTTTTTGGTGTATGGCTGGAGATTGTGCAGTGAAAGGTCTTACAGTGTGCCCACTGAGTGCCGTGTTGGAACACTGTCAGTATAGAAGAGGGTAGGGTTGAAGTGAATCTTCTATGGCTTGGATATTCTGGTTTCTGTAGCTTCCTGGGAGTAGGCCCAATGTTGAGAAGATTGTGTGGTTCGGTTGCCTGTGACATAATGCTTTGTGAATGGAAGTGGGTAGGGGTGGTGGAGGCAGTGGTATGTTTGTGGAATCTGTTGACTGTTACATGTTTGCATGCATCACTGTGTTATGGTACTGGGGTTGGCAGAAGTGCTGCTGCCTATGTTACCTTTGTGGATTGTGGTTTCTGGGCACATGTTCGCATGCAAGGCTCCATTATGTTGTGATGGGTGTGGGCAAGCATGTAGACTCATGTGTGCATGGTCAAAGGCTTGACGGGTTCCGGTCTGGACTAATGGGTGCATGGCCAAAGCCCATAGGCCGTAGGCCATCCACCCAATAGTCTAGGCCTTGCCCACACGCCCCACAGCAATGAAGTTTAGACTCCATCTGTTAGAGGGTGCTCACCTTTACTGAATGGTTGGTTCTATGGGTGCAGTCATTGTTAGAACATCCTACGGTTTTTGGTGTACGGCTAGCCATTGTGTAGTGAAAAGTCATGCAGTGTGCCTAATGGGTGCCGTGTTGGAACACTGTCAGTATAAAAGAGGGTAGGGTTGAAGTGACTCTTCTATGTACCTGGATATTTTGGTTTCTGTAGCTTCCTGGGAGTAGGCCCAATGTTGTGAAGATTATGTGGTTTGGTTTCCTGTGACATAAAGCTTTGTGAATGGAAGTGGGTGGGGGTGGCTGAGGCGGTGGTATGTGTGTGGAATCTGACAACTGTTACATGCTTGCATGCATCCCTGTGTTATAGTACTGGGGTTGGGTAGAAGTGCTGCTGCCTATGTTACATTTGTGGATTGTGGCTTCTGGGCACATGTTCGCATGCATGGCTCCATTATGTTGTGATGGGTATGGGCAAGCAATAGACTCTTGTGTGCATGGTCAAAGGTGTGACTGGTGCCGGTCTGGATGACTTTGGATGCTGAGATGCAGTCAAAACTGCATTGCTGCAGTGGGGGTGGCCAAGTCCTAGGGTGCATGTCCAAAGGCCGTAGGCCGTAGGCCATGCGCGCAAATGCCAAGACCTGCACCACAATGAGAAAAAGCAGACGAAAAGAGAAAGGCTTTCAGGTGCTTCCGGACCCGGCAATGGTTCTCTTCAAGTTTCAGGGAGGCAGGGAGGCTGTTGCAGAGGGATGCCCCAGTTGAAAAAAGACATCTACCACCAACTGGTTGCTTGCAGTAGCGACTGAACCTGAAGGAGCTGGAGGTGGATGAGGGAAGAGCTCGAGCAGGGAGATATATAGGAAATGGCAGTTGAAGGTATTGAGGTCCTATGGCCCAGAAGGCCATGTGCATAATGCAGAGGGGTTTCACCTTATTCCTCGCAGCCACTCGTAGCTATTGCAGACATTTCAGTGTAGGAGAGATACCATCCCTGTGCTTAAGACCAAGGCCAAGTCGTGTCGTCCTCTTCTGGATGAGTCGCAGAGGGCAGAGAGTAAAAGCGGCCAGATTTAAAACGACCCTGTTTCAATAGTCCAAGCTAGACAGAAGCACAGCTATGCAGACAGTGACCTTTTGGGACCTTGCCTTACGTTGGTAAAATAGATTCAGTGCTGCTTTTGGTGGCATATTTTTACGATTTATGAGAAGATGAGTTAGTGGGGAAAATAATTGGTAGCATTGTAGGAAGGACACAAGGCATTTCATGTTTCGCTATTACAATCTATGATATGGGTAAATGAAAATGTTGCAAGCACATACCATTGAAGTGCCACTTGATGGTAGGGGATGGGAAAAAAAAAACAGCATGCTTTTAAAGAAAGTAATGGATGCTCACTGCCAGATACTATGCACAGGGCCACTTATAACACAGTTGTAAACATACTGCAGAACATTTTTTCATACCTCCATTTTGTGGTAATGGGTGCTCATGTGGATGAATGTACAAATCTTGCAATATTTTACTGAACTTTCTACTGGACGTGCTTTCGAATGACAGGACACTTTCAGGCTGAATTTGTAACGGTACATATGAAGTGCTATGCAGAACTGCCAGTGTTAGATGCTAACGTCATGGATGGCATTGGTGGATGCGTGTGTGACTATTTACCCATAACCAATGAGGTAGTGGTGGAGAAAAAATAGTGGACAGGGAAGAAGGACTGCTCCTGCTTTAGTGGGGCACAGCCCGCACGGTGCTTTGGGAAGCTCACATGCCACATTCGGTGCTTCGTCTCATGCTGGCCAATGGAAATGGGACTGCAGGGATTATCCAATAAGGTAATGTGGGCATGGTTCACAGGAAGGGGCGGTCATACTGTGGTACATTACTCTGTGTAGTGAGGCTGGCTGACATGGTGAAACGTATTGTGTTGACTTTTGGTGATGCGTTTGTGCTAGATCTGCAAAAGTATGCCCAGGAAAGACACTTTGATGGCAATTCCAGTTTGGAAGGAGTGGACGCATTGTGGTGCGCCATCTATAACAGCAGTTTCACTGATATGCATGCACTTTGTAGAAACCTGGCCACTTTTGCTACTGTCAATGTTATTATCCTGCACTATGGCGGTATGCATATGGGTTACATGGTTTTTTTATGCTTGTTCCGTCGACTGAAGAGATTGCTGAATGTAGTGAAGAGTCTTTTTCCCACTGCCAAGGTGCTTTTCTCGGGCAATGCTGTTGTCATTTATTAAGGCAACTCTGATGAATAAGCAATTTAATTAACCAGAACCTTAAGTAGCAAGAATTCGCCTAACTAGGACACTAAGAGCCTCATTACACGAATGGCGGAGAACCATGGCGCTACTAGCACCATGGTTCATGCCGGTAAAATACTGGCACCGCCTTGGCGGAAAGGGGAATTACCGCCCCATTCCAAGGTTGGAGGGGCGGTAATTCCCCCTTCCACCATTGGCCTTCCCCATTCCCATTTTTGCCCCATAAGGCTCAATGGGAATGGGGAAGGCGCTAATTACGGTACCGCAAATTGCGGTACCGTAATTAGCTCCCTGGGTCGCTTTGCGGGTTGGTTTTTAACGCCTGCAAAATGCAGGAATCGGACACTGGGGACTATCGCAACTGAGGGTGTGGTTCACAGGAAGGCCCATTAATACTTTTCTCCATTACTGTGCGTAGTGAGTAGGGCTGACATGGTTGCCATTATTTGCAACGGCAGTGTAGCACAGCAGATTCCGTCCAACATCAATTACAGGTCAAACCTATTTGGCCTGCTACTCTGTTTTGAAAAGCTACAAACAGATTGCCTTTTGTAGGGCTGCTGTGGAGACCATAGACCTTGCATCCGGAAAACAGGCCTACATTGTTCAAAAACATATATATATGCGCAATGGCACATCATGGCGTGTTTGTAAGCTTATACTTTCTGACAAATACTCAGTTCATTGCACAACACTGTACTATTCCGCTGTCCGAGGGTCAGGATCGTGTCTCCGAAATAAGGGCCCAATCGCAGCATGGGTGCGGTCGCCTCGTGATAACACTTCTGATTCCCTTGGGACGGCTGTCCGCAGGATGGGTATTTGGGTGAATACGTTGTGGGCATGTGAATAGGTGTCCGATGCACACTGTTGCCACTTCTTTACTGATTAATAGTGTGACACAAGTGCACCGACCATTTTGGGAGATGCTCAGTGTTTATAGGGTGTGGCATGTGGGATATTGTGTATATCTACCTGTAAGACATGTGTGGGCGGCTCCAACACATTAAAGTTTGTTTGCATATGCTGCACAGTGGCAGTGTTACCAGAACCCAGAGGCACAGATACACATGCGTGCATTTGCACAACAACGAAATGTTCGCTCCCACACATAATTATAGGTGGTGCACAAGATGCCGACTTGCAGGTCGTAGTGCATCATACGGATGCCTCTACTGTCATTGGAGATAGGCCAGGCAGGTGCAGTGTTCGTAGGACACCTCCCTTTTGCTTACTTGTGGCCATTCCTACGAGGACTGTGCGCCGCTGAGTCATAATGGCATTTAAAAAAAAGCCAATACCACATATACACTCAACAACAATTTAATTATCAATTTTTACTTGCACACATTCATTCACACCATTAGGAAAGGGAAGGGGTAGCACAAGTGGATACTTATTGTGGGGAATTGGGGATTTGCACCAGTTGTTTGTGAGGAGAGGAAGAGATGGAGGTATCACTGTAACGTCTCCCATCACATGGATTTTGAGGGGATGGCGTGCTGTGGCATGGGGAAGGTATTCCAGTGCTGTTTTATTTTGTCCATAATATATCCTTGTACGTAATCTTTTCAGGCGGTACAACTGTTCCCCAATTTTTCCACTTTGGATTCCAGGCTGTCCATTTTGCTATTTATAGAGTTTCTTTCCTTTCCTATGCCTGTATGCTGTTGTGCAAGGGGTGCCACTTTTGCTGCCTTGCTTTCCTTTCCAATATGTTCTCTTACAGAAAAGAAAATGTGTTATGTGTACATGAAGCAATATGTACTACATAAATCACATTTCACACTACTCTGCATACCAATGGGGACACTATCCTAAGTCACTGCGTAATGAGGGAAATGTCATTCCACTCACTGTAATTTCCTTCCACTCACTGTTAGGTGCTTGCCATGTTAGGTGCTTGCCATTCCTACGTACAAAAAACAAAACATTCTGGCTCTGTACCATTGTATACTGCACCACCTGTGCAATTATCAGACAAAATGTACTGTGCTTGCTACGTTGCAGTGATGTTCTGGTTTTAGCACTTTCCTGTCCTTACTCTGGCCGTTCGTTCTTTGTTCCCATGCACTGTAGCATTGAGGTAAGATTGTTGAAGGGAGACGTCACTTTTGTTGTTGGTGTAATCTGTTATGGTGCAGTCCCTATGCCTGTGTGCTGTTTGCTTCATAAGCACACAGTTTGCAGTCCTACTCTATTTTACCTTGCAATCCATGCACAAGCTGCTGCTTCCATATGTTCCTTGTGTTTGCTGAACGGTACCACTATGGAAGAGAGGCTCTGCCTTTCTGAGCAGGTTGGATGCCAACCGATGGCCACGACGAGACACATACTCCGAGACTGCTGTGCACATTAACATGTGCCCACAGGTTCAGTATGTTGTACAGTACTTCATCAAAAAGTAAGGGTATACTGCTAACGGCTATGGAATTCACTGCAAAAATGTTGCTGAAGGAACATTATGCTTAATCGCACTAATAAAAACCTATGAAATTCACTGACAAAAAACCTTGTTAGAGGGATGTTATGGTTAAGTTGCACTAGTACCCACCTATGCAATTCATGCACAAAAAAACATTGTTAAAGGGATGTTATGGGTAAGCTCCACTCTAAAACCCTATGCAATTCACTGAGAAAACACCTTCTTAAAGGGACGCTATGTTTCAGTTGCCCTCGGTTAAAACTATCAAATTCAGTGCAACAAGTACTTGGAAGTAACATTACATTTACTTTACACTAATAACAACCTATCAATATTATGGTTACAAGTAAAACCCCAAAAAACTGAATTTTGCCAGTTATGGTAACTTAAGCATCCATAACTCGCACCACCACTGTGCACCGCTAAGACTAACAGCCCACACCCTCTCTCACATCCTCCCTAGCCCAAACCTTTCCCCCTACCCACCTTGACCAACCCCCTTCCCGTAATGTCCTCCCCTGGCCACACCCTCCATCAAGCCCGCGCCTCATCCCCTTCTCCACTCCTGTTCCCCCGACAATCCCTACCCGACCAGTCCAGCACTTGCAAGCATACCCCACCAACTTTCTTGCATCCTCGTCAACGCCAGGTCAGTCTACAAAAACAAATTCCACAGCTTTGATCCTATCATGGAAGAAAATCCAGATGTTCTTTGTATCATAGAGACCTGCTTTGCTGATGATTACATGCCCAGTGTGCACAAGGCCTGCCCACCTGGCTACGACCTTTCTGTTCAGAACATATAACGAAGTGGTGGCGGACTTGCAATACTACACAAACACTGATTCCCACTACTAATTAAGGACACCTCATCCAACAACACAGACGACAAATCCCTTCTGGAAAAACTCCAACTCATACTCTCCACCTCGCACAAATTCCTAATCATTTACAGACCCCCAGGCTGGCTTCAGACCACTCTGAGGTGTGCAGTCCTCCCTAGTGTCCATCGGGGACCACCTAAAAGAAATTAGGGATGCTGCGCTGTACTTATCCTCCTTAACCTCTCTGCCACCTTCGATACCATCAACCACACCATCCTCCTAGAAAGTTACACTGATTAGGAATCAAAGATACTGCACGCTCTTGGATCTCCTCTTTCATTGCAAACCACTCACAAATCATGCTCCTTCACCAGTTCACCTCCACCAAACGACCAGTACCAAAAAGTGTCCCAAAAAGAGCATCCATAACTCTCCTCCTCTTCGACATCTATATTAAACCCACTTCCAGCAATCATCCGCTCCCACAATCTCACCTGATTCAACTGCGCAGACGACACCCAGATCATCCTTAAACATCAAAAATCACCAGGTTCCAACCATTCAGATCTGTCATCATGCCTCTCGGATATTTACTACTGGATGATGACCAACCACCTCATCCTCAATCCTGACAAAACGGAAATACTTGTCTGCAGATAAACAGCACTCCTTCACCAACCATGATCTCTGGCGTCCATCCCTCGGCCCCCCATGGCAACCTCCACCTCATTGAAAAACCTGGGATGCACACTGGACATGGATCTATCCCTCTACCAACACATCAACTATGTATCCAGAACCTGTTTCTTTCATCTATGCATCATTAGGCATATCTTCCCATACGTCAGCTATCCTCACCATTTCTTCATCTCCATCATCCTCTCCACTTTGACTACACAAACTGCCTTTACTAGCCAAGGAAACTGCAAGTAATCCAAACCACTGTGGCCCGCCTGCTCATTAATTTACCTCCAAAAGAACATATCAACCCTCTGCTAAGAGTCCTCCGCTGGCTCCCTTTTGGTCAATGCACTACCTTTAAAGCCATGTGCATCATTCACTGAGCCATCCACAACACCAGCTGGGAATTCATTCAAGACAAAGTCACTCATTACCACCGCTCAAGAATGCTCAGATTTGGCACAGCATCTCTCCTAGTTGTCCCACTTTACAACTCCACCAGATTGGGCAGATTCTTCTTATCCATCCAAGTGCTGATCATCTGGAACTCCCTACCCCTGGACATCTACAATGTTAACAATCACTGAGCATTCAGAAGACCCTTCAAATGTATCTCTTCCCTTCCTCCTGTTGGCCTTTGCCACTGCATTGTCTTCGATGAAACTGCCAAAATTCCAATATTTTATTAAACATTAGTTCCCAGGGGACTGGTGCAGTTTCACTCATTAAGTGCCTGGAAAGCCCAAATGAATGGCATGGGGTGAAGTAAGAGCTGATAAGAAGGGTAAAGAGCCACCTACTGGATGGCAGTGCTCCCAACCATGGTTGGAAGGGGTCTTGCAACAGCCCAGGAACTTTGACTAATCTAAACAATTAGGAACTGCCTCACCCTGCAAGGAGCTTTTCTTTGGTGAAGTGAACATAGTGTGGAGGGATGTCAAGTGTCAGGCCACCAACATAAGAAACAATGAAGAAGAAAGCTGGACACTTGCGGTCTACAGCTTCCCTTCTATGGAGCATAAGTCATAGGAGGGTGACAGGAGCCGATGTTGAAGCGCTAGAGGCTGAAGTGCTAACCAGGCAAAAGATGAGCCGTTCAGACATTGGTCAGAGGGATAGCCATCACAAAGGGCCACAGTCTAAGAACGTGCCTGCACCAGATTTTGGGGAGAGTAGTTGCAGGCAACAGACATAGAAGAAGGAGGACCCAATGAGGGTGGTGTGAACAGGGACAGCAGTGGTATGAAACTTCATGGCTAATCTTGCTGGAAGAAAAGAGGGACTCTGAGCAAATGCAACTTATAGACCTGGAATTCCTTGATCCTGATTGGCCGGGCCACCATGAATGTTCTAATAAGGGTGATAGTAGCCAATACCTTTTGGATGAAACATTACCAATTTAGCAATAGCACCACTTTTTGAGGGTAATTACAAGGTCCATCGACCAATTTAATACAACAAAGGGAGGATAGCACCAGATAATGTCTCTAGTATGGCAGCATTATTGCCTGCAGGGCCGGCCTTAGGGCAGGGCAGGCTGGGTGACTGCCCAAGCCTTATAGCCCCCATGGTGCCATTAACACACCAACCAGCAAGCTAGGGGGAGTCTTTCAAGGACTCCCCCAAACACACCCATGTGGGGGGCGTATTTAATAAGAATAGGGTGATGATGCTTTGCATAAGCACCCCATTGAGATGATTACTTGATTAGCATGAGCACCCTATTCCAGTGATTAACTCCCTACTCAGGCGTCTGAGCAGGGAGTTAAAACAATAAAATTGGCACCCCGATGCATTGACATGGGGCACATATAGAGGGGGCTATTTATCTTAATCCGCCTGGGGCGCTGCTGCTGATTAGGCCAGCACTGATTGCTGTTACAACTTTCATCCAATAAGAGTAGAATATTCTGTTTCAAATAAACAAGGCAATGTTGAGGCACTGGCATGCCAGGACAGAATACTTATACTAGCCAGTATTGCCCTCTGCTGCTACATTTTCTGCAATAGAACTGGAAATATTACAGTGTTCTAGTCAAGCTTCATAGACCCATTACAAGGGCTATACCGGGAAATATGAGCTATGAAGACTGAGTCAAAGCACCAACCCTATAAAAACGAGTATGGCCTGGAGTGGGACTTTAAAGCTCTGATAACCTATGCCACTCTGGATACCATGTACTATAGTATATAAGTAAGTAGACGTTGTTAGTACACACATCTGTCTATGTAGGTGCAGGGAATTGCTGCGCTGGCAGTAGCCCTGGAATGCAATATTGTAAAAAAAAAAGCAAAACAAACCCATCTGCAGTATGCATTGGCTTGTATAGCCAGCAGAGTATTCTAGGAGAACATCATGTGTGTATTCTAAGAGACAAAAAAGGGTTGGAAAAGCAATCTGAGTTCTGAACTGGGTGTCATGGGTGAATTAAAGGCCGGAGCACAACATAGACACTTGTTCAGGTTTACAGGCTCACAATGCCTTATTTTGGCCAAGAGAAATCTATAAAGCTACATTAACCTGCAGCGGTTCGTGGGGATACAGTACAGATATGATCAGTCCCAAAGCCAATTTTCTAAGTGCATAAATCTGACTGGGTACATACAAAGAAGTGGCTGAATGTAGCCACTGTGCTGTCATATATTTGGAATGTAATGTTTTGAACAATATGTGAGCTGTACAAAGCATTCTACGGTCTATAGTGGTTTCTATATACCGCTAAATTGGCTCAGTGGGTTCCACACCTGTTGTTCTGTCCGGTGTTTGATTTGGAGGTCACAGATTCAAATCCCGGGAAAGCCAACACAGCCTTTCATCCTTCTGAGGTCGATAAATTAGTAACAATTTCTATTGGGTAATGTTTGTAAATAAGTCTGATATAAAGTGCTTCAGATTAAAGTGCCATATCAAAAACACAAATTATTATATCAAACAGCATAAAGATTGACCACTGAGAACACTAATTGGCACTCCAAAGATTATTATTAAGCAATAAGCACCCATTCAGAGGCTTCACACTCTGGTTCAAGGTTCAAGTTGTATCAAGTTGTAGCACCGTGCCCCGGCACCTGTGAAGCCCCACGAATGGGTGCGTCTTGCTATTAGTAGCCTGAGTTTTAAATCTGGAAACCTGGGATGCTAACAGTAATGTATTGTGTTTGAAATGAATGGGACGCATTGCAACGTCCCGTCTTGTTCATTCAAACAATATACTCACCTAAGATGGCCACCACGGATTTGGAAGGCGGGGCTCTATACAGAGCCTCCTTCGATTTCCGTGATGGTCATCAGACACATGAAGTGACGGCAGCGCACCCTGCCTCCGCCAAACAAATCTGCTAAGTGGGACTGATGGATGGGAAGGGATCAGACATCTAAGGGGAAGAGTGGAGAGGGTGCAGGAAATTAGCAATGATGTGGAAACAGCCATATGGCTGCTTGAAATGCCGGCTGAGATCATGTGGTTCAGCCCGTGATCCCAGGAACGTGATTGGTTGCTTCTCTCGCCAGGGCTGCTAATTAAACGTTATTGCCAACAGATGTGGGAAAACAAAGTCTCTTTTAGGCCCAAGCAAAGGAAGGGTGCCTCAGGAGGAATGAGGAAGAATTTGAGGCCATATTGTCCAGCTGCAGCAGGCAATACGGCCTTTAGCATTTGGCATGCAGACACAGTGCTAATGGTAATGTCTGTGACAACAAAAAATAACAAAAGGAAGAATAAGTCAATCAGAAAGTGTCACCAAGCAATGGGAGTCCCCTAATTATTTTCCATGCGGTAAGACAAGCAGCATGGAGTGGGGCATGGAGAGTTAGTGCAGCATATGATAAGCAGGAAATGACCATGAGAGATCCAGAGGAGGATAGGTAAGTTGGCGAATGGTAAAATGGGATCAGGAGAAGGCTGCGCCTTGAAACACTTGTGTGTATATGCGTCATACATATCATATCATATCAAGTGAGTAGGTTGCGTGCGGGAGCATTGCAAGTGAAGGCCTATCTTCTGGTTATTTTCTTCCTTCCTGCACTGGTGAAGTGCAAATCTGCACATGCCCTTACTTCTGGTGAATGGATTTTAGGCCTCCAGAGATGCTGAGTTTCTCAGTGAGGTAGCATGGGGTCTCCAGGGTGACACCCTTGTAGAATGCAGCCGGATATGAAGATGATGCTGTTTATTTGCAGAATCCTTTGATGCGTCTCAGTTTCTGCCCGCAATTTTAGGTTCACCTTTGACCCATCACTTTTGCCTCACATATGCCTTCTACTGCCTGCACATGTCGCTTTCTTCCCTTTAATGTGTGCACAATTCACCCGTTCCTTTCCTTTCACACTGCTACATCCTTATCACTTCCTCTATTTTTCTAACCTTGACTACTGTACAGCTTTACTATTTGGACTATCCTCCAGCCACATTGCGCCTCTTCCGTCTGTCTTTAACTCCTCTGGTTTTATTTGTATGCTTCCCTCTCAATCTTCTATTAAGTAATCTGTTAGCTCTGCTTCTCTCCTCCCTTCTGATTCTCTCCTCCTTTTCCACTTTCTTTGCATAGTCTTCAACTGCTATCATGGGCTTACTCCTCTCTATCTTGCTTTCCTTCGTTCTCAACACCTTCACCTTCTCACTACCGCTGAAGCCCCCTGAGCATCTGCATGTTTTCGTTCTTTCTTCTTGCTCCCAAGTCTTGGACTGCTCTCCCACCTAATATTGGTTCTTCCCCTCCCTTCACATATTTCCCACTTAAAAATGCATGTTTTCTCCTTGCTATCCCTTGCTCAATCTTCTGCTTAGAAATGTTCTTGTTTCATTGCTTGATTTATTTTACCACATTGATCTGTTTGTACAGCAATGACACACTAGAAATACAAATAAAATACAAAAACACATACAAATGAGTCTTGCTGCAGCATGCAGGTCTCATCTCATGGGTGCCATGGAAGAAACTGGAAGGCCTTCCAAAAGGTTTTTGTCACCATCCACGTGAGAGAGGACCATGGCTTGGACAGCAGATCTGAAGTTGTTTTCTCCGATGAAGGTCTTGGTTTTCTGCAGGAAAGTTGAAAGTTGGTACCACGCTGTTTGTGACTTCCTTGCTATGTGTTTCCGAAGGATAGTTGTCTGTCGATGTCGAAACCAAGGAACTTGGCACAGGTGGCCATCTGCGGTGTGAAGCCCTCAGAATAGATAGCAGAGAGCCAGGTCTGGATTTTTTGTATTTATTTTTCATTTTTAAAGCACTCACGTAGCCCAGAGACATCAAGGAGCTGTTACAGGAATATGTCTCTCAGTTGCCTATTTATAACACGCTTAATACCCAGAGGTTTCTAAGCACAGACCTGGGGATCGAACCTGTGTTGTTTGGTGTCATCTTGTTTCCAAGGCGAGCACGTTGCTGCTGAGCCTCCCGGGACATGAAGATCTTCCCGGGATGTCCTCCCTGGATGTCAGTGTGTTTGGTATCTCACATTCACTCACACATGGAGCCAGAACATTCACACTGCATTTTCCACATGGGCACCCATCCCGAACATTCCCGAACATTCACACAGAAAGGCATACATAACCATTAACCCACCAGTCACTCAACCATACATGCACACTGCATTCCCATTCACATGACGCCGACTCGATACCCATACATGAAGGAGCCAGAAGTGGAGCGCAACTTCCTATGCCACCAGCTGCCGACCCTGGCCCAGCACGTACCCTGACAGGATATGGGTTGAGGCAGGGCGCCTCTCTAGACATGGGGCACCAGGGAGCCCACACTCTGTGGAGCTGCTGGACCCCCACTAAGACGCTGCACTGGACTGAATAAATACAACTGTATCACCCGCCGTTTTAAAATGGCCTCCATCACATATGAGACAACAGCAAAGGTTTAACCTACCTGACAGAAAACCTAACCATTTATGGAGGGATATGCCACACAAGAATCCACCCATACAAATAAGGGAACCAGAGAAATGCACTCAAGCCCAGAGCCTAGACTCTAACCAACCCAGGACTCAACCACAATAGGGCTAGAGTTTAACTCCTCAGTCTTCTTGCTGTAGGACAGCCACATTATCATAGGCACAGAGAAAAGTTAAAACTTTATGGGCCTCATTACACGGACGGCGGTAACCATGGCACTATTAGCGCCATGGTTGCCGCTGGTATTTTACCGAGTCTGCCATGGTGAATGGCGGAATTACTGCCCTATTCCAAGGTGTGTGGGGGCGGTAATTCCCCATTCACCATGGCCCTTCCCCATTCCCAGTTTTGCCCCCATAGGGCTCAATGGGAATGGGGAAGGTGGCAATTACGGTACCACAATTTGCGGTACCGTAATTACCTCCAAGGTCCCTTTGCGGGTCCCGTCCTTAACGGCTGATAAAACCAGCAATTAAGGTAGGATCCCACAAAGGGACCTCGTAGTAAGGCGGTAAGGGTTTACCGACACTGGTACCCTTACCGGTACCGGTAAACCCTTACCGCCATTCGTGTAATGAGGCCCCATATCTTTAATGTTAACACATTTCATACAAAAAAATCGCTTAGAAAAAATCTAAAGGCCTGCATTAAAAACATTTTTTTATATAACCAACATTCTAAAGATGTTTTCTTTTTCACTCTGACCTATGTGCGCGAACCAACCACTATGTAATTTATGAACATCAACATCATTCTAATAAACCAATTCGAAAATAATCTGATTTAATCCCAGTCCTTCTAATGGAGTGTTTCGTTTAACATTTGTATCGGGTACATGTGCTATTCACGCCCCTTGGCTCTACGTGGACATGTTTCTGTTCTTAGGCCAACAAGTGTCAAACATTCATCAGGAGCCTAAACAACTGTTGGGCCCAAGGCCATTTTTCTATGTGTTTTACTGCTCAATTCAGATAATAGATTTTTCATAGGGTCCATAACCCTTCTCTTTATTTCAGGCACTCCCCTACTGCAAGACAACAGAAGAAAAACAGCACTACAAATGACCTTCACGGTACAAAAATCCCCAACATACCCAGACTAGACTCTAAGAGAGCAATAAAGGAAATAGCCAAAATGGAGGCCTTCGTCAATATGCCTGATTGCCCTATGCCTTCTGCACATCAGGAAGTGACTGAAGACTGTTCTCTTGAAATAACACTCTTTTTTGCCCGCCTGAGAGTCTCTCTTTACCCAACACTCCCCTGGCTTTCCAGGTCTTTTTCTTTATATAGTCGTTTCCTTTTTTGTGAAATGTTGCGTTGTTTGCTCTGCTCTCTAGGCTTGCCCTACATAATTCCCATACATCCATTTTAAAAAGACAAACTCCAGACGTGTAAGTGTAGTGTTCACACAGTAATTAACAGTTATAAGATAGAGTTTCTGCCCATGCACAATTTGGATGCTAACCTCATACCCAGATGCATTCTTCCATTTGGAAATGTTGATGCTATCACGTGATTCTGTATAATGAAATGCACTGAGCTTGTGCATGAGAAGGTCAGGAACACTCTCACATTGTGTAGGGTTTGCTGGATGCCTTGTTTAGGGCTGCAGCCTCTCGACTACTCCGCCATCTGGTTTAACCTTCCTGCGATAATATAAGCCACTCATACCTCTGCCACTTATGTATTCATTGTTTTCTATGCAAATTTTGTTAATGAGAATTAGCAACATAATGGAGCCCATTCAGAGTTCTAGTTGGTGGAAAATGGGTTTGACTACCAATTTTCCATTACAGCTGTTTGATAATTACTGTGGCACGCTCTGCATTTTAATGCACCTCCCCTGTATGTTTTGCAGTGATTTACAAAACAAAGATAAACACTGCAGACTTTAGTATTGGAGATAAATGAGGTTGGGCCATGACAGCCTCATTTCGCTTCAGGTTTTATTTCTGTTTTATGCAGGCTTCTCATTAACCCTTTACATGGCACAGTGCAGAGTTTGAGTGAGCTTGCCCGGATATGCTGCCCTTGGCCAAATGAGAGTCTGCTTCTTTTGATGCTGTGTTGCTTGGTCTTGGGAAAAACACACCTACAGTAACATAACCCTATGCGTTTCCAGTCCTCGGCTACAGTTCAGTCACATGGGATTCTAGGAGATGAAATCTGAGTTTCATTTAATCAATGGAACTAATGCAACTGATGAGATTATTTAAAGAAAAGAATGCCCACAACTGGAAACATATGGGCCTCATTACGAGTTTGGTGGTAATTCCACAGTGAATAAGCCGACTTGCAGCCAAACTCCTTTCTTTACAATGACTGCCATTTGGTCCCATGGTTTTATCACAGGACTAAATACTGTGGAAAGGTGGAGTTAATCCCCATTTTTCCGAGCCCACTGGACTCCAGGGGGATTTTGGCAGAATTATCATGAACGGTAAATCTGTTGCGCAAATGAACCCAATATAGGGCTTTAGAGTGGCAAATGTTCCTCATGCATGATGCTGGAAGAAAATACTCGACTTCAAGGTCAATCTTGTAGTTCGGTGGTGCCGTAAAAATGTTAGTGATTCTGTTATCATCAAAAGAGTGCTCATAACAGAATTACCACTAGTTATTCCCACACCTCCAAACTTGTAATGAGGGCCTCATTACGAGGTGGGCGGTAAGGGATTACCGGCACCGATAAGGGATTACCGGCACCGGTAAGGGCACCGGTGCCGGTAATCCCTTACCGCCCTACTACGAGTTCCCTTTGCGGGTCCTCCCTTAACGCTTGGTTTTTCCAGGCGTTAAGGACGGGACCCACAAAGGGACTCTGGAGCTAATAACAGTACCTCAATTTGCGGTACCGTTATTAGCGCCTTCCCCATTCCCATTGAGCCCTATGGGGGCTCAAATGGGAATGGGGAAGGGCCCTGGTGAATGGGGAATTACCTGTTCCGCCAACCTTGGAATGGACAGGTAATTGCTCCATTCACCAGGGCGGAGTCGGAACGAGTTTGGAGGCAGCCATGGCGCTAATAGCGCCATGACTACCTCCAACCTCGTAATGAGGCCCACAATCTTATTGAAATCGTTTCTGTCCTAAAACAGAGGTATCTTTATAGGGGACAGTCAAAATAGGCAATATTCGAGTTACCACAAGGAACTGCATATACACACATTTCTTAAGCGTTTCATACTAACATGGGGTAAATTGTTAATGAGTGTGTTGTTGCAGGCGAAACAGCAATGTGATAAGAGATGGGAGAGATAGGTGGGGTATGGGCCAGCTATTACCAAGTGACTGGCAACAAGAGACAGGCTCGAGTTTCAAGCCATTGGCAGTAGAAAACAAACATGAGCCCAACCATGTCTGCTAGCCAGGTAATAATAATAATAATAATAATAATAATAACAATAATAATAACAATAACAATAATAGATGCTGCATAGTATCTTGCCCTATACTGGGATATTCAACCCAGAGCGAGAAAAGCAAAGCTGCATTTATACTCATTTTGGTTAACATGAGAATCAGAGGGTAATGTATCTTCTAGTCCAGTCATCTCTATAAAAACAAAGGATTATTTGATCTGTTTGCAGGCACACATCAACACACATGCATGTTAAAAAAGAGCTGAGGAGATATGTGGTCAAGTGTCTAAAGTGCAGACTGTTTTCAAAGCCTACCTGCACTTCTAAAGTCTGTGATCCTGGGAACATGATTGTATTCCACCAGGTGTTATCTGAGGAAGTTGGAACAGCAGATATACGATTGGGTTTATGTGTGGAGAAGGAGGCAGGTCACTGGGCTTTACACCAAAGATTCAAAAAGGCACTGAAAGCTGAACCCTTGAAATTGACATCCAACCAAAATACTCTGTAGGAATGGCCTCTCCCAACTCCCACATAACTCATTTATATTGGCCCACTACAGAAACCTGCAACCTGCAGCTCTCCCAGTGTGTTGGATTACAACTGCCATGATCCCTCACCATTGACTATGTTGGTTAGGGCTGATGGGAGTTTTGGTCCAAAATATCGAGAAAGCCAAAGGCTGCAGACACTTCACCACATGTTCATATGACTCTGCATGGTTTGACTTATCCATAGTACCTGGAATGTACTAAGCTACCACCAGGCAATGTCTACACAACACCTTTTTGTCCTATACCTTGTTTTCCCCAGACACTCTGAAGTGACGTGTTATGTATGATGTGTGATACAAATCAAAATATAATTAAAAACACATTACAATAGATAGTTTACCTTTTTGTGAGGGGTAGGAGACACGACACAAGCTCAGGATTGTGTGACGTGGGTTTTTGGGATGCAGGATGTCAGGTACAGGTTGCGTGCTAAGGGAAGCAAGCTACCTGCTATGAGGCTTGCATTGGGTGCAGTTCTATGGGTGTTGGGAGGCAATTTGGATATTTTAACAGCTCGCCATGTGGTTGGCTCTTAGAACCAGACAGGACCCTCATGCTTAAATGTGGCACAGCTCTAGTCATGGGTTATCTCACTTCTAAACATGATGCACACACTTTCCTTCTTCAGTAATCCATCTACTGCCCTGAGGCGCACAGACACAGACAGATACAACAACAGATGGACACAGTAAGAGCTCCAGGACCTAATGTGCCAGTTTATGAATGCAGTACATCTGCATGAAAAAAGCTGTGGATATATATAACAGGAAGAGAGCATTCTGTAAATATTAGATGGCAGTCTCAATGAACTACTCCCAAGTGTGGTCAATGAGAGTCCAGAAGCTATGCACAGCTTTAGGGCTGTGTTCCAAAGCATCTTGGCTTCCTCAGGTCAATGCAATTGTCCACTAAACAAAGTATTGAGGCCATTACATAACACCATGATCTTGTAATATTGCACATTTGTATAAAATAATTGAGCACTCATTGGGGGTCATTTCACATTATGTGCCAATTGCATGCAGGGGACCATCAACGCTTGCACTTGCGTGTTGCTGGTCCCCTGCATGCAATGTTCAACCCTCACAAAGCTGAGTGCAACGAAAATGGCAATACATTTACACTTCACTTTTACTCTCTTCTTTGTGAGAAATAAAACATTGCCTGCAAATTACGCTTTCCAGACTTGCGGTTTTTACTGTGTTTATGCTGCATTCACCTGCTCTACAGGAGATGTAAATGCAAGATGTATTCCATAGGATTCCCGTCTGCTTTGTTGCCCTCCCACGGCTTGGAAAGTCACAAACATGAGATGTGCAAAATGAAAGTGTAATCGCAATTTTGCACATTCCACTAAATTCAAACTGACAAATATTGCCCAAGGTGGAAATGTTGTATGCCTGTGAGGAACTGCCACCTGGCAAGGGTGGAAAACCATGGATGTTTTTTTATTGAATAATAAAATGATGCAGGTAGTTCCATCTCCAAAAGGTAATCTGCTGATCAAATTCCCCTTCACAAGCTCCATGCCAAAAGCATTGAATGCATCAGTGGCCTCATACATCAGGATCCTGAGTTGCAATGCCTGCTCTACCCATGGCTTCAAGTAGGTCCAGAGGTCACAGATGCCCATGTAACAGCAGCGGTGAAAGAAATGTCTCTGCCTTGCAGGTAGAAACATAAGGGTGAGTCTGATTACCCTTCTTTCCATTGCCCCAGTGTTTCAAAGTGACCAACAATTACAAAATAATATTCAATTTTTATTATCACACATTGTATCTGAATAAAAAGGCAACACTTGCTACACATATAGCATTACACAATTAAACAATTCACCATGTGTTAAAACAACCTTGTTTTGATGTAAAAGACAATGACAAAGGGCCTCATTACACGGTAGGCGGTAAGGGTTTACCGGTACTGGTAAGGGCACCGGTACCGGTAAACCCTTATCGCCTTACTACGAGTTCCCTTTGCGGGACCCGACCTGAACGGCTGGTTTTACCAGACGTTAAAGTAGGGTTCCGCAAAGGGACCTCGGTACTAATTACGGTACCGCAATTTGCGGTACCGTAATTAGCACCTTCCCCAGTCCCATTATGCCCTATGGGGGCAAAAATGGGAATGGGGAAGGGCCTTGGTGAATGGGGAATTACCGCCCCCGCTCACCTTGGAGTAGGGCAGTAATTCCGCCATCCACCAAGGCGGACACAGTAAAATACCGGCGGAAACCATGGCGCTAATAGCGCCATGGTTACCGCCTACCGTGTAATGAGGCCCAAAGTGCCTAGTGCACCAACAGGACAAAGGGGTGCAGGCAACACAAAGTTTATATATTTTTTTAAACTACTTTGTTTGCATGAAAATCTCACAATTGATTCACATGGGTATTTCAGATAGCTGTCGACATGTTTCGGGCATTTTTTGTTTCGGACACTATCTCTAGTGTCTTTAATTCTTTCTATTATTAGGCCATCTTCAGGACACAATTTCTTTAGAAAAGGTCAACAAAATACTATATACCCCAAAAGTTGATCAGCATGACGAGTTTATTGTTATTTATGAACAATTTTCACGTTCATCGACAGATTCCGGATGCATGACTTTCACAGAAAAAAGTGCTGCTACAGGATGTTTTTTTGCGTTTTTTTATTGCGCACAGGGAAAGTTTCAACTTGCCAATAGTCTGCAGTTCCCCCGTTAGATGGAAGGCCCCGTTAAAACAGTGGTGCGCTGTTTTTCACCCGGAAAGCAATAAATGTAGTAAACGCAGTGAACTTGTTTAATGCAGCGCCTGTCAGATCTATCAGGAGGCTAAGGATCCTAGTAGGTACCCCGATTCCAGGAAGGTCCTCGGAACGTGCCGCAACGGAGAACGAACGGCCAAAAAACATCCTCAGCCTTATGGGTTGAAGATATCATCCAAGACAGAAGAAAGATCTGGCACTTGGACACCTTGAGAGTCAAGCCTGCTCTCCACATGGCTTTAAGCACCTGTTCCAGATGGGAAAGATGGTGTTCCCAGTTGTTGCTGAATACTGCTACCCCATTGAGGAAGGCAACACTAAAGTCTTCTAGCTCCGTGAGGACCTGGTTCACCATCCTCTGGAAGGTGGCAGGGGTATTCTTTATTGCAAAAGTCATAACTGTAAACAGATAGTGCCCATCTGGGGTGGAGAATGCAGATCATTAGTGCGATCGGTCAGTCCGACCTGATAGTACCCCGTCATGTGGTTGATGATACTTGGCAGCGCCTACCTGATCAATGAGCTCCTCTGCCTAAGGGATGTGTATTCATCTGTCTCTGTGAAAAGAGTTGAGCCCCCAATAAACCACACAATAGCAAACCTCTGTTTTCCTGCCACTGGATTTCTTAGGGACCAGTACCACGGTCTAGCCCAGGAGCTGTGGGACAGTTCCATCACCCCTAAGGTCATCATCTTTGAGACTTTCTCCTTGACTCTGTCTTTGACCATGTCAGACATCCAGTGAACCCTACTTTTCAACTGTTTGCTATCAAGTGTCGATATCATGGGTGCACCAATCAATCTTCCCAGGAGTATAGGAGAACAGCCCTGCAAAATGATCAAGCAGATGCTGGCAGTCCCACTGTTGCTATTCATTGAGATATGGAGAGATTTGAACTCTCTAGAGAGACCCATCAGTGAGCTTTGCAAGCAACAAGTCTGGAGGGGATCCGTTTCCTCATCAATCTCATCATCCATGACCAGAGCCTTAGGTATCCCGGGTGTGATGGGGTTTAAGCCTGTTGACATAGAAGACACAATACGTCTGCCTCAAGAACTTAGTGTTGCAGTGAAGGTGCTGATTTAGCATTGCCAAGGGGGGCGTATGATGCAGGAATGATGGCAGCAGGGACAGGGCACCCTTAGATCGGGATAGAATATCATTGACAGCTGTAATAAAGGTGTTTTTGGCACTCTTGCAGCTTGAGAAGTCTATAGGGTGATCAAGGAGGAAGATGGGAGGTATCGGGAGTCTGGGGAAGAATCACAAGGTAAAAATGCTAACATAACATGAGGGGAACAACTTACCGGCCAATTTGGGCCGAGAAGCATAGGTAAGTAAATCATTTAGGTTTAACACTGACAGCCTACCAAAGCCGGCAATCATGCTTTTTGATGAGCACTGCAAAGCAAAGGGGTGCTGGAGGAATGTTGCAAGCTGACAGTTCCCAGGAGAAAAGGGATTGGCAGAAAGAAGGTCGGCGAGCCAGGCTCTCGGGTGATCGTTGGGACACGGGAAAATTAAACACATAAAAAAATGTCTTGGAAGTACAGGCACAGTTTGGTCAGCGGTTTCAAATTGCGGTTTCAAATAGGGCCTGGCAGAGGCGTAGCCAGGATTGTTCAACAAGTGGGGCCCAAAGCCAATGAGGTTGGACACACCCTAAGGAAAGCTCCCCCAGAGATGGAAGGCAGGGTTTGTCTCCCCACCCCGCAGATTTTATAGAAAAAAGCGTGCATTTTAGCTGAAAATGTTAGCTAGGATAATGAATCAAAAATTGGATGAGTTTTGTAGATCTAATGAGATAACACGTAGTAAGCTTTCCCAAACAGACTTTCATAAAACATTACATCAAATTCATAGTTTAAAAATGATTAGATAAACATGATTTAAAAGTAGATAATATCTGTAAATCATCTGACTGTGCTTTTGTTTTTCCTGGGCAAATTAAATGTTGACGTCAAAATGCCCCGACAAGAACAGCATTTATATGTAACACAAACAACTCCCAGAAAGATCTACCGCCCACTACTGTGCTATCAAAATTTGCTTTGGATTGGACACTACAATGTCAGTGGCTACAAAAATGATAGACTAGTTATATTGAAATTTTGCTATCAACAAGGAAATCATGGATGGTATGTGCATTTGGACACAGGTATACATTACATACAGTTCTACATTATAGCTGTATTAGGATAATGCATTGTGTGAAAGATGCACACATGTAATAGAAAACAGATACATTATTTTAACTAAATATTTTTATTGTTTAAAAAAAGTCACAAACATGCAGTCTATTCTACATTTTTCACTTGAATAGCTTTCCATCCAAATGTTCACTTTCCTTTTATCATATCCATTTCTTTTGTTCTTTGACATTACCCAAACTTATAATGATGATTCCTGTCATTTTCCCACTACCTCCCACTCTAATATAGCATTCTGTCTTTAATGTACAACAATCGGTGCAATCACTCTATTCATCCTTCACTACATCCAACAAATCTCTGTACACATCTTTCCTTCGCACACTACATCCACCAACCCCATTTTCACATTCCCTTTCTTCCTTCACTACATCCTCTAACCACCTTTTCATATTCTCTTTCTTCCTTTGCTACGTCCTCCAACCCCTTTCACATTCCTTCCTTCACTGTATCCTCAAATCATGTTCATGTTCTTACTTCACTCTATGCTCTAACCCTTTGAACACATTTTCCATCCTTCAACCTTCTAAACAGTCTCTTTCCCTCAATGCATGTTTCAACCCCCTGTCCACATTCTGTCCTTCCTTCACTCAGACTCCAGCCCCCTTTTCACATTCCCTTTCTTTCCTTCATCACATCCTCCAAACCTCTTCTCACATATCCTTTCCTTCCTTCACTACATCCTCCAATCCCCATTTCACATTTTGTTTCCTTCCTTCACTAAATCTTCCAACCCTCTTTTCACATTTCCTTTCCTTTACTACATCCTCCAAACCCCTTTTCACGGCCCCTTTACTTCCTTCACTACATCCTCTCACCCCCTTTTCACAGTCCCTTTCTTTCCTTTACTATCTCCTCCAACCCCCTAATCACATTGCGTTTCATTCACTACATCCTCCAACCCACTTTTCACATGCCCTTTCCTTCCTTCACTACACCCTACAACCAACCCTCTCACACTCTGTCCTTCCTTCACTATTCCCAACCCTCAGATTACATTTGCTGTTCTTCCTTCACTGTATTCGTCAACCCTTTTACAAATCGATTCTCCTCTTTTTTGCTTTGAAGGTATCAACAATTGAATCAATGTTAATTAATGAAGACAATTTGCTCTCAACAGACAGGACGCATAATGAGGACAGTCTGTTTTCTGTCATCCTTGATCTTAACCTTGTTTTAACACGCTTCAATGTACTAAAAGTACGTTCACATGATACCGATGTAACTGCAAATGTTCGGGCCACTCTAAGCATGTTACATACATTTGGAAATGCTGCTTCTAGACTTTTTAACAATTCTAGAGAAACTGAAACATCTAGGGTACTTCTAGGTTCCTTTTGTAAATTCTGCAAAATCACATGCTTAGCCTGTGTCAGTTCCACCTCACTTGGCAGAAAACCTAACACAGACTTGTACGTGTTGAGCAAAGGCTGAAGTGTAGTGACATCAAGAAATTTGAAACTGTCAGGTGAACATGCTTCCACAGCCCCAAACAATTCACAATTTAAACTAGAAAATCTCCTTTCTAGCTCATCAAGAATAATTTGACAAGTTCGAGAAACAAAGGATTCTACTAATGCAGAAAGGCTTACATTCTTTTTCACAACTCTTGAACTTCCCAAAGTAGACATAATAAGTGAGTCTTGAAGCTTTTTGGGAACAGTGGCATAATGGCGTGGTTTTTCAACTACATGTAGTTCCGAGATGCTTATAGATGCAGCCATGTCCTTGGATGCAGTAATGATATCAGCACTATTAGATTTACAGTTCTGCAGATCCAATTTGACTGCATCAACAAGTGCAACACAGCGTGACAGGTCAAGATCTTTTGCCTGTAGCTGATCAGACAGACATCTTGTTATACAAAAAATCTTTCTGCATACTACTAATGCACTAACAAAATGTAAGCTGGTTACTTGAACTAACAACCCTATAGCAGTTACAGCCTGTATCTTATTTTCACCCTCAGCAATGTAATCCAGAGTAGATATAATAGGTGTTAGCTTGTCATGAACTGCTAGAATACTGTCATACCTACAGGCCCATCGTGTATCACACATTCGTTTCAATTCAATTGTTTGCTTTGTTGGGTATAGTCTCCTTTGGTTCTCAAGGAAAAGGACATGAACAGTCGTTTGTGACATGAAAACATACAAGCTCTCGAGAACAGCAAAAAAAATCTTGTAAAGTGCTAATTGTTTTGCAGCATTCAACTAATACCAAATTAAGGCGATGCGCACAGCAGTGAACATAAAGTGCTGTAGGGTACTTTTTGTGCAGTAATGCCTGTACCCCAGAACATTTGCCACTCATGACACTTGCACCATCGTAACATTGGCAGATACACTTGTGCATATTTAGACCCTTCTTATTTACAATTACGTTTTCAATGCAAGTCGCCAGATTTTTGGCATCCAGATTGGTAGCTTGGGTGAACCCTACAAATCCATCACAAAGTTCACCACATGCATTTATGTACCGAAGAACAAAGCTAACTTGCTCGTTTTTGCTTTCACCTTTTGTCTCATCAGCAATTAATGAAAAGCAAGTGGCGGCCTGTATCTGTTGTCTTATTCTATTAATTACATCATCAGCCATTATATTTAACAACTCGTTCTGAACATCTGGCGATGAATATTTAGCATTTTTTGGTTGCTGTGACACAATTGATCTAAAGTCTGAATTTAAGTCTTGTGCAAAAGAATGCAATGCCAAAGAATTGCCCATATTCACATTAGATGCATTACTGTTCCCTTCAAGATCATCACTGCCTTCATTAGGTTTACTTAAACTTTCAAGGTGCCCTCGGAGGGGAAGATCCTGCTGTGCACAGAGTAAAAGGATTTTGCAGACCACCTTCAAATAGGTGCAATTATGTTCCTTGACTTGGGTAGACATCTGACAACAAATTAAAAAAGAAAAATCCTTCAATACTGAGACTATGCTCTGCCAGAGGCATTGAGCCTGCTAATGATAGATACACTGGTTTGGTGCAGTACAGAAACATAAATGTTTTCAAGATCAGGATACAGACACTTATTTCTTTTCATATAAATGACTAATATAGATTCTAGAGTCATTTTACTGGGCTGGTACTCTGGGGACAATAAAATAATATATAGTAAAACTGAATTAACTTTTTAAATTGAATGTGATCTGCATTTAGGTAAATAATATTTTTCAGGCAGAAATTAACTGCTTTTGCAGAAAGAAAGTAGGGAACTGCTACTACTCAAGGTAATACAAGTCCTGGGTAAACAAATTCACCAACAAATTATTAAATACCACAACTGTGGATGGTAGCTAAGAAATGTGCACTGCATATGTATATAGGAACTGCTTCTAGACACTTAACTACACATCTCAGTCTTGAAAGGGAGAGACATACAATTTTTGATTTGGAGAGACAGTTTTGAGGGATTTTCTGGAGGGCCTTCTGCATGCACTGAGGTTCAGAGCAGGATTCCCAAATGAACGAGGGGAACAGCCTCCCAATGGGATGTAAAATTATGCTGGGGTGGGGGAGGTTGGGCTGTAACAACTGTTAGATACTATTACCCCTTATTTGCCCCTGGCATTGCATAGGGGTATAACTCAGGAGAGTTCTCATAACAATTGGTACAGCCCTTTGATTACGACATTCTGGTATCAGAGAAGCACATTTCTTCTTATGATTATTGAAGTACAGATTAAAGAATAAAGCAAGTATACAAAAAAGCGCCTACTTTATCTATGAGGTCATCAATCCCCATCCTGTTTGTGTGGTTGTCGGGGTAGTCTTTCCACCGGGTCATTGAATGTATGTGTGCTGAACTGTTGGCATGTCTGCAAAATCCACCACTGGAACCACTTGCATGTTTCCAATCACAGTACCCACCTAGCAGAGGTTGGAATATGATAAAATATCAAAAGACATTATTCCCTTCTGTCCACCCAATCTGGGTTTCTATTGTCAGTGCACTGCATGGTGCCACAGTCTACGGTCTGAATATTGTATGACAATTCTAAATGCATCACAGCATTACTTATGGACCATAGATAAAGCAATGATGATGAATAGCAAAATGTAAAATTAAATTGGATTCACTATGTTTTATCTGAAGTCATCCCACTCTTGAATTTTAATATTATTTACAGCACAGCGACTGCACATGCTCTGCATCTTTAATTCCTTCTTTATGACTGCCGACTTAATTGTAAACATTCAGCTTACAAAGAAATTGAATACACATTACTAGAAATCTAAAACCTCTTAACTTTACCCTCTAAAAGCCAAGTGTAGACCGTTCACCAGCTCGCCATCTCAGACAGTAAGGATCATTTCTCCATGAATTTTAGTAAATTTTGCCCATCCAACAAAGGTTGTCATAATTCATACAAAGCAGAACATAGGTATAGTTTCTTATCACAGTAACTATTCTGATGTGTTAACTAACTGTCATAAGATGCAAATAAACTCACCAGCATCAATAAAAGGGGATTTGCCTGTTGTATCAGCCAAACTGTTACTGCCAAAATGACGGCAGGAAAAGCAGTAAGCAGAGTCCATTTTCTTAGAGTACTCCACCCATTTAGTATTGGAGTACCATGCTTTTTGGAAGGACCTGGATTTTCCACCAATCACCGTGATTAGAAACTTTATCCGTGGTTGAAATAGTTGCTCAAATATGGATCCCAAATCATCAGGAAACTGTCTAACTACTGCTTCACTTCATATCTCACATGGACTTCTAATAACTTCACAGTCTACATCTGATGGAACTGGTGAACATCCATCCAGTTCTGTACTGCAGCTAGGTCTATCGGGTCGATTAGAACTGTGGTGATCATCACTAGAAACAGACGTATGCCGATCACCAGCTTCTTTGACGGTAACTGAACTACAGCTTGGTCTAGTTAAGAAATCAGTGAGCTTCCTCTGTCGCTTCATGTCTGAAGCCTAACACTAACAGATTAATAGAAATATATAATTAATGACATAATTAGGATGTATATTAAAAGAAATAGCAACAGATAGTAATAGTAGAAAGTCACAATAAAAGCATGTCATTTCATTGTAAACACATATTATATTGCACTATAAAAATATACAACAAATAAATATAGTGTGAATCATTCTCTTAAGTGGTGCCAGGCCTATATTTCCAGTGCCAATATATTGCCCACAATTAGTGAGAGCTAATGTAGAGGATTTCAAATCTGTTCATTTGTATGATCCCATCCAAAATGTTCTGATTATATGCCAAGTACCAATTAGCTTACATTGGCGCTATTTGTTGTCCTCTTCTTTCTCACAGATCCCCTCATGAGTAATTTGAAGGCTGGCTTAAGATGCATTGATGCTCCTGGTGGACACCAATTCCCCCAGTCTTCTTCCCGGGACAGCTGTGTGGTTCATAGATAATAAGGGAGATGCTTCCTAATGAAAACTGCAATGGGTTATTTATCTGGGATTATCGTTGAGCGTGCCTAACATGAATCCAACCTTGAATTTCTTTATCCCCCCCAAACCTACTCCTTACCCCACATTAAAGAATAATGTAAAACATGTTGTGGATAAGCGAACACCCTGAGGTCTGTCGTTTTCCAGCAAAATCACATTTAAAGTGACACAATGAGGCCTCATTACAACGAGTGCGGACCCGTAATGAACGGTGCCGGTAAGGGACCGGCACTGTTCATTTGGGACACCTCATTACGAGGTCGGCAGTGGGTCCCGCTCTGGAACGCCTAGTCAGACCAGGCGTCCTTAGCGGGGCCCACTAGCAGACCAGGATGCTAACAACGGGCCCGTCATTGACAGGCCCGTTGTTAGCATCCTCTCCATTCCCATTGAGCCCTATGGGGGCTCAAATGGGAATGGGGATGTACCGAGTCCAGGTCCCACGAAAGGGATTTACCGGGACCTCCAAGGTCGGAATGGCCCAGTAAGTCCCCTTTTGCAGGACCTGGACCCGGAACCGGAATCGGTACCCGGTATGGGGGTAGCCATGCCGCTAAAAGCGGCATGGCTATCTCCATACTCGTAATGAGGCCCAATGTCTTTACTGAGGTCTACTTCTGCCAATTACAGAGCTTTGACCTCCTATGAACTCATACTTTTTGCAGATCTCACAGACCAAATGTATGTATATAAAGCTGTGCTGTCACATCTCAGAAAAAAAATGTATTGAGTCAAGGCTCTAGTCCTAAAAATGGAGGAACTCTGATTCACGCATTGGGACATGACGTCACAGGAAATGAACAAATCCTAAAATTAAATTAGATATGCTAAATTATATTCAACTTAAATTGCATAGACCAAATACACATTTGCCAAGAAAAACTAATTTCTTATTACTCTGCTGACTAACTTTGAAAGGAATGCACTTTTAAAATCTAATAAACTTCCCCAAAGCATGTTCTGTATTGCAGGATGGCAATATAAAACATTTTAGGGGCCAGTGCTGAGCTATTCATGTGGTCTTGTGACGAAGGGTCTCACCTCCCAGATGCACGACCAGTGTTCAAAAGCAAGTGCAGGATTAAAAAAAAATATACACAATAGTGACAGCATCCGCCCTTTCAGAAAAGTGGGTAGACGCCTTCCACCCACATGGTCCCTCGACTTGTGCCCTGATTTAAATGCTTTAGTGTCAGGCATATAAGTTATTGGTGGGGCTGGGATGAAAATATGCTAATTTCTTAAAATAAAACATACACTGATATACACATGTTTACAATTAGGTTAATTGTGTGCCCCATTACTAAATATATCAGTGATCATTCAATAGTATCTACAAAGCCACTACTAGTGAACACACATTCCCAGAACAGTTTTGCCCAAGATCACAAGGCACTCCAGTGCAATCAATCCCATCACTTTTGAATACCTATCAAAGCAGGGAAGGAATTGGGCCGGAAAGAGGCAGAGCTGCGCTCCGGCAAATACTGTGTTGCCTGATGCCATTCCTTGGAGACCCGTGGCACATGCCCTTCCAAACTTGAGGAAGCTCTCTGCCCCCGACTCCCCAAGTCTCCTGAACGCTGTGCTTTTGAGTGTCAATGCGTGCAGCGAACCATATGTAATGCCTTAACAACCTACATCTGAAAGTTGTCCATTACTTACCAAAATAGTCCACGCTCAATCAATGAAATGGTCCAAAGCTGTATACATGTCTCGCACTTTGCACACATTTTACTGTCATGTTGAATATTTTGACATAACAAATAAACATTACACAAAGTGTGTATTGCATGCTCAGAAGGAATGGACATTTAAATTCATATCAGACTTTTCATAACTTGGCAGCCATTCTTATGCTCCCAAAATACACTTTGTTTTTATGCAAAGCAGCCAGCATTTGTTATTAATGGCACCCACATTCAACACCTACCTCAACCCCTCATTACCACCCACACCACAGACAACATGTCCCCACCCCCTGTTACCGCAACCGCCATAGAGCAGACCGGGGGGTTTTAGCCCACCCCAAAAAAATGTTGGGGCTATTATCAGGGACTTTTGTCCCTTTAGAAATGGGAGGGAGTGATCAGAAGTGAGAAGGGTGGATAATGTTGCATGTTTTATGAAATAATGACGATGGCTTTAAAACCCAAGGGTGATTTGTGAGGCTCACACAAATCTGCATGATGCTATTGTGTCTTTGCATGCAGGATGGGGAGAATAAAACTAAAGCCATACTTGTATTGCTCAATATATTTCTATGACAATTCCTACCTCCCCTCCTTCTATCTCACCCCTTGCACACCCATCTGTACACCCTCCCCTAACTAAGCCCTCCCTCCCGACCTCCACACCTGTATGCCGCCTCTTGTAACACGTCGTAGACATTATGTTCATATGCTCCTCTTGCCACTTGGGATAATGCATCAAGTTTTGTGCCACAGATTATGATTATGCATTTGAAGCTGCCTCCCTGCAACTAGGGTAAGGCATCAGGTTTTGTACCACCGATTTTGACCATGCATTCCTAGCTGCCTCCCAGCAACCTGGGGTAAGGCTTTATGCTGTATGCTCCAACCTGTCATTCTTGCACTTATGTAACTAAGCTAAGCGAGGGCAGTTGTGCGCTATACAAATTCAAATAAATAAATAAATATGGTGCATAGTGAGTTTACTATAAAAGGCTCGTTTAAAATGTAATGTGGTTTGCTTCCAAGGCATTGCTATAAATAAAGTATTATTTAAGCACATGAAATGAAAAGCAAACCCTTCATAAACATCTATATCAACTAAGCCTAGGAAGATGTGCTCAATTGCTTAAATTGTCTGCATCCCAGTTTCACCATTTAACCAAAGTGTGTGATCCTGGGCAAATCATTTAATCACACTGGCCCTCATTACGACCCTGGCGGAAATCGTGGCGCAATATGCACCATGGAGCACGGCGGAAAGCTGCCGATAGCGCCATGGAGGTTGGCGGATTTACCGCCCCATTCCGACCTTGGCGGGGCGGTAAATCCCCATTCCCCATTTTACCCTTCCCCATTCCCATTTTTGCCCCATAGGGTATAATGGGAGTGGGGAAGGCGTTAATTGCGCCACCGTAAAATACGGTGGCGTAATTAACAACAAGGTCCCGTAGCGCCATGGATTTCTCCGCCCGGAAAAACCAGGCGGAAAACGCTCCATGGCGCTACGGGAACTCGTAGTAGGGCGGACGGGTCCGCCGCGAATAACGCTGGCGTAAACCCACTCCGCCAGGGTCGTAATGAGGCCCATTGTGTCTTATCTGCAGCTCTGTAAGTGATTCTGATTCACTTCAAAGTTTATGTTAATATATCATGCTATTATAATAAAGAAACAAATAATGCCTATAGAGTTGCTCTATATATAATAAAAGCACAATTTAGGTATTTTGCACCACAAAGTTATTTTGCCACTTGGTCACTTGAACTCACTTGCATGGTGCGTCCAAGTATCAAAGACTGATTGTGGTTCCTGTAATGTCCTTTTCTATAAAGTCACATCTTGGTGCAATCCATATGCAAATTAGGAGGTTTTCATTTATTTTGCGCCAGAGGGCCTGGACAGAGCACTAATAGGTTGGCATCTATGCAGTATGTATCCTTACAGTAGTAGTAACGATAGATATTGCATAGATGCCTACTTCATTCAGTAAGGGGTACACTGGGAACTAAAAGACTGGAAATAATTACTGCGGAGTCTGGGACCAAAAAGAGGCCCTGGAAATGTTCGAAGTGGCCCCAAATGACACATTTTCAGCAAGTCCAATGCTTTTACTTTGAGAAAATTTGGAAATACCACTCGAGGCCCAGGGTGCAGAGGCCAACCGGGAAATCTCCAGAGTTCCCTATAGGCCAGTCCACCCCTGCATTCAGTCAACCCTCGACCCATGCATTCACTGACACTGACTCAGACACACTTGCACACGCACACTATACACTCTGCTAACAACACACACACACACACAAACACCACAGTCCCTCAGTCACTCACTCAGTGTTTACATAGGCATATCAAATACAGCACACATAACATACAAACACGCACGCACCAGCATTCATAACACGGAGGCAGGCATATACACATAAGTTCATTAAGATAACATGATGGGCTCGCTCGCTGCTGGCGCTGCAGTGCTTACCTTAGAAGAATAGTCTTCTTGGGTCTGTAGGCACAGGCAGAGCAGAGCAGCCACAGCCCTGGACACGGAGCTCCACGCACAGAGAGCTGCAGCTGCCAGGCAGTCAGTGCACAGGCAGACGCGGTATGGACACGGAGACCCGTTCTCCTTAAACAAACAAAAAAAGTTTGCTCCTTATATGGTGGTTGGCCCGGGGCTGACCTTTGCAGGACCAAAGTGGTTGCATAGCAACCAGCGCAGAGCGTGTCAGGCCTGCTCTCCAACAAAATTTAAAAAAAAATAAACAAAGTGAGCAGCACTGTCCTCCACTACTACTCTGCAAATTCTATACTGTATTTTGGTCAATTTACAGAAAAACACAACAAAATGTATGTCTTTTGTTAGGATGAGAAAGTTGTCTGATTACTTTACCGGGAACATGTTTAAGCGTTTCAGCGATAACTATACCATATTGTGATTCTGGACAAAACATCTTTCATTCACCCACCTATCACACCCACTCACACAGAACAATCACACACACGTATAATCACATTCCTACCCATTCGCCCCCCTGTCACAACCATACATCTTCTCACCCATTCAATCGCACTGCATTACCCTCCCAGAATATTTAAACACACACAATCGGATTCATACCCATAAACAATATACAGAACTGACACACATTGAATGCACAAAACAGACACTAACCACACACGCTAAAGAAAACCTTCCTTACCTGTTTCCTGCTGCAGCTTTTGTCCACCCATCCATTGCATAACTCCAGGGCTCCAGCTCCTGGGCTGAATGCAGACATAAACCTTTCTTATATGACATGGCAGTGGAGCTGGAGGCAGAGACCATTCTTCCCGTGCCACCAGGCACAGTTGGGCCCAGGCAAGCCTCCACTCTGATGTTCATCAGGGTGACGGATGAGGTGGCATACCGACCTGAAGATGGGATGGCTGCCATCCGCACTGTCGGGGTGAGGGATTGGCTGGGGCCGTCCGCAGCTGGTGGTCAGGGTGAAGGCTGGGATGGGTGCCCTCAGTGGTCTCAGTGCTCACCTTTTGCAACACTGATCCTTTTCTGCTTTGAAATGAGCCAATAGGTTGGAGGTATAATACAATGTATGTAGAACTTTATACTGTATGAGTCTACATTTAAAATGTAATGAACATCCTTTATTAGTCATTTCTGGTTATCCATTTCTTTACCTAGATTTTGGCACTGCAACTCATCGGCCCTGAACAATTCCACCTCATCATACATTTGTATCAAAATTGTAAAAGGTTAACACGACATTTTCAGTTGTGCTTATGGTCACAATGAAGCTTGTGCAAGGATGCTGCTCAGGTTGCAAAGGGAATGTGGACCATTTTGCACAGAAAGAAGCCCTAAGTCTCCCATATGGAAGGGCATGAAGTGCTCCTCTACCCAGTGACACCTGCACTTCTGGAACACTAAGAAATGACCCATCAGGGATCCTCATCCCCCACCACAAGATGCTTCATTTGAACATGAAGGTTGAGAGGATTCTATGCACCAATGCATTGTAAAACTAGCCTGTGCCGTTAAGTATTGCAGCTCAAATTCTGGAATTTGCAATCCTCACATGTAGTATGACTTGCATGGTCAGTTTGTTTCTCCTTGTGAGAGAGGGTATGCCCAGACATGGGTCCCTTGCTCGCTGCACCACAGGAAACCAGGCTGCACCTCACTGAGGAGGGCCAACAAGGCCGAATCATGTCTGGGGTTGCTTGGTTTTTTGTGCAGAGGGTACCTGGCCTAGCAGTTCGGGCTGGGCTGCTACCTTCGGCGGCGGCAGCTGCTGACTGATTTGCACATGGCTGGTCCCCTTTTGCAATGGCGCAGACGGGCTAAAAAACGGTGGTGTGGAAGGTTGCCCAGAGCAATTGCCAGTGGTTTAGATTCATTCGAAACCTTCCACCCATCACTTTTGTGGTCAGTTTGTTTCTCCTTGTGAGAGAGGGTATGCCCAGACATGGGTCCCTTGCTCGCTGCACCACAGGAAACCAGGCTGCACCTCACTGAGGAGGTTTAACTAGGCCGAAACATGTCTGGGGTTGCTTGGTTTTCTGTGCAGAGGGGACCTGGCCTAGCAGTTCGGGCTGGGCTGCTACCTTCGGTGGCGGCAGCTGCTGACTGATTTGCACATGGCTGGTCCCCTTTTGCAATGGCGGAGACGGGCTAAAAAACGGTGGTGTGGAAGGTTGCCCAGAGCAATTGCCAGTGGTTTAGATTCATTCGAAACCTTCCACCCATCACTTTTGTGGTCAGTTTGTTTCTCCTTGTGAGAGAGGGTATGCCCAGACGTGGGTCCCTTGCTCGCTGCGCCACAGGAAACCAGGCTGCACCTCACTGAGGAGGTCCAACAAGGCCGAAACATGTCTGGGGTTGCTTGGTTTTCTGTGCAGAGGGTACCTGGCCTAGCAGTTCGGGCTGGGCTGCTACCTTCGGTGGCGGCAGCTGCTGACTGATTTGCACATGGCTGGCCCCCTTTTGCAATGGCGGAGACGGGCTAAAAAACGGTGGTGTGGAAGGTTGCCCAGAGCAATTGCCAGTGGTTTAGATTCATTCGAAACCTTCCACCCATCACTTTTGTGGTCAGTTTGTTTCTCCTTGTGAGAGAGGGTATGCCCAGACGTGGGTCCCTTGCTCGCTGCGCCACAGGAAACCAGGCTGCACCTCACTGAGGAGGTCCAACAAGGCCGAAACATGTCTGGGGTGGCTTGGTTTTCTGTGCACAGGGGACCTGGCCTAGCAGTTTGGGCTGAGCTGCTACCTTTGGTGGCGGCAGCTGCTGACTGATTTGCACATGGCTGGTCCCCTTTTGCAATGGCGGAGACGGGCTAAAAAACGGTGGTGTGGAAGGTTGCCCAGAGCAATTGCCAGTGGTTTAGACTCATTCAAAACCTTCCACCCATCACTTTTGTGGTCAGTTTGTTTCTCCTTGTGAGAGAGGGTATGCCCAGACGTGGGTCCCTTGCTCGCTGCGCCACAGGAAACCAGGCTGCACCTCACTGAGGAGGTCCAACAGGGCCGAAACATGTCTGGGGTTGCTTGGTTTTCTGTGCAGAGGGGACCTGGCCTAGCAGTTCGGGATGGGCTGCTACCTTTGGTGGCGGCAGCTGCTGACTGATTTGCACATGGCTGGTCCTCTTTTGCAATGGTGCAGACGGGCTAAAAACGGTGGTGTGGAAGGTTGCCCAGAGCAATTGCCAGTGGTTTAGATTCATTCGAAACCTTCCACCCATCACTTTTCTGGTCAGTTTGTTTCTCCTTGTGAGAGAGGGTATGCCCAGAAGTGGGTCCCTTGCTCGATGTGCCACAGGAAACCAGGCTGCACCTCACTGAGGAGGTCCAACAAGGCCGAAACATGTCTGGGGTTGCTTGGTTTTCTGTGCAGAGGGGACCTGGCCTAGCAGTTCGGGCTGGGCTGCTACCTTCGGTGGTGGCAGCTGCTGACTGATTTGCACATGGCTGGTCCCCTTTTGCAATGGCGCAGACGGGCTAAAAAACGGTGGTGTGGTAGGTTTCCCAGAGCAATTGCCAGTGGTTTAGATTCATTCGAAACCTTCCACCCATCACTTGTGGTCAGTTTGTTTCTCCTTGTGAGAGAGGGTATGCCCAGACGTGGGTCCCTTGCTCGCTGCGCCACAGGAAACCAGGCTGCACCTCACTGAGGAGGTCCAACAAGGCCGAAACATGTCTGGGGTTGCTTGGTTTTCTGTGCAGAGAGGACCTGGCCTAGCAGTTCGGGCTGGGCTGCTACCTTCAGTGGCGGCAGCTGCTGACTGATTTGCACATGGCTGGTCCCCTCTTGCGATGGCGCAGACGGGCTAAAAAACAGTGGTGTGGAAGGTTGCCCAGAGCAATTGCCAGTGGTTTAGATTCATTCGAAACCTTCCACCCATCACTTTTGTGGTCAGTTTGTTTCTCCTTGTGAGAGAGGGTATGCCCAGAAGTGGGTCCCTTGCTCGCTGCGCCACAGGAAACCAGGCTGCACCTCACTGAGGAGGTCCAAAAAGGCCGAAACATGTCTGGGGTTGCTTGGTTTTCTGTGCAGAGGGGACCTGGCCTAGCAGTTCGGGCTGGGCTGCTAACTTCGGTGGCGGCAGCTGCTGACTGATTTGCACATGGCTGGTCCCCTTTTGCAATGGCGCAGACAGGCTAAAAAACGGTGGTGTGGAAGCTTGCCCAGAGCAATTGCCAGTGGTTTAGATTCATTCGAAACCTTCCACCCATCACTTTTGTGGTCAGTTTGTTTCTCCTTGTGAGAGAGGGTATGACCAGACGTGGGTCCCTTGCTCGCTGCGCCACAGGAAACCAGGCTGCACCTCACTGAGGAGGTCCAACAAGGCCGAAACATGTCTGGGGTTGCTTGGTTTTCTGTGCAGAGGGGACCTGGCCTAGCAGTTCGGGCTGAGCTGCTACCTTCGGTGGCGGCAGCTGCTGACTGATTTGCACATGGCTGGTCCCCTTTTGCAATGGCGCAGACGGGCTAAAAAACTTTGGTGTGGAAGTTTGCCCAGAGCAATTGCCAGTGGTTTAGATTCATTTGAAACCTTCCACCCATCACTTTTGTGGTCAGTTTGTTTCTCCTTGTGAGAGAGGGTATGCCCAGACGTGGGTCCCTTGCTCGCTGCGCCACAGGAAACCAGGCTGCACCTCACTGAGGAGGTCCAACAAGGCCGAAACATGTCTGGGGTTGCTTGGTTTTCTGTGCAGAGGGGACCTGGCCTAGCAGTTCGGGCTGGGCTGCTACCTTCGGTGGCGGCAGCTGCTGACTGATTTGCACATGGCTGGTCCTATTTTGCAATGGCGCAGACGGGCTAAAAAATGGTGGTGTGGAAGGTTGCCCAGAGCAATTGCCAGTGGTTTAGATTCATTCGAAACCTTCCACCCATCACTTTTGTGGTCAGTTTGTTTCTCCTTGTGAGAGAGGGTATGCTCAGAAGTGGGTCCCTTGCTCGCTGCGCCACAGGAAACCAGGCTGCACCTCACTGAGGAGGTCCAAAAAGGCCGAAACATGTCTGGGGTTGCTTGGTTTTCTGTGCAGAGGGGACCTGGCCTAGCAGTTCGGGCTGGGCTGCTAACTTCGGTGGCGGCAGCTGCTGACTGATTTGCACATGGCTGGTCCCCTTTTGCAATGGCGCAGACAGGCTAAAAAACGGTGGTGTGGAAGCTTGCCCAGAGCAATTGCCAGTGGTTTAGATTCATTCGAAACCTTCCACCCATCACTTTTGTGGTCAGTTTGTTTCTCCTTGTGAGAGAGGGTATGACCAGACGTGGGTCCCTTGCTCGCTGCACCACAGGAAACCAGGCTGCACCTCACTGAGGAGGTCCAACAAGGCCGAAACATGTCTGGGGTTGCTTGGTTTTCTGTGCAGAGGGGACCTGGCCTAGCAGTTCGGGCTGAGCTGCTACCTTCGGTGGCGGCAGCTGCTGACTGATTTGCACATGGCTGGTCCCCTTTTGCAATGGCGCAGACGGGCTAAAAAATGGTGGTGTGGAAGGTTGCCCAGAGCAAATGGCAGTGGTTTAGATTCATTCGAAACCTTCCACCCATCACTTTTGTGGTCAGTATGACTTGTTATAGTTCATAATTAGATTTGTTCTATACCCAGGTACCTAATGTATTGTGTTACAACTTTGTTCCGCCTCTTAAAGAAGGGATGTCCCTATTCTGTAGGTTTGTAGTGCAGTAATTTCAGGAGAAGCACCATCTTGAGTAATTTCAGGAGCTGTGTTTGTGGTGCACTAATAATCCCTTGGTATGTCTTGTTCTGATGACTTACTGTGTGCGTTCGCATTTTACTCGCCATTTCAGGATAAGAGTCACGAAGCACACTAAATTATACATCGATAGCCAGTGTTTTGAAGCGTGCTGATGAACTGCACACTACTGTGGCGCCAGTCAGCGTGGTTTGATTCATCAGACCTGTTCTGTCTCACTTGTGTTTCACATCAGTGGAATCCTGGGCTGCTGGGAACAGTCCGTGTATCCCTCAATTGCAGGTAACAGACAACCAGATGGATCTTGACCACCCTTGTATTATTATCCCCAAATGAAGGCTGCCAACAGAGCTTTACCAAAGCCCCTGCGGGGGCAGGCATTGCCAGGAGGATGACCATTTTTAGGATGCACAGCCCATCTTTCAATAACATGTGCCTACCTTACACTTTAGAGGCACTGTGTGAATGATCCCGCTCAATGCCTTTGTTAGATTTAAGGTGATCTGCAGTGTGTAGCAGATTATAGGTAGTCTGAGTCCATCGGCGGGCCACAGCAGGCTTCTCCACACACCCCTACAGATATAACCACAGCCTACAGCCAACCAATCTGCAATCCAGGCTAAGGACGGCTCAGAGAGTCCCCACAGGGGGAACATGAACCATGTCAGGATAGTTACAGTGCACCGTCACTGTGCACCAGTTTCGGGCTGTGTGTCCTTTGCACAGGTTATCTCTGAGCATATCCATCCCCTTAATAATGTTGCATGGAGGCGGTCCCCACCTGCCCAAGCACTGGGCTCCACAGACATCCAGCTCGACGTTACACTAGCTAGTGCACCACACTGCACCTCTCTCAGTTCAGCTCACTCGATGTTCTCAGTGCTGTGTGAACCCAGCAGTTGCAACGCTATGGTGGGGGAACGGGGCTCCCTGACCATGTCTCTGAAATCCAGTACCCCTGTTGTGCAACCCATACCTGGACAACTCTCTCTGAACTGTCTGCAGTGCTGCATCCACAGGCACGGCACAAACACACAGGGCCACAATCAATGCTGCTGCACAACAATGAAGAGCAGTTAAGTTCCCCCTGGAGCCAAGACCAGCCCCTCCAATCAGAATATAGCTCCTGAAACCACTAATGATGGGTCATTAGTGGCTTAATGATTTTGTGCCTGCATTTTGATGGGAGGGGAGGTGCACAGGGGTGTGGTATTCTTGTGCACAGGAAGCTAAAGGCATGCATGTTGAGTATGCTTCTTTTCAGGCTGCAATCCCCAAGCGTAGATGTACATAGTGAGGTACTGTCAATGCTATATTTGTCTGATTGTATTGTATTGTATCAAACTGTTATAGAGCACAGCAAGACCAAACAGCATCAAGGCGCTGAACAGAGAAAGTGTGGCTGTACATTAGAACTAGAACAGCAACATTTTAACTGTTTTTGAAAGGAACTGAAATTGAGAATGTAGCGAAGCTGTGGAGGAAGAGCATTTCATAGTGAGGGGGCAAGCACATAGAAGGATCTTCCTCCTACTCGAGCCCACTGGAAACGAAGAACAACCAGCAAGGACTGATCAAAGAGACCTGTTAGGTTGGTACAATCCAAGTCTTGATTGAGGAAAGTCAGACCCAACATGTTGGATAGCACGGTGGACCATTAACCAGACATTAAACCTCACTCGGCTCCTAACTGGGAGCCAGTGCAGGCGATGAAGGAGGTCTTGTAAGTGAGCCATTCTGAGGACATTTCAAGCAAGCCTCGCCACAGAGTTTTGGGGGATCTGAAGACGTTGGAGCAGAACCGCCGTTTGGCCAAGGTAGATGCCATTGCAATGATCAATAGGCCCCATAATGGCAGCGGTCATAATTTTGAACCTAGACTCACACGGGAGAAAAGGCAGAACCTCTTAAGTGCTTTAAGCTTGGCAACAGCTGTGTGACAGACTGTGGATATTTGGGCTTCTCTGGATCCAGAGGACATGTTTTTTATTCCAAGACTCTTAACTAATGGGGATGGTTCTGGACATGGGCCAAAATATGTGGACCAACAATCTGAGGTCCAGGATTGTCTGGTGGAGATAAGACCAACCACGAAGATCTCTGTCTTTTCCCCATTAAGCTTAAGCCAAATTTTGGCCATCCAGTTCCCTACTGCCGAGAGGCAATCCTTCAGTTTTTGTGGGAAGTCTTCTAAGGGAGCATTATGGCGAAAGAGAATCTGCATATCATCCGCATACAAGAACAATTGTACCCGATAGCTAGAGATTAATTTAGCCAAACCTATCATATACAAATTAAACAGCAAAGGAGAGAGGGCGGAGCCCTGAAGGACCCCATAGTCAAGCACAGTAGGAGGGTAGTTAGAAGGGGGGAGAGAGACTGTTTGAAGATGATTGGAAAGAACCGAAGAAAACCACTTAAGAAGGGTGCCTGAAATTCCAGCATCACAAAGGCATTGTTAGAGCCTCTGCTGTTCAACAGTATCAAAGGCCGTGGAGAGGTCGAGAAGGATAAGAACACCAACCTCCCTGCGGTCTTGGAGCAAGGGAATGTTATCAAGAAGAGCCACCATCACTGACTCTGTGCCCATTCCAGGGCGAAACCCAACCTGAAGTTGTTGAAGAATATGGTTTTCCTCCGGAGGCAGGAAGCTGGGGTGTGACAATGGATTCAAACAGTTTCATTATGGCAGGGAGGAGAGAAATAGGACAGTAGTTTTCAACTGCCGCCGGATCACGGTGGGGTATTTTAGCAGAGTGGAGACCATAGCATACTTGAGCGAATCAAGAATAAGACGAGTCAATAAACAGTATTCAAGTGCTTCTGTAAAAAGTTTGTGAGGGCGCATGAAGAATGCAAAGTGGGATAGGATCAGCAGGAGAACCAGACTTAAGCTTTACCAAAGGCAGCTGAAACCATAGCGTCAGTTACTGTCATATATTTAAAGCCATTCAGGGATTGTTCGGCCAAATGAGGGGAGGGACCCAGAGGAGTAAAAAAGGCAGACCTTTCAGTGCAAATTCTTTCACAGATGTTACATATCTTTTCCCTAAAGAAAGAGGCAATGGCCTCATTACGACCCTACCGTTAACCAATGGTGCTATAAGCGCCATGGTTAACGCCGGTAACTTACCAAATCCGCCATGGTGAAATGGGGAATTATCACCCCATTCCAAGGTTGGCGGGGCGGTAATTCCCCATTTACCATTGGCCCTTCCCCATTCCCATTTTTGCCCCATAGGGCTCAATGGGAATGGGGAAGGCGGTAATTACGTTACCGCAAATTGCGGTACCGTAATTACCTTCAAGGTCCCTTTGTGAGTCCCTACCTTAACGGCTGGTACAGACCAGCCGTTAAGGTCGGGAGCCGCAAAGGGACCTCGTAGTAAGGCATTAAGGGGTTAACTTCGCCGCAACCTTTTACGGCGCCGTTAACCCCTTAACGCCTGGGTCCTAATGAGGCCCAATGTGATCACAATGAGTTGTGTATGCATAGCCGTAGCGGGAGGCGGAGCGTATGAAGATATTCAATTCTTTGGCCAGCTGAAAAAGCTCTTTAGAAGAGCAAGACACATTCTGAATGCGGTCTGCAAAATATTGAGCTTTAGCTTTTTTTATAGAGTTCTGGTAAATGTTACGTGCACCTAAATAGGCTTAGTGGACAGTTCAGGTAGCCGATGCCATCTCCTTTCGGAACGAATGCATTGTTGCTTCAGGAATCTCATTTTAGGGGAATACCAGGAAACAGAGGCATGAGTATGAACGGCAGACAGCCGAAAAGGAGCCACAGAATCAGCTGTTGACTGTAAGACCTCAAACAAGGCATTGCATGCATTGTTGCCATCCTTAATGCCCTGTTTTGTTAACATTTCAATTGAGTCAAAGATGGACTCAAGAGGGACATTAGATCAGCGACGCTGGTATATTAGTTGGATCCAAAGTTTGTTTTTAGGTTGAGTAAGGGGGAGAATAAAAGTAAGCAGTCGGTGATCAGTCCATAGCACCGGCAATGGGCAAATGTATTGCAGTTCATGGAAATCTGAAAAATAAATGTGGTCAATCTGATAGCCGCCCAAGTGCGAGGGACTTTGGTTACATAGTAGGAAGCCATAGTCAGCAAGTGAGGAAACAAGTTTAGATGCTTGTGGGTCAGGGAGGTGATTGAGATGAAGATTAAAATGACCAAGTATAACTATTTTGGAATAAGTTAGAGAAAGATCAGCCAGTGTTATTACAAGGTCACCTACAAACTGGTTGGTAACGTAGCCAGGGGGGCGACAAGCAATAAGGAAGTATATGGAATATTTGGAGGAGGCCTGAAGCCTAATGAGGAAAAACTCACAGGTAAATTTGTGTGGAAATCTATGAGCTGACAGTTAAGGGATGTTTTAAACACAAGAGCAAGACCTCCTCCTATTTTTGTATGGGGCGATCGATTTGAACAATACCATAGCTGTTGCAGAGCATTTTAATGATATGAGCGCCAGAATGAGGATTAAGCCACGCTTTGGTGATGCATAGAACATAATAATAAGCATAATAGGCCTGACAGCATTTATGCTAATTCAAGTGCATTGATAGATAGTGGGGAAAGCAGGGAGGGGGATACATGAAAAACAAATTGACAATATGGAAATTTGTGACAAGCAGTGTGGGTAGGAGGGAAGGGAGAGAGAGGTAGAGGCACGTCATAATTCACAGCCATACTAGAGAACATTTCTTGCTAGAATGCACAAAATAGACAATGACAGAAGGGGGTGACACAGGGGAGGGCAACGGGAATGGTTAAGTTAGTTAGGTGGTTTATAATGTGCCATTAAGACAAGTGTTTCAGGTGCACAATGCTAGGGGGAGGGTAAGGGGCAACAGAGGGGCAGACAGACAAACAGCCTCATTATGAGGTTGGAGGTAGCCATGGCGCTACTAGCGCCTCCAAAATTGTTCCGACTCCAGTCTGGTGGATGGAGCAATTACAGGTCCATTCCGAGGTCGGCGGGACCAGTAATTCCCCATTCACCAGAGCCATTCCCCATTCCCATTTGAGCCCCCATAGGGCTCAATGGGAAGGAGGCAATAACTTTACCGCAAATTGCGGTACCGTTATTGACCCCGGTATCCCTTTGCGGTTCCTGTCCTTAACGCCTGGTAAAACCAGGCGTTAAGGGAGGACCCAAAAAGGGAACTCGTAGTAGGGTGGTAAGGGATTACCGGCACCAGTGCCGGTAATCCCTTACCACCCACCTCGTAATGAGGCCCAAAGAGTTTATGGGTTGGGTGCATTCAATTTGTCTAAGTGCACAGACAGGAAGTGTGAGGGTTGGGGAAGGGCTACGTGCACCGGAGGGCCGGGTTAGAGCAGAGGGTTAACTGCTTTGGGAAGTGCGTTATGCAGTCAGAGTGCGGAGGCCTGGAGGCAAGTGTAGGGACTGGTGAGGGTGCCTGGGACCTGGAGTTTCTGAGGCGGTCCAGGAAACCAGTCAGCAAGCTGAGCAGAAGGAGCCGGTAGCAGGTAGAGAGTGCAGGTTAGCAGGGATGAGGTAGAGAGAAGGCAGAGAAGAAGAGGAGGGTCTTGAGGCTTTTCCCTAATTTCAGGAGATCCAGCTCAAGACGGAGAGAGGCAGGGAAACTGTTCCAGAGGGCGGCCCCTGCAGAGGATGAGGATCTACCCCGAAGGCTCTGTTTGGAAAAACGGCTCACTCTCAGAGAGTTGGAGGAGGACGAGCAGAGTGCTCTAGAGGGAGTGTATTTGGAAAGAGTGTGTTGTAGGTAGTGCAGGCCCTGGCCCCAGAAAGCCTTGTGAACAATGCAAAGGGTCTTGTACTTGATTCCTGCAGCCACAGGGAGCCAGTGGAGGGCTGTCAGTGGCGGAGAGACACGGTCCCTGGGCTTAAGTCTCATGGTTCTACTCTGGATGTGTTGTAAAGGCCGGAGTGTAGAAGTAGGGAGATTGAGAAAGAGACTGTTACAGTAGTCGAGTCTAGAGAGAACCAGAGGTCTGGAGACAGTGAGTCACTGGGAGAAAGTGAGAAAAGGTAGGATACCTCGGAGGAGGTGAAGCTGGTACAGAGATTTTTCCGATACGTCTGAGATGGGTGAAGAAAAGGACAGAGTGGAGTCGACAATGACCCCCAGATTTTTTACCTCTCTGGTGGTTGCGAGGGCAGGACCAAGAGAAGCTGCCCAGAGTGGAAAACAGAGCAGAGGTTCCAGTGAGAACAAGCTCTATCTTACTGGCATTAAGGAAGAAGTTGTTGGCTGCACACCAGGACTGAATTGCGGACAGACAGTCATGAATGAGCAAGGAGGAAGAAGAGGCTGAGGGTATCTTGAAGGATAGCTGAGTGTTATCTGCATAACACTGAAAGATGGTAGTGAAGGAAGAGATCCTGTGGGCAAAGGCAGCCATGTAGATATAGAAGGACCAGGGGTATAGGTTAGAGACTTGTGGGATCCCCCAACTAGAGAGAGTGATAGCAGAGAGAAAGGGCCTGAGTTCCACCTGGGATGTTCAGTCGGAGAGAAAGGAGGTGAGCCACGTCAAGGCCTGATCAGTGATGCCCAGGGTATACCGAGACGATCGATCAGGGTGTTGTGATTTACCATGTTGAATGCGGAGAAGAGGTCAAGGAGAATGTAAACATTGTAAAAATGTAACATCTAAGACCAAGTATATGTGTAAACGTACGCCGTGATACCCCAGGATTTGGGCGTACAATAAATGCAATTAATAAATAAAATAAATGAGGAGAGAAGGAGAGTTTGAATCAAGATTTGAGAGCAGGTCTTCACAGGTGTTTAGGGGAGCAGTTTTCGTACCTCTGGATGCTCTGAAGCCAGACTAATGTTCATGGAGATAACCAACAGATTCAGATTCAGTGTGGGGGGTAATCTGATAGATAGACAACTTCTCTAGCAGTTTGCCCAGGAAAGAAGTGATAGAAATCAGGCAATATTTTGCCAGGATTAAAGGGTCGGCAGATGGTTTTTAGAGAAGTGAGCCCACCAGAGAGTGTTTGGGAGAGGAGGGGAAATCTCCAGTGGTGAATGAAAGGATGCAGAGGTCCGCCAAGGCTGGAGCTAGAGTGTCAATGTTGTCCTTGATAGTTTTGGAAGGACATGGATAAACCCCTTTGGAGGAGGCTTTGACAGACCAGACTTGCCTAGTGACCTCCTCAGGTGTAATAGGGGATAACGTAGGAAAGGGAAGAGGGGGGAAGAGTGTGGGAGGCCAAAGGTGGTTCGGAGGATGTTGGTGCATGGGAGGGTAAAGAGTGGGAGAGGAAAGGATGTCCAGTATTTTTTTGGTGAAATGTAATGCCAATGATGAGCAAAGGTATTGGGTGGATGCAGTGGCTGAGGAGGCTGCTGAAGGGTAGGCCAATTCCATGCAGACTCATGTATAGGTTAATTACGCAGACCAATTGTAAATTAAACTATCAAAAACACCAATAATACTTTACACTTATAAGGAAAGACAGAGACATGCAGAATAGAAGGATGTCAGACAATGAGTACTAAGTGGGGATGAGAAACAGGCAACACATGACACAAGGAATTAACAGGATATGGTCTTAGTGAGAAAAATATGCTAAAGGGATTCAGCCAGTATGTGACACATTGGATTCTGGCTATGAGTACAATGGACCACTCAGCCCTCACACTTCTACAAACCAAAAAGCAAAACAATCATAAAGGTAAAACAGGGACAATCAAGATATATACATCCTTTGCCTTTTGTGGTAACGCTAGCCGAGGGAAGGTTATACACTTAAGAAGGGTCTGAAGGTGAACCAGTAGTGACCCAAACAATGCAGCATCACAGTCCAAAATAAAGGTAATGTCCAATCAAGGTTTCTATAAAAATATAAATACTTTAATAAAATACAACATCTGAAGTAGAACAAAAAGAGATTACTATACCAAAAACCCACCCCCAAAGGAAAAAACAGAGAAGATGTGACAGACTGGATAAAGTATCACTTTGAGCATAGTTAAAGTGGAGGTAGGTAAGGGAATACCATAAAGGGGATATTGGGTTGAAAGCAGGTGTGATTGTGACTTAACCAGTCTCTAGGGTCTCAGTGGACCATGGGGCAGTTCAGGGTCCTAGTACCTGTATTCAGTTATTGATGGGCTGATGTATCAGACGTGGGTTCAAACGATGATGCTAGCTGATCAGGCTCAGTTGGCCACTAAGGAGGACCTGACAGCCCTAGGGCCTCCAGTAGGGTCACTAATAACCCGATTCATGGAAAAGTGCGCATTGATCCCACAAAGTCCCCACGCCAAGAACGGCTTTGCGCATCCCTGCACGCAGAAAGTTTTGTGTGCGCTATGCGTATTCATGGAATGTGTCCCGCTAAGTAACCCTATGAGCAAGTAGCGCCCAGAACGCCCCCACACAAAGCAAATCCAGCCAAATACACCAACCTGTGTGGGCTCCTTGGCCACAAACTCATGCACGCCTATAATATTGCATGTGGTCCCCGGCAACCATTCCAGCACCCCAGCGACACCAAGTTGGGTAACCTGTAACTGTTACCTGCACCCCGACAACATGCGTATGATTTTCTGTAACTCAGGTAATTCTCCTCTCAATCTGCGTTTAAACCCCCATAAACCATGGCTGCACACTTGTACTGTGTACGCGCCATCCCTAACTTCGAACGGCACCCCAACTGTGTGCAACCCCACAAATCCCCAATTGGACCCTAACTCTGCTCTGTGATTCCTACGTGATTGGGGCTTTCCACATGCTTTCACGTGGTGGTGTGCTAGAGAGCTTTCCGAACTGATTCCACCGACATGATGCTGCGAAGTCAGATCCGTGAATGCGCTTGGTTTCGCTCAGTGCAGAGCGTGTGATTTCCTTGTGCAGGACGTACCCTCAACACGCCCATGTTACACCTTGTTCTTCCTCATTCTACGTGGATTATGGGTATTATGCATGTTTCCGCCCTCTATTTAATTCTCTGTGCAAGCCTGTCCCACATGCAAGGCGGTCCACTGCTCGCAGAGATGTGCCGAACCTGAGCGGAATCCCTGTAAGTCTCAGAAAAGTCCTGCAAAGTCGATTCCATTAATCGACAAAAGGGGTTTTGTACGCAGAATGGCACGCAAAGTCCCGCTTTTCCCCGCAAAAAATGCATGAATCAGGCCCTTAATATTACAAAGTACTGCAAATGTGGGATTAATGAGGCTCCCTTCACGCCAAATGGTGGAGGGAGCAAATGCTGCATGAATCCATGCGATTTCCCTGGTAACTTGAGATAACTCAGTACGCTTGGGGAATTGTCCACAGTGTCCAACCTGAAGTTGTAAGGTAAGTGACCAGAATCCCCAGTGGAACTGCCAATGCCTACCGCATAATGGCCAGAGCTAGTCAGACTCTCTTTATATAAACACAGAGGGACCATGGCCCAGATTATCAAAGATGTGTACGTGTGCAAAAAAAGCAGAGAACATTGATTTGGCCCCAATGGTTCTGCTATGGTGCAAAAACGTTTAACCATTTAAAAAAAGAAATCACTTGGGGAAAATTGCAGCAGGATGTTTTGTTTAGTATGTGTGCTGTGTTACAGAAAAATAAATGTTGTAAACACTTTTTGTTGTAGGTTATGCAGCAAACAGAACAAATAAGAGCATAATTCAGTTTTGCCCGAGCGAACATTATTAGATAATATGGATTGTTAAAAAATCGTTTGCTCCTTTTTTGCCAAAGCATTTGCTCAATTGTTAGCAGTGGGGCAAATGTTATACATCTGACTCCAGATGTGCATGAAAAAAACACTTGCAGACAGATTATCTACCATTTGCCCCAGTGCTAAAAGTTACACACATGCTTTGATAATAGAACATATAGCAAGCAATTCTTTTAACAATCTCTATTGTCTAAAATGTTTCCACTTGGGTGCAAATTAATCAGACTGTGACATTGTGCTATGTCTCCTGCATAAGTTACAGCTAAAGGCGTCTATTGTGTTTCTGTTTATGTTACACTACAATCATAGTAAATACCAGGTGAAAAGATAATACCGATAATCCTTGCACCCATGTTGTGTAATTGGTACCTGCCAGGTCTTGGGGGGACTATTGGGAATTCTCACTCCAGGCCTATGCCAATGATTTAGCCTTATATGATCTTACTCTGCCATTCATTTGCTGAAAATATACATCACTAAAACGAAAATCATGGCCTTCTCTCCAAAGTATATCAAACAAACTGAAACAGACACAATGCACCCTCAATGGGCAGCTGGGTTATATTGTCCATGCATGCAAATATGTGGGGATTTGGCTTGACGACAAACTAAATAGTAGCATTCATTTGGATAGCTGCAGGTCATGTATGATCTGCGTATACTTGTTGATGGATTAGATCTTGAGTGCATTGATTGCTGTTTTACTCTAGAAATGTCCTTGTATTTTATGTAATGTATTAAACATTGACTTGGTTGACTGTATAATACTCAAACAAATAAAACAACGAAACCATTTAAAAAAGTGAATACCGATTTGGCTAAACCTGTTTGCTCCATTCCATATTATCTAAGCAGCAACATGTATTCTAAATTCATTTTCTCCACTTTTTTACACACATGCAAAGCTTTGGTAATCTGGTGCAAGAATGAAAGACTAATATGTCCCGGAATGAAAAATGGGAACACAAAAATGCAAAGTATTCTGGATTGTATAATCTGAGTTTCCAATTCTCACTTTAAATTGAAGGATCCCAGTAAGGTTTATAATTAGATAAGAGTCCCCAGCTCATCGTTGTATTGCTGATGCTAATATAATCTCTCTGTGGGAGCCAAGGATAACTCATTTCCTGTGAGTAATGTATTGTAATGTGGCCTACAGTGCACTGCTTCTTGGGCCTGAGTTTACAGATGGAGTTACCTCCTTCCATGGCTCCTTGGCATGTATGTGCTGTTGCTTCTTTCAAGGTAAACTGTAGACTGCATGTAATCCCCAAAGATGATTTGCCTGTTTATATGGCCTAATGAGACTTGGGTATACAGGGCCATATTCTCCAAACTTTTTTTGGTGCACCTCCTCACTTGAGCAGAAAAAAAGAGCAGAACAATTCCCAAAATACAAAGGGCCTCATTACAATTTTGGTATGTTTTCAGTGGTAAATCAGCCAAAACACTGCCTAACGAAATGATTGTTACCGATACTTTCTTTGTCCCATAGATTTACTGTGGGATTAAAAGTGGTGGTAGGCAGTGAAAGTCCACATTTATATGAGACTCAATAGGGATTTTGCCAGAATTCCTGCTGGTGGTAATTCTGCCGGTGGTAATTCCACTGATTTTGGCATATTTTGTCAGGAAGGTGGGGGATTGTCCTCCAGCATTTTGCTGGAGGAAAATCCTCTACTGTACTGCTAAATCTATAGTACGGTGGAGGGGAAATGCAGTGGAATTGAGTTTCCACTGCATTACCACCATTCTTTCTGCACCGCCATACTCATAACAAGATCCAAAATGTGCATATATGTTGGTGTACTACTAACATTTGCTGGTTACTGTCTGCAAGGCAGTTAGCTGTTAGTTGAACCCTAATATATTCTACGTTATTAGAACTTCATAGAAGACATAAAAGTGCCTGTAAAGTGCTATGTTTCGACATTACAATGGAAAGAAGGGATGGGTGATACAATGAGTTTACGGAAACTGTAGAGCATCATCTGACACCGAACGGTGCCACATAACCCACTGCATGGTATTATATACCTAGGGCCTGATCCATGGAATTTTTTGCAAGGTTCTAAGTGACTTTGCACTGCCGAAAAAACCCTGATTCATGGAACTGTGCAAAGTGCATTTTTGTACTGCAAAGTCAGTGCAAAGTCATGTTTGATATGATATGATAGGTTATTCATAACACGCTCAATACCCAGAGGTTTCTAATCGTGGACGCGGGGATCAAACCTGTGTTGCTCGGTGTTGTCTTGCTTCCCAGGCGAGCAAGTTGCCCCTGAGCTATCCTCCCGACCGGTACAAAATGACTTTGCAGTGCACACATACACTTTGCACAGTTCCATGAATCAGGGTTTTTTGTCAGCAGTGCAAAGTCACTTTTCAGCAGTGCAAAGTCACTTTGAACCATGCCAATAATTCCATGAATCAGGTCCTTAGTGTGCATCTCTCACCAAGGCAAATAAAATACCATCCATAGCTAGCAAGCCCTGCCTTACATTTTGCTGTATAATAAGTGCCAGGATAACAGGGACAGTGCTAGGGACGGTGGGACAGTGGGCCTCATTCCGACCCTGGCGTTAACCAAGGCGCTATTAGCGCCTTGGTTGACGCCGTTATCATTCCGACTCCGCCATGGTGAATGGCGGAATAACTGCCCCATTCCAAGGTTGGCGGGGTTGGTAATTCCCCATTCACCATGGGCCCTTCCCCATTCCCATTTTTGCCCCATAGGGCTCAATGGGAATGGGGAAGGTGCTAATTACGGCACCGTAAATTACGGTGCCGTAATTAGCTCCAAGGTCCCTTTGCGGGTTGGTTTTTTAACGCCTGCAAAAAGCAGGTGTTAAGTTCCAACCCGCAAAGGGAACTCGGAATAGGGCGGTAAGGGTTTAACAGCACCTGTCTCGTTACCGGTGGCCGTTAACCCTTACCGCCCGACTCGGAATGAGGCCCAGTATGTGCTCAGGCAGAAATACATCCCCAATACTTCACACATACTTGACAGGTTCCTGAGCCCATGCAGAGCCATAGCTGTTGGCCGTGAAGGAAAAATTGCCACCCTTGTATACCAGTGCACCCGGACCAGTCACTGTCATGTGTTTGCCTTACTGCCTGTTTCTGTATCATGTATTTCCTCATCGTCATCTGGTCAATGGTCGACTACCGTTTCCCAAGGCATGCCACCACCTAACTCAGGATTGCCCGGTTTCCGGTTAATGTCCTTTTTTAAATAGTTTCTGGGGCTGGAGGGATCCCTGGTTCCCTAAAGAGATAGTATACATCGAATAATCGATGATATGATATGATATCACTGGTTATGTATAATGCGCTTAATATTCAAAGGTTACTAAGCGCGGACCGGGCGATCAAACCTGTGTTGCTCCTTGTCGTCTTGCACCAAGTTGTCCCTCAGCTATCCTCCCAATCTGTGTGTAAATTGGAGGTGTGGCTACGTGAACGGACAGACACGGTGCTGAGCGTGCTGTCTGTTTGTCAATAGGTCTGTCCCTTGCTGATTTTAGTTATCAAGTTAGCACTCATATAATTTTAGATGTACAGTGCCATCTAATTCCTTTAGTTCCATTACAGGCTCAAATGCCCCAGTACAAGGAGCGACAAGCCTGAAAATTGAAAGTCACTTATGGCTTGTAGTTACATCATATATATTCAATGCCATATCCTGACAAGTGACTATTGCTCCCATACTTTAAACCTCAGTGTCCACCAAACAACTTGCATGTGAGATGTTTCAAAGACTCCCCAGCGCAACGGGCGTGTATTCAGCGCAGTCCTCTTGGTAATTCTGCCCCAGTGCTCGGCGTTTAGTCTATTCTGACTCCTGACCTGCATGGTGAAGACGCATGCAATATTCACCACAGTGTAGTAGTTAACGTTTGATATAAGTGCACCGTGCTGCGGAGAACTGCAGGCTCTGAGGTTGACAGATAGCAGGGACATAAAGAATATTTCCTGTGCTTACTCCTCTATATATTTTAAAGCCACAATATCATTTGATGTTCAAGGCAAGGGCATGCCCATCAATTACCTGGATCACGTCCTATATTGAAATTGCAGACATATATGGCAAGCCGGGGCCGGCTTAAACAGAAATGGGAACCATATAATGACATGGAAAATGGAAAGCGATATTTTCCAATAAAATATTAATCATCTTGGGTGACATTCTGCTATATTTAGTACTTTCCCTACCAATAATGTAAGACGTTTTCGGAATTACTGATTTTACTCGGAGACCACCGCCCGTGACATGAGGATTTTGCATCTGGGTGTAAAGTTGTGTTGTTCATGAAAACACATATGGGTTCATTGGAGTGAGGTACAGGTTTGGAGAACCCTCGAGATGCCACTTCAGGCCCTACAGCTTACATGTTCCCAGCTATCAAAACCAAAGTGCCACACTAGCCAGTGCTCCCAGCTACCACAGTGCCACAATTGCCATTGCTCCCAGCTATCAAAACCACAGTGCCACAATAGCCATTGCTGCCAGCTACCACAGTGTCACAATAGCCATTGCTGCCAGCTACCACAGTGCCACAATAGCCATTGCTCCCAGCTAGCACAGTGTTACAATAGCCATTGCTCCCAGCTATCAAAACCACAGTGCCACAATATCCATTGCTCCCAGCTACCACAGTGTCACAATAGCCATTGCTCCCAGCTATTAAAACCACAGTGCCACAATCGCCATTGCTCCCAGCTATCAAAACCAAAGTGCCACACTAGCCAGTGCTCCCAGCTACCACAGTGCCACAATTGCCATTGCTCCCAGTTATCAAAACTAAAGTGCCACACTAGCCAGTGCTCCCAGCTACCACAGTGCCACAATTGCCATTGCTCCCAGCTATCAAAACCACAGTGCCACACTAGCCAGTGCTCCCAGCTACCACAGTGCCACAATTGCCATTGCTCCCAGCTATCAAAACCAAAGTGCCATACTAGCCAGTGCTCCCAGCTACCACAGTGCCACAATTGCCATTGCTCCCAGTTATCAAAACTAAAGTGCCACACTAGCCAGTGCTCCCAGCTACCACAGTGCCACAATTGCCATTGCTCCCAGCTATCAAAACCACAGTGCCACACTAGCCAGTGCTCCCAGCTACCACAGTGCCACAATTGCCATTGCTCCCAGCTATCAAAACCAAAGTGCCATACTAGCCAGTGCTCCCAGCTACCACAGTGCCACAATTGCCATTGCTCCCAGCTATAAAAACCAAAGTGCCACACTAGCCAGTGCTCCCAGCTACCACAGTGCCACAATTGCCATTGCACCCAGCTATCAAAACCACAGTGCCACACTTGCCAGTGCTCCCAGCTACCACAGTGCCACAATTGCCATTGCTCCCAGCTATCAAAACCACAGTGGCACACTAGCCAGTGCTCTGAGCTACCACAGTGCCACAATAGCCATTGCTGCCAGCTACCACAGTGTCACAATAGCCACTGCTGTCAGCTACCACAATGTCACAATAGCCATTGCTACCAGCTACCACATTGCCACAATAGCCATTGCTCCAGCTACCACAGTGTCACAATAGCCATTGCTGCCAGCTACCACAGTGCCACAATAGCCATTTTTCCCAGCTATCACAACCACAGTGCCGCAATACCCATTGCTCCCAGCTACCACAGTGCCACAATGACCATTGCTCCCAGCTATCAAAACCACAGTGCCACAAAAGCCACCTTCAGATTGCCCTCCGGATCACTGCCTCTAAAATGAGTGATGCCCAGGGCTTGCCCTCAATATCATCCCACTTTAGAATGACACAAACGGTGAACTTTATACATGATGAAGTTGGGCTGTAATGGTCTGTCTGCCGGTATGCCCGTTTCATGTTCCCTGCCTGCTCTCCTTCACATCTTGGCTCGTGTAAAAACCAGCTCACATTGATCCTTCGTCAAGTTACCAAGGATGGTATCTCCATCTGTAATATCCCTTTCGTACAGTGGCTGCAGTCCAAGAACTCCCATGCTCCTCTGAATAATACATACATGCATAAATAAATGAATATGCTCCAAGTATATATATAAAGCTGTTGTGCATTCTTAGGTCTGATGGTCCACAAACAGAGGAACTGCGTGCACTTTGACAACATATATGGGTGCTTTAAAACTGTATTTTCTTATTGTATAAGCACCTATCAAGCCAACAATACATAAATAAATAAGCACATACATATAGAGGCAGGCCTGGCCCGTGTTGCAAATCTCCATAACGCATTTAAGTGATTGTGCCTCTTTAGCATGCATGGACATCTATAGAACCATCAATTTTAAAGGTATGCTGCATGGTGCACCATGTGGCCACCCAGGGGCCCTTTTCACAAGCTGCGGTGCTGTGATATGTGTAAAAAACAGCCGTGAATGGCTTGTTCCATACACTTGTATTATTTCATGTTATTTCACCGCATCATTTTAAAAATCGATAACAGAAGGAGTAAGAGACAGTAGGGGAATTGAGATTCCTTCTAATCATTCCCACTCAGCAGTGACCAAAACTTTAAAGCAAGGTCTAAAGTGATTTACACATTGGTTTACTGTTCTCAGACATTTTGGTAAGGCTTTGCAAGAAGTGTGGGAGACACTACTGGGAATCTGTTTCTTCCGAGTCCTTCCCACTCCTGCAAAACCTCTTTGTTGTGCGTCTGCATGCGATTTATATGCAGGTGTACAATTAATAGATTCCTCTGGAATCCGCCTGCTGAAAAAATGCAGTTTCTAAAGGAATCCATTGTAAATTACATTTGCAAATAATTATGTTCAGTCAGCATTTACATCTGCTGCAAGGCGATTAAATGTAAACATTCAAATTTGCCTATATACATTTACACTTCGTCTTTCAAAAAGTTTAAAATTGCATGCAGGGCAGACAACAGCGTGTAAGTGCTATCATCTGCAGTACTCTGCATGCAATTTGAATGCGTAGCACCACCTGTATTTAGCACCTGAAAAAAGCAGGCGGATTACATAGGACTCTAGTGTGCTGTTCTTGTTTCGTAAGCAACGGAGTGCAAATGTAGCATGGCAAATCAAGACATTAGGCATTTATGCCTTTTACACTATATGGCATTATATCTTGGTGTATCTGGGTGTCTCTTACACCAACTATGCTGACGACACCCAGATACTCATCCCTATCTCTGTTGACTTTGCTCTTGACGCTAAGGCTCTCAATGAGGTATACTCTATTATCCAGGCTTGGATGGCTCATCATGGGCTCTGCCTTAATGATGAGAAAACGGAGTTACTCATCCTCGGTTCGCATTCAAAATTGGCCAAACCTGATCCAGTTTACAAAACATTCACCATAGATGGCAACATCATAAACGTGTCGAACACAGCAAAAACACTTGGCATCTATCTTGATGCAACTCTATCCCTAACTAGACATACCAACACCGTAGCGTCTGCCTCTGCATATACCTGCAAACTTATCACAGCATGTAGACCCTTGCTGAACACCGAGAATTGCATCATCCTAGCTAGAACATTAATATTGGCTAAAATAGACTACTGCAACGCTCTCTACCTAGGGACCAGTCAAAAAAACATTGACAAGTTACAAGTTGCAGAAAACAACGCCATAAGGGCGGCCCTCAACATCCCTAGAACATCTCACATCTCATACATCAGACGTAGCCTTCACTGGCTCTCTGTCAGGCAACGAATATCCCTCAAAACCTTAGCCTTAACTTACACGGCTCTGAACAACCTGGCGCCAGCATATCTGACTAGCCACTTTTCGCAGTATGTACTAGCAGTACTAGCAGACCACTGAGATCAGCCTATGTTAACACTCTCACTATACCCAGATATAAGTTGCAGTCTGCTGGGGGTTCAAGTTTCCCAGTTCTTGCAGCTAAACTCTGGAATACTACCCCTGCTACACTCAGAGCAGAACCCACGTTCCTCTCCCACAACTTTGGCTTCACAAGCTTGATGAGCCTACTACACTCTCTTCATAGGCACCAAACCGAACTACTTCAGCACTGCTCACCTTTCATTTTCTTTCTGACTCCAGCTTCAGTCCCCTTTTTATGTTTATCATGTACCACGTTTTTAAGCTATGTTAAGCCTTTAGTATTATCCTGACCTCGACTACGTCACTGTTGTAATATACTATGACTCCTTGCAACCACTTTCTTGTAACCAAACGCTCAGATGCCTTAGGGCAAGGCTGCGCTCTATAAATAAATAAAATACAAATACAAATACAAATTAAAAGCGGTAGTGGAGATGGAGTATGAAACGAAAGTACTATACTCCTGCAACTTCAATGGACAGAAGATTTTAGGCATGCAAGAGATTTGTATGCAGGCGTAAAAGGATTTAATTTCTGTATTATACACTTGGTTTAGCACCTCCCCAAAGCAGGCAGATCACATGGGAATCCATTGTAAATGATGTCAACAAAGCGCCATTTACAGGCAGCACTTTCTTAAAAACAAATGTAAAATGAAAGATTAAAAGGCAATTTCGTCTGTATTTGCTCTTTAATTCCACACTGTCTTGTCAATAAGGAGAATTGCAAGAAGAGGCCCCGACAGCGAATACGCGCTAAGGTTGCCAGTCCTCTGCAATTACCAATTTCAAAGTCTTAGACAACAACCTTTGATATCAAAATGGGAATGGAGGTGAGGGGGTCAAGTGGAGGTATATTTTTGCTTGATGCCAACGTTTCAATTTTTGGTTTAGAGCTTGACCCAAAAAATTCGGTCATTCTGGGCATATCTTTTATGGCGTTTCTTGGTGTCGGTTTTGTTCCTTTAGGAGGGTAAAGGTAAGGCAATTAACTAAGGAGTACGTGGTTTACACCTTGCACAAAGGCCTCCAGTACATTTTAAATCCCTTATGTAGGCAGAGGGGTAGAGGGGAGGAGAACCACGCTTCTTCCTCCGCTTTCAAGCTCCACCTGCAAAACCTCTCTTTATGATTTTCACGCTAAGGTAAAACAAATGGATTCCTATAGAATCGCCCTGCTTTCTTACCTAGTGAAAGCAACTGATTCCATAGAAAATCCTTTGAGCATGGCATCCGTAAAGCCAAATTTGCAGACGGAACCTACATTTTTTCACAAAATGAAGAGTAAAGGGCAGGAGCAAAGGTGTTTTTGCCTGTATATACTGTTGCCTTTGGCACTTGGTTAAGTGCTAACATTGGTTGTGCTCTATGTAAAAATACTTTCTAACAAAATTAGCCTCTTAATCTCTGTTTCACTCATGATAAACTGATGTATTGTACTAAATATATACGTTATAAGGAATTGTGCTGTTTAGCACTGTACACATTACACATTACAGTACTTTTTTCAACTAATTACTGAAAAAACGTTGTTAAAGTGACATGATGGTTAAGTTGCAGTAATAAAAACCTATGGAATTCAGTAAAAACAACGTTTTTAAAAGGGACGTTATGCTTACAAGTAAAATTGAAAAAACACAGAAATGTTCCAGTTATGGTAAACTAAGCAACCATAACATGTGCCACCACAGTGCACTACTAAAACTAATTGTTGCTTTATGCTTTCATTCTCTTTGGCAGGCTCTATGGGCGTCCACCCTGAAGCAAGAGACCGTGCGTGCTCACCTATGCCCCCTCCAGGGTGCTGACTGAAGTGCATGGCTTCAGACCAACAAGCTAACCTAAGGGCCTCTAGGGGAAGGATGCGTGTCGTAATGCATATTACGCGCGTGAACGTGCGCGTGAAGTTGCTGATCATTGGAATGTGCAGTGTATGACTTGAGCGCTACGTTCTGTTTGTGTCAGTTGGGGTTATCTATTGCGGCCGGGTGGGATGTGCCGGTGTCACTCGCTCACTGACTATCTAATGTAATAAGGAACGGCGCTGTAACAAGAAATAAACATACCTTATTTCACTTGCCTACGTAACGGACTTCAATGCGCCCATCCATTTCTCTTAGACTTAACCCCCATTTGCTGAACCCTCTTCCAAGAACCAGCGGTAACCAAGGTCCAACTTTAAAAGCCCCTCCCTTACCAGCAGACTGGCCCTTACCTTGTCTTTCCCTCTTGTGCTAAATTCATGGTAGCTGGCACTGGCCGTATGTGAAAATAATGGTGAGAAAGCTGGAGAAGGGCCATGGGACAGATATCCCGCCCACCCTGCCCACATTCCACCAATCGTCTCTGGGTGACCATGTTACCATAGAACCCGCAGGGCGTCTGACGTCTACGTCCGGCCCGGTGAATTAATTGTCCAACAGTGGAAAGGAAAGACACGAAAATATAAACACAAAAAAAGAAGAAGGATGTGACTTCACTTTATGATTTGTTTTAGTAGTAGCTACCAAGTAGCTACCATCTTTTAGCATTCAATTTGGCGACTCCAAGCATTACAGAGTCAACATTAGGAAAGAGGTAGTGGCAGTGTATATATTAAGCATTTATGAAAAGCCTTATACAATTTTACATAGTATGCACATGCCAACAAAGACAATAATCTGCTTAATTTATGTACTTAATTAATGTACTGCAAGAACCATATTTCTGCGCATTTTTTAAGGTGTCTTATTTTAATTGAATGTATACACATTTATAGGACAATATTTAAAGAGCACAACGATTGCTGTCAAAGGCAGCCCAAAATAGCCCAATTGTACATGAAATAGGCCAAAATAGCCGAATTAGACACAACACTACAAGGCTGTTTAAAGGAAAGCCCGACTGATTTGATTCTTACAAAGCCACTGATTCCAACAAATCTTGTTAGGGAGCTCCTCATTGTGTAGAACGGTGGAGAAGTTTGGAAAAAGAAATGGGCTTTCCTTGCCATTGCTGGTCGCTATGTCAACCATATATTTCCAGCACAGAGCCCTGTTCCCTCTTTCTTTCTTTTCTAACAATGTTTTTGTCAAATGTGTCACTTGCAACACTGAAATTTGCCAAAAGTGCTTGTAGTTTTGGATTTTACATAACACGCCCCACAATGGAAGACATACACAGGACATTTGCTTTCTGCACCTTAGATACACTTTTTTATTGTAAATTATTGCAACCTTTTGCTGTCTCCTTGCATACTTCCATGTATTTGTATCCATGCTGCATTGTTTCACAGCAAAATCTGCATTGTCGGAGTGCCATTACTGAAGGCTATGTCAAAAATGGTGGGTTTGACTTGCTGGTTAAACACATCTCCACACCTTGCTCATTAACCCACTGAGCCATCTAATCAGGAGTGGGCCATGTGACATTCAGGTTACACACTGCTCTCTGCAGCAGGCATTCAACCAATTGAGCTATCTTACTGGGATCTGAATGTGCCTGCTTGATGATCTCCAGTATAGTGAGAATGACTTCTAAAGCGGTTTGGTTTTCAAATGATTTCAGGATATTCCCTATGCTAATTCTGTTTGGCATGTGTGGTCCGTTTTGTTTGAGGTGTTAGCATGCTCTGTTTATCACTTTCAGGCTTTTACCAAGGCAAGATCGGGTGGACCACTGTTTCTATCTCCTACCACCTATGACAGGAGAGAGACAGCACCAAGCCCCATTGGCCCTCATGACCCATGCATACATATACTCCCCGTGATTGCTGTCTCCTTGTATCCTTCTTCTGAATGCACAGCAGCACATGTATATGCTTGAGGACTCTCAGGGTTTTATAACATATCCGTGTTCATTGTGATTGGGGCAAGAGTACAGGAACTACGGATTCTGCACGTGGAACTAATGCAGCTCTGCTAACTTGTCTTTACATGTGTCTACCATTTTAGATTTTCAACACAAACTGCAGCTGTCATCAGTGTCTTTCGGTGTCAGCCTTTCATCCTGTCATAAGCAAGTAAAAACGTGGGTTTCTGACAAAAGCAGTTTGTGAATGTAAGTGAGCAGTGTCAGCAAATAGGTGAAAATGTGATACTCGCTGAATTTCATCTTTCAGTAAACCATATTTCCTTACTGACTCTGTGTACACCTTCAGTTTCAGGCTCCACAGGCCCCCTGATCCGTGTCCCTCTTCATGTTAGGCTGACCATATTGTCACATATCCTCATAGCACCCATTGTGATCAGAGACATTATGATGGGTTGAAGACATTAGGCTACTTACTGATGGACTGGGAAGCTGGGTGACACTTCAGGGCCTAAATAGGCAGTCACTGGCCCCAGGATCACCAGCGTCCCATCGCCTAGCCTCTAGCAACCGACTTCAACACAGTTGGCAATTACAACCTCTTTTGTCGAGTATGTGTTATGAATTAGATTAAGGTTGAGGATTCCCTCAGCATGTTTAAACATGTTGGTGATGGACGAAGTGCATAGTATTGGGTGTCTTTTTCTTACTATGCTTGGTTTCTCATATGCTTGGTTTCTCACTTTGTAGTGTTTTTCAACTATTGTAACTGCTGGCATTAAGACAGGTGGTCTGGATTGACGTGTATGCTTTATTGGATACTTTTTTGTATCACGACTGAGTAAGAAAGTGGGAAATTATGATTCAATAATGCATCAAAGAAATACATGTGCGTTCTGTGTGAGGTTACTGCATCAGTGTAGTGTGTGTGATGTCATATTTAACGTCACATAAATATTGGATCACGTGATAGTGGTACATTATTTATTTATTCACTTTTGATTAATCTTACAGGCAGCGCAAAGGGCATCGTGGCGCTTGTTACAGAATTTGAACATGACTTATTTAAACATACAGTGAAGTCATTACTTAGTTACGATAGTAGAGATTGCAGTTACAGAGAGGAGGGAGAGAGAATAGAGAAGAGAGAGAAGGAGAAGTGTTAGTTAAACAGGGTCGTTTTTAGTTTTTTTCGGAAGACCGGGAGAGAGGTTTCTGCTCTGAGCGTGCTCATATTTAATATGATGAACATCCTTTATTGAGTAGAATGGTACACATGTAAGGCATGTGTAAATGTACACGGAACACATGTGTTGGACTGTTTAACAGTTTACAGTTTAAGTTAAATATGTTATGCCGTAATAGATTACCAATGTGTAATATGTGAGCCGTGTACCAAGGAGGAAAAACAGTTGGCACAATTTGAAAATCTGCCTCGGCATATCTAATTGGTCATATGTTTCCAAAGGACTTTCCATGGTAGTGGCAGGATTCTCTGGATGATTTCTGAACAAAATACAAAGTGACTTGCACGGCGCTGTTAATAACAGAAAATGCTGCAGCCACATTGCTGCAAACATAAACTTCACATTCAGAACAATTTTTCACATACCAGTATAATGTCTTCTATGTTTTTTAAGGTTTGTAAATACTGCAACATGCATGAATGAGAGGTGTGCTACTAAACACAGGAATGTATTTCTTGAATATGAATGATCTCACTGTTTGAGGGTTGCTTTAAGAGAAAACAAAAAAGGACATTGTGTTGCTATAATATATATAGTTTACCAATGTTCTCAGATTGTTTTCAGCATTACATAACCTCAACTTTGCAAGAGTTTGGAAAGCTATTTTAAACTTTTCCCAAATGTAATGTTTACTTGAGTTTACACAACATTTACATGATTGTAGCCTACGTTTTGAAACTTTTTACAAAAATGTAAACTACTTGCAATACCTTGTATTTACACACGTTTGCTTTTTTGCAAACATAACCGAAAGTTCGGTTTGAAAATTTACATTTTTTAGATCCATTAACACAATTGGTCTGCAAAACTGTTGTTTAAAGAGTTCACAAACCATTTCTAAATCTTTCAAACCATACATTGGGTATGGTTCACAAACAAACAAACCATTGTAAGCACAAGGGTTTACATGTAATTTACATTGCTGGAAAACATTTGTAAACTTAGTTTATATGGATTCAAAGATTCAAATGTTGTGTAAACTCCAAGTAAACACTACATTTGCAAAATGTTTAAAAAACATTTGTAAACTGTCGCAAAAATGGTTTACATATCTGATGACATTGGTAAACTATCGTTCTCTTGCAGTGTTAGAAGAAATTGGTAAGAAAGCAGGTAACATTAGCATGCCGTTACGGTCAAGATCAAGGCTGGTAACTTGCATTGCACCTAAAGAACCTAGATCAGCACTCATATCCTGATACCACAGTATGTTGATGGCTGCTAGCAGCGTCAATAAAACTGAAGATGTTGCAGTAAGACCTTCATGGTAACCTGTCTATGATGCCTTGAGAATCCTATAGCCTTGATTCCATGGTAGCCTAGCTGTAATGCCTAGAAGAGTGACAAGGACAACCTGTCTAGTGCACTTTGAAGACCTGTGGGTATCCTCTCCTTAGCGCCTAGCTGGCACTACGTAGGTAGCCAGCCTTTTGTCCCCACAGATGATCTGAGGACACAGCAACATCAAAGTGAAGCTCCGTCAGAGCCCCTAATATGTATAAACGCACCACCTTGGTTGATATAGATGGCAGACACAGCAATCAATCCACGCACATAAGAATACAGCCACAACCTATGACACATGTTGGTCTAACTGGACACTTAACGCTTTTTAGCCTACTCATTCCAGAATTGCCTCATCAACTCTGCCATTGGAAAACAGCAACAACTGAAGACAAAATTCTGGTTTAGCTGGAAACATAACAAGTCTCTTGCACTCACCCACAATTTGTGACCCCACTCAGTACCGATCCACCTGCCTGATCTATTTTCGGTGGCTTACCGGAGCCCGGCCAGCCAATTCAAATCCTAATCTTGTCCATATGGACACACGTATTGTAAACCTCTATGAGAATTTCCCATGCCCTGGACTGCTCTCCAGGAGGGCGATCCCACCAGCACGTTGATAATAATGGTAAATGATGCTATAATAATGAAAAATACAATTACAAATACATTCAAATCAAATTTAAAAAGGTGCAAAAAAACACATTAAAGATGTCAATACTAACAAATATAATGTAAGAGAAATATTGTGCACTGTAACCATTGTCATCATATAATCAATGTCCCAAATATACATGCACATAAACATATCCTATGGCTCAATAGCAATATTACATCCTTAGATATGGAATCTTAGCTGTAAAACACTGGGTACATTATACAAAGAAAAGAGGATCCATGGATGGAACCCACCCATCCCCTGCACACCTTACTATTCCGTCCTTTGACAGTTAAACCATTAAACCATAGTAATTAGGTGGTCAATGCTTGGTTAATCTTTAAAAAAGAGCAGCTATAAACATAACTTTATTACACAAAATGTGTTTAATGATTAAGTGAAAATAACAAATTTGGTCAGAACGAATGGTGTAGTTCAGTTTCCATAAAATGGCTGACGTGTTTCGAGAACAACATTCTCTTCTTCCAGAGCCTGATGAACATTTCTGAACTGAAAATTAGAGAGGAGAGAAAACACGGCTAAGTCCATTTTCTATACAATTAGCTAGCATCTGTCACATGACTGTCAAATACAACATTCTTAACACATTCATGTCTCTATAGTTTGAGCAATTGACAATGTTGAGTTTATATCTGAAGCCAGTAACCTCCATGTTTTAGGGTGGTCCTGTACCTACTGGAAGATGAGTGAGTAAATTGCTTAACTCACTAAATTTACTTAACATGATTGTGCAATGTTTTCTATTATATTAACAAAATACTTCACATAATCAGGTTTAGATACCCATATATACCCATATTCATCTACATCAGTGAATTCACACACAGGACAGGCACTCACTGGGGTAAAACTAATAAGCTTCGTCTTGATGCTTGGTTACTTTGCAAAAATAACTTTCTCTGGGCATCTATGTGAGGCGTGGTTCCTTAAATAATAAACTCTGGCTTGTGGCTTGTGGGGTATCTGGTCGACATATTGGTCCTACGATTAATGAATAATCACCAGTCAGGGCAGGAATATGCACTCAACAAAGCGTGTGTTTAAAAGATGAAATTAAGCATGCAGAGTCAGATATTCTGCTGTGTCATGCTGTACAACATTAGTAACTGGCCGAGTTGTGCCGTTCACTGTCAGTTTCTAAAGCGTCTGCTGCAGAATTGCCATCAAATACTGTAAATGAAATACTAAACCACGTTTAGACATGTGCGAGCGAGAAAACTAAGATAAAGTGTCCATGTGTGATTAGATTCGTAGAGCTGCTCACTTACTGTGGCTGGTTGTTAAGTGCTGTAGTCAGTGACCGAAGTTCTTGGCTAGTAGATGACCGTCCAAATGGGTTGTCCTAAGCGCGGTGGGCTGCGCATTCAGGTAACCCTAGGCAACCGTAACCAGCACGCGAGTGCGAGGAACCTGGGACGTGCCCCTCGTTCAGAGACCAAAGTGTTTCTGGGTTGAGTAGAAATCGAGAGAGGACTAGATTGTGATGAAACTAGGTCAGAGGTTGCATATCGCCCTGGCGGCCATGATGGAATAGTCATGATGTCAAATGAATGTTATTCTCTTTATGGTGGAATGTGTTGAAAACTCTGATTGATCCAAGTGAAATAAGGGATAAAAAGGGTAAAAGACGTGATGGTTGAAAGTTAATATGAGCTCAATGTATATACAACATGTGGGTCATTGGCTTCAGATTTACACGTTATGAAATAGATATAAAGCTATCTGTGGTATTCAATAGACAAGCCAAATGCTGTAGAATCATCAATCAAAAGGTGGATATATATGGAACAGGTCTATACCTGAGCAGTTTCAAGCGACAAAGAATTATTATGAGTCTGTAGTTTACAATTATAGATCTAATATTGGAGAGATAAAAGGGATTATATAGGTTATTGAAGCTTGTCTGTAATACTTAGAAAAAAAGGATAATTTGGAGTATGAATCCCTGTCTACAATCCTTCGTGATGCAATATGGCAACAGGAAAACATTCTAACTAGTCAAGATAAGTATTCAGCAGTGTCGGTAAGCAGACAATGATAATTTTCTTGCATATCCAGTTTATACAAAGCATTTCAATGAAAATTCATCATTTAGCCCTCTGGGGAGTAGGGTGTCAAGGTAGTGGATCCAAAATGTTTCCCTACGTGACAGTATTGCTTGGTAATTACCACCTCTAGACAGTTTTTTCACCGTCTCTAAGACTTAAAATTTAAGCTGTGCCACAGTGGGCTGTTTTCTAAAAACTGTCTTGCCAAAGGTGACTTGATGTTTTTACATCTTATATTTGATTTGTGTTCAGTCACTCTGTCTTTGATGGCTCTTGTGGTCTGTCCCACATACAATTTCCCACATGGGCATTTAATTGCATAGATCATGCCTGTGGTAAGACATGTTGCATAATCTCTGAGTTTTATCTTTTTTCCTGTATGGGGATGTGAGATTGTATCTCCCTTAGTCATGTTGTTACAATGGGCCTCATTCCGAGTACGGCGCTAACCAATGGCGCTATTAACGCCTTGGTTGACGCCGTACCCGGACCGGCAGCGCCTTGGTGGATGGCGGAATTACCGCCCCATTCCAAGGTTGCCGGGTCAGTAATTCCCCATTCACCAAGGCTCTTCCCCATTCCCAAATGAGCCCCCATAGGGCTCAATGGGAATGGGGAAGATGCAAATAACGGTGACCATTCATTACGGTCACCGTTATTGGCTTGGAGGCCCCTTTGCGCCCTCGACTTTAACACCTGCTCAAAGCAGGCGTTAAGGGCGAGGGCGGAAAGGGAACACGGAGTATGGCAGTAAGGGATTACCGCCACCGGTCTCGTTACCGGTGGCCGCTATCCCTTACCGCCATACTCGGAATGAGGCCCAATGTGTGCAACATAAGCATGGAAAGGTGCCGGTCTTTCTTGTTGTAAAGACACGTTGTTTGTCTTTTGGAGGTCTTTCGGCCTTCACCAGCTTATCTCTGAAGTTCTGTCTGCGTTTGAATGCCATCATTGGTGTTTTAGGGGATAGTTCCTTTAGTTGAGGATCATTGTGAAGAATGTTCCAATGTTTTCTTATGGCTTTCCCCACCTGAACATTTTGTCTGGAGTATTTTGGGATATACAATAAAGGTGTTTCCTTATCTTTCTTCCTTGGGGTTAGCAGATGTTCCTTGCTGAATGAATCCGACCTGTGTTTTGCTTCCTCAAGGATTGTTTTAGGGTTTCCCCTAGCATTTCCTAGGTTTCTCCATTAGCATCGAGCATTTGGTGTCTAGGCCTGCAGGGTATGAAGTAATCCGTTTGAGTCTTAGGATCTGACTGAAAGGTAGACTTTTAATCATAGATCTGGGATGTGAAATCGTGAAGTGTAGTAGATTATTAACATCTGTCGGTTTATGGTATGGCGATGTTTTAATCAGTTTTTTTTTAAAACTCCAAATTGACGTCTAGGAAATGTAGTGATGGGGTCCCTACTTCCATAGTGAATTCGATGTGCTTATGTACTGAGTTTAGGTAATTGAAAAAGGAATCCAGTTCTTCTCGGGTTCCACACCAGACGCCAAATATGTTGTCTATATAACGCTTCTATGTTAATATCTTGCATGACCATTCCGGATGGTCCAGTACATATCGATGTTTGAACATATACATGAATGTATTAGCATACACCGGGGCCATTGATGAGCCCATGGAAGTTCCTGTGGTTTGTTGGTAGTATTTCCCTTGAAATCTGAAATAACTGTTGTATAATATGAGATCCAAGAGTTTCAAAATCAATTGGGTAGGCCCTCTAGTTGTTGTAGAGTTCTGAAGGAGCCATTCAACTGCTTTGATGCCTTCTACATGGGGGATGGACGTGTACAAGCTGTACACATCCATGCTGAAAATAATGCATTCCATACTGAGAGCCGAGATGTCATTAATGCAGTTCAGAAAATCAGTTGTGTCGCGGAGGTATGTCTGGGTCTCTTGTACTAGTTGTTGCAGAGATCTGTCATTGTATACTGCCAGCGGATCAAAGATTCTGTCTGTGGCGGCCAATATTGGTCTCAATGGAGGATTGATAGGGTTCTTGTGAATCTTTGGGAGGCCATAGAAAACTGGAGTAATGGGATGTGGATTTCTGAGGAATTCACCTGTTTTCATGTTGATCCAGCTGTTGTCGAGTGCTTCTTCGATTATGATCTCAATCAATGTCTTAATTTTGTGGATAAGATCATAGTCAAGTTTGGTGTATGTGTTCTCATCATTGAGAAGTTCCAGACATTTCTGTGTATGGTTCACGGTGTCTATTACTATAATTGTGCCTCCCTTGTTGGCGGGTTTAATAGTTAGTTCCTCATCCTTTGCCAGTGCCTCTATGTGATCGAGTTGGCATTTTTTCGCATTGAGTGGTGATGTTTTTTTTAAATTAATTCTCTCCAGATCTGAGATAACTGTTTTCTCAAATAGATTGAGCACGGAGTTCTGAACGTGGGATCAAAATTGCTTTTAGGGCGGAATTCCAAAGTGCCATCATCTGAGATGGTAGATCCCTTGTCTATATCATCATTGAAGAAGATTTTGAGTCTCAGTTTTCTTAATAGCTTATGGAAGGATACCTTCTCTTAAAATAAGGTGGTATTGCTGGTCGGCATAAAGGAGAGCCCGCGGTTCAGCATATTAAGTTGGTCATTTGAAAGATTTTTGCTGGATATATTCACTACTACATTTTCAATTATTTGTTTTTTCTTTTTTGTGTTCCCTTTGCCTCTCTCCTCGATTTTCTTTTGGTCTGTCCCGCGTTCCTAAAAAAACACCTGCTGTTCCTGGGCTGGTTGATGTCTGTGGTGTTTCTGAATTAGTTGATGCAATTTCCTCTGGTCTGTTATCTCTGTTGTCCTTGTCTCCGGATCCTTGTGTTTCTTCCCGTTGAATCGGATCCCCGATACTACTGTTACTGCTGTCACTACCTGAATTGCTTCTATTTGGGTTATTTGGTTTATTCCTTTGGTTGCGGCGATGGTATTATTCTTGCCAAGTATACATGATATCGTTGAGATAATCAAACGTATCCCTTTTAAATTTCCTAAGTTTTCTTGTTCTATTTCAGACTTGTAGTTCTCCAATTTCAGGTTGATGTCAATTAGTAGGTCTGAGAGTTCTTCTGAAGACTTAAATTCACTCAGTTGATTATTGAAGGTGATTATCTCAGTGGCAATGGATGATAATGATTTAGATAGCTCTTCAATTGTGAGGAGAATCAAGTCTAGTGAACATTTGTTCAGAATTTGATCCCATTTCTCCACAAATTTGTTGCTGTCGCTACATAAAGTCGGTCGCAGAAAAACTCTGAGTACTCGAGGCATTTTTTGGGACTAATAATATTCCACTAGTGTCATGGTGTGTCATTTTGTAAGATCTCTCTCCTAATAAGCTTTTCCAATTGAAACACCAAACGTTCTGGGTTGGCTCTACATTGTAGAGATTTCTCTGTGTCCTTGATCAGGGACAAAATATGTTTTGCTTCATCAGCGTTGAAGGCCAATGTAGTAGCTCGTTTGTCCATAAGCTCATTAATTCTTGAAAAAGACTTATTTTGGTGATTTTTGTCAGGGGGTGGGTGCGTCCTCCAAGTTGTGCCACACTGGTATTGGGACCAGTGAAAAAAGTGATTGGAGAACAAAGAATTAGGTGGAGCACACCTGAGGCTTGGTAAATTTTATTGTGACTGAGTCAAATGGTCAATATGTTTAGGTGCTAGGGAGGAAAAATGGCCATGGCACAGAGCCACCATGCTCAAATTACACAAAGAAAAGAGGATCCATGGATGGAACCCTCCCGTCCCCTGCACTCCTTACTATCCCATCCTTTGACGGTTAAACCATTAAATCATAGTAATGAAGTGGTCTGAAACTAGTCTTTCCCAGAACATGGGAGATTCCAAGAAGTTGATGTTATGGACGAATCTGCTCAATCGGAGCACCCTTAGCACCCAGGTTCCGGGGCAGTGAATAAAGACAGGCTGAATCGAGTGCTTGGAATCCAGCTCACAAGCCTGGCAGATATTCGATGGATAGGCTTCCCTATCCCTCACATGTAGAATCACTAATGTTCGCAGGATATTCAGCCTAAATCTCAGCTCCCACACTAGGATCCAGAAACCTCCTCAGATAGGATGCCAAGAATGATTGCGGTTTATCACATAATGAGAGAGAGGCCGAGAGAGAGGCGGAGATAGTCTCATTTGCTCAATCGTTCAAATCCAGTCACCCTTTTTATGACTCTGCTTCAATTTTGATGGATTATATATCAACGTGTCAACATCAGTGTCCATTTTATCGAGAATCACTATAGATCTCTCCCTTAGTGCATTTAGAAAACTATTATCTCCCTTCAATAGCTGGGCTGCTAAGTCCTCATAATGAAAAGGGGATGAGTGTACAAGAATCAATCTATATGCAGAGGTCCATCTCCATTCCATCCATGCTAGAAGGCATGTCAAACCCATAATGTATCAAATGGAAATGATGGGGACTGAATTAGGGAGCTTAAAAGTTCTCTTCCACAGCTTGGATTCAAGTTTATTCCCATCAATGAGAAAACTCTGGGTGCAACATAGCATACCAAATAATAGGGAAGGCACCACTTTCCCTACATAATATTGAAACACAAGAACGATGGAAAACCTGCAAAATGTATTATAAATTTTACTCATTTGAGACCCCAAATTCAAGATCTTAATATCTAGATTATGAAGAGATGACATTTTAGTTGAAAATGCAAATGCAAAATGTGAAAAGATCATAGCGCCCGGACAGATGATCTCCTTTGATATCGGTGCAACATGGTTATCTAACTGCCATGAAGGGCTTTACGTTTTTCTGAGGATTTTTTTAAGAATACAATGCTAGATTTTAGGAGGTTAATCCTTAGTTGGTTTACTTTCGCATATTCTGCAAGAGCATCTAGAAGACGCTGAAGGCCTATTTGCGTATGGTCAAGGACGACAATATCAAAAAGGTTTGCATAAGCAAGTTAAATAAAAAGGGGGCAACCAAACAGCCCTGCCGGACGCCTCTATTTATCTTGATTTGGTTAGATAGATTGCCAGCTTTGGACAATCTGACACGAAGTGTGGATTTACGGTGTAATTAAATCAGAATTGCTAACAAACTGTCTGGCATGCCCCATCTTCTTAACTTTTCCCATAGGAGGCCTCTGTTCATGGTATCAAAAGCCTGAGTTAAATTCACCCAGGCTCCAAATGGAGGTTTACCATCCTTTGGAAAACAACCCACAGTGATTCAGGACTAAGCCATGTAAGGAGGTTGACAGACCCTTTGTAAATCCTGTTTGGAATTTTGAAATAATGCTATTTGCTTTGGCCCAGTCTTCGAGGTCTCTTAAAACCAGGCAAGCAAATATTTTTCCATCCGCATCCTATAGAGAGATTGGACGATAATTGGATGCAGCTAGGCGATCACCACATTTATATATGGGTACATAAATGGGTATGATGATCGAACTTTCCAAAGATCTGGGAATCTTCTAGTCTCCACGATTTGGTCAAAAAGGCCCTTCAGCAATCTAGCCCAAACCAAAGGATTAGCCTTCAGTATAGCATTAGTAAGGCCATTAGGACCTGCAGCTCGAGAGGCAGAAGATTTTGTTATTAAATTTGCAATCTCCTTGATGGAGGAACTTAGGGCTCACAATGTTACCAGAGGTCCACTTTTTGCAGAATATTCTGAGCATAGGTACATTTTGTCAATATTATCCACCCAGGTCTGTTCTTGAATAACCGCATCAATTGGTTGATTAACCATCAGATTTACCAAAGCCCAAACATTTTGTGAGTTTTTATAACAAACAGCCTTCAGCATTTCCTCACCATCTTGCTGCAATCTCAAGGCCCTGTGAGATCTCAACCAATTCCGATATGAATTATTGATTATTCTGGTTTGGTCTTTTTGTTGAGGTTCATTACACTCATGCTCTCTTTTGATAATTCCCAACAATCTTCTCCTCTCTCTTCTTCACCAGATTTGTAAGTGAAGGTAATGCTTATGAAACTGTCTGGGCTTCTGTGGCCCAATATTCGGGGGATTAAGGGACCAGAGCAAGTCCACAAAGGTTTCCGGTTCACAACGCCCGGTCAATTCCTGATCAGAAAGCTTTTTCACAAAGTTCTCCAATTTGGCATCTTGCGAGTCTGTTACCTGATGAATTAAGAACTAAATTCTGGGAGGAGTGGCAAAACCATGATTCCGTTACCACCCCAAAGGATGCCTCTAGAATATTGTGATTGCTCAAACCCTTCTCTGTGACCTTAAAGTTCTTACAGCTCTCAAACAGCCCCCTCGAGACAAAAACATTGTCAATAATTGAGGGGAGAGATCCCCTCCTCCAAGTCGGGGCCGCAGGGATGTCACCACACATTTTTCCATTGAGAGCCCTGAGATTCAAATCTTCCATAAACTTGCACCAAACACTACCATTCCCTGTTTTTCATCTATCCCTACTGTCCGGGAAAGAGACAGTTTCAAGGGTGATAATGTCGTCCATGGGATAGCAAGCAGTTGCCAGAATAAGAAAATCACTTAAGTTCTAAAGAAAACCCATAAGTGGGCCTAGAGACGGGATTCCAATATATATTCACAATCAGCCATCCCTGTATATTATTCTTCAACCTTGCTGTTACTTCAAAATGCCTGGAAAATCCTCAGATAACTGTAGTGAATCCTCATAGATGGAATTTCTACAAAGAATGCATAAGCCCCCCATCAGTCATCCTGCTCCCACACTGGTAGCTAGCTGATGGTAGGAGGATAAACCATCAATATCAAAGGACAATCTCACCTAAGTTTCCTGCAGAAGAATTAAATCAAAGGATCTAAACACATATCTTTTCATAGGTTCATAGCAGAAAGAGTTAAAACCCCTCGAGTTCCAAGACAAAGTTCTTACACGGTTTGGCTAGAGGTTCTTCTCCGCAAGCCCAAGCTTGAGAAAGATCTGGGAGACTATCTCCGGAACTAAGTCCAGTACTGTTGGAGTAGTTGGCAAAATGTTAGCTTTCACCTGGGACAAAGTAGAAGAGGCAACAGAAGGTAAAGGTGCCTGAATTAGATCTTTTATGTCACACCAATCCTGTGTTAACATCAGTTCCCTCTGACCCCATTCCGACTTAGCACCAAATAGTGATTCAAAACCCAGTCTTGATCTCAATGTTACTTCTGCAAGGTCAGTGTTTGGTAAGTGTGGAAAGGCAACCCACACAATGTCTGCCATTTTGATATATTTTAAACTGGGAATAGTTTTCATCTCTGCAAGAATTACGGATCGATTTAAAGCTGGTTTAGATCCATCATTCGGAGTATCACAAAGCAAGTAGAGGATAAGACCCTTGGGCAAGACCTTCATTTTCTCCAAGTGCAATGACGATTTTTGGCCATTAGCGAGGACTTTATTAGTCAAGACATCACTTCTCCCTAGAGTACTCAAAGTATCCCCAGCAGCACTACACCAATCCTCTCCCAATAAACTAGAAATAGGAGGAGCCAGTGCAGCCGTACAAAAACCCAATTGAACATGAACCTTAGGAACAAAATTCATGCCACCAGGCAAACTTAAATCGCTCAGGTAGTGACGAGCCTCGTGGCTTTTGAGTTTTAAGAAAATTGGAGCAATCTTTAATGGCAGTTTGTTTGACACAGGCTTAGCCCCTTTTAAGAATATTGGGGCTATCTTAAGGGCCGGTTTAATTGGCTCCGTTTGGCTTCCCCCTATGGTTTTCATGATGTCTGACATAGGAATATTACTGGGACATGAGCTTGTTGCGTGGCCAGATTTTTTAACCGTGGCCTTACTCGCTTCAACCATTGGACCTTTCCTCTTAGACTTAACGACAAGTCGCTTCTGACGACCTTGCAGGTTGCCAACAAATCGATTAGTACTACCTGAGCAATTTGACTTATTAGGCCCAGGGTCCACTGTATCGATGGCGTTTTTAGATAGTTGTTTTCTCCTTTTCTTTTTCTTCTTAGATTTTCCATTGAGCTTCCTCTTTGATTTACTTTCCTGCTGATCACTAGAGATATTCAGGTCTTGATCAGGGATCACCATAGGAACCTCTCCCGACCCCAAGGTGGCCAATTCAGACTCCTTCAACTGGGCCCATCTCATAAAGTCTTCCATAGTGGACACAGTCAGTAGAGAGTCATCTAGATCCTCACTCCCTGTTGCGACCACAGGAACCTGTGTCCTTCGTATTTCCAGTGCTTGTGCAGTACTTTCAGCAAGTTTTGTACTCAATATAGCAATTTCCATTTTAGCGCCCTCCCACTGCTCAGTCAAAGGGTCTACTTTTTGACCCTGGGCTCTTGTCAGCAGTCTACATTCTACTAGAGTTTCTTTTATTGAGTCATTTACTGCCGATTTTAAAGCCACCAATGACATTTTATTTACTTCTAAGTCCTTGGAAATCTCCAGCAAGAATCCTGAATGCAAATGGACTTCCGTTTTTAAACCTTCAAATACTTTAACCAGAGAACTCAGTATGAAGTTTAAGGCAACACTTGAGGGGGAGCCCAACATCTGGACCTGCGGCTCAACCCTAAATTCATCCAATGTGGCTGAAGGATGCGGTGGTGTTGTACATTGTAGAGAAATCTCAGCTTCTTTTGAGGCATCCAATAAGGCAGAGATTGCTTTTAGCTCAAAGGAGGCATCACAATTAGGCAGGATGTTAGTATTGTCACTTGCCTCCTCCAATAAATAAATGTTTTGCTTACCATGGGCTGGATTTAACAGTGGTAATGTGAGTAGGGTATCATTAGATATCTCACCACCCAAGACCCCACTCTTAACCTGAGGGACAGATCCTTTGAACCTCCCTCCCAGAGGAAAATAGTTTCAAATTTTATTTTCTTAAAGATGTTGACGTGAGCGTATGCTCCCGGGGGGCTTTCAGACAGTCTTTTAGTTGGCCAGCAATAGGCGTAGACGTTCCAGAGTCTTTGAAATCCCTTATTGACTGAAAGATTAAGCCAGAACCTGAAGCCTGTGGTCATCTTCAGGAAAGATGCTTCCTTTACCATGAAATGGCCGTTTTTAATCCGGAGGGGTTTAAATATAGATCTGTTCACACACAGGGAGGTGGGATCCCGCAGGAGAGGTTCCTCCCATTCATTAGCAGGAGCGAGATATTAGGCGGCAGCAGAATTGCTGGGCAGATTATAGGTTCATTTTGCTAATAGCTGTGTATGGCTCCAAAGTTTTCTATTTGCTGTCACTACGGAGACCAACCACCCGTATCCAAACACCAATTGTATGAGGCCTTAAGGTGCATACTGCTCGGGTCAAAGGTAGAACACCCGCAGTGCCCAAGGAATGCACACCCGGGCGCCGCAGTAATTGAAAGGAAGGATACTTCCCACCAACGGTCCACTGGTACAAAGCAGAAATGTGAATAAGCTCTCTTCTTTTTTCCCAGCAGGGGGGGCGGAGGATAGATTTGTGGGCTATATGCAACTCCCGCACCCGCTTCTCACTGCTGAGAAATCCAAGAGTTGCTGGTGTTGCTGGCCGTGAAGCAGAGCTGACCATAAAAAGCTAGCCATAAAAATCTGAATTAACAGTAAAAAGTACTGCTGTGTGTGGAGCGTGTGAAACTTAGGCTCGACAGATTAGGGAAGTACTAACACAAACAGGACTAAGACCCTGAGGGGTCCTTACCCATGGGCGAGCCCTTCTATGCTGCTCTGTGGATGTAACTGCGCTGACCACGGTGCTGACCACTGTGTCCGCGCCCACACAGCACCGCTCTGCTCGGCTCGGTTTTAACAGGACCCCAGCTCCCGGGCTGAGTTTCCAGCTCTCGCAAGGGCTAGAGGAAAGAACCTCTTCCGATCGCTAGTCAATCCGCACCTCTCGCACCTCTCACAGAAACAGGAACAAGAACTACAATGAGGCCGCTTCTGACTAGAACCTTACTCCTAGTTCAGAATGATCAGTTGAGCACACTAAATGTCACCATGTGGATTCATGAATATTAGGTATTTGTTTTCCATTGCACACAATATGTTTAATATCAAGGGCAATATCAAGCAATTTAATGGTGGGATAGGCCAGCATCGCATGGCAACTGTTGGATCCCGTTTTTTTATCACTTTAAATGACAAAGAAAAATCTACTAGAATGATGTAATTGCCTTCACAACAAATATCCAAAATCAATGCATGGGAGTAGAGTAAGACTGCATGGGCCTAACAATCCTCCTCCCTATCTCCAATGACATATTGGAGGTCATTACGACCTGGGCGCAAAGGGATACCAGGCACTGGTAACGACACCGGTGCCGGTAATCCTTTTACGCCATATTCCAAGGTCCCTCCCTTAACGCCTGGTTTTACCAGGCGTTATGGACGGGACCCGCAAAGGGGTACCGGGGTCAATAACGGTACCGCATTTTGCGGAACCGTTATTGCTGCCTTCCCCCTTCCCATTGAGATCTATGGGGGCACAAATGGTAATGGGGAATGGCTCTGGTGAATGGGCAATTACCAGTCCCGCCGACCTCGGACTGGATCTGTAATTACTCCCTTCACCAGAGTCGGACCGATTTTGGAGGCAGCCATGGCGCTAATAGCGCCATGGCTACCTCCAAACTCGGAATGAGGGCCATTATCTCCAATTATTATTGAAGACTTTCAGTGGCCATAATATCCTTGACCCAATCCAAAAAAGAAGCTTCCCTGTTAGTCAATGCTTATGATTCCAATTGTCTGCTCCATGATTCTACAGGAAGGGAATTATCCCAACCATGATTTCACTCCATTTCGATTTCTGATTTTTCGGAGGAACAAGAAGTGATCAGAAGCCACTATCAATGAAAGGCTTTCGGCCTGTACTATATTGCATCAACTGGTGAGTTGTCACACCTACCCTGCTGTGTCTTGCATAGACAAGTGTTGTTTCTTGCTGCTTTTATAGAATTGCACAGTTGCATATATTTCCACATTTGCCTTATCAACCTATATGCCCAGTGCATCAGATTATATCAAATTATATCAAGATCAACTTTACCTGATTTGTGGTTTTTAGATGATATTATGTACTCATGATACTAATGGGTTTCAGAGGAGGGAAAGGGTTCAGACTATGGGAAAGGGAGAGAACCTGTTGTCCTTGTAGCAGTACTATAATAGTGATTTATAAGAGTGGTTTTTTTCGTCAAAGCGATCCGGTCACCAAAGTCTACTTAGTCACTTTAAAAATAAGGATGACAAAGGTAACAAGCAACTTTAGGAATTGCAAACTTAATATTGTCAACAAATGTTACAACTGAAAACACATAACTTGAATGCCAGTGTCAATATGAACTGGCATGCAAATACAATAGCATCTTCTTTGTCACAAAGTAGCAGTAATGTATGTAGTAATCATGGATGGGTGTGCCGAGTCTGCTGATGAGTGCCTCTTCTTGGTTTTAGGAGCACTCTGACCCCCTAACATGCCCCCACTGAGATCGAACAACAGCCTTTCTTCTGGGGATGAAGTCTCTCCTATCTCGCTCCCAGGACTTTCCCGACACTTGGTGTCCAAGGGCCTAATTGCAAGTCTGCCGTTCCGGAATTAAGGGTGCCGGTAGCAACATACAGGCATCCATTCCGGACCGGAAGACGACAACAGTGCCTCTGCACCCGCAGGGTATGACCTACCGAGCGCATTGGCCACGGTAGGCACAATTTTCACTGAAGCACCGGCACCGTTAGCAAAGGTGCTGATCATTCCGTCTCCCCACTCCCATAGAGTCCTATTGGATTCTATGGGAATAGGGACTTACGATTTCCGCCACCTGACATCCCGGGTGGCTGGGACTTGTAATGTCCCGGTGGAACCGGGATCGCATGTGGCGGAAACAGTGTTACGGGGTTGGCAGCAACCACGGGTGCCTCCTTTGGGTTACTGCCAACATCGTAATGAGGCCCCATGTCTTCCTGCAAGAAGAAATGTATATATGGCTGTAAGGTATTGAGGTCATCAGCTAAAGCAATCTGCCCCCTCGAAACCTCTGAATATGTTCTGTTTTGAATACACCATATTTAAATCCTAGAATTTGTCAGAATTGGGGTGCAACTCAGGAAACGTTTTACAAGTATCATCAGCGCTGTTGAAATAGCCCTGCTTGATATGCTTGTTATGACCAATCCATTTTAAGGGGCCATGTTGTTTTTCACTCTCAAAATATGTTTGACCCGACGATACCTCAGCAAGTGCACAATAATACTTATAGGACAAGCTTTCACACTTGGTCTACGAGGGCGAGTCGAGGAGGACATTGACAGGGTAATTCATAGAATTTCGCAGAAAAGTGTCGCAAGCGGCTGGCGCAGAGTGTCCGCGTGCGATTGTCTGCGCCAGGCACGTGCGCTAAAACCGATTTCCGCGCACAGCGTATTCATGGATTTTAGGCTCCCAAACCAGCCGTGGCGCAGAGTATCGGAGCGACCCTGCAGCAGCGCCAGTAACGCCCCCAAGAACGCCCTCGCGCAAGGAAAAGCCATCAAAATTGCTAAATCATCGCAAAGGGCTGCGCTAACCCTGGACCAGTCTACAGGGCTGCCAAACAAGGAACGCAAAGCGGGTAACGTGCATATCAGGGGTACGCGTGAAGTTATACACGCGATTAGCCAGGGTACGTGTATTACAGGGGTACGCGTGAAGTTCTACACGCGATTAGCCAGGGCACGTGTATCACAGGGGTACGCAGGAATTATCACACGCGATTTGGCTGGGTACGTGTATTACAGGGGTACACGGGAAGTTCTACACGCGATTTGGCCAGGTACGTGTATTACAGGGGTGCGCGGGAATTATCACACACGATTTGGCTTGGTACGTGTATTACAGGGGTGCGTGGGAAGTTCTACACGCGATTGGCTAGGGTACGTGTATTACAGGGGTATGTGGGAATTATCACACGCGATTTGGCTGGGTACGTGTATTACAGGGGTACACGGGAAGTTCTACACGCGATTCGGCTGGGTACGTGTATTACAGGGGTGTGCGGGAATTATCACACGCAATTAGGCTGGGTGGGTCCTCACAGGTGTTCCCTGTACACCCTCCACGGCCCCTGCAGGCAGCCCACAAAACAGGGGACTACCTTGCACACCTGCTCATGTCCCCCTGCACCCCCACCCCCCAGCAGTGCAGGGGCAGCCTCCACCAGGCCCCCACTCATGTCTCCCACCACCACCACCCCCCAGCATCCAGGGGCACCCTCCACCAGGCCCCCACCCATGTCTCCCACCACCCCCACCCCCCAGCCACCAGGGGCACCCTCCACCAGGCCCCCACTCATGTCTCCCACCACCCCCACCCCCCAGCAGTGCAGGGGCAGCCTCCACCAGGCCCCCACTCATGTCCCCTATCACCCCCAGCCCCCAGCAGTGCAGGGGCACCCTCCACCAGGCCCCCACTCATGTCCCCTATCACCCCCACCCCCCCGCCACCAGGGGCACCCTCCACCAGGCCCCCATCCATGTCTCCCACCACCCCCACCCCCCAGCCACCAGGGGCACCCTCCACCAGGCCCCCACTCATGTCTCCCACCACCCCCACCCCCCAGCAGTGCAGGGGCAGCCTCCACCAGGCCCCCACTCATGTCCCGTATCACCCCCACCCCCCAGCAGTGCAGGGGCACCCTCCACCAGGCCCCCACTCATGTCCCGTATCACCCCCACCCCCCAGCAGTGCAGGGGAACCCTCCACCAGGCCCCCACTCATGTCCCCTATCACCCCCACCCCCCGCCACCAGGGGCACCCTCCACCAGGCCCCCATCCATGTCTCCCACCACCCCCACCGCCCAGCCACCAGGGGCACCCTCCACCAGGCCCGCACTCATGTCCCCTATCACCCCCACCCCCCCGCCACCAGGGGCAGCCTCCACCAGGCCCCCACCCATGTCTCCCACCACCCCCACCCCCCAGCAGTGCAGGGGCACCCTCCACCAGGCCCCCACTCATGTCCCCTATCACCCCCACTCCCCCGCCAACAGGGGCACCCTCCACCAGGCCCCCACTCATGTCCCCTATCACCCCCACCCCCCAGCAGTGCAGGGGCACCCTCCACCAGGCCCCCACTCATGTCCCCTATCACCCCCACCCCCCCGCCACCAGGGGCACCCTCCACCAGGCCCCCATCCATGTCTCCCACCACCCCCACTCCCCAGCCACCAGGGGCACCCTCCACCAGGCCCCCACTCATGTCTCCCACCACCCCCACCCCCCAGCAATGCAGGGGCAGCCTCCACTAGGCCCCCACTCATGTCCCCTATCACCCCCACCCCCCCACCACCAGGGGCACCCTCCACGAGGCCCCCACTCATGTCTCCCACCACCCCCACCCCCCAGCCACCAGGGTCAACCTCCACCAGGCCCCCACTCATGTCTCCCACCACCCCCACCCCCCAGCAGTGCAGGGGCACCCTCCACCAGGCCCCCACTCATGTCCCCTATCACCCCCACCCCCCCGCCACCAGGGGCACCCTCCATCAGGCCCCCATCCATGTCTCCCACCACCCCCACCCCCCAGCCACCAGGGGCACCCTCCACCAGGCCCCCACTCATGTCCCCTATCACCCCACCCCCCCGCCACCAGGGGCACCCTCCACCAGGCCCCCACCCATGTCTCCCACCACCCCCTCCCCCCAGCCACCAGGGGCACCCTCCACCAGGCCCCCACTCATTTCTCCCACCACCCCCACCCCCCAGCAGTGCAGGGGCAGCCTCCACCAGGCCCCCACTCATGTCCCCTATCACCCCCACCCCCAAGCAGTGCAGGGGCAGCCTCCACCAGGCCCCCACTCATGTCCCCTATCACCCCCACCCCCCCGCCACCAGGGGCACCCTCCACCAGGCCCCCACTCATCTCTCCTACCACCCCCACCCCCCAGCGCTGTGGGGCAACTGCCAGCAGGCCCCCACCCATGTCCAACCCATGTCTCCCACCACCCCCACCCCCCAGCCACCAGGGGCATCCTCCACCAGGACACCAACTTCCCTGGCACTGAAGCTGGTGCCCCTCTGCCTCCTTGGCCGGGGGTTGCCACTGGTGCCAGATGTTGTAGTGCCCAACATGGCAACCCGCAGGAGTGGGTGGGCAACTGGGTCCTGGGGCTGGGCTGTGGTGCGACGGAAAAGCAGTCGGGAGCCTTTGGTTCCAGCAGGGGTGGTCACAGCAACAGCACCCCTGGCTGATGTGCAGGCAGCAAATGGCAGGGCACGTGGGCAGCAGGCAGTCAGGCAGCAGCAGATGGCAGGTGGGAGCGTGCTCAGGGCTCTGGGGGGCAGTAATTTGGCCTCCTGGGCAGGAGCGTGGTCTTTCGTGTGTGAACGCGTGGACAGCTTGATACGTAGTGAGTGATTTTGCACGTGAAAATCCCACAGGTCTGCGTGTAAATCGATGAAAGGCCCTTAGCGCGTAAACGCGTATGCGCGTCTATGAAGTCACGTGCACGCGTAGGAAAAAGTTGCGTGACACGTCCGAGTGTCAAAGCGTGTTATTGGTGGAAATAGCCCTACACGCAGAAGTGTCAAAGCGTGTAATTGGTGCAAATGGACATACACGCAGAAGTGACAAAGCGTGTAATTGGTGCAAATGGACCTACACGCAGAAGTGACAAAGCGTGTAATTGGTGGGAATGGGCCTAGCACGTACACGCCGCGTAAGTGACGCTGTACGTGTGGGCCTGCATATAAGGTACGTGTAGAACACCAATTCCTTGTACTGCTTTTCGTGGAGAGCGAGTGGGTGAATTCTGTACTTCTTGTCGTTTCACACGCGATTTACTTCACGGCGTTTCAAGTTCGTACTCCCTGTTACCTCTGACAGCTTTTTCTATTTTTTCTCTTGTACTGGTTTACCTGGGCCTGTTCCCTCAAACAGTGTTCCCTTCTACTGTTGTCCTGTCTCCTCAGACAGCGTACATATCTTCTTTTGGCGGGGGTGTTGCCAACCAAACTCGCTCATTTTTCACGCTCTTTTACCTGGCAGACGGTGAGTCACGCACGTATCTAACATCTGTGCTTGCCCCGTGTGTAGCCTACCCCTTCAGAGGTCATTCTAGGCTGCGTGTGACACGCATACGTTCATTCTTGTGTTACTGGGTGCCACAGCATAGTGCAGGTTTTTCTTTCTGCACACGTGGTCTAGGAGGGGTTGCGTGCACGTCATCTCCCTTTTTTGGGCCTCCTGTGCGTTGCGTGACCCGTCATCTTTCCCCAGGGGATACATTCAGCCTTGCTAGAGCACTAGGGTACAATTACCATCTGGTACCCAACCCCTTTGACCCCCAATTGCCCAGGACAATAGTCTACATCCACTCCCATACGCACATTAACATCAGTGCCATGGCTGGGAGGCGAGGATTCCGTAAGGGTGGCAAAGGTGGAAGAGCCACAAGTGGTGGCCGTGGTGGATCCGGTAGGGGACATGGTCGTAACTTGCAGGGTGAGCCTGTCCCCCCATGTGTGGAGGACCAGTCACGGGCACCCATAATCCCCCCCTCCCCCCCTCCCGTTGAGGCTGATGTGGCTGACACCATCCATGCTCAGCCCTTGTTGGACCAGCCCATTGTGGCACCATACCTGGCTGACTCCATGGCTGACTTCCAGGTCAGCAGGGCTACGACACGTGCGCTGGTGCACGTTGATGCCATAATGCCACGTGGATCTGGGGCAGCAAGGTCATCTGCTGCACCAAGGAGGCAGGGCGGAGAGGCTGCAGGGGCAGCTGCGGCTCCATCCACCCCAGCCCTCACACATCCAGCCAGGACAGTGTCGGTCCTAGTCCATGCTGCTGACATTCCCCCTGACACCATCACACTAGAGCCAATGCCTGCACCAACTCCCATGCTGAGTGTGCAATCCCACACTCCTGATACAGAGTCCACCAGGGCTCCTGCCCCTAGTGTCCAGAGCGGCGCAGGACACTCAGGATCACCACCACCTTCCAAGCGGAAGAGGAAGAGTGCTCGTCCGGCACAGGCTGATGCCCCAGACACGGCTACACAGTCCGGCCCGTCCAGGAAGCCCAGCTTCACGGATGACGAACTGAATGCACTTGTCGAGTATGTGTCCGGACATGACAACGAGATGGTCATTGTTGCAGGATCCAAGACCACACCTGCACAATGCCAGGCACACTGGCAGACCGTTGCGGACATCGTAAGTGCCCTTGGAATCGTGAGGCGCACAGCCAATGATTGCTATAAGCGCTGGAATGACCTAAAGCGCAGGGCAAAGAGTAAGCTGGCCTCAAGTCATGCCGCAACTCTAGTGACTGGAGGTGGGTCTCCAGTAGTAGACATGGAACTCACTCCACATGAGTCAGTCGCTGGGACCTACGTCACGGAGGAACAGATCCAAGGCGTGGGAGATCTGGCTGATTACGAGGCATTGTCCGGTGAGTGCACATGCATGTGTGTGTCATCCATGTGCATGGTGTGTGTGGGAGGGCTTCTGTTTGTGTGCCAGGTGAGAGTGTGTGCGCCTGAGTTGTATGGGTCAGCCATGTGCTTCATGCAATACTTCCTGCGCAGCTGCATTTGGCCATAGCAGTATCCCTTCTGCCAACAGTAGACATCTAGCCCAACTGCACGCCAGTTGCCCTTGAAGTGTCACCTTGCCACAACATAGTTGCTTATTTTTCACTGTTCATTCAGTCAGATTGTTTGCATTCCCCCACTTTTACTAGCCATGTCGCTGTCCACTAGTCACATGTCTGACATGGCTATGGTAAAGTGGAGTGACTTTGTTACCTGGATATCATTTGTACACACATGTCCCTGTGCAATTGGACCATTTCAGACTGGCAGCTCCAGGTGAAAAATCTGACCTGTTAGAATTAGAAAAGCAATTACATGCGGGAACTGGACTGAATGAATAGGTGTTGCCCTCCTCTCCATCTTCACTCAATAGCAATGGTACATGCCATCTGTGTGATGGCATTTGTGTTTCACCTGGCAATCACAGGCCAATGTGTGATGCCACTGCCAGGCAGCATGCAGAAAATGTGTTCATCTTCCATCTTGGTGTCATCAGTGTGTGCCATTTGCCTGCACTTCATACGCAGTGAGGGTGCATGCATGGGAGGGTTTTAGTCATGTGGGACATGTGTCAATCAAGTACTGGTTCTCTTGCTTCTCAGCCCTCATTGTGTGCCATGGTGCTAATGCCTGTTTCCATTTCTTTGTTTTCATGTCTTTGCAGGGGAAGACGCACCTGATACTGCTGGGGTTGTGGAGATGGTGCAGACCCAGGAGGTGTCCGAGGGCCGACCAACCACCAGTGAGGGACGTGGTGTGGTGGTGGGGGAGAACCCACAAGTGCTGCAGGTTGTGCTCTCAAGGGGTGTCTCTGGCTGCACCTCCCCCGAGCTGTACTCAGGTGTTGATTCGGATGAGACCTACGTGCCGTCGCAGGTGAGTGTTCCAGGGAGGGATTCTGTTCTGTCTCACCCACCTGCACCAGGGTCAGAACCCTCCATGGGGATGTCAGTGTTGGCAGCTACGCCTTTGGTGGTTACGGATGCAGGGTCACACTCCGCAACATCTGATCCTGTTCCTGGGCCAGCAGATCAGAGGGGGAATGCAGTCCTGCAGCCTCAGGCAGTGCCGGCACAGCAAGGCGCAGTTCGCCTTGCCCCAGACAGGTGTGGTGCCCGCCGACGTGGTGGCCGTACGCCACCTGGCAATACCGCATGGGAGCAATCCATTTACGGTATGGCAACCCAACAGGCTGCATCATCCGAGATGATGGCTCAGGCCATGGATAGGGTGGCCACTTCCATTGTCCCCCCAGAAAGGCTGATGGAGCGACTAGAGCAGGCAACCGACTCCATCTGCCAGTCACACAGGGAGGACATGTTGGGGTCCAACAGGGACAGGCGGGCGGCACTGGCGACTCTGCAGGAGGCCATCTCCATTGAGTCCCAGGGCCACAGGGAAGCCCTGAGGCAGGAGCTCCTTCACCTCAGGACGACTCTTGTTGAGCTTGAGGCTTCAACACACCAAAGGACAGAACAGCAGCTGGAGTGTCTCACCCGTACGCTCTCAGCTGAGATGCAGGCAACGAGGGCGGAGGTCCGGGCATCCCGTGAGTTGTTGCATGGGGACCTCCGCACACTCATCCTCCAGAACCAGACCTACCACACCCGCATGCTTGCAGCCATGGAGGAGCAGACTAGGGCCTTGCGTGGGCTGCCTCCCATAGTGCAACCACCTCCGGATGCAGCTGCACAGGGTGATAATAGCGACAGCAGTGACACTCCCACAACAGGGTAGCCGTGTGGGCCATGAGCCCATGGAGGTGTTTTATTTTCCCAGGATCCACGCAGGTGGGTTCTGGTGTGCATCCTGTCCTCGGACCTCCTGGGTGGCCTCCCCAACCCCCCGGGCCCATCAATGGCCATTTTTGATTGTTTCTTATTTTTATTTTTATTTTTATTTATTTTATTCCCTATTTTTTTGGGACGATTTGTTGGCTTCCGTGGTTCCTGTGGGCATACGCTGCATTGTGGCTGGGCACATGCAGGCTTGTAATGTATTTGGTTCAGATGCTTGGGTTTGAGTCACACACACCCCTCCTGCTTCCCGTTTCCATGGGCTTGCAAAGGGTGTGCCCAAGTGACAGTGAATTACACAGTGACGTTGGACTCCCATGAGCTGTGTGGGCAGTCTGTAGTCAATACTGTGTATACATTCCTAGTGCATATTGCTGTTGTGTTGTACACTGCATGTTGCATTGATGTGTAACTCATCTTCTGTGTCTACCTCCCATTTTGCAGGTCCCTTCCTCATGTCTACACAAGGACCTCTAGTCTGGAGATGGGGTCCATGTTGGCAGCAGTGCACCTACAACTCTACATGGCGCCAACACTGCACAGTTGGTAGTGGTGGGAGTGCAGGCATTTCCAGGTGGTGAGACTACTAATATGTAACATTTGTGATGTCATGTTAATGGTAGTACGTGCTCAAGTATGTTGTTGGTCCGGCATTGCTGTGAGCATTTCAGGTGTTGCAGGTTTCTAATAGGGACACTGTACATAGTGACACTAGTGTCATGTTGTGGGGATTCCTTTGTTTACCTGCAAATAGCATGACATGGCACGGTGTGTCGTGTGGCGGTGCTGGGGTTGGGTTGGCTGACATGGCACTGTCCTCTTGTTGCATTTTGCAAGTGGGTATTCGTTTTAGCTGCTTGAATGTGTAACTCCACAAAACTGCATTGGTGGTGTCTGTGTGGGTAGGGATGCACACATTGTGACACTTCCAGGTGAACAATCTCAGGCTGATATGGTATTCACGGTTCATTCTCCAGACATTCAGGATCAGTGTCAGGTTGAGTCATCATTGATTGTCAGATGGAATGTGCCAGGGCAGTGTGCACTCCACAGGGGTGTGATTTCTATGTGAAGTAATTAGCCACTAGCTGTGTACGGGCTGCCTCCCCCCGTGCCCTTTCCCCTCCCATGCGCAGCGGCTGTGCATGTGGTTGGGGATGTGGGGCCACCACCATGTCCACGGCCAGGCCCCGGCGTGTTGCAACATTGTGCAGGACACATGCTGCCACTATGATCCTGCACACTACTGGGGGAGCGTATAACAGCTGGCCGCCAGAACGGTCAAGGGAGCGAAAGCGTGACTTTAGCACTCCGAATGTGCGCTCCACTATGCCCCGGTCGTAATGTGGGCTGTGTTATATCTTACCTCGGGTGGCGTGGTGGGGTTCCGAATTGGCGTCATCATGTGGGGGCTGAGAGGGTAGGCACTGTCCCCTGTGGAGGTGGTGATTGGTATCATTGGTGGGGTTGTGACCTTGCTCAGTATCCAACATGCATGCATGTGCAGTGGCATACATACTCACCAAGCAGCCATGTATCGCCATGCCGCCCAGCTTCTAGGTCCCGGCTTAGGGAGGACATTCGGTAAATGAAGCTGTCGTGGGTGGACCCGGGATAGTTGGCATATACTGAGGTGATGATTCCCTTGGCATTACATGCTACCTGCACGTTGATGGAATGCCAGTGCTTGCGGTTCCTATAGATGTGCTCAGATGCCCTGGGGGGACGTAGAGCCACATGGGTGCAGTCGATGGCACCTAGCACTTTGGGGAATCGTGCCACACCGTAAAAATCCAGGGCGGCAGCATGCCTTTCTGCAGGTGTTTTGGGCAGGTATATGTGCCTGCGGACTGATGGGCGTGCAGTGATGATGTTCAAGACCTGGTGTAGGCAGCGTGACTGGGTGGCCTGTGACACCCCACCCACTATGGCACTTGTCCGCTGAAATGATCCAGTTGCTAAGAAGTGCAGTACATTGAGGACCTTCTCCAGGGGGCTGAGTGCTTGGGAGCACAGGGTGGGTGATGTGAGGTCATCCTCCCACTCACTCACCAGGTCCAGTATTATGTGTGGTGGAAACCTGTACCTCCCATACACCTGGTCATCAGGCATCCCGAAAAGGCTGGTTCTGGGTGTGAATATTCTGGCCCTGACTATCCTCCTCCTCCTCCTTTGGTAGCCCACTGCCACTGCTGCTAGGAACGGTATGTTCATCCTGGCGTCTGAGCTTGTTATTGCTAAAGTGCGCAAATGTATGCTTTGCGCGTGTTCTAGGTGAGCGTGTGACCCGCGCACCCCTGGAATCCAGTTCCCTGTCCAATAGCGTGTGGAAATTCCCACGCACCACGGGATACAGGTGCGCTGACGTACTTGCGTGTGTAAGTGCCCGCGCACCCATGATATACACGTACATAGGCCAATCGCGTGTACGCGCACTTTTGTCCAATTACACGCTGACGTGCAGTATTTCCACGTGTGCTCTGTCATCACGTGCTGAGTGGGGAACACCCGTGCGGGTCACGTCACAGACGCGCTTACGCGCTGAGGGACTCTGGTCCAATAGAATCGCGTATGCGTGCTGACGCGCTTACGCGCTAAGGGCCTTTCCTCGGATTTCACGCTGACGTGCAGGATTTTCACGTGCCAAATCACTCCGTATCAAGCTGGCCACGCGAAAACACACGGAAGACCATGCTCCTGCCCAGAAGGCCGAGTTACTGCCCCCCAGTGCCCCGAGCAGCCTCCCACGTGCCATCTGCTGCTGCCTGCCTGCCTGCCTGCCTGCTGCCACCGTGCCCTGCCATTTGGTGCCTGCACATCAGCCATCTGCAGGGGTCCAGTTGCTGTGTCCACCCCTGCTGGAACTGAAGACTCCCGACTGGGATTACATCGCTCCACAGCCCAGCCCCAGGACCCAGTTGCCCACCCACACCTGCCTCTGGGGTTGCCATGTCGGGCACTTCCACATCTGGCACCAGTGGCAACCCCAGGCCAGAGGGGCAGAGGGGCACCAGCTTCACTGCCACCGAAGTTGGTGTCCTGGTGGAGCATGTCCTGGGGCAGTATGATGCCCTCTTTGGATCGTCCCGCGCCAGCAAGGAAGGACGGGAGAGGATCTGGGCCGACTGTGTGGTTGCCATCAACGCGGAGGGGGTGGCAACCCGCAACGTCCTGAAGATCAAGAAGCGCTGGGAGGACTTGAGGTCCAGGACCCTTGTGAAGGCCCGGCGCCTCGTGGAGGGGGGCCGGGGCCGCATGAGTTCCATCCAGATGAGGGTCCTGGAACGCGTACGCCCAGCGCTCCACGCCCAGATCCTTGAGAGGGAGGCCCGTCTGGAGTTGAGCGGTAAGTGTCCAAGCATTACTGTGTGAGACAGGGCATGTTGCGGTGTGCTGGTTCTATGATACTTGCCTGTATGTGTGCCATAGGCCATGTATGCATGTATGTGTGCAGGGACATCATAGTAATGCATGTGTGACCAGTGATGTGTGACCTACATGGTTGTTGCATGTGTTCAAATGCCGCATGGGGAGCCCTATGCAGATTTTGAACATGAGAGCATGCCAGTCTCTGTACCTGGACATGGGTGGGGGTGAGGGATGGGTGCTGATGCCAGGTACATATATGGTAGCCATGTCTGTGTGCCTGACCTGCGTGTCTGTGACTTGTGCATGCCATGGATGCATGACACATGTGTGTGACAATGCACAGATTCAGTGAAGCAGCCAAATTACCCTTGTATCCGCTGTGTTTGGTGTGTTTGGGGACAGATGGATGTGACTGAGGTGAAGTGTGTGCATGTGATAGGCATGAGCCATGATGCATGTGAGTTACATATCATTGAATATTTCAAGAGTCCATTGGACATGCATAGAAATGTCCATGGCATGCACCATGCCTGTTACTGTGTGTGTTTTGCCTGGACTGACCCATGTGTTGTGGAGGGACATGATGGAAGTGTACTTTGACAGTGGTGCTCATCTGCTATTTCTTCCTGTCTAGGGGACCATTGTACAGTACCCTGATGCTTGTGTTCTTTGTCTCCCTCTACGCAGCGGCTAGTGAAGAAGAGGGCGGAGACGGCGCTGTGGAGCAAGGCGGCGGGGATGCCCCCACGGCTGCAGCGGAAGGGGTGGGTGAGCCCCCACAGGGGCCTGCTACGGTGGGAGACGGTGAGGAGCCATCCAGGTTGGTGGTTTGCAGAGAGGAGGAGGAGGCCGCCACTGGGGCACACATGGGGCCTGGTGGGGGCATCCCTGCTGGTGCAAGTGGTGCAGTCCAGGGCCAGGGGCAGGAGGCAGCACAGGTCACCGTGGAGGGGCCTGTGCATGTCGCTGTCCCTGACCCTGTGAGTGCACCACCATGCACCAGCAGGGATGCCCCGTCCCAGGCCCGTCCGCAGGTAGAGGGGATGTCCATGTCACCTGACTCCCCTCCACCTGCGGACGTGGGAACCCCTGGCCGTGTGGAGAAGGTCCTGATTGGGGTCGCGATGCGCACGGCTGTGATTCGTGATGCCCTGCATGCTTCCCGGGAGGAGCACGCACGTCATCACGAAGTGCACCGTGCAGACGTGGCCCAATTGGGATCGGCCATGTTCGGGGGTTTGCTGCATGTGTTGGCTAATCTGGCGGCCCTCTCCTCCTCTGTGCAGGCTATACACCAGTCGTTCTCCTTGCCGTCTTCCGGCCCAGATGACACCAGGGCCCCCTGTGGACCTGCCCCGACCAATGCAGCCAGCTCGGTGGGGATCCCATCCCTGCCACAGTTGGGAGTCGGAGGTCCAGCAGGGGTGGACAACACAGCAACTGGACCCCAGCAGATGGAAGATGTGACAGCATCATTGGGCAGGGCACGTGCACGACGGCGTCGGTGGTTTCCATCAGCCTGGATGCCGTCGTGCTGGCAGAGGCAGTGGCGTCAGAGGCAGCAGCAGGCTCGACGTGGGAGGCATCATGGCTCGGGGCCATCAAGATCAGAGGGGCAGGCATCGGCCGGAGGGCAGGGCAACCCTGGGATGGTGGTGTCTTCCGTGTAGGAGCAGTTGGTCCAGCGGATAGGTGCGGAGCGGCAGCGGGCGGAAGAGGAGCGGCTCACCATGGTCAGGGCGGAGTTCTCCATGCGTCGGGCGTTGAGGCGGGCTGAGTGCCTCGAGGAAGCTCGCAGGGAGTTTGAGCTGAACATGGGGTTATCCCTGCGAGACCTCGGGGCCAGGACAGAGTCGCGCCTCCAGGACATCGACATGGAGTTCGATGATGCCCTGGCCAGCAACATCACCGAGTGAGCCGCAGGACTTGCCCGCTGCCTTTGTATATAGTTATTTAGTTAGTTAGTGTTAGGTTTCCTTTATTCATTTTTATCTTTTTTGGACCGCTCGGACAATGGCCACTTTTTTGTAGATATTTTTTCCATTAGGTAGTAGTAGGTTTCATTTATGGTGTTGGGCTCATGGACCCTGGAATATTCGTGTATATAGTTTGCTTTTTGAAGAATAATTTTTTTTATTGATTATTGTGTTCACCATGAGGAAATGGTTTTTCATTATTTTCCTTCCACATGACATTGCTTTGGACTACATTTGTTTTTGGATTACTTTTTTATTTTTATTTTTACATTTGTTCTCGGACATGGACCATTTATTTTGTTATCCCCATTGTTGTATGTTTGATTTGTTTACTTATTTTTCATCTTTAATACATGTTTTTTTAACTTTCACTTGTGGTATTTTCTCATTGGTTTCATACATGTCATGATATGGGTTTTGACATTCACTTGCACCCGTTGTGTATGTGTGTGTGACGGACATGTGTTCATTTACATACTTGCCATTGGGGTTGTATCATGTAATTGCATTCACTATGTGGGTGGATGCAATCCTTGCCTGGGTGTTTGTGCTGGGTATGCTGCCCATTACTGCCATGATTGAGTATCGTCTGGACCTGGGGGCAGGGGGACATGAGTGGGTGCCTGGTGGAGGCTGCCCCTGCACTGCTGGGGGGTGGGGGTGGTGGGAGACATGAGTGGGGGCCTGGTGGAGGCTGCCCCTGCACTGCTGGGGGGTGGGGGTGGTGGGAGACATGGGTGGGGGCCTGGTGGAGGCTGCCCCTGGATGGTGGGGGGTGGGGGTGATAGGGGACATGAGTGGGGGCCTGGTGGAGGCTGCCCCTGGATGGTGGGGGGTGGGGGTTGTGGGAGACATGAATGGGGGCCTGGTGGAGGCTGCCCCTGCACTGCTGGGGGGTGGGGGTGGTGGGAGACATGGGTGGGGGCCTGGTGGAGGCTGCCCATGGTGGCAGGGGGGTGGGGGTGGTGGGAGACATGAGTGGGGGCCTGGTGGAGGCTGCCCCTGGATGGTGGGGGGTGGGGGTGGTGGGAGACATGAGTGGGGGCCTGGTGGAGGCTGCCCCTGGATGGTGGTGGGTGGGGGTGGTGGGAGACATGAGTGGGGGCGTGGTGGAGGCTGCCCCTGGATGGTGGGGGGTGGGGGTGATAGGGGACATGAGTGGGGGCCTGGTGGAGGCTGCCCCTGGATGGTGGGGGGTGGGGGTGGTGGGAGACATGAGTGGGGGCCTGGTGGAGGCTGCCCCTGGTGACTGGGGGTGTGGGGGTGGTGGGAGACATGAGTGGGGGCCTGGTGGAGGGTGCCCCTGCACTGCTGGGGGGTGGGGGTGGTGGGAGACATGAGTGGGGGCCTGGTGGAGGGTGCCCCTGGATGGTGGGGGGTGGGGTTGGTGGGAGACATGAGTGGGGGCCTGGTGGAGGCTGCCCCTGGATGGTGGGGGGTGGGGGTGGTGGGAGACATGAGTGGGGGCCTGGTGGAGGGTGCCCCTGGTGACTGGGGGGGTGGGGGTGGTGGGAGACATGAGTGGGGGCCTGGTGGAGGGTGCCCATGGTGGCAGGGGGGTGGGGGTGGTGGGAGACATGAGTGGGGGCGTGGTGGAGGCTGCCCCTAGATGGTGGGGGGTGGGGGTGATAGGGGACATGAGTGGGGGCCTGCTGGAGGCTGCCCCTGGATGGTGGGGGGTGGGGGTGATAGGGGACATGAGTGGGGGCCTGGTGGAGGCTGCCCCTGCACTGCTGTGGGGTGGGGGTGGTGGGAGACATGAGTGGGGGCCTGGTGGAGGGTGCCCATGGTGGCAGGGGGGTGGGGGTGGTGGGAGACATGAGTGGGGGCCTGGTGGAGGCTGCCCCTGGATGGTGGGGGGTGGGGGTGGTGGGAGACATGAGTGGGGGCCTGGTGGAGGCTGCCCCTGCACTGCTGGGGGGTGGGGGTGGTGGGAGACATGAGTGGGGGCCTGGTGGAGGCTGCCCCTGGTGACTGGGGTGGTGGGGGTGGTGGGAGACATGAGTGGGGGCCTGGTGGAGGGTGCCCCTGCACTGCTGGGGGGTGGGGGTGGTGGGAGACATGAGTGGGGGCCTGGTGGAGGGTGCCCCTGGATGGTGGGGGGTGGGGGTGGTGGGAGACATGAGTGGGGGCCTGGTGGAGGCTGCCCCTGGATGGTGGGGGGTGGGGGTGGTGGGAGACATGAGTGGGGGCCTGGTGGAGGGTGCCCCTGGTGACTGGGGGGGTGGGGGTGGTGGGAGACATGAGTGGGGGCGTGGTGGAGGCTGCCCCTGGATGGTGGGGGGTGGGGGTGATAGGGGACATGAGTGGGGGCCTGGTGGAGGCTGCCCCTGCATTGCTGGGGGGTGGGGGTGGTGGGAGACATGAGTGGGGGCCTGGTGGAGGGTGCCCATGGTGGCAGGGGGGTGGGGGTGGTGGGAGACATGAGTGGGGGCCTGGTGGAGGCTGCCCCTGGATGGTGGGGGGTGGGGGTGGTGGGAGACATGAGTGGGGGCCTGGTGGAGGCTGCCCCTGGTGACTGGGGGGGTGGGGGTGGTGGGAGACATGAGTGGGGGCCTGGTGGAGGGTGCCCCTGGTGGGGGGGGTGGGGGTGATAAGGGGACATGAGTGGGGGCGTGGTGGAGGCTGCCCCTGCACTGCTGGGGGGTGGGGGTGGTGGGAGACATGAGTGGGGGCCTGGTGGAGGGTGCCCCTGGATGGTGGGGGGTGGGGGTGGTGGGAGACATGAGCAGGTGTGCAGGGTAGTCCCCTGTTTTGTGGGCTGCCTGCAGGGGCCGTCGAGGGTGTACAGGGAACACCTGTGAGGACCCACCCAGCCTAATCGCGTGTGTAACTTCCCACACACCCCTGTAATACACGTACCAAGCCAAATCGCGTGTGATAATTCCTGCGCACCCCTGAAATACACGCGCCCAGGCTATTCACGTGTGGAAATTCCCGCGCACCCCTGGAATACACGTACCCTGCTGAAATCGCGTGTTAAACTTCCCGCGCACCCCTGAAATACACGCGCCCAGGCTATTCGCGTGTGGAACTTCCCGCGCACCCCTGAAATACACGCGCCCAGGCTATTCGCGTGTGGAACTTCCCACGCACCCCTGAAATACACGCGCCCAGGCTATTCGCGTGTGGAACTTCCCGCGCACCCCTGAAATACACGTACCCTGCTCTAATCGCGTGTGGGACTTCCCGCGCACCCCTGAAATACACGCGCCCAGGCTATTCGCGTGTGGAACTTCCCGCGCACCCCTGAAATACACGTACCCTGCTGTAATCGCATGTGGGACTTCCCGCGCACCCCTGAAATACACGCGCCCAGGCTATTCGCGTGTGGAACTTCCCGCGCACCCCTGAAATACACGCGCCCAGGCTATTCGCGTGTGGTACTTCCCGCGCACCCCTGAAATACACGCGCCCAGGCTATTCGCGTGTGGAACTTCCCGCGCACCCCTGAAATACACGCGCCCAGGCTATTCGCGTGTGGAACTTCCCGCGCACCCCTGAAATACAGGTACACTGCTGTAATCGCGTGTGGGACTTCCCGCACACCCCTGAAATACACGCGCCCAGGCTATTCGCGTGTGGAACTTCCCGCGCACCCCTGAAATACACGCGCCCAGGCTATTCGCGTGTGGAACTTCCCGCGCACCCCTGAAATACACGCGCCCAGGCTATTCGCGTGTGGAACTTCCCGCGCACCCCTGAAATACACGTACCCTGCTGTAATCGCGTGTGGGACTTCCCGCGCACCCCTGAAATACACGTACCCTGATGGAATCGCGTGTGGAACTTCCCGCGCACCCCTGAAATACACCTACCCTGATGGAATCGCGTGTGGAACTTCCCGCGCACCCCTGAAATCCACGTACCCGGCCAAATCGCGTGTGAGACTTCCCGCGCACCCCGGTATACACGCACACGTATTTTTTGTCAGCGTGTCCGTGTTTGTGGGTACCCCTTTGCACGTCATTTGTCCTGGAGGGCCACAGTATAGGACATTCATCATGGCAGTATATGGGTGCTATTTGTTGGCGCACCTTTTGGTGCACATTTCTTACAGCCGCAGAGACGCTACCGCCTGCTTTCTTGTGGCGGTCGTGTTTGTGCCTGTGCGCTGGTTTGAGCGTGCGCTTTTTTGCCCTATTCTATTCCATGAATACGTGTTGTAGGCGAGCGTGTGGGCGTTCCGCGCACTTGTGCCCTGTACTTCCCCCGTGACGCCCACGTTTTTGCAAGTTGTTCCCCATTCCGAGTGTTACGCCCGTGTTCCGCCTACTTTTGTTGCGTGCGCCGCGCTATGTGCGAATTTCGCTGTGGCCTGTGCGATTTTCGCTGTGACCTGGCCCACGCTGTTAGATGGCCTGTGCGCCAACGTGCGCGGCGCACTTTTTATCGCACATCCGCTGGTTTTCTCGCGCACGGACTTCCATTAATCGATGTGCGCTGCTTTTCGTGCGATTTTCGCACTTGCACTGCGATTTTCGCTATTCCACTGCGATTCGCACGTTTTTGCCCACTTGCGCCGCGCTAATTATTCCATGTCTACACAAAATGGTCTTTTGTAGCCTAGAGCTGTGGTGAAAGTGTGTACGAAATGGAAATCAAAGCTTCCATCTTTTGGTCTTTGGGCACACTAAAAATGCAGAGATTATTGTGCCAGCTTAGTGTTCGCCAATAGTCACTTTTTTTCGTAGTGCTTAGATCGACCTTACATATTTGGGATTTTTCTGACATCATATGCACACCTTATAACTCGGTTTTCGTTAGCATAAACTCTGTATAAAATGTATTTATACGCAGTGGTCGAAGTGGGCGGGAGCGGTTGGGAGCGGTGCTCCTATACTTCTTTTAATTAAGTTTTATTGTTCCTATACTTTTATTTTAAAAAGAAACCGTTCCGTGATGGAAAAAGTTGAAACTTGCACTTTCAGTCCACTGCACTGGGCGTGCCTTAATCAGCAAGTGCATGGGTTTTGGGGTTTGTATTGTGCATGGGAGGGGGTGTGGCAATGGGGTTTGTGGGGAGCGGTGCAGGCCAGTAGGGAACATAGTTCCACTACTTCTATTTGTACACTTCGACCACTGCTTTATAGCTGAAATGTCGTCGTGTTTGTGGTCATGTGAAAGGCATTAACGTGTACACTTCTGCTCTTGAGTCCGCTAAGGGGGGTGCAGGTCGGTTCTTCATTGTTGATAAGGGGCTGGTGTTCCCTTTAGCTCCAGTAATCGACACGCATGGGGTGTGTTCGTCGATGTACGGCTGGCCACCTTTGCAGAGAGAAGTCTAGTATGAGTGCACGTAGCAGCGTGCTGACGCGCGATGATATGTGTCAGGACGCAGATTACGGGTATAGCCTGTAGCTTCTCTTTCGATCTGAGCAAATGAGCATGCAGTGCCTGCTGCTGGACGCATGCGCATAGGTGACGGTGGATACCAGCCACATCCTCCAGCCATCACTGGGATGACAGGACTACTGGAGAAGACATTCGTGCAATGTTTTTAGAGGATATTCTCTATTGATCAAAACTAGGCATATACACCAAGATGTTAGGTAGGGCACACCCCTCAACTCACTCGCTTCTGGCAGGTGTCAGCAACCACTGAATCATTTCGCTCACACTCCAGACCGCTGATAAGCCCATCCACCTCAATGGACTCTCACCCTTCAACAACACAATTGGTATTTTCACCCTCCCTTGGGACACACACTATTGAGAGCTGTGGGTAACATGAACAACTTGATGGCGCTCTATGTCCCTTATATGTTTTGTTCAAGCTCTGGCATGCAGATGTTTCGATTTCATCCAATAGCAGCATGTCTCCTGCAGGTGTGTGCTGGGGAGCTATACAGGTGTCAGTCCTCGAGATGTCCATGCATTCCATCACATCAAAATGGCTGTGTTCTACACCTTGGAGTGCCTCCCCATCACGTACCCTGTCACTGTGTGTGTGGGGCGATATTAACTATGTAGGACACCTTACTGGAAGTGGGCACTCTGCTGGGGAGATATCAACCAGCGGTCCGCTGAGGGTTCCTAGCGCCCAGAAGTCAGAATTCGGCACGGTCCTTCCAGTCAGGATCATGCATAGGCTGCCTATAAGGCATCAACACCCTCTTGCACCACAGCTGTGAAAGGTACACTCATTGACCACACAGACAGCATGCAGTCCAGTACATGCTGCTCCACTCACCTTCCAATGTCATTTATTCAGTTCATTCACATTACTTGGTTTGTCCAGTGCTGTTGGCGTCAACTGCATTGTGCCTTTGCCGCCTGCCCCCTTACTGGCTATACGAGAAATGCTACCTGTTATGGCCTATTTACCACATGTTATCACTCAGCACCTAATATAACCCCAGGCGCAGTTCATTGGCTACGCTGGGATATACCATAGGGTGCGCTACAACATCATACCATGCTGGAATGGAAAGAATGTGAGAGGCTGGCAAAGTATCAATGAACAGGGGCCATCTTGGCTGTCCTCCCTACATTGTTTGCAACATAATGCAACATGATTTTAGCCGGGTAGACACAGCACAAGTACTTTATTACATCAGACCAATAACCTGAGGCGCAGGATTTGCAATTGATGGGCTACATCTGTGGAATTATCCTAAAAGCATGTCATTTCTTCGTCTCATTGCTTAGGCAAGCTGCAATTGTCATAGATTATTTTGTAAACTTGATGCAATCATTCTTGTCATTAGATTGGTGTAATGAATCGTGCACTGCTTTTGTGGTAATGTTTTCATGAATTAGATTCCTATTATTGTATATGTTGCTGCAGAGTGTATGTGTTATCCTAATGCGTGGTGTCTCTTTTACTTGCATCGATTTAAATGTTCTGTTTGCTTATGTCATCACATCTATTAAATAATTGCAAAGACACGTAACTGAATTCAAGATGCAAGAAATAATTGCTGTGTTGGAAATGGATAATTCAGGCTTTTAAGGAATCAATCTGCAAAATAATGTTATTGTTCTGATTCTGATTTTATTCTCAGGTGCAGCCGCTGGCATCGCTCTAAAGTGCCAGCTGTCTGGGATGCAGGTTTCAGGCCTGGGTCTTGATTGGGGTCTTGCTAAACATGACCCATATGTTCACATAGACATGTTATTGATAATATGTGAACTACCCCTTGAACAATGCTCAGTATAAAACCTTATCCCCACACACTATTGAATAGTTATGCTATGTACAGCCCAATATTTGTATTGCCACCTAATAAATAAACGATGAACTGGTACATTATGTTCACTCGTATTTGTGAATCTCACATTTGCAACGCTCGGATGGTCATCAAGTTCGCATAGTCACACACAGGTGCACAACAGTAACCGGGTTTATGCCACAAGCGTACCAAGGCAATTCAGCATTCTAAAAGGGCCACGTTTGGAAGTTGAAGTGTCCAAGGATTTAGTTATGAGTTGTGGTTTTGTAAGGAACCTCCAGGGGAAAGGCAGGGCAACATTCATCTGCTCGGCACAGGCTTTGGAGTCGTTAAGTGCAAGAGTATGGAGTAAGGAACATATCTTTTGATGTGCAATACCTAACAGGCGTACACTACAGGGGCATGAGTAAATGCAGACAACCTAGAGGGAAAGACCGGTGTGAAGAGTTAAGTCAAGAAGGCTCGGCAGAGTGTGCGCCATATTCTACAAGGCTGCTTCCCTCGGCACTGTGTGCCGGATCTCCACATCTAAGATGGGTTATGGTAGCTCATTCCAGAGGGAAGTATAAGCAGCTGAAAGCGTTCTGACACTCTGTTTCTGTTTCTTGAAGGTGGCACTTACTCTGTTCATAGAGGTTCTGGACCTCATGAGCTTTGCATTTTGATGCCCCTTGACCTTCAGTCTGAGATATACCAGGACAATGTGCATATAAGCCGTGTGTGCTTGTGTGCATGCGTGTGTGTGTGGATGTGCATGTGTGTGTGTGTGTGTGTGTGTGTGTTTGTGTGATGCAGAGGACTATAAACATATTGTGCACCCCCACAGAGCGCCTCTTCAAAGGGAGAAGTGTAGGCTTAATCTAGTTAGTGACCTTGCATTGTTTTGGATGATTGGAAGATACTGGGTGAGTTTCTTTGGGATGCACAGAAAGAGGCTGTAACAGCAGTTATAATAGCATCATATCAGACATCACCTGGGACCTTAGGGTCATGTTGAGTAGGGGTAGAATGCACCGCAAGCCATGGAGCTGAATGTGGGGCTTTTTCACAAGTCCACAGACATGTGGTTCACATCAAAGGGAACTGTTGAAAAGGACTCACAGGTTTTAGCTGAAGATGCATCGGTGTGTTGAGGCCCACCCACAAGGGTGCACTGGGATACGCGAGCGGCCCTTGCAATGTTTTTAATGTGGCATCATATAATACTGAATGAGCAAGTCCAAACCCAAAGAGTGGGGTTTGGAGGATATCCCACTGGAATAGTTGGACAAAATGGGCAATTTTAATCACAGGTATGCCTATATAGAGAGTAATTAAGTATTGTACACAACAAACAACGGTCAGAAAACATTGATAAGAGTGATGAATAGCACAATGAGTATGTTATTAGTGGAAGCTTTATTACAATAGTTTTACTTCAAAGGATGTTGTGGATAATGAGATAGGGAAGGAATGCAGAGGGGGGCATGTGCGAGCGGCAGTAAACTTGAGTGACCACACGAAAGAAACCCATTATGCAATGGCCCAAAATGAAATCTCCTGATTTCCCTATATTCCAATCCACTGCTGATCAAGCATGTGAGGGTCTATCAAAAGTAACTAAAGTGGGAATATGTAGATGTGAGCACACTTCATTTAAACATGGAAATTACAGACATATAGGTTTTGTGTATTTGAAAGAACATCTTGTAAATTTGTGGGAAGTGTGGCATAAGTAGGGATTTGTACATGTTGGACCTATTTTAGGAGGCCACCCAAGTTATAGTGAACAGAGGAACTCTGAGAGGTTAGATAAACCCATTCGAGATAAGCGTTCGGAGAGGTCAAGGCTTAGTCTCAGGAGAAAGTGAGTTGGGTCAGGGGTCCACAATAAGTTAGCAAAGTAAGGCACACAATAATTCAATTTTGACCAGTAAGTACAAAAATACTCTATTTATTATAGGCCCAAAACAAATACTAGAAAATGAAACAAGCAGATACTTATATCACACAATACTCAATTATCAGACACGTATACAATTGCCTTTAGGTTTATAGGAATGCATCTAATAAGTTAGACAACTAATATAAGGTCAGTGGTGCAGCAGAATGTAACAAGTACACACGAAAGATTCCCTAACTTTATAAATCCAATCCATGTGATGCATGGGCCTGTGTGCCCAAAAGTCACAAAGCTTCCTATCAGGAGAGGGGACAGATGTAGGAAGAGTTCTTTTGATGGTGAAAATGTTCCAGAAGATATTCAACAAGTTACAGGTATGTAGAATATGATTCAAATCTTCCAGATACAATCTTTTAGATCCGATGATCAAAATGGAATGGAATGGAATGCAACAACCAAGTTGTTTTGTTCTAAGTTTTATCTGAAGGAGAACAGGGGAGGTGAATGCATTGTGATTACTTACCCACCTGACTCTGATTTTCCTAGATGACTAAGTATGTCGACTGGGGGTCACTCGAGGTAGGCTTTGCCACCTTTGAATCCAGTAGAAGATGCCCTGGAGCTGCAGTGCAAGGATTCTTATGGTCGGTTCCAAGAGCATAGTGCAACCCTTTGCGAAGAAGAACTGCAGAAGGCCCTGATACAGTCCTCCTCAGGACACATCACCAGGGGGAGGCGAGTTCCAACGATGGCTACCACACGTGGGCGACAGAAGGTGTCTTTCCAGTCCAGTACTGATAGTCTGACTCCCCTTGACAAAATGAGCAAAATGCCAGGTGAGTGAAGCTGAAGCCTTCAATGCCCTGTAAAAAGTCAGGACAGGTTCAAATACAAAATCAAAAAGTGTGCTGGTTGATAGAATATGGAGGGAAAGTTAACTAAAGAGAAATCTTTCTGAACATCACTCCTCCCCCCAAGACTAGGGACATGTGGATCTAATCCATCCCTGGAAGGGTCTCCGATTCAAGTTGGTTACACTTTCTGAACAACCAATCAGCACTGCTATGTTCTGCACCTGACCTTTGCTCAATCGTGACATCAAAGACTTGGAGGCTTATGGACCACCTGAGCAACATAGGATTCACTTCTTTCATGTTCATTAGCCAATTTAAGGGCTTACAGTCAGTCTGCACAGTGAAGTAAGTGCCAAAGAGGCATGGCCTCAGCTTCCAAAGGGCTCCCACAATGGGAAAATATTTTCCACAGTCGTTCACCTGACCATTCTGTCCTTAAACTGGTGACTGATAAAGCATGAAGGATGTACCCTGCCTATATCACCTAACCGTGAAAGGACAACATCTATATTTGTGTCAAAGGCAATTGTCTAGACTTTATAAAAGGTCTCTGGTGATAAGATGCACTGAGAACAGGGGCCTGACAAAGGGGATCCTACAGGCTTTGGAAGGCTTTTGTCAACTCCCCTGATCAAGGAACTTTCTTAGGTATCTTAACAGTTGTGAGGGCAGTCAAAGAGAAAGCTATGGTTCAATAATCTGCCATAAAGTTTCTGTAATACCCAGTAAACATAGCTGGTGTGTGGGGGTTGGCCAGTCTTGTACACCCTGTAAGTTGCATGGAAGAGGCTAAATCCTGTCCCCACCAACATCATGCGCCGGTTAGGTCACTGATACCTGAACAATCTGGCACTTGGTAGCCTTTATGGTCAGATCGGCCTGCGGAAGAGCCTGCAAGCCTGCGGAAGAGCCTGCAACACTATTTCAGTTTTCTCACATATTACTACCAAGTGGGGCAGAACACTGCTATATCATCGTGAGAAGCGATGCAGAATGTATCCATTGAACATCTGTCTTGGTGACAGTATTAAGAGCTCTGTAGTCCTCACAGAATCTTAAAATGTGACGAACATGAATGGCGACTATTCTACCGAGGTTGACCACTGGAACAGTAGTCAGTCCATTGGGTAGTCCAGAGACAATTCTGAAGGCACAGAATAGCTAGATCCTTGAGAATGTGTCGAGACTGGTCGGTCCCACCAGACCAAGGGTTGAAGCACTGCAGAGGGCATTCATTGATCAGGTAGTCCAGCAGGGATTCACTGGGCCAAATGCAGCAAGTGATGCCAGGATCTTCGGGAGTCATCCATGGATCTTCAGTCAGCTACTCCTCTACACAGGATATTTTGCTCCAAGGCCGATCTGAAGAAATGGCTGCAGGAGTCCCCTTCCTATCCCAAGTGCTTGCTGGAAGCAAATCCAATCCTGCCATTGGTAAGTACCTGCACCATTGAAACAGCCAGTAGTTGCCCAATCACCACTGTGGGTTTCACTCATGCCCCACACCCAGACTCTCTGGCACCACATATTTGGAGTGGGGCCAGACAGTCGCACCCACTTCCTGTGCCACACACACACAGAGGTATCACTACCTCACAAAAGCAGATGTTCTCCTGGGCAAGTTCATATATTGAATGTCCTGACCTGAGAAGACAGGAAGAAGGCCAAACAATAATATGGCAAAAGAACAAGTGAACAATCTTGTAGTAGACATACGTGGTAAATGTGAATGTGCACACTTAAAATAATGCAAACATGGTATCTGCTGCCACCAGCTTGTCTTGAGGCACATTTAAAAGTAATCAAAAATCACAGGTGTAAATGACAAGGGTGATAGAAAAGTATACAAGGGTGGTACAAATGTTTACCCTCTGCACTGCGTTGCAAGATGATGTGTGCACTGTTTAAAAGTTACCAAAAAAGGTACAACTGTAAAAAGACAAAAAAGGGAAACATAGTTTCCCAGGACTGCTAGCCCGAAGGACTGACCAGTTTCCACTTGACAAAATGGGAAAGAGGCCAAGTGAGTGAAGCTGAATTTTTCAATTCCCTGCATGAAGTCAGGACAGGTTCTAACACAAAAGCAAAACGTTTGCGGGTTGATAGAATATGGAGCGAAAGTTGCCTAAAGAGAAAACTTTCTGAATTTCTGAACACCCCCTGCCCCCAGACTATGGACATGTGGATCTAATCTACCCCTGGAAGAGTCTCCCATTCCTGTTGCTTATACAGTCTGAACAGTCAATCAGCATTGCTATATTGTGCACCTGACCTATACTCAATGGTGAGATCAAAGCCCTGGAGGATTATGGACCACCTGAGCAATTTAGGATTCTCTCCCTTCATGTTCATTAGACACTTTAAGGGCTTACAGTCAGTATGCACAGTGAAGTGAGTGCCACAGAGAAAGGGTCTCAGCTTCCGAGAGGGCCCACAACATGGGAAAACATTCCTTTTCCACAGTCATCCACCGGAGCATTCTGTCCTTAAGCTGGTGACTAATAAAGCATAAAGGATGCCCTCTGCATTTATCACCTAACTGTGAAAGGACAGCACCTATCTTAGTGTCAAAGGCAACTACCTGCACTATAAAAAAGGTCTCTGGTAATTATGTGCCCTGAGAACAGGGGCCTGACAAAGGGGCTCCTTCAGACTTTGGAATGTTTTCTCATACTCCTCTGACCAAGGAACTAACTGTCTTAGGTATTTTAGGAGTTGTGAGGGCAGTTAGGGAGGAAGCTATGGTTCCATATTCTGCCATCAGGTTTCTGTAATAACCAGTAAACCTAGAATAACTATTACTTGGGTTTTGTTTGTGGGGTTTTCCCAGTCTTGTACAGCCTGTACTTTGCTGGAAAGATGCTGAATCTTGTCCCCACCAACCCCATGCCCAAGTTAGGTCACTGAACAATCTGGCACCTGGTAGCCCAATGGTCATATGGACCTGCTGAAGAGCCTGCAACACTATTTCCCGGTGTCTCACATGTTCCTCACAAGTGGGGCAGAAGACTGCCATATCATCGATATAAGCCATGCAGAATTCATCCAACCCATTCAGGACATGGTTGACCAACCTTTGAAAGTGGCAGGTGCATTCTTCAAACCAAAGGGCATTATCCTGAAATGGTAAAACCCCTCAGATGTTGAAAATGCAGTCTTCCCATTAGCTTTTTCTATCAAGGAAATGTGTCAATACCCTGCTATAAGGTCAAATGTGCAAAAATACTTGGCCACAACTAGCTTGTCCACCAGCTCATATTTCTGTGGAGAGGGATGAGCATCTGTCTTGGTGACAGCATTAAGCACTCTGTAGTCCAGACATAATCTCAAATTAGAGATTCCTGCTTTTGGCACCAGAACCAAAGGACTGGACAAATGACTAGTAGAGGGCTCTACCACCCTAAGTGTAACATTGTGTTGACCTCAGATTTTATATTGGATTTCACTTTGTCTGACAGCCTACATTTTGTTGGCACACTCTCCCCAGTATCAATGCCATGTTTGACCAAGGTGTCAAGCCTGGAGTGAGGGAGAAAAAGGGGGAACACTGACTAAGCAAGGTTTTCACCACAACCTTTTGCTGTGGAGTCAGTTGAGTCGGACAATTTGACACTCTCAGTGGAGTCATCAAAATGGTTTCCTTGGAACAGATCAGGGAGTGGTTCAGATTCTACTTCTTCCCTATTTTAAGACAGAAGCAGGGCATTCAACCACATGGATGAATGCATTCAATCTATTTACATGAACATCATCGGGAACCTCTACCGGTCTTACAAGGTTCACTAAATAGTTTACCTCACCAGTCACTCAATGATAAGGACCTGATAACTTATCCTGTAAAACTATAGACCTTATGGGTTCATAATCAGGATTTCTTGTCCTGGGAAAAAAGCACAAGTGAAGCTTTCTGGTCACTCCAGTGTTTGGCCAAAACCTGACCAGCCTTATGCTTGTCATCGGCCTGCGCAAACTGAGTGGCCAGCCTCTTCCTCAAGCCTAACAAATATTCCACAACATCTATAGTGATGGTAGGAATGGGCATCGCCCACCCATCATTGACTATGGCCAGAGGTCCCCTGATAGGGTGACCAAACAGAAGTTCAAGCGGGCTAAATCCAACCCCTTATGAGGCACCTCCCTATAGGAAAATAGTAAGCATGGCATCAGGAGATCCCACTTTCTCCTCTGGGGCTCCTCAAGAGCTCCAATCATGTTTTTGAGAGATCTGTCGAATCTCTCAACTGGGCCATATGCAGATGAAAATGGATATGACACCACACATTCCTTCCACATGGCTTGCATATATTTGAACATGAAGTCCCTGCCACTGTCAGACAAAACCTCTTTAGGGAAGCCAACCCTAGTAAATATGGCCAGCAATGCTCTACCAGCTGACATGGCAGTTACTGTCTTCAGTGGGATGGCTTCAGGTTACCATGTGACATGATCAACTAACACAAGGAAAAACCTACTGCCAGAGCATGTAGGATGATCAAGAGGACCAATCATGTCAATCCGTACCATCTCAAATGCTATACTTACTACTGGTAGTGGTATCAATGACACCTGGATTTCTGGACAACTTTTTCCAGAAATCTGACAGGTAGCACAACTCCTGCATTGGCTTTCTACTTGTGCCTTCATTTTAGGCCAGTAGAAGTGCATTCTCTATCTCTCCTTAGTCTACTTGAGGCCAAGATGACCTGCAAGGGGGATCTCATGCGCCAATTGTAGGAGGAAGTATCTCACCTGAAGGGAAACCACCAACATCTTATGGTCTCCTTCTAATGACTCTGTGTGGTCACTGTACAGTAGCCCACTGTCCCAATACACTAGATGCTTCCCAGGGGCTTCACGCTCTCACTGGGAGCAGGGCTGCCTCTTTAGGCCTTCAAGTGATGGACACTAACGTTGGCCCTTACTAAACTCTCTCTTTGTAGGACCCTCTTCTGCAGGCCTCTCTTGGCCTGAGACCTGCTGGGTGGATGCTCTGCAGTATCCCCCACAAGACCTAAGTCTCTGAGGTCATTCCCTAACCAAACATTTCCAGGGACCTGCCTCTGTACATTAACATGTATCCTGACAATCCCATTATTCACAGCTAAAGTGCCTGGTATAACTGGACATTTCAGAGGGTGGCCATTAGCCAAGGGCATTAGTAGAGCTCTAGCCAGAGTCTCTGAATTTACCAGAGTGTAATGCACTACAGTTTGACGAACCCCAGTGGCCCTGATGGCAGAGGTGTCTGCACCATCTACCAGCACACTATCCTTGAAATAATGCTTAGTGTAATTGGGTATGGAGGCATAAGTCTAGGTTCCAAGGAATGCAAGGAAACTAAAACTACATCAGATTCTATCACACAGGATAAGGAATCTAAGTAGAAAGATTCCCCTGTGAGTATTTATTCCTCTTCATAAGAAACTAGTAGTAGTAGTAGTTTATCATTTATATAGCACCTTTATCCCATTAGTATGGCCTCAACGCGCTTGTGGTGAGAACACCCTTGGGGGACCAAATTATTAGAATGCATATGTTAATTTTGACTAGAGAGAGTGTTAGGTGGGCTGGACGAGCTCCAGTAAGCTACCCATGAAGGTCAGGCATGTGGATGGGTGCTGACGTTGTGAGGCGAGTGCACGAGTGCGAGAGACTCATTATGTGTCCAGATAGACCAAATGTTGTCATAGGTCACCTCTGCATTCTTATGGCAGAGGGTTGTAATTTGAGTTTTAGTCTGTTGTATGAAGGCAAAACATTATGTGCCCAGTTAGACTCATCGCTGCATTCTGATACATGCGAGTGGGTAGCCGTGCCTGTGGCAGATATCCACACTGTGGTGTATGAATGCATACATTGAGGCTCAGATGGAGCTTTCTCTTTGATCAGATCTTTTACATAATAAACAAGCTACCCTTATAGATCCTGTAAGTGCAGTAGACAGGCTACCCTCATAAAACTTCTAAGTGCAATATCAGTACTAAGTGCAATGGACAGGCTATCCTAATACATCTTCTAAACACTATAGACAGGCTACTGCAGAAGTCTTCTAAGTGCAATTTCAAGTCTATCTGCATTTATGTTGTATGTGAAATTCATTGGCTATCCTCATCAAACCTCTAAGCTCAATAGACAGGCTAACATCCCAAATATTCTAGGTGCAATGCCAATGCTAAGATCAATAGACTTGCTATCCTAATATATCTTGTAGGCACAATAGACAGGATAACATCATTAATCTTCTAAGTGCAATATAAGGGCTAAGGGCAATGGACATGCTATCCTAGTGCAACTTCTAAACGCAATAGACAGGCTACCTCAGAAATCTTCTAAGTGCTCTTGCAGGGCTATCCACATATATCTTTTATGTGCAGTTAATTGGTTGTCCTCATAAATATTCTAAGCACAATAGATTGTCTACCCTCAAATCATCTAGGTACAATTTCAAGGCTACCTGAATATATCTTCTATATGCAATACAATGGGTAACTCATAAATCTTCTAAGTGCAATAGCGAGGCTGCAGTCATATATCTTCTCGTTTAATAGGCAGACTATCCAAATAAGTGCAATACATTGCCCCACCCTAAATTCCAACTACGTGCAACACATGGCCCACCCCCAAATTCCATTAAAGTGCAACAGATTTCCCATGCCCAAATTCCATCTAAGTGCAACACATTTCCAGTCTCCAAAAACTTGCCACACAGGCTACCCCCACAACTCCTCTGAGTGCAATACCTTGGCCACTTTCACAGTTCTAGTGTCACATCATAGATAAACCTCACAGTCATTCCATGTGCCATATGCAGCCTACCCACAGGAACATTCTGAGTTCAACAATTGGATAACAAGAGAGTGCACAATGCAAGTAAAAATCAAGCTTGTGCAGGTAATAGTAATGATCAGTAGCAGTAGAGCACAGTAATGTCTGTGCTCCACTCCTGTACCACCTTACCTGAGGTGTAGCTGTAGGGTGTTTGGTTCAGTCTCCATGAGCAAACAGGGGATGGGAACTGCCCTAGGGAGCCACCCCTTGCCTCTGGCCATTTGGCCAAATGCCCAGGCAAGGCTGCCCTTGGGAGGTCTCTAATGAGATATTCCAGTCACGTGTATCTGTGCGGTTCTATCCACACTGGTCTGGGCCGGGGGAGAAGGGATGTACAGGGTAGGCATGGGGCATGAAACATATATTTAACCATAAGACATTGGTAGGAAGCAGTCAAAAATGTATTCAATAAATCCATGGTGCGGGCATGAAATGGTTAAAAAAATCCATGTTGCTGGTGAGAATTAATTATATAAATCCATAGTGCGGGTGGGAAATAGTTGAACCAATCCATGGTGTGGGTCGGGACCAAATAAATAGGTTGAAGGGGACTGTGGAATCAGGCAACGGGTTCAGAAATTCCAGAGGTGAGGGGCAGGGGGAAACACTCACCAGCAGTTGGTCAAACTCGACATCAGTGAAGGAAAGGAGTTATGTAGGTATATTTAGTACACACTTTTCAAGTGTACACTAATCATAGCAGCACCATTGACTTCTGTAGGAGGTTGTGTGTACCACTTTAGAAATGACGCTAATGTCACAGCATATGTTAGGTGTGTGACTTAGTGTGAGGCATTAAGGGCAATCTACAGAGGGGGTGATTTGGGATTTGGCATGGCACAGTGTAGTGTGGGGTGCTAACAGATTAACATGACTAAATACTAATGACACTAATGACTAATCTTAAAAAGATTAATATTAGTAATTATTGGGATGAGAGTGGGTTGCTTAGGCCATAAATCTGCTGCAGGATGGGGGTGTATGAAGACACACCACAATGTTGGCCTAAAAAAATGAATACGAGAATTGAAAGCTGAACTGCATTGTGCTTTCTGGACATGAGGTTCAGAGCTCAATGAGACAGCAGAATTTGCTTGGCAGAAACAGTTCTTTTGTTTAAACAGGAAAGCAGAGATGACGCCAGGATGCTGTGAATCACTTTTCATCTGGGCTGTATAAGAGGGCCTTACAAAGGTCACTGTGGAGAAACAGAAAGGGTTTAGAAAATTAGAGGGGTGTTGGCTAAAAGGGGAGGTGATGATTGACTGATGACCTCAAGATAAATTGCATGAAAATGGGTGGTGAAACAATATGGGGCTTTATGAAATATAGAAGAATGGGAGGAAGCAGAACGAGAACATACAAGCTAGGGGAAATAGAAAGAAAGGGGCTGGCCATAGAAGGTTCAATGAAAGATAGAAGGGGAGAGAGAGAAAAACAAAAAGACAAGAAATTGGATTGCGGCTGCACCGTGCAGTGAGTCGGCAGGTTTGCTGACCCAGGCTGCAGAGGAAGGAGGGACTCACTTTGCTGTGCCCTGCAGACAGCTCACTGTGGGAGTAGAGAGAAAAACAGAGTGTCCAGGAGAAGGAAGAGGGTGCCTCGGTGCAGGCAGAATGAGTATGAGTGATACAAAAAAGAGAATTAACTCATCAGGGCACCTCATAGCCTGATCAGGGGGCTGCAAAATCGGGACAAACAAGTAAAAGTGGGCACAAAGACATTTTGCACTTAGGAATCTGTGTTTGCCCATGCAAAAAGCAGAATTATTTGGGCAGGATGGGTTGTCTGTAGGAGTGTTTTGCAGCACTGATAATGTGCATCATTCACACTTACAAGGTTACGTATACAAGTATTCATATCTTCTGCCAAGGCCTCTAGGGAGTATCTAATTTTGATGGAGGCAAAAGGGAAAGTCATTGCCTGGGGTGGGGTTCCCCAGCAGGCTTATGCCTGTAATTGCAATTATAAATACACTGCACTGAGAGATTGTGAAAGCTGTCATTTCCTACATGTATTCAATGAACCTACATTGTAATATTTTTCTCTTTGTTTTTTGCTCTAGTCTGAAGAAAAATTATAGAGTGCCTCAGAGTAGAATCGTAAAAACTGTCTGTGTGGTTTATTATTGTGCGATATGTTTATTTGGTGATCAGTATTACCAATGTGAAAAATGAGTGTGCCTTGCCATACACCAAGGGCCTCATTACAACCCAGGCGTTAAGGGGTTAACGGCGCCGTAAAAGGTGTCGGCACCGTTAAACCCTTAACGCCTGATTATGAGGTCCCTTTGCGGGTTGCACTTTAACGCCTGCTTTTAGCAGGCGTTAAAAAACCAACCCGCAAAGTGACCTAGGAGCTAATTACGGTACTGTAATTTACGGTGCCGTAATTAGAGCCTTCCCCATTCCCATTGAGCCCTATGGGCCAAAAATGTGAATGGGGAAGGGGCCATGGTGAATGGGGAATTACCGCCCCGCCAACCTTGGAATGGGGCGGTAATTCCGCCATTCACCAATGGCGGATTCCGGCATGGACCATGGTGCTAACAGCACCATGGTCCACCGCCTGGGTTGTAATGAGGCCCCAAGTCTTGTATTTCCCTAGACAAGTGTCCAATGTAAAGAAGGTATAATCGTGAAATAGTTCCCCATACTTCGGCCAGGTGCAGTTGCTGGGAGTGTCCCCTTTGTAGCATGGTCATGCTGTGTTGTGATGGGGGCACTTTGATTTTTTTTTCTCGTTGAATTGTTTCTGTGATGTTGTGTGAAAGTGATAGTGATACATTGCAGATATGACAGAAATGGAAATAGCTGACCCCTATGCATATGCAGAAACTAAGTTGTTTGCTGGACGAGAATGAATAGTGTCAGAGGTAAGTGAAGAATGCCCAGAGAAATTCTTTGCAGAAGAGACTTATTTTACAGAAATGTTTATTGAGACCTTTAAATTCCGAGGACCGGAAGACACAAACGGATAGTTTGGTTAGCCTGGGTGCAAAAGCATGGTCTGCTTTACATAGGCTAATTTAACTGAGCACCAAGGATAAAGAGATCATCGCAGGATTGTGATGTGACTTGGCAACTATGTGCAAGAAAATGTTACTATTAGAAGATAATTTGAAACAAGAGAATTTTCCATGGGGTGAATTGAGAGGGAGGTTAGGAAACAATTCTCTCCATCCACTCCATCCAAGACACCAAAAAAGCAGCATATAAGATGACAGCACAATTAGATGGAACACCACATCATTGCTTGCAAATCATAAAACAAGCTTTTTCACTGTTTGACACTAGCTATGGTACAGACTAAGTAGATTTAAAGACCATGGGCCTAATAGCGCCATGGTTCACCGCCATCCGTGTAATGAGGCCCCATGTTATTTACGGTATGCAAAAAGAAGTGGTCTGGCAGCCAGCTTGTGAGTTCACTAGAGACTGGAGTTTGAAATGGATTCTCAAACAGGCGACCAAAGTCAATGAGGTGATCTCACGTGAGGGAAGAAATAAGGAATAAAAACCAGAAAAAAGGAAAGAATCTACCTTTGCAGTGTTAAAAATCAAGTCCGGAAAAAATAATGCTTTGAAGACTGTTCAAATTAAGTATGACACACCCAAAGTGTGTGTATTAGTCCTAGGTTATTTGGAAGTTTGCCAAAGTTGGGGTTTCGCTAAGATACGGTAGGGCTGAATAACGCCCAAAATCAAATAAATAATGGGCCATAACATTCATTGTGGGCCCAGAGTAGGTTTAACCCTGCTACAATGGTATATGGCAATCAGACAGGTCAAAGATATGTAGATAGGTTTATTGGAAATGGTAATCAGCAAAGACAGCAGTATCACCCAAATGAGAGACAAAATGTAATCCAAAGTTCCAGCCCTTATGTTCAGTTCTCTCTACAAGTAGACCATTGACAGAGGATGGTCAGTCCACAATCTCCACCTCCTCTGTCCTGGGAATTCATGGGAAACACAAACAGAAAACAATCTCACGAAAGGAGCCAAAACAGTCCTGATCAATTTAAATTCAACCAGTACAGGCCTTGTGAGGAATTTGACCATCTGCGCAGGGAGAGTGTGCTCACCGGGACTTTTTTGATTTTTTAATAATGAAAATGAATGATAGACTAACCTCTGAGAAATGTGTGCGGCCATTCTGCACCCATTTAATTTGCTTCCCACACAAATTGCATAATCATGTGTACTATGGAAAGACACAGCCTATAGGCACTGTTTTCCCCTGTCATATACAGGTAGAATGTGACAGCCGCGGGTACATCAAAGTATCTCAAGACAAGGGAAGGCACACCTTCCTCCAGTCATGGGCAGCCAAATATAAATATCAAAGGCTCCATGGATCTGCTTTCCCTTTGTCTAATTCGGCCAGTGGCAGTGCATACTAACAAGATAATTGAGGCAAGCCTGAAGAGGCTTGGTTGCTGGATAGACAACAGGAAAGGCAGGGCTAATGCCCCTTTTGTATGCAATGTGTCAACATCAAGCTAGTTCTCACTTCTCTGTATGAAAGGAGTGAATGGCCTCTCTGGGTCCAGAAGTTTCTGCAGGTGTCCCTGCAGAGCAGACCGCTTTCAGAGGGGAGAAGTATGTGATTTGGGGGAGACAAGAAGTCTGCTCTCGCCACATACTACAAGGGAAATATGCACTTTAATCAAGAGTCACAGAGGACTCAGTTATCCAGACAGAGACACTTTGATCTACAACAGACAGGAAGTTGGGTGGGACTTAGGTATATGTTGTCACCCCTTGTCTGTCCTGTTGCAGAGCACTCTGGTCCAGCTTTCATGCATAACAAAAGATTATTGGTGGGGACCCAATTTATTAAGTAAGGCTTAGCCTGTACAATCACTGGGGCACTTTTGGCATTAAAAGAGGGCTGAACCCCTCACTTAGAGATCATCAAGATGACTTTGAAAGGAATAAGAAGAAGGACTCATTTGGAACCCGGGCTGAAGGTACAGTCTACCTTACATCTTCCGCCAGTGAAGGAAGGCCATGTGTTCCAAGAGGAAAGCAAGATACCTCCCCTAAACATCTCTCAGGGAACAGAGGGAGATACTCGACTCAGAGGACCCATCCAGCAGTTCCTGTCATGATTCATCGTCCCTGGAAAGTGTGGACACAATGGAAGAAGCATTGAGTCATTTCTTGAGAAGTGTCTAGAAGCGGTCTAGTGTTTCTACCTGTCTCATTGAAATAGGCGCTGGTACGGCTCGCTCATTGCGTTGCAACCCTGTGTTTACTCCCCAGGTTTACACGCTTTTTGAGCATTCCTGCCGTCTTTTGATTTCCTGCTTCCTCTCTTCCACTCTGTTTACCTCCTTGTTTCAGACCTTCCTGACTGTTCGTCTCTTTCCCTCTGTGTGCGGAGCTTTCATCCCTAGGTGACTTAGAACGCTATACCTGTACTGGCTCCTCCTTGGTCTCCGCACTGGAGCGAAGGTCCGGCATTGAACTCCTATCTTGCCGGTGTATCGGCTCTCCGGAGCCTGCTTGGGTTTTCCTGCCTCCAAAGAGAAATAATACCGGAGCCCGTATCACTTCATTTTCACCGACCAAACGTTACCAGTGCATGCTGGAAGTTGTATTCCTGCACACCTCATCAGAACGCCAGGAATCTTTCTCCAGCTTCCACGGATCAACTCATCAAGTTCAGGGCTTTTTAAGCAAGTCTTTCTCCCTGATTGTGGGGTTTGGCTCACTGGGGGTCCCTGCTGCCGGGCTAGTAGCTGTTAGGCAAGGTGGCCTCCAGAAGAGCTCATCCTAAGATCCACCAAAGAAAACCTGACACCGCCTGGAGAGAGATGAGAAAGATACTGACCGAAGGATCTTCCGATGACGTGACCACAGGTGAGGAGAAGGAGGTGGGTGTTAAGGATACAATATTGGGTAATTCACTATCAAAGCTTGAGAGTTCCAGAACCAGTACCCAGCCACCACACAGCGTGCCTTGCTAGCTTCTGCCAGCAAGCTTCCTAGGTGGGGTTCGCCAGAGAGTCTCTGAACAAAGGACGAGGCCGTTGCCTACAATCACTCTCCTGAGCTTTGGGTCATCCACCTTGAAAGGACATGAGCCCTGCAAAGAAGCTATGAGTGCCACATAAGCATCATCCAGTGTCCATCTTTTAAGAACATTTTTGAGACAATCGAGTCCTCGCACAGCATCCGGCTGCACTGCTGACTGTTGTCACGAGCAGTAACAAGAGCCGTCCGAGGCACTTCAACCAGCGTTCCAGATCTGCCAACCAGCACAGAGACATTGATTCTTGGTACCACGCTGCAGCGCTGGGCAGCCTGCAGATGGCCATCCAGTCTCGCTTGCCGAACTGTGTGTTGCCTGCTGCCCGCTTCTGTCTCACGCCACTAACTCTGTTTCAAGAGCTATGAAGAACCCTGGAATCGCCTTAATGCTGTTGAGCACCAAGAACATCTTCAGCACCAGGTACATTGTGGTTCTGTCCCTCTGGTCCTTCTCCGAAGACATCTAGACACAGTTACAACCCTTTGCCCCCCTTGGTGCTGGAACCGAATAGCCTTGAACAGTAAGACTGATTACTTTACCAACTACCCTCCTGTTTGTATCCAGAGTGCATCTCTTTCCTTCGTGCAACTGTCTGTCCTCTGTGTTCCTTTACAGGTTGGGTCGTATGTGTAGTGTACTAGAACTGTCTGTTGTAGTAATAATAAAATAGATATTTGTATACAATCTTGACAGGATAGTCCATTTTATAATTGGGTAATAATTATATTTTCACTGTGTTGCAACTAACCAACGATCCAAAACCTTACAGAGATAAGCCTGCCATTCCATCCATGTTACCAGAATTGGAGAAGGAGGTCTTATAATTCACTTCTATTCTAATCTAATTGGATCCCTTCTGGTGTACTAGAGGTGTGGGGTTGATTGATGGTTTAGAAACCGATATTCATCCCTGGACCACTGGTGCCCCAGAAGTCGATTCGTCACAGGCCTATATCACAGAGGGATGAGTTTAGGGATCTGGACAGATACCCGTGCTTAGAAGCACAAGTGAAAATGTTGGCTAAGCAGATAGGAAAACTGTGTGTAGGGACAAAACAGCAGCTGAGTGAGAGTGCAGAATGTAACAAGATTGACATTGCACAGAGGAGCAACAAATGACTACTCAGCTAGGCTTCCCACAATGAAAGTGCAAACATCAATGATCTATCATTAAAGGAAGAAAACATATTGCCTTGCAATTTAAAACCAAGAAAAAGTAAATTATGATGACATACGAAATAAGAACACAAACAAGAAGGGAGTGTGGTTTAATTTAGAGTTGAACAAAACCTTTCAGGTATGTGAAGATTAGAAAAGGGGAAAAAGAAATACACAGGAAGAACCCAAAGAGCAAAGAATTAGAAAACAATTAAAAAAGAACATGCACCATGATATGAATCAAATAGTAGGTGAGAATAGAAAAACAAATGAAAGGCTTTCATTGCCTGACAATTCTCATTGTGATTATATCTCCACGAGAATGAAAATGTTAAAAGGTACATGTGTAAATGAGTCCCCTGAAGAGTAGTTCAATCCACAGATGTTCCAAGAGTCAGAGCTGACAGGTATGGTTCTAGAGACAGGTATGTTTCAAACTCAAAATGCAGATGTTCTGCCACCTTGACAGGGGCATGGACCAAAGAGAGTTGTGGATGTAGGCAGACGCCGTCCCTGGACATAAGTGCAAGCATTAGCATTGCAACATTCCAAAGGGGTTTAGGAGCAGTAACATGAATGAGCAACCAAATAAGATCACAAAGGCGGAGCAGGGCTCAACACATGGAGAGAGTAAAACCAGGCACACAAATGTCGCCCTCCTACTAGACTAGATTAGGAAAGCTTTCTGGGCTAGACTGCAAGTCACGTACAAATGCCTACCTGCACTGCATACAAACAGGGGCCACGTAGGCAGCCGGTTGCCCAACTTGGGCAAGGATATGCATAAGAATGGATGCCAGATTGGAAATGGACCGTGAGTGTCGTACAGCCCTGAGCTGGACATAGACACGGAGACGCCCACACACCCCACCTGATTAGAAATACAGAAATTTAGCACCTCACCTCAAGACAGGAATGCCAACTAACCAACCCACTAACAACTTCACCCTCTGTATACACCTCTCAAATTCTAACCAAACACAACCACAAACTTACAACGCAGCAAACCACACAAACTTCACCACACAGCAACAACAAAACAAAGCACACATAGACCCGCACAACAGCACACAATGTCTTCCAAAAGTATAACACCCCAAGCCCAGCCAACGGAATTCTGGGCTGAGACCACCAACAGCACATCACTGCTCTCTTGCACTTCTCCAGCTCATCCCCACTAGCTCCCCCATCCTTTCTTTCAGAACTGCCAGAGCACCAGGGGACCACTCTGGTGGTGATAGTGTGCGTAACAAATATCCTTTAACATTAACATAACACATTCTGCAAATGAAAACAAAAAAAACAATTATGCTTCAGAGTGAAGGTAAGTGAAGAAAATCAAAATAATGGAAACAATAGAAAATGGGTGAGAACACAGGTGGCGCTGAAATACAAGGGGGGGAATCAGTGGCAACGCTCCAAATGAATTCTCAGGACATAAAAATAAACAGAGAAATTGAAAAAGAGATGAGCAAAAAGGGGGCTAAAACATCAGTTCATATGCCCCTTTACATATCAAGAAGCCAAGCAGGCCTAACGAAAATAAGTCCTCAGTTTAACAACAATTCACACTTCCTTTGCATACTTGAAGAATGTCAATTAGGAAGAATTTCCGGTGGAATGTGCCACTGACATTAACATCAAGGTAGGGAAGCATATACTGAGACAAGAGGTGGTGGTCACATCCATTGAAGAGACCCCATTCCTTCCAGGAACAAATCGTCTCAAAAGACTTTCACCCCTCATTGATGGGGTAAATGGGGTTCTGTGGTCTTTGGCCCACACGCCCTTGAAAACTGACTAAGGGCCTCATTAGGACCCAGGCGGTAAGGGGTTTTATGGCGGCGTAAACAGCGCCGACCATTACCGCCTGATTCCGAGGTCCCTTAGCGCCATGGAGGTTTTAACACAGGTGTTAAAATCCATGGCGCTAAGGGACCTTGTTGTTAATTACGCCACCGTAATTTACGGTGGCGTAATTAACGCCTTCCCCACTCCCATTATGCCCTATGGGGCAAAAATGGGAATGGGGAAGGGTAAATGGGTTAATGGGGACTTACCGCCCCACTCACCTCGGAATGGGGCGGTAAGTCCGCCAACCACCATGGCGTAAAGTTTACGCCATGGTGGTAAAGGTACGACCCAGGCGGTAACTTACCGCCTGGGTCGTAATGAGGCCCTAAGTGATGAACCAAGTTAGCAAACAAGCGAATGTCACACCATTGCAAGATCAGAGAGTGCAGTGGAAGTGTATCTTCAGACTGGCTGTGTGCCTAGTGTCACTGGCATTCTCATGTGCCAGGGCGAAATGCAAGGAGAAAAAGGAAAACATTCTTTAGAGGTTTACTTGGATCCCAAGAAGAATTGGCAAACCCAGAGAGATAAAAACCCATTGAGTTTTAATATTGTGAACAGAATATTGTTTCAGAGCTAGATCAGGAAAAGTATATATTTAACAATTGCAGGAATACACATGAAAGAAGGTCAGGCCTGGATACCTGTGCATGTGTGTAGGCATACAGAAATGATTGAAGCAGTTTTGGCCGTGGACCAGGAATGGAGTTTTATTAATGAGAAAGTGTTCAAGCAAATGCTTGACAGTGAAGAAATACCGACTTTCAAAATAAAACATCAGCACATTTTTGGTTTAGATGGCCCTGATTGGGGACAAAGAATTGTTGGAAGATGTATGTTGAAAATCACAATAGGGTCCAAAAACCTTCATCACAATGTACGGATTGTAAGTGGAACCAAAGACAAATTCTATTTGGGGAATGACATCATGCAGAAAATATGTATTGTTTTAGATCTCTTGAATAAAGAGGTTTGTTCTAGACTGGGTGGAACAGCGCCTGATTTTGAGGAAAGAAGGCAACCCTACCATTGTGCACAAATAATGCCATATGAAATTGAGCTACAAATAAAGAAGGATGTTACTATTCCTGCTTTCACAAGGCATTAAAGTACAGGAAGGGACAACAGATGAAGAGTCCTAATGCATTTGTATGTCTCAATGAATTCATGAGACAGCAGGGGTTAGAATGTGATAGTGGAAGTGGGAATGGTCCCATTCAGATTCTGGTGAAAAAGAAAGGATGGCAGGACGTTCACTTGGAAAAAGAGACACCATTAGGGTAGGCAATGCAAGAATCACACTACACTGCAGTTCTAAACAACCCAAGTATTGGGAATATTCCTGAAGGTTATGTCACCAAACAAGGTAACTGCCTGAGTCTTTAGTTTGTAAAACAAAGGAGATTTTTAAAATTCAGTCAGTATACCCTTACGAACCAAAGGATGTGATTTAGTGTTGTGAGGATGATTGCATCCTATCTCAGGTGGATGAACATGAGCAAGAAAAACTGCAAATTGAAGTATATGCTGAAATGCCAAGATACTTGAGGGTGGCTTCTCTCCTAAGGTATACTGCCACACACTTAGAAGAAAGCTCAGAAGCTCTGCCTTTGGGGGAATTTATAGAATTCTCTAAGGTGATAGAGGGGCAAATTCAAGCTGTAGATGGTTGCACTGATGGACTACCACTACCACTGCACAGATTACCATCTTATTGTGGTGACTGTCCCGCATCCACCGGTAAACCCTCAACCTCTGGCATTGTGGTAGGCTCCTGCTTCTCCCTACCACCTTTTATGTTTGGCCTTACACATCTCCCGTTGTGCATCAGGATCAGATCGGCTTGTATTATTCTCTCAGACCTCAGAACTTCTTCCTGGACTCCAGCACTCCTCCTACTGCAACGCAGACATTCTTTCCAAGCAGATTTCACTATGTTCAGACCACTATGTTGTATATTTGGCCCATCATCCCTGCTAAGGGTGTAAACAACTGCTCACCCTTATGGCGGGTTGCCCCTTAGATTTTCATTCTGTAAATGCAAACGCTCTGTTGTTCCTATCTCTTTCTTGTTAATTGCTCCAGTTTCATTCCTCTGCGCGCAAACACCATCCTGTGCTTTCTGGAATCCCACTGCCCTGGAAACTACTGCCTTTTCAATGTGTGTTGGTGATATTGCCTCCAAGTTACAATTTTGGCCTTGCATTGTTAGTATAAATTAGTGAAAATTGCATCTGGATGTAAGCCACTTAGCAACTCTGTTTTCTGCTGCATTTTAGTGCTTTGTAGAAAAATTGAACCTAGGTGTGCTTTAAAAACCTGTGCATGTTAGTGCTTTGTCGAAATGTTTAACCGGATGTGACCCGAGACCTGGGTACTGTTTCTGCTACATTCTACCAGCTCATACAGTCTGTGTACCCAATTTGCATCTACCTTGTGCATATCTGCTAAACTGTACCTGCCTGGCTGCTAGGCCACATAGTGAGTTATTTGTGCACAGTGCAGCTCTGCTGTCTGCTTCTCTCTCTCTCCTCCGCTACTCCCATGGCACTCTATCACACCTGTCTATTCCAACTGCTACTCTATAACTCACCCTAGCTAGAAGAAAAAAGCTTAAAAAATCCTTCCTGGACACTAATCCAGGCCTACATATAGCTGATACCTATATCAATGCTACTTCCAGGCAGACTATCACTAATGTCCTCTTTTCTGTCCCTTCCCTTAATCAATGGACTCCCCACCTGGTCTCTTCTCATTCCCTTTGTTACTCTTCTCCCATTAATGGCAGCAGTAGATTGGATGAACTGGTATATTTCTTATCCTCTAGATGCATCATTAATGTCTAACATAATGGCACTTTCATGGCCTAAGGCGCTCAACCTACTCTTCTCCTCTTTTACAGCATCTGCCCTCTCTCATTAGCTTCCTCCTTCTCCTGCTACCCCTTCTACCTCCTCTCCTCTAACCTCTCCACCACCACCAAAGAGAGTACCACTCTCCTGTACCCCCCTCGGAAAACTTTCAAAGGTGGTAATCAGCTTCCCTTAGCTAATCTGAATGCTTGTGCTGCCATCAAACACTACTCTGACATTTGTCTCCTTCTTGAAGACTTTCAATTCGACATCCTCACCCTTACCACGACGTGGTTCAATGCCAGCTTTGTCACTGCTCTTGACACTCTTCTTCCCAGGGGCTACAAAATCCTCTCCAAACCCAGACCCAACAGGCCAGGAGGTGGAGTTGCCTTGAGTTTCCCTGAATGGGTCACTGCTTCTATCACACCTACTCAATTCTACTCCTCTTTTAAATGCCTCGTCTGTAGGCATGGGGTCTTGCCTACTCTCTCTCGTTCACCCTCGCTACCATATACAAGCACCCTTGTCCTATTTCTCTCTTCATCTATGAAAGGGTTGACCTTGCCTCCTCCATCTTATCCTCTTCCTCCAAATTTCTACACCTTGGTGATTTCAATATCCACCTCAACTCCCTTGAATCAGCCACCTCACAGTTCTGTGTCCACTGTGACTCCCTCTCTCTCACAATACTTCCTTCCGACACAACCCACTCAGCCAAACACTCCCTGCATGCCCTCATCCCTGGCACAATCCCTATCTCCAAACCGGTCACCACCCCCGTCTCCTGGTCTGATCACTCTCTCCTCTCCACCCACCTGGGGGCCCCTTGGTCTTCTGTCTGAACAACCCCCAGCACTACCAGCCTCCTACACCATATATTGACCGATGAAACGAGTGTCAGTCATTACTTTTGCTTCTAACTTCAGCCTTCCCATCCTACTTCTGACTCTCTCTCTGACTCTGTACTTGCCAAACTTCACCTTTCCATCTCTAACACCTTCAATATCCTTGCCACTGTCATGAGGATCCATTAAACACCTGCCTCCAAGAGTAACGGCAGATACAATTCTGATCTAGCATCTCTGAAATGTAAGTGCAGGATTACTGAACGGAAGTGACAGACCTTGGGCTCATAAACTGGCAAAAAGGCCTGCCCCCTGCTCCAAAGGCAATATTGTTTCTCTATTCACTCAAAGAATAAGGCCCAAATTCAAACCCGCATCACAAGAGCCACTAACAACATGGCTGTACTTTTCAAAATCTGCAAGGAACTTGCCAATCCAGCGGCAGTCTGCACCTCTCTCCTTCCCTCCCAAGTTCTATGCACTACATTGGCCTCCTATTTCTCATCTAAAACTCAGGACATCCTATCCTCACTCCCCTCCATCCTCAAGCCCAATCCTGTTCTCCTGCCTCCCTTGTGTGAGAAACCTGAAGTTGTCTCACTGTCTGAACTCTGGGATCTTTTTCTCAGGTGGCCAAGGCATTGCCATCACCCCTGTATCTAGACCATGGGGGTGGACAAGTGCGGGAGGATCAACTGGGGAAGGGGTCCACGGGAAATGGGGGTTAGACATCTAATGTTGAGACTTCATCCACCGTTATAGGTTATTCTAAATCCTGCCATGGTATCCCCCACCCCCTAATTCCAACAGAAAGGAGGCGTGGGAGAACTAAGAGAAAGAAATTGCAACTACCATCTTGTGTATGATATGATATGATATGATATGATATGATATGATATTATAGTTTATTTATATAGCACCTATACACAATGTGTTTCAAAGCACTTCAAGGCAAGAGAGGGAACAAGGGAAAATACAATGAAATTTGTACAGGCCATGAACGGTAAGGATGTGAAATTAACTATTGTACTCGGCCTGACGACATTTCAGATAGTGCATGACAGGCGACTACCGTACTAGGCCTGATGACATTTCAGGTAGAGTCAGAGTAAACAAAGGGTGAGGGAGAGGGGTGCAGAACAGGAGGGGAGGAACCAAACAAGTGACTATCGTATTGGGCCTGACAACATTTCAGATAGTGCTGGATGGGGGACAAGTAATGGGAGGGTGAGGAGACAGATGAGGTTGCCATCATACAAGGTTCAGGGACAATTCTGACAGAGTAAGTGCATAGAAGAAAGTAAGGGGAGGAGGGGAGGCAATAGGAAAAGGCAGAAAGGGAGAGGAGGAGAGAACAGAGAGTAAGCTGTCAAAAAGAGTGGAGAAGCAAGAGGGAAGAGCGACTACAATTGCAGAAGTCAGTAGTAACACATAATGTTGTAAGCCAGAATACAAGATGAAGAGGGGAACATCCTGATTCAGGGCCACCATGAGTACAAGATGCAAAGGAAGTCCAGCATGAGAGTTGAGAAAGGGTGGCGCACCGTGAAGTCCATAAAAGTAAAATCCAGCATTGGACACAAGACGGCGATGGCGATGGTGAAACCAGAATGTATCAGGGTAGACGAATCAAGAAAAACAGGCAACACCTGTGTGCGAGAAGTGTGGGGGGCACAAGGGAACATCACAGGGGGAACAGAGTGGGTGGGGATGGCCTGTGGGGATAGAGGGAGTAAACACAGAGGGAGTATTACAACGGCAGGAATATCCCCCTGTCTCAGATATGCCCCTACCCGTCATTCCTTCAGTTGAAATAGAAAATTGTCAAACTAGTTCCATTATGCCCCCATACCTTTCTGAAAAACCACACCAACACATGTATTTACCATCATGCACTCACCATGTTTATTTGGAAAAAAAACCCTACACAGTTTTTCCCTAATTAATCAGAAAAACCACAACCCCCACAATCCCTCCACACTGGCTTTCTCTACAAACACTGACATAAGGAAGAGGGGAGCTGAAAGAATGATGATCTCTCACAGCACCACTGAGAGACAGAAGAAAGACTCTGCCATGATAAGACTGGACTGTCCCGCTAATGAGGCCAGGCAAGATCGGCCTTGATTTATAACTCCTCACAACTGACTCCATTTGAGACTCCCAGGAAGTATTAACAGCAGATCAGTAGAGAATACTTTGAGCAAGATGGTATCAAGATGGCAGAGGAAGATAAATTGAGCTGCAGAGTCTTGGGGCCCATAGTTAACCGCAAAGGATGACCTAAAATTTGTTTTTGATGTAGATGTATGAAAATATACAAGATTATGCATGTGTGTGCCTTATATCTCAGTGAATAATAGCTAACCCCTACCTTAAAAGGTGAGTATGTGGCCAGCTGGAAGAAAATCTGCAATGCTGGCTGTTAGAGGCAGAAGCCTCTTACCTTTACGCAGTGGAAATGAGAGAGCGAAGAGTGCTGTCTCTGGAAAGAAAGAGACACAGTGGCATAAATTCATAGTTCTGCCCGAAATGCATGGCGTGCAGAGAGGTGTTATGGCGGAACATGTTGCACGTGTTTAACATGTTGTTTTCTCTGACCACATGAAGATGTGGTGAGTTATAGAATAATGCCTCCGGTGGTAAATCAGATAAGTCTATGGTGATAAGAGTTATATTTGTTGGTTTTCTCGGCTCACCTTGTTGTTTTATTTCATCCCCCAGGTGCCGGAGTTCGGCGAAGAAATGATGAAGGCAGCGCCGAATCGAAAGATGCTGCTAGAACTGGTGAGTATGGCGCGGCGCTGCAGCTGGAGATGCGACACGTACAGAAATGAGTTTCTTTCCAGGTCCGGAGGGGAGATGGATCCGGAATCAGGTGAGGAATTCGAAAATAGTTAGTTTTCTAACCTTGTCCTTTTCTTTCCTCTTTATTTTAGGAGCTCCAGATTCAAGGCGGGCGTGGCAGAAGACTGGATGCTGACTGCAGGCATGGTGAGCGTTATGCTGCTGGATGCAGAATAACACGAAGCGTGTGCTGCTGGTCCGGCGTGGTTTAAATAGCCTCCAAAGTAGTTCCAGGTAAGGAGTTCCCCAGAACCACGCCTGAGTAAAAAATAGTCCCTGTAATAAAATAGTTCCATCCAGGCCTCACGTTGGCTTGGACTCACTTGCAGCATGGTCTGCATCAGGTAAGTAAAGTTTATGAGCCTGGCGCCTATGGCGCCAGGACTGATTTCTATGAGGAGCCTGGCGCCTAAGGCGCCAGGAATGAACCCAAACAGCCCCCAGCTGGGGCTGTTGGGGTTTTAATGAGTATCTGGATGCCTGCTCCTGGGGCTGATGGACTCAATCCGGATGCCCGGGGGTAGGCATCATGACAATCTCTCCCCGTTTATCTTTCTGGTAACTATTTTTTTTTGCCTCCATCTTTCCCATGCTTCCAAAACCACTTGCATCTCCTGCCCCTGTCTGATTCTACTGGCACAGTTTCAATACCCTATGCTCTACGTCAACCTGGAAGGTGATGGCACCATTTCAGATCTGAGGGCCATTTCAATTCATACTCAGCATATCACATCTTATATGATGACTGTCTTCTAGCTGCCAAACAATCCTATTTTTCTGATCTCCATGCAAATTCAACTCACCAACAATGTATTTTTCAAACTCTTTCTCATCTTCTTTCCCCTCCAACTTTGGACCTCTCACTCAGCTCTTCCTTATCTGCTTCTTTTTTCTCCTCCAAGGTGGCCTCTCTTCACCTCTCTATTGACTCCTCTTCCTCTTCCACACCAACACTACCCTTCCCTCATGGCCTGCCTCCTAGCACTTCTATGTCTCTTTTCTCTTCTATTACAGACAAATAAATCTCTCTTCTAATGACCCATGCTCATTTTACTGCGCACCAACTGACCCTATCCCATCTGTTCTCATTTCTAAGGTCCACCCTTCCCTTAAATCTTATCTCACATCATTCTTTAATATTTGTCTCCTAACCTCAACTTTCCCCTGCTCGTTCAAACAGGTTTCTATTATTGTTATTATAAAAAAACTTCTGCTGACCCCTCTCGTGTTTCAAACTTCCATCCTTTGTCTCTTCTTCCCTATCTCTCTAAACTACTTGAATGTCTTTTCTACTTACTAATTTCCTCATTTGTGTCTAACAACTCAATTCTCCCTTGCTTTCAATCTGGTTTCCGTCCTATGCATTCAACGGAAACTGCTCTTTTGTCAGTTCTAAACTCCTTGCTCATGGAATGTCACTCTAAGCACTCTTCTATTCTTAACCTACTAGACCTTTTGGCTGCCTTTGACACTGTTGATCACTGACTCTTGCTAGATTCTCTTTCATTCCATTCCTGGTTCAAATCCTATTTGTCCTAGCGGACATTATCTGTCCGCTAGGACAGGAACATCTTCGGACCCCCATCCTCTTGCTCATGGTGCCCCACAAGGATTGGTTCTATGACATTTCCTATTCTCTCTCTCTCTACTTCTCCTCCAGCTAAAGTTATTTCTTCTTATGGCCTATCCAATCACTTCTATACCGACGACACTCAAGTCTTCCTTTCTTTCTCTTCCTTCTCAACTGACATACATACTCAGCTGTCTTCATGCTTATTGGCCACCAAATCCTGGATGTCCTCCCACTATCTCACACTTAACACTACAAAAACTGAAGTACTCTTTTTCCCTTCTTACTATCCCCCCTCTGCCTCCCTCATCCATACCATTTCCCCCTTCTCAGCTCCCCATTGTATCTACTGCCCGTAATCTGGGACTCTATTTTTACTTTTGACTCCACTCTATCCTCAAACACCACATTTCAATCACCTCTCAAGCCTGTCACTATCATCTATTCAACATTCACAAAGTACGTTCCTTCTTGACTTTCGATGAAACCAAGCTATTGATATCATCATTAATTTGCTCACGTCTCTTCTACTGTTCCACTACACTGTTCAGCCTCCCAAGCTCACGACTTGCTCCCTTAAAATCTGTTTGCAATGCTTCTATTTGTGTACTTTTCAGCCTGACTTCACATGATTCTATCTCCTCTGCTCTTCTCACACTTGGATGGCTCCTCTTGTATGCTCAATTCTTATTCAACTTTTAATCCCTCTACGGTCTTACCCCAGATTACCTTTCCTCACTTGTCTCATTCTACTCCCTCCTGCTCTCTTCACTCTTGCTCTCAATTTCGTCTTGTAGTACCAGTCCACCCGTGCCCAGTCACACTTTCGCACATTCGCTCACCTTGCTCCAAGGCACTGGAATGCTCTGCCCCTTTCTCTATGCTCTGTCACTGTCTACTCCTTGTTTCATAAATCGTTGAAATCTCATCTGATCCAGCAGAGTTGATCTCAGGCTTCTCATGTCATTTTTTCATTATATATTATTATACCGTTTTTTATATTGTTGCTATGTACACCACTTTGGATTAAGGTGTTATACAAGTATCAAATAATTACAAATAAATAAATACAAAAAAAGTCCCCTCTTTCCCTTTCTTGCTAACTACCCCAAGGCCGCTGCGACTACCCAATCGATACCAGCACTGTCTCCTCCCACTGGACTGCCCTGTGGTAGTCTGCTTGGCTGCTTGGGTTTCATTTGTGCAAGCTCTTAGCTTGAGGCCTCCTCCATGGCTCCCATTGGTACTTCCCTCCCGGGCACCCACCAGCACCTGTCCATTCCACCCCCACCCATCCCCATCTCTTGCACTTTGATTCACTCTACTTTCACATACAAATGCCACAAGACCTAGTAGGACCACACATGTTTATTTGATGCTTTGCCATTGTTAATTATTACCCTTGTTCCCTCCCCATTTAGACTTGTGGCAAATCAAAACACATTTCTGTTGCATAGGCGCCTAACAAATGCTCAATAAATAAAGAGGGGGCATATCAATTGAGGAAAATATTCATGGCATTCAAAGAGATGTTTGCCAAAGATGCCTTTGATTGTGGGGGCACTGATTTTCATGTTGCTACACTCCCAGAAGGATATTGCAAGGAGCCTGTATGTGTGTATCAATGTAGGCTACCTTTGGCCTGTATAGAATTCTTTGTGGAAATAATTAAACATTTTGAGTCCAGAGGAATCATTAGACAGAACCGCAGTACATATGTAAAAAGTCATTTCAACAAAATTACACGTGCTCAGCCAGTTGCAAAAGGCTAGGGAAAACAAATATTTGCAGAAAGCGCAGTAGTCTAGAAGAATGGTACATTTCCTGGGACATGAAGTGACAGAACAAAAGTTAAACCCACAAAAGAAAAAAGTTGAAGCTATCCAAAAATTCAAAGATCCTACAAATCTAAAGGGCTCAAAGTGTTTGTAAGGTAAAATGAGTTACGGCCGGAAATGTATTGAAGATTATGCAGACATTAAACAACCTTTGACTAAATTACAGAAGCAGGGAGTGCCCTGAAAATGGTGACATGAAAAATGTGAAGTGGTAGCGAAATTGAAAGATTGTCTGCTAAAGGCTCCATGTTTGGCTCATCCAAAGAATAACCGAGATTTATTTCTGGAGGTAGGGTTCACAGATCAATTTATGTCAGCTCTGCTATTTTAAAAGCATGATTCAAATAACAAAACCATAGCATATGCAAGCAAAGCATTGTCACAGATAGAAACAAAATGTAATGGATGTAAACAAGCCATGTCCACCCCATTATTCAGGGGGAATGGGTAATTGTTGAGACTAATCATTAGCCCCTGTAATTCTTGCAGAGTAAAAGGATCAGGTCAGGCAACTTAGCCCAGTCAAGAATCACATCATGGAGATTGGCATTGCAGGGATTCCGAGTAGAAGTGAGATATGGGCATTGTAAAGAGTCCAGTTGCTCAAGGACTGACATACGTGACTGTACAGCTGTGGGTGCCACCGTTTATACAAAGTTGGAAAGAAAAGTGGCTAAATATAACAATCCCCACACAAGGCCTTCGATGAAGAAACATGCATGGCTCTCCCAACCGAGTATGATATGATATGATACAGCATTTAAAACACGCCTATACACTAGTGTTTCAAGGCGTGTGTATGTGGATGGATGTGCATACCACGTGGAGGGTGATGCTGAAAAATTATTGGTGGCAAGAATAGAGAATGTATGGGTCACATGTAATGGCATGCCAAGAGTAAGCATGAAGTTAGGTTCCAAAAGTAGTCAAGTTGCAGAATTGGCTGGGATTTAGAAGACAATATTGATGGCTGTGTAGAACAAATTGAGAGAAATAGTTTTAGTTACCTATTCAGATTAATGCGAATACAGATTTGTGGAATACTTACCAGTGTGGAAATTGGGAGGAATGTTGACGAGTAACAAAAAGCCACTCAAACATTCAAAACTGATTTAGGCCATCAATAATGTGGTTTTATACGCCATCCACTCCCACACATGGACCAGGTAGAAAATCGTCTGCTTTGACAAATGAAACACCCTCAAAGAAACCGGACCTACTATCATATATGTCGGCATTATCAATTGCCCTTATTCCCTTCACCAAACTCTATGAATCGCTAAATGAAACACTAAAAGATCATACAGCACTTCAAGCCATGATCCACATGAAACTCATCTTCCTCAAAGGTCACGTCACAGCTCAAAAAGACATAAAGAATACTCCCTGGACAAACCTGGCAGAAATCAACGCACGGCTACAGACAATAGAATCGACTCTGAATCTCCTAGAAAAACGATCAACACCAGATACAAGAGCAATTCAACTTAAAACACCTCCCTTACCTATTGATCTCACAGCTGAAAACGTACACAAAAATATTGCAGCTAAACAAACAAATCCGATCTCCAAAAAAAACGCTACAACATCCCCCCACTTCCACAAACGGATCTATCACCAACATCGTCCTAGTAATCGACGACGAAGAAAACAGAAGCAAAGCGGCCAAAGACCAAATGGAGCAATCCTATTCAATCTTTGATGCAACCAGATCCAAAAACTCAAATAACCCTACAGCCTCAGACGCTACTAAACAGCTCTTCCAACAAAAAAAATCACAAATCAAAGATCCAACCCTGGCACACCACCCAGGAGACAGCAGTCTTCCCAAAAAAACGCATCCCGACAATCGAACAACTCACTGAGCTCTCAACCTTCTCTTACTACTCAACTTACTAGGGGCTCACCGACAACAACAGACGACTTCCTACAAAACTCAGACCTAATGAATCTTTCAGGACACCTAGATCCAACACTCGATACGAGCAATACACCTCACCAACAAGAAGAAAATATCAACCCTTCCAAACCGCACAAGGAAAATAATACTCCCAGGATCAGCAACAATCATGAAGAACAAGAAAGCTCACTGACCTTCCTAACCCTAGAAGAACGTCGACAAAAGATAGAATGGTCGGCAGAAATCAAAGAACAGATTCAAACAAAACGAATACGCATCTAAGATTCGTCAGTACGAAGGTCGATCAAGAAAAAGAAAAAACACGTGCTGAAAAAGATAACAACACCCAGCCAAAAAATCTAAACGAACCCGACCGATCGTCTGCTCCAAAACATTCACCCAAATCATCGCAAAGAAATTGAGAACGAAGCAATAGTCGAAACAAAATACTGTCTATTCGACTCAACAACAAAACTCCAAAACAAACACACAATATAATTCCAACCACTCCGAACGTCAGACGGAGAAGTGGATTCTGAAAGTTGAACAAACAAAAGACAACAGAGACAAAGTCACACTAAACAGAAGAGGAGTCCTGACGCTGATACATATTGTTCCAAAATTGTCCCAAATAACGTCAGACGATCTAAGAATTGTTGAACCAAGTCACTATCACGGAAGAGCTACATGCTACCTTCACATCATCTCGAGAAGAATCAAAAACAAACTGCTAGACCGAGAAAGGGACTTCCGCAGTTTGGGTTATCATCTCTCTCAACAACAAAGCAACTACGAGAACCCAAACTCCAAACACACAATACCCTCACCAAAGAAATCACGTAACAGCGAAAACGCCTATGATCCAAGACCCAAACATAACATAAATGGTAGCGCACATGAACGGAGACCTTCATACCGAAACACCACTACGACCGCTCAACAAAAATCAGATAAGCTACCATCAACTCAGTCTCAACCTCCACCTCAAACTGCCCGAACTCCATCCATATCAGACGCTGCTACTAAAGACAACCAAAAAGCGAAAATAGCCTTCCGAAAGGAACGACACGACCAACAGAAGAATCCTACCAAAACCATCCACTTACCACAAAACTTGCACTCTACCCCAAAAACCAAAAATTCGACTTCATCTAGCTTCTGGGCCTGGCTCCCAAAAGCACTGGCAACACATCGATCAAAATAGCAACTCATGGACAGAACCAGCCTACAAGAATCAACAACTACGCAAGAAAGACTCCCCCGTGACTTGAAACTACAATCATGGAACACCAGAGGATTCAAACACCTCACCTCACCTAGCGACGTCAACCTAGGATCAGCAGATCTGTGGTGCCTCCAGGAAACCTGGTTGACCAAAACTCCATCACTCGATGGCTTTGACCTTCGTTTGGCACCAGCGTCAAAACGATCACTTGGCCGACCATCCTCAAGCCTCATAACTGCATGCCGAATCAGCAGTGGCCTGGCAATAACAGACATTATCGTCTCAAACCATTCACTGCAGGCATTACTGCTAACATGGGAACTCCCTCCTAATGCGGAAGCACTCCACCAGACGATCCCGGTGGCAATACTAAACGTCTACTGGAATCCCACGGCAATTGATGAAAAAAACTTTTTGGCCTTAATTGAATCCACTGTGGATGAGGTACGCACCACCTACAACACATACCACATTATAATATGTGGCGACCTAAACGCCCAATGCAAACAAACTTCCACTAAAGCCAACACACAGAGTGAACGACAAGGCGAAGCTTGGACCAAACTGATGAACTCTAGACACCTTCACAATTTGGATACAGTGTATAAAAGCAACACCCGTCATCCAACATGAACAAACAACAACTCGGCATCCACCATTGACTATACTTTTGTATCTGAACCCATGCTATCCTTAGCAACTTCTTTCGATGACCAGCTAACGTCATCCAGTGACCACAACATCCTCGTAACCACATGGAAACCACCACTCATCACCCGAGGTAAAATGGAGAATGGACTTGAACAAAACAATCAAAAAAATAGACTGCGTCTCACAGCTCAAAGCATAGGAGACTTGACAAATCGTTATTCAAAAACTAACGATACACCTGAACACGAAACCATGGATTATGCTCCCCTGCTTATCTCATACATGACACAGCGAACCAACCCAAGCAAAACCACTCAAACACCCATCCATACATACGACAAACTCTTGGTTCTCAGACGCCGTGCCTACAGGAAAGGAAAAAGATCAGCAGCAACACTTCCCCCGTACAAAAGAGAACTAACCATCAAAGAACTAACGAGAGAATATAAATCTTGGGTGAGAAGACACAGATGGACATTACATCAACAAGATGCCGAAACCATGCTAAAGGCATCTGCACCAATAATGCGAAAGAATTCTGGTCTCTACTCAATAAAACATCTTTGTTTACCGGACCAGAAATGACCAATTCAATCGATGAAGCAACTTTGGCCACCCACTTTAGATCACTCTTCGAGCTGCCAAACACTCTATCCAAATACGAGCTTCCAAAACCATTGTTGACTGACCTGAATCGCCTAAACCAAACTAACACCTGGACAAAGCTGGACGATTTAGATGACATTTGTAACATCATTAAAAAATTGAATAAATCCAGAGCTCCGGGACCTGACGGTATCACCAACTTTGACCTGAAATCACATCCAATCGAATGGGCCAAATTCATAAGATCTGTGTTCACACGATGTGTGGCTGCACAATCGATACCTCCTACATGGCTGTCCGCAATAGTGGTCCCGATTTATAAGAAAGGCGACAAGCAAGACCCTACAAACCACCGCCCTATCGCGCTACTAGACCCTATAGGGAAAGTTTTTGGGTCCCTTCTCCTAAAAAAATTCCAATCTTGGGCCACAGAAGCTCCGTGCAATGACAACTTCCAAGCCAGATTCAAAAAAGCACTGGGAACCACGATCAACATCTTCCTCCTAACCATCTTGAAAAGCAAAATAAAAGACGGCCACCCAAAAGTTTACTCAGCCTTCATAGACTTCTCCAAAGCCTTTGATAGAGTCGATCGCAACAGACTCTGGCAGAAACTATCTTTCTGGGGCTGCCCAAGTGACATTCTAAATCCGATTAAGGCACTCCACACGGATACCAACGTTAAAGTACGACTAAATCAGCAAGGCAACTTATCCACTCAGATCAACACGCATAGGGGAGTCAAACAGGGCTGCCCTTTGGCCCTGGCCCTCTTTATCGCTTACATGGGAGATTATCAACATTCCGAAACCTCAATCAGATCCTTCCCACCAAAAATAGCACAAACACCCATCAGTAGACTGCTCTACGCGGATGACCTTATTTTGCTGGATTTAATGCCCATAGGCCTCCATCGCCAACTCAACAATCTACAACTATTTTGTAACGAGAACAATTTGGAAATCAACACCGACAAAACCAAAATCATGGTGATGGAGCGCAAAACCAGGGCGCGGGACAAATACAACTGGTTCCTGTAAAAAACGAAAATTGAAAGAGTAAACAGCTTCAAATATCTTGGCGTAACTCTGGACAATTCAGCAAAAGAAACGTCTATGCAAGAATCCCTGTTCGATAAGATCCGAAGCCTGGCAACAAAAGGCAAAGCAATAGACAGAAAATTTGGTAAATTCTCCACCATCCCGCTACTGAACTTCTACAAGCAAAACGTGGTCCCCATGGTTACATACGGATCAGAAGCATTGCCGTGCTTACCCAAGACTCTTTGGCCCAAATTGGAAGCCTATTTTTGGAGGACGACCCTTGCCCTTCCGGACTCAACACCAATCAGACTGATCTGGCGAGAACTCAGTCTGCTTTCTCTTCAAGGCACTGTAGACTGCAACACTCTGATGCTATATAGGAAATGCATTCTACCAAACGGTTCCTTTCTCCACGGCCTGGTGTCCAAAGAAATTCATGCTAAGTCAATGGAAAAACGAAATCCAAGCTCTACTGAAAATCACCGAATGTACAGAAGAAGATCTGATTAACAATCCTACAAGAATAATAAAAAAAACTAAAGACATGGATTGGATTCACACTTTAGATGCAGCCTCAGAATACAAGCTTGTCTCTCACTTACCACCGCTATGGAAAAAACGTGACGACCTACAGAACTACATCAAAAGATTCCCCAGCCGAGCGGCACGCAATCTTATAATTAGAGCAAGACTGAATCTTGTGGACACCAACGAAATCTGCCACATAAGGAAGCAATCGCTGACTAGCACCTGCAGATTCTGTGGCAACGAGAAAGATACCATTCGCCACCTTATACTGTCCTGCCCAAGCCTGACAAACATCCGAAGCCCCTATATGAAATATATCTGGCCAACACTCCACAGTAACTGATGAAGATACATGGTGGAAAAGGATGATAAGTGGTGACTGCACATCGTAGCAACTAGCGACATACAAAATCCTTGACGCTTTAACAGAAAAACTCACTGCAAAACAAAATGAAAACTAAGACTCTCCTTGTAAAGCGACCACAAATTCTAACCTACAGAATCAAATGATTAAGATGTCCAAATTTGGACAAAAGAAAGAGAAAAGAAACAATGTTGTAAAAATCAAATTTTTGATTACATACTCAAAAAAAATAAAAAAAAATAATGTGGTTTTAGAGAACGGCATGATCATTCACTGGAGAAAGATACAAGGCCATTTGAAAATACCACAGAAAAAAAGATGGGAATGGCAAAGAATATCAGTTGCCCAAAATTGGGCATTGATGGGGGAGCTATCTCCCATTGAGCATCTGCTCAGTGAAATCAAAGTGTAAGTACCAAATCTCAGGGAGCAGGTGATCAGCCCGTGGTGCAATGGAGTTTTGATATATCTGACCAGGACATGATCAAGGCACAAAAAGAAGACCTCATCTTAGGTCTACTTACAATAATTTGGCAGATGCAGAAACAATCCTTTAACAGAGAAGGACTGCAAAGGAAGAGAGGAATTGAGACAGTTGTTAAAGAATAAAAAGAGATTTCAATTGCAATATGGATTATTGGTTTGAGAATCTGTGTCAGGGGTTGATGCTGCATCATGCCCATGATGAAATAACAGCGGGACACAGAGTTTCATAGAAAACATTGGAGATATTGAAAGAATATATTTATTGGCCACATATGTCCCAAGATGTACAGTTGTATTCTTAGATGTGTTTTGTGTGTGCACAGTTTCACAGCATTTGTCACCAACACATAGAGCAACATTGATGAAAAGAGGTCAAACACTACCATGGTCAGGGTTGCAGATAGATTTCATTGGCCCATTCCAAAGATCAACACAGGGAAACAAGTACTTGTTAACAGTCACCTGTTTAATATCCAAATGCTTGGAGTACATACCAGGACCAGACTGCAGTGCACAAACAGCGGCTACTTTGCGGGTGAATCACATATTTTCGAGATTTAGTTTACCACAAATAATTGAATCAGACTGTGGAAATCAATTTGTAGTGCAGTGATGAACAAGATGTGGCAGATTCTGGGAGTGACAAGGAAGCTACATATTTCCTACCAGCCATCTTCTTTTGGTGGTGAGGAATGTTGGAATAGATCAACAATTGACATTCTGAAGACGTTTGTGGCTGAATCAGGGTTCTGTTGGGATTTGCAACTCCCTTTGGTCCTAATGGCTATTAAGTCAACACCATGAAGATCCTCAAGCCTCGGCCCACATGAAATTATGACAATAAGGAAAATTGTTTTGCCTCAACATTTGTTGTAGAGGACCAGTTAACAAATCTAGGTAAATGCATCCACAATTAATGAATATGTGGAAGATATGCGTAAACATTTACAGCACGCATTTGTGTTTGCACACCGAAAACTGGAAAGGGCAGCAGAGGGTGCCAATTAATTCTATGATATGAAGACATATGTGAGGGAATATGTAGTAGGTGACCAGGTGTTTAAGTTTAATTTTGGAAAAGGCTAAAATAAAAATGCTAAATTTACGGAATCCTGGCGCAACCCACACAAAATTGTGGACAAAGTCTTGCCTGTTGTCTTCAGAATGATGAGGACGGAAGGATATCTGGCTGTGGAACAATTCTTCCACGTAAACCAGATCAAGCCATTGCACTGGAGACATGAGTTCAGGAGGCTGGGACAGATTGGAGAAACCAGTAGGGAATGAGAGGTATAACGGTTCCATAGAGATCAAGGTGAATAAATCATTGAATGGCAGGTGAGTGTGCATCATAAATAATAATGGGGACAATTTAGGGAACAATTGATAGTTCCCGCATGATAAGAATGACACTAAAGGTCCACATGTTTACACAGGGTGCCATGCCTGCAATTCCGAACCACGCAGACAAGAGGAGATTAAGATCAACGGAAGCTGTCCATCTGACGCTGCTGTCGGATAAAATGAGGCTGAAACTGTTTAGTGGAAACATACAGCTGAGTTAGGATATGACACAGAAGATTTCCAATGATTATCTTTCTTGATTGTAGGTACAAAGAGAAAAGAATGTCATGTACTCTTAATAGAGGTCAGTAAAGTTGCAAAAACATTGGAATTTAAAGGGGAACTTCACATGTATTTGAAAACGAACAGTGAATTGTAAATTCTGATATGATGATTTTGTCGTACCAGACAGTATGTAAATGTAATCAAGCAGCAAAATGCAAAAACAAGAAATTCATTAGCCTCTGAGGAAGGATACCTGCATATCCGAAACACATCAGGCTTTGCAAGCTAATGAAAAAGATACATGATGAAATGTGTAAATTTAGAATTATGTTTGCCTTTAGGAGACAATCATTGAACTTAGGTTTGTAAATCTTGTATGTGAATAACTGTATGGAAATAATGATTTTCGAATAGTGAAAAGAAATCCCCAAAAATCAGAAATCTGATGTGTCAAATATTTGGGGAATTTCTGTGCAATGAATATTACGCTGAGTGACAATTTAAAGAAGGTATGAAGTAAAACAGTAAAGGGGTTTCTTTCTCAGTCCCAAAGGAGTTCACTAGGTTAACCTGTTGGCTACAGCAGGTTCTTGTTTTGGGTAGTGAGGTAAATATCTCATACAAGGGACGTAAATAATTCATCAGAGTAGGTAAGTAGGTGTGTATGAAGGTGTGAATGAAAGTTGTATATATAAGAAAAAGAGAAAATGTAGGAAATATACATATGTATTGTCATTAGAAATATATATGATGCTAGTGTTTCTTTGCAGGTTAAAAATAAAAAAAGAAAGGAAATTGACACATGGATTGCTTTTAGAAATGTATATGATGCAAACATGCTTTCCAGGTAAAACATTTTTTTAAAAGGAAGGAGCTACACATATTTGATATGCCCAATATTTAACCAGTTCTGATTTAGATTGCTAACTCATTTACTTCACCAGCCCCCCTGGAACCGGATGGCGGTGGAGGAGGCCCCTGGATGAACCAGTTTGCCCTGGACCGAAAAGGGGGAAGAAGATAGGGAAACTGGTCGGCGTAAAAGTGGGACGCAGATGTAGGGAATGGAAAGCTGCATCCATGTTGTTATGAAATCCGTAGCATGGACACAGGCCTCTCCAGTAAACAGATGCATTGTGCAAATATGCCACCGCCGGTCTAAAGGAGTTTTCATTTTCCATTCCTTCTCTTCAATTCTTCCATGAATTAACTCATGTCTTTCCTTGACCTATGAACAATTGTTGCATTTTATTCCTAGGCATGGACACTGGTTGAAATGTATTCCTAGTTATGGACAATCACTGATACGTATTCCTAGGTATGGACATTTACTGCCATTTATCCTTTGGCATTCATTGCTTATATGAACACATATTGTTCATTTTATGAAATCTATTATTCTTTTATTTGTTAAGGTCTCGGTTACTCTGAACAGACCACATACTAGTCTATATACATGAATAGACTATTGTTGAGTTATTAAGCTGTGTTAAAAACACATTAGAAAAACAGAAAGAAAGGAACACCAAAAGATTAAAACTTAGAAAAAGACAAAACATACCAACTGTAAATAAGAGAAGAAAACACATTTGCAAACATTTGGAGAAAGCATGTGCTCACATGTTTGATGACATCAACATTTGTGAATAATCTGTTCTGTAGACAATTGTTGCACTTTTATTATTAGGTCATAAAAAGAACCTAGGATCTCAAACATCCTGGTAGAGGTACATCTAGGATTACTGTTTCTGTAGAGGTCCTTGTTTATTCAGGTCCCTACAGAAAAGGGGGAGAGGGGGTGATGTAGGGATACTTAGTACACAAATTTCAACTGTGATAATCTTAGCGGCACCACTGACCTCTGTAGGAGGTTGATTTTATCCCTTTATTAATGATGCTAATATCACAGCATGTGTCAGGTGTGTGACTTAATAATGATGTGAGGCATTAAGGGCCATCTAAAGAGGTGGTGATTTGGGATTTAGCATAGCATAGTGTGGTATAGAGAATTAACAACAATTAACATGACTAAATAGTAATACTACTAATGACTAATCTTAACAAGACTAATATTACTAATTATTGGTATCAGATTGGTTTGCCTAGGCCCTAGATCGGCTGCAGGGTGGGGGTGCATGAAGACACAACACAATGTTGGCCTAGAAAATGAATACGATAATTAAAAGCTAAACTGCACTATGCTTTGGAATGAGGTTCAGAATGCAATGATACAGCATAATGTGCTTTGCAGAAACAGTTCTTTGATTTAAACATGAAATTTGAGAGGATGTCAGGATGTTGCGTAGCACATTTCATCTGAGCTGGAGAAGAGGGCAGTATACAGGTCACAGTTGAGAAACAGAAAGGGTTTGGACAATGACTGTGGTGTTGGATAAAAGAAGAAGTGATGATTGACGGATGGCCTCACAACAAAATGAATGAAAATGAGTGGTGAAAAAATATGGTGCTTTATGAAATATAGGGAAATGGGAGGAAACAGAAGAGCTTAAAAGCTAGAGAAAGAGAAAAGAAAGGGGCTGTGGGAGTAGAGAGAAAAAGAGATTTTCTGGGAGATGGAAGAGGGCCCCTCGATGCAGGCAGAATTGGCAGTCACTGGTGAGTATGAGTGATAAAAAAAGATGATTAATTAATCAGGGCACCTCATAGCCTGATCACGAGAGTGCCAACTTGGGACAGACAAGTAAAGGGGTCACAGGCACATTTGTTCTTAGGAAGCTGTGTACGCCCTTGCAAAAAGAAAAATTAATTGGGAAGGAGAGGTGGTCTGTAGGAGTGTTTTGCAGCACTGCTATCATTTACACTTACAAGGTTACTTATAAAAGTATGCATATGTTCTGTAAGTTCTCTAGGGAATTCTCTAGGGAATAGTTAATTTCACTGGAGAAGAAAGGGAAAGTCATTGCCTGGTGTGGAGTTAGCCAAGCGGGCTTATGCCAATAATTGCAATTATAAATGCACTGCACTGACACATTGTGATTGCTTACATGTATCAAAAGAACGTCCATTTTAGTATTTATCTCTGCTGGTTTTTGCTCTGGTCTGCACAAAGAATTATAAAGCGGCTTGGCGCAGAATTATAGAAACTGCCTGTGTGTGTTTTATTTTTTTGCAATCTGTTTATTTGGTGATCAGTAAAATGAGTGTGCCTGACATTGCACCAAGTCTGGTATTTCCCAAGCCAAGTGTCCCATGTAAAATATGTATAATCGTTTTTCCCATACAAATGAAAATCAGAGAAGCACATATTCCTGTGCCTTAGTGAGAGAGGTCTAGGCATATTCCTCTATGGTTCTAAGGAATCCAGCCCAGAGAAATGTTTCCAATACAGGGTGTTTCGGTCCCGTCGTTCTGTGCAGGCCTATCCGCACTGGTCTGGGCAGGGGGAGACACTCACCGGCAGTTGTTCACATTCGACATCAGCAAAGGAATGCCAGATTCACAGAGTGGATCCCCAAGGTCTTACTATTACATCTGGGTCCCCCTTCACATGTCACTTGCTCCACAATCTACACAAGATCCACTGGACCTCTGCATGTAGGGAGACTTAGATTGTCCACTTTCATGCTTGGGATAGTTAGTCCCACTACTCTTTCCGTGCTTATGCAAGTTATTCCTCTTATGAAACTTTCTTTAGGAAGATGTTTTTTCAGCCCCTGCACCACCTGACTCACTAGACACCACCCCATGTCCTCCCTGTTACCCTTTTATAGATGTACCCCTCCTCTGTGCCCCTCTGTATCCCACCCCTGCTGTACATCTCTTCTGTTGCTACCTCTGAAAAGCACTCTGTTATGCACGTGTACTGTTGTATGCCACTTTAAAGCAATCTGTATATCTGTATTGGTCCATACTCAATAAATGCAATAATAATAATAATAATAATAATAATAATAATAATAATAATAATAATAATAAAACATAAAATACCTCCCTCGAAAGGCTGGCCCGGCCTGACGTTCGAGTTCGGCGACCTTATCCCGAAGCCTAGTGGGCATTATTCCTGAGGATCAATGTTCCGTATCAAGGCCCCCTCAATCTTAAGGGTATTTATCTGGTCAAAAATCGAATCGATAATTTTGGCCAGAGCCTGAGTCCATCTTGTCTTTTCTCCCGAAATAAGTCTGTTCCAGATTTCATCTTCTTGATATATCCACATATTTTCAGCCAAAGAAGGGAGGTATGCCTTTCTATTTTCAATTGTGTAGGGACACTCGATCACGAGGTGCTTTAACGTCTCGATAGTTTGGTCTATTTACATAGCCGGCAATGTTTTTCAGTTCCTGCTCCTCTAATAGTTATGATCTCTCTCGTGGGGAGGAGGTTGAGCATCGCTCTCATGACCGACGTTCTCATCTTCTTGTTTGGAAACTTGGCACAACACAATAGGGTTTTTTTCCCCTTATTGAAGGGGGATTAATTATTATTATTACCCTCTTTCTCTTTGTGCTGTTTCCCCTCTGCGTGCTAACAAAACCCATTCTTGACCTTATGGAACAGTCTATGGGAAACACAAGGATCAGCAGCAATGGGTAGCTTCTTATGATCTAACTCCTTGGAATCTGCCAAATGCTGCTAAAGCTCAGGGGAACAATAGGCAAAAATATGTTCTAGCATTACCAGGTTGACCATGCCTACAAAAGTGGTTACTTCATGGCCTTCGACCCAGCCACTTTTCAAGGTATCTGTAACAAAAGTATTAATGTCTTTTTTCTTGTACTCTCTGAACCACTTTATGTATTGGGCAGGAGTTTTCCCGAACTTTAAGAGGATCGCCTGCTTCAATTTGTGACTGACTGTCTGCTTTTGACATGTCCTTAATGGCACTGGAACCTGTTAAAGTCCAGCTCGTTCTGTCTGAGCATGAACTTTTCTCTTTTAAGCTCCCATGAGGCCTCAGCTTCTGAATTTGACTGAAACATTGGACGACTCCACTTCCTGTTCCTGTGCATTTTCTATAGTGTCAGTTACCACAAGCCCATTGCTACTGCTAGGACATACCCCATTATCTAGTGCATCACTCTTAAATGGCAAGGAAACAATTCTAGGGTCCCGGTGATCCAGCTATTTCTGTACTAAATTAGCCTTGTTTCCAGAGGGTGGCACACCTCTGTCCACACACAACCGTTGTACATTCTTTATTTTAATTGCATCAAGAATAGACATAGTGAATGTTTCCGTATTTTTTAAAAAGTGTAGGCAGCTGTTTTACCAACTACTAACTTTTCAGATGCCAGTGTTCTGTGTAAATAGAAGTATGATACTACACCAGTGAACAGCACTGGGGCACCCAAGATGTTCTCCTCACCTCTGAGCAACAACTTGTTAAAATGGATTTCTAAACTCTGGACAGAGTTTAGGAGGCCAATTTAGTTATGGAGAACAGGGGAACTTTGAGATGTTAGCAAAACCCAATCCAGGTAAGAGTGCAGAGTGGTCAAGGCTTAGTGAGTGGAGTCATTGGTCTACAATGATTGCACACAATGAGGCTCACAATAATTACATTTAGAAAGGTAAGTACTCACCTACTCTAATTATTATAGGCCCAACATACACAAGACAATGAAACAAGCAGGTAGTAATATCACACATATTTACAGTCACTTTTTAAACCTTTTTTTAAGAATGCATACAATATCTTAAACAACTAAAAGAAGATAACTAATGATGGAGAAGAATGAAACCAGTTCACAAAAAGTATGCCCTAACTTTTATAAATCCAATCCTATGATGTATGGGTCCTTGTATCTAAAAGTCACAAAGCGTCTTCTTAGCTGTGGGGACAGAAGATATTTAACAAGTTACAGGTATGCAAAATATTATTCTGATCTTTCACATACAAGGTTGATAAATCCACCAATCAGAAAGCGATGGAAAGGCATAGCTAATGTTTATTTTAAGGAGAACAGCAGGGGGGGTCAGTATGTTGCAATTACTTACTACACACACTCTAATTTTCAGAGATCACTAGCTTTGACGATTGGGAGTCGCTGGAGGTAGGTTTGCCTGCTGCTGGATCCAGAAGAAGATGGGTGGGTGCAAGGATTCTTCCAGTCGGTTTCAGGAGTAGTGTGCAATGGTTTGCAAAGAACAAATGCACTTCTCCAGATGTTCTCCAGGTGACAGCAGATGTATTTCTAGTCGTGGTTGAAGACCTTCCAGAGCAGGATTCCTAGATGTTGAGAAACTGAATCTTGGCAGGAAGTCGACTTATCCCACAACCTGGCAACCAATGAAGTTCCAGTGATGTTCGCAGAATGGCAACAATACTACTGAGGTAGTCCACTGTAGAGCTGGGCAGTCCATTGGGTTGTCCTTGAGCACTTTTGAAGGCTCAGGACAGATGGATACTTGAGAATGTGTTGAGGCTGGTTGGTCTCAGCATTCCAAGAGTTGAAGCACCACAGAGAGTCTTTACAGATCACGTAGTCCATCAGGGGTTGACTGGGCAAACACAGGAAAGGTCTCTTCACAAGTCATCCATAGATCATCATTCAGCTCTCTTCTATACCGGACACCTGACTTCAATGCTGATCTGAAGAAAAAGCTGTTGCAATCCTGGCTGGAAGTAAGTCGAAGCACAGCAATGGTAAGTATCTGCGCCATTTAAACAGCCAGCAGTGGAAACATTAGGGACCACTGTGGGTTTCAATCATTCACCACACCCAGACTCTCTGAAACCACAGATGTGGAGTGGGACCAGAAACGCCCACCGCTTCCTGGGCAGAACACACACAAAGGCATCACTAGCCCACAGATGCAGCATCTTTTCGGGGCATGTGCATGACCTTATATGTGATTTTCTGTTCTGAGAAGGCAGGAAGAAAGCCACACAACAATATGACAAAGGACAAGAGAACAAGCATGTGGCACAGCCATTTTAGGGCACTACTTTTGGTAGCCATAAGTGGTAAACACAAATGTGCACACTGAAAATAATGCAAACATGCTAAAAATGTATCCGCTGCCACCAGCTTGTCTTTAAGCACATACAAAAGTTATCAAAAATCCCAGGTGTACAAGTCTAGGGGGATACTAATGTATCCCCAATGCACTGCATTGTAAGATGCTGTGTGCACTGTCAAAATTATAACAAAAAAGGTAAAAAAAGACTAAAGGGTAAAGACGTTTCCTAGTATTGATAATCTGAAGGTCTGATCAGTTTCCCTGTGACGAAATGAACAAAAGGCCAGGCCCTGTAAAAAGTCAGGACAGGTTCAAAAACAAAAGAAAAACGTTTTGGCGCCGATATAATATGGAGGGAAAGTTTCAGAAAGAGAAATCTTTTCTTACAATAAACCTGTATTTTGTGTATGTCTAATACCCAATAAGCTTGTTATAACATAGTGTTATGGCATGTCTACCCAGATAAGATGAGACTTATCCCACTTTACTGAAGCTGATAGATTTTCCAGCATTCATATCTGACATCAGATTTCACCCTGCCCGGTGAGCATTATATGTCAGTCTTAATGTACTCTGCCTGATCATTATCTCCACAGCTATTCTGCGGTCAGGAAGAGTCTTGCTTTTCCTCCAGCCCATTTTAAGGGGTACCCACTGGTGTAAGCGAGCCACGGTTACATTGGAGAGGAGTTGGCTCCCCTCTAAATGTATCATTGTTGAGCTTTGTTGACGCGTTTTGCCATTTCACAATGAAACACATCACTAAAGCGAGCCTGTCGCATCATGGGCGAGCCTATAGCCTATACATTGAGAACACATTGCTTTCCCCAATGGGTCCACAGTTTGTGTGCCAGTATGTGCGTCTGATATTGGTCATATTTTCTGAAGTACTTCGATGTAATAGAGCACAATGTATCCAAACAAACTAAGTTAACATATCGATATTCTACATTTGATTCCACTGGTAGGATATCCCACTTGTGTGTTGAATTTACAGCAACCCAAATATATACCTTTCAAGTTGACTAAGCCTCACCGCATTGGTTTATAATAATATGTGTTCGCTGTAGCTCTACTTGATTTTAGTCTCTATTTGTCTAAGTATAACATTGTCAAGAATTCTGAAATATATTGGCTAGAGTATGTAATACCTTCAGGAGAACGCCAGCTCGGGTTTGTTATTGGGCGACAGAAAATACAGGAGACGTAGGGCTGATGTGCTGCCCTCAGAAAACAGCAACCCCCATCACTCTCGCCATTGCAATGTATATATATGTCCACTTTTGGAAAATAAGTGCTTTATAGGAACACCGTAAATACGTTAACAGCCATTGGCTTTAGCTATATAGGACTGAAGAGGTTAATCTATCCGCAGACTTTGAAAGTTAATAGGATGTTTGACAAAGAAAAATGTGTGTTTGCAAGATAGTTTGATTAATGTTGGTGTTGAAAATTGAAAACACATATTTTCAAAAGGAGTTGCCATTGATCACTGATACATTGCAGGCCCTGTTGTGCTGGTGTGTGATCGATGAATCCATGACATTTTGTGAAGTAAATGCACCTTCCTTCTGATGGCCTAATACTTAGGAGAGATGCACGGCGCCTGCCACACTCTCTATGACTAGGCTGCGAAGGAAGCCGTGCATTTACTCCAACACTTCTCTGTGACCCCGCACAAATATCACTTAGCTTCCTTGTATCACGTGCACACACGTGAAATGGTTGGGCTTAAGACATTTCCCTCACAAGAGATGGATATAGCATCTATATATATTCCGCTGGACACTATCGTGAATTAGAACCCTGGGCGGGTGAATAACTCTTTCCCATTGGTCAATTTGTGGGCCTATAATAATTGAGTGTCCATGGGTGAGGGCAAGTGCTCGTAAGATGGAAATTGTCAATTAACTCATGACTGTGCTTGATAAAATGTTCAATGATGATATTAGAAAATATGCAGCATGAGCAGCATACTCCCACACTTGTGACATGCTTTTGTGTTACCCACTTGCTTGACAATGTTAGATTAGTGGTAATGTGTGACAGCATAATGAATCCATTGTAGTGAGCTAACAAAAACTTTAGGGTCCCATTTGTATTTCTTGGAGAAGCAGTATTACAGCACTTGCCATCAAGTCATGGGCAGCAGGCAGCTATCTTTAGTTAGAGCCCTTATTCCAAGAACTCTGTTGGTTGATCAGTGAGGTGCATGTTCGAATTAAAAATGATTGCCCAGAGAGATGGACAACATTGTCTCATATGAGCATTCTCCCTGACTTATCGAGCCAAGCGATATTTGGAGAGGGCCATGCCATCACTACAATGCTATTGTGGGCCAAGTTCAAATTGTGAGCCCCAAGGAAACATAATATTCAAAGCCACACATTGAGAACAATCTTTTGAGGAATGGTTACAATCAAAACTATGCTTCCCGATTCACAGTAACTTTGTTCGCTCACTTGCACTCCTGGGGCAATTATGCACAGTAACTTTGTTCGCTCACTTGCACTCCTGGGGCAATTAGTACCGTATTTGGTCCTGTATTTGCTTACAGCACATGTACTTTAAAGATTGAATAGAAAAAGTGAATACAAAAACGTTATGTATTTTACCTTCCCTTACTTTTTCTAAGAGGGTACCATGTAGTATTCCAAATCCAGAACTTGAAATTTGGATAAAGTTTCTGTTTTTGGGGGCTCCAAGTTCGGGCTATATGGAGCCTCCCAGGGAGACTTTTAAGAGTACATTACATTATTGTGAGGTAGGGCAAATTCAGAAGTGGTGTCTTATTTCAGTTGCTAAAAGACCAATAGGCACTGCAAGACTACCAAGAATGAGAGGTCAGAGGAGTAACAAAAAAGAAAGTCGGTGCTCCAGATGGAATACACATGGCAGAGGCGACTTGGTGAATGGGGACTTGTAGGAGAGGCAGGAATTGACAGAGGGTAGTGGATGCGGAGCAGGGTCAGCACACAAACGAAGGGATGGATGCTGAAGTTAAGGTGACAAATGGGTTCCTGGAACAGTAAAACAACATTAGCTTTGTGTTTTGTGAGCACAGGATCCTTTTGCACTTTGTGTGCCAATAATTACAAATTGATGGCTTCACTTCAAGCCAATACTTGGGCACTGGCAATTACCGTGGAATGATGAGCCCCCCAAACAAGATCCATTAATTTGTCTAGACATGTCAAGTACAATGGTTATATCAGAATATTAAAAGTAACAGATTTTTATAGAGAACAATAACCACAGGAAACACTAAGGTTTTGTCTGGTCACATTTGCAAAGACCATTTTCTTAACAAGCCACACTGGCTTGGTACCCAAACCAGGCACAATTCATATGGATTCCTGCATCACCAAATGCATGAAAATTGAATGTGGGCTGAGATACATTTCCCTGTGATAGATAGAGTGGATAGGATGGTAGAGCAGACTTTACATTCTGGTTCATAATTTATTAGCAGAGAGAATGTCTACTGAATTGGAGACTGTGAAAGCCTCTTCCTGTGTCGAAACGAGACCCACAGAGTATTGCAAGATGGGCACTACCAGAACATGTTGTCTGCCATTGTGTGAACATGTTAAGGCATCATACATTGCAAAGTTGCCAGGCCAGCACATATGTGCCTTCTCTTAGCTGTATATGGCTACACTCCCAATAATTAGGGTATGTGGGGGCAGGCACAAGAGTTGTAGATGAGGCAATGTGAATAAGCGGGTTGGGCAGCGTCTCTTCTTCTAATAGTGGTATGCATGTTCCAAAGTGGTGTGTTTGGCCGAGTGTCGGCCTTTCCGCATTGTACTTATCTCGTTTGGACAAGCTGCAGCGTGAAACGAAGTCTGTTGTCCCTGTCCTCCCTATTACTGCCTGGAGGCAGAGTTTGCATCTACAAAACACCCGAGTGTTCGGTTGGTGGGAAGCAAAGAGACACTTGGGACAATAATCATTCGTATTCAGATGTATTTACCTGATGGAGTTGGCGGCAGCGTGGCATCGGCAACGAACATTTATCTTTACGGGGTGGCCTTGTGATTTGTAGTGACTATATTACCTACCATGCCACTCTGTTCCAAAGGCCATAAATCACGCTACAATCTGAGGAAGAGAGGGCTGGAGGAGAAACCAGAAGCAAGTAGACTGCCCCAGCCTCAAACTAAATCTTAGAAAGGAAACAAGAAAGCTCAAGTCATTAACAAAAAGCAGACTATTCTGGCCCTTTTCCACAACAGTATGGTGAAAGACAAAAGTGTGGACCTTGTGGCGGAAGTCAGTGCCAGCAACCAAAACAGTAGCCATTCTCAGGATAGCACTAATTACGACAACATCCATAATAATTCTCTTCTTCATCTTTGTCTTTCGATACAGAGATCATTGACCTCGGAGGTCAGTAAGGTACCTAGAAAGTACAGCAGATCAACTACCACTGTTGCGCCAGTGATGCATGCATTCCTTCCTCAGCTAGACTCTCTGCCTCCCATAACTTACTGATAGAGTCTGGTGTGGCCGACCATCTTGAAGATTCAGACCACTCAGTGGTCTCCCTAGCTTACACGATGACTATTGCAGAGATACAATCATCAATAGCCTCCTTACAATTCACGTTGAAGATCCTTTTGAAATTATGCGGTCATATTCATGTTAATACTATGCCCGTGCGGCCACTGCCAGACTCTACTGCTGATAAGGAGAAAGAAGAGATGTGTAATACTCCTCCTATAATTACAGTGATATGTCTGGAGCCTTTGCCTTACATGGCAGCCAGCCAAGAGCATATAGAAAATTAGATCCCCTTTTATTCCAGGAAACGACGACGGCTGGCTAGAAGAGTGGCTGCAAGGAAATTACCTTGCGAGGTGACTTCCCCGATACCGGACACTGTGGTACCGGTAAAGAAGAGAACAAAAAAGCACCGAAGAAAATGGTGTGTGCTAAGAAACGCCAGCTCAAAGGCGCTGGTACATTGACTAGCTGGATCATTCCTGACAGGGAAGATGCAGGATCCATTGTGAGTGATGGCCAACAGGATTCGGTGCTATCCCAGAGCCTGTGCCACTCTGGAAATATCTTTTCTACCCCATGTAAGAAGGCAAAATCTTGTGTAAAAGAAATTAGTTCTATGGTAGAGGAGTCACCGGAAATTAGTCTCTCAAAGGGCTCAGAAGAAAGCAAAGTCTGTAACATATAAAATCTGAAACAAAAATTGCGAGGTAAATGGTTGGCAAGATCTGCTTTGCTCACCAAACTCCATCTGATACCACAGTTGCGGGTATTGTTGTCTGACGACTATAGTTTTATTGAACTTCTTAAAGCTGCCAATCCTAATGGTACCGCTGTACATTGTAAAGATTTGGCCATAGCCCAAATGATCAGGAAATATAGTAAAAGTCTCTATCAAATCGGCGTGTAAATCGATGCTAATCCTGACCAAGAAGATTCAAAGCTACAATCGACGGAGAACAAAGGAAAGAAGGTGTCAGCCTTTAACCCAACTGTACCAGTGGGCCAGGATGTGAACATGTCAGACATTCAAAACATGTTGAAGTGGCATGTGGAATCGTTACCCATCGCTGTCCAAAAACACTGTGATTATTCTTTACTATCATGGAATACCCAGGCATTTAATCATTTTCTATCCACAGGGGGTTCTTTGACCCTAATGACTAACCACACTTTTTATTTCTAACAAGAGACAGTTACTTCCCCCCATCAATTTGAACGGTTACCTTATTCATCATACGTTGTCAAAAAAGGCCAATGGGGGCGACCTTACGGTGGCCTGTTAATTGGGTTGGCCATCCACATGAATTCTAGGAGTATCCCAACCTTATTGGATGATTGTATTAAAGCAGTCGAGTTCGAAATACTAGTAAATTGTCTTATGGAAAGTTTAATGTTAGTCAACGTGTATAATTCTCCCCTGGAGAATGTAAATGTCTTACTACAAGATGCTTTACATTGCCTATTTAGTAAATGGATCTCTGACTCTACAAGTAATTACATTATTACTGCCGGTGACTTTAATTGTCACATCAACGAGGGGAGGGGCACTACATCTAGCCCACTTTTACAACAAAAGAGCATAATGGAACATTCGGTAGATGATCAGGAGGGGAGGGCTTGGCTAAATCGTTTTAAGTGGGAGCTTGAAATTGTGAATGGGCGTAGTCGGGTGATTACCAGGGTAGACATACATAGCATAGAGCTGCTGCCCATAGCACCCTGGATTATGTCTTTTTGAGCAGCGAAGTGGCTGTACTCATTTATGATATGATTATTAGGCAGACTAACTGGAGCGACCATAAAGCATTAGCTATACATTTTGGTTTCTGTGACCACTTGCCCAAGGTGACTAAATTGGGCAACATGTTGACAAATCATTCTTCAACCTGTATTATCTGGTCAGAAAACAGATACGTAGTGCTGAGTGCGAGGTTGCAGGCATGAAAGATGATAGTCTGCAGACATTTAAACAAATGTTTATAGACAATATCATGAGTTGGATTTCCTCCTTTAGTGGTATCCATGCAATGTCTACAGTTTCTCAGATAATGAAAGAGGATGGGACCCAAGGGACCTTTGATGAATCTGTCAGAGATGCTAAATGGTCCCTTAGAAGCAAATTATGTAAAGCTAAAAGGATCGGTAAATACTGGACAGCGTTTTCTGTTGTCTCCAGAAAATTGAAACAACAACATAAGGTTTCTGTAAAGAACTATACAGGTGCCAGAAGAAATGCATTATGGCAACGCACCGTGAAAATAGTCTGCTCTCGGAATACACGTAGCATATGGGTGCTGCTGGGAGAAGACAAGTGAAGTGGGAGAATGGAAGACCAGGCTCCCGTCCTTCCCCTCTCGCGCCTGGCCTAAAGGATCACGGCCCAGGCACCCGCCACGAGAAGAGTTTGCCCATCTACCAGACGACCAAATACCCTGGTACAGGAACATACGGATGTGTCCATCTGCCTGCCCAGCAGCCCGCCCTGTCCATGCCGACACCTGTGGCACGGATCAACTAGACTAAAACCTACACGTCGTTAGAGATGCCATGACGACCTAGCCAACGGTCAGCACACCTGTGCAAATATACACACCGGACACTCCCGCACCAATCTACACGAAGAATATACTCAGTGCTATGACGTAGGCGACAGACATACTCACGGACGTGCATCTTTATTATTTTCCACATAGGCTCTCAAAATGCAGAAACGCAAGACGCATCATGAACTCATCTAAAGAGCTTGCTTACGCTTCTCCTAAAACCAGGTGACATAATGAGAAATATAACGAAGACACGATACTGGGGATAAGACAATATGATACTATAACCTAAAGCGCCTGTGCACCAAACGGTTCCACCTATGCATCAGGCCTAAGTAGGCCGCAAGCAAGAGCTTCCATGGACGTTAAAAGAACAAGAGTCAGGTTGCTGATCCTGCAGAATGAGCCCGGCGAAAGCAGACAGCCAAGGTCGCAATGTTGCAAACCCACATTCCGCAAGCAGACCATCAAGGGCACGATGTTGCAACCTCGCACGTCGCACACCAACGTCAAAGTCACACCTGCAAATTAAACCAGGCACACAGTGGAAAAACAATATTAATTGTGCAGAATGCTGCCTCAAACACTGTCCCACCTCACGTGACCAAGCCGAACCTGACAGGATGCCAAGCCCAGGAGGAAGAAGGCGTCTGGATCCCTCGTTACAAGACACAGGCAGATACAATTAAAAGGCTCAATGGACATCTGCGACAGTGGGAGTAGTCGGCCTTCCAGCTTATGAATAAGTCCTCACATTGTCTGCACGTACTCATAGTGAAACATTGTTGCAAATGACAGGTACACCGAGAGCTGGGAACAGTGATGGTCCCAGACTGGGAAGCTCGCGGGCGCACCAATCAGAACATGGGGCTCTTATCACTGACGCCATTAACATTAACCAATCATCAGGGGTCTTCATGTAACAATTCTCATGTATCTAATTGTAGGGACAACCCAGATATATCACCTGACTAACCCTCGACCACTAACCTTGTTCTCTATACGTATGCTATACTAACCCTACCACTCGAGCAACCAATTAAGAGTGGCGATAGGTTTTTTTGCTAACTTTCCAAGGTGACGCAAGTAGCGCGTCATACTAAGGTAAAAAGGGCCTGCGAGCCCCACGATTGTGTGTGTGTCAGGACGGACGCGTACGATCCTTGACCCATCCCTGCCGTTTTTGTCTAATAAACAGCAGAGTCACCTTGCTTCTTGCGTGTGTCTCATACTCTATCTCTTTTGGGATATACGGGAGGAGTTGGGGCCTCCCTGCCCGGAGGTCTGCGGACGGCCCGGCCGACCCCGGCAGAATTTCCCCCCCGACAAGTTGGAGGCACTGCTGAGATCTGTTTAAGATCCGCTTTTTTATTTTTACTTTTTCCAGGTACTCCCGTTGCGAGGAGGCCCGGCGGCGCGGCCCCCTCTGCCGTTGCCCCCTTCTGAGGACTACAGGACCATCGCGGAGCTGCGAGAAGACCGGACAGCGCAATCCGGATATTGGCCCTCGGGAGCCGGTTGAGAAGTATCCCGCCCGCGGTTGGCGAGTGTCCAGACGTGGTCCAGACGAGGGGAGGTGGCGAGCCGCTTGGAGGGGTGCACGCAGTCGAGCGGCCCCGCATCAAGAGAACTTGGTGAGCATGCCACGCACAACAAGCAATGTGAGATTGTGAGGGAGGGGGGAGGAATTAAATACGGGAGGCGGGAGGTGTTGCACAGGTGCGCGGCGAAGGTTTGACAATTTAGTGTTGGCAATGGAATGAATGGTAACCGAACGAGTGCGAGAGCAGTCGGTTACGTTACGCGAGAGAGGGGGGCGGAGCACGAAAACATCACGTGCGGCCGCTCGTAGAAACTGATTGGCCTAGGTCGCGACTACGTGTAAGGGCGGGTGTGTGTGGTTTCCTACGATTTGGCATTTATTGATCAATGAGTAGATGAGGATCCCTATTGTTCGAGCAAGAAACTCGATAGGTAGATGACGTTTCCCTGTAGGCGGTAGCTAGTTAGTTGCCCAATACGGAAGATAATTGGCTGGTTAAGCCATCCTGTCGAGGGGCGTATCACACGCGAGGCGACGCAGTGTGCGCAGTCCTATTATATTATTGATTACCTTGTTCCAGGAGTGACAGGAAGACAGCTGTAAGGTTAACGGGGGTAGATTGCAAGTGTATTTTGAACTTAAAGAATATATGAAGAACTTACCAGTAGCTCGAAGAGATCGGTGACGTCACCAGTACGGCTTTCATAGGATATCGCGAGCACAAGGCATCTTCGTTTTTGAGAGTGGTGGGGAAGAGAACTGTGGTAAGGGAGTGGAAACGGAGATAAACGGTAAATGAGTTGATCGAGGAAAGGCGAAACGGGGGACGTGGCTGCGCACGGAGAACGCCGGCCACGGCAAGTGTAGAAGAAGGAGGAGGAGCACGTGAAAATAGGACGACTGTATAAGAACGTCACAAGGGGTACGCAGCCGCAGGGGGCTACGTGCGCCTCGGCCGCAGGGGGCCATAAGGGTGTTGTATAAAGAAAGAAAGACAGAAGAAAATATACAAATGTAAAATACTATATTTTTGTAATTTTCCTTAGCGGACTATCGCAAGTCCCCAAACTTACGGGGCCAGGTAACGATATAAGGCTGTATATTGTAAACTGCTAGTGAGATAACCACTACCAGATAGGGGAAGGGTAACAAGTGGAGCGCTACTATGTCATACGGGACAGGATCGGGAGGGTGGGGGAACACCCTCACTACCCCACTACAACACATATGTACAACACTGCCACCCCATAGGGAGAAACTGATTAAGTATAGCATAGAATGGACCCAGGGGACGGATAACAAAGTAATGACACCGTGGCCGCCTAATGGTAGCTTCGATCCATATGCCCAACATTCACTATTAAACCATCTGCACAATACATACAAAGGGAAGAAGTTGGCAAACCACGTGGAGGTGTTTAACTTATGGAGGATGTTCCAAGGGTCCCGACCAGGACCAAATGGAATGTTCACTGTGGGGGAAATACCGGAAGAAAAAGAGATTAAGGAGGAAGGAGAGGATGGGAAAAAGGGGAGTGAAGACCCAAAGAACACAGGGAACGGAGGAGAGGGAGGAGAAAAGAATAATACATCAGATGAAATAAAAAAGGAACCGAGCAACGATATACCCCTAGCAAAGGGAGTGAAAACAGAGGGAGGGGGGTTGTACCCTTTAAGACAATTAGGAGAAATAGAAAGAGGACAGTTAAGGGCGGCTGAGGGATACTCGAACCCGGCATACAGCCCTCCACCATATGTGGCTCATAGGAAGATGCCAGCAGGGGAGGGGAGAACTGGAGAAGAACAAACTGTGGAAATAGGAAATGATGAGTGGGTAGCTGCACAGATATTATTAAAACTACGAGGTTCATTAACAGGAGAAGAGAAGGAGGTAGTAAAGAAAACAGATGAGGATAAGACCAGGGAGAGTGAAATGAGGGGGGAAGAGCTGTTACGACAAAAGGAAGAGATTTTGGAGGAACGACTAGCAAAGCTAAGGGATGAGCAGAATGAATTGATCAAGCAGCTCGAGAGGGAGGAGAGAGAGAGAGCGAGGAAAAGGAAAGAAGGTAAGAACGAATTGGAAAAAATAAGGGAACGAACTGAGGAGCAAAGGAGAGAAGCTGAAAGGGTAAAAGCAGCAGCAGAAAGGGTATCAAGAGTAGTGCTGCGAGAAAAGAAAAGGGAAGAAAAAGAAAAAGAAATGGCAATGTGGAAGAGGAGATTACTATCAGAAACGACTAAGAAATACAAAGAAGGGAGGGTGATAGAGAGTATAGTAGAAAGAGAAAGGGTGAAATGGGAAAGGAAGAAAGAGGATGAAAGAATATTGGAACAGATGATTAGTGAAGTGATGGAGGAATTAAAAAGGAAAAGGGAGGAAAATAGTAGGGAGATGGAGGAGAGAAATGAAGGAGAAAGAGAAGATAGGAGAAGGGAGAGTGAAGCATGGGGGGATGTATATAGAAACACAGAAGTAGCAACAACATCAGCACAAAGGGGAGTGGTTGATAAAGGAGAAAAAGGAGAACTGGACCTAATAGACTTACAAACAGTAACAATTAAGGGGAAAAAGACCGAGTGGGGGGTGCCGTTTATGACTGACTTTTGTAGTGAGGAAGAAGAAGGAGTGGGGAAGGAAGGAATAAACAGTGAAAGGGAAAGCTTAGATAAACTATACATCACCCGGACCAACACAGACTCACCATGGATCAGTAGGAGAAAGGATGAGCTGGAGAGAAGTGAGGAGGGAGAGCAAGGAATAGCGGAAAGACAGACACATGAGGCCGCACCATCCCCATCCCCATCACGCCCTCCCCCATCGCACCCTACATGCTCCACCACCTCACGCTCGTTACGCACAATAAAACTCGTGCCCTTCCCAGACGAACTGACACCCTATGCATGTCGGCTTAGAGACCTCCCTAGACGCAGGCAGGAAAGACGAATACACATGCCCACATTAAATACAGGAAATGATGGAAGAAGGGGAAAAGATGGAGAAGAAAGAGTTACGAGCAGGGGAAATACGGACGCAATTGACGATGTAGAAGAAAGGGAAGAGGAGGAAGGGTGTGAGGACTCGATATTATGGAACGCAAAGGGTAATACGAGACATAACTTAATGCCACTTCTGGAGAGAGGAAGGGTTAGACCACAGTATGTCCCTTGGAAGCATACAGATAAAGAAAATATAAAATGCAGGCTCCCATCATTAAGTGGAGGTGCGGGTAAGTGGATATATGAAATGGAAAAACACACCGCAGGACAGAAACTGGCAGTAGGAGATGTAAAGGGCCTTTTAATATCAATATTAGTGGATAGAGCGGATGACATTTGGAAGAGAGCGGGATTCCATGGCGTAACAATAACAAACACATCGCATGATGGGGCACCATTCGCAAACTGCAGACATGCACTATGGCAGGCACTGAGGGTACAGTACCCAGACACATCAGACATAGGAGCAATTACCTCCCGCAAGATGCGTGAGAACGAAGATCCTGTTGATTATATCCAGGAAATCCAAGAGAAGTGGCGCATGGAAACTAGAGAACAATGGGATAAAACACCAGCAATATTTTACCATATACTAGTACAAGGGCTCCCAGAAGGAGTTCAGAAACAACTAAAGAAAGTAGTGGGAATGGAAGCAAAACCATGGCCAGAAATACAACTGACTATAGTGCATCATTGCAGGACATGGCAAGGAAAAATGAAACAAAAGGAAGAGGACAGGAAAACGGAAGAGGCTAAACTAGTACAGAAAAAGCTTACTAAATACACAATGGAAGGGGCACTAATAACTACGCCTACAACAATGACCCAAAGCCCCACACAAGTAGTGGCTGCACAAGATTCCTCCCAAATACCACCTTCACAGACTATAACACAACAGGCGCCGCCACTCCAACCATACACGACCAACATGGGAGGAGGACACCCAATGGCAGGAGCTGGGTATTATAATTATAACAGGGGGAGAGGAGGAATTATGAGAGGGAGGGGATACGGATATAACACCCAACAGCAGGTGGGAGGACTTAGAAATTCCTACCCCACAGGGCAACCAGTATACCAGGACAACACAGGGAGCTTTCCATGGCAGAGTAGGGAACCACCGGTGTGTTGGAGTTGTGGACTATTAGGGCACATGTCACGCACGTGTAGAGTTAGACCAGGAACACCATCATGGAGTGAACAGGGACAACCAAGGCCCTCACAGGAACAGCAGGGCATACAGCAACAGCAGACGTTGCAACAGGGAAATGAACAACAACAACTAATAACACAACAACAGCCACAGACATATTCACTGCCACAACAACAGGTAGCGATAACACAACAGCCCCAAGCACAACAAACACAACTGGGTAGGGTGACGGTCTTGGGACACAACCCTTACACAGGAAATGACCAGTCGTGGACCCTCAATAGGACAGCCCACAGACGGCCTTGGTGTGTCCCATCCTGTCAGTAACACCTAATAGTGCGGAGGAACCACGCATAGAGGTAACGATAGGTGACAAAAAATTATCATTCCTTGTTGACACCGGGGCGACCCGGTCTTGCATAAGGGAAGGTAAATTTAAGATGTCAGGCGAAGCCATGAACACCCAAGGATTCTCTGGGGCTACAGGGTTGGTTCCCTTTACTGATAACATTCCCTTATCTATTGGAGATTATGACGTGTCAGTTCCACTTCTATATTATAGTGCCTCACCAGTAAATATACTGGGGAGAGACATAATGAACAGGTTGAATATGACGATCTCCTTTACTGAGGACGGCATAACTTGCTCTACTCCAGGGATTAACATGCTCACAGCACGACAGATTATGCAAGCATACTGCGGACAAACAGCGATTAGGGCGGAGCCAGTAGATGGCGAACTATTCCAGTATGGAACAGATATGGCATTTGCATGGATGCCAGGGATAGAAGGGGAAATATGGAGGAGGCCAGCAGCCTATCTGTTCAGACCAGAAACACCTGTTAATGAGCCAGAAGGAAAGGTGGTTCTAATGGACATTGAGAGCATTATTGCAACAGCTGATTACATTGCTGTACATGCCCAAGACAGAGAAGGAAGAGCATGGAGGGCAGTGATAGCATTAGCAGAAGGATGTAGGCTCACCCAGGTGTCAGATGAGGAGCTGTTCTCAGAAGAAAAGGAGGAAGGTGAAATGGTGTTTATGATGAGTGTGGAAATATGGCTAAGAGTGGCTTACAAACAAGTAGCACAGAAAATTGCAATGGCACTTGAGGCACCCGCATGCACCCCAGTCCCCTTCTTTAAGGAGGATATGTCAAAGGTACCCAAATCATTGTGGACTATTAGCCCCTATGACGTGGGGTGCATAAAAAGTATAGGGGGAGTAAGGATAAAATTGAAAAAAGGTGCAATACTCCCCAGAGTGAAACAGTACCCACTATCAAAAGAGGCAGATGAGGGCATATATGAAACCATAACGGCCCTTATAAATAATGGCATATTGGTCCCCTCAGAATCACCATGTAACATGGCTGTATACCCAGTGCGCAAGGCTAAAGGGGGGTCTTGGCGCTTCATACAGGATCTCAGGCCCTTGAACAACATAGTAGAAGCAGAATATCCCATAGCAGCAAACCCGGCCACAATATTGTGTGGCATTCCAGCAGAAGCATCACGATTTACAGTGATCGACCTTAAAAATGCTTTTTTCTCAATACCATTGCACCCAGACTCACAAGATCTGACGAGCTTTACTTACAGAAACACAAAGTGGAAGCACACCAGATTGCCACAAGGGTATTGCGAATCACCCTCAATTTTCAATAGAGTAATACAGATGGATTTGGGTAACATTGAAGTGGAAAGCACAGTGTTGCAGTATGTGGATGACATAATAATTTGCAGTACAAACGAAAAAACATGCAGAGAAGACTCCTTAAAGATGTTGACAATATTGGCTGAAAAAGGTTACAAGGTAGACATGAAAAAGATACAGTACTGTCAAGAACAGGTACTTTACGTTGGTCAGCTTATATCCCAACATGGAAGAAAGATTGCACCACAAAGAGCACAGGCCATTTCAAACACTCCAATGCCACAAACAGTAAGGGAACTGCAGCAGTTCCTGGGGCTGTGCAACTACTGTAGAGCATGGGTATTTGATTACAGTTCGTACATAGGACCCCTGCTTGAGGCGTTAAGGGAAGCTAATAAAGGGGAGAAAAAGCTGGGGTGGACGATGGAAATGAAAGAGGCTTTTGATGAATTAAAAGATGCGATATCAACTGCTCCGGTACTGGCATCCCCAGACTATGAGCGACAATTTTTTATATTTTCACATTGCGACTCAGCAGTAATGAAAGCAGTGTTGGCTCAAAAAACAAGCATGGGCTACAAACCAGTAGCATTTTACAGCGGCCACTTAGATCCTGTGATGTTAGGTCACTACCCTTGCGAACAAGGTCTCGCCGCAGCTGCTTTTGCGGTAGAGAAAGCATCAGCAATCACCATGGGGTGCCCAACTACACTGTTTGTGGAACATGCACTATTTGCGATATTGAATAAACCTAAGTCCACCCTAACCACGCAAAGAGCATCAGGTTATGAGATCATTTTATCCAGAGCTGAACTATCAATTGTTAGATGTAGCACGGTCAACCCTGCAAGGTTCCTAGCAGAAGTAATTGAAGAGGGAGATTATGCCCACGATTGTACGCAAATAACTGAAATGTACTCATGTACTAGAAAGGTTGAAGAAAACGCACTAGAGGGAGGTGAGCTCGTGTTTATTGATGGCTCATCAACTATCGATCAAAGGGATGGTATAAGGAGGACTGGGGCAGCAGTGGTAAAAATGATGGAGGTACCGGTGTGTGTGGCAATGAAATGTGTACAATTACCACAGCATTACTCCGCTCAAGCAGCGGAATTAGTTGCACTGATCTTGGCGTTGAAGGAAAGCTTTGACAAACGAGTGACCATATACTCCGACAGCGCATATGTTACATCCACTGTCCACTCAGGGCTGTCGAAATGGAGAAGAAGAGGGTTTAGGAGAGCTGATGGCACTCCAGTGCAACATGCCCTCTTATTGGCTGAACTAATTGAAGTAATAAATGACCCCCAAGAATTAGCTTTAGTAAAATGCACCGCACACACCAATGGTGAAGACCACGTCTCGAAAGGGAATGCAGCAGCAGACGCACATGCGAAGTATGCTGCATACTTTGGTGAGATATGGAACCCCCCAGAGTCACAGAGAGGGAGAGGGAGGGGAATGGCTAAGGAGATGTTGATAAGAGAAGGGTACACCCATCTCCCAGCCACACAGATTATGGAGCTACAAGCGGCTGCACCAATGGCCGAAAAAGAAATATGGGTAAAAAGAGGATGCACAATGTCACCAACCGACGCACTATGGCGCCAGGGCGGCACTGGAAAGGTTGTAATACCATTGGCACTTTTGAACACCGCCCTGAGCCAACTACATCATCCAGCCCACACAGGCAAGGAAGTAATTGCAGCACGAATTAGGGAAGACTGGTTCTGCCCCGAGTTAAATTCTCATGTGTCAAATTTTATCAGCAATTGTCTCACATGTCAACAGTTTACGGCCGGCCATAGTCTAAAGGTGATAAGAGGTACTATACCCCGGCCAGAGGGACCTTTCCGGCATCTCCATATTGACTATGTTGATATGATCAACATATGTCAAGGAAATAGGTATATGATTGTAGTAGTATGCCCATTCTCGAGGTGGATTGAAGCAGGGCCCTGTTCACACCCAGATGCATTTAGAGCAGCTAAATTCCTAGTGAGGGAGGTCTTCCCCAGGTGGGGAGTGTGCGAGGTGTTAAGGTCAGACAATGGCCCACATTTCGCAAACAAAATGTTCCAGCACATCACATCCTTGCTGAACATCAAGCATAAATTTGCATGTGCATACCACCCACAGGCCAACGGTATATGTGAACGCCTGAATGGCCTATTAAAGGAGGCAATTGCAAAGATACAGCAAACAACAAAGAAGAGTTGGTTATATTGCCTTCCATTATCCCTATTTGAGCTAAGGAATAGACCAGGGTCCGACCACCACCTCACCCCTCACGAGGTGGTTACCGGACGTCAAATGCGCCTTCCCCTAACGCCAACATCAAGAGCATTTACCGACCACGAGAGTACTGCGAGTGTTCTTGGTGATGAAATGTACCAATATGTGTCTTCTTTGATTACTAGTGTAGTGTTTGTGTCTCAACAGCTCGAGCGCACGCGGGGCGGGTCTAACAGCAATCAACAAGAAGACGTGGATAAAGAATTGGAAAAGGAAAGACTGTGTAAAGTTGCTAAAGGTGACCACGTACTACTTCGTAATTTCAACAGGAAGTGGAACAGTCCACGATTCACTGGCCCCCATCTGGTAGAGGAGGTATCAACGAGAGCAGTAAAGCTACAGGACAAGCGTGCCTGGAACCACCTACACGATGTAAAGATCTACAAACTCCGGACCCGCCCCAGCGCCACCGACAGGTCCATTGGGAGAACAACAACAACATCACCAACGGAGGAAGAGAGTTCTACCACAGCTAACGGCCTAAGTGTCCCCATACCCTGTCACTCCCCAGGATGGTAGCACATCAGAACAGATATGTATTGGACCTCCACACAGCCATGGAAGGAGGAGTATGCACAAAGATAGGACAATCATGCTGCACGTTCATTCCTGCCAACGATGCTGACAACGGTACACTGACAGAAGCAGTATCACAATTGGCCCAGATGCACTCCAAAATGATGGATGAAAGTAAAGGTGTGAAAAAGGATGAGTGCTGGTTTTCAATATTATGGTCATGGATGCCATCTTGGCTGTCAGATGGACTGAAAATTATAGTTGGTTATACTATTTTGGCTGGAGCTACACTGATCATAATAAGATTTTGGAAGGCCCGGAAGGCACGCACCACTGACGAGTTGCTTGAAATGGTCGGTATGCACCCCTTGATGCCAGCAGATGACGGCCAACATACAGGCATAATAATACAAGAGAGAGAGAAGTTGCGCAACCAGATCATCACCAACCACCTGGACCCCCCATCTGTGAAGATCGAGAACCTAAGAAACCCCAGGAGTTACATAGGGAAATGGGTATACTGTACTCCTGGAGGAACCTGTGAATATATGTATTGGTCATTTGAAGATCATGTGAACCACTATGGACATTTAGGAGGAATAACTAAGATATGGAGAGTAAGAGGAGATAACGAAAAGGATATGTTTGTGGTCGACAAGTCGACCAGAGGGGGGACTGAAGTGGGAGAATGGAAGACCAAGCTCCCGTCCTTCCCCTCTCGCGCCTGGCCTAAAGGATCACGGCCCAGGCACCCGCCATGAGAAGAGTTTGCCCATCTACCAGACGACCAAATACCCTGGTACAGGAACATACGGATGTGTCCATCTGCCTGCCCAGCAGCCCGCCCTGTCCATGCCGACACCTGTGGCACGGATCAACTAGACTAAAACCTACACGTCGTTAGAGATGCCATGACGACCTAGCCAACGGTCAGCACACCTGTGCAAATATACACACCGGACACTCCCGCACCAATCTACACGAAGAATATACTCAGTGCTATGACGTAGGCGACAGACATACTCACGGACGTGCATCTTTATTATTTTCCACATAGGCTCTCAAAATGCAGAAACGCAAGACGCATCATGAACCCATCTAAAGAGCTTGCTTACGCTTCTCCTAAAACCAGGTGACATAATGAGAAATATAACGAAGACACGATACTGGGGATAAGACAATATGATACTATAACCTAAAGCGCCTGTGCACCAAACGGTTCCACCTATGCATCAGGCCTAAGTAGGCCGCAAGCAAGAGCTTCCATGGACGTTAAAAGAACAAGAGTCAGGTTTCTGATCCTGCAGAATGAGCCCGGCGAAAGCAGACAGCCAAGGTCGCAATGTTGCAAACCCACATTCCGCAAGCAGACCATCAAGGGCACGATGTTGCAACCTCGCACGCCGCACACCAACGTCAAAGTCACACCTGCAAATTAAACCAGGCACACAGTGGAAAAACAATATTAATTGTGCAGAATTCTGCCTCAAACACTGTCCCACCTCACGTGACCAAGCCGAACCTGACAGGATGCCAAGCCCAGGAGGAAGAAGGCGTCTGGATCCCTCGGTACAAGACACAGGCAGATACAATTAAAAGGCTCAATGGACATCTGCGACAGTGGGAGTAGTCGGCCTTCCAGCTTATGAATAAGTCCTCACATTGTCTGCACGTACTCATAGTGAAACATTGTTGCAAATGACAGGTACACCGAGAGCTGGGAACAGCGATGGTCCCAGACTGGGAAGCTCGCGGGCGCACCAATCAGAACATGGGGCTCTTATCACTGACGCCATTAACATTAACCAATCATCAGGGGTCTTCATGTAACAATTCTCATGTATCTAATTGTAGGGACAACCCAGATATATCACCTGACTAACCCTCGACCACTAACCGTGTTCTCTATACGTATGCTATACTAACCCTACCACTCGAGCAACCAATTAAGAGTGGCGATAGGTTTTTTTGCTAACTTTCCAAGGTGACGCAAGTAGCGCGTCATACTAAGGTAAAAAGGGCCTGCGAGCCCCACGATTGTGTGTGTGTCAGGACGGACGCGTACGATCCTTGACCCATCCCTGCCGTTTTTGTCTAATAAACAGCAGAGTCACCTTGCTTCTTGCATGTGTCTCATACTCTATCTCTTTTGGGATATACGGGAGGAGTTGGGGCCTCCCTGCCCGGAGGTCTGCGGACGGCCCGGCCGACCCCGGCAGAATTTCCCCCCCGACACAAGGCCAATCAGGGACATGCTCTGATTAATCTGATTGTTGCATTGGTCCTTGGCGAAATGCGATCCTTGTTCCTGTCTTTAAGAGAGGGGTGAAGACAGACCCTAATACTTATAGACTCCTCTCCCTTCTAGACTGTACAGGGAAGCTATTTGCTGCATTTCTGCTACAAGAACTACACGCCTTGGTTGACAGGGAGGGGGTCTTGGATAGATTTCAGTGTGGCTTTAAGGGCCGGCTACTCTACCTCCCACAATCTGTTGGTTATGAATAGTCTGTGGCGTAAAGCTCTGCTTCCCAATAACCCTCCCCTTTACGCACTGTGCATTGACCTAAAAGCAGCTTTTGACATGGTTAAAAGAGGTCTGCTGTGGCAAAAACTTGAGAGCACGGGCTGCCCTAGTGACATATTATACTATATATATCTAAAGCTGCTGCATAATAATATCACTGCTTGCCTCAAATTGGACAGCCAGGGGACTCTAACCCTGCCGACTGAACAAAACATGGGAGTTTAGCAACGCTGTGTTACTGCTCCCCTGCTATACAATCTGTTTGTGGCTGATATCCCCAAATGTATATCACCAGTGCACAATTGCACTCCCAAAGTAGTGCCACTCATTGTCCCATGCTAGCCTACGCAGCTGACCTAGTGATACTAGACCATACCTTGAAAGGGGTACAGAAATCTGTGGCGGCGTTCTGGCATTATGCTGGATTAAATCGATTTACCATCAATGCCGATAAAACATTGCTTATGGTCTTTTCTGGGAAAAAGTTTGCCCGCCGTCCTATGTTAGTAAACCATTTTGAGATCCCATACATGAATGCATATCAATACCTGGGGGTGGAGATTGAAATGAAAGGAGATTATCATTCATGTATCCAGGCACGAACGGGAAAAGCTGCACAACTAACTGCTTTGATATCACAATTTACCCGCAATAAGTGTGGATATTCATTCTGGAGAGCCTGACATGTGTATATTCAATGTATGATCCCTGCAGTGATCTATGGACTGGAAGCACTCCTTAACATTGATTTACGTTGGCTCCAAATTATCAAGGGAAAATGTGGGGAAAGCCATTGGGTTTGCCCCAATGTATCCATATGGCAATTATGTGGTAAGAACTTGGTCTCCTGTGACTTGAAGCCTCAGGGGCCGATTCATGGAACAAACGTGTGCCGAAAATCTTCGCGCAAGCAGGCGCAAGCAGGCGCAAGCGGAAAAAAAACAGGCGCACGCGCACGCGTGCGATTCATGGAAGTCCCTGCGCGTGTTTACCTCGGGATGTGCGCCAAACCCGTGCATGGCTCACACGTCACTGCAACATCCCGAAAGACGTGCGCGACGCGCACAGTGAAAGCGCACAACCTCTGCGCATACACTAGAAAGTGGGCGGAACACGGGGCGTAACGCGCGGAATGGGGAACAACTCGCGAAAACAAGGGCGTAACTGGGGATGTACTGCAGGGAAGCAGACGGAACGCCCACACGCACCCGAACCACACGTATTCATGGAATCGAATAGGGCAAAGCCACGCACAGCGAAAGACACGCACAAGCCGAAACACGTCCACCACACGAAGGCAGGCGGTAGCGTCCCTGCGCATTACAAAAGTGGCAACATACAGCAATCGTGCGAGTGGGGCACGTGTATTTCGGGGTTGCGCGGGAAGTCACACACGCGATTGAGCGGGGTACATGTATTCCGGGGCTTTGCGGGAAGTCACACACGCGATCTGGGCTGGGGGAGCCGGCTACGTGTATATCGGGGGTTCGCGTGAATTTATGCACGCGATAGGGCCTGGGGGAGCGGGCTACGTGTATTTCAGGGGTTCGCGTGAACTTTTTCACGCGATCGGGCCTGGGGGAGCGGGCTACTTGTATATCAGGGGTTCGCGTGAACTTTTCCACGCGATCGGGCCTGGGGGAGCGGGCTACGTGTATTTCAGGGGTTCGCGTGAACTTTCTCACGCGATCGGGCCTGGGGGAGCGGGCTACGTGTCTTTCAGGGGTTCGTGTGAACTTTTTCACGCGATCGGGCCTGGGGGAGCGGGCTACGTGTATTTCAGGGGTTCGCGTGAACTTTTTCACGCGATCGGGCCTGGGGGAGCGGGGTACCACTCACCGTCTGCCTTGCGTGTAGAAGAACGCGTAGCCAACACCCGCTGTGAAGTAATAGCGTGTGAACCCCAACGGATGGAAAACACACGCACCGCATGAAGAGCACGTACAGAACATAAAGGCACGCGGGATCTCCAAGCCCTGCCAGGGCAACGCCCGTGCGCAAAACGTCACAGACGCGCTTACGCTGTAAGGGCCTTTGGTCCAATGAAATCGCGTACGCGTGCTGACGCGCTTACGCGCTAAGGGCCTTTCCTCGATTTTCACGCTGACGTGCAGGATTTTCACGTGCCAAATCACTCCGTATCAAGCTGGCCACGCGAAAACACACGGAAGACCACGCTCCTGCCCAGAAGGCCGAATTACTGCCCCCCAGTGCCCAGAGCAGCCTCCCACGTGCCATCTGCTGCTGCCTGCCTGCCTGCTGCCACCGTGCCCTGCCATTTGGTGCCTGCACATCAGCCATCTGCAGGTGTCCAGTTGCTGTGTCCACCCCTGCTGGAACAGAAGACTCCCGACTCGGATAACATCGCTCCACAGCCCAGCCCCAGGACCCAGTTGCCCACCCACTCCTGCCCCTGGGGTTGCCATGTCGGGCACATCCACATCTGGCACCAGTGGCAACCCCCGGCCAGAGGGGCAGAGGGGCACCAGCTTCACTGCCACCGAAGTTGGTGTCCTGGTGGAGCAAGTCCTGGGGCAGTATGATGCCCTCTTCGGATCGTCCCGCGCCAACAAGGAAGGACGGGAGAGGATCTGGGCCGACTGTGTGGTTGCCATCAACGCGGAGGGGGTGGCAACCCGCACCATCCAGAAGGTCAAGAAGCGCTGGGAAGACTTGAGGTCCAGGACCCTCATAAAGGCCCGGCGCCTCGTGGAGGGGGGCCGGGGCCGCATGAGTTCCATCCAGATGAGGGTCCTGGAACGCGTACACCCAGCGCTCCACGCCCAGGTCCTTGAGAGGGAGACCGGTCTGGAGTTGAGCGGTAAGTGGCCAAGCATTGCTGTGTGAGACAGGGCATGTTGCAGTGTGTTGGTTGTCTGATACTTGCCTGTATGTGTGACATAGGCCATGTACGCATGTATGTGTGCAGGGACATCATGGTAATGCATGTGCGATCAGCAATGTGTGAACCGCACGGTCGTTGCATGTGTTTAAATGCGACATGGGGAGCCCTACGCAGATTGTACACATGAGAGCATGGCAGTCTCTGTTCCTGGACATGGGTGGGGGTGAGGGATGGGTGCTGATGCCAGGTACATATATGGTATCCATGTCTGTGTGCCTGACCTGCGTGTCTGTGACTTGTGAATGCCATGGATGCATGACACATGTCTCTGACAATGTACAGATTCACTGATGCAGCCTAGTCATCCTTGTATCCACTGTGATTGGGGCGTACGGGGCCAGATGGATGTGACTGAGGTGAAGTGTGTGCATGTGATAGGCATGACTCATGATGCATGTGAGTACCATTACATTGTATGTTTCGAGAGTCCATTGGACATGTATGGAAATGTCCATGGCATGCACCATGACTGTCACTGTGTGTGTTTTTCCTGGACTGACACATGTGTTGTGGAGGGACATGATGGAAGTGTACTTTGACAGTGGCACTCATCTGCTATTGCTTCCTGTCTAGGGGACCATTGTACAGTACCCTGATGCTTGTGTTCTATGTCTCCCTCTACGCAGCGGCTAGTGAAGAAGAGGGCGGAGACGGCGCTGTGGAGCAAGGCGGCGGGGATGCCCCCACGGCTGCAGCGGAAGGGGTGGGTGAGCCCCCACAGGGGCCTGCTACGGCGGAAGACGGTGAGGAGCCATCCAGGTTGGTGGTTTCCACAGAGGAGGAGGAGGCCGCCACTGAGGCGCACATGGGGCCTGGTGGGGGCATCCCTGCTGGTGCAAGTGGTGCAGTCCAGGGGCAGGGGCAGGAGGCAGCACAGGTCACCGTGGAGGGGCCTGTGCATGTCGCTGTCCCTGACCCTGTGGGTGCACCACCATGCACCAGCAGGGATGCCCCGTCCCAGGCCCGTCCGCAGGTAGAGGGGATGTCCATGTCATCTGACTCCCCTCCACCTGCGGACGAGGGGACCCCTGGCCGTATGGAGAAGGTCCTGATTGGGGTCGCGATGCGCACGGCTGTGATTCGTGATGCCGTGCGTGCTTCCCAGGAGGAGCACGCACGTCATCACGAAGAGCACCGTGCCGACGTGGCCCAATTGGTATCGTCCATGTTGGGGGGTTTCCTGCATGTGTCGGCCAATCTGGCGGCCCTCTCCTCCTCTGTGGAGACTATACGCCAGTCGTTCTCCTTGCCGTCTTCCGGCCCAGATGCCACCAGGGCCCCCTGTGGACCTGCCCTGACCAATGCAGCCAGCTCGGTGGGGATCCCATCCCTGCCACAGTCGGGAGTCAGAGGTCCAGCAGGGGTGGACACACCAGCAACTGGACCCCAGTAGATGGAGGATGTGACGGCATCATCGGGCAGGGCACGTGCACGACGGCGTCGGTGGTTTCCATCAGCCTGGATGCCGTCGTGCTGGCACAGGCAGTTGCGTCGGAGGCAGCAGCAGGCTCAACGTGGGAGGCATCATGGCTCGGGGCCATCGACATCAGGGGTGCAGGCATCGGCCGGAGGGCAGGAGAACCCTGGAATGGGAGTGGCTTCCGTGTGGGAGCGTTTGTGCCAGCAGATAGGTGCGGAGCAGCAGCGGGCAGAGGAGGAACGGCTCACAATGGTCAGGGCGGAGGACTCCATGCGGAGGGCGCTGAGGCGGGCTGAGTGCCTCGAGGGTCTTCGCAGGGAGTTGGAGCTGGACACTGCATTATCCCTGCGGGACCTCGGGGCCAGGGAACATGCCCGCCTCCAAGCCATTGAACGGGAGTTCGATGATGCCCTGGCCCATGACAACAACCAGTGAGCCGTCGGACTAGCCCGTTGCCTTTGTATATAGTTATATAGTTAGTGGTAGGTTTCCTTTAAATTATTTTTTTTTTATTTGGTTGCGATTGGACAATGCGCCACTTTTTTGTATATAGTTCAGTTATTAGTTAGTTGACATAGTTAGGTTTCATTTGGTTGGGCTTATGGACCCGGGATTGTCTTGTAAATAGTTCTTCTATGGATTTTTTGATTTTTTGGTTTTTTTTCATGGACATTCATCTTCTTTTTGTTGTTTTGCTTTGTGGTGTTTCTCATTTCATTTCCATTCTAGTTGATTTTCAATACATTTTTATTTTCATCCTTCAATGTGTCGTATCATCTCATTACTTTCATGCATGTCATGTTGGGTGTTTTAACATTCACTTGCAGCCATTGTGTGTGACAGACATGTGTTCATTTGCATTATTTACATTGGGTGTGTAACATGTAATGGCCTTTGATATGTGGGTGGATGTGATAGTTGGTTGGGCCTTTTGGCAGGGGAGGATGGCCATTACGGACATGATTGGGGATTGTTGGGACCCAGGTGCAGGGGGGCATGGATGGGACATGGGTGGGGGCCTGCTGGCAGGTGCCCCACAGTGCTGGGGGGTGGGGGTGGTGGGGGACATGAGTTGGACATGGGTGGGGGCCTGCTGGCAGGTGCCCCACAGTGCTGGGGGGTGGGGGTGGTGGGGGACATGAGTTGGACATGGGTGGGGGTCTGCTGGCAGGTGCCCCACAGTGCTGGGGGGTGGGGGTGGTGGGGGACATGAGTTGGACATGGGTGGGGGCCTGCTGGCAGGTGCCCCACAGTGCTGGGGGGTGGGGGTGCAAGGGGACATGAGTTGGTGTTCATTAGTTCAAGGAGACATGTGCCTTTGCTGGGGGGCATGCCCATGTTGGGTGGGCTGCCTGCGGGACATGACCAGGGATGCAGGGTAGTCCCCTGTGGTGTGGGCTGCCTGCAGGGGCCGTGGAGGGTGTACAGGGAACACCTGGGAGGACCCACACTGTCAAATCACATGTAGGACTCCCCGGCACCCCTGAAATACACATACCCTGCTGATATCGCGTGTGGAACTTCACGCGCACCCCTGAAATACACGTACCCTGCTGAAATCGCGTGTGGAACTTCACGCGCACCCCGAAATACACGTACCCTAATGGAATCGCGTGTGGAACTTCACGCGCACCCCTGAAATACACGTACCCTGCTGAAATCGCGTGTAAAATTTTCCGCGCACCCCTGAAATACACGCGCCCAGGCAAATCGCGTGTGGAACTTCCCGCGCATCCCTGAAATACACGCGCCCAGGCCAATCGCGTGTGGAACTTCCCGCGCACCCCTGAAATACACGCACCCAGGCCAATCGCGTGTGGAACTTCCCGCGCACCCCTGAAATACACGCGCCCAGGCTATTCGCGTGTGGAACTTCCCGCGCACCCCTGAAATACACGCGCCCAGGCCAATCGCGTGTGGAACTTCCCGCGCACCCCTGAAATACACGCGCCCAGGCCAATCGCGTGTGGAACTTCCCGCGCCCAGGCCAATCGCGTGTGGAACTTCCCGCACACCCCTGAAATACACGCGCCCAGGCTATACCGTGTGGAACTTCCCGCGCACCCCTGAAATACACGCGCCCAGGCCAATCACGTGTGGAACTTCCCGCGCACCCATGAAATACACGCGCCCAGGCCAATCGCGTGTGGAACTTCCCGCGCCCAGGCCAATCGCGTGTGGAACTTCCCGCGCACCCCTGAAATACACGTGCCCAGGCTATTCGTGTGTGGAACTTCCCGCGCACCCCTGAAATACACGCGCCCAGGCCAATCGCGTGTGGAACTTCCCGCGCACCCCTGAAATACACGCACCCAGGCCATTCGCGTGTGGAACTTCCCGCGCACCCCTGAAATACACGCGCCCAGGCTATTCGCGTGTGGAACTTCCTGCGCACCCCTGAAATACACGCGCCCAGGCCAATCGCGTGTGGAACTTCCCGCGCACCCCTGAAATACACGCGCCCAGGCCATTCGTGTGTGGAACTTCCCGCGCACCCCTGAAATACACGCGCACAGGCTATTCGCGTGTGGAACTTCCCGCGCACCCCTGAAATACATGCGCCCAGGCCAATCGCGTGTGGAACTTCCCGCGCACCCCTGAAATACACGTACCCTGCTGATATCGCGTGTGGAACTTCACGCGCACCCTGAAATACACGTACCCTGCTGATTTCGCATGTGGAACTTCACGCGCACCCCGAAATACACGTACCCTGATGGAATCACGTGTGGAACTTCCCGCGCACCCCTAAAATACGCGTACCCTGCTCGCACGGGGCCAATCGCGTGAGGTACTTCCCGCGCACCCCAGTGATACACGTAGCCCGCTTGCTGTGCTGGTACAGGGTTAGCGCAGCCCTTTGCGCTGGATTGGGTATGTTGATGGCTTTTCCCTGCGCGGGAGGCGTTCTTGGGGGCGTAACTGGCGCTGCTGCAGGGTCGCTGCGCCACTGTGCGCCACGGCTGGTTTTGGTGGCTGGAATCCATGAATACGCTGTGCGCGGAAATGGATTTCAGCGCACGCGGCTGGCGCAGGGATTCGCACGCGCACACTGTGCGCCAGCCGCGTGCGCCACTTGTGCGCTGAATTCTATGAATTACCCCCTTAGTGTCAAAAAAGAGGGCTGAATTATACTTAAGAGCACTAAACTACCCCAAAAATCTTCTACTTGATTTTGTGGGAGAGGAAATCCGCAGAGAGAACAATAATTCACTCTTCATGAAGCAAATGATGGTATTCTTTGAGTAAATTGGTTGGACCCCTGTTTGGGGAAAATGAATTTGCAGACATGAAATATCAGTTGGGCAGAAGGGTTGATCTCTGGGACTGCCAGCGTAATTATGTCCATCTTGAATATTTGAAAAAAATATAATTTTGTACACCATGTGTTATACACTTTAAAGAGATCCTAGAAGTATATGAATATGTGCCCCTCTATTAAACTTAGGAGGTTTATACTACGATTAAGAATTGATCATTTGCCGATACTTGCTTCTGTCAGCCTGGAACAACATATTCATAAAGACAAGCATTTTTGCAGAACATGTAAGAATAATAAGTCCAGCGAAACTGCAAAACACATTCTTACTGAGTGCCCTAAACTGGGGAAAGTTTATATTAAACATTATGGTATATTTGTCCACCACTTGGACTCTATTAAAGATGTATCCTTCTGGCATCAATGTATACATACATTATGTGCAAGATTACATATATCACTATATAGGGTCAGAAGAATTACTGTGGCCACATTACGTATGAGGTCTTTAGGGGATCCAGGTGTGGAAATGTAATGCGATCTGTACCAGAAGTAAGGATCTTCTATATCTATATTGTTTAGGCAATCTTGAAAGTTAAATACATGTGGTATATTGTCTGAGTCGTGTAGGATTGTTAAATGTTTATTAATTTGTAATGGCTCTAGCTTTATTGTTGTTTTGTTTTGGATGTCTTAATCATAATGTATGCATTTTTTCTATTTTGTAAATATGATTTAATTATGTGAAAGACTTCCTTTGTAAAAAAAAAACTATAACGCATTAAATTAAATAAAAAAAGAATCCAAAGTTATTCAATGCATATCTAAGCACAGTTGAGATATTATTTATCATGTATGGTATTGCGTGTAAACCAAATAATTAACTATGTAATGTCATGTTAATCAACAAGGCTTTTGTACTGCTCCAAATCACCACTGTAAAGGTCTCAGAGTGTACAGATTGTCTGTAGGCAGACTTGTTGAGCCCCCAAATGGGGTATCCAGACCTTAAAGTGGGAAGGAAAATGTGTAGGCAGAAGATTAGTAAATGGGAAAGTGGTTTAAAAGCCATAGATATAGGGATGGAGGGAGGTAGGAGTATGAAAATAATGTGGGTGTGTTTGGATCCATTAAGGCGAACCCTAGTTCCTGACTGGCAAAACAAAAGTATGCTCTAAACCTTACTAATGATTGCCTATGTGAAGTAGTTTAGAGGAACAACAGGTAGTTAAAAAATCCAGGTAAGGTTCTTGAGATGTGTGCCAGCTGCTAGTAAAATCATGGTGGCTTTTTGACCCAGTGTGACCTTTTACATTTTTCTAAGGGGTGAACTCTAGAATGGTAATTCAGGATTGGCAAGTGAGGAGAACAGATTTGACCCATTTAGGGACAGACCGTATGGACGATGAATGTGGTTCCAGAATGTATCATATTTTATAGATAATAAAGATGAGGCCTAGAATAAATTAAAGGAGAAAGACCTTCCAGGCAGGAGCAAGAGAGATAAGATGTACCGACGTTGCTGCTCATCAGGGATTTCTTCCTCCTGCTAAATGCCCATTTTAAAAGGAAGCTGGACTTCATAATACATATAAATGACACAAATTGGATGGTATGTGATACTAAACCACTCTTTGTATATCTCTTTCTAGTAAATAAACAACATCTTATTTGCGGCTTTCAGGATCCCTCTAAGTGGAAAGAAGAATCCAAGGAAATGGTGTCAAGTGTCCACCCCAATAAAAGAAAGCGAGGTAGCAGCCCTAGTGCCCCTCTCTTAACAGAAGATGAATATACAAGCTCCACTGCATAGACGTTCAAACAAATAGTCTTATTTGAGAAATGGTGTTGTTAGAAAGTCCCCAAATTCCCACCCTTCTCATGGAAACGTCAATTCCACAAAGGGGGTTGTGCATCATATTTGTTAGATAATGAAGATAGTCTGTAGAATAAATAAATGGAAGAATGCCTTCCTGGCAAGTACAAGAGAGATAAGATGTACCGACCTTGGCACTCTCAGAGGATTTCTGCCTCCTGCTAAATGTCATGTTTGAAAGGAAGCCAGACTTCATAGCACAAACGAACAATCTATTTCACTTCACCCATTGTCAGAAACTCAAAGGATGATGGTGGGTGTTCAACAAGAACAAGAACATTGTCACATTTTGAGAGTGCATTAATTTCCCAATGAATGCAATAATCCACAGAAAGCATATCACACATGTATTAACATTGATGCCCATCTTAAACATCTATTGTGTAGTACACAGTCCTTCTTGGCAAAGCACATCTATGCCGTGTGTGAAATCATGATCCAAAATATCAAGCACAGGATATTTATACATCTGGAGAACAGCTTCACGCAGTTAAACATGCAATTGTTTAAGTGATTCTATTTGTCTGGCCAGATGTCTTTTCAAGGCCACCCCCAAATGCTCCTCGTATGCATTTAAGACAAGCTGTCAAAGAGAAAAGCATTGTAAAAATTGACTTCAGGCATGCACTCATGGTGCCAGGCCTTGCTTTCAAATAACTGTCACATGTTGCACTTCACATAAACTCATGGACCAATTTAGTACAACCATACATCTGACTTGACTTAGTAAAGGTTAAAGTTAATTGAAAATATGCGCATGAAGAACAATTTACTTGAAACAGTTGTGACATGGAAAGAGAATATTTACGCCATGCATCATTGTTGCCCCTTTGTGGAGGACTCCTGCAATTGCACACCAAAGAAATCCAAATATCTTTAAATGATAAAAATACACCTTAAATATAAAAAAAGAAAATGAAGCCTTGCTTTGCCATGAAAGCACCAATTGATCCAAGCTTTTGATATGTTTTAGTAAAAAGTAACCTTTAGCAGATTCTCACAACAAAATAATATGTTATCATTTTGGAAATAGAAAAAACATGTAAAATCATCACTAGCTATCATAATATCATTATACATCTTATCAAAATGTTTGACTGGATGTGCAGCAACTAAACATATAACTTTTATCAATGTGGAATAGATTAGTCACACATTAGATCATACACATGAAAATGAGCTTCTCTTCGGAAAGAGTAAGTTCCCTCCTGCATTTTTTGGTCTTGTGGAAAACAAACAACTCCTCTCTGACATACCAGGAGTGAGGTTGGAGGGATGTATAATGTGAGGGCCATAGGAAAGAAGGAGAGAAGATGAATTTGGCTGATTCAGATGAAGAATGGGGTGAACTTCAGATTGAAGAGAAAAAGGACTGATTCCACCCAGAAGGGGAAGACCAGTCACTTAAGAGAGGGAAGCCAGAGCAGACCTTAGAAAGATGTCCATGCGACACAGGGAAATTGACTACCAAAATAGAGACCTGAATTGAGAGTTTCCGTATGCAATAATGCCTGCTTGGGACCCTGGCTGGTTCTCCCAAAATCAAAAGTTGAATCTTAAAAAGTGAATCAAATGAAACTCCTTCCCATAGCCCAAATTTGTCCAACTTTGATCAGGGTAAAATATGGAATGGGAAGAAGATGGGGAATGCACTGGTTTTTCAATTTGAAATTACAGACACAGTTGGTAATATCTTAATGTTCTGTGGTCCTTTTATATATCAAATACAAAGTGAAATGTGGTTTCATTTAGGCCAATTCCACTTTGCGGTGTAAAATTAACTGCAAATCTGACAGCATGTTGGCTGCTAATTTGAAGCTGGCTTGCCTGTGCAATATAGGTCATGGGTTGAATGGGCGCAGAATCATGTTGGGTCCTAGTGCTATGAAAGTACTATTGCATGGAATGCTGTCATGCAGTTAAAACTGCCAGCAGAGATCATAGTATTGACTGGTTATTTGAGTAACACAATGTTTGCTGATAATGCATTATGCTCATTAATAATTGTGTAAAATGCACACCCTCTGCATTTCTTTGCCTATAAATGCATAGGCAGAGACAGGTGTAATGTGAGAGAGAAGAATAGTACATATTCATGCCAGAAATCTAAAGAGACTGAAAACATCACCTTGTTGAATTTTTGTCCCGGCTGTTGTGAGGAAGAAGGGGCAAAATAATATGCTGTATTATATGGCCTGTCATTTCACCTCCATTGTCATGGTTAAAATCAGGGCAGTGATAAGTTTTCACTCCCTACCTGGAATTTAATGATTTTTCAAGGAGTAAATAAATAATTACTTGTGCATGTATGAAAACATGTATGAATACATTATGCTTATGAACACATGTTATTTCCATTTATGATTTCTCTTGTGATTGGGCAGTAACACTAGAATAGACATATGCCACTGCTATGCTGTTAATTCATTTCAACATATTAGTGCAAATGTTTGGGTTAAAGCAGGGGTTAAACACCTACAGGGTCATAGATTCCAATATTTTGTTAGGCCTATTGTAACTCACTACATGTTAGGCACATGTTTCTGTTTTTAGAGAGTAAACACTTGTTTAATGTATTCCTTTTGCTCTGTGGATGGTTTTGAGTAAGTGTTGTCAAAGCGCTATTGCTGTGAGATTAATGTAATATTGATGGTAAACTGGTATTTTGTGGTACAGTTATTCTGATGCAATCATCCTGACATCATTCAGGGAGGCACCTTCTTCTGGCTTGTATACATTTTGCTGGATTACATCCCAATAGGCCTCCAAAAGATGCGGGATGCATTGGCTGCCTATTATAGTCAGAATGGGCTTAAGATCAATATTGATAAAAGTAAGGTAATGGTATTCTTGCAAAAAGAAACAACACCGAAAAGATGTCTGGTACATGAATGGCAAAAACATGGAACAAGTTTATAGTTATATGTATTTGGAGACAATCATAGATGACAAGTTAATGTGGGAACATCAATGGACATCAATAAGCTCTAGAGGCCTTATATCGACCAATGCACTCAGCAGCTTTATTGGCAGAAATGTGGGTTACTCTGCTTATGCAGCATCAATGTTTTATACAGCTAAAATACGAGCTATGCTACTTTATGCCATAGAGATATGGGGACATAAGTGCACCACTCGTCTGATTAAACGAGAAGCAATGATCTTGAGAAAGCTCATGCGTTTACCAAGTAGTATATCCATATAATATATCTATCTAGAATTAGACATAACATGTATTACGTCGGAGTATACACAAAGATCATGTATGTGCTAGGAAAATCTCCTAACTTTAGACAACAATACTATAGCAGTAAAACATACACACATGTTTATGAAAATGAATAAGTGATCATCGATAGGTACAATGGGGCATATGAAAACCCTACATGAAAAATGGTCTGAAGGGTTTGTTAGTAATCCGCGCTATAATAAACATGTACAGTATAAAATTGGCTAAAAAAATAATTATCAGTTTACCATTATGAACATCATATGGTAGAACTAGCTACCAAATCTCATAGTGGCGGTTATTGTCAACAACAAATGTCTGGGGAAAATGTACCACAATATATAATGGCATATCCTAATCCTACAATATTCAGAATCTATTTGTTGTTGAAAGTTAACCATTCATAGGCTTTAGAAACCAAGGGGGCTCATCTAAATTTGTCAAGAGAAACCAGATTATGCTGGTTATGCAGTTGTGTTGTTGTTGAGACATTGCAGCATGTAATGTTAAGATGCAAGAGTCTAGTATGTTGCGAAGAAAATATCTTAAATCTTATAATAATAAGACTGACCCCAGTAACATGCCCATGCTTTCAGAACTTTTAATGAGTGGGAATGACTGTTATCTGATCTGTTTTCTGTGCCATTTTATCTTCGAATTGTGGACATTTTTAATTGTTTAGCATAATTACAATATGAAATTATACAGTGACGAGAATGGTATGTTTTATAGGTTTTAATGGATGTTCATCTTAAATCATGAGTTTTATACAGCAGAACTATTTTTACATGTGGGTAATTGTAATTGCATTTGTTGTATTTACAAAGCTGAAAGGCTGAAAAGTATATTAAATAAACAAATATACTTAAGCACATCACACACATATTTAAGAGCACATATATCAACATTTTCCATTTGACTATAAACATTTAAATACATTTGTATCTAAAAATGTCATTCCATCTATAAAAATAATCCATGTTTCAATATAATTCATTTAGAAGAAAATCATTAGTGCAGAGGAAGTCTTAACAGCAAAGTTCAGAAATGAAGTAGATATGTACCGTTCCTTCACTTACATATTTAATATGTATAAACGATATGATATTACCACTTTCCCCAGTTGAGAGAGGTGTCACCTTAAATTGATACCACCTGTTTTATGAATTTATTCATGGAAGTGACAAATAAACTCGTATTGGCATGTTTTCTGGCATATTCCTTTTAGTTGCAATTGTCAAATAATGGTCAATAATGTATCACGTTTGATGTTTTTTCAGCCACATCAATTATGATAATCGATATGTGTTGTTTGTAATACACATGCATGTTTTTCCAATGCATGAAACAAGTTCTGCATTGACTTTGAGCAGTGTCAAACAATAAATAGTCAAAACTACACCTATTGTTTGGACTGAGCATGCAATACATATATCTTTCTCTAATTTTGCTAGTTATTGTGGCAGATGTTTATGTCTTGGACTGGTTGATGAGCTCTCAGTATACTCACATATACACATTTAGAGGGTAATTCATGGATTATTTGCACTTAAAAAAACGCGATTTGTGTGCCATTCTGCCCACAAATCCATGTTTAACAAATGGGGACTTGCGGGCAGAATGGCACACAAATCCCGTTTTTTTTGGTGCAAATAATCCATGAATTACCCCCTTAGTATGTCTAGTCTACATCTTTGGAGAAGGTGTTGTAAGATGCCTTTGTGCTGGTTTGAAAAGAGGTACAGTGGTTGGGTAATAGGGAAATTCATTTCCAAACTCTCATCAGAAATGATAGCTTACTGACCATGCATGCTCACAAACTTATTTATATGGTATTCTGTTGCACACGAAAACCAACCATTTCCACACTTAGAGAAGTATAAATAGAGTGAACATTGATCTACATGTGAAACATGTATTTGCTGAATTACATTCTACACTTCCTCCATGTTGATAGAAACACCCATCTTCACAACAGTGTCACCATGTACATTCTGGCTACTGTTGGCAGACTCTTGAAACCATTCAGGGTTGTCCTTTTCAATGTATGCTGGGACAAAAACTTCCTGGTGAATTCCAATTTATTGTCAAAAGCTGCATAGTAAGCTTGAAAAGAACAAAGCAACTCTTTTTCACAACAAGTTAGGAACAGTTCCAAAAAGGGTAAAGTAAAATAATTAATTTTATAGCTATTAGGCAAGATATCCTCATGTGGTTGTTGCAGAGTGTTATGTTGGTGTTATGACATACTGTACCAACCAAAATGTCAGCTCTATGCTTTGTCGAACTCATACTGTACCTATGAATGACTATATGCCTGTAACTAAGATTTTTGCAAGTAACAGCGCCTCAATGCCTGTGGGTTACTTGCGCGCTATATAAATATAAATAAATAAATAAATAAATAAATAAATAAATGTTATGCCTAACCAGGCAACCAGGACAATCACACAACTTAAAATTGTTTTTGTGTTGTTTTACACATTCTATTATGGGTAGTGTGTTTCATACAAGCAACAGTCCTCCAATATACTTGCCCCTTTATGGTCATTGGTATCACTCACATGATTTGTCTGTGTTCATTTAACGATTAGCCATCTTTACAGGAGCATTTCTCAGTTGCAGGTGGAGTTTTACATTTAGCAGGAATAAAGCTTAACACTTTGGTCTAAGCAATCAGAAATCTCAATGGGGGAGCATCTTATTGAGTAAGCCAAACTATTTCAGAATCAAAATTGTATATGCTAACAAATCAGGTGAAACCTCATAAGTTATATTAATTTCAGGTTCAGGTATATGAGGCGCAACATGGATTTGATTTTTGATTTTTGATTTTTGATAATGTTCTAATGGCCCATGGTATCAAAGCACAAGGACTAAAATGAGAAGATTACACTTAATTAGAAGAGATCTTATATTTATTTTTCAATGCAACATTGGTCATTAGTGTCTCTGACTGCATTAGGAAGTAGATTCCAGAGCCCAGGCGCTTGTATGAGGAAATAATGACTCATCATTCTGGAGCATGTAAAGTGCAAGATCTTAACAGCCTCACATTGAGAGGCCATGTAGGCGTCTGTTGTGTAGATGCCACTGACAAAAGAGATCTCAGATCAGAGATAGCCAGCTATAACAGTGAATAGCAGACATCTCAATGCATCTCAATGCAAACTGAGTCACAGAAGCAGTGTGTGTTCTGTGGTGAAAGGGAGTGGACAGGGGAAGGGAGGAGGCCATCTGGGGATTGAGGGGAGCTGGTACAAGTGAAGCGGGCAGTTGTTGAGGGCCTGGTGGGGGAGGGAAACATGTTTGTTCTGCTGTTTTCATGTAATTCACATGTATATTGGAGGCTACAAAGGACTACAGATAGCCATGGGTATGTGTAGTTCGGTATGCGCGACTACATAGTTTGGGGTGTCAGTGTTTACATTTTTTTGAAAGTTCTTTGTTTAGGTATAGTCTTGTCTGGGTGAAAAATCACTGGCCCTGGCTTTTGGTCAGAGACTTGGTATGTGTTAGAGAGTATTTTTTTTTATTTTGAATGTGTGTTTTCAGACTTTTGAGCATGTGAGACTTTGGAGAGCAATGGAATAAAATAGTTTAACAAAATTAATATGAAAAGGAATAATTGTAGCGTAGTTTTAGATGAACAATAGAATGTATTTCAGAATGTGTATTTTCAATTATGGTTTTATATTGTCTAGCTGTGGAATGGTAGCCTATATAGTTTTACATATCTAGTATTGTTACATGTTTTTATTATTTTTCAGTTATTTCATATATGTGCAAATGATTATTTAAGTTGTATAGTAGTATAAAAGTTAAAGTCAGTCCCTTTCTCAACTATCTTTTTGTAACCGGTGCTATAATAAAAGTCAATGAACTGTAGCTATGGGTATAATAAAATTGTTTTGTTGTTATTATTTTTTATATTTTTGTATTTATATATGATAAGTAGTCCTTAAAAGGACTGTTTGGAGGAACACTGAGTGTAGAACATTAGCACATCATGAGTACTGTTTTGATGGTATCAAGGAACACTGCAGTTCATTCATTGGTTAGGTGTACTCCGTCATACCTATAGAAATTGGCCTTGTAGAACTGTATTTTTTTTTTCGAAATCCATAATTGGTTGTGGTCTGTAATGAATGCTGAAACGGCTTTATTAACATTTCTCCAGGTTTCCCCAATGTTACGATTGAATCTGCTGGGCCAGCTCCATGTTTCTCTTTTATTGCATATTGTTTCTTGACTTTGAAGAAGTACCAACTGTTTGCTGTTTTTTGCATTCATGTGGATTGTTGGTCCAAATGACGATGCTATCATTACTTGTGCTCCCATGTGCAGACATGTTGGAATGTTTTAGTAGGGAGCAAAATATAAAACAATGAAAATGAGAATATGAAAAAAAGTAGTTTGATCGATTATGTTTGTTTGATGATTGGTCTTTCAAGTTTGTCTATCCTAGCCTATTTTCGCTTGTTCTCCAAGTTTACTTATCCCACCCTATTTTCTCTTGTTCTCCAAGTTTTCTTAACCTTCTCATAATTTGTTCTGCATGCTACAAATATAATGTGCTTTGTTTGTTTACATCCAGTTTATACATAACAGTTCATTTTTTGTAGTGGTGTTTTCTTACAGTGTTTTATATTGTATGGGTGACCCAATGATTAGTATGTTGAAAGAGAACAACAGTGTCCAATAGTTGTATCTTTCATATAGTGCTTTTGCTGCACAGCATATAACATATGAGGGTCACATAAAAGTATGTGTGTCATTGAACTTATTCTGTTTTCTTTTTTCAGATAGGAGCATACAGTTTAGCCGAATGGGCAATCAGCATTTTGAGACGCGGGTTACTGCAACAAAAACTGGGGGGTGTCCTCGGTGTGATTTCGAATTCTATGACATATACCCACGACTATGCGTATAATGTGTGGAAAGTGACTTCTTTACGTACTTATGTTTTGCATTGTCTTTTGTTACAATATTTTTCAATATGTTAATGAGAAGAAAAAAAGGCAATAGTGTACACGGCTATAAGCATTTGGGCTTATTTGGTTTTTGGCATAGCCACAGCTATACTTTTTTCAAAAAAATAAATTAACTGGAATATTTTTTAACATGTATTACGTGTAATATTCATAAATAGTTTTTGTAAGAGTTACAATACTTTTGAATCATTAATAATGCATATAAATGTATATAGTTCAAAAGGGTAAATATATATTGAAACAGACATTGTTGAAAACAAAAGAGGTTTATTAGTGGGGATGTGATTGTGGGTTTTCTTTTCTTTTGCCTTGGAACACATGATACATCTTCTCTAGCCCAATTATCTGGATTTCTACTGTCCATATTTTGTTTTACATTTTGAATGTCCTTTTTCATTGATTTTACTTGTTGTTGAATATTAAGTAAGAGTACTTTTAGTTCAGTCAAAGAATCCAAAATTACGTTTGTGGGCTCTGTGTGTTGTTTGTTGCTTGATTCTCCTTGATACTTGAATAAATTCTTCATCTGTTTGAAAATATTTTAAACAATTTAAGATGTAATACACTTTAAAAATATTTGGGTTGGTTGCATAGACATTTAAATGTAGTTAGATAAACTATATCTGTTTGGTGAATTATATGTTTGTTCAACAACATACTGTTGCTTCTCTAATTTTACATACTAATAAAGATTGTACTCACCATATCCTAAATGTGATACATTTTCTTCTGCTTCCTTTTCTTGAGTATCTACTTTTTTATGTTCCTCTGTTGGATAGGTTTCCTCAATTCCATGTAATTTTCCATTGTCCTGTGATAGAGAAAAATACTGTTTGTCACCTCAGATATTAGAATTAGCAATGCAGGAAGAATACATGGGGAGAGAAGGTGGAATGTATTGTTTTTACTCTCTGATTGGTTGTTTGTCTATGTGGTGGATGCTTGCCAATAGGATGTCAAGAACCTCAGATGCTGTTGAACCTATCAGAGTATGTATTCTTTGAGTGATGTTTATATATGCCAATAAAACTGTAGATTATATTGTATTCTTATATCAAGCGTTTTTCTACGTAGTACATTTTCATTGTTTAAGGGTGTGGTGTACCTTCAGGACATAGTCCTGTTTTTGGGGTATATTTATTGTTTTATTTGATATTTAAAAATAGAGACAATTACAGAAGGAGAGGAATATGTTTCTTCAGATGTCTGTGGACATGTTTTTGAGAAGTGTGTTCATTGTGATGTTGAGGACATAGGTGATGAGTTGTCAAAGCATCGGCTTACAAGGGTTTTTTGGTTTTACAATATTGTTTTAGATGGAATGTTCGAAATGAGAGGTATATGCTGTCATTGTGGAGAAGTATTTTTGATAGGGAGCACCAATTTTTTTCTTCTCTTTCTAAAAAAGAGCATAGAGAAGTTATTTGAAATTATTTGCATCATCATAGAGGTAAAGTGTATTTTTCTGATTGAAAATATTTTTTTCTGGATATGTTTGTTAAAGAACCCAAAGACTTTAAGAGCCAACTGGATAACCTTTTAAGTATTTTGGAAAAGAAAATAGCTTTTGAAGTCTTTTTTTAAATAATATCTGTTGCTACGACAGCAGCCAATGAAACATTGTATCCTGTCAAGTGTGTTATATCCGTGGGTACCAATCATATGAGGGGTTATAGCTGTGGCTATGAGCAAACCAATGGGATGTCGTGTATTTTTGGTGGGTGTAGCCATGTCTATGACTATTGCTGTGAGCGGCGGGAATGGTGATTCTAATTACTGTGCATTGATCATTTTGTTGAATTGATTTTACAGCACACAATTTCACATGTGTTTATGATTCTATGTCCTATGTCCTTGAAGCAACCTTTGTGTTGTTTCAATTAAAACACTTTGGGAATTTGTCTTGTTGAACATGCCACAACTACTGACGGTTTATTTGACCCACTGCTATGAAATCATCAATCATACGTTGTACTTTGTGGCAGGATTTGTTAGCCGTGGACATGAACCCATTTGTTGTGCCCACAGCTACACCTTTCTGTATTTGGTGCAGTGATAATATTATATTATGGATGTTTTTGCACAGATTGAACATTTGTTTCTGTTTGTGTGTTCTTACCTAGAGGTCAGTTAATGATATTCTACTTTTTGTAAATTATCTGTGGTATATGAGTTGTCTAGTGGTATTACACATTAGTTAAGCAGTTACAGTTCAGTTTTAGATGGGGTATCCTTCTGCAATGGCCTCTGTGCCTCTCTCTAACTTGAGCTGGACCACTTGAAATTTTGGAAGCAGCTCAAAACATTCCTTTTCTATTGTGCTTTCTCTTTGTCCTTCCCCTGTTGACGTAACTGACTTATCTTTATGCTGTAGCAAATGGATGTTTAGCTATTATTGATCTGTCACCCTTGCACTGTATTTGGGCCTACCACCCATTTATGGGCTGTAACTGTAATTCTAAAGTCCATTGTTTTCTGTGCACTACCAAGAGTCATGCTGCCCTGGTAGCATTTACGTAGAGCATTTGTGTTCTGTTTTCCCCTTCCCTCTACCTTGCACTTCCTTACTGTGTTTCCCTTTGCAATTGATGAAAGTGGAAGTACCTATGAAGTCCGGAATGGTGTAAGAAATTATGCAGTGTAACAATATGGAAATGTAAACTATAGGTCAGTCAAAAAGGAAACGAAAGATGGATTGTGAGGTGTGGAGTTGCAATTTTTTATGCAATAATGGTACATTTTCTTGTAAAGTTTTAAAGAGATTTTTGCAAGTTTTGCACAACAATGATAATGTTCAAAGACAGATCAAGATGCTACAAAGAATAGATGAGTGTGAAGTTTGTGAAAAACGGAGGACTTTTTGGTCACTCTCTAGCTTGTCTTGATACAAGTAAATGTAAGAGTCAGTTTCATCACATACGGATGCTGGCTGCATATCATACTAAAATGGGATACATTCTAGTTAAACTGTATGTGTGCAAAACACCAAGTATGTCTCTTGCAGTTTTAAATTAAATACATTTGACTGGAACTATAGAACATTTTGTTTCTACAATGCATATGAAAAATATGATGCATTTAAAAAAAAAATGTGTGTACATAGATGGAACACTTACAGGAAGTGGAAATGATAATGCTATGCTTTCAAATAATCAGATTTTTCAACAGTACAAAAGAAGTATTGCATTGTTTGATTTCTCTTCTTCGGAAAGACATGACATTGTTTGTGTATCTTGTCGATGCAGTTTTTATAAGTCTCAAGTGCAACTGGTGTATGTTGAGAACAAAATTAAACACACCATTGAAGATGTTTGGAAATAACTGTATCTGTATTTGTTTGTGGAAGAACGATTTGACACAAGTGAGGCACTGTATGTGTGTAGACACTGTGTTGGATTTTATAATCAAACACATATTCTGCCAAGAAGTGTTCTACATGATATGATAGTGCCTGAAATTCCTGTTGTGCTTAAAAAAAATTGAACATGTTTGAAGTGATCACATTGCAAACTGTTCATCCTTTCCAAGATGTTGTTAGACGGCAAACACAGATGTAAAACCTGCCTAAGAAGTCATTAGAGCAAGGTGTGAGGAGGAAAGTTGTGTATTGACCCTTGAATTTGGAAGAAAATGTTAATACTCTAGGAGTGAAGTGTGACATTGCAGATTATTTGTTTTAGTAAAGTGTGTTGCTACTAAAGATAAGAGTATTTGGCAACAACTTATCTATATTGGAAAAGTGAAAAACACATTGCTGCTTCTATTGGAGCACAATGATTTATACAATGGCAGTCTGACTGTACCAGACTTGTCTATGCTTGATGTTGACACAAAAAAGAAAAGCAGTGAAGGTCAGTTTGAGCATCTTTACTGTGGGGTAAGAGGGTGATTAAATTAGTTATAGTGTGCTCTACCCATGTGTCAGTATTTTGTGAATTTCTGCGTACGTCCGTTAGAGAGTTACCCAGTTGCTGCACAGTTGCATGGAGACTCACATTCACCAACTAGTCAGAACGTTTATCGGTTTAGATTTTGGTTTTCTATGCAAACCTGTGTGCACACTGGTGGGTGATTAATTCAGATTGTTTAATATATGAGACTAGATTCGGTCTCATTGTTTTTCTAATTTGTATTCATAATGACATAAAAAGCTTGATCAACATCAAGTGTTGTACAGTAGTGCCAACAAACTCCACCTGGAGGCACATGCAAGTGTTTCACCCTTACTCAGGATTTTTCAAGGCACACATAATAACATTTTTTTTTCTTGTCAACATTCACTTATGATAAAATAATACATGTGTCCTTTTATATTGTGTTCATTTGTCCAATAAGCAATCATATTACATATATATTTGTCCTTTCATTTTACAGTTTTACGTTGCTGAATGGATGAGATTCCAGTGTTTCTTTGGGGGTATGAAGGGGAGAGGATTATCTAGGGCTAGGTTCTATATTGATTGCTACACACATCTAGTAGCCTGACATATTGTCATGGTTAGATTTCAAATTGGTTTCACATATTTTACCTTTCTAGATTTATGGGTAATATTGTGTTCATTGACTGCTATGGTTTTTTGCAATTCTTATTTTGGTTGCTTATTTGTTCTATATTCATGGGGTTTTAAGTGACCCAGGTTGTTTGCCTTCATTTAGGTCTTTGTAGGATTAGTCCATAGTCCTGTTAATTTAAAAACAGATGTATTTAAGTTATACGTGCTTGCGATTATTGGTCCTTTATCTCATATTGTTTATATGGATTTGTAGTTCTCAAGTGTTGTTTGAGACACACGGTTGGCGATCTGGTGGGTAGTGAGTCCCCTGTTTTTTCTATACTATGTGGCCATTCGTTGTAAGTTAGCAGTTTGGCTTGCAGTAATTCCAAATTTGTCCTCATCCACCACGTTTTTTTATATGTATTGTTGGTATCCACTGTTCGTGGCTTCTGTGGTCAGTAGTGAACTAAGTTTACTCAGTGTCCACTTATCTTGCAGTTTTGCATGTGTGTGTTGCAGCCCGTTCTATTTGGATATGAGTGTGGGAATTGCTATGGTTGATCTTGTTGTGATTTAATTACAGAGCGCTCAGCGGTTGCGCTTGTCAGTGAGGTTAATGATCTTAAGCCTGTGGGTGAGAATCACTCTGATTTGTGTAATGTGAGCCAATTCGGTTTTTACTCATAACATTGTGCATTCTAACAGTGGCTATTGCCCTGGAGTGTCATGTGTCTAGAAACGATCCAAGTTGGTATGTGAGCTCGTTCAATTTTCTAGATTGTGAGTTGTGAAATGTATGTAATCGTGTTTTTCTTTTCAGGCTTTGAAGGCAGAAGGTCTCCCTATCATCGCTGCATTGGTACATAATGTTATTGTTTTGATTGTAACTTTCATTAAGGTTCTTAGTTCACATGCTTCCAAGATTAGTCCCAGTCTTACCACATTTGCTTCCTTTGCTGTGGTTGCAGTTTCCAAGTCCATTGACTTTCCGCTGTTTAATCTGTGACGGTGCTTCCGCCCTCTTATTGATTATCTATGTGTTAGTCACTATGTCAGTGATATCATCATAGCACGCCGTTACGTTTAGTGGTCACGTGATTTGAGTAATTACATGCTATTCCTGCACATGACAGTTTTGTGGCTATAATTGTCATCTAATTAGTTTGATTATGTTAATAATCGCAATTTTAATTTTTTTTATTATATTGCGGGTAAAAAGTGTTATTGCAAATATTTATCTTCATTTATCCCAGTCACTTGGTGTTTATTTTAGTAACCTATATCAAAATCGATGTTTGTTAGTTTGAATTGTTTATGGCATCATCATTATATTAGAGAGCCCATTTGGAAACATTGGAAACTCATCCATTAAGCAACGTGAAACTGTAAAATGAAAAGACACATGTAATATGATTGCTTATTGGACAATAACAAAATATGCAAGGACAAATGTATTCTTTCATAATAATTGATTGTTGAAAAGAAACAATTGTTATAAATTGTGCCTTGAAAAAGCCAGAGTAAAGGTGAAACACTTGCACGTACCTCCATGTGGAGTTTGTTGGTCTCATTAACCACATGAAACTTTCTTGCCAAACTGCATAGAAAAAGGAATCATTTTATGTTTGTCTTTTGCAGTTGTTTTTCACTTGGTGTGCAAAGAGTGTTGTACTTGGAAACGTTGAATCTTTTGAAGGTATCATGTTTTGCTAAAACATGTTTAATTACATATCTAAAATCTGAACAGTAATTGGAGTTACTGGAAAAAGCGCTACATCAAGAAGAACTTTTGGCAGCTGAATTGGCAAAAGAGACTCCTGAAGGCAGTCAAGAATCTGCAGCGTGAAATCAAAATGTACTTGGTGATCCAATTATTCAAAATGATGTTGAGCTTGCCATGGAGGAAGTAGAAACTGCAATGCATCAAAGTAAAGTTGCAGATGTGACTTGTGATGAAATGCTTAGTACACTTAATGTAGAGCAAAAATAAGTTTATAAAACAATTTAAGATAGGTTCTTACTGGTTTACTGCATGACAAATGTGAATGTTCTTGTGTGCAATTCAAAACTTTATTGTTGTATGTTAGTGGACAAGCAGCAACTGGTAAACATGTTTTAATTAATGCAATAAGAGCTACAATCCAAAATGAAATAGATTGCTCTTTTCATGTATTGTAACTGCTCCAACAGGTTTAGCAGCATTCAATGTAGGTGTTACTCTACATCGACTGTTGATGTTACCAGTGGAGCATGACAACAAACTAGAGTATCGGAAACTTGTATCAAGTGCAGCATAAGACGTAGGAAAAGTTCTCAGAAAATTAAATACCTTCATTGTAGATGAGTAGGTATGGTATCTAACATGATGGTAGCTTTCATTCACGTGTGCATGCAAGAGGTTTTGAAAACTTGACTACAACATTTTGTATGGAGTTAAACATGCACTTATTTTTGGAGACTTGTTACAATTAACTCCAGTGAAAGGTCAACCAATTTTCAGAATGCTGTAATCTAAGGATGCTCAAAAATCATAGGAAGTAATGGTCATTTTAACCTTTGGAACTGTTTTGAATTCCAAGAATTTACAATTAATATGAGGCAATCTGGAGACTTAGAGTATGCAGAAATGCACAATAAGATCTGTATAGTAGTTATTTAGGATAATGCAAAAGGAGTTTTGAAAGGAAGACTGATTTCTAATTTGTTTCATGCAGATTGCAGTCTTTCTCAGGTCAGGTTGACTTGTAAGGAAAAAAAACACATTTCTTGTGTTGCTTTGATGTGCATACTTGCAGAGTGTAAAAAAACAAGTTTAACTCTACAATGCCATTGTCAGAGAATCAAAATATGCTGGACATAAAATCATGTGATGTTTTTTAGATTTGGATAAGAGAACAAAGGCTTGATTAGTTCAATTAGAGAATTCAATTTCTAAAACAACAGGTCTGGAAGGAGTTTTAAAACTATACATCAATGCACGCGTTATGTTAAAGAGGAGCTTGAATGTATTAATTGATCTTGTGAATGGAGCAATGGGAAGACTGATTATACTTCACAGTTTTTCTCACAGTACAAATATTGAACATGGTGAAGTTAATTTTGATTGTGTAGAAGGAACTCACTTGATTTGTCAGAGCTCTGCATGTTTCATGCTTTTTGTGAAAAGAACACAGTTTCCATTGTGTTCTACTTATGCAATAACTATTCATAAATCACAAGATTTGATTTTAGAAGCAGCCCTTATAGACAGTGTTTAAAGAAGGAATGTCAGATGTAGCTTTGTCACGTGTGAACAATTTGTTGCTAATAAACTTTGATGAAAGACAAGTGACAGCTGACTTTTCTTGCATTGAAGAATATAATAGGATGCGTTCAATGTATGCTCCTCACCTGAACCTTATCCCTGTACCTGCGAAGCACTCAATCAAGAAATATAAGGAGTCAGTGAAAGCACATTCAAATGAAATCAGTTTTTGTAAGACGGTTAAACAACCAAATTTAGCGGCGTTGGAGAGTTGTTCAACTCTAACATACTCTCATCGCAGGTTTAGTAATGGAACAGGAGTTGAATTCTATTGTAATGCAGCTTTGAGTATGTAGTTTCAAATGACTCCATTAATACAAAATATAGCTTGCATAGCAGAGAAGAAGATATGTTTGGAACTTTCAAATCTTAAAACATCTGTAGATGAAAATCCACACAGTTTACATTCAGCAATGACAATCCGAAATGTAGTAGCTGTTGCAAGTGGAAATCAACAATTTTCTCAAAATACACAGGAGGATAGTCAAGAATTTTGAATGACTGTCTATGAAGTGTTAATGAAAGAAACTGTTAATGTAGATATGTATGTACGAGTTAATTGCGAGTGGAATCATATGTGTCCAAAATGTAAGAAAATGTATTCTACTCCAGATCTCTGTGAAAGATTTGTGTATCTGCATGAGTCTGATCAGAAAAGTGTAACATTATCTGATCTTGTAACTAAAGCATTCCATGACATGCAATGCAGTGAATATTAACAAACCAATAATGAATGTTGTAAATAGTCAAGTTTCTGTTAGTAAGAAAATGTATATGGGTGCAATTATTTTTCTTGAGGGGGCATCCATTGAATCTCAATCTTTCACAACATGGGTGTGTTCAAATGTAGATTGACTTGCTTATAATGACTCTATAGTCACACATCAAACTAGAATGGCAAAGTTATTTTTTATTTGACTTAATTTTATATATGTATATAGCGCCGCAGCCCACAGGCATCAGAGCGCATTACATGTTGAAAAGGTCGACAACGGATGACAAGACAAACATGGTATCATATCTATGCGTGTCAGTATTTAAGTAAGAGTTCTATCAAAGTACTCTAGTACTCAGTTATTGAAAAAGCAGGGTTTTAAGTTTCTTTCTGAAACATAAATAGTTGGATTGCACTCTCAAATGGCTTGGTAGTTCATCTGGTGATTGCTTTAGAGAAAAAGGCTCTGCCTAGTCCATTGGCTCTTTTTGATCAGCTGATGTTTAATAGTCCTTGAGCTCTGGATCTGAGGAAATGGCTTAGCTCGTAAAGGGTGAAATGCTTTTTAAAAAGGAGGGGGCTCCTCCAAAAAGGAAATGATAGACAAGAGTCAATGATTTGAATATAATGCGGTCTAGCCAATGGAGAGATTTTTTGTCACCAGTGATGTGTTCTCTCTTTCCTGTAATGATCCTAACAGTGTTATTTTGAAAAACCTGGCACTGCTTAATTCAATTAATGCTAGCTCTAAGTATCAGTGAGTCTACATAATCAAGCCTTGACAGGATAGTGGCTCTGGCAATGATAGAACTATTCTGTTGGTTCAGCAGTGGTCGTTGTTAGAAACAAAGTTTTAAAATATATGTGTAGTGTTCTTTGTGTATATAAACATGCAAAATAAAAATGTAAAATAGAAAAACAGGCTTATAGGTGTTTTATGTACAGTAGAATATGGATTGTTACTAAGATGTTTTTTTAAACAGTTTTAATATATGTGTAAATGTAGAGGTAATATTGTGAAGATTATATAACTTAGAAGAGAAACCGGCATTCGGCTATCTTTTAGTTATAGTTTATTAAGTTAAACACTGTGTATTTTAATATGTACATGTTGTTCCTATAAGTGCTAAGTTACTTAAATGTATTCCATGTACATTATTTTGAGTGAGGATTGTAGAAGCAGATGACCGTTTACACATGAAACAAGTAAACAGTAAGTTGTAGAACAATGTAAAGTGCTATTAAAATACACAATAAAAAAAACTTACTAAACAATTTAGTTTGTTAAATGTAGAAATATGTGAAGTGTGGAGTTTTTTAAAAAGTTGGATACTCTATTCTGTCATTAAATCATGTATGTTATTTAATTGTGTATGGTAGGTTTAAGATTATTGTGATTAGTTTCTAAGGTGTGTAGGTGGCCAGAAAAAGGACACACACCAAAATATAAAATACGTTAAGAAATACTAAAGTAGATATAATTTTTATAAGTTAGAATACATTATGGTGCAGTAAAACATTGTTTTAACACTGTGAAGCAGTAGTAGTGCTAAGAAAATTGTATATATAATTAGCAGTTTTAACATTTTTGAAAATAAGGTCTGTATTATATGAAATGTCATTATGAACTTCTTCCGTGTGTAAATGGGCAAACACAGGACGCACACAGATTGTATAAGAAGTATGGGCATGACATTTGTTAGGTTATTAGTGTAGTTTTTGCTAAGTAGTAATATCTTTATTCACACAGTTTTTAGTGTCTACTTATTATTTATAATATAGGTATGTCTAATTTAAAAAGATGAATACTCGAAATAATGTTAGATTGTTGGCACAGTTTCATTTATTTCGTTGTAAAATTGAAGACATGGTTCTGCTATATGTCTTGGTTTCCTGGTGAAGGTTGCATAAACTAATCTGCAAAATGTAGTATATAGTACTGTGTGTATAGTTTTGTAACATTTGTGCATTGTACTTCAATGCATTTATTAGTGTATGAACTATGGATGTTGTGGGAAATTCCTTTTTGAATTTGCTGATGCAAAAACTAGTTCATAATAACTTCACTGTTGAATACTTAAAATAGCAGAAAAGAGGTTTTTTTTCCTTCAATGAGAAGTTGTTTTCCTCTACAGAATGATTAATGAATGCAACTTTGTAATGGTTGTGTACTTGGAATACAATCAGTATTCTTTTTGTAACATTATGAGAAAAAGAAACATAAATATGGTTCTATTAATTTTGTGTCACTGCATGAAAACTCTGGTGGTGATAGTGTCTGTTCTAAATGGCATTTAGCATTAATATTAATTATATTAAATTTTCTTTTACAGATCAAATATGAACGAAAGAGTCAAGCATCTATTAAGGTATTTGGTAAACATGTTGATAAATATACATGTGTAATGCACATATGTGCTCTAACAAATATATATTACACAGCCACGGCAGTGGCTGTATAGTTATGGTAAAATGTTTCCATAGGAAGAGCCCTTTTTGGGTGGCTTATAACCTCGCTCTCCCTGGACGAATCCTCACCAAACTTTGCAAAAACAGTATATGGGTCACTCTGAATTGCTTTCCAAAGGTGGTGAGGTTTGGTCCAGGGAGGGCAAAGTTATAGGGGGGGTCCCAAAACTTTTTTTCCCATAGACTGAATGGGGAAAAAATGTTGTGCTCACACCTACAGCCCAAACCGCTGGATGGATTTTCACCAAATTTTGACCAGGAACAGCGGATTGGTCCCGAAAGCGGGCTTTTGCAAATTTGGTGAAAATCCGTCCAGTAGTTTTTTAAAAAATGACCAAAAAGTAGGTCACAAAAAATTAGTGATATCTATGTTCGGTCCGCAAACACACTTCACTGTACACTCCGCAGACAGTGTCCTGATTGGCCAATCGGCTTGCGCCATGTCCGCGGACCTGCAACGTGTTCGCTGATTGGTCGGTGAAGAGTGTGAAGTGCGTCAGATTTTTGGAAACACCCGCCATCTTGACTTCGTAGACTTTCACAGACAGAGCAGTGAAATTTGGTGGAAAAATACTATTTAGTAAAGTGTTTTGGTGTGTAAGACTGGGGAGGGTGGGGGAGTAAGAGATGGGTTAAATGTTGTATTTATTTAGGTGGTAGGCACCCCTGTTGTGTTTGTTCTGACTGCGGACAATAACGGATGTCCTGAAATGTCCGTAAATAAACAAAATGGGGGTGTCCGGAGGACAGTACGCCTGTCCGTATGGTTCGTAGGCAAGTTTAAACTGTTCTAAGAACACATCAAGTATCCTGGGATGTTCGTCAATAAACAAAATGGGGGTGTCCTGAGGATACCTGTCTGTACTGTTCGTAGTCAAGTTGAAACTGTTCTAAGAACGCATCAAGTGTTCTGGGATGTTTGTAAATAAACAAAATGGGGGTGTTCTGAGGACGCTAGACCTGTCCGAATTGTTTGTAAGCAAGCTGAAACTGTCCTAAGAACACACACGGTATCCTGAAATGTTCGTAAATAAATTAAATGGGTGTGTCCTGAGGATGCTATGACTGTCCATATTGTTCGCAGGCAAGATGAAACTGTTCTAAGAATACAGACGATGTCCTGAAATGTTCGCAAATAAACGAAATGGGGGTGTCCTGAGGACGCTGTCCGTATTGTTCATAGGCAAGTTGAAATTGTTCTAAGAACATGTGTCCTGGGATGTTCGTAAATACACAAAATGGGGGTGTCCTGAGTACGCTATACCTGTCCTTACTGTTCGTAGGCAAGTTGAAATTGTTCTAAGAACAAATCAAGTGCCCTGGGATGTTCGTAAATAAACAAAATGGGGGTGTTCTGAGGACGCTGTGCGTATTGTTTGTTGTTAAGTTGAAAGTGTTCTAAGAACTCTTGCGGTGTCCTGAAATGTATGTAGGGGGTGTCCTGAAGACGCTGTCCGTATTGTTCTCTGGAAAGTTGAAAGTGTTTTAAGAACTCTCGCGGTGTCATGAAATGATTGCAAATAAACAAAATGGGGGTGTTCTGAGTACGCTGTCCGTATTTTTCGTTGTCAAGTTGAAAGTGTTCTAAGAACTCTCGCGGTGTCCTGAAATGTTCGTAGGGGTGTCCTGAAGACGCTGTCCATATTGTTCTCTGGCAAGTTGAAACTCTTCTTAGAACTCTCGCGGTGTCCAGGAATGTTCGCAAATAAACAAATTGGGGGTGTGTTCTAAGAACTCACGCGGTGTCCTAAAATGTTCGTAGGGGTGTCCTGAAGACGCTGTATGTATTGTTCTGTGGCAAGCTGAATGTGTTCTAAGAACTCTTGCGGTGTCCTGAAATGTTCGCAAATGAACAAAATGGGTGTGTGTTCTAAGAACTCACGCAGTGTCCTGAAATGTTCATAGGGGGTGTCCTGAAGACGCTGTCCGTATTGTTCTGTGGCAAGCTGAATGTGTTCTAAGAACTCTTGCAGTGTCCTGAAATGTTCATAAATAAACAAAATGGGGGTGTTCTGAGGACGCTGTCCGTACTCTCGCGGTGTCCTGAAATGTTCGCAAATAAACAAAATGGGGGTCTTCTGAGGACGCTGTCCGTATTGTTCGTTGTCAAGTTGAAAGTGTTCTAAGAACTCTCGCGGTGTCCTGAAATGTTCGTAGGCGTTGTCCTGAAAACGCTGTCTGTATTGTTCTGTGTCAAGCTGAATGTGTTCTAAGAACTCTTGTGGTGTCCTGAAATGTTCGCAGATAAACAAAATGAGGGTGTGTTGTAAGAACTCACGCGGTGTCCTCAAATGTTCGTGGGGGTTTCCGGAAGACGCTGTCCGTATTGTTCTGTGGCAAACTGAATGTGTTCTAAGAACTCTCGTGATGTCCTGAAATGTTCGCAAATGAACAGAATGGGGGTGTGTTGTAAGAACTCACGCGGTGTCCTCAAATGTTCGTAGGGGGTGTCCTGAAGACGCTGTCCGTATTGTTCTGTGGCAAGCTGAATGTGTTCTAAGAACTCTCGCATTGTCCTGAAATGTTCGCAAATAAACAAAATGGGGGTGTTCTGAGGATGCTGTCCGTATTGTTCATTGTCAAGTTGAAAGTGTTCTAAGAACTCTTGCGGTGTCCTGAAATGTTCGTAGGGGGTGTCCTGAAGACGCTGTCCGTATTGTTCTGTGGCAAGCTGAATGTGTTCTAAGAACTCTTGCGGTGTCCTTAAATGTTCGCAAATGAAGAAAATGGGGGTGTGTTCTAAGAACTCTCGCTGTGTCCTGAAATGTTTGCAAATCAACAAAATGGGGGTGTTCTGAGGACGCTGTCCATATTGTTCGTTGTCAAGTTGAAAGTGTTCTAAGAACTCTTGCGGTGTCCTGAAATGTTCGTAGTTGGAGTCTTGAAGATGCTGTCCGTATTGTTCTCTGGAAAGTTGAAAGTGTTCTAAGAACTCTCGCAGTGTCCTGAAATGTTTGCAAATAAACAAAATGGGGTGTTCTGAGGACGCTGTCCGTATTGTTCGATGTCAAGTTGTAAGTGTTCTAAGAACTCTTGCAGTGTCCTGAAATGTTCGTAGGGTTGCCCTGAAGACGCTGTCTGTATTGTTCTGTGGCAAGCTGAATGTGTTCTAAGAACTCTCGCGGTGTCCTGAAATGTTTGCAAATCAACAAAATGGGGGTGTTCTGAGGACGCTGCCCATATTGTTTGTTGTCAAGTTGAAAGTGTTCTAAGAACTCTTGCGGTGTCCTGAAATGTTCGTAGGGGGAGTCCTGAAGATGCTGTCCGTATTGTTCTCTGGAAAGTTGAAAGTGTTCTAAGAACTCTCGCAGTGTCCTGAAATGTTTGCAAATAAACAAAATGGGGGTGTTCTGAGGACGCTGTCCGTATTGTTCGATGTCAAGTTGTAAGTGTTCTAAGAACTCTTGCAGTGTCCTGAAATGTTCGTAGGGTTGTCCTGAAGACGCTGTCCGTATTGTTCTGTGGCAAGCTGAATGTGTTCTAAGAACTCTCGCGGTGTCCTGAAATGTTCGTAGGGGGTGTACTGAAGACGCTGTCCGTATTGTTCTGTGGCAAGCTGAATGTGTTCTAAGAACTCTTGCGGTGTCCTTAAATGTTCGCAAATGAAGAAAATGGGGGTGTGTTCTAAGAACTCTCGCTGTGTCCTGAAATGTTTGCAAATCAACAAAATGGGGGTGTTCTGAGGACGCTGTCCATATTGTTCGTTGTCAAGTTGAAAGTGTTCTAAGAACTCTTGCGGTGTCCTGAAATGTTCGTAGGGGGAGTCTTGAAGATGCTGTCCGTATTGTTCTCTGGAAAGTTGAAAGTGTTCTAAGAACTCTCGCAGTGTCCTGAAATGTTTGCAAATAAACAAAATGGGGTGTTCTGAGGACGCTGTCCGTATTGTTCGATGTCAAGTTGTAAGTGTTCTAAGAACTCTTGCAGTGTCCTGAAATGTTCGTAGGGTTGGCCTGAAGACGCTGTCTGTATTGTTCTGTGGCAAGCTGAATGTGTTCTAAGAACTCTCGCGGTGTCCTGAAATGTTTGCAAATCAACAAAATGGGGGTGTTCTGAGGACGCTGCCCATATTGTTTGTTGTCAAGTTGAAAGTGTTCTAAGAACTCTTGCGGTGTCCTGAAATGTTCGTAGGGGGAGTCCTGAAGATGCTGTCCGTATTGTTCTCTGGAAAGTTGAAAGTGTTCTAAGAACTCTCGCAGTGTCCTGAAATGTTTGCAAATAAACAAAATGGGGGTGTTCTGAGGACGCTGTCCGTATTGTTCGATGTCAAGTTGTAAGTGTTCTAAGAACTCTTGCAGTGTCCTGAAATGTTCGTAGGGTTGTCCTGAAGACGCTGTCCGTATTGTTCTGTGGCAAGCTGAATGTGTTCTAAGAACTCTCGCGGTGTCCTGAAATGTTTGCAAATCAACAAAATGGTGGTGTTCTGAGGACGCTGCCCATATTGTTCGTTGTCAAGTTGAAAGTGTTCTAAGAGCTCTCGTGGTGTCCTGAAATGTTCATAGGGGGTGTCCTGAAGACGCTGTCCGTATTGTTCTGTGGCAAGCTGAATGTGTTCTAAGAACTCTCGCGGTGTCCTGAAATGTGTGCAAATAAACAAAATGGGGGTGTTCTGAGGACGCTGTCCATATTGTTCATTGTCAATTGAAAGTTTTCTAAGAACTCTCACAGTGTCCTGAAACGTTCGTAGGGGGTGTCCCGAAGACACTGTCCGTGTTGTTCTCTGGCAAGTTGAAAGTGTTCTAAGAACTCTCGTGGTGTCCTGAAATGTTCGCAAATAAACAAAATGGGGGTGTTCTGAGGACGCTGTCCGTATTGTTCGTTGTCAAGTTGAAAGTGTTCTAAGAACTCTTGCGGTGTCCTGAAATGTTCGTAAGGAGTGTCCTGAAGACACTGTCCGTATTGTTCTGTGGCAAGCTGAATGTGTTCTAAGAACTCTCGCGGTGTCCTGAAATGTTCGCAGATAAACAAAATGGGGGTGTGTTCTAAGAACTCACGCGGTGTTCTCAAATGTTCGTAGGGGGTGTCCTGAAGACACTGTCCGTATTGTTCTGTGGCAAGCTGAATGTGTTCTAAGAACTCTTGCGGTGTCCTGAAATATTCGCAGATAAACAAATTGGGGGTGTGTTCTAAAAACTCATGCAGTGTCCTTAAATGTTCGTAAGGGATGTCCTGAAGACGCTGTCCGTATTGTTCTGTGGCAAGCTGAATGTGTTCTAAGAACTCTTGCGGTGTCCTGAAATGTTCGCAAATGAACAAAATGGGGGTGTGCTCTAAGAACTCTCGCGGTGTCCTGAAATGTTCGTAGGGGGTGTCCTGAAGACGCTGTCCGTATTGTTCTCTGGTAAGTTGAAAGTGTTCTAAGAACTCTCAGGGTGTCCTGAAATGTTCGTAAATAAACAAAATGGGGGTGTTCTGAGGACGCTGTCCATATTGTTCGTTGATTAAGTTGAAAGTGTGCTAAGAACTCTCGCAGTGTCCTGAAATGTTCGCAAATAAACAAAATGGGGGTGTTCTGAGGACGCTGTCCGTATTGTTCGATGTCAAGTTGTAAGTGTTCTAAGAACTCTCGCAGTGTCCTGAAATGTTCGTAGGGTTGTCCTGAAGACGCTGTCCGTATTGTTCTGTGGCAAGCTGAATGTGTTCTAAGAACTCTTGCGGTGTCCTTAAATGTTCGCAAATGAAGAAAATGGGGGTGTGTTCTAAGAACTCTCGCTGTATCCTGAAATGTTTGCAAATCAACAAAATGGGGGTGTTCTGAGGACGCTGTCCATATTGTTCGTTGTCAAGTTGAAAGTGTTCTAAGAACTCTTGCGGTGTCCTGAAATGTTCGTAGGGGGAGTCTTGAAGATGCTGTCCGTATTGTTCTCTGGAAAGTTGAAAGTGTTCTAAGAACTCTCGCAGTGTCCTGAAATGTTTGCAAATAAACAAAATGGGGGTGTTCTGAGGACGCTGTCCGTATTGTTCGATGTCAAGTTGTAAGTGTTCTAAGAACTCTTGCAGTGTCCTGAAATGTTCGTAGGGTTGCCCTGAAGACGCTGTCTGTATTGTTCTGTGGCAAGCTGAATGTGTTCTAAGAACTCTCGCGGTGTCCTGAAATGTTTGCAAATCAACAAAATGGGGGTGTTCTGAGGACGCTGCCCATATTGTTTGTTGTCAAGTTGAAAGTGTTCTAAGAACTCTTGCGGTGTCCTGAAATGTTCGTAGGGGGAGTCCTGAAGATGCTGTCCGTATTGTTCTCTGGAAAGTTGAAAGTGTTCTAAGAACTCTCGCAGTGTCCTGAAATGTTTGCAAATAAACAAAATGGGGGTGTTCTGAGGACGCTGTCCGTATTGTTCGATGTCAAGTTGTAAGTGTTCTAAGAACTCTTGCAGTGTCCTGAAATGTTCGTAGGGTTGTCCTGAAGACGCTGTCCGTATTGTTCTGTGGCAAGCTGAATGTGTTCTAAGAACTCTCGCGGTGTCCTGAAATGTTTGCAAATCAACAAAATGGTGGTGTTCTGAGGACGCTGCCCATATTGTTCGTTGTCAAGTTGAAAGTGTTCTAAGAGCTCTCGTGGTGTCCTGAAATGTTCATAGGGGGTGTCCTGAAGACGCTGTCCGTATTGTTCTGTGGCAAGCTGAATGTGTTCTAAGAACTCTCGCGGTGTCCTGAAATGTGTGCAAATAAACAAAATGGGGGTGTTCTGAGGACGCTGTCCATATTGTTCATTGTCAATTGAAAGTTTTCTAAGAACTCTCACAGTGTCCTGAAACGTTCGTAGGGGGTGTCCCGAAGACACTGTCCGTGTTGTTCTCTGGCAAGTTGAAAGTGTTCTAAGAACTCTCGTGGTGTCCTGAAATGTTCGCAAATAAACAAAATGGGGGTGTTCTGAGGACGCTGTCCGTATTGTTCGTTGTCAAGTTGAAAGTGTTCTAAGAACTCTTGCGGTGTCCTGAAATGTTCGTAAGGAGTGTCCTGAAGACACTGTCCGTATTGTTCTGTGGCAAGCTGAATGTGTTCTAAGAACTCTTGCGGTGTCCTGAAATATTCGCAGATAAACAAATTGGGGGTGTGTTCTAAAAACTCATGCAGTGTCCTTAAATGTTCGTAAGGGATGTCCTGAAGACGCTGTCCGTATTGTTCTGTGGCAAGCTGAATGTGTTCTAAGAACTCTTGCGGTGTCCTGAAATGTTCGCAAATGAACAAAATGGGGGTGTGCTCTAAGAACTCTCGCGGTGTCCTGAAATGTTCGTAGGGGGTGTCCTGAAGACGCTGTCCGTATTGTTCTCTGGTAAGTTGAAAGTGTTCTAAGAACTCTCAGGGTGTCCTGAAATGTTCGTAAATAAACAAAATGGGGGTGTTCTGAGGACGCTGTCCATATTGTTCGTTGATTAAGTTGAAAGTGTGCTAAGAACTCTCGCAGTGTCCTGAAATGTTCGCAAATAAACAAAATGGGGGTGTTCTGAGGACGCTGTCCGTATTGTTCGATGTCAAGTTGTAAGTGTTCTAAGAACTCTCGCAGTGTCCTGAAATGTTCGTAGGGTTGTCCTGAAGACGCTGTCCGTATTGTTCTGTGGCAAGCTGAATGTGTTCTAAGAACTCTTGCGGTGTCCTTAAATGTTCGCAAATGAAGAAAATGGGGGTGTGTTCTAAGAACTCTCGCTGTGTCCTGAAATGTTTGCAAATCAACAAAATGGGGGTGTTCTGAGGACGCTGTCCATATTGTTCGTTGTCAAGTTGAAAGTGTTCTAAGAACTCTTGCGGTGTCCTGAAATGTTCGTAGGGGGAGTCTTGAAGATGCTGTCCGTATTGTTCTCTGGAAAGTTGAAAGTGTTCTAAGAACTCTCGCAGTGTCCTGAAATGTTTGCAAATAAACAAAATGGGGGTGTTCTGAGGACGCTGTCCGTATTGTTCGATGTCAAGTTGTAAGTGTTCTAAGAACTCTTGCAGTGTCCTGAAATGTTCGTAGGGTTGCCCTGAAGACGCTGTCTGTATTGTTCTGTGGCAAGCTGAATGTGTTCTAAGAACTCTCGCGGTGTCCTGAAATGTTTGCAAATCAACAAAATGGGGGTGTTCTGAGGACGCTGCCCATATTGTTTGTTGTCAAGTTGAAAGTGTTCTAAGAACTCTTGCGGTGTCCTGAAATGTTCGTAGGGGGAGTCCTGAAGATGCTGTCCGTATTGTTCTCTGGAAAGTTGAAAGTGTTCTAAGAACTCTCGCAGTGTCCTGAAATGTTTGCAAATAAACAAAATGGGGGTGTTCTGAGGACGCTGTCCGTATTGTTCGATGTCAAGTTGTAAGTGTTCTAAGAACTCTTGCAGTGTCCTGAAATGTTCGTAGGGTTGTCCTGAAGACGCTGTCCGTATTGTTCTGTGGCAAGCTGAATGTGTTCTAAGAACTCTCGCGGTGTCCTGAAATGTTTGCAAATCAACAAAATGGTGGTGTTCTGAGGACGCTGCCCATATTGTTCGTTGTCAAGTTGAAAGTGTTCTAAGAGCTCTCGTGGTGTCCTGAAATGTTCATAGGGGGTGTCCTGAAGACGCTGTCCGTATTGTTCTGTGGCAAGCTGAATGTGTTCTAAGAACTCTCGCGGTGTCCTGAAATGTGTGCAAATAAACAAAATGGGGGTGTTCTGAGGACGCTGTCCATATTGTTCATTGTCAATTGAAAGTTTTCTAAGAACTCTCACAGTGTCCTGAAACGTTCGTAGGGGGTGTCCCGAAGACACTGTCCGTGTTGTTCTCTGGCAAGTTGAAAGTGTTCTAAGAACTCTCGTGGTGTCCTGAAATGTTCGCATATAAACAAAATGGGGGTGTTCTGAGGACGCTGTCCGTATTGTTCGTTGTCAAGTTGAAAGTGTTCTAAGAACTCTTGCGGTGTCCTGAAATGTTCGTAAGGAGTGTCCTGAAGACTCTGTCCGTATTGTTCTGTGGCAAGCTGAATGTGTTCTAAGAACTCTCGCGGTGTCCTGAAATGTTCGCAGATAAACAAAATGGGGGTGTGTTCTAAGAACTCACGCGGTGTTCTCAAATGTTCGTAGGGGGTGTCCTGAAGACACTGTCCGTATTGTTCTGTGGCAAGCTGAATGTGTTCTAAGAACTCTTGCGGTGTCCTGAAATATTCGCAGATAAACAAATTGGGGGTGTGTTCTAAAAACTCATGCAGTGTCCTTAAATGTTCGTAAGGGATGTCCTGAAGACGCTGTCCGTATTGTTCTGTGGCAAGCTGAATGTGTTCTAAGAACTCTTGCGGTGTCCTGAAATGTTCGCAAATGAACAAAATGGGGGTGTGCTCTAAGAACTCTCGCGGTGTCCTGAAATGTTCGTAGGGGGTGTCCTGAAGACGCTGTCCGTATTGTTCTCTGGTAAGTTGAAAGTGTTCTAAGAACTCTCAGGGTGTCCTGAAATGTTCGTAAATAAACAAAATGGGGGTGTTCTGAGGACGCTGTCCATATTGTTCGTTGATTAAGTTGAAAGTGTGCTAAGAACTCTCGCAGTGTCCTGAAATGTTCGCAAATAAACAAAATGGGGGTGTTCTGAGGACGCTGTCCGTATTGTTCGATGTCAAGTTGTAAGTGTTCTAAGAACTCTCGCAGTGTCCTGAAATGTTCGTAGGGTTGTCCTGAAGACGCTGTCCGTATTGTTCTGTGGCAAGCTGAATGTGTTCTAAGAACTCTTGCGGTGTCCTTAAATGTTCGCAAATGAAGAAAATGGGGGTGTGTTCTAAGAACTCTCGCTGTGTCCTGAAATGTTTGCAAATCAACAAAATGGGGGTGTTCTGAGGACGCTGTCCATATTGTTCGTTGTCAAGTTGAAAGTGTTCTAAGAGCTCTCGTGGTGTCCTGAAATGTTCATAGGGGGTGTCCTGAAGACGATGTCCATATTGTTCGTTGTCAAGTTGAAAGTGTTCTAAGAACTCTTGCGGTGTCCTGAAATGTTTGTAGGGGGAGTCCTGAAGATGCTGTCCATATTGTTCTCTGGAAAGTTGAAAGTGTTCTAAGAACTCTCGCAGTGTCCTGAAATGTTTGCAAATAAACAAAATGGAGGTGTTCTGAGGACGCTGTCCGTATTGTTCGATGTCAAGTTGTAAGTGTTCTAAGAACTCTCGCAGTGTCCTGAAATGTTCGTAGGGTTGTCCTGAAGACGCTGTCCGTATTGTTCTGTGGCAAGCTGAATGTGTTCTAAGAACTCTTGCGGTGTCCTTATATGTTTGCAAATGAAGAAAATGGGGGTGTGTTCTAAGAACTCTCGCTGTGTCCTGAAATGTTTGCAAATCAACAAAATGGGGGTGTTCTGAGGACGCTGTCCATATTGTTCGTTGTCAAGTTGAAAGTGTTCTAAGAGCTCTCGTGGTGTCCTGAAATGTTCATAGGGGGTGTCCTGAAGACGCTGTCCGTATTGTTCTATGGCAAGCTGAATGTGTTCTAAGAACTCTCGCGGTGTCCTGAAATGTTTGCAAATAAACAAAATGGGGGTGTTCTGAGGACGCTGTCCATATTGTTCATTGTCAATTGAAAGTGTTCTAAGAACTCTCGCAGTGTCCTGAAATGTTCGTAGGGGGTGTCCCGAAGACACTGTCCATGTTGTTCTCTGCAAGTTGAAAGAGTTCTAAGAACTCTCGTGGTGTCCTGAAATGTTCGCAAATAAACAACATGGGGGTGTTCTGAGGGCGCTGTCCGTATTGTTCGTTGTCAAATTGAAAGTGTTCTAAGAACTCTCGCGGTGTCCTGAAATGTTCGTAAGGAGTGTCCTAAAGACACTGTCCGTATTATTCTGTGGCAAGCTGAATGTGTTCTAAGAACTCTTGCAGTGTCCTGAAATGTTCGCAGATAAACAAAATGGCGGTGTGTTCTAAGAACTCACGCGGTGTTCTCAAATGTTCGTGGGGGTGTCCTGAAGACACTGTCCGTATTGTTCTGTGGCAAGCTGAATGTGTTCTAAGAACTCTTGCGGTGTCCTGAAATATTTGCAGATAAACAAATTGGGGGTGTGTTCTAAGAACTCATGCAGTGTCCTTAAATGTTCGTAGGGGGTGTCCTGAAGACGCTGTCCGTATTGTTCTGTGGCAAGCTGAATGTGTTCTAAGAACTCTTGCGGTGTCCTGAAATGTTCGCAAATGAACAAAATGGGGGTGTGCTCTAAGAACTCTTGCGGTATCCTGAAATGTTCGTAGGGGGTGTCCTGAAGACGCTGTCCGTATTGTTCTCTGGCAAGTTGAAAGTGTTCTAAGAACTCTCAGGGTGTCCTGAAATGTTCGTAAATAAACAAAATGGGGGTGTTCTGAGGAAGCTGTCCGTATTATTCTGTGGCAAGCTGAATGTGTTCTAAGAATTCTCGCGGTGTCCTGAAATGTTCGCAAATAAACAAAATGGGGGTATGTTCTAACAACTCACACGGTGTCCTGAAATGTTTGTATTATTCTATGGCAAGCTGAAAGTGTTGTAAGAACTCTCTCGGTGTCCTGAAATGTTTGCAAATATACAAAATTGGGGTGTTCTGAGGACGCTGTCCGTATTGTTCGTTGTCAAATTTAAAGTGTTCTAAGAACTCTCGCAGTGTTCTGAAATGTTCGTAGGGGGTGTCCTGAAGACGCTGTTCGTATTGTTCGCTGGTAAATTGAAAGTGTTCTAAGAACACTGGTAATGACCGCAGAAATTAAAAGATTCCATAGGCCATAGTTGAAATGTTTGAGTGTATTGGTGTGATATGCTGCAGTGGTTTTGGCCAGGGCATAGAGTGTTGGGTGCATGAGCACCCAACACTCTATGCCCTGGCCACATCCACCTCAGCAAATCGCAGTTATAGTTGCTTATAACTTTGTGTCAAAAACAAATTTATAAGTAACAAAGTTATAAGATATTATGGCTGTGATATGCTGCAATGGTTGTGCCTATGGCATAGAGTGTATAATATACTTACTGTTTGGTTTAGTAACTGGAGTACATGTATTACTTGTTGATTTCTGTGATAAAAGAAAATAGCATGCTAGTATTAGTATTTTGTAAAGACTTATTACATTGTATAATCAACATTTTTTTTTGGACCATCATATTTTGTAGATTACAAACCAGAGTACTGTGCAATTTGCTCAGTTTCTGTGTTCGTTGCTAAAATCATTGGGTCTGTGGGAGAAAAAAAATCCATGGTGGATTAAAAAAAAAACCTTTTTCTGTTATGCTACAGTTTATTTGTTTGTTTGTTTTCAGTGTTCATTTGTTGCTTCTGGCTAATGGTTTACACATTGGGTTGTTGCATTTTTTGGAGCAGTAACATATTATTTATTTGTTTGGATATTATAACATTTTGGAGCAGTCATATACCAGTAGGCGTATTCCAACTGTCTATTTATTGATATATTTCAGTGGTATTGATTTATTTGTTTGGATATTTTTAAATTTTGAGACACTTAAATACCAATTGGCGTATTCTAACTGTTATTTTTTGCTCTAATTTAGTGGTATTCATTTATCTGATTAGTTGTTGTAGAATCTTTGGGCAGTTATATAGCTTTTAGAATATTCTAACAGTTTATATTTTTTTTACTACAAGTTTAGTTAAGGTTTAAGAACAATTTATTTATCAAATTTTGGTTTTAAGAACATTAAATAAGTGTTTGTAAGATTTGCTGGTAATCTCTGCTTGAGAGTAATGGTACTACCATTACATTCAAACCATCCACATATCTTTTTTACATATGCAGTGTAGTGACCTGCATTGGTTGTGGCTCCTGAGTGGTAGATTATACCTATTGTTATGAAGGTTTTCTTGCCAAGTGATATTTGACAATGTGTGAATCCAGTCAGCTTGCAGTTGTTTTTGGTACCATCTGCATTGTAACGTAGAAACATTAGTATTACGTATTTACTATGTGTTTGTATGTGTAAGGTGGAGTGATTATCTGAATTGCAGGTAGAACATAATCTACCATGGTTTGCATTTTGTACAAGTTGCTGAAATGGAATGGATTCACAATTAGGTATTGATATATATACAAAGCTTCATTGGGGATTTCTTCTTGTGTCACATTGTTGCAGAGAGTGCATGTATGTTTCCACATGTATGAAATCTGGAAGATTTCATTTATAGGTATGTTTTTGTTTTCTAGTACTTGTAGTAAGTACATTATAAATTCTTGTGGATCTTCCTGTGAGTTTATAGTGAATTTAACCATTCCAGCACAGTAGTCCACTTCTTGTCTTATTCCATAAACAGTTCATGTGTTATCATTATTGTTTGCTGCATTTATGTGAAGTACTAACATTTGCAAACACAATTGGTCTGTACTGTGTAAGTAAATGTTGTCAATAATTGGTGGTAATTGAAATAGAATATTCATTGCTACATTTGCCTAGCAACTTACCCCAACTATATTTGAGAGTTTAAATGGACCAGGTAGTTCTGTATCTGACTGCTTTTTTTGGAGTTTGACTTCCTTCTTTGAAGAAGTACCTGGTTTATTTTCCCTAATTGATTCTTTTTTGCTTGTGGTATTTGATGAAATATTAGTTTCTTTTATTCTCTTTGGAGGATTTGCATTGACATCCTGTTGCATTTCTGTTTGATTTATTTTTCTTTTATAATGTTTTACTTTTTGTGGAACAGAATATGTGTTTAGATGCGGGGTGTATAGTGAGTGAAGTCTATTGTATTCTAAAATGGAAGGAATATCAGCGTTTACTTTACTTGCATCAAAGTTGATTAGAAATAGACCGTCAATTGTACGTAAGCGTGATGGTGCTACACAGCTCATGCCTTCTTTAAAGACTGTGTTACCAATATCTATCATTGCTTTGTCTAGGGTAAGACCTTGTGATTTATGAATTGTGACTGCATATGCAAGAGTTAGAGAAAATTGTTCTCTGCGTACATACATGTCTTTGAAGAGAATGAATCTAGCTGTTGAGTGTCCTATCCTTTTTTTGTTGTGCCAGGAAAGAGTTTCTCAGATAGCTATGGCTGTGTGTTTCAGAAAACAGATTGTTTGGAATTTGGGAGATTCATGGATACATTGGTTGAAGGTGCATGCAGAAAGCTGTGGAGTAGCTGTAGATCTTGGATTTCCACATGTGGAAGTACACTGGCATGGAGTACGTGGAATGAAGTGGTTGGACTTGCTACCTCTTTGTGCTACTTTGGAGACAGAGCAACATCCAGAAATAATTGTAATTCATTGTGGAGGGAATAGTTTAGGACATGTGTCTGGAATTTCTTTGCAATTTTCTATGAAGGAAGGACTTGGGAAGGTCATGGACATGTTTCCTAATTCTCAAGTAATATTTTACGGATTGCACAGAGACACATGTGGCTTCGTCCTTCTTCATTTGGTCCACGAATGGAAAAGGCAAGGTGCAATGTTAATAAGGCTGTTTGTGCATTTCTAAGAGATTTTGGCATGTCCTATTCTCATAATGAAAATATTATGTTTTGTAGTACATACATTTTTCACAGAGATGGAGTCCATCTTACTTATGCTGGCAATCAGATTTTTTTGACAAATATACAAAATGCATTACGACCTTTTTTAGATTTACAGCATCTATTTTGAAGTAGGTGTTAAGTATTTATAATTTTTGACATGCAAACACCTCCCAAACGCTCTTTTAAGAGCCACCACTTCCTACCAGAGAAAATTGCAATGGTTATGATAGGGTACCAACCCAATTTTTTTGATGTCCGTGGACTTCTCAAAAATACAAAGGGCCCTGCTTCATTTATTTTCACTTCTATTTTTTAACTGTCAAAGGCGGCTCTGAAAAGAGCCTTATTTTTTTTTTATTTTTGTAATTTTGTATTTTTTTGTTTATTTTTTAGACACGACACACTAGGAGAGGAGGGGAAAGGAGGGCAAAGGGGGGACACCAACCACAAGGATAAGAAAGGGCGAGCTGAGAGAGGAAGATGTAGAGTGGGTTTTATTTGGCTAGGGAGCAGGTCTTCTCGTGCTCTAAGACGATAGTCTCAAAAGCACTCCGAAGTCGCTCCGCCCTGCAGATTACTGTGTCACTGTACATACATACAACTGTGATCCTTGAAAGGTAAGGGTCATCAGAATTCTGTATAGCCTGTGAGGCAGCTTGAGGAAGACGCTGTCCCACAGAGGTGGTCCTTGTGTTGACAGGATCAGAAACGGAGGATGAAGTAGAGGAAATCAACCTACTACGTTCTTGACAAGGTACAACCTTGCGAATAGCCCCAGAGTGAAATGACCTCAGGTGTCGCTTCATGGTCGTGGTCCCAAAGCTGTATGAACTGTGCCTCCCGCGACTGAGTATCATTTTGCACTCATTGCAGGTGACACGGTTCACACGAGCCTTAGGACCATTCCCATAAATGGAAAATAACCGCCACACCCAAGACTCACGTCTAGTGCGGGTAGTAGGGATTTCCTCTACCTCATTCTCGTCATCCTCTTCTTCCTCCTCTGCATCCTCACTCCTGTTCCCCTCTGCAGGCCGTTGGGAAGGTGGTGGAGGAGGGGGTGGGGGCTTTGCTGAAGCAGGTGCAGCACCAGGTAGCAGTTCTGCAGCCAGGGATGCCATCTCGATGCTGTGATCAGCAAGTTGCACGAGAAATAGCTGTGCTCTGAAGAATAGCCAGAAAACAATGAGAATAAGCTATAGGGCGTGGTCTTTTATAGGGGTGCTTGTACGCGGTTTGCGGACATGCGTGCTGTCCGCGGACAGATCGAACACAAAAAAGGGTTCAAAAAGTTTCAAAAGATATGTAGAAACTCAGGATTACTATGTGGGACTTGTGCCATGATGAGTTTTTATGGAAAAATATTGTGGAGTATTTGAAAATGTACTTTTAATTTGTTTGGGGACACAAAGAGTGTGCGCATTCAGAACACAACATTAGCTTTAGTGCGGTCACATGATCCCTTCGCGAACATGTCCGCGAAGGAAGCTCCTGTCCGCAGGACACCAAATGCACAGACATTGGTTTGCGCATGCGCATTGATGTTCTAAAGACAGTGTTCGGGTCCTGAATTAATTAAAAGTGCGTCACAGATCAAACAAACATTTCTAGACATCGCGTGTGTTCTAGAACAGTTTAAACTTGCTAGCGAACACTACGGACAGATATAGTGTTCTTTAGGACAATTCCATTTTTGTTTGATTACAAACTTTTCAGGACATTAATTGTGTTCTTAGAACAGTTTAACTTGCTAGCAAACATTACGGACAGGTATAGTGTTCTTTAGGACACCTCCATTTTCGTTTAATTACGAACATTTCAGGACAACAATTGGGTTCTTAGAACAACTTGCTAGCAAACAGTACGGACAGGTATAGTGTTCTTTAGGACACCTCCATTTTCGTTTAATTACGAACATTTCAGGACACCAATTGGGTTCTTAGAACAGTTCAACTTGCTAGCGAACAGTACGGACAGGTATAGTGTTCTTCAGGACACATCCATTTTCGTCTATTTACGAACATTTTAGAACACCCATGCTGTCCGCAGACCTCTACATTGTTTTAAAAAAAATAAAAAATGGGAACTAATTACAACACAATATAAAAATGTAACTTTATTTCACATATATTAACAATTTATGACAGAGAAGGTGAGGCAGAAACAGAAACAAAAACAGGAGAATTAGGCGTTTCAACATGATTGGTATCAGGTGAAGAAGGGATGGAAGTCTCATCAAAACGTTTTGGATTATGGAGAGGGTTTGGGGATAATTGACTGGGATATGGTGAGGGGGGACAAGTATATGTGGGACAATGGTGTGAGGTTTTTGTTTTAAAATGATCCTCAACACAAGTTTTCAAATGATTAAAATTGCTCAATAATAAATACATTTTTTCTTTTAAGCTGTCAAGCCTGTTTTCCATAACAGTTTCTTCAGAGACATTTTCTATTTTGGTATGCTCTGCACAAAAGAAATATATATGTTAAATATATATAAAATAATAAGAATTAAATGGTTTATATTGTAAAGTGTGTACCATTAGCTTCACTATTTTCTGACATTTCTTCATGTGGGAAGTGTTCCTCTAGCCATTCCAGAGTACTAGACATTTCTGTGAGAAAAAAAAAAATATATAATAATTTTTGTTATATAATACAGAAATGTTATAAAGATATGAGTAAAATAATGTACACTTACTATTTCAGGTAAGATATGTTCTGAGTACTCTGTAGGTCTGGTCTTGTTCTTAGTTGTGGAGTGTCTGTGAGGTAATTATGTTGGAAGCCAATTTATCTTCTCTTGGTATATTCCATTTTAGAACATATTGTATTTAAATGAATGGTTAGTGTGGTACATATATGGATTACATTTCTTATGTATTACTACATATAATATGTATGTGTACTACTTTGTGATTTTTTAAATGTTATCATGTTGTAATATAACAATTAAACATACGCCCCCCCAGACTTTTTAGGTAGTGGTACTGTTGTCCGAACATGTCTGCGGACATCAAACAAGTTTGCGGACATCACATTCAGTAGAAGTGGTTTTGTATGTTTCATATTACATGTACATAAAGTCAAAGTTACTATTGTTAAGTTGTGCTACTAAAAACCTATAAAATCTAGTGACATTATTTTTGTTAAAGGGACATTTTGGTTAAGTTGCGCTTCTAAAAAGTGATGTCATCAATGACATTTGTGATGTCATCTTTGATGTCCTGGGTGTTAGTCTTAGCAGCGCACTGTAGTGGCGCGAGTTATGGTTGCTTAGCTTACCATAACTGGCAAATTTCAAGGGTTTTTCGGTTTTACTTGGAACCATAACGTCCCTTTAGCAAAGTTTTTTCACTGAATTTCATAGATTTTTAGTAGCACAACTTAACCATAACGTCCCTTTAATAAAGTTTTTTTCACTGAATATATATATACAGATAGCGTCCTCAGCACACCCCCATTTTGTTCATTTGTGAAAATTTCAGGACACCGCAAGTGTTCTTAGAACACATTCAACTTGTCAGCCACAAACCCCATTCATATTTGCGAACATTTCAGGACACAGCGAGTGTTCGACAACGTCTTCAGAACATCCCCATTTTGTGTATTTGCGAACATTTCAGGACACCGCGAGTGTTCTTAGAACATATTCAACTTGACAACGAACAATACAGACAGCGTCCTCAGGACACCCCCATTTTGTTTATTTGTGAACATTTGAGGACACTGTGAGTGCTCTTAGAACAGTTTCAGTTTGCTTGCGAACAAAACGGACACATATTGAGTCCTCAGAACACCCCTCATTCAGTTTATTAGAACATTTCAAAACACCTGTGATGTCCGCAGACAAATTGAACACAAAAAGAACGTCTAACACATAAAAAACACAACTTTCTTCCTATCTCATACACTCACACCCTCCCCAAACAGTCCTACACACCAACACACTCTACTAAATACAAATTTTGAACAAAGTTTCACGGCGCTGTCCGCGGACGACCGCGAATCCAGGATGGCGGGTGCTACCGGAGCGAACAGGGAAGTGTGTCTGCGGACCGAACAAAGATATCACTAATTTTTTTTTTACCTACTTTTTGGTCATTTAAAAAAAAAAAAACTACTGGATGGATTTTCACCAAATTTGCAAAAGCACGCTTTCGGGACAAAGCCGCTGCTCCTGGTCCAAATTTGGTGAAAATCCAGCCAACGGTTTGTGCTGCAGATGCGAGCACATTTTTTTCCCATTCTGTCTATGGGAAAAAAAAGGTTTTGGGACCCCCCTATAAGTTTGCCCCCCCTGGACGAATCCTCACCAAACTTTGCAAACAAAGTATTTGGGTCACTCTGATTTTTTGCCCCCCCTGGACGAATCCTCACCAAACTTTGCAAAAAATCAGAGCGACCCAAATACTTTGTTTGCAAAGTTTGGTGAGGATTTGTCCAGGGAGGCGAAGTTATAAGCCACCAAAAAAGTGCTCTTCCCATGGAAACACCAACTTAACCATAACTACATGGCCACTATCGTGGCCATGTAATATATATATATATATATATGACACGGCCACATTAGTGGCAGTGTAGTTATGGTTAAGTTGCTGTTTCCATAGGGAGAGCACTTTTGGGCGGCTTATAACTTCGCTCCCCATGAACGAATCCTCACCAAAAGTTTGGAGATGTTTGGCACAGGGAGGAAAAGTTATAGGGGGGGTCCCAAAATGTCTTTGTTCCCATAGAGTGAATGGGGGAAAAAATTGTGCACACCTACATGCCAAAGCGCTGGATGGATGATGTGCGTCAGATTGATTGGATGCGCCCGATATCTTGGATCCGCCGACAGTGCGGCACCGACCAGAGGCAAAATGCTGTTTTGGGGAGTGTCTTGGTGTGTCACAGTGCTTGGGCAGGTTCACAGAGAAGGACATGGGTGAAATACTGTATTTGTCTAGGCGGCAGGTGCTAATGATGTCTTCGCCATGCTCGCACTGTCCGGGATGTTTGTAATTACTGAAAATGAGGGGTCTCGTAAGGATAGTACTTCCGTCCGTGCTGTGCGCAGGCAAGGTGAAAGTGTTCTAAGGACACGCGTGGTGTTAGTGAATGTTAAAATTGACTACATGCCGCAGTTAAAATGTTTGTTTCTATGGGTGTGGTACTGAATTATAAGCTGCCATGGGTGTGATATGCTGTGGTGGTTGTGGCCAGGGCCTAGAGTCTTGGGTGCATGGCCGTAGGCTGTAGGCCATACTCCCAAGACTCTAGGCCCTGGCCACAACCACTGCAGCATATCACTGCAATAGATACACCCATAGTTTCGAATATCAATCAGGTGGTTGTGGGGAGGGCCTAGAGTGTTGAATGCATGGCCAAGAGCCATGCACCCAAGACCAAATGTATACGTAGTGACGTTATAAGCCACAATGGGTGTGATATGCTGTGGTGGTTGTGGCCATAGGCACTGGAGTTATAAGATACCATGTGTTTTATATAGTGTGTGCCCATAGATTCGCTTATCTATGGCCACACACCTAAGACTCTAGGCCCTGGCCACAACCACTGCAGCATATCACAGCAATAGATACACCCGTAGTATGGAACATCGATCAGGTGGTTGTGGGGAGGGCTAGAGTCTTAGGTGCATGACCAAAGGCCATGCACCCAAGAACAAAGTTATAAGCACTGAAGTTATAAACCAATATGGGTTTTATATAGTGCACGCCCATAGATTCTAATATATATGGCCATACACCCAAGACTCTAGGCCCTGGCCACAACTTCTTCATCAGATCACAGCTATAGATACACCCGTAGTATTGAACATCAATCAGGTGGTTGTGGGGAGGGCTAAGAGGCCTGGGTGCAAATTGAGTATATGCTAAGTTAAAATGTTTCATTCTGTGGGTGTGGTAATGACGTTTTAGCCATCATGGGTGTCATAGGTTATTACAGTAGATGGGAAAAATTGGAATACTTTCATATTATTTTTGATGTCATCTTTGATGTCCTGGGTGTTAGTGTTAGCAGTGCACAATGGTGGCGAGTTATGGTTGCTTATCTTACCATAACTGGAGAATTTCAAGGGTTTTCTTAGTCTTACTTGGAACCATAACGTCCCGTTAACAAAGTTTTTTTTTACTGAATTTCACTGGTGTTTAGTCGAGCAATTTAACCATAACGTCTCGATAACAAATGGGACGTTATGGTTCGGAGTAAAACCGAAAAACCCCAGACATTCGCCAGCTACGCAACCATAACTTGCGCCACCACCGTGCAGTGCTAAGACTAACACCTTGATATCCTGTCATTGATGACATTTAGTTTTCATGCACAGCCTCCACACAGGATTGTCATTGTAATGTTGGCAAAAATATGTCAGAGATCTTTGGAAGAACTATCATTCAGCAAATACTTTAGCGCTGCATTGCTTTAAACACCATTGCATTATTGAGTTATTTCCAGTACATGAACACACTCATATATCCACGTAGTATCCATAGAGGTGCAATATTCAAAACCTTCCATGTTGGATAGTAAAATGATGAATCCTTTCATTTCACAGTTTTGGATAGTGTGAAACATGTAATAAGTACCTAACAATGCCTCCCTTACTGCATAATTGTTCTACTACACACAAACCATAACGAGACTACAATGCATACAAATACCAGTATGTGGAGGGAAAGTAAAGTAAGCAAAAAACGAGTAATATTACCAGACAGTGTTCATAACCTCACTAATTAACTTCAGGCACGTAAATGATTGCTGTGTTTCAGCATTCGTCCTTCTACTTTTGTATGTTTAGTTGCTGGCTGTTAGTGAAGAAAACCACGTGCCCTACATATGTCAGTGCACAAAAAAAGAGGGAACCAGAACTGTGATGTCATCAGTAATGTCATCAATGACATGTATGATGTCATCTTTGATGTCCTGGGTGCTAGTCTTCGCAGTGCACGGTGGTGGCGCAAGTAATGGTTGCTTAGTTTACCATAACTGGCTAATTTCTGGGGGTTTTTGGTTTTACTTCGAACCATAAATTCCGTTTAACAATGTTTTTTTTACTGATTTTCACAGGTTTTTAGTAGCGCAACTTAACCATAACGTCCCTTTAACAAAGTTTTTTTCACTGTATATATATATATAAATATATATATATATATATCTTTAGAGATGTATATGTTTCCTCCACAATGAATTATAATTATGTCTGGATGATGCTGTGTCTCCAAAGTAGCACAGAGAGGTACCAAGTCCAGCCGTTTCATTCTAGGCACTCCATGCCACTGCGCTTCCACATGAGGGAATCCAAGATCTACAGATACTCCACATCGTTCTGCATGCACCTCCAACCAAGGTATCCATGAGTCTCCCAAAATACAGATAATCTGTTTTCTGAAACACATAGCTATCTGTTCTTCTCTCAGGAAAAAGACTTTCTGACAAACTCTCTCCTTACACAACACACCCAGTACACTTTATTGACCAATCCCTTGCTCTACTCTTTATCATTTGCATGCCTCTCCACCCCAAAATCCCTGTATGTAATACGCGGTGTCCGCCGACTACCGCCATGCCCGCAAACATATCGCAAATCTGAGCGTGAGCAATTTAAATTTAAATAGTGTGCCCCATTTCCCCTTTCAGGTTGTTTCTGAAAAGAGCTTTTATTTTTCTTTTTTTTGTAGATGCTTGACAGTCAGCTGGTATTTTATATTTTTTTTCTTACTTTACTCCTAAAATCTTCACATAAGCTTCTCCAAAGCAACCCTTACATTCCGAAAAAGCATGGCATTTCCCATAAAAGATAAAGAAATGCCATCATCTTTAAAATAAACAGCATTACTGGAATCAATATTATCATTATTACAGAAGACCATAACAACTCTAAGCATGAAAGCAAACATGCCTCGGTTGATTGCACACCTAGCAATGTTTTGCTGAGGGAAAAAAACAGAACTATTGTCCCATATTGCCCTAGGTACTAATCCAGAAAAATTAACTTTGGCATTTGGAAGGACGTTCATTACTGCTTGAACCAAGTGTACCAAATCTGCCAACAAAGTAGGGGCACTGACATAGCCAAAATGCAATGTGCCACAGTGCAAAACTAACACATGGGGACTGTTCATCCTGCCCATATCTTCACAAAGCTGTACAATTCCCTGTACATTGCAATCAGGCACAATGCTCCACACAACCTCCACTCCTTTAACATCAAAATTGTTTGCCACATTACTGCATTGATCATACTGCTGTAAACCATGCACAAACATATCTCCAACCACCAACACACTGACTTTCTCCACCTCTGTCATCTTCACGACACACATCCACTTTCAACACAAATCCACAACCTCAACACCTAATTTACTAATCCCTACAATCCCATTTCCATTCTGGATTTGCTGGAAAACCCCGGATGTAGCACGCCATGTCCACAGACAGCCACGGTGTCTGCGGAGCGCATAAATCTTAGACAGCCCTTCTATCATTTCCACTTCATTCTCTTTGCCATTCATTCATTGGATACAGCTAAGCAGTCACACAACCATCCACCAATCAAATCCAAGACCTCTACATCTAACTCCATCATCATTGTTCACCACTTCAAGTGTACTGTTGCTCACTCTGAGTACAAGTCTCATATCATTGGAAAGCACCTACTACAAAAACTACTGTACAAGTCTCCACGAGTTCTACTACAAACTACAGGTATGCATATTTTTTGCACAGTACATGCACAACTCTTATACATGCATATACACAGAGTATCTGCCACTTAACCTGTATAGCCTATAATTACTGTTATTTTTCTCATCTGCTATAATGAACTGTAATTTCCAAACTTGTCTGTTATCTAAATTATTTATTTACACACACAGCTATCTAAAAAAGTATAATATTAAAAGATGGGAGAAATAACAGTATAATTGTAGAAAAACACTTACAGGCCGATTCATGGAATAATTAGCGCGGCGCAAGTGGCCAAAAACGTGCGAATCGCAGTGGAATAGCGAAAATCGCAGTGCAAGTGCGAAAATCGCACGAAAAGCAGCGCACATCGATTCATGGAAGGCCGTGCGCGAGAAAACCATCGGATGTGCGATAAAAAAGTGCGCGGCGCACGTTGGCGCACAGGCCATCTAACTGCGTGCGCCAGGTCACAGCGAAAATCGCACAGGCCACAGCGAAAATCGCACATAGCGCGGCGCACGCAATAAAAGTAGGCGGAACACGGGGCAGAACACTCGGAATGGGGAACAACTTGCCAAAATGTGGGCGTCACGGGGAAGTACAGTGTACAAGTGCGCGGAACGCCCACACGCTCGCCTATAACACGTATTCATGGAATAGAATAGGGCAAAAAAGCGCACGCTCAAACCAACGCACAGGCACAAACACGACCGCCACAAGAAAGCAGGCGGTAGCGTCTCTGCGCCTGTAAGAAATGTGCGCCAAAAGGTGCGCCAACAAATAGCACCTATATACAGCCATGATGAATGTCCTATACTGTGGCCTTCCAGGACAAATGACGTGCAAAGGGGTACCCACAAACACGGACACCCGCTGACAAAAATATACGTGTGCGTGTATACCGGGGTGCGCGGGAAGTCTCACACGCGAATTGGCAGGGCATGTGAATTCCAGGGGTTTGCGGGAAGTTCCACACGCGATTTGTCAGGGTACGTGGATTGCAGGGGTGCGCGGGAAGTTCCACACGTGATTTGTCAGGGTACGTGGATTGCAGGGGTGCGCGGGAAGTTCCACACGCGATTTGTCAGGGTACGTGGATTTCAGGGGTGCGTGGGAAGTTCCACACGCGAATTGGCCGTGTACGTGGATTTCAGGGGTGCGCGGGAAGTTCCACACGCGATTAGGCCGGGTACGTGGATTTCAGGGGTGCGCGGGAAGTTCCACATGCGATTTGTCAGGGACGTGGATTTCATGGGGTGCGCGGGAAGTTCCACACGCGATTTGGCCGTGTACGTGGATTTCAGGGTGCGCGGGAAGTTCCACACGCGATTTGGCCGGGTACGTGGATTTCAGGGGTGCCCGGGAAGTTCCACACGCGATTTGTTAGGGTACGTGGATTTCAGGGGTGCGCAGGAAGTTCCACATGCAATTTGGCCGTGTACGTGGATTTCAGGGGTGCACGGGAAGATCGATATGCAATTTGGCCCGTAACGTGGATTTCAGGGGTGCGCGGGAAGTTCCACACGCGATTTGTCAGGGTACGTGGATTGCAGGGGTGCGCGGGAAGTTCCACACGCGATTTGGCCGTGTACGTGGATTTCAGGGGTGCGTGGGAAGTTCCACACGCGATTTGGCCGGGTACGTGGATTTCAGGGGTGCGCAGGAAGTTCCACACGCGATTTGTCAGGGTACGTGGATTTCAGGGGTGCGCAGGAAGTTCCACATGCGATTTGGCTGGGCACGTGTATGACAGGGGTACGCGGGAAATTCTACACGCGATTTGGCTGTGTGCTCCCAGGTATTCCCTGTACACCCTCCACGGCCCCTGCAGGCAGCACACACCACAGGGGACTACCCTGCACACCTGCTCATGTCACCCAGCACTCCCACCCCCCAGCATCCAGGGGCACCCTCCACCAGGTCCCCACTCATGTCTCCCACCACCCCCACCCCCCAGCAGTGCAGGGGCACCCTCCACCAGGCCCCCACCAATGTCTCCCACCACCCCCACCCCCCAGCCACCAGGGGCAGCCTCCACCAGGCCCCCACTCATGTCTCCCACCACCCCCACCCCCCAGCCACCAGGGGCACCCTCCACCAGGCCCCCACTCATGTCTCCCACCACCCCCACCCCCCAGCCACCAGGGGCACCCTCCACCAGGCCCCCACCCATGTCTCCCACCACCCCCAGCCCCCAGCCACCAGGGACAGCCTCCACCAGGCCCTGACTCATGTCTCCCACCACCCCCACCCCCCAGCAGTGCAGGGGCACCCTCCACCAGGCCCCCACTCATGTCTCCCACCACCCCCACCCCCCAGCCACCAGGGGCACCCTCCACCAGGCCCCCACCCATGTCCCCCTGCACCCAGGTCCGCACCAACCATGTGCGTAATGGTCAGCCTCCACAGCCCAAAGGCCCTACCAAGTAACCCATTCACCCACATGGAAATGGAAATTACATGTTACACCCCCAACGTACATAAAGCAAATGAACCCATGTCTGTCACACACAATGGTTGCAAATGAATTGGAAAACACCCAACATGACATGCATGAAACCAATGAGATGATACCACACAGTGAAGTATGAAAACCAAATTGTATTAAAAAAATATGAATGCAAGTGAAATGAAACAAACTACAATGCCAATGAAAAAAGAAAAGGTGCATGTCCGTCCCAAAAAATTAAAAACACCAAATCCCAAAAAAATGTGCTTCAAAGTCACATTAAAAATGAAATCAATCCGACAGAAAAAAAATTCCAAACACCATTGCTCCATGGAGAAGAAATAAAAAATTAAAAAATAAAACAATCCAATTAAGAACTATGTATAAAATATCTAAGGGTCCATGAGCCCAACTGAACAAAGGAAACCTACAAAAAACCCTAACAAAAATGCAACTATATACAAAAAGTGGAGCTGTGTCCGTCGACTCCAAATCATAAGAATAAACAAATGAAACCTAAAACTAAAGAACTATATACAAAGGCGGCGGGCAAGTCCAGCGGCTCACTCCGTAGTGTTCCGGGCCAGGGCATCATCAAACTCCTCGTCTATGTCCCGGAGGCGGTCCTGTTCCATGGCCCCGAGGGTCCACAGGGACGACGCCATCTGCTCCTCCAACCCCCTGCGGATTGCCTCGAGGCACTCGGCCCGCTTCAGGGCCCTCCGCATGGAGTTCTCCGCCCTGACCATCGTGAGCCGCTCCTCTTCCACCCGCCGCCGCTCAGCACCTATCTGCTGGCCTAACCGCAGCCACACGGAAGACACTTCCTGTCCTGGGTCCTCCTGCCCTCCGGCCGATGCCTGCCCCTCCGATGTTGATGGCCCCGAGCCATGATGCCTCCCACGTTGACTCTGCTGCTGCCTCCGACGCAACTGCCTCTGCCAGCACGACGGTATCCAGGCTGATGGAATCCACTGACGCCGTCGTGCGAGTGCCCTGCCTGATGATGCCGGCACATCCTCCATCTGCTGGGGTACAGTTGCTGTGGTGTCCACCCCTGCTTGGCCTCCGACTCCCGACTGTGGTAGGGATGGGATCCCCACCGAGCTGGCTGCATAGGTCAGGGCAGGTCCACAGGGGGCCCTGGTGGCATCTGGGCCGGAAGACGGCAAGGAGAACGACTGGCGTATAGCCTCCACAGAGGAGGAGAGGGCCGCCAGATTGGCCGACACATGCAGGAAACCCCCGAACATGGAAGATCCCAATTGGGCCACGTCGGCACGGTGCTCTTCGTGATGATGTGCGTGCTCCTCCCGGGAAGCACGCACGTCATCACGAATTGCACCCGCGCGCATCGCAACCCCAATCAGGACCTTCTCCATACGGACACAGGTCCCCTCGTCCGCAGGTGGAGGGGAGTCAGGTGACATGGAAATCCCCTCTACCTGCGGACGGGCCTGGGACGGGGCATCCCTGCTGGTGCATGGTGGTGCACTCACAGGGTCAGGGACAGCGACATGCACAGGCCCCTCCACGGTGACCTGTGCTGCCTCCTGCCCCTGGCCCTGGACTGCACCACTTGCACCAGCAGGGATGCCCCCACCAGGCCCCATGTGTGCCCCTGTGGCGGCCTCCTCTTCCTCTGTGGAAACCACCAACCTGGATGGCTCCTCACGGTCTTCCACCGTAGCAGGCCCCTGTGGGGGCTCACACACCCCTTCCGCTGCAGCCGTGGGGGCATCCCTGCCGCCTTGGTCCACAGCGCCGTCTCCGCCCTCTTCTTCACTAGCCGCTGCGTAGAGGGAGACAAAGAACACAAGCATCAGGGTACTGTACAATGGTCCCCTAGACAGGAAGCAATAGCAGATGAGTACCACTGTCAAAGTACACTTTCATCATGTCCCTCCACAACACATGGGTCAGTCCAGGCAAAACACACACAGTAACAGGCATGGTGCATGCCATGGACATTTCCATACATGTCCAATGGACTCTTGAAACATACAATGATATGGAACTCACATGCATCATGGGTCATGCCTATCACATGCACACACTTCAACTCAGTCACATCCATCTGGCCCCATACACCCCAAACACAGCGGATACAAGGGTAACTAGGCTGCATCAGTCAATCTGTGCATTGTCACACACATGTGTCATGCATCCATGGCATGCACAAGTCACAGACACGCAGGTCAGGCACACAGACATGGCTACCATATATGTACCTGGCATCAGCACCCATCCCTCACTCCCACCCATGTCCAGGAACAGAGACTGGCATGCTCTCATGTTTAAAATCTGCATAGGGCTCCCCATGTGGCATTTAAACACATGCAACAACCATGTGGTTCACACATCACTGGTCGCACATGCATTACCATGATGTCCCTGCACACATACATGCATACATGGCCTATGTCACACATACAGGCAAGTATCAGAGAACCAGCACACCGCAACATGCCCTGTCTCACACAGCAATGCTTGGACACTTACCGCTCAACTCCAGACGGGTCTCCCGCTCAAGGATCTGGGCGTGGAGCGCTGGGCGTACGCGTTCCTGGACCCTCATCTGGATGGAACTCATGCGGCCCCGGCCCCCCTCCACGAGGCGCCGGGCCTTCACGAGGGTCCTGGACCTCAAGTCCTCCCAGCGCTTCTTGATCTTCTGGACGTCGCTGGTTGCCACCCCCTCCGCGTTGATGGCAACCACACAGTCGGCCCAGATCCTCTCCCGTCCTTCCTTGCTGGCGCGGGACGATCCAAAGAGGGCATCATACTGCCCCAGGACATGCTCCACCAGGACACCAACTTCGGTGGCAGTGGAGCTGGTGCCCCTCTGCCCCTCTGGCCTGGGGTTGCCACTGGTGCCAGATGTGGAAGTGCCCGACATGGCAACCCCAGAGGCAGGTGTGGGTGGGCAACTGGGTCCTGGGGCTGGGCTGTGGAGCGATGTAATCCCAGTCGGGAGTCTTCAGTTCCAGCAGGGGTGGACACAGCAACTGGACCCCTGCAGATGGCTGATGTGCAGGCACCAAATGGCAGGGCACGGTGGCAGCAGGCAGGCAGGCAGGCAGGCAGCAGCAGATGGCACGTGGGAGGCTGCTCGGGGCTCTGGGGGGCAGTAATTCGGCCTTCTGGGCAGGAGCGTGGTCTTCCGTGTGTTTTCGCGTGGCCAGCTTGATACGGAGTGATTTGGCACGTGAAAATCCTGCACGTCAGCCTGAAATTCGAGGAAAGGCCCTTAGCGCGTAAGCGCGTCAGCACGCATACGCGATTCTATTGGACCAAAGGCCCTCAGCGCATAAGCGCGTCTGTGACGTGACCTGCACGGGTGTTTCCCACACAGCATGTGATGACGGAGCACACGTGGAAAGACTGCACGTCAGAGTGTCATCGCGTGTAATTGGACAGCACGTCAGAGTGTCATCGCGTGTAATTGGACAAAAGTGCGCGTACACGCGATTGGCCTATGTACGTGTATTTCAGGGGTGCGCGGGCACTTACACACGCAAGTACATCAGCGCACCTGTATCCCGGGGTGCGCGGGAATTTCCACACGCTATTGGACTGGGTACTGGATTTCAGGGGTGCACAGGTCACACGCTCGCCTACAACACGCGCAACGCATAAATTTGCGCGCTAACAAAATAACAAGCTCAGACCCAGGATGAACATACCGTTCCTAGCAGCAGTGGCTGTGGGCTACCAAAGGAGGAGGAGGAGGATAGTCAGGGCCAGAATATTCACACCCAGAACCAGCCTTTTCGGGATGCCTGATGACCAGGTGTATGGGAGGTACAGGTTTCCACCACACATAATACTGGACCTGGTGAGTGAGTCGGAGGGTGACCTCACATCACCCACCCTGTGCTCCCAAGCACTCAGCCCCCTGGAGAAGGTCCTGAATGTACTGCACTTCTTAGCCACTGGATCATTTCAGCGGACAAGTGCCATAGTGGGTGGGGTATCACAGGCCACCCAGTCACGCTGCCTACACCAGGTCTTGAACATCATCACTGCACGCCCATCAGTCCGCAGGCACATATACCTGCCCAGAACACCTGCAGAAAGGCATGCTGCCGCCCTGGATTTTTACGGTGTGGCACGATTCCCCAAAGTTCTAGGTGCCATCGACTGCACCCATGTGGCTCTACGTCCCCCCAGGGCATCAGAGCACATCTATAGGAACCGCAAGCACTGGCATTCCATCAACGTGCAGGTAGTATGTAATGCCAAGGGAATCATCACCTCAGTATATGCCAACTATCCCGGGTCCACCCACGACAGCTTCATTTACCGAATGTCCACCCTAAGCCGGGACCTAGAAGCTGGGCGGCATGGCGATACATGGCTGCTTGGTGAGTATGAATGCCACTGCACATGCATGCATGTCAGATACTGAGCAAGGTCACAACCCCACCAATGATACCAATCACCACCTCCACAGGGGACAGTGCCTACCCTCTCAGCCCCCACATGATGACGCCAATTCGGAACCCCACCACGCCACCCCAGGTAAGATATAACACAGCCCACATTACAACCTGGGGCATAGTGGAGCGCACATTCGGAGTGCTAAAGTCACGCTTTCGCTCCCTTGACCGTTCTGGTGGGCAGCTGTTGTACGCTCCCCCAGTAGTGTGCAGGATCATAGTGGCAGCATGTGTCCTGCACAACGTTGCAACACGCCGGGGCCTGGCCGTGGACATGGTGGTGGCCCCACATCTCCAACCACATGCACAGCCGCTGCGCATGGGAGGGGAAAGGGCATGCGGGGAGGCAGCCCGTACACAGCTAGTGGCTAATTACTTCACATAGAAATCACACCCCTGTGGAGTGCACACTGCCCTGGCACATTCCATCTGACAATCAATGATGACTCAACCTGACACTGATCCTGAATGTCTGGAGAATCAACCGTGAAAACCATATCAGCCTGAGATTGTTCACCTGGAAGTGTTACAATGTGTGCATCCCTACCCAGACAGACATCACCAATGCAGTTTTGTGAAGAAACACATTCAAGCAGCTAAAATTAATACCCACTTGCAAAATGCAACAAGAGGACTGTGCCATGTCAGCCAACCCATCCCCAGCACTGCCACACGACACACCGTGCCATGTCATGCTATTTGCAGGTAAACAAAGTAATCCACACAACATGACACAAGTGTCACAATGTACAGTGTCCCTAATTGAAACTTGCAACACCTGAAATGCTCACAGTAATGCAGGACCAACAACAAACTTGAGCAGGTACTACCATTAACATGACATCACAAATGTAATAAATTAGTAGTCTCACCACCTGGAAATGCCTGCACTCCCACCACTTCCAACTGTACAGTGTTGGCGCCATGTAGAGTTGTAGGTGCACTGCTGCCAACGTACCCCATCTCCAGACTAGAGGGCCTTGTGTAGACATGAGGAAGGGACCTGCAAATTGGGAGGTAGACACAGATGATGAGTTACACATCAATGCAACATGCAGTGTACAACACAACAGCAATGTGCACTAGGAATGTATACACAGTATTGACTAGACTACCCACACATGTATTTGGAGTCCAATGTCACCATGTACGTCAATGTCACTTGGGCACACCCTTTGCAAGCCCATGGAAACGGGAAGCAGGAGGGGTGTGTGTGACTCAAACCCAAGCATCTGAACCAAATACATGAGAAGCCAGCATGTGCCCAGCCACAATGCAGCATATGGCCACAGGAACCACGGAAGGCAGCAAATTGTCCCAAAAAAATTGGGAAAAATAAAAATAAAAATAAAAATTAAAAAAAAAAAAAAAAAAAAAAAAAAAAAAAAATGGCCATTGATGGGCCCGGGGGGGTTGGGGAGGCCACCCAGGAGGTCCGAGGACAGGGTGCACACCAAAACCCACTTGTGTGGATCCTGGAAAAAAAAAAACACCTCCATGGGCTCATGGCCCACACGGCTACCCTATTGTGGGAGTATCACTGCTGTCGCTATTATCACGCTGTGCAGCTGCATCCGGAGGTGGTTGCACTATGGGAGGCAGCCCACGCAAGGCCCTAGTCTGCTCCTCCATGGCTGCAAGCATGCGGGTGTGGTAGGTCTCGTTCTGGAGGATGAGTGTGCGGAGGTCCCCATGCAACAACTCACGGGATGCCCGGACCTCCGCCCTCGTTGCCTGCATCTCAGCTGAGAGCGTACGGGTGAGACGCTCCAGCTGCTGTTCTGTCCTTTGGTGTGTTGAAGCCTCAAGCTCAACAAGAGTCGTCCTGAGGTGAAGGAGCTCCTGCCTCAGGGCTTCCCTGTGGCCCTGGGACTCTATGGAGATGGCCTCCTGCAGAGTCGCCAGTGCCGCCCGCCTATCCCTGTTGGACGCCAACATGTCCTCCCTGTGTGACTGGCAGATGGAGTCGGTTGCCTGCTGTAGTCGCTCCATCAGCTTTTCAGGGGGGACAATGGAAGTGGCCACCCTATCCATGGCCTGAGCCATCATTTCGGATGATGCTGCCTGTTGGGTTGCCATACCGTAAATGGATTGCTCCCATGCGGTATTGCCAGGTGGCGTATGGCCACCACGTCGGCGGGCACCACACCTGTCTGGGGCAAGGCGAACTGCGCCTTGCTGTGCCGGCACTGCATGAGGCTGCAGGACTGCATTCCCCCTCTGATCTGCTGGCCCAGGAACAGGATCAGATGTTGCGGAGTGTGACCCTGCATCCATAACCACCAAAGGCGTAGCTGCCAACACTGACATCCCCATTGAGGGTTTGACCCTGGTGCAGGTGGGTGGGACAGAACAGAATCCCTCCCTGGAACACTCACCTGCGACGGCACGTAGGTCTCATCATCCGAATCAACACCTGAGTACAGCTCGGGGGAGGTGCAGCCAGAGACACCCCTTGAGAGCACGACCTGCAGCACTTGTGGGTTCTCACCCACCACCACACCACGTCCCTCACTGGTGGTTGGTCGGCCCTCGGACCCCTCCTGGGTCTGCACCATCTCCACAACCCCAGCAGTATCAGGTGCCTGTGATTGCCAGGTGAAACACACATGCCATCACACAGATGGCATGTACCATTGCTATTGAGTGAAGATGGAGAGGAGGGCAGCACCTATTCATTCAGTCCAGTTCCCGCATGTAATAGCTTTTCTAATTCAAACAGGTCAGATTTTTCACTTGGAGCTGCCAGTCCAAAATGGTCCAATTGCACAGGGACATGTGTGAACAAATGATATCCAGGTAGAAAGTCACTCCACTTTACCATAGCCATGTCAGACATGTGACTAGAGGACTGAGAAATGCCTAGTAAAAGTGGTGGAAAGCAAACAATCTGCCTGAATGAACAGAGAAAAATAAGCAACAATGTTGTGGCAAGGTGACACTTCAAGGGCAACTGGCGTGCTGTTGGGCTAGATGTCTACTGTTGGCAGAAGGGATACTGCTATGGCCAAATGCAGCTGCGCAGGATGTATTGCATGAAGCACATGGCTGACCCATACCACTCAGGCGCACACACTCTCACCTAGCACACAAACAGAAGCCCTCACACACACACCATGCACATGGATGACACACACATGCATGTGCACTCACCGGACAATGCCTCGTAATCAGGCAGATCTCCCACGCCTTGGATCTGTTCCTCCGTGACGTAGGTCCCAGCGACTGACTCATGTGGAGTGAGTTCCATGTCTACTACTGGAGACCCACCTCCAGTCACTAGAGTTGCGGCATGACTTGAGGCCAGCTTACTCTTTGCCCTGCGCTTTAGGTCATTTCAGCGCTTATAGCAATCATTGGCTGTGCGCTTCCCGATTCCAAGGGCACTTACGATGTCTGCAACGGTCTGCCAGTGTGCCTGGCGTTGTGCAGGTGTGGTCTTGGATCCTGCAACAATGACCATCTCTTTATCATGTCCGGACACATACTCGACAAGTGCATTCAGTTCGTCATCCGTGAAGCTGGGCTTCCTCGACGGGCCGGACTGTGTAGCCGTGTCTGGGGCATCAGCCTGTGCCGGACGAGCACTCTTCCTCTTCCGCTTGGAAGGTGGTGGTGATCCTGAGTGTCCTGCGTCGCTCTGGACACTAGGGGCATGAGCCCTGGTGGACTCTGTATCAGGAGTGTGAGATTGCACACTCAGCATGGGAGTTGGTGCAGGCATTGGCTCAAGTGTAATGGTGTCAGGGGGAATGTCAGCAGGATGGACTAGGACCGACAGTGTCCTGGCTGGGTGTGTGAGAGCTGGGGTGGATGGAGCCGCAGCTGCCCCTGCAGCCTCTCCGCCCTGCCTACTTGGGGCAGCAGATGACCTTGCTGCCCCAGATCCACGTGGCATGATGACATCAACGTGCACCAGCGCACGTGTCATAAGCCTGCTGACCTGGAAGTCAGCCGTGGAGTCAGCCAGGTCTGGTGCCACAATGGGCTGGCCCAACAAGGCTGAGCATGGATGGTGTCAGCCACATAAGCCTCAACGGGAGAGGGGGGGATTATGGGTGCCCTTGACTGGTCCTCCACACATGGGGGGACAGGCTCACCCTGCAAGTAACGACCACGTCCCCTACCGGATCCACTACGGCCACCACTTGTGGCTCTTCCACCTTTGCTACCCTTACGGAATCCTCGCCTCCCAGCCATGGCACTGATGTTAATGTGCGTATGGGAGTGGCTGTAAACTATTGTCCTGGGCAATTGGGGGTCAAAGGGGTTGGGTACCAGATGGTAATTGTACCCTAGTGCTCTGGCAAGGCTGAATGTAACCCATGGGGAAAGATGACGGGTCACGCTACGCACAGGAGGCCCAAAAAAGGGAGATGACGTGCACGCAACCCCTCCTAGACCATGTGTGCAGAAAGAAAAACCTGCACTACGCTGTGGCACCCAGTAACACAAGAATGAACGTATGCGTGTCACACGCAGCCTAGAATAACGTCTGAAGGGGTAGGCTACACACGGGGCAAGCACAGATGTTAGATACGTGCGTGACTCACCGTCTGCCAGGAAAAAGTGCGTGAAAAAGAAGCGCGTTTGGTTGGCAACACCCCCGCCAAAAGAAGATTTGTACGCTGTCTGAGGAGACAGGACAACAGTAGAAGGGAACACTGTTTGAGGGAACAGGCCCAGGTAAACCAGTAAAAGAGAAAAAAGAGAAAAAGCTGTCAGAGGTAACAGGGAGTACGAACTTGAAACGCTGTGTAGTAAATCGCATGTGAAACGACAAGAAGTACAGAATTCACCCACTCGCTCTCCACGAAAAGCACGAACAAGGAAATGGTGTTCTACACGTACCTTTTATGCAGGCCCACACGTCCAGCGTCACTTACGCGGCGTGTACGCGCTAGGGCCATTTCCACCAATTACACGCTTTGTCACTTCTGCGTGTAGGGCCATTTCCACCAATTACACGCTATGTCACTTCTGCGTGTAGGGCCATTTCCACCAATTACACGCTTTGTCACTGCCGCGTTTACGCACTAGGCCCATTCCCACCAATTACATGCTTTGACACTCGGACGTGTCTTTCCATTTTTTCACACGCAACATTTTCAAACGTGTGCCCAATTCAACGTGCACGTGACTTCATAGACGCGCATACGCTGGCGACACGTTTACGCGCTAAGGGCCTTTCCTCGAATTACACGCAGACGTGTTGGATTTTCACGTGCCAAATCACTCCGTATCAAGCTGGCCACGCGTTCACACACGGAAGACCACGCTCCTGCCCAGAAGGCCAAATTACTGCCCCCCAGAGCCCTGAGCACGCTCCCATCTGCTGCTGCCTGACTGCCTGCTGTCCACGTGCCCTGTCATTTGCTGCCTGCACATCAGCCAGGGGTGCTGTTGCTGTGACCACCCCTGCTGGAACCGAAGACTCCCGACTGATTTTCCATCGCCCCACAGCTCAGCCCCAGGACCCAGTTGCCCACCCACTCCTGCCTCTGGGGTTGCCATGTCGGGCACTGCAACATCTGGCACCAGTAGCAACCCCCGACCAATGAGGCAGAGGGGCACCAGCTTCACTGCCACCGAAGTTGGTGTCCTGGTGGAGCATGTCCTGGGGCAGTATGATGCCCTCTTCGGAAGGTTGCGCGCCGACAAGGAAGGACGGACTCGGATCTGGATGGACATCGTGACTGCCATCAACGCAGAGGAGGTGGCAGTCCGCGACTACGAACGTGTAAGGAAGCGCTGGGAGGACTTCAGGTTCAGGACCCTCAACAAGGCCCGGCGCCTCCTGAAGGCAGCAGATGCTAAGGGGCGCCGGGGCCACTTGTCGGAAGATCAGATGAGGGACCTGGAACGCATATCTCCAGCTCTCCACATCCAGGTCCTTGAGAAGCAGACCCGTCTGGAGTCGAGCGGTAAGTGTACATGCATACTGATTGTAAGCTGTGCGTGTGGTGGTGTGCCAGGAGTGTGCAGGTTGAACATGTATTTTTATGTGGCCAGGTAGGGGGGGTGTACAGGGCCGTGAGGGTGACACATGCGAGGGGTTTCATGTGTGACACATGGATGGTGCTTGTGTGTGTGGGCTTGCATGGCACAGGATGTGGAGGAATGATTGTCAGGTGTGACATGGATGTCGATCAAAACACTGCGACAGTTGGCGGAGGTGTACACATGCATGCAAGTTTGGTGTTGTGTGTGCATGTGTAGTGTACTCCCTATGTTGCATGTGATGTGTGGATGACCCTTGGCTGCTCATGCTGTTGTATGTGAATGGATGGTGCTGGCTGTTGCATTATGGCTGTGGTATGGCTCATGTGTGCAAGTTGAAATGACATGTGTGTTGGGGATTGTGATGCCATGTCTGAGGTTTACCAATGCCACTCATGTATAACTGTCATGTGTGTATGAGTCCATTTTACAGTGCCCTGATGCCTGTGTTTTCTTTCTCCCTGTCTGCAGCGTCAACTGATGAAGAGGGCGGAGAAGGTGCTGTGGAGCACAGTGGCAGGGGTCGCACCACCAGCCGGAGACGCAAGGCCCGGATCCCCTCCCAGGTTGTGATCTCGTCGGGGTGCCGTGTCCCAGGCCGCAGCTGCCGAGGGGAGGTCCAAGATGCAGAGGTTGGAGTTGGACTCCTCGGCAGCAGAAGGGGCAGCTGGGACCCCACAGGGCCCAATGGGGGAAGATGGCACGGAGTCATCCAGGTTGGTGGAGGGTTTGGTGGAGGAGGAGGCTGTGCAAGTGACAGTGGCGGGGTCTGGAGGTGGGGATTCCACTGGTGCTAGTGGTGCAGTGCAGGATCAGGGACAGGAGGCAGCACAGGCCGCTGCGGAGGTGCCTGTGTGCAATCCTGTCCCTGCTCCTGTCACTGCATCATCTTGCACCAGCGGGGATGCCTACCTCCAGACCCGTTCTCAGGGAGAGGATTGGCTTACAACACCTGGCCTTCCACTCCCTGCGGATGTGGCTATCCTGCACCAGGCTGTGCCTGTCCAGGGTGGGGTGGCGTTGCGTCAACGGGCCATGCAAGCTGACCTGCAGTCTTTTCATGATGAGTCTGCACGTCTTCTCGCATGGCTCGTTGACCGCGTTGACCCACTGGGACAGCTCACCAGGGCTGGATTCCTCCGTTTCCTGGACCCTGTTCCGACTCCCTTCTCCACAGAACCCCCTATGCCCCAGTCGTCCTCCATGCCATCTTCCCACCCATGTGTCACCTGGGTGCCCTGTGGAGCTGCCTCCGACCGTGCGGCCAGGCTGGTGGACGACAGATCCCTGCCACAGTGGGGAGTCGGACGTCCAGCAGGGGTGGCCACGTCAACGACGGCACCCCAGCTGGAGGAGGATGTGCAGGCACCATCGGACAGGGCACATGGACAGCAGCAGCTGCAGCAGCAGGAGGCTGTAGGTGGGAGCCACGCTAGCTTGGGGCCTTCAACATCGGAGGGGCAGGCATCGGCCGGAGGGCAGGAGGACCCTGGACGGGAAGTGTCTTCCGTGTGGCAGCGGTTGGGCCACGCCATAGATGCAGAGCGGCGGCAGGCAGAAGAGGCGCGGCTCACAATGGTCAGGGCGGAGAACTCCATGCGGAGGGCCCTGAGGTGGGCCGAGTGCCTCGAGGCAATCCGCAGGGAGTTGGAGGTGAACATGTCGGCGTCCCTGCGGACCCTCGGGGCCATGGAACAGGACCGCCTCCGGGACATAGACGAGGAGTTCGATGATGCCCTGGCCCGGAACACCACTAAGTGAGCCACTGGACTGGCCCGCCGCCGTTGTATATAGTTATTTAGTGATAGGTTTCCTTTGCAGTTTATTTTTCTTTGGAGTCGACGGACACTGCTCCACCTTTTGTATATATTTCCATTTTAGAAAGTTTTTTTGGTAGGTTTCATTTCTTCTCTTGGGATGATGGACCCTGAATACTTTGTACATAGTTGGACTTTGGATTTGGATATTTTTTTAACTATTAATATTTTTTTCCATGGAGCAATGGTTTTCTATTTCTTTTTTACCTTCATTTACTTTTTATGGACTTGAACTTTGGAAGATATTTTTTCGTATTGTCATTTATTGATTTCATTTTGAAAAGAGACAGCCTGCTTAATTTTTTAATTATTTTACTTGTGTATTTTGGTTGATTTTGATAGCCATTGCTGTTGTTTTTAATACATTATTTTAATTTTTTCATTCTTCAATGTGTGGTTTCATCTCATTGTTTTCATGCATGTCATGATATGGGTTTTCAGGTTCCCTTGCAACCATTGTGTGTGTGTGAGACACATGTGTTGATTTACATTGTTTCCATTGGAGTAGTATCATGGGCACATGTAATACTTGGTTGTGTCTTTGGGCTGTGGTGGCTGGCCATGAGGCACATGCTCGAGGATTGTCAGGGCCTGTGGGCAGGGGGACATGAGTGGGGGCCTGGTGGAGGCTGCCCCTGCACTGCTGGGGTGTGGGGGTGGTGGGAGACATGGGTGGGGGCCTTGTGGAGGGTGCCCCTGCACTGCTGGGGGGTGGGGGTGGTGGGAGACATGAGTGGGGGCCTGGTGGAGGGTGCCCCTGGTGGCTGGGGGGTGGGGGTGGTGGTAGACATGAGTGGGGGCCTGGTGGAGGCTGCCCCTGCACTGCTGGGGAGTGGGGGTGGTGGGAGACATGAGTGGGGGCCTGGTGGAGGGTGCCCCTGGTGGCTGGGGGGTGGGGGTGGTGGGAGACATGAGTGGGGGCCTGGTGGAGGGTGCCCCTGGATGCTGGGGGGTGGGGGTGGTGGGAGACATGAGTGGGGGCCTGGTGGAGGGTGCCCCTGCACTGCTGGGGGGTGGGGGTGGTGGGAGACATGGGTGGGGGCCTGGTGGAGGCTGCCCCTGCACTGCTGGGGGGTGGGGGTGGTGGGAGACATGAGTGGGGGCCTGGTGGAGGGTGCCCCTGCACTGCTGGGGGGTGGGGGTGGTGGGAGACATGAGTGGGGGCCTGGTGGAGGGTGCCCCTGCACTGCTGGGGGGTGGGGGTGGTGGGGGACATGATTGGGGGCCTGGTGGAGGGTGCCCCTGCACTGCTGGGGGGTGGGGGTGGTGGGAGACATGAGTGGGGGCCTGGTGGAGGGTGCCCCTGGTGGCGGGGGGTGGGGGTGATAGGGGACATGAGTGGGGGCCTGGTGGAGGCTGCCCCTGCACTGCTGTGGGTGGGGGTGGTGGGAGACATGAGTGGGGGCCTGGTGGAGGGTGCCCCTGGATGCTGGGGGGAGGGGGTGGTGGGAGACATGAGTGGGGGCCTGGTGGAGGGTGCCCCTGCACTGCTGGGGGGTGGGGGTGGTGGGAGACACGGCTGGGGGCCTGGTGGAGGCTGCCCCTGCACTGCTGGGGGGTGGGGGTGGAGGGAGACATGAGTGGGGGCCTGGTGGAGGCTGCCCCTGCACTGCTGGGGGGTGGGGGTGGTGGGAGACATGGTGGGGGCCTGGTGGAGGCTGCCCCTGGTGGCTGGGGGGTGGGGGTGGTGGGAGACATGAGTGGGGGCCTGGTGGAGGCTGCCCCTGCACTGCTGGGGGGTGGGGGTGGTGGGAGAGATGAGTGGGGGACTGGTGGAGGCTGCCCCTGCACTGCTGGGGGGTGGGGGTGGTGGGAGACATGAGTGGGGGCCTGGTGGAGGCTGCCCCTGCACTGCTGGGGGGTGGGGGTGGTGGGAGACATGAGTGGGGCCTGGTGGAGGCTGCCCCTGCACTGCTGGGGGGTGGGGGTGGTGGGAGACATGAGTGGGGGCCTGGTGGAGGGTGCCCCTGGATGCCGGGGGGTGGGGGTGGTGGGAGACATGAGTGGGGGCCTGGTGGAGGGTGCCCCTGCACTGCTGGGGGGTGGGGGTGGTGGGAGACATGGGTGGGGGCCTGGTGGAGGCTGTCCCTGCACTGCTGGGGGGTGGGGGTGGTGGGAGACATGAGTGGGGGCCTGGTGGAGGCTGCCCCTGCACTGCTGGGGGGTGGGGGTGGTGGGAGACATGAGTGGGGGCCTGGTGGAGGGTGCCCCTGCACTGCTGGGGGGTGGGGGTGGTGGGAGACATGGATGGGGGCCTGGTGGAGGGTGCCCCTGGTGGCGGGGGGTGGGGGCGATAGGGGACATGAGTGGGGGCCTGGTGGAGGCTGCCCCTGCACTGCTGGGGGGTGGGGGTGGTGGGAGACATGGGTGGGGGCCTGGTGGAGGGTGCCCCTGGTGGCTGGGGGGGTGGGGGTGGTGGTAGACATGAGTGGGGGCCTGGTGGAGGCTGCCCCTGCACTGCTGGGGGCTGGGGGTGGTGGGAGACATGAGTGGGGGCCTGGTGGAGGCTGCCCCTGCACTGCTGGGGGGTGGGGGTGGTGGTAGACATGAGTGGGGGCCTGGTGGAGGCTGCCCCTACACTGCTGGGGGGTGGGGGTGGTGGGAGACATGAGTGGGGGCCTGGTGGAGGGTGCCCCTGGTGGCTGGGGGTGGGGGAGGTGGGAGACATGAGTGGGGGCCTGGTGGAGGCTGCCCCTGGTGGCTGGGGGGTGAGGGTGGTGGGAGACATGAGTGGGGGCCTGGTGGAGGCTACCCCTGCACTGCTGGGGGGTGGGGGTGGTGGGAGACATGAGTGGGGGCCTGGTGGAGGCTGACCCTGCACTGCTGGGGGGTGGGGGTGGTGGGAGACATGAGTGGGGGCCTGGTGGAGGCTGCCCCTGCACTGCTGGGGGGTGGGGGTGGTGGGAGACATGAGTGGGGGCCTGGTGGATGCTGCCCCTGCACTGCTAGGGGGTGGGGGTGGTGGGAGACATGAGTGGGGACCTGGTGGAGGCTGCCCCTGCACTGCTGGGGGGTGGGGGTGGTGGGAGACATGAGTGGGGGCCTGGTGGAGGCTGCCCCTGCACTGCTGGGGGGTGGGGGTGGTGGGAGACATGAGTGGGGGCCTGGTGGAGGCTGCCCCTGCACTGCTGGGGGGTGGGGGTGGTGGTATACATGAGTGGGGGCCTGGTGGAGGCTGCCCCTGCACTGCTGGGGGGTGGGGGTGGTGGGAGACATGAGTGGGGGCCTGGTGGAGGGTGCCCCTGCACTGCTGGGGGGTGGGGGTGGTGGGAGACATGGTGGGGGCCTGGTGGAGGCTGCCCCTGGTGGCTGGGGGGTGGGGGTGGTGGGAGACATGAGTGGGGGCCTGGTGGAGGCTGCCCCTGCACTGCTGGGGGGTGGGGGTGGTGGGAGAGATGAGTGGGGGCCTGGTGGAGGCTGCCCCTGCACTGCTCGGGGGTGGGGGTGGTGGGAGACATGAGTGGGGGCCTGGTGGAGGCTGCCCCTGCACTGCTGTGGGGAGGGGGTGGTGGGAGACATGAGTGGGGGCCTGGTGGAGGCTGCCCCTGCACTTCTGGGGGGTGGAGGTGGTGGGAGACATGAGTGGGGGCCTGGTGGAGGGTGCCCCTGGTGGCTGGAGGGTGGGGGTGGTGGGAGATATGAGTGGGGGCCTGGTGGAGGGTGCCCCTGGATGCCGGGGGTGGGGGTGGTGGGAGACATGAGTGGGGGCCTGGTGGAGGGTGCCCCTGCACTGCTGGTGCGTGGGGGTGGTGGGAGACATGGGTGGGGGCCTGGTGGAGGCTGCCCCTGCACTGCTGGGGGGTGTGGGTGGTGGGAGACATGAGTGGGGGCCTGGTGGAGGCTGCCCCTGCACTGCTGGGGGGTGGGGGTGGTGGGAGACATGAGTGGGGGCCTGGTGGAGGGTGCCCCTGCACTGCTGGGGAGTGGGGGTGGTGGGAGACATGGATGGGGGCCTGGTGGAGGGTGCCCCTGGTGGCGCGGGGGTGGGGGTGATAGGGGACATGAGTGGGGGCCTGGTGGAGGCTGCCCCTGCACTGCTGGGGGGTGGGGGTGGAGGGAGACATGGGTGGGGGCCTGGTGGAGGGTGCCCCTGGTGGCTGGGGGGGTGGGGGTGGTGGTAGACATGAGTGGGGGCCTGGTGGAGGCTGCCCCTGCACTGCTGGGGGGTGGGGGTGGTGGGAGACATGAGTGGGGGCCTGGTGGAGGCTGCCCCTGCACTGCTGGGGGGTGGGGGTGATGGGAGACATGAGTGGGGGCCTGGTGGAGGCTGCCCCTGCACTGCTGGGGGGTGGGGGTGGTGGGAGACATGAGTGGGGGCCTGGTGGAGGCTGCCCCTGCACTGCTGAGGGGTGGGGGTGGTGGGAGACATGAGTGGGGGCCCGGTGGAGGCTGCCCCTGCACTGCTGGGGTGTGGTGGTGGTGGTAGACATGAGTGGGGGCCTGGTGGAGGCTGCCCCTGCACTGCTGAGGGGTGGGCGTGGTGGGAGACATGAGTGGGGGCCTGGTGGAGGGTGCCCCTGGTGGCTGGGGGGTGGGGGTGGTGGGAGACATGAGTGGGGGCCTGGTGGAGGCTGCCCCTGGTGGCTGGGGGGTGAGGGTGGTGGGAGACATGAGTGGGGGCCTGGTGGAGGCTGCCCCTGCACTGCTGGGGGGTGGGGGTGGTGGGAGACATGAGTGGGGGCCTGGTGGAGGCTGCCCCTGCACTGCTGGGGGGTGGGGGTGGTGGGAGACATGGATGGGGGCCTGGTGGAGGGTGCCCCTGGTGGCTGGGGGGTGGGGGTGGTGGTAGACATGAGTGGGGGCCTGGTGGAGGGTGCCCCTGCACTGCTGGGGGATGGGGGTGGTGGGAGACATGAGTGGGGGCCTGGTGGAGGGTGCCCCTGCACTGCTGGGGGGTGGGGGTGGTGGGAGACATGAGTGGGGGCCTGGTCGAGGGTGCCCCTGCACTGCTGGGGGGTGGGGGTGGTGGAAGACATGAGTGGGGGCCTGGTGGAGGGTGCCCCTGCACTGCTGGGGGGTGGGGGTGGTGGGAGACATGAGTGGGGGCCTGGTGGAGGGTGCCCTGGTGGCTGGGGGTTGGGGGTGGTGGGAGACATGGGTGGGGGCCTGGTGGAGGGTGCCCCTGGTGGCTGGGGGGTGGGGGTGGTGGGAGACATGAGTGGGGGCCTGGTGGAGGGTGCCCCTGCACTGCTGGGGGGTGGGGGTGGTGGGAGACATGAGTGGGGGCCTGGTGGAGGGTGCCCCTGCACTGCTGGGGGGTGGGGGTGCAGGGGGACATGAGCAGGTGTGCAGGGTAGTCCCCTGTTTTGTGGGCTGCCTGCAGGGGCCGTGGAGGGTGTACAGGGAACACCTGTGAGGATGCACCCAGCCTAATCGCGTGTGTAACTTCCCACGCACCCCTGTAATACACGTACCTGGCCAAATCGCATGTGAGAATTCCCGCGCACCCCTGTAATACACGTACCCAGCCGAATCGCGTGTAAAACTGCCCGTGTACCCCTGTAATACACGTACCAAGCCAAATCGTGTGTGATAATTCCCGCGCACCCCTGTAATACACGTACCTGGCCAAATCGCATGTGAGAGAATTCCCGCGCACCCATGTAATACACGTACCCAGCCAAATCGCGTGTAAAACTTCCCGTGTACCCCTGTAATACACGTACCCAGCCAAATCGCATGTGATAATTCCCGCGTACCCCTGTGATACACGTGCCCTGGCTAATCGCGTGTAAAACTTCACGCGTACCCCTGTAATACACGTACCCTGGCCAATCGCGTGTAGAACTTCCCGCGTACCCCTGTAATACACGTACCCTGGCTAATCGCGTGTATAACTTCACGCGTACCCCTAATTTGCGTTCCTTCTTTGGCAGCCCTGTAAACTGGTCCAGGGTTAGCGCAGCCCTTTGCGATGATTTAGCGATTTTGATGGCTTTTCCTTGCGCGAGGGCGTTCTTGGGGGCGTTACTGGCGCTGCTGCAGGGTCGCTGCGATACTCTGCGCCACGGCTGGTTTGGGAGCCTAAAATCCATGAATACGCTGTGCGCGGAAAACGGTTTTAGCGCACGTGCCTGGCGCAGACAATCGCACGCGGACACTCTGCGCCAGCCGCTTGCGACACTTTTCTGCGAAATTGTATGAATTACCCTGTTAGTAGTGTATTATAAAATTACACACAGCCAGGATAAGTTCATGCATCTTTATACACTCACACAGATAGACACTAACATTAAAAAGCTCCCAGCTGAAATAACACCACTGCCTGTACATCACATCCTTCTACTTTATTACCCACACCTTCACAAATGCATACATTCCATGATTTTCTAAAGTTTCTGCCATTTACCCTATAAAAATAGCAAAATAAGTATATGATCTTCTACCATCCAATAACACAGCCTTAAGAAACCAAGTGAGTTTAATACGTTTAGTATTATACTCATTTGCAAAGCATGTTCAACTAACAGATTGTAAGTAAAATATAAAGGCTGCACATAGTGAAAGGAAACTGCATGCACACACTACGTTCAGTTATCAAACAACAATACTACTACAAAAACATAAAAATCAACGTCTAAATTAACAACAGTGTAATTCACACACAAAATTACTAACTTCTTTCTTTTACAATTGCAGTGAAGACCACTCTCCTGAAAAGCAGCAGCATCTGAAGTACAAACAACAACTCAGAAAAATCTTGCTCATTCCAAACAGAAAAAGTAAGTACAATACTGCCATAATATTCTAACCGCTACTCAAACACACTGTTGGGTTGATTCATGAAATTTGTGCACCGAATATCAGGGATTTGTGTGCCATTCTGCCCACAAATCCCCATTTGTTAAACAGAGATTTGCAAGCAGAATGGCACACAAATCCCCCTTTTCTCAGTGCACAAATTCCATAAATCAGCCCTAGAATGTTAGTATTGCAGAAAAAAGAACTGTTTTAATTCTATACCCTTAGATTTAGTATTAGTGTTTCTCCTCACCACTAGCTTACTTTGTATTGTCATCTGAACCCCAGTATAGTAACACACAAATACAAGAAGAGCCTTCCCAACTAGTTGTAGCTGTCCATTGCACAATCACACAACTCCACATACATCCTTACCATCATACTTAGACACTCATACACAGCAAACATGCGTTGCAGAACAGCCCAGCCCATACCTTCTTTTTTTCCAATGGACCCCAAAGAATGCCTACCAAAAAGCAAGTCTGTAGAAAGCAACGCAAAAGTAGATCAAATGAAAAAAAAGTGTCCAACATAAGCATCCATCGCTAGTAGAATGTGTACAAAAAGTTCAAACAAAAGATCTAATAGAGTCATTAAGCAAAACAAAACAAGCTTCCAGTAAAAAAAACTTTGCCTCCTCTTTCAAAATGTAAAACGAAACAGAAAGTGATTAACAAGAATTCAGCTACCACTACTGCTAACACTGCTCCTATAAATCTTGATGTAGTGGCAAGTAAGCATACCAAAAAAAAGTATTTTACAAAGAATGGTCCACCACAGAGTCCTTCAGAATCTTATAAATACAGGAGAGAAATCATGCACAACCCTTAAAACCTACCGTAGAAAATGAATTTCAGAAGCTCTCGTAGACAGTGCACTCCTTCTCAAAAGGAAGTTATGTATATTTAGTGTTAAACAGAATAAAACCACTAACAAAACGAACTACTAAACTACAAAAAAGACTTCTGAATAAACAGAATGTCAACAAAAATAATTTCTTAAATATCTGTGGGGTTGAATGGAGTCACAGCATGAGCACAGAACCATATTTCATGAAGAAGCATACAAGCAAAAGCAAACAAACACTATTGCCATGCATAGCAGCGGACGAGGGTATGAAAAACATAATAATACCATAATGGAACAAGAAATAGAGCATATCCAGAGAAAATATTTTGGAAGTGAAAGACACTTACAAAATGCAACAGCTTTACAACAGACTAGGAACAATTCTACAAATGACAACCTTCTACTACACACATACAAAAAAGAAATACTAAAATTTAAAAGTACATCCGCTGAAGTACCAAACCATGCGTGCATGTTGCCGTAGAACATTTTATAAAAGTAGCACAAAACTGTAATATCTAAAAGACAATAATGAATACTACAAAGAAATTAATATTGAAGAAAACCTGAAGGAAACCACTGAAATAATTCAAGAGTCACCAGAAACTGGTCAATTTGAACTACTAAATCCTGCTGCAGTATCCAATATTTTAGACCATTATATAAATCATCCATTACACTCTAAAGACACCATAGATGATGCACTAGAAACATACCAAATGCGACAAACCAAAGGATCACCAATCAGCTATTGGGAAAAATGTATAGAAGCATGTGCTTTTTCTCTACTCTTTCGTATTGGGAAAGGAAGAAGGTACGATGATAGACCCACTCAGATAACAGCATCAGAATACCGCTCATTAGGAATGTATTCCGAAGATCCCAGATTTAGACAAAATATGGAATACATATTCCACCTACTCTTTCTAAGTGAACTAGCAACTCTATGCTTTCGAGTTGCACACACATTGAAATCAGGTACCCATTTTCAAAATATGTCAGCTACACAATTACTACAAAAAATGCAAGAAAAAGATGAGGTTCTATAATCAAGCATTACAAATCTGTCAGCAAACATGCGTGGTACTGAAGAATATTGATAACAACATTACGGAGATGTACGTTGTATGATAAGAAACCTTGGCCGACCCACTTGGTTTGTTATATTAAGTTGTGCAGAATATGCATGGGAAGATTTACATGATTTCCTACGCATATCAAACAAAACAAAACAAACATAGATATACTAACACCTTGAGAACTTTGCTCTCTAGATTCTGTTGATGTTGCAAGATATTTCCATCATCACTTCATTGCTATGCTACAAATTATTTTTAATAAAACTGTTCCTCTCCTCGGAGAAGTGCAACACTTCTTTTGAAGAAAAGAATACCAAGGCAGAGGAGCACCACATATCCACACGCTCCTAAATTTGGTGAAGACAGTGATGCCACTGTTTTACAGTCTATCGAAAAATATGTCACTTGTGAAATTCCTTCACAAACAACAAATATTGATCTTCATGCACAAATTTTACAATTTCAAAGACACAAATGTGGGAAATATTGTTGTTGCAAATACAAAAACAAAGGGAATTACTACACCAAATGCTGCTTTGGTTTCCCTAGACCAGTTACAGCAGCAGGTCAAGTAAACAACTTCATGTCTTCAATTAGACATAGTGTTAAAGGTAAATCACATGAGAACACATATTACATAAAAATAACAAAAGAAGCAAAATATATCAATGATTGCAATGCAATCATTGCCCTCTTATGGAATGCAAACATAGATGTGCAATACATTGCAGACAATTCCACTGCAGTTGCACGATATGTTCCAGCCTACTAGTTACAGCAGAAAAAACAGAGCTTCAAGACCTCTGGGATGACCTATCATCGGACAAAACACTGTCCCAGAAATTGTACAGCTTAGGCATAAAAATGCTCTGTCATAGAGAATGTGGCTGCTATGAAGATGCAGACTGTTTAACCGGTCATGCTTTGTATGGAAAATCTGAAAATATAGTATGGCTAAGTCTTGGTCCTGCTAAATCTAGAAAAAGAGTTCTCAAATCATACGAGCACATACAAACAATAGCCAAAAATGATCCCAGCAGCCAAGACATTTTGAAAAATATACTACCCAAACAGGAGTACCTCTTTGGAAACTGTGTGTCTATACCACATAGCCAAAAAATTCACATACAAACATAATATAAAACCAGAGTGACAAATTGTGAAGGCAACTTAGTGAAACTTACCAAACCAAGCTTAATTAATCATATCAAATTGTCATTAAAAACTCCTTAACATAAAGAACTATATTACATGTCCCTGCTACAACTTTTTAAACCATGGAGAAAAGAAGAAGAGTTACTAGATATCTATTACTCCTAAGAAGATGCTTTCAAAGCAAATGAAAGCACTATAACATATGTGAACTCTACACAGAACAAACAAAGGTTGCACAATGAACAGCAACACGAAGAATAACTCCAGGCCCAACTAGATAAGGACACTCCCAACAGTAGTAAACCTTCTGTTACAGGAACCAAGAACCACTGGGACAGCCACCAATAGCAAATGAGGCAGAAATAGCTATGACAGAAGTAGGAAAAACCATGTGTCACTATAAAGAAGATACGGAAGACTTAACTGTACTGAAATCAAAACTGAACAATGAGCAGCATAGCATTTTTCAAGAAGTAACACATTTACAAACCTATACTACTATACGTCAGTGGTCAAGCTGGTTCAGGAAAAACATTCTTAATCAAAATCATTTGCAAGTTCCTTCAACACTTGACAAACAGTAAACTGTCATCTGTTGTAACTTCCCCCACAGGTTTAGCTGCCTACAACATTGGTGGTGTCACTTTACACCGATTACTACTCCATCCAGTAGAACACCAAAACAAATTAGAATATTACAAACTTTCTACAGAAGCTGCAATGGAACTATGCAGAGTTTTGAAAAAAATGAAAATGCTTTGATTCACCTCAAATTACAAGAAGTACTCAAAACAAACAACAAAGAGCTCTTTGGAGGAAAACACATTATTGTTATTGGAGATCTTCTTCAATTGACACCAGTGAAAGGTGAACCTATTCTTAAAACCGTAGGGCACAAACTCTGCCATAAAACTGCTGGCAGCATAGGAAATGTCAACCTTTGCAAAATTTCCGATACAGAGAATTAACAGAAATCATGCACCAGCCTGCATTCCTCACATACGCCAACATTTTTAAAAGTATTAGAGTTGGTGTACTATCTCAAGAAGCACAATCAATATTAAAAACCCGGCGCATCCATGCACTGTATGGCCATAACTCATGTGCTACTGATGTCATGGAAAAATGTGCACACAAAAATGTCAATTGTATGTCCTTGATGCCAACTCTTGCAAGCTGTTCAAAATTCAATGAAACAATGTTGAAAAAAGATATGCAACCAATAATTGAAATTTGCTCCACAGACAAACTGGACGTACATGGTATGACACTACCCATGTATCAACAAGCCACAACAAGACTAAATACCATAGAAAACTCTCAACACAGCTGGTTTGGAGAAAATATTAAAATTATCTTTAAACTGTAGAGTAATGCTTAAACGTAACCTTAATGTGGATCAAGGACTAGTTAATGGAGCCCTTGGTACATTTGTTGACTTTCAAATATACCCATTTGACAATAACATTCTTTTTGTCAATATTCTCTTTGACAAACTATCAGAAGTTAAAAGGAAAGGATGCTCAAGAGCCGATTCCTTCTTTTCAAAGACATGTATGTACGCAGAGAACAATTTTCTCTAACTCTAGCATGCACAGTCACCATTCACAAGTCACAACGTCTTACCCTAGATAAAGCAGTGATAGATATTGGGAGCACAGTCTTTAAAGAAGACATGACGGTCTATTTCTAATCAACTTTGATGCAAGTAAAGTAAATGCTGATATTCCTTGCATTTTAGAATACAATAGACTACATTCACTATAAACTCCCCATCTTAAAACCTATCCTGTTCCTCAAAAAGCAAAATGTTGTAAAAGAAAACTACTTCAAACAGAAATGCAACAGTATCTCTCTGCAAATCCTCCAAAGAGAGTACAACAAGATAATACATCATCAAATACTACAACCAAAGAAGAATCTACTAGTCAAAGTAACTCAGGTACTTTTCAAAGAAGCAACACACACTCCGAAGAAATGACTTGGACGCAAAACTATCAGGTCCATTCAAATTTTAAAATATACCTGATGTAAATGGCTATGCAAATGTAGCAATACATATTCTATTCCAATTGCCACCAATTATTCACATTTACTTAAACACAATACAGACCAACTGTGTTTGCAAATGTTATTCCTTCATAGAAATGCAACCAACAATCCTGTTCATGGAATAAGACAAGAATTGGACTACTGTGCTAGAATGGTGAAATTCACTATAAACTCACAAGAAGATCCACAAGAATTTCTAATGTACTTACAACAAGTACTGGAAAACAAAAACATACCTATAAATGAAATCTTCTAGATTTCATACATGGGGAAACATACATGCACTCTCTGCAACCAAGTGGCACAGGAACAAATCCCTAATGAACGCTTTGTTTATGTATCCATACCTAACTGTGAATCTATTCCATTTCAGCAACTTGGACATAATGCAAACCATGGCAGATTATGTACTACCTGTAATTCAGATAATCACTCCACCTTACACATACAAACACATAGTAAATACGTAATACTAATGTTTTTATGTTACAATGCAGATGGTACCAAAAACAACAGCAAGCTGACTGGATTCACACATGGTCAAGTATCACTTAGTAAGAAAACCTTCACAACAATAGGTATAATCTGCCAAGAGCCACAGCCAATGCAGGTCACTACACTGCATATATAAAAAAGAATTGTGGATGGTTCGAATGTAATGATAGTACCATTACTCTAAAGCAGAGATTACCAGAAAACGCGTATTTAATATTCTTAAAACCAAAATTTAATAACTAATCTGTGCATAAACATTAATAAAACTTCAATTAGAAAACAATAAACAGTTAGTATACGCCAATAGGTATCTAACTGCCCAAAAAATCTGCAACAACCCAACACATATATGAGTAACTTGAAAATATAAATACAAAACTATAACCAGTTAGAATAAACCAATAGGTACCTAACTGCCCCAAAAAATCAGCAACAAGCGAACAGATAGAACATTAGCCAGAAACAACAGATAAACACTGAAAACAAAGAAAGAAATATAGTGTACCATAACAAAGATTTTTTTTTTAATCCAGTATGGATTTTATTTTCCCACAGACCCAATGATTTTAAGAAACAAACACAGAAACTGAGCAAATTACACAGTACACTGGTTTGTAAACTACTAAATATGAGGGTCGAAATAAAGCAAACATGTCTATTTTAACTGTGCAATATTGGCTACTTATACAGGATATTAATTACAATCAACGCTGTACTAACAACCCAAAATCAATATCATAGTGAATTAAAATAGCCAGAAGTGCATTTCTTATGTCCGCGGACAGCCACGGTGACCGCGGACATGATGAACACATCAGCGGCGCATCTGACCCATCTCTTACTCCCCCACCCTCCCCAAGAACTCTTACACACCAACACACTCCCCAAAGTCGTATTTTTCCACATTTGTCGCTGCGCTGTCCGCGCATACCCGTGGATCCAAGATGGCGGACACATCAAAACAATATGACGAACCTCACGCTTCAACCCAGCCAATCAGCCAACACGTTGTATGTCCGCGGACATGATGCAAGTCGATTAGCCAATTGGTGTCCTGTCCATGGAGCAAACAGGGAAAAGTGTCCGCAGAGTGGACGTAGATATCACACATTTTTTGAGACCTACTTTTTGGTTATTTAAAAAAAAAAACTACTGGATGTATTTACACCAAATTTTAAAAGCACGCTTTCGGGACCAAGCCGCTGCTCCTGCCACAAATTTGGTGCAAATCCGTCCAGCGGTTTGAGCTGCAGTTTTGTTCCTATTCACTCTATGGGAAAAAAATACATTTTGGGACCCCCTTTTCGCTTTGCCCCCCCTCCCCTATACTAAACCACACTAAACTTTGCATAATAATTCAGAGTGGGCCATATACTTTTTTGCAAAGTTTTGTGAGAATTCGTCCAAGGGGAGCAAAGCTATAAGCCGCCCAAAAAGTGTTCTTCCTATGGGATTAGCAACTTAACCATAACTACATGGCCACTATCGTGGACCATGTAATAAAAACAGTGTTTATTTAAGGTATTTGCACAACTTCATTGAATAACAGTGTAATTACCAAATAGCAGGTGAAATATGTTCTTGTTCACATGTTTATTATATCTATTTAGAGAAATACTTTAACATATATCTGACAAAGCATACATACAGAGATATGCTTACAATTTGTATCAGTTAAACAGGGGCCTGCACCCCTTGGCTCCTCAGGTGTTTTGGATTACAAATATATTGATCCCTCACCGTTGGCTGTGCTGCTTAGGGCTGATGAGAGTTGTAGTGCATCTGGAGAGCAGTCAGGTTGCAGATCTCTGCTCTAAAGAAAACATACTTTTCCTCAGTTACATCATTACATCAGTTACATCACTACAGGTTCATGGTCTACACATGTTTCACACAGTGGGGTCTCTATATGACATTTCCCACAGTGTGGTCTCTATATGACATTTCCCACATTTCCCACTGTTGTCAGCATCTTCCAGGTCAGTATTAGTTTATTTGTTTTACTTCTATACTGCTAACTATAACAATACATCCATGAGATCAAATGATAATTAACAAATTGCAAGTGTAATATTTGCAGTGTAAAAGTCAGTGTTAGGAGCATTATTGAAATACTTAAGGCATCAATCCAAGTCTAGCTGTTCAGAAATAAGGGTGCCAGTAGCAACGTACCAGCACCATTTCCGGACCGCCAGACAATGAGATTGCCTACAATGGCTGGATCTCCTGGCAGGTCGGACTTGCAAGGAGTACCAGCCCCTGCAAGAATGATCAGACGTCTGGCAAGTGTGACAGCGTGTACAGAACTTATCTACATCAGACAGCAACTTAAGCTCAGTAGAAACATAGAGCAAGCCTTTCCTTGGTCTTCTTAAAACTTAAGTGACCAGGCAAAGGTATCTCATGGGCTAACTGTGGGAACTGGAGTTGCTTTCAAGAGGCACTACCAGTCTTCTGTAGTCCCCTGGGATAGACTCAGTTGGTTCACTGTAGAAGAGGCCATCTTCCCAGTACAACCTATGCTTCCCTGGCTCATGCCCATCCAGCTGGGTAGCTGCCTATTGGCGAAGACCTTCAAGAGCAGGACACTCTCTTTGACCTCTGCTGAAGACTGCCCTACAGGGTCCACCTTCTGCCAGTAAAGACTGCAGCTCAGGGTGGTCTTTGGGATCCAGATCGCCAAGAAGAGCAAGTTCCTCTTCCAGCTCTGATTCCTCGGCAGCTGATTCAACCACCCAAGGTTGTTCCACACACTTAGCCTCAGCTGGTAGAGGAGTCGCATGTGTGACTTTGGACATTCCTCTCTGGGATGTCCTGGTTGGTAGCACATAGTTTAGTTTAGTTTAGTTTATTATTTGATAATGCGCTCCAAACCCTGGGGTAGCCGGACGCAGCGGTAACAAGAATACTTAAGCTTGGTTACATACAGTGGATGCATTACATGTTATTACAGTATTTACAGTACAAATATTTGAGCTGTCGGTACATCACATCACACAGGGGGAATAGAGATAGTCTATAGTACAAGTTTCAGGATAGTACAGGTTTCAGGATATTCACATGCAGAAATCCAGGGTCTAATGCCGGGGAACAGTTTGCTGGGTATCATTGGTCCAGAGCCAACTTTTCACTTTACATCTGAATCTAGAGTAGGGCTGATCATCTCTTAATGCGGAAGGGAGTGCATTCCAGGCACGGGCAGCCCTAACAGGGAAGCTAGCACCACCCAATTTTGTGAGTCTGAATCTGGGGGTTTCTAGCAGAAGATGGTTAGAGTCTCTGGTGTGGTGACTGGAGGATTTTCTAGTCAGTCTAGGCCAAATATTTGGTGGCGCAGTATTGTTCATTCCTTTGTAGGTGATAGATAGCGTCTTGAGGAGAATTCTGTCACTAATTTTTAGCCTGTGGTGGTCTTTCCTGATATTAGATATATGCTGTCTTCGGGGTATGTCCAAGGCTGCTCTGAGAGCATTGTTCTGCAGTATTTGCATTTTGTTTATGCCAGTTTTATTGGCACCTGCATATAGGGCGTTGCAGTAATCTAATTTAGACATTATTAAGGCGTTGGCTAGTGTGATACAGTTTGTTTTGTAGAGGTAGGGTCTACAGGCCCTGATTAATTTGCAGGTGTAGGCTGTAGATGAGGCCAAAGAGTTGACTTGTTTTTTTAAGAGATAGTGTAGAATCAAGGTAGAAACCTAGTGTTTTAACCTTGGTTACCACCTTAATTACATTACCTATATTAATGGCTGTGTAGCTGGGGCTGAGTTTTTTGAGGTTAGAGTTGGAACCCAGGATCAGTATCTCTGTTTTGTCATCATTCAGGCAGAGGCCATCCATGCCTGAATGAGAAGGTAAATCTTGTTTACTAGAGTTGTGTCTGCGACAAAGTTGCCAGATAGTGGTATGAGGATCTGCGAGTCGTCCGCGTAATTAGTAAAAGTTACCCCCAGTCTGTCAAGTTTGACGAAGAGTGGCTTAGTGCAGATGTTGTACATTGTAGGAGAGACACATGAACCTTGTGGGACACCACAGGTGATTTGTATTGGGTCCACTGAAGCTAAGGGGGAGAACACTCTAATCGTACGGTTGGCTAGGAAGGATTTTACCCAGGCTGTAGCTTCACTTGAGAAATGGGCGGCAGACACTAGATGCTTGCATAACACTGCATGGTCAACCAGGTCGAAGGCCGCCGAAGGCCGCCGATAAGTCAAGGAGGAGGAGCATAGCTGTTTTACCTTTATCCTTCAACTCTTCGATTTGTGTCTTGTTTCAGTACCGTGTTGTGGTCTTAATCCAGATTGGCATGATCCTAGTAGTTGGTTCATCTCCAGGTAGTTTTGGATCTGGAGGTAGGCTACTCTGTCAATGATTTTAAGGAGGAATGGGACCGTAGTAATGGGCCTATAATTAGTAGGGATAGCTGAGTCAAGGGTCTGTTTTTTGAGGAGAGGCAGTACCCATGATTCTTTGAGGTTGGTGGGCACAGTACTTGATCTAAAGGAGGCATTAATTAGATTAGAGATGAAGGGTGCTAAATCTCTAGCTGCATCCTTGATTACTTGTGCCCAGCAACTGTCGCCCTGGCAGTTCGATGGTTTCAGAGATGAAATAATCTTTTCGGTTTCCAAGATGGAAATGTTGGTAAACCTAAATGGTTTACAGCTACTTGATACCTCTGTACTTGGTGTATCTGTCAGAGGGATGGTATGAGTTCCTGTGGAGCTCAAGGTGGCTTTCATCTTTGCAATTTTGGACTGTAGAGTTATTATTTTATTTGCTAATGCATTTTGGATGCTAGTGCACCATTGTTTGTCCTTAGGGACATTGTCCATGGGAGCAATTGGGTTTTCCATTTCCCTGAGGATGGAGAAGAGTTCTTTAGAATTAGAATTAGCTTTACTGATTCTCTCATTGAATGTATTTTTTTGGTTTGGATTATTTCTTTCTTGTATTTGTTTACAAGGTTGGCAAGTAGAGTTTTATTCTCAGCTGAAGGTGAGTGCCTTCACATTGCTTGGAGTTTGCATTTTTGGATTCGTAGTTCTTTGAGATGGGGGGTGAACCAGGAATTGAAGTGTGATTCTTGTTTACTTTTACGTAGTTTGATAGGGGCAATAGTATCCAAGGCTTTGGACGTGGAGATGTTAAATGTACCAATTAGTGTGTTAGGGTCAGAGTTGTTGGCGCTAGCAGTGAGAGCTAGTAGGAGGAAGGGGAGTAGTTCTCCAGCAGTAATTTCTTTTTTGCTTCTGGTTGGCAGAGGTGGTGCTATTTCAAAAGTATCTGCTTTTAGGGGTTCTATGATGGGTGAGAAACAGATAAGGTGGTGGTCGGTCCAGGTTTGAGGTGTAATATTAGAGATGGTAGTGGCGCAGTTCAGATTGGCTATCCAATCTAGTGTGCATTCTTTTATATGTGTGGCTGGGTTCTTCCTGGAGGTTTTAGGTTGCCCCTTTTCCTCCATCTTATTAGAAATTGCAGTCAGTAAGTCCTGTGGACTGGGAGTTATAGTTTCCTCTGGGGAGCCCCTTAAGGTACTCTCTCCTGTTTCCTTTTGCTGGGAGGCATGGGTGTGCTTGATACAACTCCAAGAGTCTTTAAGTCATTCCCCAACAGGACTCTCCCAGGTACTTCACTCTGCACACTTACAGGTATCTTGACAGTCATGTCATTGCACTGGATGAGAGCTGGTAACTGTTGAAGCATTTGGACAGGGCCTCCAGAAAGCTTAGTTAGGAATTTGGGTGCCTTAGAAGCATCCTATTCCTTGAAAAATGATTCATCAACTACAGTTATGCTTGCTCCAGTGTCTCTAATGGCAGGGGTCTCCTGACCATTCACAAGAACACTACCTTTGTAATAATCTTCAGTATTGTCTGGAATAGAGTTATACACATCTAAGTTATGCTGTTCCCACAGACTCAGTGATACTAAATAAACACTGGCTGAGACTTTCATGAGTTCCTCAGCCAGTAAGTGAAAGTTTCCACTTGCCATTGGTACTTCATCCACTGGGGAGAAGTCTAAGGAGACAGTTTGGATCCCTGAAGGTTTACCCTTACATCTGGGATCTCCTTTCACATGGTCAGTTGACCCACAAGCATAACATTTACCAAATGTTTTTATGAATGGGGGTTTTATCTGACCTCCTTCTGGTTTGTTACCAGAAGGTACACTTGTCTGATTTGGTTTCTTTTGTGGCTTACCCTTGTTATGTTTGTGGCCCTCTTTTGGAGTGGAAGTATGAGAATTCTCTTTGGTATCTTTCTTGTGCTGCTTCCTCTCATCCTTCTTCTGAGTTACCCCATAATCCTTGTGAGTAGCCCTGTTGGCAACCCACAAGTCAGCATCCCTTGCTAACTTCTTGGGATCAATTTCCATAGAGTCAGCCAAGTGCTGTCTCAGCTCAGGAGAGCAGGTATCATAAATAATTTCCAACATAACACTACTTCATCTTTGGGCATGCAAGGCCTGTTAGGACTGGAAACCTAGAGAACTCTGGGAGAGAACCAGTTTCAAGAGACAACTTTTTCATTTCAAGTGCATGATTCAATTCCATTGCTCTGAGTCTAAGCTATTGATGCTTACTTTCAGTTTGAGCTTGGATTCTTTTAAATTCCAACTCAAGTCTCAATTTTTCTAAAGAGTCAAATTCAGGACATATATTTGGACCTGATGGGGTCCTTGTGGTCAAAGGTTGAGGCCTATGCGCAGCTAGAGGTAAAAAAGGGCCTACATTCTGAGACTATTCTGCCTCATCTAACTCATCCACAATATTAGAGCTGGGCTCTGACATATTATCATCCTCATCAACATTTTCCACTTTTGCTGCAGGTGTGGGGGTTTCAGACCCACTCCTCAGATTTTGATATTCTAACAACGTTTCTATCAATTCAACCTTTTTGCCTTTTACAGTGAGATTCCTACACATATCTCTCAATTGATCAACAGTTAAAGTCACTACGGTCTCTTGTCTGTAGCTTTCCATATCAGTCATGATAAAACAATTGCTTTACTAGTGTTGTTTTGCCTTGGGAGGATTATTTGAACACAAGTAAAAGTAGCACTCTAAATGTAACAAGTATAATTTATCCTCACTGCTGTACACCAGTGTTAGGCAGAATCACCTGCAGTACCCTTGGGGAACACTACAGGCAATTAGGACTACAAGTGTAAGCACAATTTTACCTTTGGTACAAGCGTGTACTACACAGTAAAGTGGTAGCGATGGCTGAGCAGCCAGACTTATCAGTGAGATTAGGTAGGAACATTACACTAACATAAGCAGCTCAATATCACACACTAATAAACCACAAAAATACAACCGGTAAGTAAATGAACAAGTTTATCTCCAAATAAAGGGGGAGCAAAATGACACTTCAGATACTTAATAAAGGGGGAAAAAAGACAGGGTTATAAGAATAGACAGTCCAAATACATTCACAGGCAGGGCAAAGGGTTTCAGTTAAATACAACCAGCAATTCCTCTCAATAGGCCTGGGCCAAAGTCAATGGTTCAGAGTCTTTTGTATAGGATAGCACAGTTTTGGTAAATAACGATTAAGTCTTTGCCACGGAGAGTAGAAGAATTTGGCTAGGCGAAAAGTTTGAGAAGTGATCAGGAAAGGACAAGCCTTCGTAGTTGAGGAAAGTTTCACACACTTTTTCGATGGCCAGAAGGATTTCCGGTCCGGGTTTGTACAGTACCTTGTCAATGAAGAAAAGCTGTAGCTGAGGCAGTTGTTCCTGGCTGTTCGAGCAGATCTCGCTGTTCCTGTGCTTCAGTCGTGGGGACAAGAGGAGGTCGTCAGGAGTTTCCTGCACTGCCCAGGGATGAGGCCAAAAGCTTTAGCAAGACGTTGGTTTAAGGTGTGAGTGCCTTAAAGTCCACAAGCTGGTTTCCTTCCCTCTGGCTATCCGGTTTTCAACAGCACTCTGATGAAAATTGACCAGATTGGGACGGTGTCCAAGTGGCTTGTGAGTTAGTTATTCCCACCAAACTCAAGGGAAGAACTTAACCTTGAAGGGTTTCTCCGTCGATGGAGTTTCAGGCAATTTGGACCTGCAGCAGGGCTTCACCAGTCGTCCAGGAGTTGCAGCATTCCTCTTCCTTCAGCTCGTCTTTGGTTTTTTCGTTCCAGTGGTCGACTCTGCTTTTCAAGTACCAGAGACCTGTTTTTAAACAGATTTCCTCCATTTATTCCAGCCTGGCCATAGAAGGTGTGCCAGCCATTCACGCCAGGGTGCATTCAAGTCTCCTAGGAGACTAAGCACAGGGAGTTTTGGGCACCTCCCTCATATTCTGTCAACCCCAGACACTCAGGCACCAGAGGAGGGCTTCAGCACTGAAGCCCGCCAAGGGCCAACGCACAAAGGGACCACACCTGGTTTGGCGCGCAGAGACAAACACAAGAAGGACCTTTCCTAAAAGAAATGGCAAAAAAAGATGACTGGAGTCTGATTTTACAGATAGGTCTTGGACGCCATGGCTCACCCGATTTATAGCTACCGTTGTTAGCGGTCGGGAAACATCATGGTAGTTTGATTTAAACCACTGCCACCAGCCATTTCAAGTAGGAAAGAGTAACGTTTTACTTTTACATGAGTGTTTTGACTCAGGGGAAGCTAGGCAACCCCTCCAACACTGTATTGGAAAATAGGATGTGCTGGGTTAGTACATTTAAAGAGAATAGTAAAGTCAATTTAACATTACATGCTCTGGGAGACAGTAGTCAGTCCCAGAGAAGGTGTTTAAACCTTGGGAAGTCTGAAAGACCACCTTGTGCCACTACACTGAAAGTGCTGTGTGACACACAGAAAACGATGATGCCTATGAAGTTGTTTTAAAACTCCATAACCAAAGAACACAAAATTAAACACACACAAAATACATGTGGAGAGTGGGAAAAAAAGGCTCACACTCTTCCTAGGTAGAAAAATCACATCCTAGAAATCCGGCAAAGTTGCTGGGGGTCTCAAAAGGTAAGGGAAATTAGCGCATATTGAGCATTCTCCTGAACCCCCACACATGTACTGCATGTTGGATATCACCTGCATCACACACAACCTTCTGGCAGGCTTAGATGTTAGCCGAAAATGACAGATGTGAACTTAGAGATGCCGCGTAGCATAGCCATGGCACAATTCCCAAATAGCCACAGCAGTAAGTCAAATAGAACTGCCTATGACACACGTAAAATGCATGTCAACATGCACTACAAGAAAATGAATAAAAGTACACGTGTCACAGGATGCAACAACGCAAGTGCATTGAAATACAGTGAAGGGAATCATACATGCCAGGTCACTATGCCATCACACAAGTGAATAGGAATTGTAGCGTGACACATGGCTCAGAAGTGCAAGGGTTCAGTGCAGCACATGCGTACGTCCTCAACTATCAACAGAACCAAAAACATAGTGATGTCAATCTCGTGACATGATGGTACTGTAAGGGCAAGTGCAGTCATCATGTGCAAAGTGTTGGCACTTAGTTGTAGGGATGCACTGAACCCCCCCTTGCGCCCCCTTCCGGGGAATGGCAGTAAAGTAGTGCATGGATCTGAATGGCTGACCACAGTACTGGGAAGTTGCAGACAGTGTTGGCAGGTGTCAATTGCATCATCTCAGTCAACTGATACTACAGCAGATGAGAGGGGGACAGTAAGCAGGACACATGAGGAACCATCACAAGTACATCTATACATGCAGAAGCCACAACACGAGTAGCCTAGAGGCAGGGTGGCTACAACAGAGGGAGGCCTGTGCTCAACACAGACAAGGACACCCTAAGCAGGTGCGTGATGAGGAAGTGACCCTGAGTGAGCATGATATGGATGACCAAATACCATGAGACGCATAAAATACCGGAGATGTCGTACAATGCGTAGCCTGCCACTGACCCATAGGGGCTTGCAGGGAATGCACATGGTCCAAGTGAGACACCCTGCATCAAGGACAAAGGAAGTACCCCAGAGTACAGGTTTGGCAGGGTTGAAGAGGGAAGTGTGCATGTACACAGGAATGGGGAACAGGCCATTGCAGTAGTCCAACACGGAAATCACCAGTAACATGGAGACAGTGAGCTGCAGGGTGGTGGAGAGGCAAGGAAACATGCCCGTGAGAAGTACCAGCTTGCAGGGTGACCTCATATAGCCATCAGTCATGTGAGGACATAGGCCGAGTGTTGAGTGGAACTACACCACAGGCTATATGCTAACGTGTCAGTGAGCTTGAACATGGAAAGGAGGGGCCGCTGAGTGACTTGCAAGTAAGTTGGGTGCATGTGTGTTGATGAGGACTTCCCCTGTGTGCAGTACATGGCCTGCATGTAGACTGCATCACTACAAGCACGCATGAGTCAAGCATTGCATGTGCCACACATGGCACTCATGAATACATAGCCTGAACTGGCAGTCAATCGCAACACATCACACAAGCAACAAACACATGGGTTGGAAACTTAAGCATCAATACTCACCGGACGTTGCATCATAATCTGGCATGTCTCCCACTCCCTGGATAAGTCCCCGATCGACTTCCTCGTGTGGAGTGAGTTCATCCTCCTGTGGTGGTGGCTCACTGCCAGTCACCAGAGTCAGGGAGTAATTAGAGGTTTGCGTTTGTTTTGCACTGCATCAGAGGTCAGTCCAACGCTTGTAGCAATCCTGAGCTGTGCGCCTCTCATATTCCATGGCATTGAAACTTTCCGCAATGAACTGCCAGTGGACCTGGCGCTGGGCAGGCGTAGTATGGCAACCTGAGCCCACCATTATATCGCGGTTGTGTGCTGACACGTAGTCACAAGAAAGTCCAGTTCTTTTTTATTGAAAGGCTTTTCCTTGCCGTGCGGAGGCCGGAGCCATGTCTGGGGTCCCAGCCTCTTGCGCAGAAGCACACTTCCTCCTCTTGGCCGGTTGTGCAGACCCTGAGTGGCTAATGCCGCTCTGGTCAGTATGGGCAGTGGCAACAGTGGACTGGCCAATGGGAGTAGTAATAGGCATGAGGACGGAAGGCCTGGATTGCGTAATTGGCTGCTGGATGCTGTTGCCAGGACCCAGCGGCACAACTGCCTCAGTTGCAAGGGCTGTGACCAAAACAGTCCAGGCTGGCGGACTCACTGCCGGGGTGGTGAAGGCTGCATCTGCCCCTGCAGCTCCCACCACCTGGCTGTTTGGGGCAGCAGATGTCACCACCACCCAAGATACATGTGCCTTGGTCACAGCTACCTCAGGCACACGTGGCTTGACCTTCCTCACCTGGGAGTCCTCCTGTCTCAAGGCAGCCTGCGCTGGCTGACCACGAGCATGGGTGTTGGTGGCTGCAGCTGCATCTGCAGCTTCCACTACCTGGTGGCCTGTGCCAGCAGATGACAGTGGCTGTGTGGTCAGATGTGCGGCAGGGATGACTGCAGCAGCAGCATCTCACTGAGGTGCTGGGGGTGGTGACATGGCTGTCCCAGCATGTGGCTGCACATCCTGGCCCTGCGGAACATCCTGGAAACCCTGGCCACCCTGGCCACGTGTCCCACCACACCCAGTCCTGGGAGGTCACCCAGCTTTGCTGCCCTTCCCTTTTGGTGGCCTTGCAACCATGGCACAGATGGACTATTGCCAATGGGAGGTGCACACAACAATAGTGCTGGGCAATTGGGGTGAAGGGGGCAAGGTCGTGATGTTAGACACACGCCTGTGCTCCTGCAAGGCTGTATGTGACCCCTGGTTAATAAAGATGGGTCATGCAATGCTCAGGCACCCCAATAAATTATAATAAACATGCACGCTACCCCTGGTAGCCCACCTGCATGGTATAAACCTCCCGCAGTACGCCGTGTAACCCAGGGACACAAAAAAAGCATATGCGTGGAACACGCAGGCTACTCGTTGCTGTTCCGTGGGGACCTTTCACCTGTGCTGAAGGTAACGCCTGGGTGCGTCACTTGACTTACGGGCCTTTCCTCGAATTTCATGCTAACGCGCTGTTTTTCTCGTGATGGGTCACTCTGCATCAACCTGGCCATGTGACTACACATGGAAGACCACGCTCCTGCCTAGAATGCCATTTACCTGCCCCCCCAAAGCCCTGGGCAGCCTCCTACGAGTCATCTGCTGCTGCCAGCCAGCCTGCTGCCAACGTGCCCTGCAATTAGCTGCCTGCACAGAAGTCATGGCTAGAGGTCCTGTTGCTGCAACCACCTCTGCTGGAAGAGAAGACTCCCAGCTGCTGTTCCATCACCCCACAGCCCAGCCCCAGGACCCAGTTGCCCACCCACACCTGCCTCGGGGGTTGCCATGTCAGAGAAAGCAACATCTGAGGCTAGTGGCAACCCCCAGTCAGAGAGGCAGAGGGCTGCAAACTTCACTGCCAATGAAGTTGGCATCCTGGTGGAGCAAGTCCTGGGGCATTAGGATGCCCTCTTCTCGTCATCGTGCCACGACAAGGAAGGACGGAGGAGGATCTGGGAGGACATCGGGGGTGCCATCAATGAGGAGGGATTGGCACCTCTTGACTACAAGCATGTCATGAAGCGCTGGGAGGACTTCAGGTCCAGGACCCTCTACAAGGCCCGGCGCCTCGTCGAGGATGAGGGTGGAGTGGGGCACCGAGGCCAGTTGAGCAACATACAGATGAGGGTCCTGGAGCGCACATGCCCAGCGCTTCACCACCAGGTCCTCCAGTTGCAGACCCATCCAGAGTCGAGTGGTAAATTTCCATGTGTTCATGTCCAGCGTAGTGCATGTTGAGTTGTGGCAGGAGTGGGCAACTCGGGTGTATGACTAGCATGCCCCTTTTATGGATGTCTTTGTGCAGGGACATGATGGTGCTGCATGTAAGTAGAGTCAAGCGTGTTCCACATCAATGGTGTCTGTGTTGCAATGCATGAAGTGCACAAGCATGTGATGACGCACACATGTTTGCATGCCTGTGTCTGGCCTGGGCCATGTCTGGGGTGTGAGACATGGATGCTTATATCAACTACATGGACGTGCACGGTGTACATGTGCATGTGTCTGAGTGGTTAAGCGTGTGACTGGGAAATACCATGAATGCATAACACATGGCCATCTCGGTGCCTGATTGACTGGTGTGTCACACTTGCCAATGTGTGCTCTGTGACAGGAGGTGGGTATGGCCAGATGCATGACTGTCCGGTGGTGTGTGTGTGTGTGCATCTGATGTGCATGTCCCATGATGCATATAAGGTTCAGCCCCCCTTCTGATATTCACACAGTGCCTTGGACATGGAGGTGAATGTCTATAGCATATGCCATGCTTGTATGTGCATGTGTGTATCTTGCACTGACCCATGTGTTGTGGAGGGTGATGATAGATATGACGTTTGACTGTGCTGCTTTGTATCTAGCAGACATTTGTTCGGTGCAATGATGCTTGTGTTCAATGTTTCCCTATCTACAGCGTCGATGGACGAAGAGGATGGTGACGGCACTGTGGAGCAAAGCAATGGGGATGCCTCCACCAGGTGGAGACCCAAAGCCCAGTCACCCTCCCATGTTGCAACATCTTCCGATAGCGAGGGGACTGGTGCCACCACATCCGCTACAACTGTGGAAATGTAAATGCAACTATGCCGTATGATTGTATATTGGCCTAAACCACTCGTATCACTTTTCGCATCATGAAACAATGTCGCAACATGTGAACCTGAGAATCATTGCTTGAGAAGCCATTTTGTGTAAGGAGGCCATTTTGAGTTTTTGTGCTGCTCTCTGCTCATTGCATATATATATATTCTGGTTTTAAGCTTGAGCATAGAAACCGACCGCTGCTTGAACTTTGAGTTGCTTACATAGTTAGGAATGCCCGGCTACCACATGATTTGTTTTGTCTTATAATGAGAGAACCTTGAAGCTGTGCATAAGCACGAATAGTTTGCAAACCCAGGTTCCGTTCTGTCTAGTTAGGCCATTACAGCAGGCAGCTAGAAAGAATTATACATGGCTGTATGTGCTCCCCCGCGGGAGTTGTTATTCATTTCTGCTTGAGAACTGTCAGACTTTAGCACAGAGAGATAACATTGGATGGCAAGACAAGGAATGCCACCTCATTATAGGGAACATGATATGTTTTCCTCCATCCAGATGCACCCAGTTCTCACATTGTAAATTGTCTTGGCACTGGCAGCACGAGTATAGAATGTTTTGGTATAATGAATTGTGCAGTAACCACTTGAATCCTAGCGTGATGATGTCTGGACAAAGGGGGCCGGTCAATGCCTACTAATGCTGTGTAGTTTGCTATATATGTGCCTGTTATACTTATGCTCACTCTCTCTCTCCTCACAGTGTCCACCTTTTACACATCGTGGGGCGCTGAGATCCATTTGATCAAATGCTATTATTGAATAAATATATTTGACTTTGGATTCTCGTGACTGGCGTGTCATTAGTATATGATTGGATGCCTTAATTCCGGTCTTTGACCCGTCAAGATGGCGCCCGAATCATCCCACTGATGCCCCATCGCAGAGATGAGCGAGGACGAGGTGACTGGACCGAGATCGGCGTGTGCCTTAGGGATGCAAAGTGAGAAGTGATTCCTCCGCAGATCTGTGCACAGCCCTTCTCTGGCCGGCAGACCGCATCTTGCGAGCACAGCAGCAAGTGTTCCTGAATCAAGGTAGTTTGGGCCAGGACACAGCAGACATGACGACTGCGTTTTTCAAGAGGATTGTTGAAATCAGGTGAGCCGTGCCCCGATACTCTGATATTTGTTGCTGAAAGTTGCCTTGCAAGAAGTAAACGTCCAGGTAAAGAGAGTAAGGGTTATAACTCTGCCGAAGGGTCGCCGGCATATGAAATGTATGTAAAAGATGGAATAGGAGCAATAGTTTTTAATATGATTTGGCACATACAAACTAGGCATGAACCTGAACTTCAATGGCCAAATTAAGGCAGTTTTGAGCTAGCCCGCATAGCACACTTAGAAATTGTATTGTTAGTGCAAAAAGGCTAGGCCTGCTGCATTTGACATTATCAGGGACTGGAAGAAGGAAGTGACACAATGGAGGTGAAGTAGAGAAAAACATGCATGCAAACATAAGACTAATGCTGATAAAGCATTAGAACATGACCAACAGAGATAAGAATATAAAATCAGGGGTTTAGACGGGGCATTCCAGTTAGAGATACAGAAGATATATCCCTCTCAGGATATGCATGCATCAGATTAATTGATAAATAAGATATTGAATGAGCGAAGGTCTGACCCAATTGATGATTCTACTACACCGCCTCCCTATGTACCGCCTCCGGCTGCTCCCCTGCTACTGGCCCCCTCCTATGTTGACACCTGTACCAATTGTTGTGAACGCTACTCCCTCTCTCCCTTCTGCACCACCGACGTCATTTCCTCCGCCACCTAGCGGGCAGATTTGCATGTTGACTCTCACCCGAGTGGTTCTGCTTCATTGTCAGAGGTTTATAATGATTATATGGAAACTCGTAGTACAGTTAGCAAAGAAAGGAAGATGGAATTGTACCATGGGCTGAAACATGTGTTGAAGGGGGCGATGAAGATGCCACTTTATCTGCTTTGTCGGATCATGGGGATTTCACTGACCATAAGGTACTGATTGAAAGAATGGCTTCATATTTGGTTGAGATATGGGTTGATTTAACAGATGAAGTTGCGCTGGAAGCTTGCGTGACCAGGTGGTCCGTGCCCAGACTTTTCGTAACAGCACGAAAATGCTAAATTTTTTTAATAGAATATTTGTGTTCAAGAGAGAACTTGATAGCTTACACAAATCACTTGTAGACAAGCATAAGACGCAGAAATTGTATGTTCAGAAGTGGTATTTCCCTCCTTCAAAACCGGTTAGTGAAGAGATGCGTATTTGTGTGATGGATGACCTTAGGTGGATTTCAGATGCCACTACTGCCCCAATTGAAATTCATGATATATTTTGTCAATACACTGCTGCAATGCAAAGGAAAGTGTTGCAGGTGATGGTTGAGTATTTACAGGATGATTGTATGAAGCGTAATGCATGTTGTCTGGCTGATTTAATGCTGATTTATAAAAGAGCTTTTTCACTAGAAACCCCATTGACTGCATTGTCTCTTGATCTGGCCCTATTGTTGAATAGACGTTTAGACCTTCCCATGATTGACCCGCCCACTATGCAGTTACCTATGAGAGCGGTTCTGCCAACATTTGTTCCCAAGATAGAAATTCCAGCCGTTAATGGAGGTGATGCACGCACGATTGAAACACATTATATTTGCAAGTTTGTCCATGTCCCATTCTCTCGCCAAGAAGTAAATACACTTAAACAGTCGATTCCAGATATTAGAAAGAATCCTTCTGGATTCTATAAAGGAAAATTGAATCTGTTTTATCATTCATCTGTGTTTACATTGGGCGATATTGATTTGTTATTTGCTTTTATTTTGCCTGCTGCCAAATGGAAACAGATTAGGTCCATGGATGAGGGGCCAGGATTAGGCAACACCTGGGCTGCCATGACACAAGCAGAAAGGGATATGAAGGCAGGTGAGCGACCGCCGCAGATTATCTTAACATTGCCTATGAACATTGCCACTAAATGGAAAAAGATTGTCCCAGAAAAAAGGTTTGTTTGGGACAAACTCACTGCTTGCATGCAAAACAAGTTGGAAGGTGCTACAGAATATTTTAATAGGTTTGAGGAAGTGTTTTCGATTTCAGTGGACAGGATCTGAGTACAGAGCCAGGTAAAAGATTGTTTGCCAACAAGTTTGTGCAAGGTTTGTTGCCCGAAATACAGACACTGATTATGATGTCTGAAAGCGCATGGCAAGCACAGTCACAATCTGAGGTTCTCCACATGGCTCAGTATTATGAAAATAGAGTGAATGCAGAGAAGGATAAGATGGAGAAAAAGAAAAGTAATTTGAAAACAAGGGTTTTGCTTCAGAAAGTGGCAAGGGGAGTTAGAAGGCGTAACACACAGTTTAGAAGACAGTACACACCACAGGGCCAGGCCCAATTAGGTCCCCCATCCATTAACCAATGTGCATACTGTAGACAAGAAGGCCATTGGTGCGCATAATGCCCAATCCTCCAGCAGAGAGCGAATGGTACCCTATCTAAACGATTAAGGGGACATCCAGGCCTAGAGGGCCTTGGAAAGAATAATTATGCAAATAATCACAATCACAGCCACATGCACAACCCGAAGAAGGAAAAGGGAACCAACAACAGAATACAAGTGGCAGGAACATCTTCGATAATCCCTACAATGATATGATATGATATGATATGATATGGCATTTGTAACGCGCCTATACACAAGTGTTTCAAGGCGCGACGAGGCAGGGAGAGGGGAACAAGGGGAAGACAGACAACGATCCTACTAGGCCAGGTGTCATTCAGATCGCGCAAGTGCAGGGGTGGGGGGAAGGGAAAAGTGCAAGGAGAAGGGGGGGGGGAGTGCAGTACAAGGTAAGTAGCGTAAAAAATAATAAATAAGGCCAGCTGGTGGCAAGTGCAAGGTAGATGCAGAACAAGTGCTGGGAAGGGGGGGCTGTAAGGATACAGTGACAGTCCCGCAGTGCAGGGGGGTGCCAGGGAGGCAGTGCAAGTGGAGAGTGGCTGGGCCCTGGACCGAGGTCACTGAGAGTGGCCCAGATGCAGATTCAGTAAAGAATTAAAGCTGTTCAGCAGGGGAGAGGGAGAGAGAAAGCAGAAGCAAAGAGGAAGGTTTTGAGGTGCTTCCGGAACCGGAGGTGGTTCTCCTCAAGTTTCAGGGAGGCAGGAAGGATGTTCCAGAGAGATCTACCCCCAGCTCGTTGCTTTGAGAAGCGGCTGACCCTGAGGGAGTTGGAGACGGATGAGCGAAGGGCTCGGGAAGGAAGATATTTAGGAAGAGAGAGTTGAAGATATTTGGGCCCCAGGCCCCAGAAGGCCTTGTGGACAATGCAGAGGGTTTTGAACTTAATCCTCGCAGCCACTGGGAGCCAGTGTAGAGATTTCAGTCCTGGAGAGATACGGTCCCTGGGCTTGAGGCCAAGGACAAGTCTCGCAGTTCTGTTCTGGATGAGTTGCAGAGGGCGGAGAGTGGAGGCAGGCAGATTAAGATAGAGGCTGTTACAGTAGTCCAGCTTTGAGAGAACCAGGGCTCGGGAGACAGTGAGCTTCTGGGGGAAGGAGAGGAAGGGAAGAATACCTCTGAGGAGGTGCAGCTGGTAGTGTGACTTCTTAGAGACATCTGATATATGAGGAGAGAAGGAGAGTGTGGAGTCGACGATGACCCTGAGGTTTTTTTGCCTTGCAGGTAGGAGCAGGAAGGGGGACAATGCATATTACACTGAAGATTTTACATCTGATGAGGTACTTTTCCCATAGGACAGCCCAAAACAGGGTCTGGAACCAGTACCTATTCCCATTGATCAAAAAGGGCCCTACGTAGAGATGAGATTTGGGAATAGGGAGCATGTGTTCTTAGTAGACTCTGGCGTGCAGAAATGCTCAATTGACCATCATCGGGTTCCAGATATACCACTGTCAGGGCAAAGAAATGTTTCTGTAGGGTTCTCAGGTACAGTAGAAGAGAAAGTGAGTCAAAGCTACCCTAACCAAAAGCGTGACATAGGGTCACAAGGTTTGCAGTGTAGCTAGATGACTACTAGTTCAATAGAAAAAAACCTCTGAGGATGCAGGGAATGGCAACAGAGATCAGAACAATTATACAAACTGCGCCGTGGCGCTGAAGATATGCATTATTAAGCACATTTTGGTCTGCATATTTGTGACTTAGTGACTTAGTAGGCAAAGTGACAAACAGTGTTTATTTCATGTATTGTTTTAAATGACAATACATTTAACATTAACATTAACATTATTGACACACAATTTTGTGTTTCTGGTTCGGTATAAATGGCTGGTACACCAGTAATCTGCCCAGTAATCTGCCTGGTTTCAAAGCCGGTGCCCATTACATTGGGTCCTTTCACTGAGCAGTGTCCATTCCTAGTGACCAAGTATTGTGGCGAGAATTTGTTAGGGTTAAATTTGTTGAAGAAATTGAATGCTGTGATTTTCTGTTCTCCGGATGGAGTGTATTTGATGATCTCACTGCGACAAAATCCTGTTTCTCAGTTTGAAGCCTTGCCATTGCCAACTAAATTAAGTAGAGTCCCAGCATGTCTATGGGCTGTGAATGATAATGATGTCGGTGTCTTGCAAGTAGAGCCAGTCCACATTACCTTGAAACCAGGTGTTGCCACGAATCCTGCAGTATAAAATCTCGGTTGAAGGTGAGCAGACCTTGAAAAGCTTTGTCTCGGATTTGTTGCATAGAGGGGTTATTGAAGAAATTTCAGGGAGTGTGTGTAATAGTCCGAGTCTTCCGGTGTACAAGAAAGGGGATAATGTGATCCTGTTCCGTTTTATTATTGATTTGCGTGCGATTAACAAGATTGTTGCTCCACTGTTTCTGATTGTCCCAGTTGTTACTACAATTCTAACTATGATTCCGGCTACTGCCACTCATTTTAGCATGATTGATTTGAAGAATTCTTTCTTTAGCATTCCAATGCATGCTGTTAGCAGACATTTGTTCACTTCCACATTAGGTGGGCGCTCCTTCACCTTCAAATGAATAACACAAGGCTACATAGAAAGTCCGCGCATCCACAGCAGGGCCCTGAAAGAACAGTTGGACACATTAGAATTACTACCCACATGCACATTATTACAGTACATTGATGACTTGCTGATAGCTGCAGATTCAGAGGACGCTTGCAAGGAGGGCACTGTATGTTTATTGACACACTTAGCAGAACATGTCCATAAAGCATCACTTACGAAATTCCAATATTGTCTCCAGGAGGTGGCCTATTTGGGTTACCTCCGGTCGAAAGAGGGCAGACACTTGACGACAGAACAAATTCAGAGCATTTCTGATATGTATGTCCCAAATATGCAGAAAGAGGTCAGAGCTTTAATTGGCATGGCCTCATATTGTAGAGAGTGGATCCCAAACTTTAGTCAGACAGCATTCGATTCGCTCAAAGCTGCATTGTGTTCAGCTCCAGTTTTGGGCACACCGAATTATGAAAAATGGTTTGTCCTGTATGTGCATGAAAGAGATGGATGTGCTTTGGCTGTATTGACACAGGATCATGGGGGGAAGAATAGACCATGCGGTTATTTTTCCTCCACATTGGATCCTGTTGCATGCTATTTGCCTCGTTGTCTGAGAGATGATGCTGCTGCCACTGCATCAGTAAATCAAAGTGAGAGGATGGTTCTGGATCACTCTTTAACTGTCATGGTACCTCACTCAGTAGACATTCTGCTGAATAGAACGCAGGCACAACATCTCATGTCGGCTCGCTAACAAGGTACAAGCTGATTCTCTTTGCTCTGCATATCTAAATTAAGAGATTTTGTGCTTTGAACGTGGCTGAATTGCTACCTCCTCCACAGGAGACAGAAAACTGTGACATTGTATCACATGATTGCCTTTTTGTAACTGAACAAGATACTAAGGGAAGGGTTGACCTCACTGACACACCCCTGAGGGAACCAGATGGAGAGCTATTTTGTGATGCCTCATGTTTCAACATCCACTGCTGCCTAGGCTATCACCACTTTGACTACTGTTGTAGAAAGTAAACAAATCCCACATAACTCGGCCCAAGCAGCAGAAATAGTCACCTTGACTAGAGCCTGTGAAATATCTGAAGATCTCAGTGTAAACATATTTACTGATAGCCAATACGCATTCGGGGTAGTTCATAACTTTGGACGTCTGTGGGCTGAGAGGTGTTTCTTAACATTGCATGGCACAAAGATCCAACATGGCACTTTGATAGTGCAGTTGGTGTCGGCACTCGCACACCAAATCAAACTAGCAATAATGAAATGCGCCGCACATCAAAAAGAGACGGATGACGTGGGAAAAGGAAATGCTTTTGCCGACAGAATTGCCCAGCAAATTTCAAATGACGTGCACTCCAAAATGTACATTTTAGATTCAGCAAAATTGGTCACTGACACTTGCGTAATTGAGGAAGGGATTTGTAGCGTAAAGGAGATTCAGACAGAAGCTACTCCCGAAGAAATCAAACAATGGTCAGATGGTCCCGCGGGACTAGACAATGAGGGTTGTTGGGTTGAGCATACCAAACAAAGATGGATGTTACCCAATGCATATGTTACCGCCATAGTCAACATGGCACATGGTCCGACACATATATGTGTGAAAAAGATCTGTCAGCTTCTAGACCGTGTCTGGTATAATGATAACATCCCAAAGGTTGCTGAATGACTTGTCCAAAACTGTATGGTCAGTCTGCAACATAACACTGGAAAGGGAACACCGACACCAAAAGGTAGTTTTGGTCCTCCCTCCATGCCATTTGAAGTGATACACTTTGACTTCATTGAGATGGAGCGTTACCAGAACTACAAATATGTCCTGGTGGTAATTTGTGCTTTTAGTAAAGGGGTTGAGGCCTACACACTGAAAGATTGTACAGCTATGTCGACAGTCAAATCTATGTTGAGGGAGTACTTCCCCAAGTTTGGTTTGCCAAGAGTAATTTGGTCCAACAATGGCCTGCATTTTGTTAATATTGCAAATATGCACAGGCCTGCAAATTGACAAACGTTTTCACTAAGCAAGGCATGCTCAGAGTGCCGGACTTGTGGACCATCACAACGGTATTCTGAAGAATAAACTGGCAAAAATATGCACCCAAACAAATTGAAATGGCCAGATGCCTTGCCCTTAGACTTACTCTCAATACGGAAAACCGCACAATCAAGAACAGTTCTCTCCCCATATGAGTTCATCATGGGGAGGCCAGCGAACATATGGAATGTACCTAGGCCCAGGAAGTTGAGTGACACATAATACCCTTTGTTGGCCGATTACTGTTATCAGTTGACTCAAAACTTGTGTTTGATTCATCAGCAGGTGTCAGAGGCTCTTCCTGCCAAATACAAAGGGCCAGGTTATCGTCCGTGGCCAGGGGACTGGGTCCTCATGAAAAACTTTGATCAAAGAAACTGCCTTGAACCTCGGTGGAAGGGCCCCTTCCAGGTCCTCCTGGCCATGCAGACTGCAGTACGTGTCGAAGGCCAAAAGCACTGGATCCATGCAACACATGTTAAGAGGATCCCGCTTCCTCTGCCCTACGACAACTGGGACGACAAAGACATTGATGACTCCATCTCTCAGAATGCATTAGCACTGATCGACTCGCAGAATGCCAAGCCTGAGTTGAATCCACTTCCTAAGCCTGAAGGGCCTGGGGAGCTTGCAGCGCCATCTTTGCTGCCTTCCGTATTGTCTGCATCATCCTCCACCAATGCTGTCGCTGCATCTGCACATGTTCCTAGAGACAACAGCATTTTGTATAAGGAGGCCATTTTGAGTTTTTGTTCTGCTCTGTGCTCATTGCATACATATATTCTGGTTTTCAGCTTCAGCACAGTAATCGGCCGCTGCTTGAACTTTGAGTTGCTACCAGGCTGCCACATGATTTGTTTTGTTTTATAATGAGAGAACCTTGAAGCTGTACATAAGAATGAATAATCTGCAAATACAGGTGCCATTCTGTCTAGTTAGGCCAGTTATGGTTGGATGCCTTAAGTGCAGTCTTTGATCTGTGACTATGGCCGCGGAAGGGGCAGATGAGCTCCCACAGGGGCAGGACAATACGGAAGGTGGCGCAGAGGCATCCAGGTTGGTGGTGGTTGAGGAGTAGGAGACCGCATCAGACCTGCACATGGGGCCTGGAGGGGGTGATGCCACCGGTGCAAGTGGTGCAGTCCAGGGGCAGGGGCAGGAGGTAGTGCAGGTTGCCACAGAGGGGCCTCTCCCTGATACTTAGACTGCATCACTGTGCACCGGCACAGATGCCTCGTTCCAGGCTTGTCTGCAGGTAGAGGAAGAGTCCACATCAACTGAAATTCCTCTATGTGTGCATGTGGCAATCCGTGACAGGGTTGAGCCGTCCTAGTCGGTGTCACGATGTGCACACGCGTCATTCGTGATGATGTGCATGCTTCCTGGCAGGAACACACACGTCATCACGAACAGGCGTGTGCCATCCTGAACTGGCTAGGACGGCTCATTGTCGGGGGTTTCCTCCATGTGCTGGGCGTTTTTGCGACCCCCTCCTACTCTACATCCACTATGCGTCAGTCGTCCTCCATGCCGTCTTCCGCCCCAGATGCCACCAGAGCCCCATGTGGACCTGCCACATCCACTGCGGTCAGGTTGGTGGAGATCCCATCCCTGCCACAGTCGGGAGTCAGAGGTTCAGCAGAGGTGGTCACTCCAGCAACAGGACCCCTGGCAATGGAGGTTGTGCAGGCACTTTCAAGTAGGGCACGTGCACAATGGCCCCGGGGGTTGGCATCTTCCCGGAGGCACTCGTGGTGGCACAGGCAGATGGCTAAAAGGCAGCAGCAGGCTTGACGTAGAAGTCATCAGGACTCGGGCCCAAGTACATCACAGGGGCAGGCATTGGCTGAAGGGCCGGCAGATTGATGCAGAGTGGCGGCAGGCAGAGAGGGCATGGCTCACCATGGTCAGGGCGTAGAATTCAATGCAGCAAGCAGACTGGCGGGCAGAGTTCCTTGAATAGACTTGCTTGGAGTTTGGAGAACATGGCAGCATCACTGCGAGCCCTCGAGGATGAAGCACAGTCCCGCCTCCAGTCCATTGACTCAGAGTTCGATGATTCCCTGGCCAAAACTCTTGGTAAGAATAGTGAGCCATAGGACTAGCCCACCACCATTGTAAATAGTTCTTTAGGGTTAGGTTTCCTTTTGTTTTCTTTTTTCTTAGGAGTCCATGGACATTGCTCCACTTTTTGTATATAGTTGTATTTTTATAGGGTTTTTTGGAAGTTTCATTTTGTGTTGGGATCATGGACTCTTCAAACTTTCCTTGTACATAGTTGGAGTATTGTGGATTTTGTGTTTCTTTTTTTTTGCCATGGAGGAATTGTTTTTTTTGTTTTCATTTGGATGTGGATTATTTGACTTTGGACATGGACCAGTTAAAGGATTTGCACTTTTTTTTGATTTCATGTCCCCTGGGATTTTGCATTTCATTTCAATTTACATTTTTTTTTCATTGTCAAGTTTGTTTTTCCTTTGTTCAATTTCATTTGTATTAATACATTTCCATGCAGTCATATATTTGTGTTGTCTGCTCTCATTTGTTTGGTGCATGTGTCAGTCGTCATTGCCTCAGTCATGTATCACTTCTGTGTGGCCATGTAGGTCATGTCTTTTAGTGCTTCTGTGAATGACATGCCATGGGGCCTGTACTGGGAAGTGTGGACAAAGAATGGGTGTGGAGTTGCACTGTGGGGGGGGAGCGTGGGGTTGCATTTGGGTGGAGATTTGCTACATGTATGTATCTTGTGACAATGTGTTGGTTGGGGGGAAATGAGTCAGGGCCTGCTTGCAGGTGCCAGGCACTGGTGGGGGTGGAAGGACATTGGTGGGGACTGCCTGCAGGTTGCTGTCACTGGTGGGGGTGGAGGATCATTGGTCGGGGCTTACATGCGGTTTATGGTACCATGGGGGGTTCCTGCGGAGCATGGCCATGGGTGTAGGGTGGTCCCCTGTGGTGTGGGCTGCCTGTGGGACATTGCCATGGTGTTGGGTTGTCCGCTGTTGTGTGGGCTGCCTACAGGGCATGGTCATGTGTGATGGGCTGCCTGTGGGGTATGGGGAGGCGCCACCCCACAGGCAAATTGTGTGTTAAACAGACTTGCACACCCCTGAATAGACATACCCCGCTCATGGCAGCCAAATCGCATGTTAAACAGTCTCACGCACCCCTGAGTACACGTACCCCACTTGTGCCAGCCAAATCGCGTGTAAAACAGACTTGCGACACCTGAGTACACGTACCCCGCTCGCACCAGCCAAATCGTGCGTGAAACAGACTTGTGTACCCCTGAATACACGTACCCCACTCACACCATCCAAATCGCATGTAAAACGGACTTGCGCACTGTTAAGTAATACACCCTGGTCTCAGCCTAGTATGCAGCACACAGCTGAAATGCTTATGTCTGTAGGTTCAATATGTTGAGTGATATGCCACTCATATGACACCCCTTCTCAAAATGCCCCAGGTCACAATGGACCAGGAAACAGGCTGGTTGGTAATATGTATTTATTTATTTAAAATTCAAATCAAACATATACTTTTGAATAGGGAACAGAAATCACCAATATGGAGACAATAACAGATAAGAAGGTATGTAAGTCAGTTAAATTCTCTTTTAGAAACACAAATATAAAACACAGAGAAAAGAACACTTTTGGTTTGTTTGGAAGAATAGCACTTAAGTTAGGATTTCCCCCTACAATATTCCTCAACCCACAAATAAGCAATTCTAAACAGATGTAAGGAAGCAGCAGGTATTTAGGAATAAAGAACAGAAAACAGAATGTGAACACAACCTTCCCTCCCCAAACAAGAGAGAAAAATGGGTTTGAAATCTTTACACTTTAAAATGACATTTCAGAAATGGCTGGGTAAAACAATGAATGTGTGCAAAAATCCTTAAATCAATACAAATTTCTATGGGAGCAAGATGCCAACAATCATGAGCTATAGTTTGAGCAAAATTAAACACTTTGAATCTTAATGGAAGTTTGGAAATAATTTAAATTGAAAATCAACTTTGCAGAAATGAAGATTCCTGCCTTAAATTACCGGAACATTTTTTAAGAAAAACGGGTGAAATATACTAATTTGGAGTGTGGCTAGGTCATTCAGGCTAGGTTACCAGATTGAAACACAGTAAACTCTAGAGTTGATCTGTGGAACAAACCCCGGCACTGCCGTGCCTGCCCTGGTGGACTCAGTCTGATTACCCCAGGGAGGATTAAGGGTTCAGGATTTCACAAGACAAAATTATTTAAAGAAGTTAGCACTAGCGCAAAGAATCAAAGGCAAGGTTTCAAGAATGATTCTGACAATGTTACACGTTCTTAAAATAAGGATAGGATGGTTTAGAGATTGGGATGGAACAAAACAAGGAAAGGTATTCTATGATTTTCTCTGCTTCCTATTAATACTTACAGTCTACTTTAATTAGGATTTTGGACCGTCAAAGGATCTGGTCATCACACAGATCTGGTCTTACCAAGGACAGCAGGGCACATCCAGTGGGATAGGCTCAGCTGGGCGGTCCTGGTCACCTGGACGGCACTGGACTGGATTGGCCCTTCGGGTTACAGGAGACTGGAGATCAGTGGGATGGTGAGTTTGCAGCAGGCATGCATTTAATAGTAGCAAGCCAGCAGTAGCAGATGCTTCCCTTAGGTGTTTGGGATTTTTGGAGTTTGAGGCCTGGCTGAAAAAGGAGTTCAGCAATGCTGAGACCTTAGCTTTCTTTGTAAGGAAAATCAGGATTCAGGAACACGGATGGAGAATTCAGAAACAAGGTGCCACGCAGAAAATCAGGAAGAAGTCAGGAATCAGTCTGTCTGTGTGTTGTGAGGTTCTCTTATTTATCATGCCAAATGACATCACTAAAGTATATGGCAGGGCAGGCTTAATGTCCACACCCCTAATGCTAGGGTTGGGCAGAAGCACAGTTTCTGCCTTGCTCTCCACTGATTGGATGACAGAAAAGGATGTCATGTTTATGGGATGATTTTTAAAATGTCTAGAAACCTCCCCTAGCTATTGGGACCAAAATCTAACTTTCCGATAGATACATATTTATATAGTTATGACCTCTAAGAAAATCAGATACACAGGTTACACATTTTGTGGGTTATATTTTAATCCAAATACCAAGTCTGTGGGACCTGGTTTAGTCTTTCTGCAACATTTTGGCAATTTTAACAATGAAATATTTGGCCTAACATTTCCCATTTTTGTACATAGATGCGCAATTATCCCTGGAATATGTGTACACAATAATAATGTTATGTTTGCCAAATTAATACTTTCCGCACAATCTGTCATTCTTCATAACTCCTGTTTCTTATGCAGTACTGAGTCCTACCAAGTCTTCAAATGAACAGCATAAAAATTTAATTTAAAACTACCAACTTTCAGATTTTTCCTTATTCTTGTGGCAAAGTTAAAAGTCCTGAAAGTTATGTTGCAAAACAGGCTTTTTAAGCACCAAATGTCACTTGTCAGTTTTTTTTCTTTTTCCCAAGTGTAAGCAAATGTCAAATCATTTGAAGCAGAATGAGGGGCTTCTCTCTTGTGATTGAAGCTTCCTGCCCCTTCCACTGAAAGGGTGAGTGTCTTAGCCTACTAATGTCTCAGCCTGGGGTAAAGATGAATGTCTTATGTGACTTGAATTGTCCCATTGTCCTGGGGATTCAAAGCCTCCAATCTAGCAATTAGCGCTTTGCTGTTCTAGCAGTTGAGGTATCACCCTTTCTCAGGGCTTGCAATGGCAGAGCAGGGTATTTTTTTTATATAGTTTGAAAACTCAGGCTGGGTTTAGCTTTGGGTTTCACCTTTTAAATCTTTACTTTAAACATATGGAATTAAACAGTTTATAGGTGGATTTTTAACAGTAGCAAATCCTTTTACATTCTTAAATAATCAAGCCTTTACACAATAATATACTTTAAAAATAGGCGATTTTGCTCTTCATTCCGGAAAAAGCACATACAACTTATTTCTTTAAATTCAGTTTTTACCTGCAGCAAATACACATTTTAGACAGCTCTAGTTCTTCCCTTTGATACTGGAATTGTTTGCAGCATGGATAAATGTATCAATCATCTGTTTAGAGTCTTTCTCTGGACAGCTGACTCTTTAGATACTTGTTGCAAAGAAATAGCTGCGTTTCCCATGGAAAATGAAAAACAAAGTCCCAGGGTCACTTTTTCAAAGATACTTTTGGTAGGAGTTGTCATTCAAATGAGCCCGGTTCCTCTGAGACTCAAGAATGATCATGAGCTCTGCAGGGCCCTTTAATCACAGTGGTTCATAAGAAATTAATGGATTTAGCGCCAAAACAGCACTTTTTAAGGTTGAAAAGATGACATTTTAAAGAGGCATTTTGGGTTTACAGCAAAGTAATGCTGCTTCTTTCCTTTGCTCCATATAAATGTTGTAGAGCACACTGACACATTTCTGCAGTGAGTATTCTATTCCACCCCACCTGGAATGTGTGTTGGCAGGGTGGTACAGACATTTTCTGGTTATTGCAAAATGCAGTTTAAAGATTTTGGCGCGCACGGGAGTCAACACATCCATTTTGTGCTGTTTCTGGCATCGATGCAGCAAAGTGACGTAACATAGCATATCTGAGTGGGTAAAAATATCCCACAGCACCCCTGAACATATGTACCCAGCTTGCACAAGCAAATTTGCATGTAAAACGGACTGCGCACCCCTGAAAATACGTACCCCACTCGCGCAAGCCAATTATTGTGAAAAGCGCACTCGCGTACCCCTGAATGCATTACGCTGCTCACGCCAGTCAAATCACATGAAAAGCGCACTTGTGTACCCCCGATTCATGCACCCGCATGGTGAGGCCCTCGCGTGCTGCCATCAGCCGCATCCAGCCCCTGCAGGCAGCCCACACCACAGGGGACCACCGAACAAACATGACCATGCCCCGCAGGTGGCCCTCACCACAGGGGATGACCCGACACCCCTGACCATGCCCTGTAAGTAGCCCACAGCACAGGGGACCACAAAACAGCCCTGACCATGCCCTGCAGGCAGCCCACAACACAGGGGGCACCCTGCACCCATGCCCATGCGCTGCAGGCAGCCCATCACACGTGACCATGCCTAACAGGCAGCCCACACCACAGAGGACCACTCAACATCCCTGACCATGCCCCACAGGCAGCCCATACCACATGGGACCACCCAACACCCATGCCCATGCCCCTCTGGTAGTCCATCACACATGTACATGCCCCCAGAGGCAGCCCACACAACAGGGGACCACCCAACACCCATGCCCATGCCCCCCAGGCAGCTCACACCACAGGGGACCACCCAACACCCATGCCCATGCCCCGCGGGCAGCCTATCAGATGTGACCATGCCCCTCAGGCATCCCACATCACAGGGCACACTATACGCCCATGCCCATGCTCTGCAGGCAACCCATCACACCTGACCATGCCACACAGGCAGCCAATACCACAGGGGACCACCTAACACCCCTGACCATGCCCCACAGCCAGCACACGCCTCGGGGACCACCCAACAACCATGGCGAATCCCCGCAGGCAGCCCACACCACAGCAGACCACCCAACACCCATGGCCATGCCCCGCAGGCAGCCCATGCCACAGGGGACCACTCAACACCCCTGACCATGCCCCCACAGGCAGCCCACACAACAGGGGACCACACAACACCCACAACCATGTCCCACAGGCAGCCCACGGCACAGGGGTTCCTCCAACACCTGTCACCACACGCGCAACGCTTTCCACGCAATTTGGCTGGAGCGAGAGGGGTACGCATATTCAAGCGTGTGCACAAGGAGATTTTCACATGATTTGGATCGTTGAGCAGGGTATGCATATACGCAGGGTTACGGTAGGCCTTTTTCACGCAATTTGGATGTTGCAAGCAAGGTAGGCATTTTAAAGGTGGTGCGACGGGAGATTTTCAAGTGTTTTGGCTGGCGCAAGTGGGGTATGCATATTCAAGGGGGTGTGCAAGAAGATTTTCACGTGTTTTGGCTGCCACAAGCGAGCTACGTGCAGTTTTTCATGCGATTATGGTGTAGGGGCGCTGTATGCTGGTCCAGGGTTGGCACGGTCCTTTGCACCGTATTGGGGATTTCTATGGATTTTTCTGGCGCAAGGGGCGTTCATGGGGGCGTTACTGGCACTGTTGGATTTTTGCTGCGACACAGCTGCAAATGTTTCGGAAAATCCATGAATGAACGGTGTGCCAAAATGCTGTTTTGCGCAGCACCTGGTGCTCGCTTGCCCCATGCACCCTCTCTGCGCCAGACAAGTGCGCTACTTCTGCGCTGAATTCTATTAATTGACCCCTTAATGTGAGTGATTGTTCTCAACAATTATGGAATAAACATTGTGACTTATTCAATAGCCTTAACTGACAACACTATAGCTATGTATTTCGCCAAAAGGCTTTTTCATGGTTTGTTCCTTGATAGCAACATGAATAATATTAAACATTAGTGATACTATCCAAAGTTAGTATGACATACAATTATATTGATACTATATGTATGGTATTATTTCATTTTATTTATAATATACTTACATCCACATATAAATTAATCACATGACACTTTAAGTCCATAAAATCCACATAAAAAACAAAAATAAATAACATCCATATAAATTAATTAAGGGACAGTCATCATTCCCATCCATATAAAATCCCCTGCAATATTTTGCGTCAATTTTTCCTACATACAATATAAAATGTTAGCATATGATACAAACATTTTACATGAATTCCTTCAATACAACTTTCCATAAAAATGATGGATCATACAAATTGATCCTATTATCATAAGATTTCATAAGCTTATATCTGATATTTTCCAGGCTAGAACAAGTAGGTGTTCCGTGGATTTGAAAACAACCTCCCCATATAACCTGCAAAGACGTTCGAGTTTCCAATTTTACACCTTTAATCTCCAAAGAATATGTATTATTAAATGTAATCAAAAGGTACTGGGCCTCATTACGACCCAGGCGGAATGGGTTTAATGGCACCGGTAATGGTGCAGGTGCCGTTAAACGCATTCTACCCTATTACGAGGTTCGCTCGCGGGACCCGCTATGGATGTCTGTTCAGAACAGATGTCCTTTCCGGGTCCCACAAGGGGACATGGGAGCTAAAAATGGGCCTGTTGTTAGCTCCCTACCCATTCCCATTAAAGCCCTATGGGGGCTCAAATGGGAATGCGAATGGGTAAATTGAATGAGGAATGACTGGGTCCTCCACGCTCGGAATGGCCCGGTAATTCTTCATTCAAAGAACCCTGACCCGGACTCGAGTTTGGAGGCAGCCACCCCGCATATAGCGGCATGGCTACCTCCAAACTCCTAATGAGGCCCACTGTCTTAGTATGTGGCTGTTCAGAAAATCCTCAACCGTTCTCTTTAGGGATTGGTTTGTTGGCCCATTCAGACAGAATACCTGGCGAGACTGCCATCTCTTGTAAATTCCCAACAAATTCCGTAGGCTTACAAACAATTCACAACCACTCGTCCCCTGGAAGCTTGAAAGCAGACCCAACGATGAGTTAAGGTTGGCTCAGTATGAAGATGTTATTTTGAGGGATAAGCACAAAGGGAGTACATGGATAATATTTGAATGGGGAACATTTTTCATAGATGAAGGAAGATGAAAACATCTTTGAGAGCCAAATTGCTGGTAAATTAAAAGCATACAAATTGTATGTCAGATAAAGTGAGAAAGTCTCTAGAGGTCCGAAAGAGCAACAGCACCCTGTGTAATTAAATCAAATAGCAGTAAATGGCAGGCTGAAATGGACACATTTGTGGTCCATTCACACGTGACTCAGAAGTTGAAAACAAAAGCTATTCATTAGAGCCTCAAGTTAAGATAGTGTGTGTTCATACTCCCTTGAATGTTCCAGGACAGTGATCAGCAACATTGTCAAACTGCAAACGAGAAACTTGACTTGTGGCCTACCAATGAGAGATGATGGACTAATTGGGAAAATGGGGAGTAGAATGATGGGATACAAGCACCTGCGTTTTGTTTCACGTACGTGCTGCTCAGGAGCCACAAGTCCGAGGTTGGGATTGCATGCCAACCAATCAGTGGGGTGAAGGGACAACCTAACACACAAAGTTATAAGAGCCAAACCCTTGATGCCTTTGTGCACTATAATCAGTACTGTATGCATTTAGATGCAGTTCAATGCATGCCCTACAGACAAGGGGAAGCCAGTAATGCACTTATATGCTCTATAAGTAGATATGTTTCTTTCACCATTCCCTTCATAGGCTTTGTATTTTGCTACGTAGAATGACATCATAGATGATGTATATTGGGGTATAAGACATCCAGGTAATCAAGTTGCTGTGTGTGTGTGTGTCTGTGTGTGTGTGTGTGTGTGTGTCAATCCAATGTCTGTCAGATCTCCCTGCTTTATTAAATGGAAAATAACATAGTACTTTGTCACATTCCTTGAGTCTGTCCTGTTATTGGGTTGTGACCATTATTGTAATTCCATCTTGCACAAAAGATGCTTCAAGGTGCTACATCACAATTTGGTTGTGGTGCGGATGGTTACGGTCTAGTAGACCAAGGCCAGATTCAGGCCCTTGGAAAATCGACAGCTCCGGCCATTCGCCAGAAAACCACAGAGCTTCCTGTGGAGAGTGTTATATAGAATCATGTGGGAAGACGATTCGGGCAACAGGTCCCTCATTGATGAAATTTCCATCCGGTCCCCACAAGTGGCGCGCGGACAGAAGTCAAACTGGTTGGTTGATGGAGGCCGTCGATGCCAGAGGAATCGAATTGAGTCAGAGATGTAACTAGGACAATGAGTATGGCAAACATGGGGGAGGTATTGTATTGCAAATAATACGTTTTAAACATCACGTTATTTCTTGGTCAGAATATAAAGAAAAGAGATACCTCGATTCCTGATCCCAAGAGGACATATTCCTAAGGCAAGGCCCATAAAAGAGTATGTATCAAACTCCAAAATGGAGTGAAACAGAGATGGAATACATTTAGGAAAATAGTCAAGGCAGGTGCATGCAGTAAAATATATTTTTTTTAAGTTGCACATGTGTGGGGTTATAAAACTGTTAAAATAAATATTTTGTTTTTTCTACGCAGATGAATATAAAACTATAGTCAACAATTAAAGAGATTGGTGAAACTTTTGACCAAGAGATTGACTTCAATTAGGAAAGGAAAGTACTGTAAAAGTAAAGAAGAGACTCTCAAAATACTAATAATACAAGAACAATATAATAAAAATTGATAGAAAGTGTAAACAAAGGAGGAAACAAAATACCATTGCATACATTTTTCATTAGGTAAAATCAGGTCAAATATATATTTTCATTGTGATAGTAAATGGCGAGTGGTGGTCCCTGCGCTAATTGATTGGCATAGTATATTTGACAAGATCTATCCTATGGGGAGTGGAGGCTCAATCAGCACAAAGGAGAGATAAAATGCCTTTGGCTCTCCTTTCCCATCCTGAAGAGAAGGGCACAGATACATAGGAGAAGGGATTTTATCCTTTAAAGGAATTTAAAGCAGTGTCAATGTGGAAAAATGAATACCCTTCATTTGGATGATAGACGTATCTCGATGGCCGAAGGCCAACCGTCTTATGCATAGAATTATAGAAATACAGACTGCTATGCTTGGCCAACAAGCGGCCATTTTAAACGTAGCAAGAATCGCCAATTTTGCTTGTTAACCATTGCACATTGCTTTCTGTCTAAACTGCTTTGCAGCTTGCAATTCTTGCGAATTCTGCTTACTCTGCTCAACTGTTAACATTGTTGACTGAATATGAAAGGGCAAGGCCGCGGGAAAGAGGAGTTCATTGAAACTTCTCATGAGCAGCCCAGAAAGGAATGCCCACGCTCCCTCTCTGTAGCCTTGAGGGAGAGCTGCAGGGCATTTAATCATTTCACAGCTGCCAGCCAGTCTCGTACTGTGGTAGAATATGTTAGAATAAAGCAGCTAAAGGCTTGAATTATGCCCCCTTCACAAAACCCTTTAGAGCGTGTCGGCTCCCAGGACACAAGTAGCACCTCAGAGATAACAAAGCTTGGAATGTGACTCTTCCCCCGTGTGCAGCTTGCTTCCAAGAACAGAAGCACTGTGTTCTGTTCAACAACTAGAAGATGCCTCTGCACTTTCTAAATTACACATTGTTACTAGAATAGACATCGAAAGTGTCATAATTGTCATACTCGTCGGAAATGTCCATCATCATCCCGAGTTCAAAGAAACTCAATAAAAGGGGTGTGTTAAACATGTCATAGCTGATTGTATGATATGCATTTTGTATATATGTAACTGATGTATTTAATTCGCTCTCTTGCATCCCTCGAGGTCTAGAGAATACACATCGCAGGGCGTGAGACCACAGTTGGCCAATTGGGACTATTTTGCTTGCAATAAACCCTAGCATTGGGAATTTGAACCTCGTGCCTGGCGCATCCTTTCGTGTATGGTTATTGCCTTGTTTCCATATCGCGAGGGACCCCTAGGGGCCCCTTTCAAGCTCGCGCCCGAATAAGGACCCTCCCCCACATGCCCCTTCATAGACGTTGTAACGGAGTAGAGGCTGTAGAACGGCGAGGACGGGACGATCGAGCCGGGATCAAGAGGTGTACGGGGCGCCCTGTAGAAGTGAGGAGAGATTCTTTCGCAGATTTGCACACATCTGATCCCTGATCAACATACCGAGTCAGAGGGCAAAGGAGGCGAGGGTCCCGAAACGAGGCAGAAGCCAGAGAAGCGCAGACACGATGTTGGTAGGGGTTGCGTCAGGACACAGGCGACTTGTTTTATCAGGTGAGTCATTCCCCGATTCAAACGAAACCCTGATTATTGGTAGAGTGTTGATTTTGCAAATTCAAACATCCAGAGTAAGGTTGGTTAACCAAGGGGAAGGTTAAAAACATGCCTGGAGTACTGTCCACTTTAGCAGGGCTTTTCCGCTGCAGTAGACAATCCTTGGAAAATGGCCAAAGTGCACCGCCTGTGTGAACGCCGGCTTATGACATGTATGCAAAATATGGTGTGGGTGCGATAATATTTAGTGAAATTTGGCATAGGCAAACTAGAAAGCAACAGGACCATCAGTGGCTGATGAATGGTAGCTTTGAGATTGCGAGGATAGATAACCTAGAAAGGGTATTGATAAGGAAAAAAGCGTGACCCGCAGCTTTTCAGACTATCAAAGATTGGAGGAGGGAAGCAATGCTCCGACTTAGGAGTAGAGAGAAGCATGCACGTAGGCACAAATCGAAGCTTGAGGTAGCAGAAGAAAAGGAGGAGGAGGAGTGGACTGCAAGTCTAAGACAGGAAGGGAGACGTGAGCAAATGAATATAGAAGGAATATACCCTCAGCGGGAACTACACATAGCAGACGAATTAATGGAACATTTGTTAACCCATACGGGTCGAGGCCCAAAACCAGGATCGAAACCAAACACGCCAGTAGTGACTGCGCAGGCCCAACCAGTAGCTCTCATAACTCCTCCCACAGCCCAAGCATTCCCCTCACGCAAGCATTAACCCACGCCCCACCCACAGCTCGAGCCCTCTCACAAGCACAGATCGCACACGCGCAATTTCCCAGCACCCACCAAGGCCCTTCACAGATGCCACCTGTGTCACTTGTCCCATACGCACCTCGCGCTCCAGAGACAGATTCAGCACCATCCGCCCCTCCCGAAGTCCAAATTGAGACCGGGGAGGTGAGAGGCAGGGCTGAAAGAACAGGATTTGGACGGTTATCTCGCAGCGCGATCAGCAAAGAAAGAAAGGTTGAATTACAGCAAGAGGCAGAAATGTACATAGAAGGAAATGATGGGACAACAGCATTGGCCTCATTATATGGGTACCGAAGAAGCAACGAGAGACAGGTAGTGTTGGAATACATGGGGAAATTTTTGGTGGGAGAATGGAAAAAGTTACTTGGGAAATTACCACCACAACGATTGTTAGATCTGAACCAATTAGCATGTTGTAGAATAAAAGATGAAGAAGTAAAGGAACATGTGAATGGACTTTTTGATCTTAAAAATGAGTTGGATAATGATTATGCTGAAATGTTTGCTGCATCTGGGCAGAGGGGTTGGGATATTAGAAGAGATGGGAGAGGGATGGTAGAACCATACATACAGCAGAGACATTCAATGTCATCTGTACAGAGGGGCGACAAGCTGAAAGTATGTATACGGGAAGCGATAAAGTGGATGTCGAATTCTAGTATCCCAACAATGGTCATACATGACATATTTGACGAATATTCCATGCCAATGAAAAGAAAGGCACTGCAATCGATGGCTGAACATTTAATAGACAAGGATATAAAAAACAATAAGGCTAGCCCACCCGACAAACTAGCGTTATACAAGAGAGCATTCGAGCGAAGTACAGGAGAAACGGGCCAATCACTGGACTTAGGAATACTATTGAACCTAAGAGAAGGGGTAGGGATCGTGAGTGGGGCATTTCCAATGAGAGAGGTTCCGCCCACGTTTGTACCAAAAGTAGAGGTCCCTGCGACGGGTACAGTAGGAGCGCAAGTAACACCAGCCCATTTCACCGCCCAGTATGTGCATGTCCCCTTTCCCAGGCAAGAGGTTAATACTATAAAACAGACAATTCCTAATATAAGAAATAATCCAGCAGGTTTCTACAAGGAAGTAGAGTCAATCCTGAGATCAGCAGTGCTTACTATGAGCGATATAGATTTGATTCTCCCAGTCATTTTGCCAGCAGATATATGGAAACAGATAAGGACGTCGATGACGTGGGGGATTTTGGCGCCACATGGGCAGAGTTACTATTGGAGGACAAAAATAAAAAAGTAGGGGAAAATCCGGGAACCCGCTTGGCAGATCTACCAGAACGAATAATGCAGAGATTGAGAGAAATAATTCCAGAAAGAAGGATTCAGTGGGACAAATTAACTACATGTGTACAGGGCAAGGATGAGCCAGTAATGGATTATTTCAATAGATTTGAAGGAGTATTCACAGACTTCAGTGGGCAGGATGTGAGCACAGAGTTGGGGAAAAGGCTATTTGGTGATAAATATGTGAGGGGACTAATATTACCAATTCAAGATATGTTAATGGCGTCGGAAAGTGCCTGGGCAGCAAAACCGGTGAGTGAGATATTACACATAGCCCAATATTATGAGAACAGGGTAAATGTGGCGAAAGAAAGAGAGATGAAGGATAGAGTAAATTTAAAAACGAGGGTGTTACTGCAGCAGGTAATTGGATACAATAGAGGTAGAGGAAATGCACAAGGCAGGGGAAATTTGAATAATATGCACGGGGTGTCATTGGGATTAAATCAATGTGCGTACTGTAAAGAGGAAGGACACTGGCGAGCGCAATTCCCGCACCTACAGAATAGAGGTGGTTTTGGCCAGAGAAGGTCTCATAGAGGACATCAGGGGTCTAATGGCCCAAGCAGAAATAGCATGCAGCAGCAGCAGAGATATACCAATGGAGGTAATCAAAACCAATCCCATGGTCAAAACCAAGCTCAACAGAACACGGCATTGAACCAAAGTGTTCCGAACCAAAATCAGGGCGGGCAGGGCCAACAGGGAAATGATCAGAGTGGAGGACACCGAGGGGGAAATGGGAATATTTTTGATACACAGCCAAACACGTATCATAGCAGCAGCGCTGACTACACATCGGACAATGTGTTATTTCCGCAATAGGACAGCCCACGGCAGGGGTCGGAATCAGTGTCTATTCGCGTGAATCAGAGAGGACCCTACGTAGAAATGAGAGTCAGGAATAAGGAGCACCGTTTCCTTGTAGATACAGGGGCACAAAAGTGTTCGATAGACCACCACTTGGTTCTGGAGATCCCACTGTCGGGGCAAAAGAGTGTTTCTGTAGGGTTCACAGGTACACCAGTAATTAACCCCATATCCAAAGCTGTCCCAATTACAATAGGACCATTTACGGAACAGTGTCCATTTCTTCTGACAGAAAATTGTGGGGAGAACTTGCTAGGATTAAACTTGTTGAGAAAATTGGGGCCAATTATACATTGTACGGCAGATGGGGTGTTCCTCACGATTTGGCCTCACGATGCACCGGTGACAGAATTTATGTCAAAAGCGTTACCAGAAGAGCTAAGTAGAGTACCAACCTGTCTGTGGGCAATGCATGATAACGATGTAGGATGCTTGAAAATAGAGCCAGCAAAAATAACTTTGAAAGAAGGTGTTACATTACCACGAATTCCCCAGTATAAAATTTCTATTGAAGGTGAGAAGGGATTAAAGAGTATTGTTACTGACCTGGTGAGATTGAAGGTGGTTGAAGAAATTGCAGGTAGCACGTGCAACAGCCCGATTCTTCCAGTTTACAAGAAAGGAGGCAATGAAGTACCATATTGTTTCATAATTGATCTGCGCGCATTCAACAAAGTGGTAGACCCACAATTCCCTTTGGTCCCAGATGTCACAACAATACTGACAATGATACCAGCCACTGCAGAATACTTTAGTGGAGTTGATTTGAAGAACGCGTTCTTTAGCATTCCAGTGGATAAAAGCAGTAGATATCTGTTCGCGTTCACTCTAGGAGGTCGATCATTCACATTCACACGCATTCCACAAGGATACACAGAAAGCCCGAGCATTTACAGCAGGGCACTAAAGGAACAGCTAGATATGCTACAACTACCAACAGGTTGCACACTCTTGCAGTACATAGATGACTTGTTACTAGCTGCTGACACAAAAGAGATCTGCAAACAAAGTACTATATTACTATTGACGCACCTAGCGACCCATGGTCACAAGGCAAGTTTGAAGAAATTCCAGTATAATCAAAAGGAGATGTCTTATTTGGGTTACCTACTTTGGAATGCAGGGAGAAGATTAACACCAGAACGCATAGAAAGTATTTCTAGTTTGCCTATTCCAAAAACTCAAAAAGGAGTGAGAGCTGTAATAGGCATGGCCTCTTATTGTCGGCAGTGGATCAGTAATTTTGCGTTGATTGTGAAGCCGATGATAAAATTAACTAAAAAGGATGCAGTGATGCCTTTACAGTGGGTTGAGGAATGTCAGAAAGCGTTTGAACAATTGAAAGTTGCATTATGTTCTGCGCCAGTTTTAGGCACACCAAACTACAAGAAAATATTTAGACTATTTGTGAGCGAGAGTGAAGGATGTGCATTGGCGGTTTTGACACAGGAACAAGGTGAAAGAAATAGGCTGTGCGGCTATTATTCTTCCACGCTGGACCATGTAGCGTGCGCACTACCACAATGTTTGTGATCTGTTGCAGCGGCTGCTGCGTCAGTGAAACAAACGGAAGGAATGGTATTGGGGCATACTTTAATTCTGATGGTGCCACATGCCATAGACATTCTATTAAAGAGAACACAGACGCAACACCTCACCTCTGCTAGACTAACAAGATATGAGCTCATATTGTTTGCACCCCACATCCAAATTATGAGGTGTAGTGCATTGAATACTGCAGAATTAATGCCACTGCCCATAGCAGGAATTGGTGACAACGAATCACCACCCCATGATTGTTTAATGGTCACTGAAGAAGAGACAAAGGGAAGAGTTGATTTGAGTGACACCCCGCAAAAAGAGCCCGATGGGGAGTTGTTTTGTGACGGCTCTTGTTTTAAATTACCTGATGGCACATCAACTGCCGCATATGCAATTACTACCCTAGAGAGTGTTGTAGAAAGCCAAAGAATCCCCTACAATTCGGCACAAGCTGCAGAAATAATAGCACTAACCCGAGCCTGTGAACTTTCTGAAAATTTGAATGTAAAGATATATACTGACAGTCAGTACGCATTCGGGGTGGTTCACAACTTTGGTCGACTCTGGGCTGAGAGGGGTTTCTTGACATTACATGGGGCCAGGATTCAGCATGGGCCTTTGATTGTACGATTGTTGTCTTTACTCACGTTTCCAAAGCGCCTAGCTATAGTAAAATGCGAGGCGCATAAAAAAGTAACATGTAAAGTGGGAGAGGGAAACGCATTTGCAGGCAGGATTGCGAAACAAACAGCCACTGATTTGGGAAATAAAATGATGACAGTACAGACTGAGGAAGTACCTTGTATGATAGAGAGTGGAGTTGCCACAGTCAAAGAAATGCAAGCTGAGGCCACGACCAAAGAGATTCAGGGGTGGGCTGAGGGCTCTGCTGAGTTAGATTTGGTAGGATGTTGGGTGGACAAAGAGACCAAGAACTGGATGTTGCCAAATTGTTACGTAACCGCAATGGTTACAATGGCGCATAGCTCTACCCACATTTGCGCGAAGAAGATGGTACAGCATTTATCGACAGTATGAAAAATGAGCACATAAAAAAGAATGCAGAAAGACTAGTGCAGAATTGTATTACGTGCCTGCAACACAATGTAGGGAAGGGAACCGTGACTCCAGTAGGTAGTTTTGGCCCACCCTCTATGCCATTCGAGGTGATCCATTTGGATTTCATAGAAATGGAAAGGTGCCAGAACTACTGATATGTGCATTTAGCAAGTGGGTGGAGGCATATCCTTTAAAAGACTGTACTGCCATGTCAACGGCAAAAGTTATGTTGAAGGAGTATTTCTCCCGGTTCGGACTGCCCCGTGTCCTATGGTCAGATAACGGCCCACACTTTGCGGGCGCAGTAGTACTACAGATCTGTTCAGGTCTGCAGATTGACAAGCGATTCCACAGCTCCAGGCATCCGAGGTCCGCCGGACTTGTTGAGAGACATAACGGTATCTTAAAGTCAAAGATAGCTAAAATCTGTGCTGGGAGCAAGTTGAGTTGGGTAGATGCATTACCCCTAGCGCTATTGTGCATGTGCATGTCTGTGCAGGCAAAAACTGGGCTCTCTCCCTATGAAATTATCATGGGGAGACCGGCAAATGTATGGTGCGCACCACAGCCCAAAAGATTATGTGAGGTCGAGCATCCTGTGTTAAGCACGTACTGTGGCCTTTTAATGCAGAAGTTGCGTTTGATTAATCAGCAGGTGCAGGAGGCGTTACCAGTGCGATACACTGGACCGGGGCACGTGCTGGAGCCTGGAAGCTGGGTCCTGATTAAAAACTTTCAAAGGAAGGCGTCATTAGCACCCAGGTGGCACGGCCCCTACCAAGTACTTTTGGCGACACAGACGGCCATTCGAGTGGATGGTCGCAAGGCATGGATCCATGTGACACATGCCAAAAGATTCCCAGGACTGCTGACAACTTCCGACGACCAGAGAAAGGAAACGGTCTCGGAAACAAAAGAAACTGTTGCCAGTCCACTACCACAGCATCAGCCTGAGAGAGAAGTGAAAGTTGAAACAAAGCCTAAGCGACAAGTGAAACTCAAAACAGAGTCTGCGAAGGCTGCCAGGAAGGGGAAAGGGCGAAAAGTGCCCCAACGTTGCTCAGCAGAAACAACATCACTGCCGAGCGACACAAACTCTGCATTGCAAACACGAGCAGAAACAACGCGTGTACCCCTTTGGCGCCCACCAGCTTCTGCAAAGACACCAAGGCCAGAGAAAGAAACTACATCATTGCCACGGCGTTCATCGCTACCCATCATTGTGCCGCAGGCTGACACTGAGCCTGATACTGGAAGTGCAACGGCACTATTCACGGATCATACAATACCAGGAGTGAAACGGTATAATTTGCGGCCTTGACAGGCAAAGTGATCCACAGATCTTTGGTGCTTTTCTTTTGCCTTTAGTTCTACTCACGGACGGAGTAGGAACCAGGGGCGTAGAGGAGAGAAGTGCTCCTCTGTGCACTTATAATAAAGTACATGTGTCAGGAGCCAGAGCAGGACAAGCTGGACGCACATAAGTACTAAGGCTGATAGAGTACATGTGTCCTAAGCCAGAGCGGGACAAGCTGGATGCACATAGTACTCTGTCAATAAAGAACTGTTCAGAAATTGTCTGAGCAGAGGGAGAAAGTACAACTAATCTTGCTCGGAGGGGATAAGTGGTCTAGGCTGTGAAAGGGTTGGCAGAATTGAAGTGTGTCATTTTCATTGAACTTTTGGCATCAAGAACGAGAGACATTTGCGACGAACTTTGCCAGCAAGAAGAAGGACGATGAAGAACAAATCAAGACCGGTTTAAGCCTCCTCCTGCACCCGTGCTGAAAAGATGATAGTTTTAGAGACTGTAAATTGAATGAATAAGACGTTTGGCATACTTTCCAAAAGGAGGGTTTGTCAATCTGGAAAAATGAATACCCTTCATTTGGATGATAGACGTAGCTTGATGGCCGAAGGCCAACCGTCTTATGCACAGAATTATAGAAATACAGACTGCTATGCTTGACCAACAAGCAGCCATTTTAAACGTAGCAAGAATCGGCATTTTTCTTGTTAACCATTGCTCATTGCTTTCTGTCTAAACTGCTTTGCAGCTTGAAATTCTTGCGAATTCTGCTTACTGTGCTCAACTGTTAACATTGTTGTCTGAATATGAAAGGGCAAGGCCGCGGGACTGAGGAGTTCGTTGAAACTCCTCATGAGCAGCCCAGAAAGGAATGCCCACGCTCCCTCTCTGCAGCCTTGAGGGAGAGCTGCAGGGCATTTAATCATTTCACAGCTGCCAGCCAGTCTCGTACTGTGGTAGAATATGTTACAATAAAGCAGCTAAAGGCTTGAATCATGCTCTTCTTACGGCCCCTCTTCACAAAACCCTTTAGAGCGTGTCGGCTCCCAGGACACGAATAGCACCTCATAGATAGCAAAGCTTGGAATGTGACTCTTCCCCCGTGTGCAGCTTGCTTCCAAGAACAGAAGCACCGTGTTCTATTCAACAACTAGAAGCTGCCTGCGCACTTTCTAAATTGCACATTGTTACTAGAATAGACATCGAAAGTGTCATAATTGTCATACTCGTCGGAAATGTCCATCATCATCCCGAGTTCAAAGAAACTCAATAAAAGGGGTGTGTTAAACATGTCATAGCTGATTGTATGATATGCATTTTGTATATATGTAACTGATGTACGTAATTCGCTCTCTTGCGTCCCTCGAGGTCTAGAGAATACACGTCGCAGGGCGTGAGACCACAGTTGGCCAATTGGGACTATTTTGCTTGCAATAAACCCTAGCATTGGGATTTTTAACCTTGTGTCTGGCGCATCCTTTCGTGTATTTTTATTGCCTTGTTTCCATATTGCGAGGGACCCCTAAGGGCCCCTTTCAGCAGCAGCAGGGTATGTTAATCCAACATATGCACCCCCTGTTTAAAGCAATGAGGATAATGCGGAAGACAGCAAGAGCAGAAAAGGTAAACATATAATAGCACGCAATGAAAGTAAACAGATTGATGAGAGGACATACATGATAGATGAAAAGAGATAGAAGAAGAAGCAAGGAAACAGAGAAAAGTACATGACAAAGCTTAGGAAATAACCATAGTCCAGAACAAATGGATGGGAGGACAAATATTGCTTAAGTTGGATGATAAGGGCATTGATGGGATTTGAGAAAGTGAGGAGAGAGAAGAGCAGAGCGGGAACAAAGAGAAGGAAGAAGAGATAGCACACAAGGAAGAGAACAAAAGACGGGATGTGCGGAGGTGAAATGAGGCAAGAAAAGAAAAGTAGAGACTAGAAGAGAAGACATTAAAAGAGATAGAAGCCCAAAGAATGAAAGTATGCAGGTTGCAATGAAGGCGAGAGGAAGATGAGGAGAAGAATAAATTAATTAGAATATGGGATTGAAAGACAATGGGTCTCATTATGAGGTTGGAGGTAGCCATGACGCTATTAGCGCCATGGCTGCCTGCAAACTCGTTCCGACTCTGCCCTGGTGAATGGAGCAATTACCGGTCCATTCCAAGGTTGGCGGGACCGGTAATTCCCCAATCACCAGGGCCATTCCCCATTCCCATTTGAGCCCCCATAGGACTCAATGGGAATGGGGAAGGCGCTAATAACGGTAACGCAAATTGCGGTACCGTTATTAGCTCCAGAGTCCCTTTGCGGGTCCCGTCCTTAATGCCTGGAAAAACCAGGCGTTAAGGGAGGACCTGCAAAGGGAACTCGTAGTAGGGCGTAAGGGATTACCGGCACTGGTGACCTTACCGGTGCCGGTAATCCCTTACCGCCCACCTCGTAATGAGGCCCAATGACATAGAATAAGTATGCCATAGGAACATAATGCCGATTGAGGCACACAAATGATTGGAAGAAGGCAGAGGTTTAAAAAAGCCCCGAATTGAGCTTCAAGGAATTCCGCCATTAACACGGGTTTGGTGGACAGGACACAGAAAACATAGAGCAGATGCTTTGGAAACTATATAGGCAAATGAGGGACAGAGGAAGGTATGGAACTCAAGAGAATTAAACGGGAACTGAAGGTAGATCAGTGGAAATCATAATAGACAAGTATGGAACATTGTCTTTATATAGGTTACATCTTGATGACAAGGAAAAGGACAATAGTCAAAGGAACTGGTGCATAATGTGTTAGACAAAGAAAGGGAGGAAAATGAGAGGGCACAGAGACAGGGTGCATGTGGATTTTCAATAGAATTGAGTGTAGACAAAGGGGTTAAATTGTCAGATTTAAAGGACCCCAAAGAGAGAACACCGGTATCAACACCATACACTGAGCAACCACCTGCACGATCGCTTAGTATGGGGGATATATCCCTGCCAGATGTAAGCAGGTTAAGACCGATACCAGTACGGAAACGAATGGGCAAGGCTAGCTCTGCCTTGAAGACAAGGAGCGTAGGTAAATATAATTTTGAATCAGGGCTTTCACAATTTCCATTATTGGAGAAAGGGAAAGGACAACCACAATATATACCATAGCCACAGATTGATTAGGATCATTTAAGGTCAAAATTGCTGAGTTTAACTTCCAGTGCTGGAAAATGAATTTATGAATTAGAGAGGATCACATCAGGATTGATGTTAGCTATAGGTGAGATAAAAGGGCTGCTAGCTGCTATTCTGGGTGAGAGAGCCAATGACATCTTTAAACAAGCAGGATACACAGGTATGACTGCACAGAACACGATACACGATTGAGGGCCATGTAATTATTTTATAGCAGATATATGGTGAGCACTCAGAGAGCAATACCCTGATACATCAGACATGGGTGTGATTGTGACTAGGAAAGTGGGAGATGAAGAGGATCCTAATGCTTATATTTTAGATACTCAAGACAGAGTGATGCAAGAGACTTGCAAACCATAAGATAAACTGTAGCATTATTTCACCACATGTTGTGATACGGGTTGCATGAGCCAGTGCAGCAGCAATTGAAAAAAAACAGGTGGGAATGGAAGCAAAGCCATTGCCAGAACTAGAATTGACAACAGTGCATCACTGTTGAATAATGCATGAGAGAAAATGGGAACACTGAGAACAGAAAGTAGGAGGTAGCAAAGTTCGTTCGGAAGAAGTTGTTTAAAATAACCATTGAGGAAGCAGTATCAACAAGTAATGATGCAGCGGTTACACAAGAGACAGAGCCAGGGAAGCCGAATAACAAAGGATATTCTGTAGATCAGAGTGGGGATAATTTTTGGACTAGAGGAAGAGGGAATGGGCCTAGAGGAGGAAGACAATGTGGATTTCAAAACTTTCAAGGAAGAGGAGGATCTAATGGTGGACAGCCACAACAATGTTGGAATTGTGGACGAATGGGACATACTGCTAGGATATGTAGAATCTGAGGAGGCATCCAACAGAATTGGCAAACTCCAAGAGGGGGGATAGGTCATGCCCCAGAATATAATGCAAAACCACAAGAATATTATGCCCAAGATCACACATAGGCTCCGGCAATGTGCCAAAACCCCAACAAATGCAGCAAGCACCTCTGCCAGTGCAATCACTGCAAGGGCAACCATAGCAGGCACACATGCAAACACAACAAGCACAAACGCAGCAAGCACAAACACATCAGACTGTGGTACCACAATGGAGCATGAACTCAGGAACACACAGGCACCCTCACCCAAAATGAGCAGTAGGACTGTTATATAATGAAATCCTTTCACAGGTACAACGATGAATGTATATCCACAGTAGGACAGCTCACAGCGTGACTTGATGTGTTCAGTACTATTTGTGACTCCAGATCCCCAAGAGGAGCCATGGGTCAAGGTGAGGATAGGAGCTATGCCATTCACATTTCTAGTAGAACTGGAGCCACTTGTTCCTGTGTCTGTTTGAGAAAATAATCAATTTCAGGTAACGTCATGAAGGCTCAAGGGTTCTCTGGGGTGACTAATTAATTTCCTTTAACAGACATATTAAACAATGTCCATTGCAGAACCTGAGATATCAATGCCATTATTATATTCTAGGCCGACACAAGTCAACATATTGGGATGTTCTTTAACGACAAAGCTTAATATTGGAGGGTTTATATTAGCTAATACAGGCCAGACGACTTTACATGGAAAACCTTTAGATTCAGAAATATTTTTGTATGGGGTGACTCTTATATTGTCCTGGTTGCCAAGGTTGGAAGGTAGCATACTGAGAGTACCTAATGAGTTTTTGTTCAGATCGGAAATCCCCATGGAGGATGAGGAAGGGAAGATCATTACCTTAGAACTAGAAGCATCAGTGGTCAGAGAAGAAAGGGTGATGATGCATGGAACAGATGATTAGGGAAGGGGATGGAGAAGAGTGATAGCCGTCAGTGAAGGATAAATGTTGACAGATTTGACAGAAAAAAAATAAAACTATTTAGCAATGACTATTCTGACAATGAACTGGTGTCTTTTGTTAAGCTGTGGAACTGTGCATAGTCATTTTTGAAGTACAATATTACTTTGCACAGACTTTGCACTGCAAAAATACACATTGCACAGTTCCATGAATCAGGGTTTGTGTCTGCAGTGTAAAGTCACTTTTCAGCAATGCAAAGTCACTTTTAACAGTGCAATAAATGCCATGAATCGGGCCCACAGTGTCTAATAACTTAGCCACCCCTGCCATTGCGCGTGGCTTGGATAATCATGACACTGTTTGAGTGTGCCCTTCCCTTTTACTGACACATTTTTTTCTTCCTGCTTCAACACTTCCCAGAAAACAAAATATCTACAAGCGGCTCAAGGGTCTGCTGCCCCACAGTCACTGCTGTAGACTACAAACTCACAGGCTCCATCATCTTGTTAAGACAAAATAGGTTGGCCATGGACACATAGCAAAAATGCTCACAAACAGCTCAAAGGGCTAATGCCCTTCAATCAATGCTGTAAGCTCCATGATCTTGGCATGGGCGTAATTATAGAGGGGTTGGGGGGGACAAGTACCCCCCAACATTTGTGGCATGCCTTTTTGTCCCCCCCATCTTTTCGAGGGAGGGCCGGGGGCCGCATTGTGGCTGCCGCATTAATTGATCATAAAAGTAGACAGTGTGAGCCTGGCTGAGGTGCCCAGCCAGGCTCCCGCTGTCTCATTACAGAATGCAGACATGTGATTAGCTGCGTGTATGTTTGCTGAGGGCAGGGCTGCGGGCTGACCCTAGTGAGGGGTCACATTTTGACAATTACATTTGGGGTCAGGGGTGTATTTAGCATTGCACGAGTGGGGGTGAGGTGAGCCACTAAATGCAGTGCATGTAATATTGCCATTCACACCCCCAAACGGCCCACCCCTACCCCCAAAGCGCTGTCCAGGCGCTCTGGGGCAAAATATATGGAAACCTCCAGATTTGCATATGGATTGCACCAAAAGAAATGATTTCACAGAAATGAACATTGCAAGGAGCATCATCAATCTTTGATATGTGGAGGCACCACGGTATTGACTTTAGAATAAGTTGCCATAAGTAATCCAAGTGGCAAATACATTTGTGGTGCAAAATACCTAAAATGCACTATTGTTATGTATGGAGAAAATCTACAGTCATCAGGTTTTTTTATTATAATAGCATGATATATTAACATAAGCTTTGAAGTGAATCAGAATCAGGTACAGAGCTTCAGATCAGACACAGTGGGATTAAATGAATTGCCCAGGATCACACACTTTGGTTAAATGGTGAAACTGGGATGTGGACAATTTAAGCAACTGTGCACATCTTCCCAGATTTAATTGATATGGATATTTATTAAGGTATTGCTTTCCATTTCATGTGCTTAAACAATTATTTATAGCATTGCCTTGGAAGCAAAGCACATTACATAATAAACTAGCCTTTCATAGTTGACTAACTGTCCTCTATATATAGTCAGAGAAATATGTTGAGGAATGAGACTATGGCTTTAGTTTTACTCTCCCCATCCTGCATGCTAAGTCACAAAAGTATCATGCATATTGACATGTGCCATAGTCATTGTTTCATAAAAGATGCAACATTATGCACCCTTCTCACTTCTGATCACTTCCTCGCATTCACATCTCAAAAGGGACAAAAGTCCCTGCTAAAAGTCACCCCATCCCTCCCATCAGTGCCTAATGGCTCACAGTGTAATGCTCTGTTGATGATGTGTATGTATAAACACTCTATTTTTCTGTTCGTGTTTTACTCAATCTCGTCTCTACTAAATTATGCAAGTGCAACTGAGACCGGTGGCCTGGTGCCTTATGAACATTATAGGTTCCAGGCTGTATATGCAGTCACCACTAGTAAACCCCCCTCCATCACCCTTCAGTACTGCCTTTGCGGGTCTACCGTTTGGTGGATGTGTACCACCCTATTGAGACTCCTGTGCCCCGGTAGGTAGCTAGTGGCCTTGTAGCTTGCTATGTCTTAGCACTTTCCTTCTGGATTCGATGACCGCTTGGTATTGCCTAATACTCTTTTCATTCATGCAATTGTTTTACTGCATGATGCAATTGTGCTTTTCAAGCAGTAGTGTGTGCAATTGTTTTGGATAAGCAAGTGAAATGCATATGCAAAATATTGGTAGAACATTTTTAGCGGCAGTTAGTGTGTGGACGTTGAATATGTTGATAGAATATGTGTACAGTTGTTTTACTGATTGGTGGATATATGTGTGAATGGTTTAAAGCAGGCAATGATGGAGTGTTACAAACATAACAGTAAAAAGAGTAGAAGGGATGTGTTGTGTGATGTGTGCATGTGCAAATTGAGTTTTTTAGTAAGGCATGGGCTAGACATGGGAATGGGGAGACAGTGGATAGTCATGAAGGGTAATGGATAATGGTACGTATTGCATAAAACGGAGAATACTTTTGGTCACAAATTTGTGTGTGTGCTGTTTTTTCTTTTTCTATTGTATCCAATTGTCCATTATTTCCATTAGCATAGTTGAACGTGCTAATGGGAATTTTGGAGATTCATATTGAGTCTAACTACTTTACAGACAAAAATTAAAGTAGATGGAGTCTATAAGCTTATTTTTTTACTTCTGTTTTTTTACTGTGATAGGTAGCTCCTAAAGGGATCATTTTTTTGTTTTGATGTTTTGTTTATTAATTTATTTTTTGTAGGAGAGGCCAGGAAGTAAAGTGGGGTGGGAAATGAGGAAATTGGCACTAACCACAGATCTGGAGGTGGACAGGGGAACATGTAGAGATTCATTGCATGTTAATCCATTTGACCAAGAGATCACATAGAATGTTCACTCTTTGGAGGAAGTAAATGTTGAAATAGAAAGCTTCAATCATAAGGTTGGTGGGGCTCACATTAACTTAAATGTAATTTTGTCTATAAAATGACTTGGGTTACATATTATATAGGGAGCAATACGTAGTCATCTTTGAAACAGGTATTGGTACAACCAGACATCACGTAAAACGTTGATATACCAGGTGACAAACAGATTATATATTCTCTAGGGATAGAAAGATGTGAAATTTGTTCTAACTATTGGTCATTATGCATTAGCCAGTAATAAGGGTATATGTGCCTTAAATAAGTAGGCAAGATAACAGTGTCCAGATTACTTTGAATAAGGTACTCACACTAGAACGTCCTTACCTAATTGGAAACTTCTACCTACTTAATTAACAAACACCAACATTTCTCCTAATTCCTAATATGAGAACTGGCACATGGTTAATATCATCCCACAATGTGCACTCTGCAGGTTAGAACCTGTTATTATTTATTACATCATTAGGCTGTCAGTATCGGGTTTAATATCATGTGATACATAGGGTATAAACAAATAGAGATAGTTGTTTACAAAAGGGAAAATCACAAACGCAGAAAATCCTCAGCATAATACGTGATGATGTCATCTAAAGGCAACATGACACGATTATAAAAAGTGGCAATTTTGCCGGCACACAAGCAGCTATATTTCCTGAAAACCATGAGGGAAATACATAGAATCTACCCTGTATGTGAAAAAGGGTCACCATTTGTAGGAAATTTCTATTTGCATTTCTCAACTTACATTTAAAACTGGTGCACTTATATAGTTAATGTATTTTGATTTACAGACCCTCGAGATACACGACCAAAGATCAGCATGTCTGGGAGGGGCTCCTATGAGAACACAACTTACTTTATCTGTTTAGGAGACTGCAGAAAATTGAAAAGCACATGTGTTTATGTACAGAAGTTTGAAAGGATTAAATGACATAGGGCCTCATTCCGAGTATGGCGGTAAGGGATAGCGGCCACCGCTAACGAGAGCGGTGGCGGTAATCCCTTACCGCCATACTCCGAGTTCCCTTTGCGCCATGGTGGTTTTAACACCTGCTTTTAGCAGGTGGTTAAAACCATGGAGCTAAGGGACCTTGATGTTAATTACGCCACCGTAATTTACGGTGGCGTAATTGACGCCTTCCCCACTCCCATTATGCCCTATGGGGCAAGAATGGGAATGGGGAAGGGTAAATGGGGATTGGGGAATTACCGCCCCGCCAACCTTGGAATGGGGCGGTAATTCCGCCATCCACCAAGGCGCTGCCGGTCCGGGTACGGCGTCAACCAAGGCGTTAATAGCGCCATTGGTTAGCGCCGTACTCGGAATGAGGCCCATAGGTTTCCATTTCTATACAGAATTTCACATTGGATGGTCTTTAACAAGGTTAATATCTTGAATAGTGTTCATTGCATGGAGCATATTTTTACAGCATTTCAAACCATATGAATTGTTGCTAATGAATTTGATGATGAGTTGATGTTGAGAAACAATGTAATTGATTTGAAATCTGAACACCTGATGAAGAGAATGATATTCTCGAAACACGTTGGGCCTCACGAATAAACATTAACTATATGTTAAGCCAACAGTCTCAGGACATATTTGTGATACCAACTATATATGAAAAGATTGTTGTTATTACATTATCTTATACCCATCAGAATATTATACCACTTTTGTTTAAATGTTTGGCTCATATACAGGGCCTGTGATAGTGTGCGGGGGATGGGAGTTCCCTAATTGGGAACATCTTTCATGTTCCTACCATTGAAATAATTCCCAACTCTTCCCACCAATCTCGTAGCTATCTGATGTTGCATTTTTCCAAGCTCTTGCCTTCACCCTTTGATGATACTCCTCCTCCCTACCACTACTCCCTCCACTACACTACCACTCCCTCATTCACACTAATACTCCCTCCTTCCCACTACTACCTCATTCACACTATTACTTCATCCTCCTTACTTCTACTCAAGCACCCTCATTTCACATAGTACCATCCCCTGTACAATCATTCTTTTCTCTACTTCCTCTAAACACTCGCCTCACAAACACACACTCTCAAACCCAGTGCCACTTCAACAGCCAAGCTAATACCTCATCTGCTTCACAATCCATTGCCAAAGTCCACCGCTCCTTCCTCCATCCTGCTGGTCTCTTGGTCATGCTCCACCTCCAACTCGGACTTTACCTTGGTAACCCAAAATTCCTGATCCATGTCTCCAGTTTATATTCACCTGTCTCACCCAGGATTGAATAACTCTCCCTGGACACACTAGCCTTATTTCCCCATTCAGGACTTGCATATATTGGAATGTCATAAGAATGGGGCTAAGTTCCACCTATTTTCTCCATGTGGCTTTGTTATGTTCCAAAGATGGCAATCCTCGAGAACCAGTGTCTATGTACTTGTTCCGGGGTAAACCAGTAAGTTAATTTGGGGTGGGTGGATCATGTATTGGTGCAGGAGCTCATACCCCTTGTTTGGGAGCCCCACAGTGGCGCAGTATATGTCTGCAGTGTCCCTCTGCCCTGTTGGCCATTCTGGGCGGGTGTTGGTTGCAGCATAGTTTGTTATCATTCTGAGGTGGTGTTCTCATTCCCTCATGCCCGTCATGACTCTTAATCTCTTTTCCATGGCATACATCCTACCAGTTTTTCTCACATTCTGGTACACATGCAATGTTTCTAAAAGGAATACAAGAAGACTGGCAGGTACCTTGCAGGGGAAAGGCATGAGATTTCAGTGGTCTGTATTCAAACATTTTGGAACAATGGGGGAACAGGAATGGTGGTATTTTTGGCTGAGCTTGGTCCCAAGGGATAGGACTGGTTGTGGATTTCTCCCTACAGGATCGATCTCACGTACAATGGGGTTGCAACCCACTTTAACAATACCTGGTTACAGATATTGGGCCTCATTCCGACCCAGGCGGTAAGTTACCGCCTGGGTCGTACCTTTACCACCATGGCGTAAACTACGTTTACGCCATGGTGGTTGGCGGACTTACCGCCCCATTCCGAGGTTGGCGGGGCGGTAAGTCCCCAATCCCCATTTACCCTTCCCCATTCCCATTTTTGCCCCATAGGGCATAATGGGAGTGGGGAAGGCGTTAATTACGCCACCGTAAATTACGGTGGCGTAATTAACAACAAGGTCCCTTAGCGCCATGGATTTTAACACCTGCTAAAAGCAGGTGTTAAATCCTCCATGGCGCTAAGGGACCTCGGAATCAGGCGGTAAGGGTCGGCGCTGTTTACGCTGCCGTAAACCCCTTACCGCCTGGGTCGGAATGAGGCCCATTGTCAACATGTCACTAGTAATCTTGCCCCAGAGGGCAAATGTATAGGTATTTTTAATAATTGATTGAAAATATATTAAAACAAGTTTTTAGTGCCGTGTTACACTGGTGTGTTGTTGTGACACATCCTGCTTTATAACTGGTACAGTATGCTGTATTTCTATAGCATAGTTTAGGCCACGACTGAAAGCGTACATGTTGGATGGAATCTTTGTTATATTAAACATGAATGATCTAATAAAACATAAAAACAATATAAAAAAGTAATGTAAGAAAAAGAAAAAAGGACCACTAGCCAGACTCCAAGATCTAAGCAAACATTCAGCCTATAAGAGGTCCTGTGTAGATTTTTACAGATGAAAGAAGAGTGAGTTTGCAGAGTGAACATATACATGGAGATCAGAAAACAAAACATCTAGGATTACTTCTGCACACTGGGTAAGATACATCTATCCCCAAACTCACACATCTCATTATACCTCCTGACATCACTCTTTACATAATACTACCATGGCCACGTTCCTGTGCCCATTGCAGCTCTGTTACATGGTCCACACGAACTGTAAATGTCCACTATTCCATACTACCCTAAATGATAAACCACTAATACATGCTGTTATAATGAATGCTCCACACTTTCACTATCTAAAGCTGGTTTCTGCAACCTGAGGCTGTCAGGATGTTTTGCTCTTCGACTCTCATGATCCCTCTACATTGAGAATGCAGGCTGGGGATTATGTGAGTTGTAGTCCAAAACATTCGTAGTCTGGAGGGCCAAAGGTTGCAGACGCATGTTTAATCAATACATATAACCACTGTGGATGTACAGCACTTAATTCTATTCATTTATGTGTTTTTTCATTTGTAAAGCATACACAACCAAGCAGGTATCAAGGCGCTGAATCTTGAGGATGGGCTGGGAGGGAGGATGGAAGAGGGATACAGTGAAGTGAAGCAGGGAGGGCTAGTGTTGCAATGACAACGCTAATGAAAAGGTACCCAATATTAAAGGTAAAGACTCTTGTAATACGGGTCAAAGCCAATTAAACAGGCATATTTTCAGTTGATTCCTGAAGGGCCAGTAGCGAGGCTCGGCCAGCAAGTAGGTGGGAAGGAAATTCCAAAGGCGAGCAGCTGTGACTGGGAAGCTGAAGCCTCAACCTCTGCTGTATTTGAAGCGCGGGTGGACAGTAGATTGCAGAGGGGCGATCTTGCAGCCCTGGAGGACTTGGTCCTAGTAATCCTTGAGTAATGTAGATGGGTGCACAGTTGGTGAGACAGCAGTGTGTTATGGACAACATTTTGAAGTTAATCCTTTCTTTGATAGGGAGCCAGTGTACTGGGTTTCTGTGGGAAGAGACATTATCCATTTTGATAAACCTAATGCAGCTCAGATAGGATTATTATGGATGGACCGGAGCTTGAGGAGATTGTGTTCTGAAGTACCAACAAAGAGGGAGTTACAGTAGTCCAGCTGGGAACTAATTACTGCACTGGCAATGGCCATGCAGTCCTGTGGGGAGAGGAGGTGCCTGGAAGAGTTCAGTAGATTTGTGGTGGGGGCTGCCGAGGATGTAATTGCGTTGACTTGGCGTCTAAGGCTGTGGATGGAGTCTAGGTAGACAACAAGTGTTTTGACAGATGTAGAGACCTTGATGGGGGAAGGGTTGATGGTAAATGAACAGAATGCATGATTGAGTTTAGCAAGATGAATCAGAACACGCAATCAGGATGTCCATTTTGTCATCATTTAGACAGAGCTGGTGTGATGCCATCCAAGCTTGGATGGTGTCATAGATGGTATTGATGTAGATGGATTCTTGGTAATAATTTCCTGAAAGGGTATAAGGATCTGGGTGTAATCAACATAGTTAGTGTACCATATGGCCAGAGAGTGAAGAAGGTCAAAAGGTGGTTTAGTGTAGGTGTTATATAAAGTGGGGGAAACACATGAACCTTGAGAGACACCACAGGAGAGTTGGGTAGGGTGGGCTGCAGTACTTCTGGTATACACCCGCATGGTCTATCTGTAAGAAACGAGGCCACCAATGTAGAGGCCTCAGGTGAGAAGTTGCCTGAAATTAGATGTTGGCAGAGGGTTTTTTGGTTGACTAGGTCGAAAGCTACCGATAGGTCAAGGAGGAGGGGGAGGGCTATATTGCTAGAGTCACAGATGACATTCAGTTGATTTTTCAGGTCAAGAAGAGCAGATTCAGTTCCATGGCCTGCTCTGAAGCCTGACTGCTGTGGGCTGAGGATGTTGTATTGTTGCAGGAAAACTTGTATTTGCATGTAGGCAGCACAATCAAGAATTTCTAAAGAGAAATGGGACGGTGGTGATGGGTCCATAGTTGGTTGTGATGGTAGAGTCGAGTGTGGCTTTCTTGATGAGGTGGGAGATCCAGACTTCTTTGAAGTTCATGGGAAAGAACAACTCGAAAAGAGGAGTTTACAAATGCACTGATGATGGGAGTGAGGGATAATGCACACTCCTTCACAATTGGTGCAGTACAGGCATCACCCTTACAGCGTGAGGGTTTCAAACCAGCAATGAGGTTAGCTATCAAAGATTCAATGACAGACTTAAAAATGAAGGCAGTGTTCGGAGCTTGGAAAGGCGTGGGATGTAGCATGGGAGTGTTGGGTGTGGAGGAGAGGGACTTGGAAAGGATGGTGACTTGTTTCTTCTCCATTTCATTGGAGAGTGACCATTTTGTTGGTAAGATTGTTTGGAATGTTTTGGCAACAAATGTTATCTTTGTTGTAGGTGTTGGTAGGTAGGACAGTGGTTTTGAGCTCCGGTAGGATGGAGAATAGTTCGCAAGACTGGGATTTAGCGTTGGATATTCTAGTTGACAATGGTGTAGCTTTAGCAGTGATGATAAGTTGCTTATATCTCTTGGAAAGGTTAAAGACGGATGTTTTGATGGTAGCTGATGGGGCATTGTGCCAGAAGGTTTCGAGCGTGCACTTCTTTGTTCTCATGGCCTAGAGACTTGGAGTGCAGCAGGGTTTTAAATGTGAGGTAGGTTTTGCTTTCTAAGGTTTGAGTGGGGCAGTGACATCTATGGCTGACAGGATGGCTGTGCTGTATGTGCTAACCAGGTCAGCCAGTGTGGATGGCAAGGTGGCTTTGGTGAGGGAGATGTCGGCTAGAAGGACTGGGAGGAGCCTGTCTTTTTGTTAAGATTGTGAGAACATCTGGAGATGGTAGGGGGAGTGGTAGGTGTTTGGGCTGATGATGAGGGTAGTGTGAACGTGATGGTGTGGTGGTTAGACCAGAGGTTGGGGGAGATGACTACATTGGCCATAATGCAGTTAAGGTATGTGAACCAGTCCAGTGCCCTTCTTAGACAATGAGTTGGGCTAGATATGTGCTGGGTGAGTCCCAGAGCGCTAAGGGGGTTGGTGAGTGAGAGGGCCTTCTTGTCTGATGAGTCATTCAATCCCAATTAAGGGCGATAACTCTGGAGGTAGGTGTGATTCTGGTTGTAAAGAGTTGGGGTAGGTCATTGAAAAAAGACCTTGCTTGGCCAGGCGGGTGATATGTTAAATGAAAAGTAATGGTTGTGGTGGATGACAATGATAGTTAGGCAGTAAGAAGTTCACAAGTGGTTAGGGTGGTGGTCAAGATGATTTTGAATGACATTGTGTTTTTGTAGCTGAGGACAACTGTTAGGAATGATTTTCATTCATGGGTAATTTTCCCTCCAGTTGTGAATCCCCCAACTTTTTGCTGTTGTCTGACCCTCCTAGCCTGACTTTTGCCAGTGGGGCCCATCCTTCTGCTTTATCTGCTAGGATTTTGCTCATTTTGTTATGGGGAAACTGACATGCCCTTAAGACTGTCAGTACTTGGAGACTTTGTTTCCTTTAGTCTTTCAATGTGTTGCTATTCTTTAGTAACATGTTATCAGTGCACGATGTAGCTTACAGTACAGTGTGCTGGGGTCCCTTTTTTATGTTTAAGGCCCTTGAAGGACTTTTATTAAATGCACACGTGTGCCTTGGACAGAGCTTGTGGCAGCAGTAAATTTTTTTGTGTTTTCAACTATATTAAAGGGTCCTAGCTGTGTTTTCCACATTTGGAGCAGGACAGCGGTCAGTGGCTAAAATGGCCATGCCACAAGGTCTTTTGTTCTGTCCTTTGGCCATCTTGTCTCTTTGCCATCTCCAGGTCAAGCAGACCACGGATATTCCTTATTTGGTCATGCAGACCACCGGGGCAGACAAAAGCTTTCGCAGGCTTCTACATGCCTTGTGTGTGTGCCTCCAGGATGTGGGCTGGAGCTATAAAGTTCCAATACACATACTGGGTGCCAGGATATCGGGTGTGCTGGGATGACTGGGATCACCGTGGTCTGTGATTGGTCCACGTCTGAGATAGTTGTATGTGAGCAGATCTCTCATTGGTTTCCTTTGTTTTGGCGCGAAGGAGATTTTGTATAAGAGAAGGCATCTTACACCCATTCCAGTTCAATCTTCTGAGTTCACACCAAACTTAGTAAAAGAGCCAAGTATTCTGAAACAATGAAGCAGACCAATGGAACCGCTGGTGACTCACTGGAAAGTTTAGCTCTCTGAGCCCGCTGTTGTCCCATCAAATCCCCTGTTTCTGATCAAACCTAGAAGGCCTGCAAAGGCGCTGTGATCGATTGGAATAGTGCAACCAACTAATCTTGGCACCTCCAACTTAACCTGTAAGCAAGCCTCTTTGGAAGTGTTCCTAGACCGCCCCGTGAACTGACCAGCTCGTACGGGACCTTTGCCCTAGAACCGCTGCCATTTTGAGGCTCAACTTGAGCCTTTGAATGCTGTAAGCTCTGGGTATAAGACACTCTCCCACCGAGTTTCGTACACCTAGGTTTCCTAGGTCTGTAATTAGGAGAGTACCCCTGAACCCGAGTATACGCGGTCACTGTGTCACCCAGCTGTAGTGATGAACTTCATGGGTGCCTTGCTGCTGTGCATCCCTGTGCCTTCAGACTCGCTGCAGTGACCTGATCCCTTCACCAGGAGCGGAGAAATCGCCAATGTCCCACCACAGAATCATTCCTAGAATGCAGCCACTGTAAGCCGCAGAGTCATGCAATTGCAGGATTTGAACCTGGAACTGAAGTGGACCCAACTGTCGAAGTTTGGTCCGGAGTGTGCTGAGGGTCTGTGAGTATTTGCAACCCTCACTGGTGGCCCCTAGTTCATCCATCCATTTTTATGCACAAGTGTCCCCTGACTGCTACTCATCTTTATCGAGTTAGCCTGTGCTACTCTTGGGGAGACCCAACTCTTGGATATTGTTCTGCCCTCTTGGGGACACCCTTCTCAAATAGTGGTAACCTATTCTTCACAGCCTCCCCCACCTTCCTGAGTCACTACAGACCCTTGAAGAGCCCCCATTTTGACTTAACCGCATGATCGCCTATGCCAGCACAGAAAATACTTTTTAGCTCAAGGCTCCTCTCTCTTAAGGTCTTGACTGCATCTTAGCTAGGGTGTGAATTGTGAAGGACTGCCAGAGAGATATTTGCACTATATAACCCCACTTCTTTGCAGGGTGATTAACTGTACTGGGTAATATCCCTGTTGGCCATTGGTTACTGTATATATGTTTGCTAGATTAGTGTTGTGGTGGTTTTGATAATACTGCTGAAACATTACTTTGTGTTTGATTTAAAAGGCCTTTAATAAATGTATATATAGATATATATTTTGAAACATCTGACTGAGAGTAATGTGTGGCGTTGTTTACTGTGAGTTCTCATTGTGGGCTTTCAATCACCCTCACCCCTCCTGAGACCTAGTCTTGACCACCGCTAATGCTACCGGGATTGGTCTGGCTGGTCCAGAGGTTACCCTGTTCCAAGAAACTAGGCTGGCCTTCTGAACCTCTGCCCACCAGATCAGAGTTCAGAAATCCATCTTAACAGCTTTTCCACCCCCTCCGGTTTTGGGGCGGTCACAGAGGAGTGTTGTATAGTTGGTGGGGGGAGCGATAGTCAGCACTGGCCTACTGCTGGGTGTAGCCATGTCTCAGTCACTGCAAGGATGTCTAGGTTGAGGTTCGTAATGGGGTCTCTGACATCAGAGGCATGTGCAATGATGGAGCAGGCGTTAATGAGGGCACATGAGATTGGTGGAGGGGCAATATTGGGGGTGTTCTTGTGAGATCGGGATGATGGTGTCTGGGTGGTGTGCCAGGAGGGAGTAGTACATGAACCTAGGCGTGGGAGGCAGCAATTCATCAGTGGTAGGAGAGCATCTGGTTAAGACGAGGTGGAAGTATGGGATGTCAGCCTGAGTCTTCTTGCTGAATCTGAGCAAGGCTGAGCGATGATAACAGCAGGTGGGGGGCCTTCATGGACCAGTGCAAGGGCTGCTGGTGGGAGCTAGTGGCTCCTGTTTGTTGACCAATGCAAGGGATGCTGGTGGGAGCTTGTGGGATCTGATGTGGACCCGTGCAAGGGCTGCAGGTGGGAACTAGTGGCATCTGTTGCAGGCCAGTGGAGGGGCTGATGGTGGGAGCTTGTGGCATGGGCATTATGAGCACAGACATACCTGGAGGACCTGGCCTAGATAGGGTGTCTGGAGGATGGGGTGGCCTAGTAAATACAATTGGGGTTGGTGGTGGCACCCACATCAAGAGAGGCGCTGGGCAACAGCAGGAGGTGGTCAGTGGTAGGAGGAGGTCGAGGGGTTGGAGGAAGGGAGTGGGGGTGGAAGAGTAAACGTGCAGGAGCTGCAATCTGGGTGGAGGGCCGTATGTGGCAGTGGATAACTGTAGAGTGGCGTACAGACAGGAGCATACAGGCGTTTATGTAGGCAGCAGGTGGAGGGTGTCGACGGATGTGGGGGTCATAGTGTATGGCCAGCCTTGAATAAAAGGGCATCTGGTGAGCAAGCAAATGGTATTGCAAGGTCACAAGTAGGCTTACCTTGATAGGCAGGAGGCGGGAGGCAGGGCTGGATCAACGTCTATGCTAGTAGAAGAAGGGCCCATGCAAGTGATGAGACTGTCAGAGGTATATGGAGAGGGTGGAGTCCATAGGAGGTACGGCTGCGTGGGGTAAAGAATGATAGCGCCAGATATTTCCGGACAGGGCCAGACACAGGGTAAGTCTCCGGCCTTAATGTTGGGCCTTTGTGAGGGCCAGCTTTGCCTGGCAGTTCCCTTCTGCCTCCAATAATGTATGCACCAGTGTCCAATCACACTGGTGCGGAGGCGGGATATGACTTGAGCTGGCCAGCATAGTAGAAGACTCTGCAATGGTGGCAGCTATTTTTAAATGGATTTCAGAGGGTTTGACCAGTAATTCTATTAAGGCGTCACATGGATTTCATTAGATTTGATCAGCCATTCTATTAAAGGCACTGCATTAGTTCCATCGATGGGTGCATAAGAAGATCCCAAATCTTGTAACTTGAACTGAAAAATGGTGATGCACATAGTGTATCCTCTAAAACCTCTGAAATCCTGAGGTGTTCAGCACTAAAGCTTGAGGTATTTGGAGGGGTCATGTTTGATGGTATGATATGATGAGTTATTTATAAAGCGCCTGTACACAAGTGTTTATAGGCATGACAAGACAAGGTAGGGAGACGTAGGACATGATTCATGAAATTATTTGCATGTAAAACTGACATTCTGCCTGCAAATCCCCATTCATCAAACAGGGATTTGCGCGCAGAAAGGCACCCAAATCCCTGTTGTACACGCAAATAATTTCGTGAATCAGGGTCCTAAGGAGGTCAAAAAAATGATCTTACTAGGCCTTGTGTCATTCAGATCATGCAAGTGGAGGGGGGTGGGGAGTGCCAGGGGAGGGAGAAAGGGAAATGTGGTCAGTGCAGCAAATTGCTCTGAGTAAGTGCAGCTGTGGGACCATCTATGGGAAGTGCAAATACATAGGGGGGAAATGTAAGGTTACAGATACAGCCCATAAGTGCGCAGAGGCCCAGAGGCAGTGCAGGTGCTTCCATCTCATGGAGGAATCCTGGCGCCCGTAGAGTTCAGAGGGTATGGGTTGCAGGTACTCTCCTCCATTATTGTGACTGATCTGGAGGTGAGAAAAAGATATGGGATAAAGATCCAGCAAGAAACCAGCAGCCCATGCATAATCTACTGTATTAGAGTCCTGTGGCCAGAAGGCGTGAGCTAGTATATTAACTAGGCAGCTTTGGTCTGGGATACTTGTAGCAAAGCTGTGATGAGTTGCGGGTGTCTTATGTAGAGGTGGGGACATTAAGCTTGGAGAGAATGATGCATCAGACAAGAATTGCATGGCAGCAGGCTGAGCAAAATAGGTGACTGTGATGGTCAGGTAAAGATCGTAGTGAAAGTTCCACAACCACATTATTGAAAAGTCGAACATACAAACATATGTTGAACTAGACAAGCCCTTCATGACCACCATTCACAAATAAGAACATTGAGAGTAAAAGTACAGGAACTGCAGTATGAAGCCTCAGAGAGAAGGCTACCACCATGTTTTGTATTGTTTGAAGCTTTGGAAAATGACAGACTGCTTGACATCAGGGTTGATGGGAAACTCGGACACCTCATGACAGTGGCACTGATCAGAGTTGGATTTTCTAAATCGTTAATTTATCATTCGTCATCATTTTTCAAAATCTGCATGTGCCCACTGCCATGAGCATTCAAACAACATTTCAATGTGTCATCATGTATGTGCTTTGATGTGCGTCATCATGTTATCTGGTGTCCACTTCACTGTGCTAAACATTTACAATGATAACACCAAGATAAAAATAGCGAATTGGAGAAAATGACCTCTGGCTTAGTGTCAACAAAACAGAGGTGTTCTAGTTCTACTAATGGGTGGTACACCATTATCGTAGGGGTCCATGCACTAATGCTAAAAGTAAGATTCCTTATTTTTGACTTAGGCCTACAATACACCCCTCCATCTATCAATGTTTGTTTGTTTAAATCTTATATGAGATGGATCCAAGTCAGAATCAAGGGAAGGTCAGGTGTAAGACTTCAGACGATCATGCTAGATGAGGGTGTGCTTGATTTAAGTCGAATCTTTTAAGTGGCACTGAAGTTGGCAAAGCCATTGAAACCAAGATCTGGTTGCACACAGCTTTACTTTGCTTGCCTACGTGCTGAATGCTGGACATACAGCCCAAGCGCAGCTTAGCTGTTTTGGGAACAGGACGATGCAGTATGCCATGGGTCGGATATGCTGGTCATGATCAACATAGCCACATATCCTCCAGAGTTTGATATATTAAATACTACAAGTGGGTAATAATAGCGACACAGATTATTACAGTCCTTAGAAGCTGGAGGAATCTGGCATGAAGTCCTATATAAATCAATAACGTAGTAATATTATCATTTCTACTCCTGATAACAATAACAACCATAATAATAATACAAATGATAATAATATTAATCATAATATATCTCTGAGCAGAACAAGCACCAGGATTGCTTAGATGCTATTCAGGCATGCAGGTGCATTTGTATGAGATATGCCTGTAGTCATTAATGATGTCATGGAAAGACAAGATGCGAACAAGATCCTTTCATAGGATACAAGGGAAAAGACAGACAGTATTGCTGTATTCTTTCTATCCCATCTGCCTCCTTGCATGAGCACTATAGGCAGGGAATATTGAGAGGTGGATAGGGCTGGGAGTGTGCAGCAAAGGGGCACGTTTCCACCATGGACGGCTCAATCTCCATGTGAGAAGAGAACAATGGCGCTGCACTCTTATCACGTGAACCAGCGTCAAGGAGGAGATGGTCACAGGGATATGGTGAGGCTTGCAGATACAAAGGTGACAAGTATGTGGGCGGTTATTTGCAATCCTTTTCAAGAAACACATGGTAGGCACTTGAGTAGCTACTGGCAAACTTTGGCAATGGAATTAGTAGATTGGCAAGTAATAGTCGTCCTTGGCAATAATGCAGGTATCAAGGCATTCCAAGGCAATCTTTGACAATGGGGCATGAAGAGCATGGTTAAAGTGTCTGAGCAGATGTTTGCTATATTTGGAAATCGGGTATGTGTCTGGGCATTTGATGGTATTCCTTTGCAGTAGTCCAAGTATTTGGGCACAACATGGAAAATCCTAGGCTATGGGGCATGTTAATTAACAAGGGGGGTCCTGGGAGTCCCTCTGCCAGACATCAATCCTGGTTACAGAGCCTTACCAAGATCCTTCAGGTCACTATCAATCACTGTGGGATGTATTTACCCATGCATCCGAGCCCTACCTCAAACCTGTGCAGTACTGACATGGAAAACATCATGATGGCCAGAGCTTCCCAGAAAATGCACAGGGAAATGCATGAAGAATAGGCTGCCACTCATTTTTGCCGATGTTATGGGCACAGAAGGACACTGCCTAAAACCACCATTGGACTACCCACACAGTAGTCTGAAACCATTGGGAATGGCAATGCTGATTGCCAAAAGCAAACCCATAACTGTGGAGAATTCATTTCTTAAATCCCAAAAATGGGTGCAGTACCAGTACTCACCACTATCCAAAAGCCGGCATTTTAAAACAACACCAGATTTTACTTTTTGTAAACTGAATAAATGAACCCAAAACATGCCAAAGAAAGACTTACTGAGAGGTGGATCCAATGTAAAGTTATAATCTGAAGTGACTTGAAGGTTTATAACAAGACTGGCTGAGCTGGGGATTTCAGCAGTTTAAGTAAATTTGGACTGAAAGACATTAAAAATCTAAATGTTTAAATTGACTGAGTGACCTACTTTTGAGTGTCACATAGGTTGCAATTGTTTAAATGTCATAGTTTTAAACTTAGAATCAGCATTCTAGCTGCATATGTAAAAATGTTTAGTTTTATTTGAATGCAGAAAACTGGGGAACAGAAATGACATGTGGCTAAAAACTGGCTTAAAGAGATTCCAATTTTGCCTGGCAACTACCCCCATCAGGAGTGAAACTTGAGTCACAGCTGTGTTCCCAGGCCTATCTGCCTTTTTCTGGCCACACTAAGGATATGCCATCTCTCTGATAATTGAATTAAGGGGAGCCCCCACAGAATACAGGAGCTCTGAACAAAGCCCTGTCCTGACCCAGGTAGATGGTTTATTGCAGATGTCGTAAAAGTAGCTTCCGCCTGAAGCAAAGGGGCGGGGCACTGCCTGTGAGAGCAAGCTGGCTTGGCAGAACTGGAAAAACCAGAAATTCAACCTTGTGCTGGAGGAAAACCACACCCCTTTGGGGCCAGAACCTAACTCTAAAAAGATGAATAACTCATAGAGCGGACATGTGAAAATTTTATAAATGATACCATAATTCTTGTGATTTTTCTGCCCACATTTTAAGAGGTTTTTAGAACCGGTGGTATGTTCAGGGGGGTTTTAGCGGAAAAGAGGATATTACTCAAAATGTGTGCATGTGAAAAATCTGACACTTCATCAACTAATGTCCATACTCCTTGCGCACATGTGTGTAAATTTGGGGTAATGTCCGGTATTGCAAACCAGTTAAAAAGTGCAAAATATTGCCATTTCTGAATGCAAGCTCTCAGGAAGAGCAGAGTTTGAACAGGGTATACCTCCTGTAATGCATGATGGGTGCATATGATTTTAAAACAATATGTACCTCTGCAAATATGTATTTGGTTCAAATCTAGATTTGTGTGCAAGTTGACAGGAGGAGTGGACTTTCTGCAGGCTGTAAAATGACATCACTCTGACACAACTTAGCTCCCCCAATCAGGGGAGAAATGAAAGCTTGGCCAATGATAAGTGGAGAGGGGCTGGCTAGTGATGCTGCTCACACACACCCATTAAGAAAACACATAAAAGCAGACAGACAGGACAGATAGGGACCTTCAAATCCATTTGCAGCTGGAAGCTCTGCCGGGAAAATCCATACTTTACCTTCCTCAACCTTCAGAGAGCCAAACTGGAGACTTCAATCTATCCAGAACTAGAGACCCAGACCAGACCAGCAGAGCAGAGCTGATCCAGACCATTGTTAGCAGAACCAGAGAGAGCTGATCCAGACCACTGTTAGCAGAACCAGAGAGAGCTGATCCAGACCACTGTTAGCAGAACCAGAGAGAGCTGACCCAGATCACTGTGAAGTGCAGAGACCAGAGTCCAGTCTAAAACCTGACCAGATCCGTGGCGAGGCCCATTTAACTCAAGAATATAGTGTGAGTACCTAGAAAACTGTGCAGAACCTATCTCTTAGTTAAAATAATATAATTCAATCTATTTTAATCTAAGTAGAACTGCCTCCTAACTGTCACCTGTCATTTGTAAAACTGTCACTTGTTATTTTCTAGTTGCAAGCTGCACTTGTCTTTTTGAACTTTAAAATTTCAAATCTGAAAAACGACCTTTATTTAATCGCTCATATCTCCGTGACCGTTTGTGCTAGAGACTTGCAGTAACTTTCATCTGGAAGCTGAGATCCTAGGCTTTCCTAGGACCCCAAAACGATAGTGATAGTCCTTGTAGTTCCTCTGTAATCGCGCCCGGCGCAACCGCGAATTTTGCCGCGATTTGCAAATTTCTCCACGTGTAAAAATCTGCTGCTGCTTGCCTTCCATTTGCCAGAAATTCGTTTAACCAGCTAATCATCCCTGAATCATTGCAAGAGTGAGCCTGGACTAATATTAACTTGATTTCACTCACCCTGAACCTCCTAGAGGGAATTAAAAGCATTTTAACATATTTTCACTCCATTGCCAGCACATATCAAAGCACTTTTGCCTGTGTTTCAACTTCTGTAGTCTAAGTTGCTGGGTGAACTGAATTACATTTGAATTGCATTTCTGAGAACTGTGTGTGCTTTCCTTCCATTTCCCTGCATTGCATAAAGGGGGAAGGGGATTGCCAGAGAAAAGTGATTACATTGTTTTGTTGAAATCCTATCAAGTTATTTTCTTTACTGCATTTCATTCCACATTGCATCCATTTGAAACCATAAAAGTATTGTTGCTATCTTATCCATTTCATGTCAACTCCTTAGTGATTATCAAGAAGTGTGCTAGTGCCAGATTCTCCGTTGTTAATCTTTAGCATATCAGATTAAGTGTGATATTTAATTATTAATTATTATAAAGCGTGATATAATATATATTGTTTAAGTTATCAAATAAACCTTTAACTTGCAAAACAGAACTACTTCTTGGCTCAGTGGGGTCAGGAGGATTCCAAGAGAGGGGTGTTATATAGGGGTAGTCATCCAGAACGCATGAACTGGACATAAAGATATATCAATAAGGGTTTTCACTCAGTATTCTAGACTAGGCGTTGACTTGGCTGTAGTGCTGGCCACAGGGATGGCAGACTACTATCCAGACAAAAGTATGGGGCTCATAGGCCAGTACCACCCAGGTATGGAGGGGCGGGCATCCGGGTATGGGCACCCAAGTACAGTGCAATTTAATGGGGAACCCCAGGAGAGAAGGTCCATTAAGGGCATTCTGAAAACCTCTGCCCAGTTAGGTCAGTGGGGGGGGGGTACCCAGCAAATCCTGGCAGCAAGGAGGGATCTGAGGACTCCTCTGAGCACCACAGGAAACCGGAGACCAGGTCCCCACATTCTGCCAGCCATTCCCAGGCTCGCAGAATCCGGGAAAACCTGGAAGAACAGACAGGAACCTCTGGGAGCAGTGCCTCTGAGTCAGAGGATGAATGGACAAGGGTTACCCGAACCAAAAAGGCCAATAAGGCAAAAAGGGCCTTGCTTAAGGACCCCTTAAAGCAGATTAAGGCGATCAGGAGCGTCATCACGCCTTATCATAAGAACGCCAAGTATTCTGTTTGGGAACACTTGGAGCTCTATGAGCAAATGATGGAGACTTTTCATTTGAAGGACAGCCAAAGCTGTATTCAATATGTAAAGTGGACCTTCTCCCCGGAATACTCCAGTTTCTTTGCGGGGCTGGAGGACCAAAATCATTTAAGATGGTCCACCTATAAGGCAGCCATCTTGAAACATTTTTCTGTTCACAGAAATCCTCAAGAGTCTCGCAAGGCAGCCTACAATTTACAATGTGGGGAGGGTCAGGCCCCACAATAATTTGTGCAGGAGTTAAAGCGTGCTTTTGCGCAGACCACCAGAAGGGTGCGCACAGACAGTAGAGAATTCATTAATACTTTTTTCCATGCCTTGTCCAAATATATAATGACCCAGCTCATGAGGGATTTGCACGAGAAAAGATCTTTAGACTGGGTCATTGAACAGGCTACCCGGATCTATGAGGTGCAGAAACCGGTAGATAGCAAAAGTAATGCCCAGAAAAACCCCAAAGCCAACAGCACCCCTGCTGCTGCCAAGGTGGCAGAGGTAAAGGTCACCCCCGTTTTGGATTTGGAGATGGGGGGGCCTAAAAACCTACCTGCACCTAATAATGCTAGGCCCAGGAGGTCCTCGGGCCAGTCACATACAAGGAGCCAAGGAGGCAGCCCCACAAATGGGGTCCCTCGCTCTCCTGACTATGTAAGTCCCCGTTACAAGGGTAATCGACCCATCCTGGGTTATGTGTGGACTCCTCCAGCCCAAGGGGGGGGATCCAGCCAAGCACCTAACCCAGGGAACTTCCCTCCTAACTTCCCACCGGAGGGCAGAAACTTACCAAATCCTGGGCAGAACTTTTTCCCCAGGTATCCACCCAATTTTCAGCCCCAAAACCATCCATCCTTCTTTCCCCAATTCCCTGAGCCCAGACCACTGAATCCGGGAGAGGGGAGGCCAAGGGTGGAGGGGTACCCAAATCTTCCCAACCAGGGGTACTACCAAAGAAGGGACAGCTACCCTTCCCGGGATCAGCCCAGGGGAGAAAACAGGGCCCCGTATCAGCCTGAGCGGGTTTCCCAGTTAGAGCGCCAGGTTCAAAACATGGCACGGGATCTGGGTCACATACTGAGGGCTCAGCAGAACCCTCAGATCGGCATGCCCGCGCAGAACGCACCCAACTCTGGACCTGGTGCTCCAGAACAATGACGGGGGCAGCACCCCGATAACACACCGGTTCCCAGGGAGGAGGCACAAAGGGAAGGGGGGTGTAAAGCCTTGGAGGAAGCTTCCTTCCTCACTTGTAAACAGCCCCTGGAAACCCAGGAACCGGAAACAAAATCTCTTGCCCCTGAAAGTCTGCCTCCTAAGGAGCAGAGGGGGGGTAGGAGAAACAAAAGACCCAAACAGACTCAGTTTGAGGAGGAGGTACAGATCTTCCAATTTGAGGGAGAGGGATCCTCAGAAGATCCTGGGAAAAGGATCTTCTCCTTCAGAGAGGGGGGAACTCCTCCCAAAGAAAAATGGGTCCCTAGGGATGCCAATCCAGACTGGGGAGATGTGGAGACTGAGCTACCGCCGCCCACCATCTCATCCCAGAACCAACAGCAAGAAAATCCCCTGGTTCAAACCCATCCTGGTGACTGCCTCCAAAAAGGGGGGGGCGGCCCAGAACCGGAGCCAGGGGAACCCACAATGGCTCTGATCTCCAGTTGCCAACTTTTTCTTTCAGATTCCCAAGGCTCTCCACAGAATTCTGCCCAAATCTCTTCGCTAGCGACGTCCAAAACCAGAAAGTTAGCCCACCAGTTGTCCAAAAATGTGCATTATCTGTGCCCCCTTGAGGAGAAGGAGGGAAGATATTATGCCCCGGTACAAGTACAGGGGCAGGGTACAATTTTGGCACTGGTGGACACTGGATCTCAAGCCACCCTTCTGTCCAGAAGGGCCTTTGATGAACTGAATGCAGGAAGGGGAGAGAATTACCAAATTCCTCTCACCTCACTTCCTGGACAACTCCAGAACTTTGACGGGAAGGAAATTCCCGTCGAGGGGACGGCAGACTTGGACATTAAAATTGGGCGACACAAGTTGAAACACCCAGTCATAGTTGTGACTCCAGAGGGCACCCCTTGTTTACTGGGGAATGACCTCCTGAGAAGGTTGTCACCCCTAATAGATTGTGTAAACAAGGTCCTCTGGACCCAGACTAGCCGACCAATAAAATTAAAACAGAGTGTCAACCATGTTAGTTTAAACGGCACCTGCCACATGGTTGAACAAAAACCTGACCAAGTAGAATTTCACTTCCAGAATAGCCAAATTCCAGACGTGACAGTAATAGCAGTAGGACAACAGACTGGTGATGGGGGGTCCTCTCTATTTCTGAAAATCAACCTTCCTTCCAGTCTAAAGTGGTACTCCACGCTGGAAGGAAACACTCTGAAATTCTATACTAATCCACAATCAGAAACTCCCACTCCTATAGTCCAGAAAGATGTGAAATCAGCTCAGAGCCTGGCTGATATTCAGCAAATTGGAGAGCAGTTGTTCATCCCTATTTAGTTAAATGATGGGAAGGACTCTGTTCTCGCTCGAGTGTGTGTGAACAACGGTAAGAGCTTCATCAGCGAAGCCATGTTCCGCCAACTCCCAAAAGATCCAGCCATTCCCACCTTCAAACTGATAGACAAATGGGAAATGGACCTGGAAACACCTAATTCCAAACATCTCCTGCCAAGCAGGTGTATGCTCAAAATCTCCATTGGCAACAAGAGCATAGTCCATAATTGTTGGGTCATGTGAGACGTCACGGCCGCCTTTTACTTAGGCAGTGACATTCTCAATCGCTTTGCCATTAGTTTGGACCTAATAAACTTCAAAGCTTGGTCCCGATTAGCGGATAATCCCATGGGCTTTGATGATCCAGAAAAAGCATTTAGGTCAGCTCAATTGCTACCTTATGCAGTTGAAATTCAGATCAAAGAGGAAGTCACCATCCCAGAAAGGACCCGACAATTCTCCCTGGAAGTGAAAGCTAAAAGAGGACAATATTTGCAAAACCCTGATGCTTACATACATCTAAACGCTTCTCTCCAACAGTAAGGGTTGGGGGTAAACCCAACTCCATTAGTCAACATAGAACATGACACCATTCCAATAGAGGTGGATAACAGCGACTTAAAGAGTATTACTCTAGCCGCAGGCACCATTATTGGAATGGCGGTTGATGACCGACATTTCTCCATTGATCTTGGAAATTAACTGTTAGGGCCAATCCCCAAGGACTGCTTTGACAGTGACAGTGATGACAATACAACACCAGACAGGATTTTTACCCGGCATGGGGGGAACTTCCTGGTGTACACTATCTGCCCCTATGGTAAGGAAGATGTGACTTGTGACTTCAGGAGGGATGAGGTGATTTTCCAGGTCCATGAGGGCTGCCTTTCCCACCTGAAGCCTCCAGTCCAAATCAGCACTCTGACCAGGGACTTCTCCACCCAGCTGGAGGAGACAGCGGAGATAGCCAAACCAGAAGTCTTTCCAGGCTTCAGGCAGATGTTGGAAGAGAGAGTCAACCTAGCTGATGCCTGTGTGACTCTGGAACAAAAGCAAAAGTTGAAACAAGTTTTCTTGGATTTCCAAGATCTCTTTGCGGTAGACTCATATGACTGTGGTCGCACTGACATCCACACAACAAAAATCCCCACAGACCCTGGCATGACTCCTGTGTTTGTGAAGCAATATCGCTTGCCTCTCGCATCAATGGAGTCCCTTACTGAAATAATTAAGAACCTTGAGTCCCGGGGAATAATCCGTCCAGTCCACAGCACCTTCAATAATCCGGTGCTGGGAATATTGAAGCCAAACGGCCAGTGGAGACTCTGTGCCGACCTCAGGGAGCTCAACAAACGGGTCCATACTTCCCGATGGCCTCTGCCCTACATTGACCAAGGGCTGGCCCAGATCCAGGGGTCACAGGTATTCACTGCAATAGACCTGACCAATGGATACTGGACCGTGCCGGTCAGTAGGGAGGACCAATACAAGTTGGCTTTTACCTTTGGGGGCCAGCAGTACACATGGACCCGGACTCCCTTCGGATACCTCAACTCCGGCAATGAATTTAACATTTTCCTACATAAGGCCATGCCCGACCTGGGTGCGAGGGGTAACCTGGCTTATGTAGATGATGTCCTCATCAAAAGCTCAACTGTGGAGGAACACATAGCGGAGATCCGTTATGTTCTGACACAGTTGAGGGCCGTCGGAGCAAAACTTTCCTTTCAGAAAGCACAGTGGTGTAGAACCCGTGTTAATTTCTTGGGGCATGAGATTACTCCTCAGGGTCTCTGTCCCCAGGAAAAGAAAGTGGAAGCACTTCAGAAACTGAAAGACCCCACAACTCTGCGGGAACTAAGGAGCCTCCTTGGACTGACTAATTACAGCAGAAAGTTCATTGAGGGCTACGCAGAGATCACCAGACCCCTGATTCATCTCCTGAAGGGGGGGGTCAAGTGGGAATGGGGTCCAGAACAAGCCGAGGCAGTAAAACAACTCAAAAGAAGCCTCTCACAAGCGCCTTGCCTAGCTTACCCTGTCAGAAACAAGGAGTTCTTCCTCGAGACGGGGTTCTCTAATACGTGCTTGACGGCGGTATTATCCCAAAAGCATGACAAGGTCAATAAAGTAATCTCCTATGCGAGCAAAACTTTATCCTCTGTGGAGGAAAAATTCAACGATTGTGAGAAGGCACTCCTGGCAACGGTGTGGGCATTGAAGAATTACCGCCCGTTTATCCATGGGGAACACATCATAGTGGAGACTCCACACCAGCCTCTGCAATATCTCCAAAGTGACAGAATCCGGGCCGGAAATGTGAGTAATTCCCGAATTACTTCCTGGATTCTGTCAATGCAAGGCTTTCCTGTGGAGGTCAGATATGGCCAAAACAAGAAGAGTCCCCTCGCGCAAGGTCTGGCTGACTTGCATGATTGTGCCAGAGAAAACTGTCTCGAGGACGAAAGTCTAAAAATCAAGGACAACATGGAGGCATACCTTAATTCCCCACACAAAGTCTTTGAAGAGAACAAGTGTGAGGGAATGCCCACTGTCTATGTGGATGGATGCTCTTACCATGTTGACAACGACGGGGAGAAAGAACTGGTGGCTGGCATAGGGAATGCATGGGTGAATGAGTCCACAGAACCCTCCGCTGGATACAAAATTGGTCCCCGAAGTAGTCAGGTGGCAGAATTGATGGCTGTGCATCAGGCCATCCTCACTGCTGTCCAGCATCAACTCCACGAACTGGTCATAATCACAGATTCGGATTATGTACGGAACGGGTTCGTGGAGCACCTGGTTAATTGGAAAACCAGAGGCATGTTATGTGCTAACAACAAACCCTTGAAACATGGGAAGTTGATCCAAAACATTGATGGTCTGGTCACCTCGAATGAGATGACCATCTATTGGAAAAAGATCAAGGGTCATTCCAAAGTAGAGGGACCAGACAAAACTGGAAATGACTTAGCTGATCAGCTGGCCAAAACCGGGGCCATCCAAGGGGATCTAATTGAGATTGAGTCCCTGTTGGGGGAAATCCAGGTCACTGCTATCACTAGGTCCCAGACAAATGCTCACAACGACCTTTCAATTGCACAATGGAGTAAGGAGACCCCTGATGCTGATTTGATTACAGCTCAGAAAGGGGATCCAATAATTGGTAAATTTTACCAGCACATTGAGGACCCTGAGAACTTTCCCCTGACAGATACCGATTACATTGGGAAAGAGGACCTAAGAGTGTTGATGAAATGTCCAAAAATGTTCCGGATCCAAGACGGTTTGTTGGTAAGGAAATCCAAAGCTGGCCACGATCAGTGGGTGGTTCCTACCTCATTCCGAAGCCTGATGTTAAGTCACGCCCATGATGCGGCTACTGCCGGTCATAGGGGGTTTCATACAACATAGGACCCAAGAGCAGACACTAATAAATGCCTCCACTACTCATGAGTATGTGGAGAATTTAAGGAAACACCTCCAACATGCTTTTGCTTACGCTCAGCGGAATCTAGAAAGATCGGCTGATAGCATGAAGACCCACTATGACCTGAAGACTTCCAGGAAGGAATATCAGGTGGGGGACCGGGTCTATCTATACAACTTCCAAAGAAACCAGGCAAAACAGCGGAAATTTTTGCCTACGTGGAAGGTACCCTTTGAGATCATCGACAAGATCTCCCCTGTGGCCTACAAAATCCACATCCCCAAAGGTCCTTTGGCAGCGGGGGAAGACAAGTGGGTCCACATAAACCAGTTAAAATGTTGCCATCCCAGGCACACTCTGCAACAACTGGAGGAATCCTCTGGAATCCTAGCGGGTACTGCCTCAGACTAATTCAGTTCCAACCATAAAACATACCACATCTAGTCTCTAAAATATTGTGATTTGCATGAAACTGTCTCTTAGTTATACTGTTTTTTTTTCAAAATAAGAATGTAATGTTTGTTATGATGAAATGCATATGCTGCCCCACTATCTCAACAGTGGTGGAAAAATGTCTATGAATAGGTATTGCCGCTCTTCCTTTGTCGTCCTAGGAGAAAGAAAACCGGGAGACGGGCCAAGGAGGACGATCCGGAGACCGGGAGCAGAGACGCAACGGGCCCAGTGTACCGCCCAATATTCCCATCAGGACCGGCGAGGAGAACCGATCGATCCGACCGGATGGAGGAAAAGATGCTGAACTGTGCCATCTATTGGAAGAAGATGAGGAAACATCCCAGGTCTTGCGAGTCCCATCAGTGAAACCGAATGGCCATCGCAAGAGGGGGGCTTGTGGGATGTATTTACCCATGCATCCGAGCCCTACCTCAAACCTGTGCAGTACTGACATGGAAAACATCATGATGGCCAGAGCTTCCCAGAAAATGCACAGGGAAATGCATGAAGAATAGGCTGCCACTCATTTTTGCCGATGTTATGGGCACAGAAGGACACTGCCTAAAACCACCATTGGACTACCCACACAGTAGTCTGAAACCATTGGGAATGGCAATGCTGATTGCCAAAAGCAAACCCATAACTGTGGAGAATTCATTTCTTAAATCCCAAAAATGGGTGCAGTACCAGTACTCACCACTATCCAAAAGCCGGCATTTTAAAACAACACCAGATTTTACTTTTTGTAAACTGAATAAATGAACCCAAAACATGCCAAAGAAAGACTTACTGAGAGGTGGATCCAATGTAAAGTTATATTCTGAAGTGACTTGAAGGTTTATAACAAGACTGGCTGAGCTGGGGATTTCAGCAGTTTAAGTAAATTTGGACTGAAAGACATTAAAAATCTAAATGTTTAAATTGACTGAGTGACCTACTTTTGAGTGTCACATAGGTTGCAATTGTTTAAATGTCATAGTTTTAAACTTAGAATCAGCATTCTAGCTGCATGTGTAAAAATGTTTAGTTTTATTTGAATGCAGAAAACTGGGGAACAGAAATGACATGTGGCTAAAAACTGGCTTAAAGAGATTCCAATTTTGCCTGGCAACTACCCCCATCAGGAGTGAAACTTGAGTCACAGCTGTGTTCCCAGGCCTATCTGCCTTTTGCTGGCCACACTAAGGATATGCCATCTCTCTGATAATTGAATTAAGGGGAGCCCCCACAGAATACAGGAGCTCTGAACAAAGCCCTGTCCTGACCCAGGCAGATGGTTTATTGCAGATGTCGTAAAAGTAGCTTCCGCCTGAAGCAAAGGGGCGGGGCACTGCCTGTGAGAGCAAGCTGGCTTGGCAGAACTGGAAAAACCAGAAATTCAACCTTGTGCTGGAGGAAAACCACACCCCTTTGGGGCCAGAACCTAACTCTAAAAAGATGAATAACTCATAGAGCGGACATGTGAAAATTTTATAAATGATACCATAATTCTTGTGATTTTTCTGCCCACATTTTAAGAGGTTTTTAGAACCGGTGGTATGTTCAGGGGGGTTTTAGCGGAAAAGAGGATATTACTCAAAATGTGTGCATGTGAAAAATCTGACACTTCATCAACTAATGTCCATACTCCTTGCGCACATGTGTGTAAATTTGGGGTAATGTCCGGTATTGCAAACCAGTTAAAAAGTGCAAAATATTGCCAATTCTGAATGCAAGCTCTCAGGAAGAGCAGAGTTTGAACAGGGTATACCTCCTGTAATGCATGATGGGTGCATATGATTTTAAAACAATATGTACCTCTGCAAATATGTATTTGGTTCAAATCTAGATTTGTGTGCAAGTTGACAGGAGGAGTGGACTTTCTGCAGGCTGTAAAATGACATCACTCTGACACAACTTAGCTCCCCCAATCAGGGCAGAAATGAAAGCTTGGCCAATGATAAGTGGAGAGGGGCTGGCTAGTGATGCTGCTCACACACACCCATTAAGAAAACACATAAAAGCAGACAGACAGGACAGATAGGGACCTTCAAATCCATTTGCAGCTGGAAGCTCTGCCGGGAAAATCCATACTTTACCTTCCTCAACCTTCAGAGAGCCAAACTGGAGACTTCAATCTATCCAGAACTAGAGACCCAGACCAGACCAGCAGAGCAGAGCTGATCCAGACCATTGTTAGCAGAACCAGAGAGAGCTGATTCAGACCACTGTTAGCAGAACCAGAGAGAGCTGATCTAGACCACTGTTAGCAGAACCAGAGAGAGCTGACCTAGATCACTGTGAAGTGCAGAGACCAGAGTCCAGTCTAAAACCTGACCAGATCCGTGGCGAGGCCCATTTAACTCAAGAATATAGTGTGAGTACCTAGAAAACAGTGCAGAACCTATCTCTTAGTTAAAATAATATAATTCAATCTATTTTAATCTAAGTAGAACTGCCTCCTAACTGTCACCTGTCATTTGTAAAACTGTCACTTGTTATTTTCTAGTTGCAAGCTGCACTTTTCTTTTTGAACTTTAAAATTTCAAATCTGAAAAACGACCTTTATTTAATCGCTCATATCTCCGTGACCGTTTGTGCTAGAGACTTGCAGTAACTTTCATCTGGAAGCTGAGATCCTAGGCTTTCCTAGGACCCCAAAAAGATAGTGATAGTCCTTGTAGTTCCTCTGTAATCGCGCCCGGCGCACCCGCGAATTTTGCCGCGATTTGCAAATTTCTCCATGTGTAAAAATCTGCTGCTGCTTGCCTTCCATTTGCCAGAAATTCGTTTAACCAGCTAATCATCCCTGAATCATTGCAAGAGTGAGCCTGGACTAATATTAACTTGATTTCACTCACCCTGAACCTCCTAGAGGGAATTAAAAGCATTTTAACATATTTTCACTCCATTGCCAGCACATATCAAAGCACTTTTGCCTGTGTTTCAACTTCTGTAGTCTAAGTTGCTGGGTGAACTGAATTACATTTGAATTGCATTTCTGAGAACTGTGTGTACTTTCCTTCCATTTCCCTGCATTGCATAAAGGGGGAAGGGGATTGCCAGAGAAAAGTGATTACATTGTTTTGTTGAAATCCTATCAAGTTATTTTCTTTACTGCATTTCATTCCACATTGCATCCATTTGAAACCATAAAAGTATTGTTGCTATCTTATCCATTTCATGTCAACTCCTTAGTGATTATCAAGAAGTGTGCTAGTGCCAGATTCTCCGTTGTTAATCTTTAGCATATCAGATTAAGTGTGATATTTAATTATTAATTATTATAAAGCGTGATATAATATATATTGTTTAAGTTATCAAATAAACCTTTAACTTGCAAAACAGAACTACTTCTTGGCTCAGTGGGGTCAGGAGGATTCCAAGAGAGGGGTGTTATATAGGGGTAGTCATCCAGAACGCATGAACTGGACATAAAGATATATCAATAAGGGTTTTCACTCAGTATTCTAGACTAGGCGTTGACTTGGCTGTAGTGCTGGCCACAGGGATGGCAGACTACTATCCAGACAAAAGTATGGGGCTCATAGGCCAGTACCACCCAGGTATGGAGGGGCGGGCATCCGGGTATGGGCACCCAAGTACAGTGCAATTTAATGGGGAACCCCAGGAGAGAAGGCCCATTAAGGGCATTCTGAAAACCTCTGCCCAGTTAGGTCAGTGGGGGGGTACCCAGCAAATCCTGGCAGCAAGGAGGGATCTGAGGACTCCTCTGAGCACCACAGGAAACCGGAGACCGGTCCCCACATACTGCCAGCCATTCACAGGCTCGCAGAATCCGGTAAAACCTGGAAGAACAGACAGGAACCTCTGGGAGCAGTGCCTCTGAGTCAGAGGATGAATGGACAAGGGTTACCCGAACCAAAAAGGCCAATAAGGCAAAAAGGGCCTTGCTTAAGGACCCCTTAAAGCAGATTAAGGCGATCAGGAGCGTCATCACGCCTTATCATAAGAACGCCAAGTATTCTGTTTGGGAACACTTGGAGCTCTATGAGCAAATGATGGAGACTTTTCATTTGAAGGACAGCCAAAGCTGTATTCAATATGTAAAGTGGACCTTCTCCCCGGAATACTCCAGTTTCTTTGCGGGGCTGGAGGACCAAAATCATTTAAGATGGTCCACCTATAAGGCGGCCATCTTGAAACATTTTTCTGTTCACAGAAATCCTCAAGAGGCTCGCAAGGCAGCCTACAATTTACAATGTGGGGAGGATCAGGCCCCACAAGAATTTGTGCAGGAGTTAAAGCGTGCTTTTGCGCAGACCACCAGAAGGGTGCGCAGAGACAGTAGAGAATTCATTAATACTTTTTTCCATGCCTTGTCCAAATATATAATGTCCCAGCTCATGAGGGATTTTCACGAGAAAAGATCTTTAGACTGGGTCATTGAACAGGCTACCCGGATCTATGAGGTGCAGAAACCGGTAGATAGCAAAAGTAATGCCCAGAAAAACCCCAAAGCCAACAGCACCCCTGCTGCTGCCAAGGTGGCAGAGGTAAAGGTCACCCCCGTTTTGGATTTGGAGATGGGGGGGCCTAAAAACCTACCTGCACCTAATAATGCTAGGCCCAGGAGGTCCTCGGGCCAGTCACATACAAGGAGCCAAGGAGGCAGCCCCACAAATGGGGTCCCTCGCTCTCCTGACTATGTAAGTCCCCGTTACAAGGGTAATCGACCCATCCTGGGTTATGTGTGGACTCCTCCAGCCCAAGGGGGGGGGATCCAGCCAAGCACCTAACCCAGGGAACTTCCCTCCTAACTTCCCACCGGAGGGCAGAAACTTACCAAATCCTGGGCAGAACTTTTTCCCCAGGTATCCACCCAATTTTCAGCCCCAAAACCATCCATCCTTCTTTCCCCAATTCCCTGAGCCCAGACCACTGAATCCGGGAGAGGGGAGGCCAAGGGTGGAGGGGTACCCAAATCTTCCCAACCAGGGGTACTACCAAAGAAGGGACAGCTACCCTTCCCGGGATCAGCCCAGGGGAGAAAACAGGGCCCCGTATCAGCCTGAGCGGGTTTCCCAGTTAGAGCGCCAGGTTCAAAACATGGCACGGGATCTGGGTCACATACTGAGGGCTCAGCAGAACCCTCAGATCGGCATGCCCGCGCAGAACGCACCCAACTCTGGACCTGGTGCTCCAGAACAATGACGGGGGCAGCACCCCGATAACACACCAGTTCCCAGGGAGGAGGCACAAAGGGAAGGGGGGTGTAAAGCCTTGGAGGAAGCTTCCTTCCTCACTTGTAAACAGCCCCTGGAAACCCAGGAACCGGAAACAAAATCTCTTGCCCCTGAAAGTCTGCCTCCTAAGGAGCAGAGGGGGGGTAGGAGAAACAAAAGACCCAAACAGACTCAGTTTGAGGAGGAGGTACAGATCTTCCAATTTGAGGGAGAGGGATCCTCAGAAGATCCTGGGAAAAGGATCTTCTCATTCAGAGAGGGGGGAACTCCTCCCAAAGAAAAATGGGTCCCTAGGGATGCCAATCCAGACTGGGGAGATGTGGAGACTGAGCTACCGCCGCCCACCATCTCATCCCAGAACCAACAGCAAGAAAATCCCCTGGTTCAAACCCATCCTGGTGACTGCCTCCAAAAAGGGGGGGGCGGCCCAGAACCGGAGCCAGGGGAACCCACAATGGCTCTGATCTCCAGTTGCCAACTTTTTCTTTCAGATTCCCAAGGCTCTCCACAGAATTCTGCCCAAATCTCTTCGCTAGCGACGTCCAAAACCAGAAAGTTAGCCCACCAGTTGTCCAAAAATGTGCATTATCTGTGCCCCCTTGAGGAGAAGGAGGGAAGATATTATGCCCCGGTACAAGTACAGGGGCAGGGTACAATTTTGGCACTGGTGGACACTGGATCTCAAGCCACCCTTCTGTCCAGAAGGGCCTTTGATGAACTGAATGCAGGAAGGGGAGAGAATTACCAAATTCCTCTCACCTCACTTCCTGGAAAACTCCAGAACTTTGACGGGAAGGAAATTCCCGTCGAGGGGACGGCAGACTTGGACATTAAAATTGGGCGACACAAGTTGAAACACCCAGTCATAGTTGTGACTCCAGAGGGCACCCCTTGTTTACTGGGGAATGACCTCCTGAGAAGGTTGTCACCCCTAATAGATTGTGTAAACAAGGTCCTCTGGACCCAGACTAGCCGACCAATAAAATTAAAACAGAGTGTCAACCATGTTAGTTTAAACGGCACCTGCCACATGGTTGAACAAAAACCTGACCAAGTAGAATTTCACTTCCAGAATAGCCAAATTCCAGACGTGACAGTAATAGCAGTAGGACAACAGACTGGTGATGGGGGGTCCTCTCTATTTCTGAAAATCAACCTTCCTTCCAGTCTAAAGTGGTACTCCACGCTGGAAGGAAACACTCTGAAATTCTATACTAATCCACAATCAGAAACTCCCACTCCTATAGTCCAGAAAGATGTGAAATCAGCTCAGAGCCTGGCTGATATTCAGCAAATTGGAGAGCAGTTGTTCATCCCTATTTAGTTAAATGATGGGAAGGACTCTGTTCTCGCTCGAGTGTGTGTGAACAACGGTAAGAGCTTCATCAGCGAAGCCATGTTCCGCCAACTCCCAAAAGATCCAGCCATTCCCACCTTCAAACTGATAGACAAATGGGAAATGGACCTGGAAACACCTAATTCCAAACATCTCCTGCCAAGCAGGTGTATGCTCAAAATCTCCATTGGCAACAAGAGCATAGTCCATAATTGTTGGGTCGTGCGAGACGTCACGGCCGCCTTTTACTTAGGCAGTGACATTCTCAATCGCTTTGCCATTAGTTTGGACCTAATAAACTTCAAAGCTTGGTCCCGATTAGCGGATAATCCCATGGGCTTTGATGATCCAGAAAAAGCATTTAGGTCAGCTCAATTGCTACCTTATGCAGTTGAAATTCAGATCAAAGAGGAAGTCACCATCCCAGAAAGGACCCGACAATTCTCCCTGGAAGTGAAAGCTAAAAGAGGACAATATTTGCAAAACCCTGATGCTTACATACATCTAAACGCTTCTCTCCAACAGTAAGGGTTGGGGGTAAACCCAACTCCATTAGTCAACATAGAACATGACACCATTCCAATAGAGGTGGATAACAGCGACTTAAAGAGTATTACTCTAGCCGCAGGCACCATTATTGGAATGGCGGTTGATGACCGACATTTCTCCATTGATCTTGGAAATTAACTGTTAGGGCCAATCCCCAAGGACTGCTTTGACAGTGACAGTGATGACAATACAACACCAGACAGGATTTTTACCCGGCATGGGGGGAACTTCCTGGTGTACACTATCTGCCCCTATGGTAAGGAAGATGTGACTTGTGACTTCAGGAGGGATGAGGTGATTTTCCAGGTCCATGAGGGCTGCCTTTCCCACCTGAAGCCTCCAGTCCAAATCAGCACTCTGACCAGGGACTTCTCCACCCAGCTGGAGGAGGCCGCGGAGATAGCCAAACCAGAAGTCTTTCCAGGCTTCAGGCAGATGTTGGAAGAGAGAGTCAACCTAGCTGATGCCTGTGTGACTCTGGAACAAAAGCAAAAGTTGAAACAAGTTTTCTTGGATTTCCAAGATCTCTTTGCGGTAGACTCATATGACTGTGGTCGCACTGACATCCACACAACAAAAATCCCCACAGACCCTGGCATGACTCCTGTGTTTGTGAAGCAATATCGCTTGCCTCTCGCATCAATGGAGTCCCTTACTGAAATAATTAAGAACCTTGAGTCCCGGGGAATAATCCGTCCAGTCCACAGCACCTTCAATAATCCGGTGCTGGGAATATTGAAGCCAAACGGCCAGTGGAGACTCTGTGCCGACCTCAAGGAGCTCAACAAACGGGTCCATACTTCCCGATGGCCTCTGCCCTACATTGACCAAGGGCTGGCCCAGATCCAGGGGTCACAGGTATTCACTGCAATAGACCTGACCAATGGATACTGGACCGTGCCGGTCAGTAGGGAGGACCAATACAAGTTGGCTTTTACCTTTGGGGGCCAGCAGTACACATGGACCCGGACTCCCTTCGGATACCTCAACTCCGGCAATGAATTTAACATTTTCCTACATAAGGCCATGCCCGACCTGGGTGCGAGGGGTAACCTGGCTTATGTAGATGATGTCCTCATCAAAAGCTCAACTGTGGAGGAACACATAGCGGAGATCCGTTATGTTCTGACACAGTTGAGGGCCGTCGGAGCAAAACTTTCCTTTCAGAAAGCACAGTGGTGTAGAACCCGTGTTAATTTCTTGGGGCATGAGATTACTCCTCAGGGTCTCTGTCCCCAGGAAAAGAAAGTGGAAGCACTTCAGAAAGTGAAAGACCCCACAACTCTGCGGGAACTAAGGAGCCTCCTTGGACTGACTAATTACAGCAGAAAGTTCATTGAGGGCTACGCAGAGATCACCAGACCCCTGATTCATCTCCTGAAGGGGGGGGTCAAGTGGGAATGGGGTCCAGAACAAGCCGAGGCAGTAAAACAACTCAAAAGAAGCCTCTCACAAGCGCCTTGCCTAGCTTACCCTGTCAGAAACAAGGAGTTCTTCCTCGAGACGGGGTTCTCTAATACGTGCTTAACGGCGGTATTATCCCAAAAGCATGACAAGGTCAATAAAGTAATCTCCTATGCGAGCAAAACTTTATCCTCTGTGGAGGAAAAATTCAACGATTGTGAGAAGGCACTCCTGGCAACGGTGTGGGCATTGAAGAATTACCGCCCGTTTATCCATGGGGAACACATCATAGTGGAGACTCCACACCAGCCTCTGCAATATCTCCAAAGTGACAGAATCCGGGCCGGAAATGTGAGTAATTCCCGAATTACTTCCTGGATTCTGTCAATGCAAGGCTTTCCTGTGGAGGTCAGATATGGCCAAAACAAGAAGAGTCCCCTCGCGCAAGGTCTGGCTGACTTGCATGATTGTGCCAGAGAAAACTGTCTCGAGGACGAAAGTCTAAAAATCAAGGACAACATGGAGGCATACCTTAATTCCCCACACAAAGTCTTTGAAGAGAACAAGTGTGAGGGAATGCCCACTGTCTATGTGGATGGATGCTCTTACCATGTTGACAACGACGGGGAGAAAGAACTGGTGGCTGGCATAGGGAATGCATGGGTGAATGAGTCCCCAGAACCCTCCGCTGGATACAAAATTGGTCCCCGAAGTAGTCAGGTGGCAGAATTGATGGCTGTGCATCAGGCCATCCTCACTGCTGTCCAGCATCAACTCCACGAACTGGTCATAATCACAGATTCGGATTATGTACGGAACGGGTTCGTGGAGCACCTGGTTAATTGGAAAACCAGAGGCATGTTATGTGCTAACAACAAACCCTTGAAACATGGGAAGTTGATCCAAAACATTGATGGTCTGGTCACCTCGAATGAGATGACCATCTATTGGAAAAAGATCAAGGGTCATTCCAAAGTAGAGGGACCAGACAAAACTGGAAATTACTTAGCTGATCAGCTGGCCAAAACCGGGGCCATCCAAGGGGATCTAATTGAGATTGAGTCCCTGTTGGGGGAAATCCAGGTCACTGCTATCACTAGGTCCCAGACAAATGCTCACAACGACCTTTCAATTGCACAATGGAGTAAGGAGACCCCTGATGCTGATTTATTACAGCTCAGAAAGGGGATCCAATAATTGGTAAATTTTACCAGCACATTGAGGACCCTGAGAACTTTCCCCTGACAGATACCGATTACATTGGGAAAGAGGACCTAAGAGTGTTGATGAAATGTCCAAAAATGTTCCGGATCCAAGACGGTTTGTTGGTAAGGAAATCCAAAGCTGGCCACGATCAGTGGGTGGTTCCTACCTCATTCCGAAGCCTGATGTTAAGTCACGCCCATGATGCGGCTACTGCCGGTCATAGGGGGTTTCATACAACATAGGACCCAAGAGCAGACACTAATAAATGCCTCCACTACTCATGAGTATGTGGAGAATTTAAGGAAACACCTCCAACATGCTTTTGCTTACGCTCAGCGGAATCTAGAAAGATCGGCTGATAGCATGAAGACCCACTATGACCTGAAGACTTCCAGGAAGGAATATCAGGTGGGGGACCGGGTCTATCTATACAACTTCCAAAGAAACCAGGCAAAACAGCGGAAATTTTTGCCTACGTGGAAGGTACCCTTTGAGATCATCGACAAGATCTCCCCTGTGGCCTACAAAATCCACATCCCCAAAGGTCCTTTGGCAGCGGGGGAAGACAAGTGGGTCCACATAAACCAGTTAAAATGTTGCCATCCCAGGCACACTCTGCAACAACTGGAGGAATCCTCTGGAATCCTAGCGGGTACTGCCTCAGACTAATTCAGTTCCAACCATAAAACATACCACATCTAGTCTCTAAAATATTGTGATTTGCATGAAACTGTCTCTTAGTTATACTGTTTTTTTTTCAAAATAAGAATGTAATGTTTGTTATGATGAAATGCATATGCTGCCCCACTATCTCAACAGTGGTGGAAAAATGTCTATGAATAGGTATTGCCGCTCTTCCTTTGTCGTCCTAGGAGAAAGAAAACCGGGAGACGGGCCAAGGAGGACGATCCGGAGACCGGGAGCAGAGACGCAACGGGCCCAGTGTACCGCCCAATATTCCCATCAGGACCGGCGAGGAGAACCGATCGATCCGACCGGATGGAGGAAAAGATGCTGAACTGTGCCATCTATTGGAAGAAGATGAGGAAACATCCCAGGTCTTGCGAGTCCCATCAGTGAAACCGAATGGCCATCGCAAGAGGGGGGCTTGTGGGATGTATTTACCCATGCATCCGAGCCCTACCTCAAACCTGTGCAGTACTGACATGGAAAACATCATGATGGCCAGAGCTTCCCAGAAAATGCACAGGGAAATGCATGAAGAATAGGCTGCCACTCATTTTTGCCGATGTTATGGGCACAGAAGGACACTGCCTAAAACCACCATTGGACTACCCACACAGTAGTCTGAAACCATTGGGAATGGCAATGCTGATTGCCAAAAGCAAACCCATAACTGTGGAGAATTCATTTCTTAAATCCCAAAAATGGGTGCAGTACCAGTACTCACTACTATCCAAAAGCCGGCATTTTAAAACAACACCAGATTTTACTTTTTGTAAACTGAATAAATGAACCCAAAACATGCCAAAGAAAGACTTACTGAGAGGTGGATCCAATGTAAAGTTATATTCTGAAGTGACTTGAAGGTTTATAACAAGACTGGCTGAGCTGGGGATTTCAGCAGTTTAAGTAAATTTGGACTGAAAGACATTAAAAATCTAAATGTTTAAATTGACTGAGTGACCTACTTTTGAGTGTCACATAGGTTGCAATTGTTTAAATGTCATAGTTTTAAACTTAGAATCAGCATTCTAGCTGCATATGTAAAAATGTTTAGTTTTATTTGAATGCAGAAAACTGGGGAACAGAAATGACATGTGGCTAAAAACTGGCTTAAAGAGATTCCAATTTTGCCTGGCAACTACCCCCATCAGGAGTGAAACTTGAGTCACAGCTGTGTTCCCAGGCCTATCTGCCTTTTGCTGGCCACACTAAGGATATGCCATCTCTCTGATAATTGAATTAAGGGGAGCCCCCACAGAATACAGGAGCTCTGAACAAAGCCCTGTCCTGACCCAGGCAGATGGTTTATTGCAGATGTCGTAAAAGTAGCTTCCGCCTGAAGCAAAGGGGCGGGGCACTGCCTGTGAGAGCAAGCTGGCTTGGCAGAACTGGAAAAACCAGAAATTCAACCTTGTGCTGGAGGAAAACCACACCCCTTTGGGGCCAGAACCTAACTCTAAAAAGATGAATAACTCATAGAGCGGACATGTGAAAATTTTATAAATGATACCATAATTCTTGTGATTTTTCTGCCCACATTTTAAGAGGTTTTTAGAACCGGTGGTATGTTCAGGGGGGTTTTAGCGGAAAAGAGGATATTACTCAAAATGTGTGCATGTGAAAAATCTGACACTTCATCAACTAATGTCCATACTCCTTGCGCACATGTGTGTACATTTGGGGTAATGTCCGGTATTGCAAACCAGTTAAAAAGTGCAAAATATTGCCATTTCTGAATGCAAGCTCTCAGGAAGAGCAGAGTTTGAACAGGGTATACCTCCTGTAATGCATGATGGGTGCATATGATTTTAAAACAATATGTACCTCTGCAAATATGTATTTGGTTCAAATCTAGATTTGTGTGCAAGTTGACAGGAGGAGTGGACTTTCTGCAGGCTGTAAAATGACATCACTCTGACACAACTTAGCTCCCCCAATCAGGGGAGAAATGAAAGCTTGGCCAATGATAAGTGGAGAGGGGCTGGCTAGTGATGCTGCTCACACACACCCATTAAGAAAACACATAACAGCAGACAGACAGGACAGATAGGGACCTTCAAATCCATTTGCAGCTGGAAGCTCTGCCGGGAAAATCCATACTTTACCTTCCTCAACCTTCAGAGAGCCAAACTGGAGACTTCAATCTATCCAGAACTAGAGACCCAGACCAGACCAGCAGAGCAGAGCTGATCCAGACCATTGTTAGCAGAACCAGAGAGAGCTGATCCAGACCACTGTTAGCAGAACCAGAGAGAGCTGATCTAGACCACTGTTAGCAGAACCAGAGAGAGCTGACCTAGATCACTGTGAAGTGCAGAGACCAGAGTCCAGTCTAAAACCTGACCAGATCCGTGGCGAGGCCCATTTAACTCAAGCATATAGTGTGAGTACCTAGAAAACAGTGCAGAACCTATCTCTTAGTTAAAATAATATAATTCAATCTATTTTAATCTAAGTAGAACTGCCTCCTAACTGTCACCTGTCATTTTTAAAACTGTCACTTGTTATTTTCTAGTTGCAAGCTGTACTTGTCTTTTTGAACTTTAAAATTTCAAATCTGAAAAACGACCTTTATTTAATCGCTCATATCTCCGTGACCCTTTGTGCTAGAGACTTGCAGCAACTTTCATCTGGAAGCTGAGATCCTAGGCTTTCCTAGGACCCCAAAACGATAGTGATAGTCCTTGTAGTTCCTCTGTAATCGCGCCCGGCGCACCCGCGAATTTTGCCGCGATTTGCAAATTTCTCCACGTGTAAAAATCTGCTGCTGCTTGCCTTCCATTTGCCAGAAATTCGTTTAACCAGCTAATCATCCCTGAATCATTGCAAGAGTGAGCCTGGACTAATATTAACTTGATTTCACTCACCCTGAACCTCCTAGAGGGAATTAAAAGCATTTTAACATATTTTCACTCCATTGCCAGCACATATCAAAGCACTTTTGCCTGTGTTTCAACTTCTGTAGTCTAAGTTGCTGGGTGAACTGAATTACATTTGAATTGCATTTCTGAGAACTGTGTGTACTTTCCTTCCATTTCCCTGCATTGCATAAAGGGGGAAGGGGATTGCCAGAGAAAAGTGATTACATTGTTTTGTTGAAATCCTATCAAGTTATTTTCTTTACTGCATTTCGTTCCACATTGCATCCATTTGAAACCATAAAAGTATTGTTGCTATCTTATCCATTTCATGTCAACTCCTTAGTGATTATCAAGAAGTGTGCTAGTGCCAGATTCTCCGTTGTTAATCTTTAGCATATCAGATTAAGTGTGATATTTAATTATTAATTATTATAAAGCGTGATATAATATATATTGTTTAAGTTATCAAATAAACCTTTAACTTGCAAAACAGAACTACTTCTTGGCTCAGTGGGGTCAGGAGGATTCCAAGAGAGGGGTGTTATATAGGGGTAGTCATCCAGAACGCATGAACTGGACATAAAGATATATCAATAAGGGTTTTCACTCAGTATTCTAGACTAGGCGTTGACTTGGCTGTAGTGCTGAATTGAATCCTCTTACATCACAGAGGAGAAATATCCAAAACATATCAGTCTTTGTCCTGCCCTGGGGCAGTCCGGCACCGAAATGCTAGGCAATACTCCTCTGAAGAAGAATACCAACAGCAAACCCAGACACGTGGTTCAGTCTGGTTGGACCTCTAGAGTAGGATGGAGCTGTGCCTCTCTAAGAATAGTGAGCAAGGGGTCTGCATCTGCATTCCCATAGGAAGTTAGGGTGAGATCCAAAGCTACTTAAATTATGCAAATTAGCAAGGGGGTTCTTGGGAGTCTCTTTGCCAGACATCAGTCCTTGTAATGAGAGCCTTACCCAGATTCTTTAGCTCACTATATTTAACAGAGGAGAAATGTGCAAAACATATAAGTCTCTGTCCTGCCCTGCAGCAGTCCAGCACCAAAATGCTAGGCAATTCTCCTCTGAACAAGAGTACCAACAGCAACCCCAGACACGTGTATATTTCTGGTTGTACCTCATCAGTAGGGTGAGCTGGGCCTCTCTAAGAATATTGAGGAAGGCGTCCACGTCTGGATTCTCCTAGTAACTTAGGGTGAGACCCAAAGTTACTTAAATTATGCAAATTAACAAGGGGGCTCCTCAGAGTACCTCTGCCAGACACCAGTCCTGGTTACGAGATCCTAACCCAGTTTCTTTAGTTCACTATCTTTCACAGAGGAGAAATATCCAAAACATATCAGTCTTTGTCCTGCCCTGAGGCAATCCAGCACCAAAATGCTAGGCAATTTTCCTCTGAACAAGAGTACCAACAGCAACCACAGACACATGTTTCGGTATGGTTGGACCTCATCAGCAGGGTGGAGCTGTGCATCTCTAAGAATAGTTACCAAGGGGTCCGCATCTGGATTCCCTTAGTAACTTATGTTGAGACCCAACACTACTTAAATTATGCAAATTAACAAGGGGGTTCCTGGGAGTCTCTCTGTCAGACATCAGTCTTGGTAACAAGAGCCTTATTCTTTAGCACATTATCTTTCACAGAGGAGAAATATGCAAAACATTTCTGTCTTTGTCCTGCCCTGGGCCAGTCCAGCTGAAATACTAGGCAATTCTACTCTGAACAAGAGTACCAACAGCAACCCCAGACACGTGTTTTGGTCCGGTTGAACCTCATCAGTAGGGTGGAGCTGATCCTCTCTAAGAATAGTGAGCAAGGGGTCCACGTCTGGATTCAACTAGTAACTTAGGATGAGATCCAAAGTTACTTAAATTATGCAAATTAACAAGTGGGGTCCTGGGAGTGCCCCTGCCAGACATCAGTCCTGGTTAGGAGAGCCTTACCCAGATTCTTTAGCTCATTATCTTTCACAGAGGAGAAATGTGCAAAACATATCAGTCTTTGTCCTGTCCTGGGCCAGTCCAGCACCGACATGCTAGGCAATTCTCCTCTGAACAAGAGTACCAATAGCAACCCCAGACATGTGTTTCGGTCTGGTTGGACCTCATAAGTAGGGTGGAGCCGTGCCTCTCTAAGAACAGTGAGCAAGGCATTCAAGTCTGGATTCCCTAACAGCTTAGGGTGAGACCCAAAGTTACTTAAATTATGCAAAGTAAAAAGGGGGGTCCTGGGAGTCCCTCTGCCTGGTTACACGAGCCTTACCATATTCTTTAGCTCACTACTGACAATGACTGGAGATGGAGCATCTACAGGCTGTACCTGCCCCTTGCACATGAGGAAGGAGCATTGCAGCCAGCAATCTTGAAATTCAAACTTTGTTCTGTGCAAAAAAAAGAGAAAAATTATATTTTTTTGCAAATTTCGGAAAAAAAGAAAAATCATACAGGAGCATTTCTTTTTTAATCCTGCATGTTTTCCTTATGTGCACATGTTCTTGTCTGCTGCCCACATGCTCATTCTGAGGTGAGAGCCACATCAGAAATCCTTTTCTGGGGCCTAGTGGCTTTTCAAACATGGCTGCAATATTTTATAATCACTAAAGGCTCCCTGTGGCCTCCAGCATCTGCCTTTTCTGCCTGCTTATTGGTCACCTACAGTATTATATTGTCCTATGGTGGCCCGGCAGGTTTCAGCCGGCCCACCCCTACCAAGGTCCACCTCTAAGGTCCCTGTCAGCTTCGCTGTCTGCTTTACAGGCTGCAACATGAGATTTCTGCAACAGCCAAACCATCACTGAGGCTACTACCCCTGGACTATTGGACTGCAATGACTCTCTTACCATATTCTGTTTGTGTTAGTTCCCTCCTTCTTGATTTAACTGTACTTCCTTCTCGGATGGTACTCTCAACTCATCCTGTTATGAACTCATTTGAAGATTCATCTATACTCACCTCTACCATCTGACTACCACTCTAAATTCCTTAACTACTGGTCTCCCATTTAACTTGAAAGTCAAACTTGGGTGTATTTTTGCACTTAGTTGAAAGTTAAGCTTGGTTGGATTTTTGCATTTAGTTGAAAGTCAAACTTGGGTGTATTTTGCATTTAGTTGAATGTCACACTTGGGTGTATTTTTGCATTTAGTTGAAAGTCAAACTTGGGAGTATTTTTGCATTTACCTGAAAGATAAACTTCTGTGTATGTTTGCATCAGGCTTTGGCCATGGATTGTAACCTGCTAGCCCAGTGAGTGTTCAATGCTGCTTTACTTGCTTACTCTTCCCTCTGCCTCCTCTCTTTTCCACCATGGCACTTTCTGTTTCTCCTGCTTCTCTATCAACTATCCTTCCCTTCTCACTAAGTCTGGAAAAAAGAAATTTAAAAATGATATCTTGACTTCCAACCCTGGTCTCCCTATTGCTGATACCTATACCAGCGCCTCTTCCAGACAGACCCTCACCGATATCCTCTTTGTTGTTCCTTCGCTGGAACTATGGACCCCCCATATGATCTCTGTGCTTTGCCCTGTCTCCTCCTCTCCCATTAATAATGGCACTCGCTGGGATGTCCTCATGGCTTCTTTTGACTACTCCAGGGTCACCCTTAATGTCTACTGAAGAGTGAAAATCGAGATCAAACCCATGCCCTCTCACCCAGGCGCATATACAGAAGAACAGCAGGAAGAACAAGGAGCGCACTTATCATTTGAACCAGGCCCCAGCGCACCTATGGGTGACAAATATGCTGAAAGACACCCACTTGACCAACAGCGCAACTTCCATGCTACATTACAATCAATGCAGCAATATCACAATCTACAAACACAAAAATCCCTGTTTAAAGGCTTGCAAATGCCTATATGAATGAACATGGTCTAATTGCACAGTGTAAAGCCATGTTTCAGGAAAATTACAGCTAAGTTCATTTCTCTCACTGAACACTAGCTGCAGATGCCTTCACCAATACTCCTCGCAAACCCACGAGCAGCCAAGGTTGTGCAGTCATATAACATTGCTTTCTGCAGACAAACATTTTTTAATTATCCACTAATGCGAGTAAGCCACGGCAACCCAGTGTGTTTTTTTCTTTTCTTTCTGGGAAAGAAAGACATTTTCGCAAAGACTCGCACAACATTTGAAACATAATTGTAACAAGAATGGCTCAGCCCTGGCCAATGAGCGCTCAGAGCTCAGGTGCCAAAAAAACTTGTTTCAGCTAAAAAGTTATGGGAACAAATTCATAATGCAACAAGCTAGAATTAGGTAATAGTGGGCTGGCACAGCTAAACCAACCCACTGACTCAAAAGTCTAGCATCCAATTATCAGGTTCTCTATAAGGATTGCATAGGTAACCTATTACTTAGCAGACAATAACAGGAGGAGATAGGTTTCTGGGAGCTGATCCAATTCTGTGAGGCCAGCCTGCAGTGTGATTACAAAGCTGGCTTGCAAGCCAGCCCCGGGGAAGACGGCGCCTGAACTCTCGATGTGCACGACGCTCTGCATGTTTTTTTTTCTTCTTTTTTGCTGCCCAGGAATAAACACAGTTTGGAACATGCTGCTGCCTGCCTGGGACTCTGTTGCATTTCTTTGGGTAAAATGGGAGATGTTGGGGTCTCCCATAGCTAGTCAGGGTATAGCTGCTGGGCCCCACAGCCCTGGTGGGGGTCCAGCTTCTCCCCAACACTACCTACATGGCACTGTCATGGTCCAAGGTCCTCAGGCCAATCTCCTCCTCTTTGATAGGCGTTTCCCTCACCTCATCCACTTCTTCTCATCTCCAACTGTCCCCTCCTCTCACTCCTTGGCTACCTTGCCCATTTTTTCCTCCTCCTCTGCCACTCTCAGGCTACCTCCACAACTCCGCAGGGCGTACCTCTGATTTGTACACCTCTCCAGAAGGTCTTTAAGGCTGGCAACCTTCTTCATTTTACCCCTCTCAACTCTCGCTCTGCTGTCAAACACTCCTCTGAAATATGCCACCTCCTTGAAGAACTGGACCTTGTTGTCCTCGGGCTTACGGAGACATAGTTCACGGCCAGCTCTGTCACGAGCTTTGACACTCCCTGAGGGCTACAAGATCCTCTTCATACCCAGATCCACCAACCTGGAGGGGGCGTAGCCTTGCTCTTTCCTGAGTGGATTCCTGCCACTATCATTCCCATTCAGTTTTACTCCTCTTTTGAATGCCTTGTCTACAGGCTTTCAATCTCTCCTAGCCACCCTCCTACTGTTGCTACTCTCTACCGCCCTCCCAGGCAAATCACTTCTTTTCTCTCTGAGTGAGCTGACCTCTCCTCCTCCCTCTTGGCCTTAACCACTCAACTCCTCCTCCTTAGTGACCTGAACATCCACCTTGATTCTCCCTGTCCCTCATCTCTGCTCTTTTACAACCTCTGTGATTTTCTCTCCCTCTCTATCCTCCCATCTGGCCTGACACACTCTGCAGGACACACACTTGATGTCTTAATCTCCCCTGGCCTCCCTCTCTCTATCACTCTTACCACTCCTCTCTCCTGGAGTGACCACTGCCACTTACTTTCTCGGATATCTGACCTATGAAGCATGTGTCAGCTGAGGCGTTTGCTGCCACCTTGTCTCCCCCTCCTCTTCCTCTGGCAGACTCACACCATGACACAACCCTGTCCCTTCTCTACTCTTCTATCTCTGATACTCTTGATGCTCTTGCCCCTTGCCCCTGTCATGAGGATCCGCTTGAAGTCCAAAGCCAAGTGCAATTCCTGGTATGACTCTGACCTAGCTACACTTAAACGTAAGTGTAGGGTGGCTCAGAGGAAATGGAGGGCTTCTTGTTCATCCTCTAACTAACTGGCCTGTCGCCTGCTCTAAAGGCAATACTGACTCTCTATCCGCACTAAGAGGAGAGCCCACATTCAAGCCCGTGTCTCTGTGGCATCTAACAACTCGGCCAAACTCTTTAAAATCTGCACGGAGCTTGCCAACCCTGCGGCAGTCTCCACCTCTCCTCTTGCCTCCCAGGCTCTTTGCAATGCCCTTGCCTCACACTTAATCTCAAAAACCCATGACATCCTGTCCACTTTCTCCTCCCATGCCCCTTCTATTCCCTCTCAGTCTGTGCTTGCAGAGCCCCCTTTAACCACCACCCCACCGTCCTTCTCTTCCTTTCCTATTTTCTCCCCTGACGAGGTCGCTAGACAAGTCCGATCTATGAAAGCCTCATCAAAACAGGTTCATCCATGTTCCTCTCAAACCATCAAGGACCACATTGACACCATTACTCTGGCCCTTGCTGATTTTTGCAACCACTCCTTTGCCTCAGAATCCTTCCCCTCACTTCTTCAGCACTCCCTTGTGCATCCTCTTCTCAAGAAGCGCACAGCTGATCCTTCCGGCCACCTCCTCTCCCTCTCTCATCTCTGACTGCCTAACTACCATACAAGATCGGTGTGCTGCCAATGATATTTGTCTGAATGCCAGCAAGACTGAGATCCTCCTCATCAGCACACCATCCCCATTCTTTTCCCCCACTCTCTGGCTGGCCTCCCTTGGCTCTCCTCCTACCCCTACCTGCGAGGCTAAGAACCTTGGGGTCAACTTTGACTCAACACTTTCCTTCTCCGCCCATATCTCTGAGGTCTCTAAAAAGTCAAACTTCCTACTGCACCTCCTCAGTTGTACTCTGCTTTTCCTCTCCTTTAATCAGAAGCTCACTGTCTCCCTAGCTCCTGCTCTCTCTAGGTTGGACTATTGTAACAGCCCCTCTTTCTAAATCTACCTGCCTCTACTCTTCGTCCTCTGAAACTTATCCAGAACAGGACTGTGAGACTTGTCCTTGGCCTCAAGCCCTGGGATCGTATCTCTCCAGCTCCTAAATCTCTCCATTGGCTCCCAGTGGATGCAAGGATTAAATTCAGAACCCTCTGCATTGTCCACAAGGCTTTCTGGGGCCTGGGTCCAAAATACCATCAGCTATCCCTCCGCAAATACCACCCCTCTCGAACTCTTTGCTCCTCTACCTCTAACTCTCTCCGGGTCAATCGTTTTTCAAAGAAACAAGCTGGGGGTAAATCTCTATCTTCGGCTGGGGCCTCCCTCTGGAACAGCCTCTCTGCCACTCTAAAACTTGAGGAGAACCATCTCTGGTTCCGGAAGGACCTCAAGACCATCCTCTCTGCTTCTGCCTTTGCTCCACCCTCCCCTGCTGATCTGCTCTCTCTTGGCACTGTGCACCCGGCCACCGTATGTCCCCTGGGCCCAGGTTCCTGCTCACCCAGTCACCCTCCTGCACTGTCTCCTGGCCACCCCTTGCACCGGGGACTGTATCTGTACCCATACAGCCCCCCCCCTATTTTTCTTCTTTTTCTGCACTTATTAGACTTACCCAGTTTGCTTCCATAAACACAGCACTTGCCACTTGCTGGCTGAACTACCACTGTTTATTGCCTCCATTTTCTATTTATTTTTATTTATTATTATGTATCTGCTCTCCTCTGCTCCGAACTTTCCACTTTCCCCTTTCCATGCACTTTTTCCCTTTTGCCTTTCCCATGCACTTGAGCGTTGTCAATGTCACTGGGCCTAGTAAGAATATTTATTTTTATTCTACTTACTTGTACTGCACCTCCCCCTCCCCTTCCCCTTGCACTTTTCCCTTCCCCTACCCCTGCACTTGCGCGGTCTGAATGATACCTGGCCTAGTAGGATCGTTGTCTGTCTTCCCCTGCTTCCCCTCTCCCTGCCTCGTCGCGCCTTGAAACACTTGTGTATAGGCACGTTACAAATGCCATATCATATCATATCATATCATATCATTGTTTTGTTGTTTTCTCCCCTATTCCCATCTCTAGCCTAGTCACGCTCTGAAACACATGTGTACGCGCGCGATACAAATAAAGTATCATATCATATCATATCACTATCTTTCACAGAGGAGCAATATTCAAAACATATCACTGTTTGTCCTACCCTGGGGCAGTCCAGCACCAAAATGTTAGGCAATTCTCCTCTGAACAAGAGTACCAACAGTAACCCCAGACACGTGTTTCAGTCTAGTTGGACCTCTTCAGTAGGGTGGAGCTGTGCCTCTCTAAGAATAGTGAGTATTCCCCTAGTAACTTAGCGTACGATCCAGGTATGTGATTACATTGCTTGGCTGTGGGAAAATGTTCTGGAGGAGCTTTGAAAAAACTGTGATTGTGTGGCAATTTGATGAGAATTCTTGGCATTGGGACAAACATACCTGTGCATTTACCTTTAATGGTAGACATTGGTAGTGGCTCAAATACCTTGGTTGATGGGTATTCTTTTCCTATGAGGAAGTTACCTGGCCATTGAGGATGGTCATTCACACCGGTGCAAGTACCTGCCTGTTGATGGCAATCATTGTCAATAGTGCATATTCCGTGGTATTTGAGCGCCATCTTTCGAACACTGGCCCCACTCCAAGGCTATGGGGCATCATGGCAAGCATGCGGTAGTCATGAACACGAGCTAAGCTGTTTTCTCTAAATATATAAATACACAATATAGGTGTCACTTGCCAGCTGTACCTGCTATCAGTTGCTTTTGATTTGATTTTTGCAAACGATACTACTGAGTTTATAAGTGATATACTAGGGTGCCCATTTTCTAAGCCATTCTGGGTATGAACATCATTGCACTGGCAAAAATTAAAACAACGTATTGCCTGCTGATCACCCTGGCCTGCGCACAAGACTGACACACAACGGCAGCCCCATAGGGCCAAATTAGGAAAGTAAAGCCGAATGTACACCCACTTTAGATGTCTCATGTATAATGAGTAAAATACACCTGGTTCACAGAAGGAAAATGAACTGTGCATTGTGTGCGTTTCACTGAACCTCTGTAAAATGGCTTAGTTTGGCCTTCGTGGTTTTTGGGCAGATTCGGCTGCATGGTACAGATGTGAAAAGCAACCAATTTTAAAAGAGCGTACACTCTGCTTCCTTTCCGTCAAATGACCCCTATTTATTGCAAAAGGATTCTAAGACAAAAGTCGCTACAAAATGCATGTGCGATGAACCATTATTTGGCTGCATATGTACATTTGCCAGAAATCCCTTTAATGATATTTGAATGTTTTTTAGCAGTACCATAATTATTCAAGCAGTAGGTCCCACATTACTTGAACAATACAACCCTCAATTAGACTTCACTGTCAAATATTTAAATTCCCCTCCAATCTAATAATGCAGTAATTGTATAATTGATAGAAAAATATTTGATTGGCTGATAGTGTTACAGTTCAACAAACATTCTGCTTATAAGTGTCAGGGGTTATTTTGCATTTACATCGTCTTCAATTAATTCAAAGTGGCAAGTTCATTAAATTTCATTTCAGCTGCTCAACCATATCTCATTTGTCCAAGATCACAAACAATATCTTGCCAACATAAATTATCCATTATCATTAAAGTGAAAGATTAATATTATTCATATTTTTCAAAACATTACATTCCAACAATGGATGAATGCATTCAATCAGAAGTAATTAATTCTTCAATAACCATCTTAGCCAGTCCATTACATCTTATTAAAAATCCATACATCTGCTTTAATGAGCCAGCTTTTATAAACGGAAAGAGAAAGGTGCCAGGCATCCACTAATCATGTCCCTGACTCCTGGGTGCCAACATAAGGGTGAGCTGCCCATCTCCTTGCCATTGCAATGATCACTAGCTGATCATGAAACCATGTTCTGCCAACTCCCTCCAATCCTAAAATTGTGTATTTGTTATTTTTATATTTTGGAATATTCTGTTTTAGTACTGTGTACAAGTCGAACCTCTAAGCTATTTTATTGAATTGCCTAATGTGCCCTTTTACATTGAATGCTATAATACAAACAGAGCGCGTGCCATCTCTCCCAGTCCATGCATACTGCGTTATTATACACATACTCCTTTCACATGCAAGTGCAATCAGATATTTTCTTGTTTATTGGCGCACTGCATTTCACAGAAGGACTACTCATTAGAGGTGACACATGTACACTTTTGCCTCCCACTGCTTGTGATCTCTGCATATTCAATGGCATGAATGCGGCTTCATTCAATGCAACATACCGGTCATTATGAAGGATCAAGATTTCTTTCTATTCCAGGACACTGCAATCTGTGAGTCTCCAGATGTTATGGACTTCAGCACCCATGATTCATCAGCATTGACCATGCTAGGACTGATAGGAGCTGAAGTGCATAACATCTGGAGATCGTAATGTTACAGATCCCTGATATAGTCTATTATTTTCCCAGAACACTGCAGTTCACACTCAGTTTCTCACAGTGCATTCTCACATATATCAGTGCAGAGTTGTTTTCATGTAATTGTCTTGGTTGTATACTAATTGACCTTTTCACATTTGACCTTGGGAGAATTGACCTCTGGAGAATTGACGTAATATAGAAGGTCAATTAGGACATATATGCGGGGGGAAACCCCCTCACCCAATCCAAAAACCCCCGAAACCATCAGCCCCATCCCCTTATTTCTAATCCAAAACCAACCCAATACATATATAAAACAACTAAAATAATATAAAGGTCAATTGTGCAGAAGGTCAATTGTAAAAAGGTCAATTTGGGTAATAACGTTATCTTTACTCTGCCCACGTTGTGTACTGATTTGTGATGACCTTTCTGTCTAGCATCAGCTCTTGGTCCCTTAACACAATAGAACTATGCTCAGTAATCCTAGCAGGTAATCCTCAGTAAATACACATACATTGTCACTGATGAAGCTCTCAATATTCCTAACATCCCTGGCAGATGCATGAGAGTAGATTTAGCAAGTAGCTGGTGGAATATTCCTGAAGGTTATAGATCCCATGTGCTATTTACAGACCACAACCCCCAGAAAATATTAATAGTGTCTAGTAAATCCACCCTAAAGGACAATTTCTTTAGACATGTAATATTTATTTTAAGCAAGAGTGGCTGTCTGTGCTGTCCTTGCAGCAGTCTTTCCTTGCTACTCATTGTTTCCTGAGAGGTGGAGATCTCCTACTAAAACCCAGCCACACAGCAGAGCGGCTGTCTGTGCTGTCTGTGTTGGCGGAAGGCAGAAATTGGCAGGCCGAAGACCCTTGTGTCTACTTATGGAGACCAACTTGTCCACGTCCACTGCCCAATGCACTAGAAGCCAAGTACTCAGGTACGGTGAAATGATTAACTGCTGCCAAATAGATGTCCCCTATCAGGAGAATTGTTCGGAGGAGGGTGAGACCGTGACTCCTGTCACTGTGACTTCTGTTCACCCTGCAATACTTCATCACACTACATCGGACATGGTACAGCAAAGCGCTGACCCCCTTATTCTTTTCTCTAGCGTACCTGCATTTACTCACATGCCTGAACTACAAGTCACACAAACATCACGAATACCGCAAGATACAATCAGACCGCATATCTATAATGGTGCTGTACATCTACAGAACCTAACATACCTTCAATCCTCTGCCACAATGACCAACTGACAGTTAACGCTGCTGCCTCTTACTTCTAGCGATGGAGTGGCACGCCTTGATCTTTTATCAGCTATCATGGTTGGTGATCTGGTGATAATGCAGATCGCACAACATGTGTCCTTTGTTGATAATAGCCATGGGACGCATGTGGATCTCTTTGGAAGTTTACCCGAGTATAGATTGTGGTGTGACTTGGAGCTGAATTGTCGTTCCACCATTGACTCTCCAGCAAAAACAACCTCAGCAAATTACATACCGCCTCGCAAGAAAAGTGAGAAAAGCACAAGAAAGCTGAACTCTAGGCAAGACAGAGAGGGCGAGATTGCAGAAAATAACATACACCCGCCATGTCCTAGAAGCACTGCCTAAACTCTCCCCTTTGACATGGCTTTAAATTCCATCCAGGAGCTAGTGCCACCCACCAAAACACTCTTGGCTAATGACACCCTGCTCCAGTGTGGGAAGTCATTTTATGCCAGCGTCGCAACGAGACAGAGCCAGCAACAACGCCTTGGCTATTGGCTGCAAAGCTGCATTGTATGCAGATGAGCCTAAGTTTACTTGAAACACACAACGATGATGACTATCTTCAAAGTGAACAACAATTCGGTACCAGCATCCGTATGACTGCAGTAGTTTTAAATTTAACTTCTGCCCACGCTCAAAAACTAGATGTGTCTGTTTAAAAAATGTGAGCCTTGGTAAATATCAAGAGCCCGCAACACCCGTGAAAGACGTGTCTGAGACGTGTCTGAGAGAATTAAAACACAAATTCGTAAGTGTCATCACAGTTTACAACGCCAAAGACAAATCAAACTAACACACAGAAAAACAGAAAAAGGAATAGTAGAAAGGAAAATGGATACAATTCAAACACAATGCAGCCTAATGTTTGCATTGACAATCTCTTTAGCCCCCTTCTTTAAACTGTACGAAACTATGAATGATCATTTTAGAGATCTGTTGACCTTATTAGCTATGGCACATACAGAACTAATACACATTGAATTACCACACTGCAACAAAGATTAGACCGTAAAACCACTTCCGAAAGCCGACTGCAGAAATTGCTAAGTGACCATTTGACTCAAATGGGGGCTAATAAAAAAGATTCAATTGGATATAGCAAAGGAAATTCTGAAGTGGGGCAAAGACTCTTTAAAAAGACCCCTGATAAATCCAATTGTTTCAATCAATCCCAATAACATTATGCCTCCTTTGACAGTTGCTTCCAACTCTAGCATTTTTATTGAAGTAGTGCAAGGAATTTCTTGTGCATCAACAACAGAATCTATAATATATGACCAACAAAGATCGACTCCTCGAAATACTGCCTCTAACCCAAAGATGCCCGAAGGTGCAACCGATGGTAACATATAAAATGATGAGGTAAGTTATATAACACAAACTGACGAGCACATTCCTAAACAATTCTTGCCGAACGCGCCGCCCCCTACTCCTAATATGGATTTAACTGAAGAGCAACTATTAGAGGCAAGAAAATCAACGGATAAATCACCAAGTGAGGATCGATATCAAACAGATAATGATGATCATAACAACTATGAAATCTTTACTCACGAAAATAAAAAGAAATTAGAATGCAATAACAAATGTGCTCAACAACAAATAGAAAACATAACAGACAAGAACATTCCTAAAACTTTAAGTACCCGTGGCTTCATCAGAAATCTGAAAAACTCGCTCCCACTTTCTGAGAAACCCTCTTCAAACCCAACAAAAACAGTGACTGCCATTTAAGGATTATGCCCACAACTCCGACACATGCATTTATAGAAGAGACTGATGAGCCATTAGAAAGAAGCAGAGATGTATGTCCTCAAGTTCGCTCTGATCCAGAAATGCAAGACATCTCTGTACATGAGGAAGGGCTCGTGAATGGAGAATTCGTTTGTACAACTGTACCAGCAGAGGCCACACACTATGCTAATGATTATCAGATCTCTAATCGAACAGGAAACTCAATTGTCTCAGACTCTCTTTGGAACCACAATGCACCAAAAAGATACCAATTTGAGACAATGGAAAAAAGATGCATAGGAGCAAGATGGGTAATGATATGGATTACTATTGGGTACTGAGGATAAAAAGAGGGATGTGTGTCCAATTACATGGATTATAGTTATATAAAATCTCCATTTATTCAGTAATGTTACATGCATATTTGTAAATACAATGGAAATCTGTTGGCTTATTTAAGAGAGTACTCTTTACTGAAGTTTCTGAAGTAGTTTTGCCAACTTAGAAAATGATGTCTTGCGCTACCTGACAGGTGTTGAAGTGAATTGTTCATATTGTACAATCCTGAACATGTTGTAATTTTAAAAATATTATTTTCATTTATAAATGTATGATGGCTAAGAGATATGATGCTTAAAATGTGATGTGCCATTTGTATTACTTTTGTGTGAAATAATATGTTGTATAAAAATGTGCAATACTGTATACCCCTGGGCATTTGGGAACTATTGATGTCAACTGACCTGAGGGATGTCCGTGGAATTGCACAATTGTACAAACACATTTTACACATTATAAGGGGAGAGTATGATTGTTGGATACATAGTGCCTATTCAAAATATTAGTGGTCAAGAGAAGTTGTGAAAGTGATGATAAATTAAGTTGCTCTTATAAAATAAGTGAGAAAACATTATTAACAGGATGTTATGGTTATGTTGCTCGAATGTTGCTCTAATTAAAACCCGTGAAATTCAGTGAACAAACTATGCTGAACGGTTAAATAGATCTAATAAAAACCTGTGAAAATGAGCAAACAAACTTTGTTAAAAAGATGTTATGACTGAAGGGTCAAGTCAAAAACCAAGGAAATGTGCCAGTTATTGTAAACTATGCAATCGATACTTCCTCCCTCGTCATGCACTGCTCAGACTTACACCTAGTGTATACAATATAACACCCCAAATCCTCCCATCAATGACATTACTAATGTCATCACATATATCATCACTACTCTTGAACAATCTTGATTGAAAGTCCTTACATGGGGTTCTTGCTAGGTGTATTGCTAGCAATGTAGGAAGGTTGAGAGGTAGGTCTCTTATGAACTGCTCCACGTTTCACAAAATTACCTGATTGAAAAATGTACTTTCTACTGAAGTTTTATTCATTATACATGTATTTGAAAATACATAAACATACGCAATGGCTTCTGCATGCACAATCAAGTATACTTATTCTTGTCGATTTTGACAGTAGAGTCATAGGTCCAAGCTTATCAGAACCTTGATTAATGCTAAACTTGGGGCTGTGAAGGCACCATGAAGTAAGTCGCAGACAACATATTCACTTTAAAAAGTTTTTACTTCTCAAATGTAAGGATGGAGTAAGGCCTAACTTGCACTATGATAAGGTGGAATTTCCCTACCCAAAGAAACTAAGGATAGTCTGTGTCATAAAGTTCAACTCAAATGTCTGTCTGGGTACAAAGCCTAGGCCTGACCTCATAATGAATCTATACAAGGTGTAGGGATGTCAGCAACTAAAGAAACAATGTTCAAAATAAAATTCTAACCTTCTTCCAGCTCCTGGTTTGCGTTCAGCTTCTACTTCCCCAAGTTCACAACAGTTCCACAAAAACACATTGAGGCTCCCTTCCCCAAGTTCAACACAGTTCCACATAAAGATGTTGAGGCTCTCTTCCCCAGGTTCAACACAGTTCACAGTTAATTCAACTTTGTGAACTTGCAATATGAATTCAAAATCCACCTTGTAACCTTTGAGGCTTTCCACCCATTCACTTGGCTTTTTCTTCTCGTTATTCACTTTAACATGTGTTAGGCACAACAACTTCAAACTCTTATTTTCCTTGGCTAACTCCAAGTAGGGGGTACTCAGTCTAGGCACAGTTGACGGACCACATAGTCCACATGTAACAGGTCACATATCCAATAACCCTTGGCACTGTATAATACTCACTAGTTTGCATTGGACTATTTTGCAACCTCAGGTTTCCTCTCTGCACCTGTGACATTAGCCCATCTGTACTTCTGTTTCTCCTTGGCAGTCTCTTGACTCTTCCAACACGTGCCTTTTACACAATACACTTTGTGGTGATATATTTCTTGTCACCAATGTGCTTTCACACTATTCAATAGTGCTTATCATTTGCCTTTCATGTGCTTTAACAACTCTCATTACTGGTTTTAATTGGCTTTGAACTTTCACATTTATTATAAATGGTTTTACCTTATTTTCATCACTTTCTTTCTACTCATGTAGTAGCTTCTTAAATTGTGCATAGCGTTTATTTAGTTAGGTATTCAATAATTCATTAAGTACTTTGCAATTTGTTCAGTATTCAATAATGTCCATTTGGTCTCCCGACCCATTAATTATACACATTCAGTTGTTCAGCAACTTCCTGGGTCTATTTTACACCCCTAGAGTGCCCCAGTATGAGTGTTCTCTCCTTGTCACTTGCTGGTGTCCGGCTTGCGCGTTCCTCTACTGCTTCGTTCGCTCCCTTCTCTCACATTGGGAGCACCAGCAAGCCGTTCTCACCTCTTCTGAATGGTCTTGCTTCCTGCTGTAGCGTAGTGAGTATTTCTGTGTCCACAGCTGCAGACGGGGAACACACTGCTTGGGGCTCTGCAGGGATCTTGACTCTCCCGCGGCTCTCTCCAGCCTCAGCGTCCTTCCTGATCTACTGCAGCATCCTTTTCACTGGCCCCTCTTCAGCCTTGTCGTGGCGACCCAGGCCGTTCTCCTCCTCCATGTGGGTCTCTCCTTTTTTTTATGCACGTGTAGCCTCTCAAGTGGCTGTTGTGCAAATCCTTTACCTGACTACAATTAACTCTGTCAAAGGGAAATGCCTGACCTGTAGAGTGAAGTTCTACAGTCCTCTTCCTCGTCCCAGTAGTAGAGTGGTGTGCAGAGATGGAAGTGTGCATTACTCCTTGTCTCCTCTTCCTCGTCCCGTTCTCTTAAAGGGACCTGAATGGGATACAGTCAGAGTGTGTTATAGTGGGTTAGATAGATTGGTAATAACCCATGAAGGTCAGGGCAGGGTAAAATGTATTTTGACACGAAAGGTGGTATACCATGCCTCACCTAAGAGCACCTTTCCTCCACTCCCCAAGCCCCCTCCACCAGGTCATCTTCCCTTGCATATTAACCCCCAGGGACGGGATCCAAAAGCAATAGTCCTTTGCTAGCCACCTGAGAGGAAGATCCAAGTTGAGTAGATGGGAGGATGCTCTCAGGTTCCTCACAGGGCCAAAGGTTAAGTATACAAAATCATTAGACATGTGTGTGGCTTTACAGAGTATACTTTCAGCATGAATGCATACACATCTGCTGCACAAACATGAACACTCTAATAAGGGGGAAACCAATACTATGACCAGAGAATGAAACAAAGATTATGGTCTGTCATCATGTATACAAAGTATACAAATGATATGCATTTTATAGCAACAATAATGGTCCTTTAAAAATTCTTTTGACAGTGTTTTTCACTGAATTCCATAGGTTTTTATTAGCACAATTTAACCATAGTGTCCCTTTAATAAAGGTTGTTTACTTAATAATATATATAATATGTTCAGTTACTGCTGCAAATATGTATATATATTTGAACAAATGTGTTCACCCACTCATGCTATAGAAAGCTGGCATAGCCAAAAATCAAATTGAGCTGAACACCAATTTATGAGAGCACTTGTGTAAGGCGTAGACAAACGTTAATAATTCTTTAACCATTAAAATCAAATGTCAAATACATGATTTAAAACATAAACCAACATGGTCTTAATGAACAACTTATTTCAGGTTCTGCTGTGTAAAGTAAACACCACGCGTTCAATCCCTCTTTCTGGGGCTTCTTCAGACGAAATTTGCATTGCTGTTTAATGGGGCCTCTTTTATTTTCACACTCTGTCAGGTCACATGACATTCACAGCCACATGACTCACTTTTAGTTCAAATGCAAGGTATCTAATAACCTTGTGGCCATTTTGTAATGGAATGTATGATAACTCTAAGTATATCATATACCCACTCTATTTAAAATAAGTGAGTGGTTATTGTCATTTCATTGTGGACTGTCAGAGTGTTATATACATAATTAAAAATGTAATGTAGCAGCCCTAGGGCCAAATAGCTCCTCAATGTTTAATATTCACCACTGCAGTAAAATTCTGTGTGGCAGGGACAGAACATTCATTGCAACCAGCCACTTTGGATTTGTGAAGCCTGCAAACTTGAAGTACACTGGCTTTGAACAAAATGAGTGCTCCCTTTTGCAGTCATCATTTCAAATTGCACACATTATAATCTCTTGCGATTTGCAAGATAGCTTAAGTGGAATGTGAGTTTCAAACCTGGCTTACAGTTCACACAGACATGTATAAATGACATGTGAGGGGATTGGACTCGACCTTAATACTATTTTGAGAGGAGACTCACTCCACCATAGGTCAAACATGGGGGATGACTTTGACAGAGCAGCAGATATTTTTGGAATGGGGTGATTGCTTGTAGGAAAGCCTGATGTGACCAAATATGTCCAAACTCTCCAGCTTTTAAGAAGGCACTTGCCTGTTGGGTAGTGTAATGGTGCAGAAGTAAGGCTCCAACACAATAGTGACATGTGTTTGGGTATAAAACCGTATTAAATAAGAAACGGTCAGAAAAATGCCCCTCCGTTCCAAAAGCTAAGAGGGGTTTTCCTACCTAACAGGAAACTAGAGAAATTGTGAGGAAGTCAGAAAGTAAAAAGCATGTCACCATTGTGTCCAAAAATATGCTTCTGTCCCTAACACTAATAGCCTAAAACAACAGTGAAAGGAGGATCTCTTCCTTAAGTAGTAGGTGTTCTTTGTATTTTCAAACAACATAGAAGTTCATAGTCTCTCTGGTAATAAGAAGTTATCAAATACACACCTACATTGTCTCAGTTTGTTCCTTTTGGGGCCTTGAGCCCCTTTTATCCCCTTAGGAAAATGTATTTAGACAATTCACAGGGGTATGTTGCTTAGCTTCACAATTCTTTATCTTGTGAACTTGATACAGTTTGTTATAAATGTCTAACAACTCAGACAAACTCTTTAAAATCTGCTGGCAAACCCTGCTGTGATCTCTACCCCTCCTGTTGCCTCCCTGGCTCTTTGCAATGCACTTGCCTCTCACTTCATTTAAAATAAACCAGTGCATCCTGTCCACCCTCTTCAGCCACAACGCTCCCTCCCCTCTCCAACCATTCCCCTCCCTCCCCATCTGTGGTTGCTGACCCTCCTTTAGCCACCCCCCCCCCATAATCCTTCTGGTCCTTTCCTCTTTTCATCCCTGTTACTCTAAATCCATCAAGGACCACATTGACACCCTCACTCCGCCCTTGCTGATTTTTGCATCCACTCCTTTGCCTCTAGAAACTTCCTCTCCCCTCTGAAGCACTCCTTTGTGCATCCTCTTCTCACAAAACCCACAGCTGATCCTTCTTGTCCAGCTAAATACCGCCCAATTTCCATTACTCCCTTTCTGGGCAAATTCTTGAGAAAAGTTGGCCATCTCTCAGCTAAACCTTCATTCCAATTCTGTTGGCTGTCTCCATGACCACCAGTCGGGCTTCAGAGCTGCCAGAAGCATGGAAACTGCTCTCCTGAACATCCGTGAAGATCTGCTCTCCAACCTTGACTCTAACATTCCCTCTGTCCTCATCCTTCCTCGATCTCTCTTCTGCCTTCGACACGGTCAACCATACCATCCTGCTCAACCGTCTCCATGAAAACCTGGGTATCACTGATCAGGCTCTGGCCTGGCTGACCTCTTTCCTCTCAGATTGACCCTCCCAGGTCCAACTTGGGTCCTTCCTTTCAATGTATCTTCCTCTCTACCTGTGGTGTTCCCCAGGGCTCTAACCACTCGCCCTGGCTTTTTAACCAATACCTGGCAACTCTCGCCCACTGCATTGCCACTTTCTGCTCAAATTTCCAGTGCTGCGCTGACAACACTCAACTCATTTTCAGGCTGCCCTCTGCCACCGCCTCACCCTCTCTCATCTCTGATTGCCTAACTGCCATTCAAAATCGGTGTGCTGCCAATGATCTTTGTCTGAATGCCAGCAAAACGGAGATCCTCCTCATCGGCACACCTTCACCGTCCTTTCCCCTCACTCTCTGGCCGGCCTCCCTTGGCCCTCCTCCTACCCCCACCTGCGAGGCTAAGAACCTCTGGGTCATCTTTGACTCCACCCTTTCCTTCTGCGCCCACATCTCTGAGGTCTCTAAAAAGTCAAATTTCCTACTGCACCTCCTCAGAGGTACTCTGCCTTTCCTCCCCTTCCCCCAGAGGCTCATGGTATCCCAAGGTCTGGTTCTCTCTAGCTTAGACTATTGTAACAGCCTCTTTCTAAATCTAACTGCCTCTACTCTCGCCCTCTGCAACTAATCCAGAACAGGACTGTGAGACTTGTCCTTGGCCTCAAGCCCTGGGATTGTATCTCTCCACTCTGAAATCTCTCCATTGGCTCCCTGTGTATGCAAGGATTAAATTCAAAACACTCTGTATTGTCCACAAGGCTTTCTGGGGCCTGGGTCCAAAATATCTTCATCTATCCCTCCGCAAATACCTCCCCTCTTGAGCTCTTCGCTCCTCTACCTCCAACTCCCTCAGGGTCAGTAGTTTTTCAAAGAAACAAGCTGGGGGTGGATATCTGTCTTCGGCTGGGGCCTCCCTCTGGAACAGCCTCCCTCCCACTCTAAAACTTGAGGAGAACCATCTCTGGTTCTGGAAGCACTCAAGACCTTCCTCTTTTCTTCTGCCTTCGCTCCCCCTCTCCCCTACTGATCTGTTCTCTCTTGGCACCATGCACCTGGCCACCCTCTGTCCTCCGGGCCCAGGTACCTGCTCACCCTGCCACCCTCCCACACTGCCTCCGGGCCACCCCTTGCACTGGGGTCTGTATCTGTACCCATAAAGCACCCCCCTTTTTCTTCCTTCACTTATCAGACCTATCCTGTCTGCTGTCTTAAACCTAGCACTTGCAAATTGCTGGCTGCACTACCACTGTTTTTGCCTTTATTATTTATTATTGTTATTTATCTGTTTCTCCTCTGCTTCGCACTTTCCAATTCTCCCCCCTCCCATGTACTTTTCCCCCTCTCCCTCTCCGATACACTTGCGCGTTCTCAATGTCAATGGGCCTAGTAAGATCGCTGTTTTGTTCTCCCCTGTTCCCCTCCCTTGCCTTGTCGCGCTCTGAATAAAATATCAATATCATTATCAATAAAATGTAGGAATCCTTTTTATCAATTCCAGGGTCCTTGACTCTTTCAATCTATCTGATGGGTGCAGGTCCCAGACTCACAATATAGCTTGGTTCACTCTCCTGCCAAGCTAATATCCTCTCATGGCTCATGTGGGTGTGGGACCCAGACTGCCAATAGAACTCAGTTCACTCTCCTGCCAAGCTAATTTACTCATGTGCACTGTCTCCCTTTCACATGAGTACCAGACTCTATCATTTTTTCTTATATTTCACATGGGTAGGAGTCCCAGACTCACAATATAGATTGGTACTCTCTCCTGCCAAGCTAATATCATCTCTTGGCTCATGTGTCCGTTATCACCTTTGTTTGGTTCACTTTCCTCTCAAACATATGATTCCTTTCTCTTGGGGTTTCTCAGGGTCCCCAGTCCTCTTATACTTTAATTTCTATGTGGGTGTGGGTCCCAGACTCGCAATGTACCTTCAGGGTCCCAGACCTCTTTCTCCAATGTTTGTATTCGCCAACTGGCTTTCCCGGACCTCCAATGCCTCCTGGAAATCCTGAGTACCTGTTCCCTCTTCTCTGTAGGTACTGGCATTTCTCCAGCCACTGTATTGTTCCACAAAGCTCTGTCAGCTTTTGGATGAATGGCAGGGTCTGCAGCGGCTCTGCCTGGTTGTGTGTGCTGCCTTTCAAGCTGTTCACCAGAATATGGGGTCACATTACGTACCTATCAGCGGCAGCGGCCCAAACCGTCCTTCCAGCTCGGATCACGTTTGGGTTCACCTTCTCCTCGCTTTTCAGGCTCCTGCAGTTACTCCTCAGAGGATCGTTCTCTCTCTGTCTCCCAGCTGAGTTCCTTTTGAACTTGCGTGCTGGCTTCCTGTACTCGTTCAGGCAAACAGTGTCTCATGAGAATCTAGACCGCTCACTCTGTTTCTTCCAAGTTTCCCATTACTCACTTTCAACTCAGATGCAAGATTCTTAGAATTCTCTTTTATTTCAGGTTTGTCAACTATATTAAAGTGTAGAGGATTTGATATTTGAGAAGGGGTTTAATGTATTAAGGCAGGGGAATATCACGTTCCCTGAGAATAGTCATTTTCTATGTCTTACAATTCAACCCTCCATCTGTAAGGCATTGCCATCTTGCAAAGACCTGACATTTTTGATGTGTAATAAAAAATGGAATGATAAGGGTAATTCCGTCTCAAAGAGGGGTTGCGCAAACCAGATTCCCCCTTTTCCACTGACTCCATTCCAAAAGCATCAGTAGTCTGATCTGCGGCACCCACTCTACTTGTGGCACAAAGCAGGTTCAAAGGTCACTAGATGCCCACTTGACAGCTGCAGAGACTGCCAAGTCCCTGTGGTGCACAGATAGCATTTAAGACATTATCCCATGTACCCAACACTATGATGATCATGAGATGTGCATATTGGTGGCAGGGTAAACTCTAAATAAATGCTATGCCTACATTTAGACATAGTGGATGGAGCTACTTATGATCACCACCACCACATTCCAAATGATATTGCACATATGTCAGCTCCTGTGAGCCAGCTACACTATCGAAGTTGATGTGTATTCTGGTCAGCGGGGTGTAGCCTGACAAATGACAGGACAAGAACCTGGAAGGCCGGGCCTCCTCTTTGATTTCTTTGTGAGGGAAGGTAACACCCTCAACTTGAGACAGCAATACAGCAGGCAGCTGTCCTGGACCTGGCCATCAAGAGAGCACTCCCATTGCAAAGGAGATGTGGAGAGGGCAGTATTATGATAGGCAGGAGGGCTCTGCTCAATAGGAGAAGGTTTCCACCATTTTGATTCTCACTGTCCCTTTCTCTATGTTCTGTCCCCGCCACTACCTTTGCAGCAAAGCACTTTGGTGTGACATGAACAGGTCAGAGTCCACCCCATACAGGAGGGATTGGATCGCAATGGCTGGCTAGCTTTAGTCCAATCACTTGAGTACATTTACCTTTAAAAGAAGGGGTCTTCTACTCTGACAGAAGATTCGCTTAATTCCTCTTGGATCTTATAATGATGCAGATTTGTTCTGAACATCTGGCTGTATTTCTTTTGGGAGAGCTGTTCTCTCCAAAGCCCTCAGCCTGAGGTGAAGAAGGAGTCATCCAAGACACAAGTAAAATCTCTCCCTTACCACACCCAGGGCACACTCTACTGTGGATCAGCACCTTCTACTCTGTACTGGAATCTCCGAAGGTGAGACAGCAGACGTTCAACAGAATCATCCTATTCTCGAGTAACTCTGAAAGGGCCACACAGCAACCGGATGACCAGACCAGCTCAAGCTTCCAGTTCACTGCATCCAGAACAAGAGGGAAGTCGCTGGTGCTAGTTGCTGTGCTCCACCACCAACCAAACAATTGCTTGCACCTTTGACCAGCTCAAAACAAAAGAGGTGATGGCTGTAAGGTTTTGAATTAATCTTAACCTCTGGCAATGCTCTGGGCAAGCCTCCAGACCATCATTCTTCATCTGCCAAGCCATTACAAAATGGGAAACACCATTTGCAAATCAAGATTGGTTCCACCTCACAAGGGGCAGTCCAGCCCAAACTGCTTGGTCCCATCTCTTCTGAATGAGACCACAAGCATCCCTATACATGTTTCGGCCTCACAGGGTGTCATCAGTGAGGATTAGCTCTGGTATCTAGGCCCAGCAGGCATGGGACCCACATCTGGGCATACCCGTCCCATTCAGGGTGAATAATGCAAAACAAAAGTGGGACTGGCTGGAAGGTTTTGAATTAATCTTAACCTCTGGCATTTCTCTGGGCCACCCTCCAGATTACATTCCTCACCTGCCAAGCCATTACAAAAGGGGAAAGTCCATATGCAAGTCAGGCCTGGTCATACCCAAAAAGGGCAGCACATCCCAAACTCTTGGTTACATCCCTTCTGCATGATTAAAGCATCCCCAGAAATGTTTCAGCCTCTTTGGGCATCATCAGTGAGGAGTAACTTGGGTCTCTAGGCCTAGCAGGCCTGGGCATACGCGTCCCACTCGGGGTGACTAAAGCAAAACAAAAGAGTTGATGGCTGGAAGGTTTTGAATTATTTGCTCTGCGCAACCCTCTAGACCATCACTTGCCAAGCCATTACAAAAGGGGAAAGACCAGCTCAACACAGCATCGTGTCCCAGCCAAGGCACGTCACCTTGTAGGTCCGAAGTAACTGCTCAATGCCGGTGCCCAAACGGACTCACTGGAGAGTCACTGCTTAGTACAAAGCTCGACCAAGCAAACCCCTGAACTGCTACCTCATCGATCGCTCATCGATGCACCTCAATCACCACTTCGATGACCTTCGTACTCTGACTGGATCTGCTGGAGCGCTACTCATAGACCCCTCCCAGCAGCGAAAGCACAACTTGGCCTGGCCAGTTGCAAAACATTCCTGGGACTGTCCCAACCTGCTTGTTGCCGGGACCTCTGCAATCCTATGTGTCTGAACGGAGCCTGATCAGCTTGCATCTACGTTCGGTCCTAGGGCTGAATGCATCAGCCTACCAAGAACTGAACGCATTTTTGTGTTAGAGAACCTTGATTGGACGTTCCCTTTATTTTGGAATGTGATACTGTGTTGCTTGGGACACTCCTGGTTCACATTCACAGCTCTCTTAAGAACGTGGCGTTCCTTCCTACCACATTCCCACAAAAGGTGACTCTACTAACTCTCCCTGCTTTACCTTTATGATTGTGCTGTGTTTTGGTAGGTAGAAGTGTGAGGGCTGAGTCAGCCATTTTACCTCTACTCACCTTTGCACTCCTGCGAATGCTCTCGGCCACACTTAAATGGCAGGAGCATATACAGTCCTTGCAAAAACTTGGAATAAAGGCGATATCACTAATTTTGCAAATGATTAAAACTGTATGAAGGAGATCCAATATCATGCAAGTAGTAACATTGGAGGTCGCTTCCATTTTTATAAAATGACCCGTGTGTGTATAAAAAGAAAATGCCATGACTTAGATTAGCTGAACTACTGCACTTTGTAAGGTGTTTGCAGCGTCTACATGCTTTTGGGTGTTCTTTGGTATGATCCTGCTATTACAGGGACAGGAATAATGTTGGATGACGCGCTGTACAATACTCTTAATATTATTTGTATTATTGCACACTAAAATGTAACATTATTGTCTTTCCGTAAATTACATTTTGCAATTTTTTTAAGAAACAAACGCTAGCAACCAAACATGTCAGTTAAGCTCACAAAGATATAACATCTGCAAACACATAGGCTATGTGTTTATATATTTTGTAATCACCTGTACCTTTGTCTGGCTAGCACAGGATTCCAATCATAGTTTCAATGCATTCACATGTCACCGCTTTTCCTCGTTAAGTTGATTTTTTTCGTGTTCGCCCATTCACCGCCATCTTAATATCCCCATCCCATTTACCGTTGTAATAGAATGTTGTTCGCCGGCTTTATCTCGTTTCGCTTTATCAGTGTTTTGCGTTAATTCCTAATTCTTTATATCTTGGAAGCGCTATCCTCCGTCCGGAAGATGCCCAAAAGGCAAACACTTTGCAAAATGTAATATATTTTTCTGTTTCTCACACAAGGGTTTGGTCGTTGAGTAATGCAAGGCACCAAGGCACGGCGTGTGCTGCAGCGAGATAAGAGGTTTCTTAAGGGCACTGCCAGGCATAAGGCAAAGAGGAGTGCCCTCCCGGGTATTGGGTATCACTTATCTCTTTGCAACATGCACTATAGAATATGTCTTTCTGTTTTGTTACAATAGCTTAAAACAACATATTGCTTTTTGCCTTTTCCTTGTCCTTTAGCCAAGAAAGTAAATCGTTTTAATCCTGGCACCACCGGCCTAATATTCACATAAACTTGGCCAAGATCAATAAATACCTCAATTCAACAACGTGGCTGCCCTTTCCACGGCTACAAAGGTCTCAAAAATAATTCTTTATATTGAGACATGTTTAGGATTTGCTGGTGACTGATAATGTGTTTACTAGTTCGAGGTTCCAGCTCCTCGCCTTTGCCTGAATTTTGAGAATTTAAACTCAACTCCGTCTTACCTCTACGATCCAGGACATAGAACATTGTCACTGGTGAAAGTGTGCATTTTCAATGAATTTGCAATGTGACAAACATTGCCCTTGTTAAATAAATATTGCAGATTAAATAAAAAAAAGTAGTTCAAAAATAGCAAAAGCCCACCCCCTTCACTTTTGTAAAAAAAAAAATTGATCCAACGATTGACAATGAAGACACATTCTGTAACCATCTGTTGATATGTGTGCTCAGTTCCGCAGATCTGGGTGTGGGATGGGTCATTTCAATTCAGAAGAACATGCATGATTATTTAGAAATGGTATGCCTTTTTTGAGATCAGGAACACAAAATGGTTTACCCTTTGCATAGTTAAAGCAGATGGCCAATGCATGATGCTTGTATGTGCCCATGATTTTGCAGCAGCCATATCACCCTCTGCTGTTCTTTTTACATTCCTATCCCTCAAACATGGATTGAAATTACTCTTTAACTTTGGAACACTTTTTTAAAATTTCACAAAGACCGGTCCTTTACAAGCCCATCCTGCAGAAATGCACTTACATCACCCAATTAAGAAGAATTAATGTGCTGGCCAAAGTCTGCAATCAAGCCGCTCTAAGACTGTTGAACCGATGGATTTTCTGACCAAATGCCTTCCTTGTGGTGGTAAGAAACAGTAAAGAAGAAAGTCACACAACATCAAGATTATCTGGGACAGCAAACATTGTAAGGCTCTCATCCAAGCCATGAAACACAGTCAGGCTCTTTCTCAGTTCAGATTGAGCTTTTGTCCGTTTGGCCAGGAAAAACTGTCACTGTGTGATAGGGCTGAAGAGCACAAGGAACGTTGTTATGCTGTGCTAAACAAAATTGGCTTATGACATACGTTCTACTGCCAGTTTGGAGATTCCCATGTGACAGTACTCATTTGCCCCAATTACTGAAGGAGTATGGCTGCAGTGGGAATCCAGGGAAACCGGTGCTGCGTATCAAGTTTCTGGGTAAACCCTATTAGTATGATTTGTAGATTCCTAGAATAAACAATCACTCCTGTTTGAGGTTGTTTCTCATTTAGGTCTTCATTGTTGCTCAAGATGCCAACACGTGTTTCGACCCCACAAGGGTCTTTATCAAGGCAATTATCATATTCCAATGGCATGGTGAGTGTGACTGTTGCCAAGAATTGCGCTCCTGAGATATTGTATGCTGGTTAGCAATCTGGGGGGGGGCAGTTGGCCTCTGTGGTCAGATACAGGCAGTCGATCGATCCCTGAGACCGCCTAGACCTAACCACTGCTATACAGAGTTCCATTTTCATTGCATTAGGAATACTGTTTTGCTAATGGCAAAGGTGTAGGGAGATAGACATGTGTTCCTCAGTTAACCTATGGGTAGATTATATTAACTCCATCTGTGCGTCCACACAAACATCATTCAGGAAGTGACAGAATGTTCACAATGCCACAATTTGTTTGGTTTTAATGCTATTGTAAAAGGAAAAAGTGCATGGCATCTTGATACATCACCACCAAAACAGCTCACTGAGCTCCTAATCTGCCATTGTTTGCTGTTTTACTATCATCACAAGCTGTATTACCAAATGGCAATTCCTTAAAAACATTTTGAAGATGATGGCTAAGAGTATATGGCATCACGTCAAACACAGGAAGCTGAGTGGCGGCTATTTTAAAAAGCTCACTTCATTTAAAATCACCAATTTATTGGTGTCGTTTGAGGGTGAAAGGTCCAAAGCCATGGTGCCCAAAATGAGGCTGTGTAAATCTAAATTCTCAGAGAAAGAGCTCACTTTGCTTGCTGATGATCTATTGCTGCATGTGGATGATATGGTGCCCAAAACCTTCCGCCAGAGGAAGACAGGCTTCTCTGGAGAAATACAGAGCAGGGTGGTGGCAGCAGCATTGGTGTCCCAGCACTGTGAAGATATAAGGAAATGTTGGAATGATCTTAATGTCAGGCTCTTTACTCTCAAGCCCACCACTGTAAGGAGACAGCTGATGCAAGAGGAGGTACAATGAAGCCCCTTCAACTATCACCATGGGAGAAGACTGTGAGCAGCATACTGCACATGGTTGGCCTGTAGGCCGCAGTTGGGGTAGAGGCCAGAGCAAGAGGCCAGGAAGACCAACGTGAGTAGTCGTTTGCCCTTAGGGCAATACCAAAACCTAAACTGTGTTTCAAGCTATGCACTCTTATTACAGAATCTTGGGCAGGCAATTCACATACACAACAAATGCAGCCAGTAGATTGAGGCCACTGCAGATTTCCCATTGCAGGCAACTTCCTGAAAAGAAACACTAATCAGGTAATAAGTCCCCAGCTGGCAGGCTGTTAGGGAGAAATCTCATAAATGTGCTAATTGCCTTCACCTTAGAGACCCCCAGCAACTTTGCTCGATTTTGAGGACTTGATTTTTTTTAATCTGGAGAGAGTGTCAGCCTTTTTTCCTACTCTCTCATGTATTTTTATGTGTCTTTTACTCTTGTGTTCTTTGATTATGGGGTTTTATATAACTCCATAGGCATTATCTTTTCATGTGACCCTCAGTGCAGTGACACAGGGTAGCCTTTTCGGCTGTCCCAAGGTTTAAATACCTTCTCTGGGATAAACTACTATTTCCCAGAGAATGTAAAGTTAAATTGACTTTACCAGTCTTTTTAAATTCCTAGACCCAGCACACACTATTTTACAATAAAGTGCTGGAGGGATTACCTACTATCAACTATGTGTCATGATGCCTACCTCCAAGGAGCCAGGCCGGGCCCAGCAACCCCAGAGGCAGACATCATTTTCCCCAGGGAAGTCTCAGCGGGCCCAAGTCGGGGCCCTTTGGACTCAGTCCTGGCGCCTTAGGCGCCAGGCTCATAGCGGACCCCAGTCCTGGCGCCTTAGGCGCCAGGCTCATAGAAGAGGATATGTGTTTAAGTGCTTGGGTGCACACTTACCTGATGCAGACCTTGCTTCTTCATCCAGGCCCTCTTGAGGCCTGAATGGGACTACTTTACCTGTAGGACTACTTCACCACCCGGGTGTGGTCGGGGAAGGATACATACCTGATTGGTGGAAGGATACATACCAGGAACTTCTTCCAAGTCTATTTAAACCCCAACCGAACAGCCACACGTGCTTCGCGTTGTTCTGCACCTAGCAGCTGGACGCTCACCGTGTCAGCTCCTGCATCCTGACTTCAGCCACGCCTGCCAGCACCCTGGAACACCTGCAAGGGGAGAAAGGAAGAGAATAGGAGAAGAAAAGCCCTTACCTGCTAAATCTGCATCCCGGAGTCATTTCTCCAACGGCCCTGAAAAGGAAGACATCATTTAAAAGGCATTTTGTTTCGATCGCTGCAGCGCTGCATTTTACTCACCTTTGCAAGGCGCTTCCATCTTCAGCAGCGATCTTCCGGATTCAGCTACGCCCCGGCGCCTAGAGGAAAAAAGACAAGAACAAAGGTGAGAGGGAGAAAAGGAATAAGGAAAGCTCAGTTTCCTTTTAAGTCTTACCTGTTGGATTATTCCCACTGCATTTCGGGTCCTGCCGCTTCCTGGCATCTCCGGACCCCGGCCCCTATGGGGAAAAAAGACAAAGGGCCTCATTACGACCCTGGCGGAAATCGAAAAACGATGGCGGAAATGCAATACCGCCATCGAATAGCGCTCGGTGCGATCATGACCCGTCACCGCAAAGTACGATGCCATTAGCGACACCGTAGTGAACGCCAACGCTAACTGCAACAAGTACGCGCGCGCGCGCCATGCCAAACCGTAATTACCACCATGGCGCAACGGTACGCGAATTCTGACCCTAGCGGACATGCACCTAACGCCATCAAGCACGGCGGAAAGTACCATTCCGCCATGGTGAGAAGTACGGCATCGCGAACCAACCGTAAACGGCCCTACTGAGTGCCTGTACACCGCTCCCTGGCCACATTGTACAACTCCCCGTAGGTGCAATGAAGTCACACAATGCAACCAGTGAAATGTACTAGTCATCCATGCCTGCCAACGAACAAATGAATCTCAAGAGGGGCCAATGGGAGCTGCAGGGCACAGATGGCACGAATACAGAAGCTATACAAATGGACATGACCTCAGTCTCCCACCAAGAAACGCACGCAAACACAGGCACCTGTGACCAGCCATATTCCGATAATCACATCATTCCACCAATCCAACTGGCTGACCGGCATCTGTCACACAAAAGCTAATCCCCCGCCCCTGAGCATGACATCATCAAAACAGTCATATTGGCAGCCCTTATCCCTGACCTCACTGGGCTTCGTAGGCAAACGCGCCCAGCACAGTACCACGCAACTATACTCCGAAGCTGGAACCCAATGCAGATCTCCTCACAATACATCGCTCCCCAAATAGGAATATGCCACATCACTTGCAAAGAAGAACGCTACACGGTTCATATCAGAATAGAAATTTAATGCACAACAAATTCACCAAGCCCATACAGCCATTAGGCCATGAACTCCAAAATACATTTCACCATTGTGGGCTGCATCCGCAATAAATGACCAGCTACTTCTTGTGTGACGCCCTGTTCCTTCATGGTACACAGGGGCTACATTCTCGTACGAAAAGGCAACATGGAAGCGCCTAGAACCGCAGGGCCGTCCCAATAGGGAGGCACTAGTCCAGCTGAAAGGCCGAAATGTTGCTCCTAGCCACTAGTAATGCATAAGGTCATGTGGCCCATTGGCGATCGTCCCATAAGATCGTAATGCTGCTCCACTGATTAACACGAAACAGCAGGTGTCGGGAGTAAAATCCATCTGCAGGAGTGGCATACAGATGGCAGTGGCAAAAGGGGAGGAGATACCTGTCACCCAAATGAAATGAAAAAGAATAGTATGGCCATCAGAACTACATTTGAATTACTCACTTCAATGATCACACCAAATCCACAGCCATATGCATGCTAGCCCACTCCAAAGGATCATCACCACCCAAAAACCACTTGCGAATCATAACTATCTATATCGAGGTGAAAACACTATCACAAACGAGTGTACCTGTGCATGCGTCTGTTAAAACAGAATCCATCAGATGGGATTGGTAACGTGCATAGACACAAGTGTCTGAAGGCGCGTCGAGACAGGGAGGGCTCAACAAGGCCAGATAGACGATGGTCCCACTATGGCAGCCCTGCATCACATAGCGCAGGGGAGGCGGATAGATTCCAAGAAGCCCTGTACATGGCAAACTCTGTATCAAATCATCTGTCCATGCATCCATACATCATTCCCTCATCCCGTAATGAAAACGCCTGTTTCCATACTCACATAACATGTGAAATTTCCATTGAGTCTGTGCGTTATGCAGCCTGCAAAATCCACTGTGCCCCAGCCCGTAATTCCAGTGTTGTGAAGTAACATGTATTTGGGAACGTCCGGCCTTATCGCCCACTTCGCTATTGCGCATCCCAAACTATTCATATCAATCATTGCATCCTCGCCATGGCCCCTGTCCCACGGACATTGAACAATAGAACGTTATATTTGCAGTCAGACCTGTGGGCATCTCCTCGCCGCTAGCTGAAAACCGAAAGCGCCGCCCTTTGAATTCCTCATTTGCAACATCACGTCGAAAAGGCATCTGTGGCCGCTTGAAATCACAAATTAATCCATCTAGTGCGGCTGTGTGTGAAAATGGCAACTGCCTTCACTCACAAATGGGACGCCCCGCCCGTCGGTGAACCTCGGTACAGTGTTGCATGAGGGTCCACCGTTACTCGAGTACTACGTTCCACTGACCCTTCACAAGTCTGTTCGCGACTGCAAAGATAGTATGTGAAACAATGGGACCATAGCCGAATGAACATATCAACCAATGTTACACTGCCATCGGGTACAAATACATGATTGTAATAGCAAGATGCCATTCGTCGAATTGCAGCGTTGTGTGCGGGACGTGCTCGCCCAAAGGGGAGAGCAGCTTGCACAGGTGGAATGAATCACCACAGGTGGAGGCCATACAGCCTGAAAACACATAAATTGCACACCCAGTCTCCTCCCACAACCACACCCACTCCGAAATGCTACCGGCAGGACTAGCTATGTTGGCCCTGGGGGACCTGATAGCACTGCAAGTACTCCAACTTCAAGAAGAAGACGAACACCAACTACAACCGGCCGCACGGAGGAGACGCAGGAGGAGGAGATGGGCAAGGCAGGGCCAGCAAGGGCCGCCAGCACAGCCACTACCACCACGCAGGCAGCCCGCAATCCCACGCCTCCGAGCACATCCGTTCAACCTCACTGATGAGCAGATCCACACCCTCTACCGTTTGGACCGGGACACCATAACCGCCATTGTGGACATGACACAGGCTGACCTTGTCAGCATGATAGATAGCCCAACCGCCATCCCACCCCTACTGAAGGTGGTGTCTGTACTCCACTTCCTGGCCACAGGCACCTACCAGCACACAGTCGGACAGTTGCATGGCATATCACAGCCACTGTTCTCACGGACTCTATTGCAAGTGCTCGATGCCCTCCTGCAGCACGCAGACGACTACATCTCTCTACCACGCTCGGAGCAGGAAATTACCAACACAAAAGTGGGATTCCATGCACTTGCCGGCATACCGGGTTGCATTGGTGCCATCGACTGCACCCATGTGGAATTGGTCGTCCCACATGCCATGGAGGCCCAGTACCGCAACCGAAAACAATTTCATTCTCTGAATGTACAAATGGTGTGTGACTCCAACAGGATCATTACACATTGTTGTGCCCGATTCCCTGGATCAACCAATGATTCTATGGTCTTGAGGAACTCTACAATACCACGCTACATGGAGCGACACGCAGGGAACAGATCCTGGCTACTCGGTGAGTCTCATTTCATGCATGATGATGTGGGGTATGTGATGCGGCAATGACCTGGCAGGAAGGGGGGGGGTGCGTACGTAGCAATGGCATTCCTCAAAATTCCTTTATTGTCCACATACAGGTGATGCCGGGTATCCACTGAAGAGATGGCTCCTCACACCAGTCCGGAACCCACGGGACCAGCATGAGGAGGACTACAACCATGCCCACTCACGTACCCGTGTAGTCATAGAACAGGCATTCGGCCTACTGAAGATTCGTTTCCGCTGCCTCAGCAGGTCTGGCAGGGCACTCCTGTACCGCCATGTGAAGGTTGCAAAGATGGTCATGGCATGTGTCATGCTCCACAACATGTGCGTACGTAGAAATGTGCCCATGCCCCCTGACGCAGAACTGCAAGCACCTGAAGATGGTCATGATGAGGGTGGGGATGTGGCAGCACCTCAAGGAGTCCGCGAGGCACAGGAGGGCCGTGACATTCGTCAGCATCTCATAGATGCATGCTTCTAGCACTCACGCCTGGTGGCTGATACATGGACACGGGACTCGTGGCACTGTGTGTGTCTGGAACATGCACAATATGGACTGTACGCCTATAATGGCCTCGTACACAAAGAGCAATGTCCACACATCTCATTGGATGATCGTGCATTGTTTATGGCATATGTGATATCATGTTAAACACCCTATCGACCCGCCACCCAAGTGAGCCCAACACACCCCCTCCACCCTCCTACCTCCCCCCCGAACACCAGTGTCCAAAGATGCTCATTGTCAGTGGGCAGTCGCTATTGCAAGCCCCCTCTCCGGGTATCAGGGGCACCCCTGCCTGTGGAGCGCAGGTTCCTCCCAGATCTACGTTGGGGGCTGCCCTGGACGGAACTTGCAACGGATGATGTCTCTGCCTGCTCACGTCCATGCATGTCCCTAAGGGTTTGTGAGAGCTCAGTGAGCACACGGCGCACTGCGGCAAGTTCGGCACATACGTCTTTGGACGTCGCATGCAGTTCCCCCCCTCAGGCTCTCGGTGCTTCTCTCCATTTGTACTCTCAGGCTCTCGGTGCTACTCTCCATTTGTGCCCTTAGTGTCTCTGTACTTCTCTCCATTTCTGCCCTAAGTGTCTCAGTTGATGTTTCTATGTCTACCTTAGTGCCCCCACATTCATCGGCATGGTCCTTGAGGAGCGTGGCCAGTTGCTGCTGTTGCACGATTACCTGGTCGAGGGACTGTTGCCTCTGCTGGGCCATGGCCATTTGCGGTGGTGTCACAGAGTGGCTGATCACCTCATGTTGCCTTGCCACAGGGCTTGTGGGGGATGGCCAGTCGTCGTCTTGTGGGTGCCCCTGCGTGGTATCCTCATGGTGTACGGGATGGAACAGACAGGGGGATTGAGACAGGTCATGGATGGATCTAACTTCGACATCCCCGTTTTCTGTGTCGGAGCATGCTGCCATTAATGCAGTGTCACCTATGGTGCTGCTGCCACCAGAAGCAGTGCCTACTGTGGCATCCATTGGGGGGACCTGTGGTGGTGCTGTTGTGGGCATGCTGGCTGCTGGGGTGCCTGTTGGAGTTCCCTCCTCTGTGCTGCCACTTGATTTGTGCTGCTTCCGTGTCTTGATGCGTGCAGCTGAGGTGGAGGGTCTTTGGCCGTTGGTCTTGGCCCTCTTTGCAGGTGTGCTGGTAGGGGTGTCCTGGAGCTCGTCGTTTGGATCGGACCCTGTGGTGGAGTAAAGGAGGGCGAGCGTTATTAATGGGTCTGTGGGAATTGGAATGGCAATGTATCACATGCATTGGGGTGGTACCTGAGGGTGATTTGGGTCGGGGCCTTGGAGGTGGTTTCATTTGTGTGTGGAGTGAGGGTGCAGTTGTTTTGCAGCCTGCAGTTAGGGTGTGCCTGCTGCACGTGTAGAGGGTGTTTTTAGGATTTTTAATTATTTATGTATTTGATGTGAGTTTTAAAGTGTGCTATCAGGCCTATGTATGTGGACGTTCTCCTGGACATGTGTTACTGTTGCACTATGTGGACACGTGGTACTTCACATGATTGGACATTGTGGTTTTGGCATTGTTTTATTTGGGACACCTACCTGATTCTTCGGATGTCTGCACTCCTTTCTCCATCCCTCCGACTCCCTCTATGCTCTCCATTCCAATGGTGGAGGCACAGATTTCTTCCCAGGGGGTCGACTTGATGGGTGATTCCGATCCTCCCCCGGTACCTGTGGCAATGTTGCGGTTGGCAGAAAGTATGCTACGGACGCGTATCCGCAGGTCGTCCCATCGCTTTCTGCATTGCTGTGGGTTGCGGGGTGCGGTCCCCACCGCACTTACCCGCTGTGCCACCAGGGCCCATATGGCCTTCTTGTTCGCAAGTGCCGTCCTGGTCATTTGCGTGGAGAAGACGGCGGCAGCATTCTCCTGGAGGGTCTCTGTGAGCACGGTGAGTTCCTCACGGGAGAAGTGGACCTGCCGCTTGCGGTCGCACGCTTTCTTCGCTACTTTTCCCATTTTTCTTGGTTTCACTAGGGTGGATGACGGGTTGGGATGTGTCTCAGGGTAGTATTTTTGATGGTTGTGTGGAATTTGTGGTTTTATAGGTGTACGGCGTGATGTTTCCCGTTCCGGGACCATGCTTTTACTTCCGTTTCCGTATATTTCCGGTCACCGTACTTTGTCCGCTAAGATGGGTGGCGGTATTGCACCTAGGGCGCCGTATGGCGGCGGTGTGGGCCGTTTTGGGGTCATTTCCGCCATCGCGGACTTTGCACTTCCGCCATGGCGTGGTGCTCGTGCCCGATGGGTCGGAATGAGCCGCACTTTGCTCCGTCGTGCAATGGCGGAAACGCTATTTACGCTATGGCGGTCCGGTCGGTTGATTTCCGCCAGGGTCGTAATGAGGGCCAAAGACATTGAATGAGCGAATGCAAAGACATTACCTGAGCGCTCATCCAGAACTGTTTCACTTCGGGTCGGCGCCATATCTCCGGAACTCCGAACCCCGGCCCCTAAGGGGAAAAAGACATAAGCATTAGCGCTTGCTGCAATTAGACAACGAACATTATTATTAAGCTTGAACTTTTGAACAGAACTTTTACAGCGCCTTACCTGAACAGTCAAGCTCCCATCAATCCTCAATCCAGTGAAGTAACTGGGTTTCAACGCGCCCCTGCATCAGAAGCAGGATGGAGAGCTCATCCTTCCAAACCCTAAGGTGAGGCTTCACGGGGAATCGTGGAGGAGGTATCGTGGAGGGTTGGAAGGGAGTGGGAGGCTTGAGCATTGTTCCACAGTTGGTAATACTCCCTTTTCACGCACAGGAGGGTATCCAATGAGCCAGGGAAGCCAGAATAGAGGGGCCCTTCCTGTCCATCTTCAGAGTTCTGCGCCTTCGACGCCGCGCCTCCGTGGGAACCAGGTGAGCGTTACAGAACGCGAAGCCTTACCACAATTTCCCACCTGGGCGCTATGGAGGCTTCCGAGACAGATCAGCTGGCCCATCTTTTAGGGGAATTACGGGCAGAAGTGCACTCAGCCCGCCAGGAGACTAATGCTCTCAGAAGGGAACTAATCCTATCCAAGGAAAGAACTGATGATCTGGCCAAAAGGTTATTGCAGGGCCAGGCAGAGCACACTCCTTTACCTGTTTCCGGAGATATTTCTACAACAATGGGTTCGAATAACCCGGTACAAATCAATCTACCTGGACACATGCCTTTGGCCCCGCCGGAACGTTTTGCGGGGGATCCCAAGAAATATGCCGTTTTTATGAACCAATGCCGTTTACACTTTTTATGCAGGCCCGGGGCCTTCCCCAACGACCAGACCAAAGTAGCCTTTGTACTATCTTACCTCAGTGGCTGTGCTGCCGATTGGTCTATTCCATTGGTAAATCAGGATGATCCCATTCTCCGGGATTTCCAGGGCTTCCAGGCCAGCATGGAAAGATTGTTCGCTCGACACTCGCAGGGACAGGCCCTTGACAACGAACTGCTATCCTTACGACAAGGTAATCAGGATCTTTTGTCCTATATCGCCACCTTTAATAGACTAGTTGTGGAAACCGGATGGCCTGAAAATAAAAGGATCACATTGCTTCATCGAGGCCTGCGCGGAGAGCTTAAAGATGTTATAGCTCAGATAGTAGATCCACCCCAGGCCTGCGCAGACTACATAGACTTAGTGGTTCAACTTGATCACAGACTTCAAAATAGAAAAGCAGATCGGCTCAAGTATGAAACCAGAGTACTTATCAAGACCCACGTTAACTCCAAGAGTACTGACGTTTCCGAACCTATGCAAATTGGCAGTGTTAAAGGACCATTAACGCAGAAGGAACGAGAGAGAAGGCGACAAATGCAACTTTGTCTGTATTGCGGAACTTCCGGTCACTTTCTTCAAAGTTGTCCAGTTAAACCACCCAAGAAGGTGGTTGGAGCCACTGATAACGAGTTATTGACACCTGGTTCGGGAAACGACCTAGCCCGACAAGCGTAGGGGTCCGCTTGCCGAGCTTGAAAACAAACGCTTTGACCTCGCATTTTGTCATGCCAATGGTGCTTGTGAACCCAAAACAGCCTCAGCAGTTGCATGCTATAAAAGCATACATAGACAGTGGAGCTATTGTAAATTACATAGACCGTGAATTGGCTTCCAGGATTAAGCTTCCGCTCCGCCCGAAAGTAACCCAAGATGTAATTACTACAGTTGATGGAACCGAAATAGCCTCAGGGCCTGTAACGCATTCCACAGTTGAAATCACTCTGGTGGGTCAGGACGGACATCGGGAAGCAATCGTGTTTGATGTGATCAAGGCCCCACAATTTCAAGTACTTCTTGGTATCCCTTGGTTAGAAACACATAATCCAAGAATAGACTGGCGAGCAAAGAAGATAACTTTTCCTGATTGTGAACCAACCTGTTACCCAAGGAATCCAGCTATGGGTCTAGCCTCTGTAACTTCCACCCCTGTACAGCTACCATCTGAATACCAAGAATTCCAAGACGTTTTTCAGAAAGAGCAGGCTAACACCTTACCTCCCCATCGATCTTACGATTGC